>NC_073647.1:18750000-20000000 GCF_029407905.1 Bubalus kerabau
AACATCCTATGACTAGCTCTGAAATGTTCGTCACCTACATCTTCAAAAATTTTTGTTAAATCTAGTCCATCAAGTATTTGTCAAATGTCTAGCATCATAGAAAACACAAGATAGAATTTCCGCCTTGGAGGAGCTCACCAACTTTTTGGGAAACAAAATAAATACAGTGGGGATGCACTTCAGAGGAAAGAGGGTTTCAAGGAGTAGGCCACCATCAAGGGCCCACGGAGTAGAAGATTCACTTCTCTATCTTTTTCGTGGCCGTATCATCAATGCCTGGTAGAGTAGGTGTTCAATAAATATTGAACAAATGAACTGAACAGATGGGTGGATGGATGCATAAGGCTATTATCTTACTCATGTTGACTGAAATTCAGCCAAAAGATCTGTACAGTTAAAAGTATTTTTCGTATGTGAGAGATTTTTTTCTCATAAGCACAGTTTTACAAGGAAAGCAAATTTTTTCATTATTCATTCCACTATCCACTACCTACAATTAAAGGGTGATATTTTATTAGAATAAAAACAAAACAAAAAAGTACACCCCATTATCTTAGCTCCCCAATTTGAGTCAGCAGACAAAATAAAGGCAAAATTCAGTCCAAGCATGTGAAATGCAATTTTGTGGGAGTAAATCATTAGACCAAATTTTGAATTGCCAGGAGATCATTCTTTCAATGAACTTATTTTTATGGAGGTCATTCACATGCTGTTCTAAGCAAGTCACCAAAGCAGGTTTATCAAGATAGAAATGAGGGCCATCTTGGCTCACACCTCCTCATCACCACTAGTAGTGAGAAAATGGCAGGGAGGTCAAAAAGAAGGCAGCTGCTTTTCTTTTTCCTCCCAAGCTTGAATTCTGTCCCATAAGATACACTTTGTCTTTCTGGACTCAAAGTCAGCCAGCAAGCACTTAAGTAAAATTAAGGCAACTGCACCAATGGCAAAGAATTTGATGGAAAGCTTGCTGGAGACAGCTCATTTGAGTAAAAGCTTTGCCTGTTCAAGGAACAATATAATTTCTGGAGGAAATATTTCTGGGAAGGGCCGGGTGGCTTTGCAATTTTATAGCTCAGGTGATATCAGTTATCCAGGACAAGTGTTATATATGACTAACGTTCTCAAACCTGAATTGTGTTTCCTTAGAATGCGACTATATTTGAAAGGACATTAAGGTGTTAATTTTACACTTTTTTTGTTTTAGCATAGCCATAATATTTTATTATAGTATAATATATACTACTCTTCTGAATATAGATTAGGAATGGACATATTTTTATAAACATTCTGGGAGAGTTTAAAACAGGTTTTTTTTCCATCCATGGCACCTGACACCTGAGTGGCTTAGAGAGACATCAAACTAAGAGATGAAATGAAAAACATCACACTGCTTTGTAATCTTCCTCCAAGGTGCAGTGATATCATAGAGAAGATGCTGTATCCCTTCCTTTGCTGTGACAAGCAAAGAGATCCCAGCCCACGTATGGCTCCATAGGCAGCTGCAACAAAAGTCATAGGGTGAGTAGAAATATGATGAGGTCCTGACTGCTCAGGATGGATGACCTCACTGCTTTCTTCTATGCATTTTAACTACTCACTTGTAAAAACTGGATTCAACTCAAGGTCTTGCACTTCACTGAAAGACCTGCATTTGGAATGAATACAGTTCTTCCACGGACCACATGAGTTCTGATGCACTGCAGCTGGCCGAACTGTCACTCGCTTCCATCTTCTAAGCAAAATGTGGAAATTTCTGGTCAGGAGTCTTCAACCTTGCCATCAGAGGGCTATAAGTGCCATATTTAAAAAGGCTTTGCTCCTATGCTAAAGTATTTTCATAGAACAAGAAATGTGGTTTACATGAGAGAGAGAAAAGAACCCAAAAGAGAAAAAGTAATTTTCTGCCCCTCACACATTTTTATCTAAGTTTGGTCCATGTATGTCTAATCTGGAGGCTACTGTCCTATATAAGTTAGAATTCTTTCGATCAGGTGCCCTGAACTCTCCATTCTCTTCTCCCTCTTTCACCAAATCCCTTGTGACATATTTATTCATTCAATCAGTTAAAATATTTACTTAGAGACTACTATGTGCCAGGGACTTTTCTGAGCATTGGGAATACAACAGTGAATAAAACACGGGCCTTGTCCTAAGAGTCTTTATATTAGAGGGATGGGGACAATGAACAAACACATAATTATAAAAGGTCAAATAGTGATAAGTGGTATGAAGAAAAGAAAGCAGAGTAACTGTACAGAGAATGGTCATGAAAAGCCACTCTGAAGAGGTGACATTTGAGCATGGTTTTCAATGAAGTGAGGATTCATCTTAACTTTTCATTAAAGACAAAAATCTGGGCAGTTGCTAAAATGACTAAGTTCAGAGTTGGAAGTAAGAACAGGTATCAGAGTTGAGAAATATGGGAAATACCATCAGGATATTACAAGAAGTCACCATGGACTTGAAGATTATCTGCTGAAAGTCAACTAAATGATCCAAGGGATGAAAGAAGGCTGAGAGGTACCATGGTTAAAATATATAATTTCAATGATGGTTATGAACATGATGAGTGGGGTGGGTCTGTAGGCTGACACATCGAATTCTAGAAAACACCTTTAAATGGTAAATTAAAATAATAAAAAGTATATCTGAGCTTCTGGTTCTAGCACAAGATAAAGAGATGCACTTCTCCCTAATTTTCCCAATAAGTACAGCTAAAAACCTATTTTCTATAAAACTAACACAAGCACTCTGAAAGGTGGAGAAAAAAAAGGCAGACTGGCTAAGGACTTTGGGATCCAAGGACTAACAAAGTGATGAATTTCCTGGGTGTTCTTCATTTATCTTGGACGAGGTCTTGAGGAAGCCAGCAACCCAGAGAAACCAAAGAGCACAGACAAAACTAGTTTCAAGAAAGCCTGCTCTCTCTAGTCAAAAGACCAAGAAAGGGGCAAACAGCAATTCAGAAAAATTTTAGATAATAAACACTTTATTCCAGCCAAACAATATAGGAAAAACATAGGTCTTACTCTCATTCCGATGAGCAAAGACTAAGTAGGGAACCTAGTGGGTAGGAGAAGGCCAAATGGATCTTCTCTCCCCCAATGTTAGTGGAGGCCACATGGTGAGCAAAAATCAGGTGCCCCTCCCTCTCTATCAGCCAGGGTGGTATCAGCAAAGCCCTAGAAGGGAGCTTCAACTTCTAGGGCCTTACCCTCATTCCCATGAGCAAAGACTCAGTGGGAACCTAGTGGGTAGAAAAAGGCCATATGGATCTTTTATCCCCAGTCAATGTTAGTGGAGGCCACAGGGTGAGCAGAAATCACGTGCCCCTCCCTCTGTCAGTTATCAGCAAAGCCCTAGAAGGGAGCTTCAGTTTCTAAGTCAACAAGCAGTAACAGGGTTCCCCTCTACTTCCCCAGAGTATCACTGGAAGCTTAGTGGAGAACCTGCACTTCTATTTCCACACAGTAGTAATGAAGTGGTTACCACTTCCCCCATCAGCATGATGCCAGAGTAGACCTACCAAAAGAAAAGATGTAAATAAGATCCAGAATCTCATAATATAATATTTACAATGTCAAGAATTTAATTTTAAAAAGTTACTGATATCAAGAAACCAGAAAACCTCAAACTAAAGAACAGATACCAATACCAAGACAATACAAATGTCAGAATTATCTGGAAGTTCACGGTTCACGTATTGCTGAAGCCTGGCCTGGAGAATTGTGAGCATTACTTTGAACATGGAGTAGCTCCTCTCGGCCCGCAGGCTTTTACGAAGTCTTTATTTCTCGCAAATCCTGAAGGCTGATCTGGTTGATATAAAGTCCCTGAGAGCTTCCTTCTTTTGTTGTAATATGTGGATGATTTGCTTCTTTGCTCCCCTTCTTAAGCCTCCTTACAGGAAAATGGCATCCACTTGAGAAAATTTTGACCTGTTACTAGACACTTGTGTGTCAGCTCTACATAGGTCTCACTGCCAAAACCAACCACCAGCAGTAGTCGTGGCCGAGCGGTTAAGGCGGTGGACTGGAAATCCACTGGGGTCTCCCCGCGCAGGTTCGAATCCTGCCGACTACGGCAAGTGAATGTTTTGACACACGTGCTTATTTCTTTTTTGTAGGCGTCTCCGCAGACCATTTAAAGAATTTATGAACAGCATACGACTGGGACCCCAAGGGGGATAGACGAGGAGGACATGACAGAGCTAAGGAGTCGGGCGGTTGTGGTTACAACCTGAGTCCAGGAGGAGCGGGAGACGCGACAAAACACTTCAGACAATCGCCAACAGGAAGGCCGGTAGCGCAGAAACGGACAACGCCGACTTGACAGGTCATCTAATCCAAACTCTTCCTATATCATTTCTTATTCTTTTTTATAAATTTATTTACTTTGGGCTGTGTCAGCTCTTAGTTGTGACATGCAGGATCTTTCATTGTAGCAGGCAGAATTCGCTCCAGTGGTAGCACAGGGGCTCCAGAGAGCATGGGCGCTCTTACTTTCCCCGTGGGCGAGATCTTAGTTTCCCGACCAGGGATCAAACCCTCATCCCCTACATTGGGAGGCAGATCCTTAACCACTGGACCACCAGGCAAGACCTTATTATTTTTCTTTTTGAGAGAAAAGATATCTGTCATTCTAAAGAAGAAATAGCTACTTCATTAATGTATTCCTTTTGAAATACATATACACAGACCTACATTATACATATTTTCTCCTTTCTCAGTTTCAAATAGGAATCTGATTTTGTTAGAATTAATAAAGTACTTTTCTCTTTCCTTTCTCTGTCTCTGTAGACAAAATTAGGTTTATATCTTTTATTTGGAGTTCATGGGATACGGTTTATGAATCTACATGAATACCTATACTGTCTAGATTTAGATAGAACAACACACCTCATGAAATTAATTTAGTGAAAAATTGAATTTAAAGATCCACTGCAAGACACCATTGTTCTGCTTCCTGCTAAATTACCATTTTATCATTAAAATGAATATTTTTATAATTTTTGTTATTAAACTAAAAAAAGAGCAATAGAACTAAAGCAAAGGTAAGAGGAAGAGAGAGAGAATTCTGACATATGAACTATGAGGAAAACTATAATCTCTGCTTTAGAATTCAATTTCTCACTGATTTAGTCTACTTTTCTGCCTTCAAATATGCACTAAAAGTAATATATGGGGGCTACATTTAACTGTATCATATTTCATATTAATTTACATTAACTGAATAATAGCATTGAAACTAAAATGAAGTTACTATGAATGTCACACATTTTCTGCTATATTTCTGGCTGGTTTTGTAATTAAAGAAATCATTTGAAGATAAATTTTATCTCTTCATGTTTTTTTTTTCACTTGGCTTTTCAGTTTCTACTCATACTCTTTCAGTAAATACAACATGTTTTAAAAAACCGGCATTGAAACATGTAAAATATCATGTATGAAACGAGTTGCCAGTCCAGGTTCGATGCACAATACTGGATGCTTGGGGCTAGTGCACTGGGACGACCCAGAGGGATGGGTTCAGGATGGGGAACACATGTATACCTGTGGCAGATTCATTATGATATTTGGCATAACTAATACAATTTTGTAAAGTTTAAAAATTAAATAAATTAAAAAAAACTGTCAGATATATATATGTTTGTGTGTAAAAAATCATATATGAGTTCGTATATATCTGTTTAAGCTTTTAGACATTTAAAAAAATTCTTTATATTTTATACAGAAAGATAAATTTTCATACTTAAAGATACAGGATGTGTTCCTAGTTTTATCACTAAAAAGTTGACTTTAGCTATGTATCTTCTTTCTACAACTTCAGTTGTATTATTTAAAGGAAAACATTTGTCAGCAAATCCATGATAGGAAGCTTCTGAGAAGGTCTCCAATGATCCCTGCCTTCCTGAGTACAATTCTAGGCATTTAGGCAACATTGTTGAATGAAAAATACAATACAAAGACTCTTGTTTTCACTCAACTCAACTTATATATGAAATCTTCTATTTTCTGTAGAATTTGATGTGGCCGATTTCCAGCCTCTTGAAAATCTGTCCCTTCTTGGTTTCTGTAGGCTGGTTATTATTCTGTTCTCCTATTCCTCTTCAATTGTTTCTTCATTCTCCTTCACTGGCTCCGCCTATCATTAAGTCTTAGTTCCTGGGCTCCTGATTTATAGAACGTATTCCTCAGCAAACCCATTCATTTCCTCAAACACAATACTTATCTCTTTAAATGTAGCCTCTCAATTTTATATTCTGCATCCCATTTCCTATTTAGTGACTCCGTATTCATATATATTTCTATTTGGATAATCCCACACCTTCAAGTAATGACCTAATTATCATCAACTACTTAAAATGGGTCTCCTTATGTTCTTATATTCCATCAATGACAGCACTATTCTCTCAGTCATCCAGTCTCACCATTAATCTTCTCTTTCTAATCAGTCAAGTCCTGCTCATTTTGTCTTTTCAGGATCTCTTGCATCCATTCTTGACTTTCCATTACCATGACTAGGTCCTCACCACTTGATGAATGGATTGACTACAATACTATCCTAACTAATTTCTAGTCTTTCTACTCCAATCTCTCCTTTACATGACTTCTAGGCTAATTTTTATGAAATATTGCCTTCATCACATCATCATCCCAAGTCAGGAAACTTTAATAGCTTTCCATTGTCCATAAAACCTAAGCTCCTCATCTTGACATTTTAAGCTCTCCAAATTTGCCTCTAGCCTATTTAGTCAAACTAATTTCCTGCTATTAACCAATGCCAACTATTTATTCCAGTCAGGATGGTCTCCTTAAAGTTCCTAGAGCATATTAAGTTTATCTGGGCCTCTAGGATTTTGCTCATGATAGTCATTAAGCTTAGAAAGAATATTCCCCACTCTTCTGTTGTACAAAATCCTACCTATGCTTAAGTCTCTCTTGGCAACAAGTCCCTTACCACTTATATCCCTACTATTCTTAGTTAGTGCCTACTGTATATGTTACTTGCTCTGCCTCTGAATCATATTTTTCATAGTATATTTTTTCATTGTGTCAGTTTCCCTTATAGGAGTCTAGTCTACTTAACAGTAAGACAAGGGTCATCATTTGTTCCCTCCACCACTTTTATTCAGCAATCCACAACAGCAGATCCGATTTGAAGTTTTAAAAAATACTTAGAATCTCAAAGAGTCTTTGATTTCTGTAGGTTATATTTAATACCAACCATACAAAAAATTGGGTGTCCCAGGTGGTGCTAATGGTAAAGAACCCACCTGCCAATCAGGAGACATCAGAGACACAGGTTCAATCCCTGGGTCAGGAAGATCCCCTAGAGAAGGACATCACAACCCACTCCAGTATTCTTGCTGGAGAATCCCATGGACAGGCGGAGCCTGGTAGGCCACAGTCCACAAGGTTGCAAACAGTCAGATATGACAGAAGCAACTTAGCACATACTAGGAGTTATAACTGTGACATTTTAAAAGTTTTGATTTATTTACTCTTTTACATATAACAACATGAAGTCAAATGTATGTTTACATTAAGTAACATGTTCATGAAAAATATTTATTTTCCAAAACAAAAGAAGAAGTAAGAAGGTTTGACTAATTTGCAAATCTTTTTAATATAAGAGAGTTCATTAGAAGACAGTTGAATTCCTGTGTCTCCTTCTGCATTCAATATGTTGTGATATGTTTTTTGTGATAGGTTCTTTTAAAGTATATGAAGAAAATCTGGCCTAATGTAAGTATGTAACTGAAAAGTGGAAGAGTAGTTGAATAATTGTTTCAGATCATTGTGGATATTCTCCTTTAACTAAACCAAAATTTGACACTGGTAGTTTCTTTAAGACAAATGCAGTGGGGAATCTGAATCCATATTAATGAATTTTTTACACATTGTTATATTAAAATCTACTGGTCAGCCTTGTACCTTATTATTTTTATTTTTATTTTTTTTTCAGTGTTTATTTTTTTAAATTTTATTTTATTTTTAAACTTTACATAATTGTATTAGTTTTGCCAAATATCAAAATGAATCCGCCACAGGTATACATGTGTTCCCCATCCTGAACCCTCCTCCCTCCTCCCTCCCCATTCCATCCCTCTGGGTCGTCCCAGTGCACCAGCCCCAAGCATCCAGTATCGTGCATCGAACCTGGACTGGCAACTCGTTTCATACATGATATTTTACAAGTTTCAATGCCATTCTCCCAAATCTTCCCACCCTCTCCCTCTCTCACAGAGTCCATAAGACTGTTCTATACATCAGTGTCTCTTTTGCTGTCTCGTACACAGGGTTATTGTTACCATCTTTCTAAATTCCATATATATGCGTTAATATACTGTATTGGTGTTTTTCTTTCTGGCTTACTTCACTCTGTATAATAGGCTCCAGTTTCATCCACCTCATTAGAACTGATTCAAATGTATTCTTTTTAATGGCTGAGTAATACTCCATTGTGTATATGTACCACAGCTTTCTTATCCATTCATAGGTTGAGAGAATTCTGCACCACCAAACCAGCTCTCCAACAAATACTAAAGGATATTCTCTAGACAGGAAACACAAAAAGGGTGTATAAATTCGAACCCAAAACAATAAAGTAAATGGCAACGGGATCATACTTATCAGTAATTACCTTAAACGTAAATGGGTTGAATGCCCCAACCAAAAGACAAAGACTGGCTGAATGGATACAAAAACAAGACCCCTACATATGTTGTCTACAAGAGACCCACCTCAAAACAGGGGACACATACAGACTGAAAGTGAAGGGCTGGAAAAAGATTTTCCATGCAAATAGGGACCAAAAGAAAGCAGGAGTAGCAATACTCATATCAGATAAAATAGACTTTAAAACAAAGACTGTGAAAAGAGACAAAGATGGTCACTACATAATGATCAAAGGATCAATCAAAGAAGAAGATATAACAATTATAAATATATGTACCTTATTATTTTTAAAAAGATTACTTTGGCTGCCCTGGATCTCTGTTGCAGCACGCGGACTCTTCCCTGTGGCAGGTGAGCTCTCTAGTTGTGGCTTACTGGCTCAGTCGCCCCAGGGCATGTGGGATCTTAGTTCTCTGACCAGGGATCAAACCTGTGTCTCCTGCATTGCAAAGTGTATTCCTAACCCCTGGACCACCAGGGAAGTTCCCCAGCCTTATGCTTTAAATGAATCTTTACCCAAGCATGATTTTACATCATGCATCGATCATGTGAAAAATAGTGTTTGACTGAGCTATGTAGATCTTCCAAAGGGTGACTTATTTCATTACATAATATTTTACAAACCACATGAGTTAACATCACTGCTGATCTTGAGAGTAACAGGCAGGAAGGCTAGGATCCCCAAGCGAGGGAATAGACTGCAAGTGTCAGACGTTTTTTGTCCTCTCTCTTAAGAGGCAGGAGAAAACAAACTGCAAGTGTCAGATGGTTTCTTGCCCTTCTCTATACAAAATTGAAAGGAGGTTTCTTTTAAAATTTCGTGTTGCCAGGATCACACCTGGTTCCACCTGAATTTAACTTTTTCAAACCTTGAGCTAACCAATGAGTTTTTCTTGTGGAAATGTTTTTCTTAAGCTATGTTAATGAACTACGGATTTACCTTAGAATCTGCCTTTCTTCAAATCAGTTCTGCTTAAGGGTCAGAACCAATAATGGCTCAACAAACCAGTATGTTTTACCCATTTCTCTTAAGCTGTGTTAGTGAAACTATGTATTTGCTTGGAAATCGCCTTTCTTCAAGATTCATGTCAATTGTTTTACGGCCCGGGATAATTCACCTTGTGCCAATGCTATCTCAAAATGCATGTTGTGGGTGAGGAGCCTGGTGCAACTCCCTGACTTTTGACACATTTCCTTTCTCTAATTAGCAGCTTGCTAACAGGTATGTGACTTCTTGCTATAAACTTCAAGGGGGTACTCTTTCTGCCCCCTTCTAATGTCTGTGTCTGAAGCTTTCTCTATCTCTTTTAGACTTTAATAAAACTTTATTACACAAAAGCTCTGAGTAATCAAGCCTCTTCACTGGCCTCGGATCAAATTCCTCTCCTCCAGAGGCCAAGAATCCTGGTGTCATTCAAGGCTCATAGTGGCAACCTTTCAATCTCATCAGAAAAGATGGTTAGTATTGGGAAGCTCTCAAGTTTCTGCTAGTAGAGTCAAGTGTTCCAAAATTCTAATTTTCACTTAAAAGCTCAAATTTTATTGTTGACAACAAATACTGTCAGTTATTTTCCTTAAAGTACAGGCTTAGTTTATTTCTGAGAAAATGGCTGCCAAATACCCAGGTCTGAATAATCATTGCTTGTTAGTTGTTAGTTAGTTCTTGTTAGATGTTCTTTCAAGTAAAATTAAAATTCTGTGTAAAAATCTTGCAGTTCAGTTTACAATTCAATCATGTAAAGCACTTGCTTTACCTCCAGACACTGTCACGCTTCAGAATGTATAAGAAGTGTTTTATCCATGTTTCCCATTTTGATACATAGATTATTAAAAAGATATGTAATCAAATTGCAAACATTCAATATGTGCAGTTCTTTGTATGTCAATTATACCTCAAAAAAGCTGTTTCAAAGGATATGTGCATAAATATCAATATTTAATGAAATTAATAATATTTACTGGTTTATCAAGGACATTATTAAGTAAAAATAAAATTCTTTAACTGTGAGTGTGTGGTGGTAAAGAATACAATTACTAACAAGTACCATTTGGTACCATTCCCTTGATTTGTGCTAAGGCACCAGCAGTTTATTCACCATTGCTCTGCATCAATAGTGAAAATGTCAACACAGAGAAAAAGACAAATAATATTACAATTATTGTGAAAACAGTTTTGACCTCTCACACTCTCTGAAAGAGTCTTGCGGAGCCCAGAGATTCATGATCCATACATTGAGAACCAGTCAAAGTGTTTGTACACTATGAGTCTACACTTGAATCTACATTATAAGTCTACTCTTTGAGGTCTACCCTATGCTGGGAACTCTTCCCTTCTTTAGCACTACTTCTGGTCACTTCATTGGTTTCTTGTTGAGCTCAGTCTTCTTTTAACATTCTAAATATACTCTAGTATGGGAGAAGGCGATGGCACCCCACTCCAGTACTCTTGCCTGGCAAATCCCATGGATGGAGGAGCCTGGTAGGCTGCAGTCCATGGGGTCGCTAAGAGTCGGACACAACTGAGCGACTTCACTTTCACTTTTCACTTTCATGCATTGGAGAAGGAAATGGCAACCCACTCCAGTGTTCTTGCCTGGAGAGTCCCAGGGACGGGGGAGCCTGGTGGGCTGCTGTCTCTGGGGTCGCACAGAGTTGGACACGACTGAAGTGACTTAGCAGCAGCATACCTAATTTACTTATATGGTTTCAGCTATGACCTATAAACTAATGATTTCTCCAATCTATATCTCTAATGCATACTTGTCTTCAGACCCTCAGATCTATGTTTCTGATTAATATCCTGTAGATACTTCCAACTAGATATAACCAAAGCAATACTTTCTCTTTTCTCTCAAATTCTTTCATATTCCTGAATTCCTGATCTAGGCTGTTAGTACTTTTGTTCATCCAGTCACTCAATCTAGAAATCTAGAGACCATCCTTAACTGCTTCTCTCCTTCATCCATAAATGGCCAGCAGGCAACATCAATTTATGATATTGTGATAACATCAATATTGTCATACAATAGGGAGTGGTGAAGCTCAAGTCAAACTAGAGAATGCATGTTCCATCTATAGGCATTCAAATTCAGACACTGCATGGGCCAAACAGAACAGATTTGTTATTGCCAGTCTGTGATACTTAGTAACTCTGAAATATATCTTGAATTTGCACCTGTCTTTCCATTTCCACTGCCAATCTTCTACTTTAGAGTCTCCATCATCTCTTACTTAGACTATTGCAATACTCTTACTTAGACTACTGCAATAATTTATAACTGATCCTCTGGCTCCACAATTTCCACAAATACTCTGCCTTTCCTGCCCCACTGAAGTTTATCTCTCAGAAGGCAAACAGATACCTAACATGCAAATTTGGTTACTTATTTGAAACCTCAGCTTAAAATACCATAATCGTATATGCTATTCTCTCTGACCAATCCTGTAAAATGAAAATATACACATCTCTTAACACAGTGAGGGCATGACAACCCACTCCAGTATTATTGTCTGGAGAATCCCACAGACAGAGGAGCCTGGTGAGCGACAGTCCACAGGGTAGCAAAGAGTTGGGTGCAACTAAAGCGAGTTGGCACAATCTATAACCTGTCCCTCTCACTTAGTACTTTGCTTTCACTTTTCTCCAATTTCCTACCCAAATGCCAAACTTCAGCTATTAATGTCATGATAAGAGCTAAGACTTTTAAATTACTTATTACATGCCAGGAACTCCTCCACATTACACATATTAACTCATTAGTCCTCACAACCATATAAAATAGGTTATCATTATTAAGCCCATTTTACAGATGAGCAAGCTGAAGCACAAAGCCAAACTGAATCAGAAGGAATTCATTCAAAGTTGCTTATATTGTTTTAGGATTCTGTGTCTTTGTATATGCTATTCTCTCTAACCAAAATGCTTTGGTTTTCTTTTCTACCAAGTTTACCACCTTTCAAGATTCAGATCAAATATTATTGCTTTCAGCTATCTTCTGCAGCTATCTCCTTCCCCAGGTAAAGCTGATATTCCCTCCCATCTTGGGAACGTAAACTACATATTACAACTTACCAAAAATTAACACCTGCCTAGCACTTAACACGGCAGCACAGCAGCATACCTGCAGCAGGGAGTCACTGTGGTAAGCAGTACACTAGGTCAAGAACTATAGTTTCTAGGTTTTATGGAAGAGTGAGAAGAACAAAGTGAGGATGGTTCTGTTCCTATGCCCCCTTCCTAACCTTACTCCCTCACAATCACTAGCACTTCCTCATGGCAGATAGTCCTTTAGAGATGATCCAAGCACAAGCCTTCAACAGGCTGGATAACCCATATCTGGGGCCTTATAATCCAGGAGGCTTAAACCCAGTCCATAATCCCTCAATAAGGTGATGTCTGCTTAGATAATTGGAACTGTCAAAATCAATAAGAAAAGTTTAAAAACAGTCATGACAAGCCACTCCAAAATGAAGAAGGAACTATAAAGTCACTGATTACTATGATTTTTTTTACAGAGAAAGCTATATAGTCTTTCCTAAATTGAGCATTAAGGTATAAAAGCTCCTTATTCTCTAACACATTTAGAGTTTGAACACATGTAATCTAGCATCTTCTACTAGGCAGGGATTTAATGAACATTTTGTGAGAACATCTGTTTGTTATTTATCTTTGTCTCATTTTACACATCAGCAAATCCCTTTTTACCACCAGGACAGAATAAAAATCACCATTTCATTATACAGCGTTCATAATTTTAAACTTCAACTGGGGGAAAGAGAAGCAATCGTCAGCACTGCATTCTACCTGATGTTACAGGAAAGAAGTACAAGGGTGAGGAAGTGCAGAGGGGAAATGATTAAATATATAAATCCCTTTAACACACGCTCTGCCAATGGCTACTGTATTTTACTGTTCTGGCAACTGCTAAGGAGAATTAAAAGCTGCTCTATCTTTCTAGAAGGGTATTCTTTGTTTGCCCTCTTGAGTCTATGCCAAAGAAAAGGGATGGTTTTGCTAAACAAACTTATCCCCTTTATGTTCTCCAGAGACAACTTTAACACAGAAACAACTATTAATATTATCAGGTCTAGATGTTTTCCCCAAATTATTGAGATATATTGACATAAAATATTTTGTAAGTTTAAGGTGTATAATTTGATTATATATATATATATATATATATACACACACACATACATACACATATTGTAAAATGATTACCACAATAAGGTTAGTTAACACATTGATAATCTGGAAAATTATAGACAGAGCTACTGTACTTTCTTTTCTTCAATGCTCCTATCCTATTTCACGAAGCTACCTAATGGCGTTTCCGAGTGCTCCCACTATTCATTATGAGAAAGAGCCATTATCCAAGGCCTTAGTCATCAGGAATGGCCAGTGCCATGAGCTAAGGCTAGTACAAAGCAGGGAAAGAATGCTGACAGCTTAGGCAGAGTAACTGAAGCCATTTCTGGAAGCATATCTATCATAGCATCCACTTCCAAATGTATGTGTTATGGTAGATAACAATATAACATAAAACAGAATTTACAGTTGATTTTTCCCTAGATCCAAATATACTATCCTATTTGCCATGGAAAATAATAAAGGAAAGAATAAGAAAGGCACAATTCTTGCCTTCAAGAGCTTACAGTCACTTCCTTCCAACAGTCATTTACAATATATTTACATCACTGCTGCTGCTGCTGCTAAGTCGCTTCAGTCGTGTCCGACTCTGTGCGACCCCATAGACGGCAGCCCACCAGGCTCCTCCGTCCCTGGGATTCTCCAGGCAAGAATACTGGTCTTATATAAAAAGAACACATTTGCCACATATAAACTCACTAAAGAATAGGAGGAGACATATATACCTAATTGAACACTGGATTGGGTGGTATAGATAGTAAATACTGTTGCAATTCAGAGAAGGAGAAAAATCAGTGTAAACTGGCAGGAGATGGGGAGGCTTTCCATGATGTGTAGAATTTGAGTTTGTTAAGTTGGAGAAGATTTAGAAAGGTGAAGAAGGAGGACAAACTAAGAATCAAATTAATCTAATCATGTCCCTTCATCCTGTTCCAACACTTGAGTTCTTCATCATAGAAGTGTTTTGAAAGTCCCTCCCCATAATACCATCAAACAGGTAAAGGAGGCAATAAAGAGATTCACATACCTCCCTTACACTTTCCTTTTCAAGCCACTGGGGAATAGAAACCTCAGATAGGAATTGATCAGAGTATCTGATTAAAGTAATTGATGTTAAAATATGATTGAGGTTTAATCTTTCCATGAGACATTTGTGTCTTAAAAGAGGAGATAATCAACCAATACACACTCTCTAATTAATACAATTATGTGGAAAAAGCATTTTGAAGCTGGGAGAGCCCCCCACCCCCACAATCCAGAGCATTTTTCTTTTTGTCCATCTCAGACAGTGATGTTTCCTTGCTCCACATAATCTGCTAGAATTTAAGATATACAGGGTCACTACAGTATTATCTGCCTTTTCCATTATTTATAAGAACTTCTTTGCCTCATTGGGCCCCTGGATATAGCATACTGCAAATATTGGAAAGCATCTGTGAAGTTGGTTGTTGTAAGTTTCTTTTTTCTTCAGCATTTTTTTTCTGTTTTATTGTGTAAGGCAAAAACATTGATAAAGAAATAGAAAGTCATTTGGGGTTGATAAAAATAAAACATTTATGAATGAAACAGCAGTCATTTTTATTTATCTCGGTGATTCTTTACCAGGGTGGTATAATACTTACTGAAGTTCATATCAGTATCTCCAAGAAATCTTTTTCAAGCTATGTCTCCCCAACCTCTGATATTCTGCTATTCCCCCAAGGAAGTATATTCCCTCTCTACTTGATTTCACCATCAGCCTAGACTTACTACTTACCAACTACCTTCATTCTCAATCTACCTCTGCATGTCAGATTTCCATGCTAATGAGAACAATGAAGAAAGGAAAGAAAGCAAAAGAAAGGACAGAAGAGAGTATGGTGTTTTTTTTTCTTAAAGCTAGAGGAAATACACAACACTAGCTTTCTAGCTGTAAGCTTTAAAATCCTGATTGCATCCTCTTCATTCTTAAGAACTAGGTTCTATTCTCCATACTCTGAGAAGTATTTGCCATGCCCTAGAATGGCAAACACTCTGTTACATCTGTAACTGGGAAACATTTTTGGCACTACCTGAGATATGAGGTATGAGGGAAGTAGAAAGGCTATGCAAAAAAAAAAAAAAGACAAGAAAAAGAAAGGCTCTGTATAACAACTGACCTCTTGGTAGTAAAAGGTGGGAATAAAGGACAAAGGCCAATAAACCAGCATTGCAAGACTGGCAGCCCAGGTGATCACAGCAGTGCAGGGAGGTAGGTCAACCTATGAAAATCATATAGAGCTGTAGCTTAACAACCAAGAAGCAAATGGAGAAACTAGTTTCAAGCTACAGAATAAAGTAGAGGAAGGAAAGCAGAGAAATAAAAGACAGATTATAGTAATGGTGAAAGTGGGCACCCTTGTCTTGTTCCTGACTTTAGAGGACTTTCACCATTACTATTCAACATAGTTTTGGAAGTTTTGGCCACAGCAATCAGAGCAGAAAAAGAAATAAAAGGAATCCAAATTGGAAAAGAAGAAGTAAAACTCTCACTGTTTGCAGATGACATGATCCTCTACATAGAAAACCCTAAAGACTCCACCAGAAAATTACTAGAACTAATCAATGACTATAGTAAAGTTGCAGGATATAAAATCAACACACAGAAATCCCTTGCATTCCTATACACTAATAATGAGAAAACAGAAAGAGAAATTAAGGAAACAATTCCATTCACCATTGCAATGAAAAGAATAAAATACTTAGGAATATATCTACCTAAAGAAACTAAAGACCTATATATAGAAAACTATAAAACACTTGTGAAAGAAATCAAAGAGGACACTAACAGATGGAGAAATATACCATGTTCATGGATTGGAAGAATCAATATAGTGAAAATGAGTATACTACCCAAAGCAATTTATAGATTCAATGCAATCCCTATCAAGCTACCAACAGTATTCTTCACAGAGCTAGAACAAATAATTTCACAATTTGTATGGAAATACAAAAAACCTCGAATAGCCAAAGCAATCTTGAGAAAGAAGAATGGAACTGGAGGAATCAACCTACCTGACTTCAGGCTCTACTACAAAGCCACAGTTATCAAGACAGTATGGTACTGGCACAAAGACAGAAATATAGATCAATGGAACAAAATAGAAAGCCCAGAGATAAATCCACGCACATATGGACACCTTATCTTTGACAAAGGAGGCAAGAATATACAATGGATTAAAGACAATCTCTTTAACAAGTGGTGCTGGGAAATCTGGTCAACCACTTGTAAAAGAATGAAACTAGAACACTTTCTAACACCATACACAAAAATAAACTCAAAATGGATTAAAGATCTAAATGTAAGACCAGAAACTATAAAACTCCTAGAGGAGAACATAGGCAAAACACTCTCTGACATACATCACAGCAGGATCCTCTATGACCCACCTCCCAGAATATTGGAAATAAAAGCAAAAATAAACAAATGGGACCTAATTAACCTTAAAAGCTTCTGCACATCAAAGGAAACTATTAGCAAGGTGAAAAGACAGCCTTCAGAATGGGAGAAGATAATAGCAAATGAAGCAACTGACAAACAACTAATCTCGAGAATATACAAGCAACTCCTACAGCTCAACTCCAGAAAAATACATGACCCAATCAAAAAATGGGCCAAAGAACTAAATAGACATTTCTCCAAAGAAGACATACAGATGGCTAACAAACACATGAAAAGATGCTCAACATCACTCATTATCAGAGAAATGCAAATCAAAACCACTATGAGGTACCATTTCACACCAGTCAGAATGGCTGTGATCCAAAAGTCTACAAGCAATAAATGCTGGAGAGGGTGTGGAGAAAAGGGAACCCTCTTACACTGTTGGTGGGAATGCAAACTAGTACAGCCACTATGGAGAACAGTGTGGAGATTCCTTAAAAAACTGGAAGTAGAACTGCCTTATGATCCAGCAATCCCACTGCTGGGCATACACACTGAGGAAACCAGAAGGGAAAGAGACATGTGTACCCCAATGTTCATCACAGCACTGTTTATAATAGCCAGGACATGGAAGCAACCTAGATGTCCATCAGCAGATGAATGGATAAGAAAGCTATGGTACATATACACAGTGGAGTATTACTCAGCCATTAAAAAGAATACATTTGAATCAGTTCTAATGAGGTGGATGAAACTGGAGCCTATTATACAGAGTGAAGTAAGCCAGAAAGAAAAACACCAATACAGTATACTAATGCATATATATGGAATTTAGAAAGATGGTAACAATAACCCTGTGTACGAGACAGCAAAAGAGACACTGATGTATAGAACAGTCTTATGGACTCTGTGGGAGAGGGAGAGGGTGGGAAGATTTGGGAGAATGGCATTGAAACATGTAAAATATCATGTATGAAATGAGTTGCCAGTCCAGGTTCGATGCATGATACTGGATGCTTGGGGCTGGTGCACTGGGACGACCCAGAGGGCTGGTATGGGGAGGGAGGAGGGAGGAGGGTTCAGGATGGGGAACACATGTATACCTGTGGTGGATTCATTTTGATATTTGGCAAAACTAATACAATTATGTAAAGTTTAAAAATAAAATAAAATTAAAAAAAGAAAGATTATAAACACCCTTTTCAGGTGGGACCGCCAAATTCAAGTGTAACTCTGAAATCTCAATAAGCTCAGCTAAAAGGATGAAAGGCCAAAATCTTATTTAAAACACTCTATTCCATTATCAAAAGGTATTGTTGCTAGGGTTCAAAAATAAAAGCAAAACAGAAAAACCACAAATACATACCGATATGTACATATTTGTGCACAAAAAAAATAATAAAAAAATAAAACTCATAAAACGAAAAAAAAAACAGAAACATGCATAGAGTTCACATACACAGCCACTCACCACCACATTGACACTGACACACGTACACACAAGTACACACACACTCACATACATGCCTGCACTCCAGGATGGGGCTGAATGAAATGAAATCATCTCTGAGTTAGGTAATTCTCTCCTTCAACTCTATTTCTTGGTTTCTTCACTTAGATAGGACTTGCAGTTGTTGTTTTTCAGTTGTTAAGTCAAGGCTGACTTTTGCGACCTCATGGAGTGCAGCACACCAGGCTCCCATTTGTCACTATCTCTCGGAGTTTGCTCAAGCTCATGTCCACTGAGTCAGTGATGCTATCCAACCATCTCATCCTCTACTTCTCCTGCCCTTAATCTTTCCCAGCATCAGGATCTTTTAAAATGAGTTGGTTCTTCACATCAGGTGGCCAAAGTATTGGAGCTTCAGCTTTAGCATCAATCCTTCCAATGAATACTCAGGGTTAATTTTCTTTAGGATTGACTGTTTTGATATCCTCGTAGTCCAAGGGACTCTCAAGAGTCTTCTCCAGCACCAAAAATCGAAAGCATCAATTCTTCAGTGCTCAGCCTTAGATGGGACTAACCTCAGTCAAAAGTAAGAGATATGTTTGTCACTGAACAGGGCATTTCATTTGGTTGTCTTGTATTATATATTTACACCATGTAGATTCTGGCTACTTGAGAAACCAAAAGTTAGTTGTATCAATAAAAGGTATAAGCTTTATTTCTGTAGCGGTCTCACTTTGTGTATAGAGCCACTCCTTATGGGGTCTCATTTTAAGTGAGGTTTGTGCCTTTAGAAAATCATTCACACTATGGATTCAATGCAATCCTTTTCAAAGCCCAAGTTGGCTTTTTTTCTTTTTTAAGGAAATTGACACACAAATTCTAAAATTCATATAAAAATGTAAGAGATGCAGAATAACCAAAACAATCTTAAAAAAAAAAAAAGAACAAAGTTGGAAGACTCTCATTTCCCAATTTCAAAAACGACTACAAAGCTACAGTAATCAAGACAGTCTGGCATATGTACAGGCATGTAGAACAATGGAACAGAACTGAGTGTCCAAAACTAAACCCTTATGCTTACCACCCATTGATTTTTCACAAGTGTGCTAAGATCATGCAATGGAAAAAGAATAGTCTTTTCAACAAACGGCACTGGGGCAACTGGATATCCACACGCAAAAGAATAAGGTGATCCCTGACCTCACATCACACACAACAATTAACTAAAAATGGATCACAGACCTATATGTAAGGGCTGAAAATGTAAAACTCTTAGAAGGAAACAGGAGTAAATCTTTTTGACCTTGAGTTAGGCAATGGTTTCTTATATGTGACAGCAAAACAGAAGTTATAAAAGAAAAAAAAAATGGATAAATTTGCTTCATTGGAATTGGAAATGCTATCATCATGAAAGTGAAAAGACAGTCTACAGAATGGTAGAAAATATTTGAAAAGCCACAAGATACCACTTCTCACCTATTAGAATAGTTGCTTATTATTAGCAGACAATAAACACTGACAAGATTGTGGAGAAACTGGAATCCTTATTCATTGTTGGTGGGATTTAAAAAATAGTGTGGCTACTTTGGAAAGTGATTTTGAGGGCTCTTCAAAAAGTCAGATGGAGAGTTACCATATGACTTCTGGGTACATACTGAAAGAAATAAACACATATGTCCACACACAAAAAAAATACATGAATGGTTATAACAGCGTTATTCACAAAAGCTAAAGAGTTGAAGTGATGTAAATGTCCATCAACTCATGAAAAAACAAAATGTGTTATAGCAATACAATGGAATAGTATGCTGTTATAAAAAGGAAGTCATGATACATGCTATAAAATGGATGAACTTTAAAATATTATGCTAAGTGAAAGAAATCAAATGTAAAAGGACACAGGTTTCATGATTCCATTCATATGTAATATCCAGAATAGGCAAATTCATAGTGACACAGTAGATTAGTGGTTGTCTTGCACTGAGGGGAATGACGGGAAGGGGCGATAGTGGTTAACCCTCAGACTTTATTTATTTGGGGGATAATAAAAATGTTATAAAATTAAATTTTATAAAATTGAATTTTAATGATGGTTGTATAACTTTGAATATACTAAAGATCATTAAATAAAAACAGGTGAATTACATGCTATGTAAATTATACCCCAATAAAGCTGTTAACAAAAAATTAGTCACTTGGGAAGCACATGATTATTTTCCAACTTTTGAATGGTTACCATATGGAAGCAGGGTAAGGTGGTTTGGTGCATGCTCCAAAGGGTAAGAAGAATCAGGGCCACCATGGAATACAACTCCAGAGGGCTCAATTCATGTTGTAGTTTGTACACGAGGCCTAACAGTAGGAGCAATGGGTGGAGGCTGCAGGGAGAGATTTGGGGTTATTTATGCAAATATTCAATAACTGAAGCTATTCAAAGATCAGTATGCTGCCTCATAGTGGAAAGTGCCAAATTTTAGGAAATATCCAAGCATAAGCTGGATGATCACTTGAGAATGGAGTAGATGGTTCACACAACAGACTGCATATGTATGTATGTATTGGAGACGGGAGATGTGACTGGATAGCCTTTAAGGTTTCTTATAAGCCCAAGGTTCTATTAAAATGCATATATTTTGAATATTCATCTGTAAACATTTCTTCTCATGGTTAATCACTTCCTCATTAGCCAGGAATAAATAAGTACTAAATATTCCCACTAGACTCATAAATCCCAATAGTGATTTCCTATGAAATTATAAAACTTGATATTGTGGGTTAGGCTATTTCTTATAGTTAGAATCATTTAGCAATAGGCCTGTTTATTAGATTATTCTTTTTGTAGTCTACAGCTTTAAGGGTAGCACTCTATAAATATCAGTAAGTACTGGATCCTCCATTGTACTTAATAATAATAATAATAATTATTAATACAAATTATCTGGGACTCTGTCTTTTCTCTTTTCCCAGCCTCCTCTGTTTTTTTCACCAGATATGGAATGTGCAGTCTGCTGATTTTTAGAAGTTGCTTGCAAGGCTTCAGAATGAACCCTTTGGCTGAAGTTTTCAAATATTTTGGCCTAAGTCCACAAGTGCCATAAGACACTGGCACTCCATTCTGCAATGCTTTTCTCTCTGTCAATACCTTTAACTTGGGATCATAAAGTGGAATCATTTGTCAGGTGGTCCATTATGATCTAGATTTAAAACCACATTTTAGAGCTACTGGGAATGATTTGATATTAAAAAAGAGAAGTTCAGATACAAACAGAAAATCTGCTTATGCATCATCTGTTTCACAACAGCAAGGGGCAGTTTAATATCCCGGAAGGCTATACCAATAGTAACGTAGGATCAGAAACGGCTGAACAGGTTCAAGTTAAGTACTTCTTGCACTGGATTGGTCAAGTATCGGTAACACATAAGAGTAGGTGCTAGCTAAGCAGTGAATTATCCTGGCTCACTGACATCCTAGGCATACACAAAAACTCTATATCAAAAATCTCAAATGGAAAACATCTGTAATGAATTTGTACTTAGTGCCCAGCTAGTACACCAGAGCCTTACGATAAATCCCAACCTCAGGGTTCACGTCTTGATACTGTGTTCTAACGTTCTAACATAGCCCTTCTGTTACTTCCAGTCAGAAATCCCGACGGAGAAGTTCCAAAAAGGGTATTGCCTTGGATCATATTCCATGTTAGAGTGAGGTTCTTCTTTACAGCTTGTACTTCATCTGAGCTTGACGTCAGGCCAGCAAAGGAAATGTTCTGGAAAGTTTCTTGTAAAGTGGGGGTTCTTTTCATTTTAAATAGCTGTAAATATTTGACAAAATAATCATGGTCTTGTCACTTTAATTCCTCCAGAACACTTCTCCCCAGACCATTTCTTTCCTTTCTCATTAAAAGCCTCATGAGGCCCATGGGTAGGGCACTCAGGAACACTATTTGGGAGGGGGAAAGATATTACTAGAATCCCAGGTTCATTTCTCCAATGGTCATATTTCTGCCTGGGCTTATCCCTTTTCTGCCAGATTGAGCTCTTTATTGCTCACACCACTCAAAATAGCCATGAGCACCAATATTCACCAACTACTCAAGCTGTCTTTATTGTATTTACTTTGTATCCCACCCACATAAACCACTCTCCCTAGATCCCTTAAGCATTTCAATTGCTCTTTTCCATTTCAAGCATCTCAATTCCAGAGAATGGAAACTTGGGCACAGTCTTATTACCAATTAAAAAGGGATTCTCACTACTTTGCTCTAAGAAGTTATTTGCCCATATCTATGTCAGTTACTCAAAACCATATTGGCTTTTAAAATGCCATATCAATTGCACACTCTTAATTTAGTTTACTATCTCCTATCACCTGTAGACTTTAAAGAGCATGAATCAAACTTACTTTTAATGACGATCTATGTGTGTGTTATTTATAACCAGGACAAAAATGTAATATGTTGCCGAAAAATTTTCCCAGAATAGTCTGAATTTTTATTAAATATAGATTGTTACAATTATTTTATAATATTTACACTCTTCAAAAACTTTAGGTAAACACAGATTGTACAACTTCCACTGAAGAAGCTGGGCAAGTTTCCCTGACTCAGGAAAGCATACTAGAGCTGTAGTTACTTGTAGTTCCTACCCCACCTCCAAACCAAAAAGCAGTGTTTAGGAAAATGCCAACCATATTTAGTCTAGAATAGGGGATGGGAATGGAAATGAGTAAAGTCTATAAAGAATCTAAAAATGGTTTTCTTTACAACCTCTTCATCAGAGCTTTAACTGGGTACATCCCAATCTCTGTTTGGTAGACAGTTAACACAGGGAGCATTTTCTTTACCTTGTTCTACTAAAATCTTCTATACTAAAACCTTCTCTGTGTGTATATGTGTTTCTGTGTGTATGTCTCTCTGTCTCTCTTGCTCTGTCCTTCTCTCTCTTTCTCTCTTCGCTCACACATACACATACACAAAGAGATTCCTATATACTTAGGAATCTAAGTATATATCTAAGTAAAAAGCAACAGACTTCAGAGTCTGGACACACAGCTATAGAAAAGTTAGTGGTATATAGCCTTGGGTGGGGCTTCCCTGGTGGCTCAGTGGTAAGGAATCTGCCTGCTGATGCAGGAGACATGAGTTGGATCCCAGGATCGGGAAGATCCCCCAGAGGAGGAAATGGAAACCCACTCCAGGATTCTTGCCTGGGAAATCCCATGGACAGAGAAGGCTGCTGAGCTACAGTCCACGGAGTCGCAAAAGAGTCAGACAGAACTGAGTGACTAAACAACAGTAGCCTTGGGTAAGAAGGACAACCAACATTTACCGAGAGGGCTAATGAAGATTAAATGAAATAACTTATTAAAAGATACTAGCAGAGTCCTATAACATACCTTTAAAATGTATTTTCCTTCTTCTTTACTCTGGTTTAAATTATGAAGCATTCTGATTAGAGTGAACTTTGTCATTGAAAATTGAAATGTCTAGCTTCCTAGACCAATGTAAAAATGTCACTGAAAATTGGAGATGTAGTTTTGGGGAAGTGAGAGGCAAGGGGTTAAAATTTTCCTTTAGTTTCAAATGGAGTTTGTCTTTATGCATTTCTCTCCAAACGGTAGCTATGGCACTATCTCTTTAGTCCTCAAAACAAAAGAACCTATTTGCAGAGTGCTCCAGGGTGGCCCTGAGTGGCACTTTAAAACACCCGTTTTGAACTGCTCTAGGCAGTTCAGCGAGGCTGGATACAACAATAGATGCTGAGAATGAGTTTGAATGGTACAAAAAAAGGGGGGGTGGTGGTCTCCTGTCCATTGCAAACAGAAAGCACAGCTAAAGAAAGTGAAAAATGTGAAAGGAGAAAAGGGAATTTCAGGATGTGCTAAAATTTTAGCAACTGAAAAGAGTACAAAGAACTGGGATCTAGGCAACAGAGGGCAGGTCAAGCAGGCCTAATTATTTATCATATAGTTTTCACAGACAGCGATAGTCAGTACATTATTTTACCTATGTGTTTTTTTTTTTTTTCTCAGTACTATAGATTTTGACACAGGGTTCTTTTTAGAAAGCCACCAAGTATAACTAATACACATGATGAACTTCACCCAATAACAAAACAGAGTGCCTAGATTTCTGTCTCTTTATGTAGAGGCTGCAATCCATTTCTGATTCACTTCTTCCAAAGTATCAGTGCTATTTAACTAATGAAATCATCCTGAAAGGGGTACATTACTGGTTCAAAGAAGATTTGTCAGAGAAAGAAATGGAAGCTGAAAAGTAATGGGTAATGAGTGGCTAAGGGGCTGATCAACCCAAAAGAGGATATTTAAAGGGTCTAGGAGAGCTAAAATGTATAAAGAGTGTCTATGACCTAAACACTGGAGTCAGGAGCTCTTTCTTCTGATTAACTCTACTTTCTTATCCCTAGACATCAAGGCTTAACAGTTAACTGTCAATAGTAAGCCAATATGAATAGAAAAATAGCACTGATAGAAGTGTAGAATGTAGATCTCATTTAAGTTTAATTGAGATCATAATTTGTTAAATCACTTCTGAGGATAATCCACTTTAGGACATTAAAAATATTTAAGCAATTCATAAAAAAAGAAATGCAATGTCCCATGTGTCAAAGGAAACAATGTTCCTGCTTGATTTCTGATCTATACAGTGATCACTGTAGCCTTTGAGACCCTTAAGAGGATTATTCCATCTAGATAGCCAAGCGTTCTCAAGTTGCACTTCCAACACTGCATGCAATAGCCACATGTAAGTATTTAAAATTTCAGTTTAATTACAGTTATGTAAAATTTAAAAATTCAGCTCCTTAGTTTCAGCAGCCACACTTCACTGCTCAATAGACACATGTGTTGGATGGTAAAGACAGAGGTTATTTCATCATCACAGAAAGCTCTATTGGACAGCACTGGGCTAGACACAACAAGGTCAAGACTTTGAGTTTAGACCAAATAATTCAAACCATTTTCAATGATAGCTTTCCCACAACTAATTAATGCTTGTATCTACAGAGAATATAGATTAGGACTGAACATTTTACTTTTGACTTTGGACAATGGTCTTCAAAATTCAGTTGTACAGAAGCATCATCTGTGGAGTTTGCTAAATGCAGATAATTCATAGAGTGATTCAATAGGTCTGGAACGAGCATCTAGGAATTTGCATATTAGACACGTGTCCTAGGTAATGCTGACATGGGCAGTCCTCAAACCACATTTTGAGAAACATTGTGATTATGCATCAAAAATTCCAATGATTGGTTTACACACTCTGCTTCATTTACTTGGATGGGAAAGTATTAATATGTGTACACAGGCAAGCTCTTGTCTCTCTACAAAAGTGAAAACTGTTCCACAAAGGCAAAAAGAAGGAGATTTCAAGGTGTAGTAGATCCAAGCAAGGATAAATACAGAGAGAAAAATCAAGAAGACACACACTAGAAACAAATTTTTTGAACAGAATATTCCATAATATCTATGCATGACAGAAACTATATAGCCATTCAGTTTCTGGAACTCTCAGGCCCTGGGGAAAGCTTGGTGGTGTAATTTCTGAAGATCTAAATACTGCATGTAAATGCTAAGTATGTACAAGGTACTAGACTATATGCTAAGAGATTAGTAAAATAAGGTTTTTAACTTAAAGGAATTCAATTAGGGGAGGAAGAAAGACCAAAAATAAATATAGTAGCAGGTGTCATTTCAGCTGAACCTTAAATGTTGAGTAGCTCTGGAGCTACAGGCAAGGTAGAACAATGGCAGTTAAAATGTAGAGAACAACATGAAAAAAAGCACAGGAGCTTGAAAATCTGGAGCATACCTGGTGACCTACAAGTGATCTAGAGCGGCTAGTGAGTAGGATTTAGAGAAGGTTGTGTTGTGGGATGGAGAAGGCAATGGCACCCCACTCCAGTACTCTTGCCTGGAAAATCCCATGGACGGAGGAGCCTGGTGGGCTGCAATCCATGGGGTCGCTGAGGGTCGGACACGACTGAGCGACTTCACTTTCACTTTTCACTTTGATGCATTGGAGAAGGAAATGGCAACCCACTCCAGTGTTCTTGCCTGGAGAATCCCATGGACGGGGGAGCCTGGTGGGCTTCCGTCTATGGGGTCACACAGAATCAGACACGACTGAAGCGACTTAGCAGCAGCAGCAGCAGTGTAGTGGGAGATAGGGGTATAGACGCATTCTGGGTAACAGGGACAAGACCATGGATGGCACTGAATGCCTGTCTGGGAAAAAAAAAAATCCTTCGGAATGTATTTGAGGAGAGTAGTGATATGATAAGATCTGCATTTAGGAAGAACACTAACAGTTGGGCATAAAATGGAGTGGGGAGAGAGTGGATGCTGGGAAGATGTGCTATGATTTGGTCATTTGGCTCCATAAAGAAAAACTGTACTCTGGTTGACAATGTTTGTTCTTGAAAAAATCTGGAAATCAAGATAGAAGCAACAGAATATGAAAGAGACTTCTTAAAGCTGAAATTCTGAAGAAAGAGCATGAGTAGAGGCAGTGTGTAGATGCTGTTGGGAATACAATGATCCATCATGACTTTGGCAATAGAAAGTAACAGCAATTAGGGTCAGAAGGAAAGTATAATTCTTGCAGTCTGGTGAGCAGACAGTTCTACACCATCTAAGACTTCTGAAGGTTTGGACAATGGGGTACCTTCTATGGGCGGCACACAAGTGAGCTTCTTCAATGAAGCGCCTTTTAAGATATACAACATATTGCATAGTAATTAAGGGTATAAGCTCTGGAGTCAGACTTCCTGTTATTGAATCTTGATTCTGCTGCTTAGTAATTGTGCAATCTGTAGGCAAGTTACTTAAATTCTGTGTCCCATTTTTTCTACCCTTAAAATGGAAATAATATCACCTACCTCATAGGAATGCTGTGAAGGTTGATGAGTTCATACATATAAGGTGTTTATAACATGGCCTGGCACATAGTAAGCACTCAATAAATGTTAGCTAGAATTATCCTGTGTATGTATCAGTGAAAGACACACTTACTTGTGCTGTATTCAGTGTTCAATAACCCTTGAAGGCCTCAGTGTTATATCTAAGGGGTGGTGATCAGTATAGTTTAGCAGCCCAGGGGACATCTGCAGTACACTATCCTGCTTAGGCAGCAGACCTTAATATTGCTTAAAATGAGTATCTTAAGTCCTTGTTGGAAAAAGACAGATATGGCTAAATTTTTCAACTTGTAAATATTCTTAGTGCTTCCCCTTAAGTAAGCTAGTGCAAGTCAACACCAGCATAATACTGGCTGGTGTAAACTAACCTTATACGCCCATTCATAAGACCTGCCTTACACGTCCCTAAAGCACACTCAAAGGTATACTGAAGGGAAAGATCCACCAGATAACCAGCCTAAACAGCCAGAACCTAGAAATCTATTCCCTCTCTAATTTTTCTTGGCCTCAAACAGCAGGGGGGGAAATGATTATTTTGCAGATGAAAGACTTTTTTTCACCAATGAAAAAAAAAATCAGTTTCTTTAAAAATCCTAATAAGGTCTTTTTCGTTTATGTTTAAGGTACACATTTCCAGAAAGTGGAATGGATTGAGAGGTGTTAGCCAGAGCTTCTGACTGCACAGGAAATTCACCACCTGAAACCAAGTTTAACATGGTGCTTCCAGTCACATGCCTAGTTTTCCCTCTAACCTTCACCCATTCCCTCAAGTTCCCTCCTGTATTTTCTTTAAGAGTCAGATTCCATTTAAGTAATGATAAAGGAGCTTTATATTATCCTCTTTTCCTTTTTGCTAGAAGGAAATCATATAGCTTTAAGATATGTTAAAGTAGAAAGATATCTTAGATAAGGATAAATTCTAATTACATGGTAGCTGAGACAATATTTCTATTACCATCTTTCTGAAAGTCTCATAAACAGGTCATAACAATCCGTGCCCTATCTCTGACTCATTTTCTTTTCTTTTTTTTCTGACTCATTTTCTTGACAACATTCTCAAATATTCATCGTCAAATGCTGAGGAAGAGTTATCTATGATGTGAGCATCCAGCCATTTCCCCAGTACATGGCACAGTCTCTAACAAATTCAGGTCAAAGAATGAGTGTTTCAAGAATGTTTCCTGAAGAGGTTTTAAAGAATGTTTTACCAGAACACTAGTACGACTACCCAAGTATCTGGGTTTTTCTGCTGAAGTGATAACACAGTTTTAAACAGTATTCCTTTCAGTGGGATAGAACCTGTGTTTTTTTCCCCTTTAAATGAATGAATTTAAAATTGAGAAACCATTTGGGAATTTTAAAAGATGAGAAAATTCATCCATTTTACATACATACATACATGGATGGATAGATGATAAAAATAGAAAGAAAAGTGTGAAACTGAGCCAGCTGTATATCCTTTCTATTGACCTGGATAAAATACTCAAATTTTAAAACATAAGCCCTTCATACTTGGCCAGTA
This sequence comes from Bubalus kerabau, assembly GCF_029407905.1. Lineage (NCBI taxonomy): Eukaryota > Metazoa > Chordata > Mammalia > Artiodactyla > Bovidae > Bubalus > Bubalus kerabau. Next base: position 18,779,146 of record NC_073647.1, read on the forward strand.
TATTTTAAAGTATACACATACTTTTACCAAAACAATTGTATATGTTTGTAGAGCAGAAATATTAAAAACAAATGAGCTTGTTTTAGAAGGAAAATATCCCACACTAACCTTTTCAATTGGACAACATTTTACTTCTCAATAACTTTACAAGGCTCTACCTTCATTCATATTGATGTATATAAATTAATCAAAACACTAATGTTTTTCCACATAATCTATAAAATTAATCTGGAAAGCACTCACATATTAAAATAAATGTTGGGCTAAAAATAGCTCTGACAAAATCTCTAGAGTTCTATCAGATAACATTTTTTTTAAGTAAATGACTGAATTTAGTCTTCTTGAATAGTAGCTTAAGTCAAATTTACCCTGGATCCATCAACTGAGAGGCAGCCTAGTATAAGGGTGAGAAAAAGCACAGGTTCTTGAATCACATCAATTAACCACTGAGTCTGGGCTCTGCCACTTGTTAGATGTGAGATGTCAGGCCAGTTCCTTATCCTCTAAGTCCCAGTTTTCTTACCTCTAAAATGGAGATCATTATGCCACTTGACTTCACACAGGGTGGTTATGAGAAAAGATTGATCAAGTATATGTAAAATAATTGTGTAAATGTTTTACATTATATCCCCTATGAATCAATAACCAACAACTATATAGTAATTATAAGTTGTTTTTTTAACAGAGTAAAAAACCATGATGAAATGAAGCAAGTATTCACTATTAGTATACAATTACAATTCAGTCATAAAAGCCACCTAGTTAGCTTTGATATTATTCATTAGGTCACCCTGGAATTCAGAGATGGCAAAGAGATAATGTCACTATTTTTTTAACATAAACATTTTTATTAGCATAGAGAAGTTCTTTCCAGATATAGAAATTCCAGTAACATAACATTTTCCAGCATTTTTCACTGCCTGAAATTTAAACCAGTAACACAGATCCATGAGAAATCTCTATTTATTGAATAAAGCAGTATTTTCCATGAAAATATATCTATTTAGTTTTGCAGTGGAGAAAACGAGATAGTGTCTGGTTTTCATCCAAAGAGAAAAACCTCAACAACTTCACACATTAAAAAGGTACAGAGACGGCTCTTCTGGAGTCAAGCATGCATTAGAGTATGGAGAAAACATCCAACAAGCACAACTCTCCAACACTTAGTGAAACAAACCAACCGCTACTCAAAGAAGAAACTGAAGCTATAAATTCAAATAAACGGGCTGCAGGGAGACTACACAAACCTGCTGTTGCTTTAATTGCAGACAATTCAATTCAGCAGCTGTTGGTCCAGGCACTAAGGTTCACTGTATGCTCTTCAGCGTAACCTTGAAATATTGTCACTCACTCACTTCTCCACATCATCTGCATGCTGTCCAATTAATGAGGAGCGAAATCAACTGTCAAACCACGTATCAAAACAGAACATGATCTTTTAGCTCTTAAGCACAGGAGCACAATATTTTAAGGACAATAAAGCAAGAATGGAGGTGTAAGCCCTTGACAATAAATGATATTGAAACTTATCAAAACATGTGGTTGTAGAAACTAAGCTTCTGTTCTGCTCGGCAAGAAAGTGAAACTTTCTCAAGGCTTTTTTATTTGAGAGGATCCTTTCTGATTAAGTGCTATATAAGAAGCCTTTCAAACAACATTCACCAATACCTGATCAGTCTCTAAGTTCTTCGTTATTATGGACCAATATGTTTCTGAAAGCTTAAGAGAATACTTAAAGAACACTTCTGGTCCAATGATATTTTACAATACAGATGGTTTGGAGCTGGCATGTTTAGCCTTGCTCTTTCCAGCACTTTTTTTCTACCAGGAGAACAAACAACAATAATATATAATGTTTATCAATCTGAGTTAATAAAATAAAAATAAATTTACCAAACAAATGTATTCTGGAATGCTTCCTATTTGAAATTTACTTACTCTTAACTATATCTCAAATCTAGACAACCAATTAACAAATAGAGTTAATAAACTCAAGAGAAACACAACATACTAAGTGTTTTAAAAATTGCTTTTTGCTTCCAAAGCACTGTCTTCTGTGCAAACACTCTAGGCTAGATCACAGACTACCAGTTGCAGACATAAGACTTGAGAAATTCAATACAAGAATACAGCAGAGAAGCATGCACAATTAAGGGATCGGGACTACCAATTTAACAGAGAACCCAGATCTTACATAGCAATCTGCTACAAACATTATAGCTAGGGGCAGGCGTATGTTATGCAGCTATTTTGTTTAGCTCATTAGAACCTTATTTGTCCTTCAGTACAGTTGAACTGGAGGCAAAATAAGAAAGGAATGCACTTTGAAACAAAAGACAATTTTCAGATGAAATAAAACATACTATACCTGAATATTGGACTAGGAACATCGTGACACTCTTCAGGGAACTGTTTCACGTTGTATATGCTACCGTGAGTTATTCTTGCCTTAACCGCTTCTCTTCACAAAAAGAAAAGCCAAAGCACCCCAAACCCCCACTACACACTACCCCTAACCCACCTCCCCATTGAGGGAAAAAAAAAAAAAACAGCTACAATTCAGCTCAGATCCGATGCTTCTGTTTAGCTTAGCTTCAGCCGAGCAACTGAGCTCTAGCAACGGAGCATAGGGAGGTGGATTCCGATGCCAGTAGCACTTCCATCCACTTCACTTACACAAAAGCAGGCAGTGGAAAATCCAGGAGCCTTGAAGACAAGGGCTGGAACTGGCTTTTATGAATTGCTATTACTGCATGTGTCACCATCCATCTCCAATGACGGACACTTATAGGCTGAATTGGGAGTGGAGGGGGTGGGGTGGCGGAGGTTGGAGAGCAGGTGGAGAAGCAATTAGCAGTATGTTCATCGGAGAATTCGTTCGGGATTTCATACATCAGTGCCTAAAGAAACAGCATGCAGTTGACAAATCAGAACTTTACGATTTGCATGCCTTAGAAGGAATCTTAGCTCACAGCCCTAAACAAAATAATGCCTGCCCACTCTTATAGAGCATGGAAAGTCACCCCTCTGCTTTCTTTTTCCTCCAGCCACCCTTGTGCCTGAGAAATCAACATTCAGAATGAATATTTGCTAATTTTCCCTAAAGAATTGTATTTAAAAGTCTGGAAGCAAAGGAAGTATAAAGAAATTAAATTATACTGAACATGACATCTCTTAACAAAAAGGCAAGAAGCTAATTATTTTAAGCCAACCATCCTTAGTCCCATTCCCCAGGTGCAGCTTTCATACCTATAATCAATGGATTACACAACTTTTGTGCATATAGTTAACATTGAAAAACAATATCTATACCTAAAAATAGTTCAGTTATATTCCACGTGAGAAGCTAGGAGCTAGGTGCAGGAATCTCTCCACAGGTGATCTTGAAGAAGGCACTTTATAAGTGCTTTAATTTACTCATCTGCTAAACTGAGGCACCTTTTTTTAAACTTATTGCAAAAAGAATCATGAGTAGGAAGAAAAAGGAGACAGTCTCAGGAAGAAAACACGACACAACTGGAGGAGTACTGGGGTTGAGTATCAGGAAACCTGAGTTCAAGTTCCAGTTCTACAACTTTCTAGCTGTGTTACCATGGGCAAGTCATTTAACTTCTTGCAGGATAAGTTCCCTTATTTTATCAATTGTACATAGTTGTACCCATTCTGCACATAGGATTGCTATGAAGAGTTAATGAAATAATAGTTATGAGAATGCTTTTGTAAACTGTAAAGGACTATAAAATTGTATGGGATTATTATTATTATACCCTGAGACAAACCTTGCCTAAATGACTGAAATGAGACACCTCTATCATATAAGGAAAATAAAAAGAAAGGACCAATATACTTTCATGAAACATTATCCAACTCTTCTAATTTTAAAAGTAGAAGGAACTAGTGTTTGCTCTTAAAATTCCACAGGAGAAAATTTTTTGAAAAGAAAAACTTTAATATCTGATATATAATACATCAAAAGTTTATTAAAGAGACAGAAGCCTTCTAATCCCTTCTTTCCTTTCTAAAAAGTCAGTCAAGTTTTTGGTAAGGTCTAGTATTATGTCCCATCTGGAATGAAAGTTACTAGACAACGAGCATCTCCTTTTGTTAAATCTTCCTATTAACCCGATACATCCTTACTGCCCAGTGTGTGGAAAAGGATTCAGGTTGATTATCTAAATCCACAAGGTAAAACTCCAAAGTCATGCTTTATGAGGCTCCAAGCTGCTTTGATACTATATATACAGGGACCAGCTGGCTTCAGTTGGGACACAGTTTTAGTACATGAAGTCCTAGGGTGGCCAACAATCCAGGCAACGTCTAGGGGCCTATGGTTCAGCCAAATCCCACATGTCCTGATTTTCATCTGTATGGTGGTTTCCAAAGTATGTGTCTGTCCACATGGGCCAAATCTGAAGCAGCCCAATGAAAGGTGGGAGTATAGCAGAAATATCAGATGGCAGCTTCCCTGGGCCCCCTCCAATGCCATCGGTGAACTCAAACAAGTACCTAGCCTACTTCCTGTGAGAAGAAAGACAACTTTGTTTTCTCTAATTGCCCCCTTAAATGTCATTGCCAATACTGAAAATTTCAGTAAAATATGTATCCAAATTCTATATTAAATCAATGGGGAAAATGGATAAGTAGAGGAGAAGAGAGAGGAGGGAAGGAGAGTAAAAGAATCTGAAGTGAGAGCTTTTTTCCCCCTATGCAGAAAAACACTTGCTAGAATCATCCAAAACCTCACCTCCTAGAAAGTGCTTGCCTTCTGAGGTACTAGAAATGGCCCTTTTACTACCATAGCTGTAATCTTAGCCTTCCAACTGCTTAGGTAAACAGTCAAGAGCTTGAAAAAGCACTGGTAGACCTGGCACCAGAACTTTCCTTTGGCATTTGGAAAGCCAGGCGGGTAGAACACAGTTCTCTAAGGGGCCTCATCATTGCAACCCTCCACCAGTGATTCTTGCCTGGAGAATTCCAAGGACAGAGGAGCCTGGTGGGCTATGCTCCATGGGGTTGCAAAGACTTGGATACAACTCAGTGACTAACACATCTGTGGCATGGCTGGTCACTAATAAAGTTGTCAGCCCAACTTCAGTTACAGCAAAGGAAGCTGGCCTGAGACTTTAAAATACACACTGGTAAGAAAGGAACAAAGGTAGTACTTCAGAACCAAGCTGATCTGCCATTGGGCATTGCAACTGAATTGTTGCACGCATGTAAGCTTGAAATTCATATTTCCCAAGTTCCTCAGAAGGCCCATTCAAAGTAAAGGGGAAAGGCCAGGAAAGATGATCTTTTGTCAAAAGGTGAGGATCATGTCTAGAACATGACTGATAGTACGTCCCCAAAGGCAATAAACTAGGGTAGAAGGCAGCAGTTTCAACCCATGTTAGCAAGAATGGAAATTAAAGCATCAGAGAATCCTGATAAAAACAAATAGACAAACATATACATCAAAGCCCATTGCAATGTTTCCATTATCCTAATTTCAGTCTCCAGAACATAAACACTAGTGGTTCCCTAATCCACTTGAGCTCCTTCTCGGCAACCGTCACCATGCCCGACTGATCTTTTCAAATGAATTCCTGTTGTTAACCACCTTGGATACTGAGTACTTTTATCAAAAACAAAAATTCCAGTGCAAGATTTCAAATAACAATGAAACTTGAACCAAACCATGAACCTAAACAAGAAGAAACAACACTCGTTTTCTAAATCCCAACAAAATGGAACTGTTAATAGCTTGAAAGCAGTAACAACTAGTGAATCGATCTGAACTCGACCAATGCTTCGTGTTTTCTGAATCAATCAAACTTGTACCAAACCCTGAGAGTCCAATCAGTTCAAGCTCCTGCAAAGAGCACACATCAAGCCTTGCTTTCACCTGCCTGAGAGCCCACAATGAACCATAGTACAGCACTAAGTAGGAATTGGTAAAACTGCATTCTCCAATTTGTTCTCACTGTTTGACCTTGGTCAAGTCTCTTATCCTCTTTTTAACTCAGCCTGCTTTCTTTGAAATGATTGGGGTAGGATTACCAATATCCCAGGTCTAATACTCTATGCGAATTATGAAATTTAGTCTAGCAACAAAATAGATGATGTCACAATTTGGCCCTAATCTTCAGGAAGCAGAGAGATGGGCCACCCCAACTCTCCTAAGAATTCATGTTTCTAGCTTTTTTTGAAACATGCTTCACATTAGAGCCGGGCAACTGTCTTTACTCACTGGGCAAATGTGCCTTGGGAATAGTCAGCCCAATATTCCTTTTCAGAACGTTTCTCTTCAAAAAATGTTTCAGGAGCAGTTTGTTTTCCTCAAATGAAAGCTACAGGTAAGTGGTCTGGTCCCTAAAGGGAAGAAGGAAGGAAGTGATCTAAATTATGCAAAGTACCTACTGCATTCCAAACATGGCATGATACTTTATTTTTTCAATCACTCCTCACGACACAACTATATGGTATGTATTATCATCCTAAGTTTATAGGCAAGGAAACTGAGGCTTACTGATGTTAAGTAACTTGCTTGCAGTCACCCAACTGCTAAGCGATAGATCTAGGATTTGAACTCAAGCAATCTGAATCCATTCCTATACCAACAGTCTAATGATTAAAGTCTGAATGACTGAATTCCTTCTTAATTCAGTGATTCAATTGGACTTTCTGAGTCAATACAGTAAATGTAAATCTCCTTACATTTATACTGGATAGACAATTAAAACAAAAATTTTATCCAACAATGTGGTTAACACTACTGGGCTCAGCAGTCTGACAAACCTGAGTTTCTTAAATTCTGGCTTATGGACAAGGTACTTAACCACATTGAGTCTCAAGTTTTCTTATCTGGCAAATGGGGAAAGAAGTAGTACTTACTCACTGGGTTGTTGGAAAGTGTTAATGGTGTGGTAGCAACTAGCACAGTGCTTGGCACAACGTAATAATTCAATAAATGCATATTAGAGCTGTACTTGTATTCATAAGCAACAGAGCAAGAAAGGAAAGGTTATAAAGAGAAAGGAAACTAGGGTTCATTGAACTCAAGTACTCTTTGGCCTGTAGCACAGATTTAGTTTGAAAGAGGTTTTCAGTGGCCCATCCATACTCTCTAAAACTAAGCTGAGTCTTGCTGTAGATTAGCATATTCATGAAGTGACATGATTATACTAATTGGTGGTGCCTAAGTAGTAGCAAGGAAACTTGTCATGTACTCTGCTGAGCAGCAATTGTCCCTAGTTTCCTGGAATCTCTCCTTCTAAAGAGGGTTGGAAAGCAGCACATAAAAGTACTGCTGAAAGTACCAGGTGGTCTAAGGCCCCCATCTTTCCCCAATTCTTCAAGCTCCAGCTTCTATTTCATTCACTCATGGCCCTCTGTGCATAGACACCTCTCCTCCCTTAGTTAATTCTAGTTTTATTGTGACTCTTCCCCTAGCTCTAGCTCTGTCTCTGCTCATCAGTGTCAAGTGGTGTTTATGGAATGCGTGTCTGGCACTGTACTAGGTGAACTGGAGGGACATCATCCAAAAGTGCGTCAGAGACCTGTGTCCCATGGCCAAACAGATCTAAGATCCACAGGTAGACCAGAAGTTTTGCAACACAGTAAACACAGGTATAATTGGAAGAACAGCTTGACTTCAGAACATAAAATAGTTTGTTCATCTAGTTAATGATACACATACTGAAGAACTTAGAATAATATAGCTGTCAGCAACCCAATCTGAAATGCATAAAAAGATGGACAGATGGAGAAAAAGGTGATAAAGCAAATGAAGTGCTAATTCTAGAATTTGAATGGTGGCTATATGGGTATTCACTGTGTAATTCTTTCAATTTTTCTATATACTTAATTTTTTCATCATAAAAGGTTGAGGGAAAAAGGAGAAGGGTAGGTAAAGGGTACAGCTTTTTCAACTTCAAATGTTTCAGAACAAAATAACCATATTTATATGTCGAAGCATAAATCAAATACGGTAAAATGTTAAAAATTGGTGAATCTGAGTGAATGATACGTGACAGTCCTTATATGACTTTTTAAAAAATCTTCTTCTTCTCTTTGTCTTTTGCTGTACATCAATAATGACTTAGTCTTTAAGACAGTAACCAGGGTGTCCCTTTTCTGGGAAGCCTCCTTCAGTGCCCTCACCTGTTCTCTAAATTTTATGATTCTTTTATAAATATTTTTTCTATATTTAAAATTATTTCAAAATAAAAATTTTACAGTTAGTTTATTGAAAACTGACCCCTTACATTTAGTGTCTCAGTTGCCATTTTTAGTAGAGAGGATATTAAGTCCATAGTAGTAAGGTCCATCTAGTCAAAGCTATGATTTTGCCAGTAGTCATGTATGGATGTGAGAGTTGGACCATAAAGAAGGCTGAGTGCCGAAGAACTGATACTTTTGAACTGTACTGTTGGAGAAGACTCTTGAGAGACCCTTGGACAGCAAAGAGATCCAACCAGTCCATCCTAAAGGAAATCAGTCCTGAATATTCATTAGAAGGACTGGTGCTGAAGCTGAAGCTCCAATACTTTGGCCACCTGATGTAAAGGGCCAACTCATTAGAAAAGACCCTGATGCTGGGAAAGATTGAAGGCAGGAGAAGGGGATGACAGAGGATGAGATGGCTGGATGGCATCACTGACTCAATGGACATGAGTTTGAGCAAGCTCCGGGAGATGGTGAAGGACAGGGAAGCCTGGCGTGCTGCAGTCGCAGTACAGGGTCACAAAGAGTCAGACATGACTGAGTGAACTACAAGTAGAGAAATTGAAAAGAATGGCGGGGGTGAGGAACAATACTCAACCCATAGATATATTTGTGTGTGTGTGTGTGTGTGTGTGTGTGTGTGTGTGTGTGTGAAGTCGCTCAGTCATGTCCTACTCTTTGTGACCCTATGGACTGTAGCCCACCAGGCTCCCCTGTCCATGGGATTCTCCAGGCAAGAATACTAGTGGGTCGCCATGCCCTTCTCCAGGGGATCTTCCGGACCCAGGGATCAAACCTGCATCTCTTAAGTCTCCTGCATCGGCAGGCAGGTTTTTAACACTAGCGCCACCTGGTTGGGTGCCTACTACATGCAATACACTGTGCCAGGCACTGTGGCAGATTCAGTTAGAAATATAATCGCTACCCTGAGAGGGCTCACAGTGTAGATGAGGGAAAGCCAAAGCAGTGTCTGAGAGGGTAACTGGCTGGCCAGATAAGTTCTGTTAGGACAGAAGTATGAAGACGGGAAAGGCAGGTTGGAGCCAAACCGCAGAAAGTATTGAATGCCAGGCTAAAGAGTTTGGACCTCATCCTATGGATGATGGGAAGCCATTTATAGTATCTGAGTCAGAGAAATAATATGCTCCAAAACTGATTGGCTAGATAGGACCCTTTGGGCACAGTTCTCTTCATCGTGCATTTATTTTATACTCATGTACTTCTGGCCCTTATATCTTCTACTTTCCTTATTTCAGTGTGGCCTTTAGGGATTTCCAAGGGTGCTGCCCATTTTTTGTCTGTCTGTAACTAGATGTTCTCAAATTATTTTTCAACTCAAGACAACTAGACCACTGCAGTCATTTCTTCATGTGTTACTTGCAGTCCGTTTCTTAAACAGGCACCTCTTTACCCTCTGTCCTTTTCTCTCCCTCAGACCCACTGACTCAGTAAGCAATAAATAAGCCTCAGATGGTTTTTTAAACTAGCAGCTATGCTTTGAAACTCTGATTTCCTTCATGAGTATCAAGCCCCAGTTACTACTGGGACCACTGGTTTGAGTTGGAAAGAATGAATATTCAGCTAAGCAACACGTGAAGGTGTGCAGGAAGCTCTGTCCTGCGTGTAGAAGGAAATGATTATTCACAGTGATCCTTGTACAGTGAACAACCTAGTGGAGATGGCATTCCTGAATAGGGGCAAGTGATTAGAGCAGGTCTCTCAGACTGCCTTCCCTAATCACTTCCCAAGTCAAAAGGTGGACTTTCTGTCTCCAGTTTTTTCCCCATAAAGCCCATCCCCCAATCGAATCATGTTATGCCTCCATTTAAAACCCTGTGCTGGCTCATCCCTGTTTATAGGATAAAGGTCAAGCTCCTTAACAAACTTCCTTCACCAACTGGCCACAAGAAACCTTCCCAGATCCTTATCCTGTGCCCTCTTCTACACTCTCAGTGACTCATACACAATATCTCACCTTTTTCTGAACAATTCATTTGTACACATGTGACTGTTTTGCATGTGCTGTGTTCCGTCTTTCTGGAATTCTTTCCCACCACCCCTTTGTCCACCAAGATTCTAGGCAATGCCCACTCATCTTGTGATTCAGCACAGTTAGACTCTGGTCTGTAAGGAGCCCACCCCTAGCTGTAATTTCCTCCATCACGTTCCCAGGATACCTTATAACATAGCTCTTTCTCTGAGCACCTTTGTTATTGTAATAAAATGATTGGTTTGCCTGTCTGTCTTCCCAACTTGACTGTGAGCTCCTTAAGGGCAGCCAGGGACAACTTCTAATTCATCACTGTATTCCTAGCACTTGGCAAAAGGCCTGGTCCTGTATATGTGCTTAAATGTCTATTGAGTAAATAAGCTTGAATATCAAGTGCTCCTTAAATTCGAACTAAGCATCTCTTGAAAGGTGAAAATTAGAATATTATGTGACCAAAGTAATCACAATGGTAGAAGGGCATATTATGGGGCCTAACTGTGGGACAGTTTCGATCCCAGGAAGCTCTTAGTGGCAGTTGTTGCTGGCTAAGAAGAGCAGCTGGAGTGGATGAGAAGGGCCCTGACTAGGGATTTCCCCAAAGTTGTCTTCACAGTTCACTACTGAAGCCATGTTGTTTATGTAATATTCTCTACACAGTGTTTCAACTGTTCTGAATTACAGCCAGACTTGTATTTGTGCTCTCCCTGCCTGATATATTTGGACCAGCCTTATTAATGGAGTCATGGAAAGTTCTCCAGTTCCTAGTCTCACCTATCACTATCATGCTTAAGGGACCATTGAAAAACTGAGAACCAAAAAGCAGGACAGGGAGGAGCTAACAAAAACCATCTTTTATTTTTCTCCTAGATTGCCAATATCTGTCCCCAGACCTCCCAGCCTACAGCCCCTTCTACTATGTATCAGTAAAGGCAAAAAAAGGACAATGAGGATTATAGCAAAACTTGAGACTTTGCAGGCAAGAAAAAGAGGACGCAACACTGGGTCCTGGCATATAAATCTTTAGACATATGATCAGTTGCCACTTCTAGAAAGTAAACATTTCAGCTGTTTGAAACAAACAGCAAAATCAATTAGCCCTTTCTGTAGACTAAACTGAGGTGTGTGCTGAACTTTTTTAAAAAACAGAGTCTGTTTTGATCTTCAAAAATGTCAAACTGGTAAACACTTCGCGCTTTTTTTTTTTGTACATATAAATCTAAAAGCCAAGTCTATCTTGAGCAAGATTTAAGAGACATAAAATTTGTCTGAGGTGTCTGCCAAATCTCCGCAGTAGAGACAGAAACCCTGGAAAAGCTGACACAGTCATAACTCTCACAACATCCCCAGCAGGTTTGTGCAGGGCTGGACGTATAGAAAGTCCCTGTTTCTTCCCTCAAACAGTTTGTAAATAGAGAAGTAGATCATTTCCTTATCAGCTATCTGGGAGCTCATTTTTTGCCTATATATCCCACAGAGGAAAAAAAAAAAAAAAGAATAAATCCCCACTGGCAGGTATCCCAATTTTCAGTGTAGTAAATTTTCATTTATATGATGGGTCTGCTTGTTGAAAGCTTCTCTTTATTTCCTTTGCTCTTTCACACTCATTCTTATATGTACACAAGATCTCTCTGTCTGTCTGGAAGGCATGAAAAGGGGATATTTATAAGTATCTAGGGCAGTGCCTAGCAAAGTGCTTTGGACATAGTAAGCTCACAATAAATCATCAAATGAAACTCTACTTGAAATTTCAATGTATTTGATTATGGAGCAGAACTATGCATTCTTTTTATTGGAGTATACAACGGTGAGAATTCCTTACAAGGCGGTATCATTTTATTCTGACAATTCATGCTTAGGACCTCTATCCTTTAAAAAGCATCCATTTTTGCACAATGGGTATTTGTAAGAAAAATGAAGGAAAGACCACATGGCAGGATCCTGAGTGACAATATGAACACTGATATATTTTTGTAGAGAAAATCAGATATCTCATATTCACCTGATTGTGTGTCATTATGGTAATCCACTACATATGTCTAAGATCACTTAACAATGCAAGAATATAGTGCATGCATGAGCTGCATTCTGTAAATAGGATTAACAGTTGAATTCAACCAAGGTCTTCCCTGGGGACAGATTGCTGGAAAATACATCTACATGACATTTAGAAAAAATAAATTAACCAATGACACTGGCTCCCATGAGACACGTTGTTTCTTGTACATTCAATTCTATCACAGTTTTCTGTAGCTCTTTGCTGACATCCCCATCCCAAAAGACATAGAATTTCAAAACAGAAAGAAAAACAGAGCAATTGGAGCTCTTCTGTCTCTCCTGCATGAAGTGTTGTATACACAAAGGAAGGATTTCTGTACATTAACACAATGTGAATAGTGATGTGAGATCATGTCAGTCTGGACTGTTCTTGTTATGCTGTGGTCACATATAACTTGCCCAAGGGAATGAAGCAAGTCTGGATGCATACTGACAAAGACTGGCAGGGGCCGCAGAAAAATGAAAGCTGTATTATGACAGAGGAGTTTGATTTTTTTCTGAAAAAAATGTTCTTTATTATGATTACTTTCTTACACTTCTATTTAATTAGTTTTACTCATCTGTAAATAGGGATAACTATTGTGTGTATTTAACGTTTTTACTCTGAGGATGAAATGAAACACTGCTAACTTGCCTGGCACACAATAGTTAACCCATACAATGAACACCAATATTTGGGTAGCATTAGCTAAACACCTATTAGGCATCAGGCACTGGCCTAAGTCCCCAAGAAAAGTAAGCTGTGACAGGAAAAAGTGACGCTGGAAACAAAAGCAGGGAACTGATTTTCAAAGGCTTTATAAAAAGTCTAAGAAATTTAGATTTTTATCTAGAGGACAATGGGCAGCCTTTGAACTATTTTATACAGAGCTGGATAGCTTTAGACTTGTGATTTAGAAACATCATTCATTCTGTCAGCATTGGTGGAGAAAGGATTAGAAGGGAGGAAGGCTGGAGGCAGTAGTAACTCTGGGTAGAAGTCATGCATGTTACAGGGTAGGAGGGAGCAGTATGCCCCATACTAAGGCAATGGTAATAGCGGTGGACATGGAGAAAGCATTTTTAAATAACTTTTTAAAAATGTAAAAATATATTATTATAGAGGATTAGCAAAAATATGGAAAAGGCTAAAAATAGAACTCATGTAAACTTTCTATTTAAAGGAAAACTCCATTAATAATTTGTTATGTATTTCACATTCTGGGATTTTCCTATGTACACTGATTTGGGGGGTGAGCATACATGTGTGACGTGTGTGTGTGTGTGTGTGTGTGTGTGCAAACAGATCTATCAGCTTTATAATTTAAATTTTCTCTTAATATATCATAAACAACTTTCTACATCATTAAATATTCTTTGGGAACATCAATTTATATGGTTATTTAGTAATCCATAGATGTACCATCATAGATTTAATTCAAACCTCTAGTATTAGACATCTAAAAAGTAATTTTTTTTCTTTTTTTCCCGTCTTTCTTTTTTCTTTTTCTACTATAAACAATTCTGGGCTAGACATCCTGGGAGCTAAATTTTTAGAAACTTCACATTGATTTCCTCAGCATAGAGCCCTAGAAGTTGAGAGCTATGTTCCATTTGCAGATTTTTGATTGATATTGACACATTCTTTCCACAAAGGCTTGATCAAATTACAGCCCCACTAGTAGTGTCTATGAGGAGGAGGAGACCCCTTTCAGAGTGATTTCAAGGATGAAATCAACTGGATTTGGTGGGTAGAATGGAGGGGTGGATCCTTGGCAGAGTATCGGGGCAGGAGCAATGTGAACTCTGTTAAGAGGAGCAAAGCAATGGCCCGGCCTAAGGAACAGCAGGCTGGGTGGATAAATGTGAGGAAAAAAAAAAAAAAAGATAAGGGAAACCACAGGAAAGTGGGAGAAAATGAAAAAAGAAACCTCTAGTGAAGTTAGTAAGGAGAAAAGGAAAGATATTCCCATTTGAATGCAGAGTTCCAAAGAATAGCAAGGAGAGATAAGAAAGCCTTCCTCAGTGATAAATGCAAAGAAATAGAGGAAAACAACAGAATGGGAAAGATTAGAGATCTCTGCAAGAAAATTAGAGATACCAAGGGAACATTTCATGCAAAGATGGGCTCGATAAAGGACAGAAATGGTATGGACCTAACAGAAGCAGAAGATATTACGAACAGGTGGCAAGAATACACAGGAGAACTGTACAAAAAAGATCTTCATGACCCAGATAATCTTGATGGTGTGAGCACTCACCTAGAGCCAAACATCCTGGAATGTGAAGTCAAGTGGGCCTTAGAAAGCATCACTATGAACAAAGATAGTGGAGGTGATGGAATTCCAGTTGAGCTATTTCAAATCCTAAAAGATGATGCTGTGAAAGTGTTGCACTCAATATGCCAGCAAATTTGGAAAACTCAGCAGTGGCCACAGGACTGGAAAAGGTCAGTTTTCATTCCAATCCCAAAGAAAGGCAATGCCAAAGAATGCTCAAACTACCTACCGCACAATTGCACTCATCTCACATGCTAGGAAAGTAATGCTCAAAATTCTCCAAGCCAGGCTTCAGCAATACATAAACCTTGAACTTCCAGATGTTCAAGCTGGTTTTAGAAAAGGCAGAGGAGCCAGAGATCAAATTGCCAACATCCGCTGGATCATGGAAAAAGCAAGAGAGTTCCAGAGAAACATCTACTTCTGCTTTATTGACTATGCCAAAGCCTTTGACTGTGTGGATCACAGTAAACTGTGGAAAATTCTGAAAGAGATGGGAATACCAGACCACCTGATCTGCCTCTTGAGAAACCTGTTGTCAGGAAGCAACAGTTAGAACTGGACATGGAACAACAGACTGGTTCCAAATAGGAAAAGGAGCACGTCAAGGCTGTATATTGTCACCCTGCTTATTTAACTTCTATGCAGAGTACATCATGAGAAACGCTGGGCTGGAAGAAGCACAAGCTGGAATCAAGATTGCTGGGAAAAATATCAGCAACCTCAGATATGCAGATGACACCACCCTTATGGCAGAAAGTGAAGAGGAACTAAAGGGCATCTTGATGAAAGTGAAAGAGGAGAGGGAAAAAGTTGGCTTAAAGCTCAACATTCAGAAAACTAAGATCATGGCATCTGGTCCCATCACTTCATGGGAAATAGATGGGGAAACAGTGGAAATAGTGTCAGACTTTATTTTTTTGGGACTCCAAAATCACTGCAGATGGTGACTACAGCTACGAAATTAAAAGATGCTTACTCCTTGGAAGAAAAGTTATGACCAACCTAGATAGCATATTAAAAAGCAGAGATACTACTTTGCCAACAAAGATCCGTCTAGTCAAGGCTATGGTTTTTCCAGTGGTCATGTATGGATGTGAGAGTTGGACTGTGAAGAAGGCTGAGCGCTGAAGAATTGATGCTTTTGAACTGTGGTGTTGGAGAAGACTCTTGAGAGTCCCTTGGACTGCAAGGAGATCCAACCAGTCCATTCTGAAGGAGATCAGCCCTGGGATTTCTTTGGAAGGAATGATGCTAAAGCTGAAACTCCAATACTTTGGCCACCTCATGCGAAGAGTTGACTTATTGGAAAAGACTCTGATGCTGGGAGGGATTGGGGGCAGGAGGAGAAGGGGACGACAGAGGATGAAATGGCTGGATGGCATCACCAACTCGATGCACATTAGTTTGGGTGAATTCCGGGAGTTGGTGATGGACAGGGAGGCCTGGCGTGCTGTGATTCATGGGGTCGCAAAGAGTTGGACACGACTGAGTGACTGAACTGAACTGAGTGAAGTTGTATACCCAAGTGACTCTAACTTACTACTTCATTCTGCAAAAGCAGCAAAGGCAGCAAACAGCTAATCTTTTTATGGTATTTGGCACTCTGTGGGACCAAGGTCCAGAGTTACATTCATGTAAATATGTTGATCCATTCTTCTCACCCAATCACCATTTATAACGTGTCTCCCATGCATCAAGTGGGCTTCCCTGGTGGCTCAAATGGTAAAGTGTCTGCCTGCAATGCAGGAGACCCGGTTCGATCCCTGGGTTGGGAAGATCCCCTGGAGAAGGCAATGGCAATCCACTCCAGCCCTCTTGCCTGGAAAATCCCATGGATGGAGGAGCCTGATAGGCTACAGTCCATGGAGTCACAAAGAGTCACAAAGAGTCGGACACGACTGATCGACTTCACTTCATGCACCGAGTAGTATTCTGGATGCTTTGGGTGTGGAGATACATAAGAGCTGGTCCCTGCCCTCAAGGAGCTCACAGTCTAGGGAAGAGACAGACACATCCACAGACCAGCACACTATGGTATAGTACAGGACAGAGAAGAGAGGTAAGTGCAGGGTCCTGTGAAAGCCACGCACCTACTACTGCTTCCTGTGTGCATGCATATGTGTGTGCATGTGTGTGTGGTGGAGGGAGGGGGAGTTACAGAATACGCTTCACAGGGGTGCTGATATTTGAGCTGAGTCTTGAAGGAGTTTCTCAGATGGCTAAGGATCACAGATCACACTCATACTCCTTGTATAACTCCTTGTATCTTGTAGCTTTCAAGGATACTCAGTAAGACAGTGAGGATGCTTATGTATAATCTAAACTCACTCATGACAACAGCCTCCGCTGTTACCTCCATGGATATATATGAACATAGCCTGATCTAGGCAATATATGCTCATTTTAGCATAAAAAGGATAATAGGCACATGGCCTACAGGCTTTTAAAATAGTTCAAATGACACTGATAAATGCGTGTGTGCGTGCTTAGTCGCTTCAGTCATGTCTGACTCTTTGTGACCCTGTGGACTATAGCCCATCAGGCTCCTCTCTCCATGGGATTCTTCAGGCAACATTACTGGAGTGTGTTGCCATTTCCTCCTCCAGGGGATCTTCCTGACCCAGGGATCGAACCCACGACTCTTATGTCTCCTGCACTGGCAGGTGGGTTCTTGAGCAGTAGCACCACCTTGGAAACTGATAAAATAATAATATTCAAACCTACAAGGTCCTACAGATTCTGCCTCTTAAGTGTCTCTCAACTCTGCTCCCTCCTCCCATGTGTTGCTCCCTGGTCCTCACTGGCTCGCTTTGGAATAGACTGCCAGCCTCCTAACTGATCACGTCCCCTTCCAGCACATCCTAAAGCAAAAACCTGATCATGACATTCCTCATCTAAAACATTTTCATGTTTTTATTGCCAAAAAGCACTATGTTCCAAGTTTCAGTTATTGGAATATTACCTGTTCATTTTCCCATATACACACACCATGTATATGATTATTTACTTATTTCTTTTTAAATCAACATAAAACTGGTTACTTTCTATGTTCACTAAGCTATATCTTAAGTAACCTTAGATTTAATGATGTAATTTGGTTTTATTTTTTTATAAGCCACATCAGAATATATAAAATTTTTAAATGTTTGTGGGAGTACAACATAACTACCAGTGGTAGATGCCCTACATTTTGAGAAACATAGGCCTATGTGAGCACATCCAAACTTCTCATCATTGAGTTCAGAGTTCTTCACAAATGAGCCCTGGCCTATCTTTCCAGACTCTTCTACCATTATACCTTCCTTTCCCGAAACAATCTGCACCCCAGCCAAGGTGAATCCCTCATTATTGGACACACCTTTGCTCTTGTAAAAATCCCATATCTTTCACAGACTGCTCTCTCTATCTGCAAGGCCTCCCCTGTACTCTTCCTTACCTGGTAAATTCCTTACCTTTCAAGACCTATCTGACAAGTCACCTCCTCACAGAAGCCTTCTTCCTGACTCTCCCTGACAGTCACACCTTCTTTCATCCTCCAGTAGCACTTTGCACCTATCTCTGTTATACTACATACTATATTATCTCAGAATGACGGGTCTCTATCTCCCCAACTAAACCTAGAGAGCTCACACGTCATACTCTGTTGCATCTCCAATGCTTCATGTGGGGCAAAGGTCATGGAGGAGACCCAGTGCCCCAGAAGGTCACTTAAAGCCTAAAATATAATAAAAGGCAAAATTCTGTCCAGGCCCAAATAGCTTAGAGGTATGACAAGTTTTATAAAGAGAAGCATCTAAATCAGAGATAGTAATACTGACTACAGTTTTCGAAGACACAATTAGCCACACTGCAGTAGCGGTTAAGCTAACTTGGTTTTGGCAGCTACTTTACGGCAGATACATACTGACAGAGAAGCTAAAAGCAAATCACTTGTGTTTTTGCCAAGATGATCGAATGTATCTCACAATAACCTCTCCTTACCACAAATGGAGTCAAGAACAAAAGTGAACATTGGGACCAGCAAACCATCATGGACAGACTATGGGCTCTGGAGTCAGAAATCTGACTTCCGAACCCCAACTCCTTATACACGATGTGACTTTAGGCGGTTGCTTAAGTTCTTGACATATTAGTTTCTTCTAGAAAAATTGTACCTACATCATAAGGCTCTTAATATTATGCAACAAAGTGTTTATGATAGTGCCTGGAACATTCATGGGCTCAATAAATAGCAATCACTATTGTCTGCCCAATGAATTGACTACAATTCAGGTAATATGATGCACAAGGACAGCAAATGCATTTCTTAAGAAAATAAATTTACATCACCAGGCTTCAAAATGACAACTATAGAGTGTAGCTAAGAATAGCCACAAACCAAACAGGCTATAAGATAAAATTCTTCTTGGTTTTAAATTAAACTCACACCTGGAACATACCACCACACTTCTTTGTGTTCTCCAAGAATTGATCTCAAATCAGGTTCCCCTAGGATGAAAAAACAAAAATCACCCAATCTTAATTTTTTGCTCTCAGTTTTATTTGATACAGAATAATATCCAAACTACGAGGATTTTTTAAAGTAGCCTATGATCCCAAGCTTTTCAACACTATTTCTTTCCCAATCTATCCCTACTGACACATTTTACTTGATTCAGGGAACCTCACCTGTTATATCTGGAGAAGGCAATGGCACCCCACTCCAGTACTCTTGCCTGGCAAATCCCATGGACGGAGGAGCCTGGAAGGCTGCAGTCCATGGGGTCGCTGAGGGTCGGATAGGACTGAGCGACTTCACTTTCACTTTCATACATTGGAGAAGGAAATGGCAACCCACTCCAGTGTTCTTGCCTGGAGAATCGCAGGGACGGGGGAGCCTGGTGGGCTGCCGTCTCTGGGGTTGCACAGAGTTGGATACAACAGAAGCGACTTAGCAGCAGCAGCACCTGTTATATCTACCTCTTCTATCCTTCCCCAATTCCAACTCCAGTATCAGGAAGCAGTTTCTCTCTCCTCTTAGCCCATTTCAAATCCCCTTTACTCTTTTGGAGCCCAAATTAAAATTCATCTCCTTCCTAATGCCGACAAGGATTGGTCTGGAAGCAGATGAATTTCAAGCCTTCAGCTCTTCCACCCTTAGGCTAGACTTCCCATGGATCAACCTTCCCACCTCATCAGTATCCCCTTCCACTACCTCCTCAGCACTTATTGCACGCATTTTTAATAAAATAATACAGTGTCGTTTTGCACAGTCTACTTTATTCCGTAGTTGGTGCCCCCCCTAAATATTTGTCAACATCAACGCTTGCTGGAAAGCCCTAGAGTGCTCTTTTTTAAAATAAATAAATAAATCTAACTTGCCTTTTATTCTCATTAGAACACTGCACTGAACCTTAAACACCTATTTCTCAAAAGCGAGATTCCTTCCCTCATCGGCTGCCCATCCCTTCCGAAAACTGAGGGGAAACCCTTTCCGCGACAAAGACCCGGTCAGGCAAGGGACAAGCGGTTGGAGGGCCAATAAAGAGATGGCGACGATCATGATCTCACCATCAGAAGTAGAAACTGAAAAGTTGACAAAAAGTCACTCCCAGGGCGTGGCAAGGAACTCCCATTCCCCAAAGGGAAAGGGGTGTGCGTGCGTGAGGGAGGTGTGTGCCCAAACCCTAAGTGCGAATGGAAAGAAGAGAGGAAAAAGAGATCGCCCAACTCCTGCAAGCAGTAAGCAGAGTCCAGACGCCGCCTAGGAAAGACCCTGGTGGAGAACCCTAACTTCAGACGTCTGAGGAGGCACAAGGCCGGGGTGGGGGACACGGGATGGCGTTGTAGAGGAAAAAGATAGAGGGCAGAGTTAAGGAAAACGAGAAAAGTGAGTACGCTCTCGAGGCTCCAGAGGAACGCGCGCGGAGACCTCAGAAGCCCACCGCGACTCCCTGCCCAAAGATCCCTCCCGCTCGGAGGCGGAACTGGGTGGAGTCAGGGCTGAAGCCCGCGGACCCGGAAGCACCATCCTCCCTAGGCCCCCTCAGTCCCACAGTCCCCAGCCTCAGCGGCTCAGGCTTTCTGCCTCTCTGACCTCCAGCTCCCCGGCTACCGAAGCGCGACTCCTTATAGAGCCGCGGAAAATCGGGAGGTGCCGCAGCTTCCGAGCAGGCAGTGCCCTTGCGGCGCACGGCGCCGGGCGCCAGTCTTCTGAACTCCCCGCCTGGCGCTGCCGGCTTAGGCCCGGCTCCCAGGCCCAGGTTGGACTCTCACCCACGCTGCAGCCGCTGAGGTGTCTCCTATTGGCTACTGGTCACCCGGGGAGCCGCAGGCCCGAGCCCATGTCCTCCTGGGAAATGTAGTTTGAGGTCGTTGGAGGCTGTTCTTCCTGGTGGAGGGGGTGGAATCCAATACTGACATTGGCGGAGAGACTCTAGTGAAGACAGGATTGTGGGAGATGAAGTCGAGACCGTTCTTTTTATGTACCCAGAGTTCCTCCCCTCCGCCAGCCCCCTCCCCTGGTTCCTATTGTCCCCAGAGTTTCGGGTTGAGGACAGTGTTCTGGATGTTGTAGTTTGAAATGTGCTGTCTTACAGAATCGCCCTTCTTGGGGTATGCGGTTGTGCTTGTGGGTCAGCTAAAGGTTCTAGATTGATTTTACTGTTCGTTGAGCTCCTGGCATGCGGGGGGGGGGGGGGGGGGGAGGGGGCGGGGGGGGTTGCAAACACGTCATCGCAGTTTGAAATTCTCATTTTTTTTAAATTTTATTTTATTTAACTTTACAATATTGTATTGGTTTTGCCATATATCAAAATGATTCAGTGGATTTTTGCAAAATGTTATTTATACTCTGATAAGCTAAGGATTTTGACTCGTCCTTTAAAATTGTCAAAATGTGTTCTGTGTGAACCATCATTAGTATCACTTTAAAGTTTCTGGAAATGTGTATTTGTTTCTAATTGGGAGCCATATTTTTTCCCTTGGAAATGGTGTCACAACAGGCATAGAAATGTGACTTGTGTTATCGAGTCCAAGCTTTCTCTACTACCTGCTGGACGGGCTGATGAATCAGAGATGAGGTGTTGAAGCAAGGAATAAGACTGTATTTGGAGAGTTGGCTGACCAAGGAGATGGCAGAGTAATGTCTCAAATAACCATATTATCTGGGTCTGGATGCCAGGTTCTGTTTTAGAACAGAGCTGGGGGAAGTGAGGAGACAAAGTAAAAAGGCTTTTAATTTTGCAAATATCTCCTAGAATGGCAAGCCTCAGGCAGGGAATTGGTTAATTTCTTCCTTCCTGCCATCTACAGGTGGACAGGGTTCTGAACAAAGGCACTTTAGTAACAGTTAGGCAGAGGGGCAGGATTCTCTGAGATAGGCCATTATGTATGATTATGATAACAAAAGCAACCAAAATCAAGTCAAAGAAATACTTCCAACATGCAGTCAGAATTGGCTTTTTCCTGCAATAATTGAAGCTAAGCAAGAGTGCTGGTTCAGTTCAGTTCAGTCGCTAAGTCGTGTCCGACTCTTTGCGACCCCATGAATTGCAGCACGCCAGGCCTCCCTGTCCATCACCAACTCCCGGAGTTCACCCAGACTCACGTCCATCGAGTCAGTGATGCCATCCAGCCATCTCATCCTCTGTCGTCCCCTTCTCCTCCTGCCCCCAATCCCTCCCAGCATCAGAGTCTTTTCCAATAAGTCAACTCTTTGCATGAGGTGGTCAAAGTACTGCAGTTTCAGCTTTAGCATCATTCCTTCCAAAGAAATCCCAGGACTGATCTCCTTCAGAATGGACTGGTTGGATCTCCTTGCAGTCCAAGGGACTGTCAAGAGTCTCCTCCAACACCACAGTTCAAAAGCATCAATTCTTCAGCGCTCAGCCTTCTTCACAGTCCAACTCTCACATCCATACATGACCACAGGAAAAACCATAGCCTTGACTAGAAAAACCTTTGTTGGCAAAGTAATGTCTCTGCTTTTGAATGTGCTATCTAGGTTGGTCATAACTTTTCTTCCAAGGAGTAAGCGTCTTTTAATTTCATGGCTGCAGTCACCATATGCAGTGATTTTGGAGCCCAGAAAAATAAAGTCTGACACTATTTCCACGGTTTCCCCATCTATTTCCCATGAAGTGATGGGACCAGATGCCATGATGTTCGTTTTCTGAATGTTGAGCTTTAAGCCAACTTTTTCACTCACCACTTTGACTTTCATCAAGAGGCTTTTGAGTTCCTCTTCACTTTCTGCCATAAGGGTGGTGTCATCTGCATATCTGAGGTTATTGATATTTCTCCCAGCAATCTTGATTCCAGCTTGTGCTTGTTCCAGCCCAGCGTTTCTCATGATGTACTCTGCACATAAGTTAAATAAGCAGGGTGACAATATACAGCCTTGACGTGCTCCTTTTCCTATTTGGAACCAGTCTGTTGTTCCATGTCCAGTTCTAACTGTTGCTTCCTGACCTGCATACAGATTTCTCAAGAGGCAGATCAGGTGGTCTGGTATTCCCATCTCTTTCAGAATTTTCCACAGTTTACTGTGATCCACACAGTCAAAGGCTTTGGCATAGTCAATAAAGCAGAAATAGATGTTTTTCTGGAGCTCTCTTGCTTTTTTGATGATCCAGCGGATGTTGGATATTTGATCTCTGGTTCCTCTGCCTTTTCTAAAGCCAGCTTGAACATCAGGAAGTTCACGGTTCACATATTGCTGAAACCTGGCTTGGAGAACTTTGAGCATTACTTTACTAGCGTGTGAGATGAGTGCAATTGTGCAGTAGTTTGTGCATTCTTTGGCATTGCCTTTCTTTGGGATTGGAATGAAAACTGACCTTTTCCAGTCCTGTGGCCGCTGCTGAGTTTTCCAAATTTGCTGGCATATTGAGTGCAACGCTTTCACAGCATCATCTTTCAGGATTTGAAATAGCTCAACTGGAATTCCATCACCTCCTCTAGCTTTGTTCGTAGTGATGCTTTCTAAGGCCCACTTGACTTCGATTGTCATTTCCTTCTCCAGGGGATCTTCCTGACCCAGGAGTCGAACCCTGGTCTCCGGCATTGCAGGCAGATGCTTTACCATCTGAGCCATTAATGACCTCAAAGCCAGCCATAAGACACCTGTTTAACCTATAATGAAGTCATGCTGTGAAGAACAGAGGCCACATCCACCGGTGTAATGCAACAGTTTAGAGCAAATATACAACTTGAATAATAAAAAATAACTGTATATTTCTTTACGAAATTATCTTTTTACTAAAAAAAAAAAAAAAGGCTAAAGGAGGTAGATAAAGGAATACAAGGGGAAACCTAAACACTTTCAAGTGATTAAAAGGTTGGAGAAAATGGTTTCAGTCAGTCAGTTCAGTTCAGTCGCTCAGTCGTGTCCGACTCTTTGCGACCCCATGGACTGCAGCATGCCAGGCCTCCCTATCCATCACCAACTCCCTGAGTTTAGTCAAACTCATGTCCGTTGAGTCGATGATGCCATCCAACCATCTCATCCTCTGTTGTCCCCTTCTCTTCCTGCTTTCGATCTTTTCCAGCATCATGGTCTTTTCCAATGAGTCAGTTCTTCATATCAGGTGGCCAAAGTATCAACATCATTCCTTCCAATAAATATTCAGGACTGGTTTCCTTTAGGATGGACTGGTTGGATCTCCTTGCAGTCCAAGGGACGCGCAAGAGTCTTCTCCAACACCACAGTTCAAAAGCATCAATTCTCTGGCACTCAGCTTTCTTTATAGTCCAACTCTCACATCCATTCATGACTACTGGAAAAACCATAGCTGAGGCTAGATGGACCTTTATTGGCAAAGTAATGTCTCTGCTTTTTAATATGCTGTCTAGGTTGGTCATAACTTTTCTTCCAAGGAGTAAGCATCTTTTAATTTCATGGCTGCAGTCACCATATGCAGTGATTTTGGAGCCCCCCCCCCCCAAAAAAAAATTCTTCTAGAAAATAAAGAATTTTCTAGAAGAATTTGTGGAAAATTCTTTAAGAGATGGGAATACCAGACCACCTGACCTGCCTCTTGAGAAATCTGTATGCAGGTCAGGAAGCAACAGTTAGAACTGGACATGGAACAGACTGGTTCCAAATAGGAAAAGGAGTACGTCAAGGCTGTATATTGTCACCCTGCTTATTTAACTTATATGCAGAGTACATCAGAAGAAAATGGCCTATTAGGACTAATTTCACTCCTCACTTTTGACTTCTGCTTTCTTTGTTAGAGATGAATCCTTGTAGCTGAATGGATCATTAGGATTGGGTTACTACAATTTCACTGATGACAACTTTTTGACTCACAAATGAAACGAAAGCAAAGAAAGAGGAATTGCATTTTGCTCAGATACTTGCCTAAAATTTTTTAAAGTGACATGAAGAAAGAAGATGATTTAATAGACTCAAAAATGTATTCAGCAAACTGCTTTGTGCAAGGCCCTGGACTGGCCCAATTGCTACAGAATTGGAAAATAGTCCTTCCTCTGAAGTACCTCATGATCTAAGAAGAGAGATAGACTATACAATGTACAGAGTACTCTAAAAGGTTCTAGATAGGGTTCTGTAGGACCATAGAAGAGGAAGAACTCATTCCATTTCTGGAGAAAGCAATGCTTGAATGATGAGCCTTGGAGAACCGGTAAGATATTTGTCAGCTTTGGGGCAAGGAGGTTAATCATACACAGGAATAAGGATGTGAGAGAGTGCAAAAAACAACAAAAAATTTTGATACTGCAGGAACTAGATGGGGCAGGAATAGAGGGCCATTCTAATGAGTTCACAATATAATCTGAAAGCACTAAAGAACCATCAAAGGATTTTAAGCAAGGAAAATGATATGATCAGTTGGATTTGGTGATAATTTGAACATGAAATTTCAAGAATTTGAGAAGGAAATGGCAATCCACTCCAGTATTCTTGCCTGGAGAATCCTGTGGACAGAGGAGCTTGGTGGGCTGCTGTCCATAGGGTCACATAGAGTCGGACACGACTGAAGTTACTTAGCATGCATGCATGAATATGAAAAGGGAGGAAAAGGAAGGCATCCATTATGACTCTCAGGTTCTGATGTGAAAGAGTGAACCTACCATTCATTGAGATTAGGGACCCCAGAAAGAGTTGCAAGTTTTGTGGGGTATAGGACATTTAAAAATTTGAGGAATCTCTGGAATATTTGTGTAGAGATGCCTCATAGGCTCTAAGGAAATGTAGATCTGAAGTGCAGGAGAGAGGTCTGAGTTAGAACTAGACATTTGGGAGACATCAATAATAGATGGTAATTAAATACATAAATATGAATTGAATTTTATGGAATGCTTAGAATGGTAATTTTAAAAGGACAAAGATTAAGTATGACTGCTACTCCTAAGTCACTCCAGTCGTGTCCGACTCTGTGCGACCCCATAGACGGCAGCCCACCAGGCTCCCCAGTCCCTGGGATTCTCCAGGCAAGAACACTGAAGTGGGTTGCCATTTCCTTCTCCAATGCATGAAAGTGAAAAGTGAAAGTGAAGTCACTCAGTCGTGTCTGACCCTCAGCAACCCCATGGACTGCAGCCTTCCAGGCTCCTCCGTCCATGGGATTTTCCAGTAAGAGTACTGGAGTGGGTTGCCATTGCCTTCTCCAAGATTAAGTATGGAACCCTAGAAAATAACCATATTCAAGTAGTAGGTAGAGGAAGATGTGCCTTCAAAAGAAGCTGAGAAGGAATGGCCTGATAGTTGAACCAACAGAAAACAAAGTAGAAGCACTGGAATATTGTACAGAGAGGTTAAATAAAAGGACAGAAGAGTAACAAGGAACTATTCATTCATCCATTCAACAAATATTTATTGAATACCTACAACATTCCAGGTACAATTCTAGATGTTGGGAATAGAGGAATGGGGGTGGGGGCAAAACCCAGACCATATCCCTTCCCTTTGGAACTTACATTCTAATAGGGGGAAACTATCAATAAATAAGATTAATAATTAAAATAAATAGCAGTGAAATTCCCTGGCAGTCCAGTAGTTAAGACTCTGCACTTCTGAACTCTCATTGCTGGGGCCCCAGGTACAATCCCTGGTCAGGGAACTAAGATCCTACAAGCTAAAGGGTGCAGCCAAAAAAAAAAAAAAGTAGTGACAGTTAATATTTCTACAATGCTAATTGTAATGTGTGTGTATGTGTGTTTACACATACAAAGGTGGGACTCTTCTTGACCTATTGTTCATAGAATGTATGCTTGAAAATGTACCTAAGAAAGAATGCTTGGGTATAGAAAGTGAAAGTGAAGTCACTCAGTCGTGTCCAACTCTTTGTGACCCCATGGACTATAGCCTACCAGGCTCCTTGGTCCATGGAATTTTCCAGGCAAGAGTACTGGAGTGGGTTGCCATTTCCTTCTCCAGGGGATCTTCCCAACCCAGGAATTGAACCTGGGGTTCCAGCATTGCAGGCTTTACCATCTGAGCCACCAGGGAAGATGGTAAAGGATCTGCCTGCAATGCAGGAGACCCAGCTTTGATCCTTGGGTGGGAGATCCCCTGAAGAAGGGAATGGCAATCCACTCCACTATTCTTGCCTGAATTCATTGGACAGAGGAGCCTGGTGGGTTACAGTGCATAGGGTTGCAAAGAGTTGGACACAACTGAGTGACTAACATACACACACACAGAAGAAGACGAATTTGT
Source organism: Bubalus kerabau (assembly GCF_029407905.1). Classification (NCBI taxonomy): domain Eukaryota; kingdom Metazoa; phylum Chordata; class Mammalia; order Artiodactyla; family Bovidae; genus Bubalus; species Bubalus kerabau. The sequence continues at coordinate 18,806,321 of NC_073647.1, forward strand.
GAAATAGTGACCCTTTGGAAATCAGTCTGGCTGGATTTATAGATCAATTGGTAGGCCAAGGTTAAGGCTTAAGAGCCAGTGTACAGTTGAAGTCATGGCCAGGGTTCAGGTTTATAATGTGGAATGTGTTTGGCTTCAATCTTCGGCTTAGGTGAAGGCTTACTTGATCTGTTGCTGTCTTAACGAGTCAGTGTGGATCCATGGTTAGAGGACCATGGAAGCAAGTTTAGGACTCAGCCTGTTATCAGTGTTAGGCTCCAGTGTTAAAGCCATGGTTCTATCTGTGACAAAGATCAGAACGTATTTCTGACTGGCATGAAAGCTCACTGTGAGGCTCCTTAGTCCAGTGTGGCCTGGATTATACTCATTGTGAAGACAAGGTACACTATTTGGGTCCAAATTTTAGCCAGTATTAGGGTGTAGTTTATATAAGAGAGGCCTTATTCTAAGATTAGTATTAGGGCTCAGTCTGTGGCTTAACCTTAGACAGATCACAGCCACGGTTAGGGCTCAGCTCAAGGTTTCACTTTAGTTTTTAGTCAGTATTGGAATCACTGTTATTTCTAGGTTTGGAAATCGGTAAAGGCCATATCACAGCTCTGTCAGGGGTTACAGTTCCTGTCAATTGTATTGCCTGGGGAAGAGCTAATAAGAATTTGAACAGGATTTATGTTCAGTCTTTCATCAGGTAAAGCTCCAATTAGAGTTTAGTTTTGGCCCAGCTTTAGGCCTCAGTCTGTGGCCGTTGTTAATACACAGGCAGTGTCTTAGTTTTATACTATCTGTTGCCATGTTAGGATATTAACTTTGATGAGCCCTAGTTTTGTCTCAGACCAAAGTTAGCATTTCGTCTATGGACAGTATTAGAGTATAGTTTGTGGCCAGATGTCAACTATGAATGTGAGCAGGATTGGGGGTGCATATTTGGCCAGAGTAGTTCAAGGTGCAGTTTCTGACTTTAGCCAGTGTCAAGGTTCTGTCTTTACTCATGTTGGAATGGTCTGTGGCACTAAGTAGTGGTCAGTGTTGTACCTCATTCTGCAGCCTGAGCCTGGTTCAGTAGGTGACTTGCGTTAGCATTTCAATTTGGCCTGTGTCAGAGTTCATCTTTCAGTGTCATATCCTTTTGCCTTTTCGTGCTGTTCATGGGGTTCTCAAGGCAAGACTACTAAGTGGTTTGCCATTCCCTTTTCCAGCCATCTGATACGAAGAGCTGACTCACTGGAAAAGACCCTGATGCTGGGAAAGATTGAAGGCAGAAGGAGAAGGGGACGACAGAGGATGAGACGGCTGGATGGCATCACGGACTCGATGGACATGAGTTTGAGCAAGCTCCGGGAGTTGGTGATGGACAGGGAAGTCTGGCGTGCTGTGGTCCACGGGGTCACAAAGAGTCGGACACGACTGAGTGACTGAACTGAACTGAACTGTGTCAGAGTTGATTCTGCTGGTAATCGTCCCATTTTGACTTTGTGTAGAGTTTCTGTTCACTGAGTGCTGAGTGTTAATGTTATCTATTAACATTCTTGTTTATATAATTCCAGTGATGTTCCATACATGATAACTTATTTTTGCTTATTTAAACACTTGAAGGAAGCTTATAATTATTAGTAGCTGGATTGAATGTTGAGACAGTAATTTGTCAAAGATTTTTGGATAACAGAGAGCTCCTGCTGTGGCACATATTAATAATTGGTTAACCCCAAACCTTGAAAGCACACCTTTCCTTTATCATTATCAAAAGATAGACTAGACGCTAACAGTACTTTTCTCAGGTGCTTTTTCATCAGTGAGACATAAAAAGGAATATGCTTTGACTTATGGAAAAATGTATTTTCCTGATTATAGGGACAAAAATCGTGGGCAATGTCCTTCTGTTTCTTTTGAAAAAGCTTTATTTATGCATAACTGATATACAAAAATTCCATGCATTTAGCGTATACATTTTGATGAGTTTGGACACATGCATATAGCCATGACACCATCACCATAATCAAGGCACTGAATGTATATATCACCTCCAAAAATCTCCTTCTCTTCTCTTGTGGATTTTCTTTTTTTTGGAGTGGTAAGAACATTTAACATGAAATCTATCCTCTTAACATATCTTAAAGTGCACAATACTGTCTTTGTAACGATAGGCACTATGTTGTAAACAAGTCTAGAACTTACTCATCTTGTAAAACGAAAACCTTATACTCACTGAGCACCAGCTCCCCATTTCCTCCTCTCCCCAGCCCCTGGCAGCCACCATTCTTTTCTCTGCTTGTATGAGTTTGGCTATTTTAGTTATCTCATAAAAGTGGAGTTATGAATATTTGTCCACCTATATTTGCCCTTTTCCACTTTGTATAATGTCTTCTATGTTCATCTATGTTGTCACAAATGGTAAGATTTCCTTCTTTTTAAGGCTGAATAATATTTTACATATATAAATATATCACATCACACACACACAATGCCAGTGACATGTCTATTTTTAATTTTTGGCAGAACCTCCATACTTTTTTCCATGGTGACTGCACCATTCTCTATTTCTACCAACAGTGTATGAAAATTCCAATTTCTCCACATCCTCACTAATACTTTATTTTATGTATTTATTTTTTTAATTTAAATTTATTTATTTTAATTGGAGGCTAATTACTTTACAATATTGTGTTGGTTTTGCCATACATCAACATGAATCCTCCATGGGTGTACACGTGTTCCCCATCCTGAACCCCCCTCCCTGATACTTTCTTAAACTGATTTTTTTCCTTCCAGTTTTATTGAGATATAATTGACACAGCTCTGTATAAGTTTGAGGTGTATAGAATCATGATGCTATGCATCATGAAACGATAACCACAATAAGTTTAGTGAACACCTATCATCTCATACAGATACAAAATTAAAGAAATAGAAAACAATTTTTTTCCTTGTGATGAGAACTCTTAGGAAGTACGCCTCTGTTTCTCTCTCCCTCTCTCTCTCTTTTGCTTAAAACAAACAAGTTGATTATTTTCTTTCTTTCTTGAACTATGCCTGATTTACAATGCTGCGTTAGTTTCAGGTGTTCAACAAAGTGATTTAGTTTTTTTTTTTTTTTTCAGATTATACTGCATTATCCTGGAGCAACCCACTCCAAGATTCTTGCCTGGAGAATCCCATGAACAGAGGAGCCTGGTGGGCTACAGTCCATGGAGTTGCAAAGAGTCGGACACAGCTGAAGTGACAGCATGCACTCATGCACACTACATTATAGATTATTACAAGTCATAGATTATAATTCCTGTGCTATACAGTATATCCTTACTGTTTATCTTTTATATATAGTAGTTCCTATCAGTTAATCCCATACACCCAATTTGGTCTTCCCTCCCACCCTCTCAATTTGACATCATTGTATGTGGAATCTAAAAATGATACAAATGAATCTATACCCAAAAACAGACTCGCAGATGGGTAGAAAACAAATTTATTGTTACCAAAGAGGAGAGGATTTAGTCTCTTAACAACTTTCATACCACATAGAGCAGTATTAATTATATTGATCATAGTGTGCATTACATCCCCAGTAGCAATGCTTATTTATCTTATAACTAATAGTTTGTACCTTTTAACCACCTTTATCCAATTCCTTCTGCCCTCCCCCGCTGCTTCTGGTAACCACAAATCTGATCTAATTTTCTATGAGTTTGTTTTTGAAGTGTAATTGATCTACAGTGCTATGTTAGTTTCTGGTACACATATAGCACAAATTCTGTATCTCTATACATTTCTAAATGATCACTACAATATGTCTCATTACCATCTGTCACCATACAAAGACACAATATTGACTATATTCCCCATATTGTACACTTCATATCCTTGAATCATTTATTTTGTAACTGGAAGTTTGTACCTCTTAATCTCCCTCATCTGTTTCTCTCCTTCTCCTATCTCTTTCCCCTCTGACAACCACCTATTTGTTGTCTGTATCTATACCTCTGTTTCTGTTTTATTGTGTTCCTTCATTTGTTTTTTTTTAGATTTCACATATATGTTAAATCATGTAATATTTGTCTTTCTCTGTCTGATTTATTTCACTTAGCATAATGCCCTCTGGTCCATCCATGTTGTCACAGATGGCAACATTTTGTTCTTTTTTATGGCTGAGAAGTATTCCATTGTATAAATATATACCACATATTCTTTATTCATTCATCTGTTGATCTATTGGTGGACACTTAGTTTGCTTCTATACCTTGGCTATTGTAAACTGTGCTGCAGTGAGCATAGGGGCTCATACATAGTTTTGACTTAATGTTTTCATTTTCTTTGGATAAACACCCAGGAGTGGAATTGCTGGATAGTATGATAATTCCATTTTTAATTTTTTGAAAAACCTCCATACCATTTTCTATTGTGGCTGCACTAACTTACATTCCCACCAACAGTGCACAAAGGTTCCCTTTTCTCTGCATCCTTGCTGGCACTTGTTATTTGTTGTCTTTTTGATAATAGTGATTCTGACAATTGTGAGGTGATATCTCATTGTGGGTTTGATTTGCATTTTCCTGATGAGTAGTGATATTGAGCATCTTTCCATGTGTCTCTTGGCCATCTGTATGTTTTCTTTGGAGAAATGTCTATTTATGTCCTCTGCCCATTTTTTAAATCAGATTATTTGTTTTTTTTTTTTCCTTATGTCGAGTTACATGATTTCTTTGTATATTTTGGATATTAAGCCCTTATTGGATATATTTTTGCAAATACCTTGTCCCATTCAGTAGGCATCTGTTTCCATTCACTAGGCAACTGTCCCATTCAGTAGGCAGCCTTTTCATTTTGTTGATAGTTTCCTTCACTGTGCAAAAACTAGTTTGATATAGTCGCACTTGTTATCTCTTGCCTTTTTGGTAATAGCCATCCTAACAGGTGTGGGGTGATAGCTCACTTGCATTTCCCTAGTGATTAATGACCTTGAGCTTCTTTTCATATACCTGTTGGCCATTTTTATGTCTGATTTAGAAAACTATTCGGTTCCATATTAATTTTATGGTTGTTTTTTCTTTTTCTGTTTAAAATGCCATTGGTGTTTTGATAGGTATTGGGTTGGATCTATAGACCACTTTGGGTAGTATAGACATTTTGACAATATTAAGTCTTCAATCTATGAACAAGGGATGTCTTTCCATTAATTTGCATCTGCTTTCATTTCCGTCATTAGTATTTTATAGTTTCCATTGTACAAGTCTTTCACCGCCTTGTGCGTGCATGCTTAGTGGCTTCAGTCATGTCTGACTCTTTGCAACCCTGTGAACTGTAGCCCACCAGGCTCCTCTGTCCATGGGATTCTGCAGGCAAGACTACTGGAGTGGGTTGTCATTTCCCTTTCCATTTACCTCCTTAGTTAAGTTTATTCCTATATATTTTGTTATTTTGATGCTATCATAAATGATATGTTTTCTTAAGTTTCAGATAGTTTGTTGTTAATATGTAGAAATGCAACTGATTTTTGCATCCGATTAAGTTGTTACCAGGCTTCCCTGGTGGCTCAGCAGTAAAGAATCCACCTGCCAGTGCAGGAGACATGCATTTGCAGGTTTGCCCCGTGTTCAAGAAGATCCCCTGGAGAAGGAAATGGCAACCTACTCCAGTATTCTTGCCTGGGAAATCCCACAGACAAAGGAGCCTGGCAGGCTACAGTCCATGGCGTCGCAAAAAGACGCAGTGATTAACAATGACAACAAGCTTTAATTTAATACCAGAGTTTGGGGATTGCCGATGGCCAGGTTAAGACTTACTATGAAGAAGGTTTTAGGGCTAAGATAAGCGTGTAAACCTGTTTCTCAGGTTGGCTGCCCACATTACACGTCAGTCTACAAATCAAAGTTAGTGTGAGAATGGACAACATATAGGATCCAGCTTGTGTTTAAAGTTAGATTCTCAGGCTGCAATCAGGGTTTGGGGCTCAGGCCGTTGCCAGGGTTTGAGTTCAGAGTATTCATGTCCTGTTGTCAATTTGGTACTTAGACTCTGGCTAGTATCGCAGGCAATCTGGTGTCAGTCGTAGAGTTCAGTCTGTGCTAATTTTTAGTGCCCCTACCCTGCCCAGTGTCATGCACACATCTTTCCCCAATTTAGGGCTCAGATTGTGGCCAGACTGATTGCTCAATCTCAAGCTAGTGCTAGGACTCAGTTTGTGGCCACTAAAATAGTGCGCTTTGTTTATGGAATTAAGAATCATTCTGTGACAAAGGTTAGTACTCAGTCTTAGCCTGTTGTTAGTTCTAATAATATGAGGAGGGTTTTGATATAACCTTGTAGTGTTAGGAATCATTCTTTAGCCAGGCTTAGGGTTTAGTCTTTGGGTCTCAGATTATGGGCAGGATTTACAGTCTTTGTCCCAGGGTGGTGCTCAGAATGTACCCAGGAATAGAGCTCCCATGGTGCACCCTTGGCCATGGTGAGTTGCATCTGTGCTCAGGGTACAAATTAATCTCTTGTTAGATTTTAGGCAAAGACTATGAAAAGTATTTGTTTTGTTCTTAATTCACATTCAGAGTTTGGGTTCAGTCTTTGCTCACTTTTGGTGAACAATTCAGTTTCTGGTCTTGGCAATGTCTGTGGCTAGAATTAAGGTTAAAGCTGTGGTCAGAGTTGAGATTCAATCTGGGGCTAGCATTTAGCCAGAGATAGGGTTCAGTTTGCCTCAAATATTCAAGATCAGTCATTAGCCATCTTGAAAGTGTAAGTTCTATTTTCAGGGTGAAAACTCAGGCTGGAGGTTAGTCTTAAGGGCTCAGTCTGTGATGAGAGTTAAGAATTCAGTCTGTGACTAAAAACTGAGTTTGTAAGCAGTTAGAGGCTATAAGCTTTAGGGGCAAAATCAGTGGCCAGTGATGGAGCCCAGGTTCAGTGAATTATTCCATGGTCAGATTTATGAACTCAGTATTTGGCCAGATTTAGAACTTGAGCTTTGAACAGAGTTAAGTCTCAGGCTGTGGCTGTATTCAGGGTCCTATCTGTGAACAGGATTAGGGCATATGATGTGGTCAGAATATATCCTCCAGTTTTGAAGAAGATTTGGTTTCACTTCTTGGCCAGGATTAAGGCACAGTCTTTGGCCAAGTTTAGAGTTCAGTCTCCGTACATGTTTTTGTTTCTGTATGAAACCAAGTTTAGCAGTCATTCTGTTGCCAGTGTTGGGGTCATTTTCTGGTTAGTGCTAAGTCGGTGGAAATTGTAGCTGGGTAGGTTTCTAAGATCAGATCTCATGCTGTGACAGAGTTAGAGCCTCCGTTTGTGGTCAGGGTGAGAGTTTAGGCAGTGTGTATGCTGAGCATTCATTTTGTGGTCTGTGGAGGATATTAAGTATATTCCACAGCTAGGTCACAGTCTGTAGCTTGAGCTTGATACTCAGCCTGGGACAGGTGTAGAGGCTAGGTCTGATCATATGTTGGATCTCTGTATCACAAATTAAGGGTTTATCAGTGGCCATAGTTAGGGTTCAATCGGAGACCAAGGTTAGAGTCTCAGTCTGGAACTGGCCATAACTACTTAGTCTTGGACCAGACATAGGCAGCGAATATTTGACTAGATTTAGAGACTCAGTTTAATCAGAGTTAAGGTACTGGAGTATGGCCAGAAAGAAGCTCAGTTGATGGATAGAATTGAGGTTCCCATCTCAGGGACCAGCGTTAAGGGCTCAGTCTGAAATTCGGGTTGAGTCCAGAGTTAGGTACTCAGGCTACATCTTAGGTTAGATATGTGGTTGGAGCCCAGGGTTAAACAGAAGAACTGTGTTCAGTGTTAGCAGCTTGGTCTCTGGCCAGACTTAAGAGACCTGCTCCTTAGCTTGTGGTCAGTGATAGTGGTTTGTTAATTATATCTGAATAAAGTTGTCATGAAAAGGTTTTGAAAAAGAAGAGGATTCCCACAAACAAACTAACAGGCATGATGCAGGAAAGGAACCATGGGAAGAGGCTGACTACTGAATCAGGACCTGCAGTGTCCTTGCCGTCTCAGGGTTTTATGCTTTGGAGGGGCAGGGCAAGCACAGGAGTCTGAGGAGAAAGGAAAGAACTGGTCAAGGGGGAGGGGTACCCCAGGGAGGTGGATATGTGCTTCTCAAAGGAGAGAACCTTTTACAAGATGTCTGGATGGAAGTAGTGCAAGTTTTAAAAATTTGCAAAGAATGGAAACTCCCGTTTGCCAAGTTCTTCCATCACCTTCTTCGTGTCAGTAATAGGCTTTCCTGAGCACTTGTTCTAAAGTATTCCCCCACCTTTCCCCATACTGTGCTGTGTGGGGAAATCATATCATACTCTCATATGCTCCAAAAGTATGTATGGAATGCATACACACATGCTTGTTTTCACTTACATTCTCCCATTGAATCTTCACGACCATTATTTATGATCAGTGTTCTTGTCACCATTATACCGATGAGGAAACCAGTTAAGCTAATTAAGAGACTAGCAAGGTCATACAGCTGGTAAATGCAGAGCCCAGTTTCGAATCCAGTTTTATCTTACTCCATGCTGTGCTCTTTGCACGCCACCACTTGGCCTGTTCGTTTATAAGTTGTAAGAGTTACATCTCACCTTCAACCCTTGACTTCGTAAACTTCGTTTCATTTAATTCTCACAACAACTCTGTAGAGTGGTTCGTATTCTTATTATCCCTTTTGACAGTTGAAGACATGTGTTCAGAGAGGGTAAGTGATTTTTCTCAAAGTCAAGCAGCAAATAACTGGCAGAGGTGCTATTAGAACCTAAACATGTCCAACTGTCAGCTGAAGTTTTTCCTGGTTTATCATGCTGCCTCAGAATACCTCAGCCTCCAGAAATGACATCTGATGGACATTGTGGACTTTGCTGCAGGCTGATGGTGGGAAGGATTTAGTGATAGGAATATAGTAGGCTTCCACTATGCCATTCATTCCAGTGATTTGAACCTGTGAGAGATTGAGAGTGGACAGAAGGAGGCACAGCATAAGGTCCCGTGGGCGCAGATGTGCTGTAGGGCACCCCCTTCATGAGAATCTCTAAGTGTAAAATGAGAGTTAACGATGGTGTATTATGCATATGACAAGTGTAGGAGTGGAGAAAGGTAGACGGTCACTGAAGTAGGCTATGCCTAAGGACCAGCCCTGCCAACTGTTTTCCTATGAAACTCAGCCAACTTGCCATCATTTCCACAGTCTGCTCATGACTTGGCTTATCTCCACTAGATCAGGCATCCACATAATCCACATATTCCCCTAGGAAGTTTATATGCTGAGGTTAAGAGGAATTGATTATATTTCTGCCTTCAGAATGGCTGAGCAAGCTCCTACTGGAACTATGGGACACCATCAAGACCAACATATCACAACAGGAGTCCTAGAAGAGAAAAGAGAGGAAGGGGTAGAAAGAATATTAGGGGCAATAATGGCCAAAACGTCCCTAATGTGATGAAATACACAAATATATATATCTCAAACTCCAAATAGAATAAAATTAAACCACCTTTTTTCCAGCTTTATTGAGGTATGACTGACAGATAAAATTATTAAGATAGTTAAGGTGTTCAACATGGTGGTTAGATATGTGAGTTAACACATCAGTCACCTCACATATTTACCCATCCTTTTCCCCTCCTTCCTTTCTTCCCTCCCTCACCCCCTCTCTCTTTTTCTTTCTTAAATGCAGTGAGAACATTTAAGTTCTACTCTCAGCAAATTTCAGTGAAACAATCCAATGTACTTTTCCATGCTATGGTCGACAGATATTCTTTGGCAATAGTTTAGTACCCTTTCTCCAGGTAAAATCTTGTGCATGAATTTAATGCATTAAAAGAGCTGCTCTGTGCTAGTCCTTCCCGATGCCACCCCTGGTCAGCGCTTGGCCATGGTGTATGCAGTGCTTCTATCCTAGGGTCATATTCTCTGCATGTATAGTGGGCATAACTTTGCCCTAAGGGATCCGCAACCCTACACTCAAAGTACTGTGCACTGTGGGGGCTTCAGACTAGAGGCCGAGTGCTGTCTCTGGCTGGAAAAAGTGAAGAATGGGCCTCTAACCCATAACTGAGGAGCTTCAGCATGGCCTCTTTTGTGGGTCTTACTGTTTCTCTTGTTCTCCTCGACTGACATGACCATGGACCAAGATCCATTAGCTATAATTCCAAAATTCAGTAATCTCCAAAAACCAAAAGTTTTCATAAATTTGGCACCAAAACTCATTAGGCAGCAAAACTTGACCCCAGTTGATACAAGGCTTTGTATAGTCTTTATGTTAGTTGCTCAACTGTGTCCGACTCTTTACAACCCTATGGACTGTAGCCCGCCATGCTCCTATGTCCATGGGATTCTCCAGGCAAGAATACTAGAGTGTGTAACCAGTCCCTTCTCCAGGGGATCTTCCTGAACCAGGGATCAATCCCAGGTCTCCTGCATAGTAGGCTGATTCTTTACCATCTGAGCCACCAGGGGAGATAGCAAAGGACAGGGAAGGCTGGCATACTGTAGTCTGTGGGGTCATAAAGAATTGGACACGACTTAGTGACTGAACAGCTACATAGTCTTTATGTATAAACTGTTTATGTGACTATCCATTTCACTATGAAATACTAATGTGTTTATAACACCTACCAGGAGTATTATATAATATACCATATATTCACATATTACCTGTCCAAAATACCCCAAATTCTGAATTTCAGGAATCATCGAACCCTAAAGGTTTTCTATGAAGAATTTTGGACATGTATATTCTTTCCTCCTTGCTGACTTGTTCTGATGTTACCTTCCTCACTTTATCCAACATCTGGTAACATCTGCCAGGGCCAGGGAATGAAAACACTGATTTTTCCTTTACTTTCACTCTATATGGGTCTATATGGGTCTTTGTATTTAAAAGTAGGTTTCTTGAAGAAGACATAATTGTGTCTGGCTTTCTTATTCCATGTGAAAAATCTGTGTCTTTTAAGTGGTGTATTTAGACAACTTGCACTTACTGTATTTCCTGATATAGTTTGCTTGAAATGTACCATCAATGCTTGCTGTTTTCTATTTATTCCATTTCTTCCTTGACTTTTCAATGTTTACAGTTTTTAAAAATTGAGCATTTTTATTCCATTTTACCTTGACTACTGGCTTTTAATTTGTACCTCTTTTTTAAAATTGAGTGGTTCCCTAGAGTTTACAATCTGCGTCTGTAGTTAATAGGGATCTGTAATAGAAATAAAATGAAATTTTTCCTAGAAAAAAATTTAGTAGAAAATGTGAAACATTTTTACAAAGTAGTTGCCTAGACCAGAAAAACTGAATGCAATAACTGGGAACAGTGTCCATACCTAGACCTAATGTGGCATGTGCCACTCTCATAATTTATAAGTACGTAAAGTTGACAATGATGTAGACCTTACCCGAATGAGGGTCCCTTATTCCTTTTCTGACTACTCTACATACCACCTTGGCTTGTATATATGAGACTTGACTTGAAAGTGAAAAGTTCAGCTGTCAGGACACTGAATATTTTTTTGTAGTAAAGCTGCATATCATTAAATAAATAATAATAAATTACCATGACAGGAGAGGAAGCGCTAAGCAAAATAATATCTTTATTTTTTCATCCATCCCAGTTTCATATCCAAAAACATATTCTTCCACGTCACACTGACAAACTCTCCAGGGTCCTCCACCTAAAGACCCACTTGTAATCCAGCTGGAAACAGGTTCTGGATGCTAAGCTCCAAACCTGACAATACTACTACTATACTAACATCAAGTGTAACTTGTCAAGCTCTTGTTGTAAGACAGACTCCAAGCTCTTTAAACGTATTGGGTCATTTAACCTTCATAACAGTTTTATGAAATGGCTACTGTTGTTATCATCTCAATCTTACAGATGAAAAAAAAAATGAAGCAAGAGAAATTAAGCAACTTATTCAGGTTCATAGTGAAGAATTACCGAAGCAAAGATTTTGATATACCTTGTGTCTCTTTTGCACCTTCACTTTCTTTTGAAATTGGCTTATGGCATAACCTAGTAAACAGATGCATAGACATAGACATTGTGTGGGAGGAGCGGGTAGGGTGGGCTGTGAGTCTGGGCATCCACCCATCCACCCTCCACTGCCAAGATCCAGCAAGGCCAAGATATTTTTATACCCGTTTTTCCTATAGAGCCAGGAATGTGAAATTCACTATGCAGATTTGTTAATATGATTATTTGGCTGGAAAAGCAGAGTCTGTAGATACTTTCCCTCACTGATCCCTAAGGACCACTCTGATACAAAATATTATGTGTTGATGGGTATGTTTTTCTTTACATGCATGCACGGGTATGTATTTATATGCATGATTCTGTGGCAGTTAACACACATGTGTTTAGTATATTGGTTCTCAAACTTTAGTCTAATATCAATTACCTGGGTAGAATCTCAAGTATCTCTGGAGCCTATCCTCAGTGATTCTGATTCAGCTTAGCTGGCATGGGGTGCAACGCTTTGTGGTATGCACCTGAAGTGATTCGGATGCAGGTTGTTTATGCAGACCACATTTTGAGAAGCAATAAAATAATGGTTTAGTGTGAACTCTGGAGCCAGGCTGTTAGTGAGAGGTTTTAGGTGTAAGCAGGTCAACTTGCCTCTCTTAACCTGTTTTATTGTCTGTGAAAAATGAATAATAGTACCTGCCTCACAAGGTTGCTGTGAGGATTGAATGGCATATACGATTTCAAGCATGTCTCATTTGATGTGCTGATCCATCATAAGTTCTCAATAAACAGTAGCTCTTATTATTTCTGTAAAGCTATTTATATTAATCACTACACTAGGAGGGATCTAAGACATAGTCTCTACCCTATAATACTTACCATTAAGAAGACTTGGGACTTCCCTGGAGGTCCAGTGGCTAGGAATCTGCCTGCCAACACAGAGGACATGGGTTTGATCCCTGGTCCAGGAAGATCCCACATGCACGGGGCAACTAAACTTGTGTGCCCAACTACTGAGCCCATGTGCTACAACTACCGAAGCCTGCACACTCTGGGGCCACAACCTGAAACCTGTGCACTGCAACTAGGGAGTAGCCCCCGGTCACCACAACTAGAGAAAACCCAAGTACATCAGAGACCCAGCACAGCTATAAATAAATAGATGAATGAACAGGATAGAAAGAAGACGAGCACGTGAAGATGCTAGAGGACGTGTAAACATGTTACACTGTGAGATGCTGACTTTAAGGCTGGGTAGTAAATAGGAATCTTGAGACTGAAGTGAGCGCTGAGAAAGGTTTAGCACCTTATCTGGAGGGCTTTCCTGTGACCAAGAACCACAACACGAAGATAAGTGTAGTAGTACAATTGCAGGCATATGGAGATTTATTGTGCTTCACAGAGACTGCACTGAGCAAGTCTGTTGGTACCAGTTTTCCAACAGTTTCATATCTCCGTGTCACATTTTGGTAATTCTTGCAATATTTCAAACATTTTCATTATTATAACATTTGTTATGGTGATCTGTGTTCCTTCATGTTACTATTGTAATTACTTTGGAATTTTTAACAATAAAATATTTTAAAATTAAGGTATGTAGATTTTTCAGACAAATACTATGCATATTGCACACTCAGAAGTTATAGTGTAAATGTAACTTTTATATGTACTGGGAAACAAAAAACAAAAAAAATCACATGCCTTCCTTTATTGCAATAATTGTGGTGGTCTGGACCTTAACCTGCAATATCTCCAAGCTTTGCTGTATATAAATTTGCATAGCACTTTTCACATATCAGGTGTTCAAAGAAGGAAGATGGCAACTTGAACTAGAGAAATCAGAAAAATCTTCATGGAGAACTTAGAAGTCAAGCAGGTCCTCAGTGGATGGGGAGGGTTTGAGAGGGTGGAGAGGAGAGGACTAGCACATTCAAAGCAAAGGAATTAGCCTGTGTTGGGCATGGAGATGGGAATAGAGGCAGCAGCAGCAGCAGCAACAGGTACCAGTCACGTTGTATTCCTGGCGTTGTGCACCAGAGGGCGCTAGTCAACTAGACCACAAGGATAACGCCAACCATCCTGGTTCCTCACCGCCCCTCAGCCCAGAATTGTGCAGTGCTATTGCCCTTCAGCACGGAGAAGGAAATGGCAACCCACTCCAGTATTCTTGCCTAGAGAGTCCCGTGGACAGAGGAGCCTGGTGGGCTGCTGTCCATGGGGTCGCACAGAGTCAGACACAACTGAATCGCCTTAGCATGCATACATGCATTGGAGAAGGAAATGGCAACCCACTCCAGTATTCTTGCCTGGAGAATCCCAGGGACAGAGGAGCCTGGAGGGCTGCCGTCTATGGGGTCGCACAGAGTCGGACACGACTGAAGCGACTTAGCAGCAGCAGCAGTTGCCCTTCAGTGCATGCTAGTAAACAGTGAACAAGTGGGGAGGGGCCAATTACTGGGAGGCTACCATGACCATGAATTTTGGTCGTAGCTGATAACCTCACTCCCTGAGAAGGATTTAAAGAACCTGGAAAGCTGGAAAGGTGGAGGGGTTGCAGACAATGTGAGTGGAAATCAAGGTAGGTTTGGGACAATGGGTCCTGTGTCTCAGGAAAACTAGGGGTGGGAACTGCTCTTGTACTGCTTTCCCAAGATAGGAGAGGGAGATTCAGTTATCTAAGACTGGCAACCTTATCTACTGCACTCTGCTGGTGGCCCTATGACAGGAGAAGCTTTCCTTTAAGCATGTATTTGGTATTTTCTTGATGCCTAGCTCAGACCTATTAAGTGTCTCAGTTTGGCTGACACTTCATAAATTAGAAACAACTTCTGTGCCCAATCACTCAACTTTGTCCTGACTACACTCTGTAAAGAAGTTCTTGTTCAGTCACTAAGTCGTGTCTGACTCTTTGTGACCCCATGGATAGCAGCACACCAGTCTTCCCTGTCATTCACTCTTTCCCAGAGTATGTTCAAATTCATGTCCATTGAGTTGGTGAGGCTATGTAACCACCTCATCCTCTGTTGTCCCCTTCTCCTCCTGCCCTCAATTGTTCCCATCAGCTCTTCACATCAGGTGGCCAAAGTATTGACGCTTCAGCTTCAGCATCTGTCCTTCCAATGAGTATTCAGGGTAGATTTCCTTTAGGATTGACTGGTTTAATCTTCTTGCAGTCTAAGGGCTTCCCTGGTGGCTCAGACAGTAAAGAATCCGCCTGCAATGCAGGAGACCTGGGTTCAATCCCTGGGTCAGGAAGATCCCCTGGAGAAGGGAAAGGCTACCCACTCCAGTATTCTTACCTGGAGAATTCCATGGACAAAGGAGCCTGGTGGGCTACAGTCGATGGAGTCGCAAAGAGTCGGATACGACTGAGCGACTGTGAAGAACAGAGATAATTATTAATAACACCATTTCACAGAGGTAGAAACAAAGTCTAAGGAGTGTGTCAACTCAACTTAGATCATGTAGTTAGTAAGTGATGTTTTCTCAAAACCCAAGTCTTCTTACTCTAAGATGATTTGTAATTTATAATATCATTAGCTTTCTACCATATTAGATGCTATGTAGAGAGAAATACTAATTAAGTAGAAACCATGGTCCCTACCCTCAAGAAGCCTAAATTTTGGGAAGAAATAAACATGCTAGCATTGTAACTTTAAGCAAGTCCACTCCTATTTCTGGGTTGAGGCTTGGTCTATAAAATAATGGTTTGCACTATATGATCGCAAACATTTTATGTTTCGCATCCTCCTAGAAATAAACAACCATTGAATCACACACACAAAAAAGGTGCATGATCACATAATGTGGTTGGGTGAGGAAATAATCACTCAGGCCAACTTGAGAAGCAGCTACAGAGTGCAATGGCTAGAGTTACCATGAGGAAAGAAGGGAGAAATGGAACTAGGGAAAAAGCCCTAGCTCTCTTGTTGGTGCTAAAAATGGCTTACTCTGATTGATATCCACCAGTGTGCTGGTCCCACAAATAGGCTGTAGGTTGGCTCTTTGAAACACCTCTATACTCATTCATCACCAACCTCCTAGCTGCTCACTGATTTTAGGTAAAAGTAGGGGTTAATCAACACAGTCATCCTAGAGAAGAATGTCACAGATCCTGTGATGTGTCAGAAAGAATTCAAGATAGTAGGAATCAGGAGTCACTGAAGTGACTGAGAACCAGAAAAGGGTTAGCCTCCTAAGGCACCCATCTGGAAGGCTTTAGTGTGATGAAGGCCTGGTAATAATAAGATAATTGTAGTACTACAATTATATATATTAAAGATAGCACTTTTGACCTGCTAGGTACTTTCACAAGTGTTTTACAAGAAATAACTCTCATTCTTTATGATAACCTTCAGTTCAGTTCAGTTCAGTCGCTCAGTCGTGTCCGACTCTTTGCAACCCCATGAATCGCAGCACACCAGGCCTCCCTGTCCATCACCAACTCCCGGAGTTCACTCAGACTCACGTCCATTTATGTGATAGCAACTGTCATTTCCCCCATTTTACAATTGTGGAAACTGATGTATATTATGCAGCCTCTACCCACCTGTCTTCCTCAGAGCCCTTTCTTAAATTCTCTCCCTCCACCTTGAACCTCGCTATTTATCTGCCTTATCTTTGAATAACATTTTATTCCAATACTGTACTATTGTATAAAATAAAATGCTCAAGCTCTAGAATTTTGAGGATTCCAGAGTCAAGGCGCCTTGTAAATCTTGCCAGCTATCACTAACTAATACTTCCTCTGCCCTCCCAACCTCATAGGAATGTCTTCAATGGGACATCTTCCAGGAAGTACCAGCTAGTGACTGGGGAAATGGGGAGAGGTTAGAAATCAGGCGGAGAAGCTGTCTCTCAGCCAGAGGGATTAAGAAGATTTAAAGAATCTTTGAAAATGTGTCCGGGGGACACCTTGTCTTAAAAGAAAGTCCTCCTGGCCCAAATGTTTGACAGGAAGGGTGAGGGGAGGTAGAAATACATGAATGAATTGTATGCGCATGGCTGTAACCTGACTTATGGGCTAAGATGGTCCATGCAGTGTGCTCTGGGGAAGGCTTTAAACAAACAAAAAACAAAATCTCTCCTCCCTTAAGAAACTTGTTTAGTTCTTCAGGAAACCCCCTCAGAATTCAGAAGCCTTTATACAGTTTTGCTTAGAGCATATGGGCTCCTCACATTCTCTGCTGCCACCTGGTGGACAACAAGAGGTAATGACTAACCAGTCAATCCTAAAGGAAAACAACACTGAATATTCATTGGAAGGACTGATGCTGAAGCTGAAACTCCAATACTTTGGCCACCTGATGCGAAGAACTGACTCATTTGAAAAGACCCTGATGCCGGGAAAGATTGAAGGCGGGAAGAGAAGGGGACGACAGAGGATGAGATGGTTGGATGGCATCACCGACTCGATGGACGTGAGTTTAAGTAGTCTCCGGAAGTTGGTGATGGACAGGGAGGCCTGGTGTGCCCCTGTCCATGGGGATGCAAAGGGTTGGACACGACTGAGAGACTGAACTGATAGGAAATTGGGCGGTTGAGTTTGGAGGGGGAGAGGAGAAATGAGGCTGGAGGTGGGTAACGCTGTGGTGGGCAGGCACTGGGGGAGTCCAGGGCGCCCTAAGGATAATCAGGTGCTTTCTGAGGCTAGTGAAACATGGAAAGGGGCCCGAGGAGCACAGAATGTTAGAGATAATATGTGTAATGCCTCTGGCCTACAGATGCAACTGCACCAAAAGTTACTACAGAGTTCTCACTACATGTGAGGACAGAGGTAAGAATTTAAATGTAGTTTTAATTTTAATCCTGACAGCCACCTTTTTCAGCACCTTCATTTTTCAGACCAGTAAAGTGAGACTCAGGTTAAGTAACTCACAGAGCTAGTTAGTGGCAGAGACAGTGTTTAAATTTTTGACCATGATGTCATAAATTGTGACAACTTCCAATGGTAAACAGTTGACCCTTGAACAACATGGGAATTGGGGCTCTGACCCTCCATATAGTCAAAAATCCATCTATAACTTTACAGATACCTCTGTATCTGTGATTCCACAGCCGTGGACTCAGCCATCCATGGATCGTGTAGTACATTAAATCCGTGTGTAAGTGGACCCATGCGGTTCAAATTTGTGTTGTTCAAGGGTTGACTGTATATGATGTGAAATCTGACTAAGAAGGAGTCTTAAGTACTTCTAAGTTGGGTCAAGGAGGCTCTGGGGGAAGGGAAGGCGTAGTATACATACCAGTGCTTCTAACAAGCCCCATTTCAATTATGAAGAAACCAAACAGGCTAATCCAGAACTCACACCACCCCCACTCCCTCAGTCAGTAAGAACACTGTAAGCACCTACTCATTCCAGGGCTTTGTGGTCTATGAGGGCATTTTTCCTGGGAGCGCTGGTATGCCAATGTTACTCATTTCTCCCTTCTGCCATCTTCCTCCTCCACACACACACCCACACATACACTCCAGGTCTTCTAAAACTCTCAGGTTAAGGAATGTGTCAATGTGTTTCTTCAAAAATGCTGTCCCATGGGGAACAAAAGACCAAAAGCAGATGTCATCTATGTTGATCAGGAAATTAGTCAATTATTTGGTTAAAAAAAAAAAGAGATGCTAAAAGAATCAGCAAGCCCTGAATACCTGCTATATGCTGAGTGCTTAACTGCAGAATCTTATCTAATCCTCCCAGCTTCTGTGAGGCACATTCTATAAGCATCTCCATTTAAAAATGAGGACAACTGAGGTCAGAGAGGCCAGGCAACTTTTCTGTTGCTTTTCTAGACATTTGTTTTGTATATACTTCCTCCTAATCTGTGCTTTGCCATTTAAGTTTCTTTTTGGTGTCTTTCAAAGAGAAAATACTTTACTTTTGATATAGTTCAACTTATTGTACTATGACCAGTTATATGTTTATTATTCCTAGTACACATCTGTACATTTTTCATTGGGATTGTAATTTTCAATCCTAAAATCAGTTCATCCTGATAGAAACTTTTTTTTAATTTTTGAAAAGAGAAAATGAGGTTCAAAAGTGTTAAGTGACTTGCCTGAGGCTGCCCTACTAATAGGTGCCAGAGTTGGAATTCAAATGCCATCCAACTGGCCCCAGAGCCAGAGTTTCTTGAATTACTCTGCACTGCCCCCTGTCATCTCCATCCTTTGGCCATCAGCTCTATGACAGCTGAAACCAGAAAGCAGAGCTTTGTGTTGCTCAGCCTCAGCTGGGAGCATGTACTTTGGGCAACTCAAATTTTTCACCCCAGTACATATGTTAGATAAACTAGAATTTAAAGCAAAAAAAAATTTCCCAGAGAGGGATATTATATAATGATAAAATGATCAATCCACCAAGAAGACAAATCAACACTAAATGTGCATGCACTGGACAATGCAGCTGCAAATTACATGAAGCAAAAAATAATAGAACTGAAAGAAGCAGACAAGTCCACAATTCTATTTAAAGAATTAAACACCGCTCTTTCAATAATTATAGAACAATTAGAATATCTACAAGGATATAGAAGAATTCAAGAACACCATCAACCCACAGAATCTAATCCACATTTATAGAACACTGCATCCAATGGTAAAAATACACATTATATCAAGTGTCCACAGAACATATGCTAAGATAGAAAATATTTTATACCATAGAACTTAACCTCAACAAATTTTATGAGTTGAAATCATACAGATATTGTCTTCCAACTACAATGGGAAAAAACTTTGAAATCGTTAAAGAAAAATAACAGGAAAAAATCTCAAAACACTTGGAGAGTAATCAACACTGTTATAAATAAGCCATGAATCAAAGAGAAAGTTGCAAGCAAAATGTAAACTAAAAATACGAAATACACAAAAATACACTAAACTGAATAAAAATGAAAATAAAACATATGAAAAATTGTGGAACACAAAACAAGACTGAGAGTGAAATTTATAGTGCTAAAAGTGTACATTATAAAAGAGGTATTTTAAATCAACAATCTAAATGCCCACCTCAAGAAAGTAGAAAAAGGGATGTAGCCAAAATGGTGAGTAAGAAGACACAGAGCCCACCTTCTTCCATAGACACATCAAAATTACGCCTATTTACAGAGCAATTATCTGTGAGAATTACCTGAGTAGTAGCAGAAAAGATTTTCCACAACTGAAGGTATAAAAAAAGAATCATGAGACAGATGGGAGGGGCAGATACATGATATAGTCAACGGCCATATCCCTGGGTAGGCAGTGCACAATCAAGAGGATATTACAATTGTAGACATTCTCCCCAAGGACTGAGGGGTCTGAACTCACGCTGGGCTCCAAAGCCTGTGTGTCCTGCACCAGAAAGATGAGCCACCAGAACATCTGGCTTTGAGGCCACCAGGGCTTGAATTGGAGAAGGCAATGGCACCCCACTCCAGTACTCTTGCCTGGAAAATCCCATGGATGGAGGAGCCTGGTAGGCTGCAGTCCATGGGTCTCGAAGAGTCGGACACAACTGAGCGACTTCACTTTCACTTTTCACTTTTGTGCACTGGAGAAGGAAATGGCAACCCACTCCAGTGTTCTTGCCTGGAGAATCCCAGGGATTGGGGAGCCTGGTGGGCTGCCGTCTCTGGGGTCGCACAGAGTCGGACATGACTGAGGCGACTTAGCAGCAGCAGTAGCAGCAGCAGGGCTTGAATATGGGAGAGCCAGAGGGCTTTAGGAAATAAAAATTTCACACTCTCTGAGACAGAGGCAGTAATTTGAAAGGATCCTGAGTCTGACCCACTTGCTGATCTTGGAGAACCTCACAGATAGGCAGGAGAGAACTGGGACATCCTCTGGGGATACAGTCAGTGGCAGCACCCATCTTTGGGAGCTTATTCTATCATGAGGACACAGGTCCTGGCAAGAGCCTTTTTGGAATCCTTTCTTTATCCTATATGCTCTGGGAGCTTACCCACCCACCAACGGGCCAATACTAGTCCCAGAGACACTGGCTGTACAGCCAAGTGCCCTAAGACTCAGCCCTGCCCATCAGAGCAACCACATCAGTTGGATCTGGCACAACAGAAGGGCCCATGCAGCCGGCATATGGGGCACACCTAGAGCATTTAGCTCTGCTGAACAGAGGGGAATATACTGCTAGGTCACATAGGACTTCTCCTAAATAAAGTGACATCTTCAAGATTAGAAAATATAACCAGCCTACCTAATACATAGAAATAAACACAGAGAATTAAGCAAAATGACAGAGGAATATGTTCCAATTGAAGTAACATAAATAAAAATGAAGAACAAAGCAAAATGGAGATACGCAATTTATCTGATAAAAAGTTCAAAGTAAGGATTATAAAGATGTTCAGTGAACTCAGGAGAAGAATGGATGAACACAGTGAGAAGATTAACAAAGAGTTAGGAAATATAAAGAAGAACCAAACAGAGATGACTACAATAACTAAATGAAGAATACATTAGAATTTTTCACAAGATTTCACAAAATACACAAGAATCAATAGTAGATTTAATAGTACAGAGGAATGGACCAGCATATTGGAAAACCAAGTAGTGGAAATCACCCAAGCTGAACAGAAAACAGAAAAAAAAATTATTAATTTAGGATAGTTTACAGGACCTCCAGGACAACATCAAGCACCCTAACATTTGCATTATAGGGGTCCCAAAAGGAGAAGAGAGAAAGAAGATGAAAATTTATTTGAAGAAATGATAGCCGAAAACTTCCATAACCTAGGAGAGGAAATAGACATCCAGGTCCCAAAAGCACAGAGTCCCAAATAAGATGAACCCAAGACACATAATTAAAATGGTAAGGTATAAAGATGAAGACAGAATCTTGAAAGCAGCAAAAAACAACCAAATAGTTGTGTATAAGGGAACTCCCATAGATATCAGCTGACTTTTCAGTAAAAGCTTTACAGGCAAGAGGGGAGTGGCAGGATATATTCAATGGAGATAAAAATAAAAAAACCCTGCAACCAAGAATAGTCTACCCAGTAAGGCTATCATTCAGATTTGAAGGATTGATAAAGAAAAAAACTAAAAGAGTTCAACACCATGAGGCTGCTTTAAAATAAACTTTAAAGGAAGTTCTCTAAGCAAAAAGAAAAGACCACAACTGAAAATCTGACAATTATGAAAAAAATCTCATTAATAAATGCAAACATACAGTAAAGAGTAGACAAACCATTTACAAGCCTAGTAAGGTTAAAAGACAAAGTATTAATAGTAAAATCACCTATATCCACAATAAGTAGTTAAGAGATACACAAAAAAAGATATAGAATATGATGAATGCATTAAAAATTGAGGGGAGAGGTAAAAATGTAGAATTGTTAGAATGCATTCAAACATAAGAAATCAACTTAAAATAATCATATATATATATAGTTATATATGAACCTCATGGCAGCCACAAAACAAAAATCTGCAATAGATATACACACACACACACACACACACACACACAATAGGGTGTGGGGAGAAAGGAATCAAAATCTAACACTAAAGATAGTCATCAAATCACAAGGGAAGAGAACAAAAGAAGAAGAAAGGGGGAAAATGAACTACAAAAAAACAAACAGGAAGCAACAATTTGGCAGTAAGTACATGCATTATCAATAATTACTTTAAATGTAGATGAACTAAAGGTTCCAATCAAAAGACATAGGGTACCTGAATAGATAAAAACACGAGATTCATAGATATGCTGCCTGTGAGAGATTCACTTAAGATCTAAAGACACACACAGACCAGTTCAATACTTGAAAAGTAATCGATATAATCCACCATCAGGTTGGAGAAGAAAAATTATAGATCATATTAATCAATGCAGAAAAATGAGTAGGCAAATTTTAACACTCATTAATAGTAAAAACTCTCAGAAAAATAGAAATAGACGATAATTTCCTCAACTTGATAAAGAGCATCTACAAAAAAACCTACCGTTAACATTATACATGAAAAATATATTCAACATCATTAGTCATTAAAACTACAAAGAGGTATCTCTATGAATAGAACAGCTAAAATAAAAAATAATGACAATACCAAATGCTGTCAGGAATGTGGGAAAACAATCTCATACATTTCCAGTGTGGAATAGGCTGTCAATCTGGGAAAAAGCTTGATGTTTTCTTTAAAAACTACCCATATAGTTACTATATAACCAGCAATCGTACTCCTGAACATTTATTCCAAAGAAATAAAAACTTACCTTGTAAAGCAACTATACTCCAAAAAATTTTTTTTAAAAGTTTATGCCCACACAAAAATGTGTACACCAATATTTATAACAACTTTATTTGAGACAGCTCAAGATTGGAAACAACCCAGTTCATTCAACTTCATTCATTCGACTTCAATGAATGAACATTTAAACTGCTGTATGTGAATGCAATAAAAAGGAACAAACTCTGATGCAATAACCTGCATGAATGTTCAGGGAATTATGCTGAGAAAAAGAAAAAAAAAACCCCAAAAGTTACATGTTGTGTGACTCTCTTTATGTAATATTCAAACAGATTAATGGTTGCCAAGGGTTAAGAAGGGAATGGGGAGGGTGGTAGAAAGAAAGTGGATGTGACTAAGGACAGCATAAGTGATCATTTTGGTGATGGAAATATTTTATATCTTGACAACATCTATATCAATATCCCGGGTGTGCTTTTTCAAGATGTTACCATTGAGGGTACACAGGATCTCTCTATCATTTCTTACAAATTCAACTGAGTCTACAATTATCTCAAAATAAAAATTTAATTTAAAAATGTTCCTGGATCACAGAAGGAAGTCTCAGTAAGTAACGTCTTCTGGAGGAAAGAGGTAAATTGGAAAGGAAGCATCCCATGGAGGCTTGATAATGAAGGGAAGAAGGAAAGGGATAATTTTAAAAAAGAATGACAATGAAAAAACACTCCACAGTCATAACCACCATCACCACCACCAAAAACAAAACAAAACAAAACAAAAAAACCCCACTCTTTTATATCTGAGAAAAAGGGACTCTTGAATCAAAATGCCTAATTAATTTCTACATTCTAATGCAATCGTTATTGCTATTGAAGGAAATATATTGTTTTAAAATGAACAGAAACAGAAAGTTAATATGAACAAAATAGTAAAATTAAAATAAACATATTTCAGTGATGAAAATTTCTCCCCAAATCAAGCATGAGGAAAAGAAAATTTTAATGTATCACCAAATAGTAAAAATAATACTTTAAATTAGAAATTCATTTAAAATTTTTATACAGTTTTTCATTTTATTTATTTAAAAATAGTTTTATTTTTTTCAAATATTTAAAAATAGTTTTAGTTTTACACTAATTATCAGAAATGCAAATCAAAACTACATTGAAGTATCACCTCACAGACTGGTCAGAATGGCCATCATCAGAAAGTCTAGGGAAATAAATTCTGGAGAGTGTGGAGAAAAGGGAACCCTCCTACACTGTTGGTACAACTATTATGGAGAACACTATGGAGATTCCTTAAAAAACTAAATGTTGAACTACCATATGATCCAGCAATTGCACTCCTGGGCATATATCCAGAGACCTCTAATTCTAAAAGATACATGCACCTCAATGTTCATAGCAGCACTATTTACAATAGGCAAGACATGGAAGAAACCTAAATGTTCATCAGCAGATGAATAAATACAGATGTGGTATATATATGCAATCAAATATTATTCAGCCATAAAAAGAATCAAATAATGCCATTTGCAGCAATATGGATGGACCTAGAGGTTATCATACTAAGTGAAGTAAGTCAGCCAGAGACAAAATGATACATATGAACTTATTTGCAAAACAGAAATAGAGTCACAGATGTAGAAAACAAACTTACGGTTACTGGAGGGTAAGGGGGGATAAATTGGGAGATTGGGATTGACATATACACACTACTATATATGAGAAACGCTGGGCTGGAAGAAGCACAACCAGGAATCAAGACTGTTGGGAGAAATATCAATAACCTCAGATACGCAGATGATACCACCCTTATGGCAGAAAGTGAAGAGGAACTAAAAAGCCTCTTGATGAAAGTGAAAGAGGAGAGTGAAAAGGTTGGCTTAAAGCTCAACGTTCAGAAAACGAAGATCACGGCATCTGG
Source organism: Bubalus kerabau (assembly GCF_029407905.1). NCBI lineage: Eukaryota > Metazoa > Chordata > Mammalia > Artiodactyla > Bovidae > Bubalus > Bubalus kerabau. The sequence goes on from NC_073647.1 coordinate 18,831,392, forward strand.
TCCCATCACTTCATGGGAAATAGATGGGGAAACAGTGGAAACAGTGTCAGACTTTTATTTTTGGGGGCTCCAAAATCACTGCAGATGGTGACTGCAGCCAAGAAATTAAAAGACGCTTACTCCTGGGAAGGAAAGTTATGACCAACCTAGACAGTATATTCAAAAGCAGAGACATTACTTTGCCAACAAAGGTCCGTCTAGTCAAGGCTATGGTTTTACCAGTGGTCATGTATGGATGTGAGAGTTGGACTGTGGAGAAAGCTGAGCACCAAAGAATTGATGCTTTTGAACTGTGGTGTTGCAGAAGACTCTTGAGAGTCCCTTGGACTGCAAGGAGATCCAACCAGTCCATTCTAAAGGAGATCAGCCCTGGGTGTTCTTTGGAAGCAATGATGCTAAAGCTGAAACTCCAATACTTTGGCCACCTCATGAGAAGAGTTGACTCATTGGAAAAGACTGTGATGCTGGGAGGGATTGGGGGCAGGAGGAGAAGGAGATGACAGAGGATGAGATGGCTGGATGGCATCACCTACTCGATTGACATGAGTCTGAGTGAACTCCAGGAGTTGGTGATGGACAGGGAGGCCTGGCGTGCTGCAATTCATGGGGTCTCAAAGAGTCGGACACGACTGAGCGACTGAACTGAACTGATATATAAAATAGATAACTAAAACAGATAACTAGTAAGGACCTACTGTATAGCCCACGGAACTCTGCTCAATACTCTGTAATGACCTATATGGAAAGGGAATCTCAGAAAGAGGGGATATTATGTATATATATAACTGATTCACTTTGCTCTACAGCAGAAACTAACACAACATTGTAAATCAACTATACTCCAATAAAATTTTTTAACTATTTTATTTTTAAAGTATATTTATTTAAAATATTTTAACAGCTTTATCGAGGTGTAATTGATATGCAAAAAATCAATACATATCAAGTGGACATAAAAACAGAGAGATGTAAAATAAGTTGACTAAATTCAGGAAAGTAATTGAAGAGATCATCATGGAAATGATGATTGAATTATAGTTAAAAATTCCCATAGAAATGCTGATTAAATTGTAACTGGTAATTGAAGGACAGCTTGTGTGTGTGCTCAGTCGTGTCTGACTCTTTGCAACCCTATGGACTGTAGCCCACCAGGCTTCTCTGTCCATGGAATTTTCCAGGCAAGAATACTGGAGTGAGGTGCCATTTTCCTCCTCCAGAAGGACAGGTTGGCCAGATGTAAAATTCTTGGTTCATATTGTATTTCTTTGCATTTCTTGAAAATGCTGCTGTGTTTTGGTCTTGCTTTCCACGTGGCTTTAGAGAAGTTTGATGCTAAGCTGACTTTTATTCATCCTAAGTTACTTCACTTTTTGCCAAGAGGCTCTGAGGATTATTTATTTACCTTTAATGTATAATAGTTGCAGTGGGATTTTTCTTGTTGTTAACTGGGTCAGTTTTCCCAGGTACATGATGAGCCATATCAGTGTGAAGATCCAGGTCTCCTTTTATTTATGGATTTTTCTCTTTAAACTATACCTTTAAAGATGAGATCTGTTTTATTGTTACATAGGGAATATGTAGATATAGAAGGATATCAAATAAAGGTTAAATCAGATAACCAAGGCAGTAGAGGGAGAATAGTTATTATAAAAAGTAATAGTCTAAAGATAACCACTGGAACGCACCTACAAATTTACCTAAATACGAAGAAAAAAAGGGAGACCACATAGAAAAACAGTTCGTGTGATAACATACAGCGTGATTCCAATGTGTCCACTCAGCTGGATTACAGCCCCTGATTATTTAAAAACTAATTTATGTGCTGCTGTTAAAAAAAAAAGTATTGCAGATGTAATTAAAGGCCCTAAACCATTGACTTTAAGGGAGATTATCCAGATAATCTGAATGGACCTGACTGACTCAATTGAGAGGTCCTCAAAGCAAGGCTGAGTTTTCTCCAAAAGACTAAGACATTTTGCCTGTGGACAACAGCCTTGGCCTGTGTCTGTGGAGTCTGAGCCTGCAGGTGATCTGGTGATCTTCCCTTTATCACTGCCTGCCCTATGGATTTCAGGCTTGGTTAGCCACTCCCACAACTGAGTAAACCAATTCCTATAAGAAAACTCCCTACACACACACACACACACTTAAACACACACACATGCATGGATTAGCACACACGTGCACACACGCACACACACACATCCTAAACTTCAGGTGCACCATGATTCTAGGGTAGAAAATCAGTTTTCAGTCTGATAAACTACCCAAGTTTTTAACTAAGTCATAGTCTCAGGCATTCAAATCATCTAATAACCTCAGTTACAAATATTTTCTAAAAATATCTTGGCTATTCTCTATCTGGAAATGATGAAACTGATCTAGATTTCTCCAAACCACTGGGCTATAAAATTGATAACTTCACAGTAATGATAATTAAGTATAGATAGAAGATCCTATGAATATAAAAGTCATAGTTCTATTTATCAATGTCATCAACTAAAAATGAAAACCTGAAAATATTGAATTATAAACTCTCAATACATAAGATAAACATCTATACCACTAGAGACGCACTGCTCTATGAAAATCCATCCTCTTAAAAATGATCGGCAAGGATAGGATATACTTGTCACTCACTATAACAAAGTCATTCATAAGGCAAAAAAAGTGGGAGGCAAAAGAAAACTGTGAGAATAGCCTTAAATTAAATATTTCAAACCTAGCATGAACTTTTAAAGTTGGGGGTCCTATTTTTTTTTTTTAACCAAATGGAGACTGAAGTACTAACCTTGAATTCTAAGATCTTGTTATAATGCTTTTTTCTCTATTACTTGGAGAAGGCAATGGCACACCACTCCAGTACTCTGGCCTGGAAAATCCCACGGACGGAGGAGCCTGGTAGGCTGCAGTCCATGGGGTGGCTAAGAGTTCGACAGGAACTTCACTTTCACTTTTCACTTTCATGCATTGGAGAAGGAAATGGCAACCCACTCCAGTGTTCTTGCCTAGAGAATCACAGGGACGGGGGAGCCTGGTGGGCTGCCGTCTATGGGGTCGCACAGAGTCGGACACGACTGAAGTGACTTAGCAGCAGCAGCAGGGTGCTAATAAGAAAGAGGTAACAGCATCCAAAAGCAAGAATAAACCGGGAAAACAAACAACACCCAATTCTGTCTAGCCACAAAGCCAATCCACTCCGTCCCACTGCACTGGCAATAGCAGCAGAGGCTGGTGGCAGGAGACCCTCCACAAAGCTCTCTTAAAATCGGTCAGAGAGGAAACATTCTGATCAAACTGAACCTAAAGGATCTGTCAGCAAGATGTGAAAAACGGCAATCCTAAGTCATCTCCCCTTGAGGAGAGCTCAAAATCCTTGTCAGTAATATTTCTGATTTTGAGGAGAAGACATCCAGCTGAAAAAGAGAGCAAGCAGGCAACAGGGGAAGCAAAGGTGGGGGAAGCAATGAAACCCACGGAACTAGGGAAGCTGGCGCAGCAAGTACTAGCACAGAACGTGCAGGTGTACAGATCCAGTGAGAAGGCAAATGCTGGGGCAACAGTGCTTACAATTTGAAACAAACAAAAGCCCTAACTAAACTCTCAAAAGCATTTTTAGTACAAGTCGTGTTTTGTGGTCCTTTTTTTTCTTTTTCCAAGAAAAGACCCCAATGCTGGGAAAGACTGAAGGCAAAAGGAGACGAGAGCAGCAGAGGATTAGATGGTTAGATAGCATCGCTGACTCAACGGACATGAATTTGAGCAAACTCCAGGAGATAGTGAAGGACTGGGGAGCCTGGCGTGCTGCAGTGCATGGGGTCACAAAGAGTCGGACACGACTTAGCGACTAAACAACAACAACTTTATTTTCTGAAACTTGACAACAGACAACTCTTAAGTGTTTCATAATTAAATATGTAAGCATTTAAGAGGTAGCTATGGTTAGAACCTCCTATGTATGTCCCAATTCCCATATCCAGTTCATCCCAAGGACTGCAGACAGAGAATATGAGCAACAAAGCTCTTTGAAGGGATGGGAGAGGGAAGACTATGAAAACAGATGAAAAGGATTAGAGTGCATTAATCTGGAAAGATGAAACAATCAATCATGAAGAATTACCACCAGTACAACGACCACCATTAAGCACTTACTGTATGACAGTCACCTTGCTAAGGGCACAGATATGTCCAAGGAGAGATGAAGGGCTATCAAAGCAGATGTGAACATTCCTCCCTTCAGTTATGATGTTTATGTGTCAAGCAGTGTGTTGGTCAAGCAACAGTTGTGAACTAGTTAAAAACAGAATGTCACAGAGAGAATCTTAGATTTGAAATCCAAATATTCAGGTTTAAGCTCTAGAGTATTAATAACTATATGTATGACCGTGAGAAAATTACCTAACCTTCTTGTGTGTGTCTGTGTGCACACACTTGGTTGTTCAGTCATGTCTAATTCTTTCAACAGTAGCCCACCAGGCTCCTCTGTACATGGAATTCTCCAGGCAAGAACACTGGAGTGGGCTGCCATTTTTGTCTCCAGGGGTTCTTCCCAACCAAGAGATCAAATCCAGGTCTCCAGCACTAAGCGGACTCTTTACCATCTGAGCACCCAGGAAGCCCACCTAACCTTCTTCAGTCAGTTCAGCTCAGTTGCTCAATCATGTCCGACTCTTTGCAACCCCATGAACCGGCAGCACGCCAGGCCTCCCTGTCCATCACCAACTCCCAGAGTTTACCCAAACGCATGTCCATTGAGTCAGGGATGCCATCCAACCATCTCATCCTCTGTCATCCCCTTCTCCTCCTGCCTTCAATCTTTCCCAACATCAGGGTCTTTTCAAATGAGTCAGCTCTTCACATCAGGTAGCCAAAATATTGGAGTTTCAGCTTCAACATTAGTCCTTCCAATGAACACCCATGACTGATCTCCTTTAGGATGGACTGGTTGAATATCCTTGCAGGCCAAGGGGCACTCAAGACTCTTCTCCAACACCACAGTTCAAACGCATCAATTCTTCGGTGCTCAGCTTTCTTTATAGTCTAACTCTCACATCCATACATGACCACTGGAAAAACCATAGCCTTGACTACATGGACCTTTGTTGACAAAGTAATGTCTCTGCTTTTGAATATGCTGTCTAGGTTGGTCATAACTTTCCTTCCCAGGAGTAAGCGTCTTTTAATTTCATGGCTGCAGTCACCATCTGCAGTGATTTTGGAGCCCAAAAAAATAAAGTCTGACACTGTTTCCACTGTTTCCCCATCTATTTGCCATGAAGTGATGGGACCAGATGCCATGATCTTAGTTTGCTGACTGTTGAGCTTTAAGCCAACTTTTTCACTCTCCACTTTCACTTTCATCAAGAGGCTTTTTAGTTCCTCTTCACTTTCTGCCACAATGGTGGTGTCATCTGCATATCTGAGGTTACTTCTCCCAGCAATCTTGATTCCAGCTTGTGCTTCATCCAGCTCTGCATTTCTCAGGGTGTACTGTACATATAAGTTAAATAAGCAGGGTGACAGTATAGAGCCTTGACGTACTGCTTTTCCTATTTGGAACCAGTCTGTTGTTCCATGTCCAGTTTAACTGTTGCTTCCTGACCTGCATACAGGTTTCTCAAGAGGCAGGTCAGGTGGTCTGGTATTCCCATCTCTTGAAGAAATTTCCACAGTTTATTGTGATCCACACAGTCAAAGGCTTTGGCATAGCCAAAAAGCAGAACTAGATATATTTCTGGAACACTCTTGCTTTTTTGATGATTCAGTAGATGTTGGCAATTTGATCTCTGGTTCCTCTGCCTTTTCTAAATCCAGCTTGAACATCTGGATGTTCACGGTTCATGTATTTGAAGCCTGGCTTGGAGAATTTTGAGCATTACTTTGCTAGTGTGTGAGATGAGTGCAATTGGGTGGTAGTTTGAGCATTCTTTGGCATTGCCTTTCTTTGGGATTGGAATGAAAACTGACCTTTTCCAGTCCTGGGGCCACTGCTGAGTTTTCCAAATTTGCTGGCATATTGAGTGCAGCACTTTCACAGCATCATCTTTTAGGATTTGAAATAGCTCAACTGGAATTCCATCCCCTCCACTAGCTTTGTTCGTAGTGTTACTTCCTATGGCTCACTTGACTTCGCATTCCAGGATGTCTGGCTTTAGATGAGTGATCACACCATCGTGATTATCTAGGTAGTGAAGATCTTTTTTGTATAGTTCTTCTATGTATTCTTGCCACCTCTTCTTAATATCTTCTGCTTCTGTTAAGTCCATACAATTTCTGTCCTTTATTGAGCCCATCTTTGCATGAAATGTTCCCTTGGTATCTCTAATTTTCTTGAAGAGATCTCTAGTCTTTTCTATTCTATTGTTTTCCTCTATTTCTTTGCATTGATTGCTGAGGAAGGGTTTCTTATCTCTCTTTGCTATTCTTTGGAACTCTGCATTAAAATGAGTGTATCTTTCCTTTTCTCCTTTGTTTTTCGCTTCTCTTCTTTTCACAGCTATTTGTAAGGCCTCCCCAGACAGCCATTTTGCTTTTTTGCATTTCTTTTCCATGGGGATGGTCTTGATCCCTGTCTCCTATACAGTGTCACGAACCTCCATCTATAGTTCTTCAGGCACTCTATCTATCAGATCTAGTGCCTTAAATCTATTTCTCACTTCCACTGTATAATCATAAGGGATTTGATTTAGGTCATACCTGAATAGTCTAGTGGTTTTCCCAACTTTCTTCAATTTAAGTCTGAATTTTGCAATGAGGAGTTCATGATCTGAGCCACAGTCAGCTCCTGGTCTTGTTTTTGCTGACTGTATAGAGCTTCTCCATCTTTGGCTGCAAAGAATATAATCAATCTGATTTTGGTTTTGACCTTCTGGTGATGTCCATGTGTAGAGTCTTCTCTTGTGTTGCTGGAAGAGGGTGTTTGCTATGACCAGCACATTCTCTTGGTGAAATTCTATTAGCCTTTGCCCTGCTTCATTCTGTACTCCAAGGCCAAATTTGCCTGTTACTCCTGGTATTTCTTGACTTCCTACTTTTGCATTGCAGTCTCCCATAATGAAAAAGACATCTTTTGGCTGTTAGTTCTAAAAGGTCTTGTAGATCTTCATAGAACCATTCAACTTCATCTTCTTCAGTGTTACTGGTAGGGGCATAGACTTGGATTACCGTGATATTGAATGGTTTGCCTTGGAAATGAACAGAGATCTGTCTGTCATTTTTGAGATTGTATACAAGTACTGCATTTTGGTCTCTTTTGTTGACTATGATGGCTACTCCATTTCTTCTAAGGGGTTCCTGCCCACAGTAGTATATATAATGATCATATGAGTTAAATTCACCCATTCCAGTCCAGGCCTATCTAAAAGATCTGTAAGAGGTGTTGGACCAATTAGTAGTTTAGAGGGTTTTTTTTTAAGCAGCCATATCTTTGTTCATATAAAATCTTACAGAAATGTTTTCCATGTAAAAGGGTTGAAAGTACAAATCTTATGCTTGATGTACACTGAAGGTCGTAACAGTATCACCATCCCTCTGCTGGGCTGTCCCCATTCCCTGGAAGCAACCCTAAAGGTATCTATACAACTACCCTCTGGAGATCTATGGATAGATTATCTTTACGGCCCCTTCTAAATCTAACATCCTATGACTAGCTCTGAAATGTTCGTCACCTACATCTTCAAAAATTTTTGTTAAATCTAGTCCATCAAGTATTTGTCAAATGTCTAGCATCATAGAAAACACAAGATAGAATTTCCGCCTTGGAGGAGCTCACCAACTTTTTGGGAAACAAAATAAATACAGTGGGGATGCACTTCAGAGGAAAGAGGGTTTCAAGGAGTAGGCCACCATCAAGGGCCCACGGAGTAGAAGATTCACTTCTCTATCTTTTTCGTGGCCGTATCATCAATGCCTGGTAGAGTAGGTGTTCAATAAATATTGAACAAATGAACTGAACAGATGGGTGGATGGATGCATACGGCTATTATCTTACTCATGTTGACTGAAATTCAGCCAAAAAATCTGCACAGTTAAAATTATTTTTCGTATGTGAGAGATTTTTTTCTCATAAGCACAGTTGTACAAGGAAAACAAATTTCTTCATTATTCATTCCACTATCCACTACCTACAATTAAAGGGTGATATTTTATTAGAATAAAAACAAAGCAAAACAGTACACCCCATTATGTCAGCTCCCCAATTTGAGTCAGTAGACAAAATAAAGGCAAAATTCGGTCCAACCATGTGAAATGTAATTTTACGGGAGTAAATCATTAGACCAAATTTTGAATTGCCAGGAGATCATTTTTTCAATGAACTTATTTTTATGGAGGTCATTCACATGCTGCAAGTAAGCAAGTCACCAAAGCAGGTTTATCAAGATAGAAACGAGGGCCATCTTGGCTCTCATCTCCTCATCGCCACTAGTAGTGAGAAAATGGCAGGGAGGTCAAAAAGAAGGCAGCTGCTTTTCTTTTTCCTCCCAAGCTTGAATTCTGTCCCATAAGATACACTTTGTCTTTCTGGACTCAAAGTCAGCCAGCAAGCACTTAAGTAAAATTAAGGCAACTGCACCAATGGCAAAGAATTTGATGGAAAGCTTGCTGGAGACAGCTCATTTGAGTAAAAGCTTTGCCTGTTCAAGGAACAATATAATTTCTGGAGGAAATATTTCTGGGAAGGGCCGGGTGGCTCTGAAATTTTATAGCTCAGGTGATATCAATTATCCAGGACAAGTGTTGTATGTGACTAACATTCTCAAACCTCAATTGTGTTTCCCTAGAAGGCTACTATATTTGAAAGGACATTAAGGTGTTAATTTTCCACTTTTTTTGTTTTAGCATAGCTCTAATATTTTCTTTTACAAGAAATATTGAGCTGGAAGAAGCACAAGCTGGAATCAAGATTGCCGGGAGAAATATCAATAACCTCAGATATGCAGATGACACCACCCTTATGGCAGAAAGTGAAGAGGAACTAAAAAGCCTCATGATGAAAGTGAAAGAGGAGAGGGAAAAAGTTGCCTTAAAGCTCAACATTCAAAAAACTAAGATCATGGCATCTGGTCCCATCACTTCATGGGAAATAGATGGGGAAACAGTGGAAACTGTCAGACTTTATTTTTTGGGGCTCCAAAATCACTGCAGATGGTGATTGCAGTCATGAAATTAAAAGACGCTTACTCCTTGGAAGGAAAGTTATGACCAACCTAGATAGCATATTCAAAAGCAGAGACATTACTTTGTCAACAAAGGTCTGTCTAATCAAGGCTATGGTTTTACCAGTGGTCATGTATGGATGTGGGAGTTGGACTGTGAATAAATCTGAGCGCCCAAGAATTGATGCTTTTGAACTGTGGTGTTGGAGAAGACTCTTTAGAGTTCCTTGGACTGCAAGGAGATCCAACCAGTCCATTCTGAAGATCAGTCCTGGGATTTCTTTGGAAGGAATGATGCTAAAGCTGAAACTCCAGTACTTTGGCCACCTCATGCGAAATGTTGACTCATTGGAAAAGACTCTGATGCTGGGAGGGATTGGGGGCAGGAGGAGAAGGGGACGACAGAGGATGAGATGGCTGTATGGCATCACTGACTCGATGGACGTAAGTCTGAGTGAACTCCGGGAGTTGGTGATGGACAGGGAGGCCTGGCGTGCTGCGATTCATGGGGTCACAAAGAGTCGGACACAACTGAACGACTAAACTGAACTGAATATTTTATTATAGTATAATATATACTACTCTTCTGAATATAGATTAGGATAGGACATATTTTTATAAACATTCTGGGAGGGTGTAAAACAGGTTTTTTTCCATCCATGGCACCTGACACCTGAGCGGCTTAGAGAGACATCAAACTAAGAGATGAAATAAAAAACATCACACTGCTTTGTAATCTTCCTCCAAGGTGCAGTGATATCGTAGAGAAGACGCTGTATCCCTTCCTTTGCTGTGACAAGCAAAGAGATCCCAGCCCACGTATGGCTCCATAGGCAGCTGCAACAAAAGTCATAGGGTGAGTAGAAATATGATGAGGTCCTGACTGCTCAGGATGGATGACCTCACTGCTTTCTTCTATGCATTTTAACTACTCACCTGTAAAAACTGGATTCAACTCAAGATCTTGCACTTCACTGAAAGACCTGCATTTGGAATGAATACAGTTCTTCCACGGACCACATGAGTTCTGATGCACTGCAGCTGGCCGAACTGTCACTCGCTTCCATCTTCTAAGCAAAATGTGGAAATTTCTGGTCAGGAGTCTTCAACCTTGCCATCAGAGGGCTATAAGTGCCATATTTAAAAAGGCTTTGCTCCTATGCTAAAGTATTTTCATAGAACAAGAAATGTGGTTTACATGAGAGAGAGAAAAGAACCCAAAAGAGAAAAAGTAATTTTCTGCCCCTCACACATTTTTATCTAAGTTTGGTCCATGTATGTCTAATCTGGAGGCTACTATCCTATATAAGTTAGAATTCTTTCGATCAGGTGCCCTGAACTCTCCATTCTCTTCTCCCTCTTTCACCCAAATCCCTTGTGACATATTTATTCATTCAATCAGTAAAATATTTACTTAGAGACTACTATGTGCCAGGGACTTTTCTGAGCATTGGGAATACAACAGTGAATAAAACACGGGCCTTGTCCTAAGAGTCTTTATATTAGAGGGATGGGGACAATGAACAAACACATAATTATAAAAGGTCAAATAGTGATAAGTGGTATGAAGAAAAGAAAGCAGAGTAACTGTACAGAGAATGGTAATGAAAAGCCACTCTGAAGAGGTCACATTTGAGCATGGTTTTGAATGAAGTGAGGATTCAACTTAATTTTTCTTTTCATTAAAGAAAACATCTGGGCAGTTGCTAAAATGACTAAGTTCAGAGTTGGAAGTAAGAACAGGTATCAGAGTTGAGAAATATGGGAAATACCATCAGGATATTCAAAGAAGTCATCATGGATTTGAGATTATCTACTGAAAGTCAACTAAATGATCCAAGGGATGAAAGAAGGCTGAGAGGTACCATGGTTAAAATATATAATTTCAGTGATGGTTTTGAACATGATGAGTGGGTGGGTCTGTCGGCTGATACATCCAATTCCAGAAAAACACCTTTAAACGGTAAATTAGAATAATAAAAAGTATATCCGAGCTTCTGATTCTAGCACAAGATAAAGAGATGCACTTCTAGTTTTCCCATTAAGTACAACTAAAAACCTATTTTTTATAAAACTAACACAAGCACTCTGAAAGGTGCAGGAAAAAAAGGCAGACTGGCTAAGGACTTTGGGATCCAAGGACTAACAAAGTGATGAATTTTTTGGGTGTTCTTCATATATCTTGGACTAGGTATTGAGGAAGCCAGCAACTTAGAGAAACCAAAGAGCACAGACAAAACTAGTTTCAAGAAAGCCTGCTCTCTCTAGTCAAAAGACCAAGAAAGGGGCAAACAGCAATTCAGAAAAATTTTAGATAATAAATATTTTATTCCTGCCAAACAATATAGGAAAACCATGGGCCTTACTCTCATTCGAATGAGCAAAGACTAAGTAGGGAACCTAGTGGGTAGGAGAAGGCCAAATGGATCTTTCTCTAATCCCCAGCCAATGTTAATGGAGGCCACATGGTGAGCAAAAATCAGGTGCCCCTCCCTCTCTATCAGCCAGGGTGGTATCAGCAAAGCCCTAGAAGGGAGCTTCAACTTCTAGGGCCTTACCCTCATGCCCATGAGCAAAGACTCAGTGGGAACCTAGTGGGTAGAAAAAGGCCATATGGATCTTTTATCCCCAGTCAATGTTAGTGGAGGCCACAGGGTGAGCAGAAATCACGTGCCCCTCCCTCTGTCAGTATCAGCAAAGCCCTAGAAGGGAACTTCAATTTCTAAGTCAACAAGCAGTAACAGGGTTCCCCTCTACTTCCCCAGAGTATCACTGGAGCCTTAGTGAAGAACCTGCACTTCTATTTCCACACAGTAGTAATGAAGTGGTGACCACTTCCCCCACCAGCATGATGCCAGAGTAGACCTACCAAAAGAAAAGATGTAAATAAGATCCAGAATCTCATAATATAATATTTACAATGTCAAGAATTTAATTTTAAAAAGTCACTGATATCAAGAAACCAGAAAACCTCAAACTAAAGAACAGATACCAATACCAAGACAATACAAATGTCAGAATTATCTGGAAGTTCACGGTTCACGTATTGCTGAAGCCTGGCTTGGAGAATTGTGAGCATTACTTTGAACGTGGAGTAGCTCCTCTTGGCCCTCAGGCTTTTACGAAGTCTTTATTTCTTGCAAATCCTGAAGGCTGATCTGGTTGATATAAAGTCCCCGAGAGCTTCCTTCTTTTGTTATAATATGTGAATGATTTGTTTCTTTGCTCCCCTTCTTAAGCCTCCTTACAGGAAAATGGCATCCACTTGAGAAAACTTTTGACCTGATACTAGACACTTGTGTGTCAACTCTATATAGGTCTCACTGCCAAAACCAACCACCAGCAGTAGTCGTGGCCGAGCGGTTAAGGCGGTGGACTGGAAATCCACTGGGGTCTCCCCGCGCAGGTTCGAATCCTGCCGACTACGGCAAGTGAACGTTTTGACACACGTGCTTATTTCTTTTTTGTAGGCGTCTCCGCAGACCATTTAAAGAATTTATGAACAGCATACGACTGGGACCCCAAGGGGGATAGACGAGGAGGACATGACAGAGCTAAGGAGTCGGGCGGTTGTGGTTACAACCTGAGTCCAGGAGGAGCGGGAGACGCGACAAAACACTTCAGACAATCGCCAACAGGAAGGCCGGTAGCGCAGAAACGGACAACGCCGACTTGACAGGTCATCTAATCCAAACTCTTCCTATATCATTTCTTATTCTTTTTTATAAATTTATTTACTTTGGGCTGTGTCAGCTCTTAGTTGTGACATGCAGGATCTTTCATTGTAGCAGGCAGAATTCTCTCCAGTGGTAGCACAGGGGCTCCAGAGTGCATGGGCGCTCTTACTTTCCCCGTGGGCGAGATCTTAGTTTCCCCGACCAGGGATCAAACCCTCATCCCCTGCATTGGGAGGCAGATTCTTAAACACTGGACCACCAGGGAAGACCCTATTATTTTTCTTTTTGAGAGCAAAGATATCTGTCATTCTAAAGAAGAAATAGCTGCTTCATTAATGTATTCCTTTTGAAATACATATACACAGACATACATTATACGTATTTCTCCTTTCCCAGTTTCAAATAGATATCTGATTTTTTTAGGATTAATAAAGTACTTTTCTCTCTTACCTTACTCCTTTCTCTGTCTCTATAGAAAAAATAGGTTTGTATCTTTTATTTGGAGTTCATGGGATACGGTTTATGAATCTACATGAATACCTATACTGTCTAGATTTAGATAGAACAACACACCTCATGAAATTAATTTAGTGAAAAATTGAATTTAAAGATCCGCTGTAAGACACCATTGTTCTGCTTCCTGCTAAATTACCATTTTATCATTAAAATGCATATTTTTATAATTTTAGTTATTAAACTAAAAAAAGAGCAATAGAACTAAAGCAAAGTTAAGAGGAAGAGAGAGAATTCTGGCATATGAACTATGAGGAAAACTATAATCTCTGCTTTAGAATTCAATTTCTCACTGATTTAGTCTACTTTTCTGCCTTCAAAGATGCACTAAAAGCAATATATGGGGGCTACATTTAACTGTTTGTATCATATTTCATATTAATTTACATTAACTGAATAATAGCATTGAAACTAAAATGAAGTTACTATGAATGTCACACATTTTCTGCTATATTTCTGGCTGGTTTGGTAATTGAAAAAAAAAATTTTATCTCTTCATGTTATTTTTTTTTCCACTTGGCTTTTCAGTTTCTGCTCATACTCTTTCAGTAAATACAACATATTTTAAAAAACCGTCATAGATATGTATATATATGTTTGTGTGTAAAAAATTATATATGAGTTTGTATATATCTGTTTAAGCTTTTAGACATTTAAAAAATTCTTCATATTTTATACAGAAAGATAAATTTTCATACTTCAAGATACAGGATGCGTTCCTAGTTTTATCACTAAAAAGTTGACTTTAGCTCTGTATCTTCTCTCTTTCTACAACTTCAGTTGTATTATTTAAAGGAAAACATTTGTCAGCAAATCCATGATAGGAAGCTTCTGAGAAGGTCTCCAATGATCCCTGCCTTCCTGAGTACAATTCTAGGCATTTAGGCAACATTGTTGAATGAAAAATACAATACAAAGACTCTTGTTTTCACTGAACTCAACTTATATATGAAATCTTCTATTTTCTGTAGATTTTGATGTGGCCCATTTCCAGCCTCTTGAAAATCTGTCCCCTCTTGGTTTCTGTAGGCTGGTATTATTCTGTTCTCCTGTTAGTCTTCAATTGTTTCTTCATTCTCCTTCACTTGCTCTGCCTATCATTAAGTCATAGTTTCTGGGCTCCTGATTTATAGAATTTATTCCTCTGCAAACCCATTCATTTCCTCAAACACAATGCTGCTGCTGCCAAGTCGCTTCAGTCGTGTCCGACTCTGTGCGACCCCATAGACAGCAGCCCACCAGGTTCCCCTGTCCCTGGGATTCTCCGGGCAAGAACATTGGAGTGGGTTGCCATTTCCTTCTCCAGTGCATGAAAGTGAAAAGTGAAAGTGAAGTCGTTCAGTCGTGTCCGACTCCTAGCGACCCCATGGACTGCAGCCTACCAGGCTCCCCCGTCCATGGGGTTCTCCAGGCAAGAGCACTGGAGTGGGGTGCCACTGCCTTCTCCTCAAACACAATACTTATCTCTTTAAATGTAGCCTCTCAATTTTATATTTCTCATCCAATTTCCTATTTAGTGACTCCCTATTCATATGTATTTCTATTTGGATAATCCCACACCTTTATTACTACACTAATTAGGTAATGACCTAATTATCATCAACTACTTAAAATGGGTCTCTTTATGTTCTTATATGGGAGAAGGCAATGGCACCCCACTCCAGTACTCTTGCCTTGAAAATCCCATGGACGGAGGAGCCTGGTGGGCTGCAGTCCATGGGGTTGCTAAGAGTCGGACATAATTGAGTGACTTCACTTTCACTTTTCACTTTCCTGCATTGGAGAAGGAAATGGCAACCCACTCCAGTGTTCTTATTCCATCAATGACAGCACTATTCTCTCAGTCATCCAGTCTCACCATTAATCTTCTCTTTCTAATCAATCAAGTCCTGCTCATTTTGTCTTTACAGTATCTCTTGCATCCATTCTTGACTTTCCATTACCATGACTAGGTCCTCACCACTTGATGAATGGATTGACTATAATACTATCCTAACTAATTTCCAGTCTTTCTATTCCAATCTCTCCTTTGCACTACTTCTAGGCTAATTTTTATGAAATATTGCCTTCATCACGTCATCATCCCGAGTCAGGAAACTTTAATAGCTTTCCATTGTCTGTAAAACCTAAGCTCCTCATCCTGACATTTTAAGCTCTCCAAATTTGCCTCTAGCCCATTTATTCAAACAACTTCCTGCTATTAACCAATGCAAACTATTTACTCCAGTCAGGATGGTTTCCTTAAAGTTCCTAGAGCATATTAAGTTTATCTGGGCCTCTAGGATTTTGCTCATGATAGTCATTAAGCTTAGAAAGAATATTCCCCACTCTTCTGTTGTACAAAATCCTACCTATGCTTAAGTCTCTCTTGGCAACAAGTTCCTTACCACTTATACCCCTACTCTTCTTTTCTTAGTTAGTGCCTACTGTATATGTTACTTGCTCTGCCTCTGAATCATATTTTTCATAGTATATTTTTTCATTGTGTCAGTTTCCCTTGTAGGAGTCTAGTCTACTTAATAGTAAGACAAGGGTCATCATTTGTTCCCTCCACCACTTTTATTCAGCAATCCACAACAGCAGATCTGATTTGAAGTTTTAAAAAATACTTAGAATCTCAAAGAGTCTTTGATTTCTGTAGGTTATATTTAATACCAACCACACAAAAAATTGGGTGTCCCAGGTGGTGCTAATGGTAAAGAACCCACCTGCCAATCAGGAGACATCAGAGACACAGGTTCAATCCCTGGGTCAGGAAGATCCCCTAGAGAAGGACATCACAACCCACTCCAGTATTCTTGCTGGAGAATCCCATGGACAGGCGGAGCCTGGTAGGCCACAGTCTACAAGATTGCAAACAGTCAGATATGACAGAAGCAACTTAGCACATACTAGGAGTTATAACTGTGACATTTTAAAAGTTTTGATTTATTTACTCTTTTACATATAACAACAAGGAGTGAAATGTGTGTTTACATTAAGTAACATGTTTATGAAAAATAACTATAATTTCCAAAACAAAATAAAAAGTAAGAAGAATAGGTTTGACTAATTTGCAAATCTTTTTAATATAAGAGAGTTCATTAGAAGACAGTTGAATTCCTGTGTCTCCTTCTGCATTCAATATGTAGTGATATGTTTTTTGTGATAGGTTCTTTTAAAGTATATGAAGAAAATCTGGCCTAATGTAAGTATGTAACTGAAAAGTGGAAGAGTAGTTGAATAATTGTTTCAGATCATTGTGGATATTCTCCTTTAACTAAACCAAAATTTGACACTGGTAGTTTCTTTAAGACAGATGCAGTGGGGAATCTGAATCCATATTAATGAGTTTTTTACACATTGTTATATTAAAATCCACTGGTCAGCCTTGTACCTTATTATTTTTAAAAAGATTGCTTTGGCTGCCATGGATCTCTGTTGCAGCACGCGGACTCTTCCCTGTGGCAGGTGAGCTCTCTAGTTGTGGCTTACTGGCTCAGTCGCCCCAGGGCATGTGGGATCTTAGTTCTCTGACCAGGGATCAAACCTGTGTCTCCTGCATTGCAAAGTGTATTCCTAACCCCTGGACCACCAGGGAAGTTCCCCAGCCTTATGCTTTAAATGAATCTTTACCCAAGCATGATTTTACATCATGCATCGATCATGTGAAAAATAGTGTTTGACTGAGCTATGTAGATCTTCCAAAGGGTGACTTATTTCATTACATAATATTTTACAAACCACATGAGTTAACATCACTGCTGATCTTGAGAGTAACAGGCAGGAAGGCTAGGATCCCCAAGCGAGGGAATAGACTGCAAGTGTCAGACGTTTTCTTCCTCTCTCTTAAGAGGCAGGGGAAAACAAACTGCAAGCGTCAGATGGTTTCTTGGCCTTCTCTATACAAAATTGAAAGGAGGTTTCTTTTAAAATTCCATGTTGCTAAGATCACACCTGGTTCCACCTGAACTTAACTTTTTCAAACCTTGAGCTAACCAATGAGTTTTTCTTGTGGAAATGTTTTTCTTAAGCTATGTTAATGAACTACGGATTTACCTTAGAATCTGCCTTTCTTCAAATCAGTTCTGCTTAAGGGTCAGAACCAATAATGGCTCAACAAACCAGTATGTTTTACCCATTTCTCTTAAGCTGTGTTAGTGAAACTATGTATTTGCTTGGAAATCGCCTTTCTTCAAGATTCATGTCAATTGTTTTACGGCCCGGGATAACTCACCTTGTGCCAATGCTATCTCAAAATGCATGTTGTGGGTGAGGAGCCTGGTGCAACTCCCTGACTTTTGAGACATTTCCTTTCTCTAATTAGCAGCTTGCTAACAGGTATGTGACTTCTTGCTATAAACTTCAAGGGGGTACTCTTTCTGCCCCCTTCTAATGTCTGTGTCTGAAGCTTTCTCTATCTCTTTTAGACTTTAATAAAACTTTATTACACAAAAGCTCTGAGTGATCAAGCCTCTTCACTGGCCTCGGATCAAACTCCTCCCCAATGGTCAAAGATGGAAACATGTGAACAACAAAGTAAAAATAATACAGTACTGAATTATAACACCAAATGTAAGATAAATATTTATGTGTCCTTAATGGTATAAATAAATAACTGAATAAATAAATTAATGGAGGAATAGAGAAAAATAAACCTTACAAAGGAATTACACATAATTTATGTAGATTCTCCCCTCCAGGAGTTGGAACTTAATTATTTTATCAACATCCTCTCCCCTACCGCTCTGCCTTCCCTCTACCACTGTGGGCAGGACTTGCTGACTTATTTCTGCTGCTGCTGCTGCTGCTAAGTCACTTCAGTCATGTCCGACTCTGTGTGACCCCATAGACGTCAGCCCACCAGGCTCCCCCGTCCCTGGGATTCTCCAGGCAAGAACACTGGAATGGGTTGCCATTTCCTTCTCCAGTGCAGGAAAGTGAAAAGTGAGAGTGAAGTTGCTCAGTCATGTCCGGCTCTTAGCGACCCCATGGACTGCAGCCCACCAGGCTCCTCCGTCCATGGGATTTTCCAGGCAAGAGTACTGGAGTGGAGCACCATTGCCTTCTCCATGACTTATTTCTACCTGGAGAAAACATTAACTTCTTACATGTCCTCTTACTACCTCAGAGCTGGCAGCGGGCACTCTCATTTTGAATCCCTCATACCCGTCAAGTCTCTGACTTCCTTTTCTCTTATCAGCTGGAGAAAACTCTGTGCACTTACGCATACTTACGTGATCTGGCTAGGCTCACCTGAATAAAGGTCAACTGTACCATCTAATATAACAATCACAAGAGTAGTATCTCTTCATATATATACAGGTTCCAGGGATTAGGGCATGACATTTTTAGGGGCCATTTTCAGAGTTCTCAACACACTGTTGTATAAATTTACACTGAAAATCAAATTCACACTTACAGAAAAATGATTTGTATGAAGAGTTAGATCTTTATAGAAAAATTGTTCTGTGAGAATCATCAGCTCTAGGTGTAACACGATTTATATTTCAAAATTATTTATCAGAAATGTATTCCAATATTATCACAGCCTATAAATATATGTTGCTTTCATTATGACAATTGAAAATGAGATTGCTGAAAGTATAAATTTTGAGTATCCAGTCAATGATTTTGCAGAGTGAGCCAGAAAAACCTTATGACCAATCAAGTTATCACATTAACAAAATATTATTTATTGTATTATGTAAAATTGACACCATTTTTTGCAATTCAGAAGTTTGTGTTGTTATTCATGTGTCATTGTTACTGCTATTCTATTTTATTTTATATATAATAAAATACTTAAGGGAAAACATTTGTATTTTTGTATCTTTTACAGAATTTCCTGCATTTTCATTTTGTACTAGGTCCCACAAATTATGTACCCAGCCTTGATTTGACAAGAACATTACAAGAAAAGCAAATTACTAACCAATATCCTTCATGAACATAGACACAAAAATCTTTAATAAATATTAACAACTTGAATTCAGCAATATATAAAACAGATAATACATCATAAACAATTAATGATTACCCCAGGAATCAAGGTTTTATTTAATATTCAAAAATCTATAAAGTTAATTCATAATCTTAACAGAATAAAGATTAAAAAAACCATGTGATAATCACAAACAAAGGCAGAAAAAATTGACATCAATTCAGAATTAAAAGGAAAATCTCAGCAGACTAAGGATTCTCTTCAGCCTGATAAAAGGTATCTAGAAATACCAACAGTTAACATAATTGTTAACAATAAAATATTAAATGCTTTCCCATTAAAATTAGGAAAATGGTAAAAACATCTGCTCTTACCATTTCTATTCAGCATTATACTAGAGGCTGTAATAAGTGCAATACAGAAATAAAAAGCACAAAGATTGAGAAGAAGGAAAGTTAAACTTTTTTTTTTTTCATAGTCGACATGATCATTTACATACCAACGCTACTGTTAGTTGTTCAGTCATTTTCGACTCATATCAACCCCATGAACTGTAGCCTGCCAAGCTCCTGTGTCCATGGAATTCTCCAGGCGAGAATACCCGAGTGGGTTGCCATTCCCTTCTCCAGGGGATCTTCTGGACCCAGGGATCGAACCCAGGTCTCCTGCATTGCAGGCAGATTCTTTACCATCTGAGTCACCAGGGAAGCCCCAAGAAACCTTCAAAAAATAGAAAAGTTACAAGATATATGGGAAATACATTAAAATCGATCATATTCTTGCAACAAATAACTGGAATGTGAAAAGTAATAAAATATTTACAAAAGCATCAAAAATATAAGATGAATAGGCATACATTTAGTGGAAAATGTGTAGTTTTCCTACACTGAATATTCAAAACATTGAAGACCTAAATAAATTGAAGGATATAGCATGTTCACTATATGTTCACTTGGAAGACTCCATATTTTTAAGATTTTAATTCTCTACAAATTGATCTCTGCTTTCAATGGAATTCTGATTGAAATTTCAGCTGAATTTTTTTTTGGTAGAAATAGATAGGGTATTTCTAAAATTTATATAGAAATGCATCTTGGCTAGGGTTGCCAAAATAATCTTGAAAAAAGATTAAATAGGAGAACTTACACTATCTGATTTTAATGTCTAAAATAATGCTGCAATAATTAAGACAGTGTAGTAGATACACAAGAATAGATCAGTGGAACAAAATGGAGTCAAGAAATAGACTAACTCACAAATCAGCAAATGATTTTTGACAAAGATGCTGAAACAACTATTAAAACAAGCTTTGATTCACCTCTTACACCATATACAAAAATAATTCCAAATGAATCATAAACTTAAATATAAAAAGTAAAATTAAAAAATTAAACTTAATTAAAAAATTAAAACTCTAAGAAGAAACTAAAACAGATCATCTTTGTGAACTGGAAGGTAAGCAACAATTTCTTGACTCCAATACATAAAGCACTAACAATAAAAGAGAAAAAAGCTATCTATATTTTGTAAAATTAAAAAATGTCAAGACATCAAAAGACATCATTAAGAAAGACAAGAAAAGACAAACCACTATACTGGAAAATATATGTGCAAAATATATGACTGACAAATGGCTCACATCCAGACATTTAAAGAGCTCTTACAAGCCAATAATAAAAATAAACAACCTGATAAAAGAGGCACTTAATACTTAGACATTTCACAGAAGGGTATCCACCAATGGCTAATAATGATGCTCAACAACATTAGTCATTAGATTAAAATTGTAATGATATACTACTACACACACTGAAATAAATAAAATTAAGAAGTGTTTAGTGACCACAGTTTGAATGCTGTGGTGTTTAGTTGGTTAATGTGTTCATATTTTCTAGGCTTTTTCTTTGATCAGAACCATGAATGAAATATTTGTTAAGAAAAACTGTATTATGAATTCATACTAATATCTCTAATGTAAATATAAGATTAAATTGTTCTTGTTCTATTTTTAATTTAAATTTATTTATTTTTAATTAGAGGATAGTTGCTTTACATTATTGTGTTGGTTTCTGCCATATATCACAATGAATCAACCATAGGTATACATATGTCCCCTTCCTCTTGTACCTTCCTCCCACCTCCCACCCCATCCCACCCCTCCAGGTTGTCACAGAGCACTGCATTTGATTCTTGTTCTATATTATATCCCTTTTCTCAAATGTTGAAGACGTTTATTGGGGCAGTTATTATTTGGGCTGCTATTATTTGATCAGTTGTTTGCTCAAAGAAGAAATTGCTCAGTAGGTAATGGAACTATTTCAATACTGAACTGTTTGCTGGAAAGAAGGGACTGCATAATCAAACTAGGAGTGAAGGGAATTAATATTATTAATTAATTATTAATTAATTAATGGGGGAAAATTCCAATCCTTGAAAGAGAATGATGTCTTGGTTCATTAGGGGGAAATCTTTGCTTTGACAGAAAGATTGCTACTTAAGGAACTGCCATATTGGAGGCTGAATGAAACAGTGGTATAATATAACTACCTAAGGGTTTTTAATTCCATATATCATTGTATAAATTAATAATAATTGTTTTTAAAATTCATTTTTTTAAAAATTTTATTTCATTTAACTTTACAATATTGTATTGGTTTTGCCATATATCAAAATGAATCTGCCACAGGTATACATGTGTTCCCCATCCTGAACCCTCCTCCCTCCTCCCTCCCCATACCATCCCTCTGGGTTGTCCAGTGCACCAGCCCCAAGCATCCGGTATCGTGCATCGAACCTGGACTGGCGACTCGTTTCATATATGATATTATACATATTTCAATGCCATTCTCCCAAATCATCCCACCCTCACCCTCTCCCTCTCCCACAGAGTCCAAAAGACTGTTCTGTGAAGATGTTTTCCCCCAGCTATGAACAACAACAACAGCAACTGTTAGAGGGGATTTGATATTGTCCTGACACTGCTTATTCTTTTATTGGATTTCCCATCAATTATTTCATTTCATCTTTGTAACTACCCTTACAGGTGTGTATGGCAGGTATTATTTTCCCCATGTGAGAGATGAGAATGTTCAGGGGTGTGAAATAACGTATCCAAGATCACTTACATATCTAGTAAAAATACTCTCCATTTGTAGCCCAGTGCTCTTTCCATAACACCAGAAACAGCATAGTAACAATAAAACAAGGGCTATTCAAGCCCTCCGGTGAAATGTTGATGTACACTCACCACAAGAAATGCTTGTGTTCATTCTAAACTCAGCAATTCATGGCAAGGTCTGGGGATAGAGTAGAGAAGAGAGGACTGATAACAATCAGGTAGACCAGCAAGATACTGTAGTATCTACATTAGTTAACAATTTACTCTAAAACTTAATGACTTAAAACAACAAATATTATTTCATATGGTTTCTCAGAGTCAGGAATCCAGGAGAGACTTAAAAGGATAGTTCTGGTTCAGAGTCTTTTATGAGATTGCAGTCAAGTTGTCAACCAGGGATTGAGACCCACTCCGGTATTCTTGCCTGGAGAATTCCATGGACAGAGAAGCCTGACAGGTTACAGTCCATGGGGTCTGCAAAGAGTCAGACACAGCTGAGCGACCAACACTTTCACTTTCATTAATACTTAGGGGCATAGTGCCAAATTGCCTGGGTTTGGATTCTGGTTCTACCACTTTTTAGCTGTGTGACTTTGGGCAAGTTATTTAATCACTTTGAACTTCAGTTTCTTCATCTGTAAAATAGGAAGAATAATAGAATCTACCTTACAGGTGTTGTTGTGAGGACTAGATGAGTTAATACAGGTAAAATGTTCAGCCAGTACCTAGCATTTGGTAAGACTGTCTCTCAGTGTTAACTACTTTGGTAGCCAGCCCCCAAAGTGGCTCTCCAATGATCCTCTGTTTTGAGGATTGAGACTCTGTTCGTGTGTTTGGGGTAAGGCCTCAGTTCCTCTTCAGCTGCTGACCAGAGGCCACCACGGTTTGTCATACCATGTGGACTTCTCCATGGGGCTATTTGACTTGGCAGATTGTTTCCTTCTCTCTGAGTGATCTGAGAGAGAGAGCAGGAGTGACAATGTTCAAGATGAAAGATGAGATCTTTTATAACCTAATCTCAAAAGTGACATACCATTACTTCAGCCTTATCACATAGACCAATCCTTCTCTGAATACCAGGAGGTGAGGATCATTGGAGAGCCACTTTGGGGGCTGGCTACCAAAGTAGTTAACACTGAGAGACAGTCTTACCAAATGCTAGGTACTGGCTGAACATTTTACCTGTATTAACTCATCTAGTCCTCACAACAACACCTGTAAGGTAGATTCTATTATTCTTCCTATTTTACAGATGAAGAAACTGAAGTTCAAAGTGATTAAATAACTTGCCCAAAGTCACACAGCTAAAAAGTGGTAGAACCAGAATCCAAACCCAGGCAATTTGGCACTATGCCCCTAAGTATTAATGAAAGTGAAAGTGTTGGTCGCTCAGCTGTGTCTGACTCTTTGCAGACCCCATGGACTGTAACCTGTCAGGCTTCTCTGTCCATGGAATTCTCCAGGCAAGAATACCGGAGTGGGTTGCCATTCCCTTCTCCAGGGGATCTTCTTGACCCAGGGATCAAACCTGGGTCTCCTGCATTGCAGGAAGATTCTTTACCATCTGAGCCACCAGGAAAGCCCTCTAAGTATTAATATATTGCTGCTATGTCCAGGTATTTGTAAGCATTGTGAAGGAAACAAAATAATGGGATAGAGTGACTAGAGTGGGGAGCAGACAGGGACTTTTTGGTTTTGTTTTTAGATTTCATTGTCAGGGTAGGCCAGTCTGCACAGGTGATGTTTAAGCTGTGATCTAAATGATGAGAGGAGAGCTTCTGACCTCCTGAACACTTGGTAAAAATCCAGTTCAGACTGAGAGAATATACTGTGCAGAGACCCCAAAACTGACACAGACTTGGTATTTTTAAGGAACACAAAGAAATTAGTGTGGTTTGAGTGTATCAAGCAGAAAGGAATGTTAGCTCTGAGATAGGTTTAGAAATCAAGCAGGGGGTAGGTTATTCAATTATCTTAGGAACCTTGTGAAACAAGTATCAGTATCTTTAAAAGACGAGAACAGATGAGGAAATTGGAGGGTTCAGTGTCTTGCTCAAGGCCACAAAGTTGGTAAAAGCCCAAACCAGGATTTGGCCTCATTTTTTGCCTTACTGAGTCACCTCCTTCACCTCTTTCATGCAAAAGTTGCTTTTTTAAAAAATTTGTTTATGTGTATCTTGTCTGTTCCATTAGACTAGGGGAAAGTCTAAGGGCTTTTTCCTCGTCCAGTGCTGACTTGTACTGTGTCAGAATGTGCACTTGCTGGCTCTAGCAAGGGTGGGAGACTGAATCCCAAGGAAGCATCACGCTTGCAGGTGCTATGCAAGTTTGATGGGTTATGTGTCCATTGTTGGCTGTATAAACATAACCACTTGTGGCATCCTATGAAGATAAAATGAGACTAAACTCAGTTCAAGAGTGTCTATAGCATAAATATTTTGCATGTGTCATAATGATGGTGGTTTTATTTTCTCAGCCACCTACTTGCCCAGCCTTGGTTCTGGTTGTCAATCATCTGCAGCTATGGCCTTGATCTCAAAAAGTTCATACATACCCCTTTCTGGTGTGAGGGGTTCACGGAATCCTCTCCTCCAGAGAAGCATCTATTAAACTGGTCAAAATTATCAAAGAAAACCATTTAAAATCTCTGGAGATGGACCAACAGGCTTACACAAAATTGAGAGATTTACTCAAAAAATTTGATGGAAATGTGCAAGAACAGTAGCAACCCATGACAGTTGAACAGCACCCATCCCTCCCCTGGCTCCATATGTAGAAAAACTACTCCAGGCCCACTGGACAGACTGGGCTGACTCAGAATCAGTCTAGTAAACAACTTGTATATTCCCCAGTTTCATGGTCTGGAATGTCCGCACTGGAAAGCTGGTGGAACTGGGTGAATATCCCATTTCTCCATCTCTGTGCTGCAGAAATCTATATTGGGTGGGTGACAGCAACCAGTTGGTGGTGCCTGTTTCCTCAACTCACAGCACCCGCTCTACAGGGAGAATCCGGGTGGATTAGTTAGTGAAGAACAGTGTCCCCCAACTCCTTGTATGCCATAGCACCGAGGTTCTCCCTGGGAGGACTTGTGAGGCAAATTGCAGACTCAGATCTGGCCCAGCCAGAGACAATAGACTTATGGATTCGAGTGGAGGAATTCGTACCCCCAGGGTGTTGTTTAACACTGTAACCCCTCACAAGGTCTAGCAATCAGAGGAGGATAACAGATTGGTAACATGAACAGAGGGAGACCAGACACAGAAAGTATATCAGGGAAAGAGATAGTCTAGGAGTTCTGCTAAAATCACACTCATGCCCTGTGCCCAAAGAAATCTGAGCAAAGACTTCTTTGCTAAAGGCTGCATTTTCTCAGGGATGACTAGAGAAAGCACTTCCAAAATACAAGTCCCTGACTGATTGGTTTCCCCCTGAACTGTGAAAGCAGTCTGCAAGCCACATATCCAACGGAAAAAGATAAAGACCTCACTGGATCCAGGGATTTAGGCACAGCTTCTGACTAATTGATGGCTTAACCACAAAGCTATGCTGACTCAGCAGCATACTCAAGGAAGCTAGACTTAAAAATAAAAAAGGAGGGGGGAAACCAAAACAAACCTCTGCAGAAACTTTTGACACTACCCACTATAGGGGAAATAGAATTCCCAGAATTAGTCCAGCTAAGCCATTAAACAAACAACAACAAGCCCCAGAGGGAAGTTAGTTTACTGTTGCTATAATATTATCTAAAATGCCCAGTTTTCAACAAAAGATTATTATATATACAAAGAAACAGAAAAGTATGACCCATATTCAGGACAGTAGAAAAGCAGAAAAGTAGAAAGTAGAAAAGTAGAAAGCAGAAACTGTCTGAGGGGACGTCTTAGCAGACAAAGACTTTCAAGTAACTTTTATACATATGTTCCAGGAAGTAAAGGAAACTACATTTAAATAATTAAAGGAAGGTATGGTGATAGTTTCTCATTAGAGAATATTAATGAAGAGATAGACATTATAAAAATAAGGCAGTGGAAATTTTGCATCTGAAAACTATAATCACTTAATGAAAAGTTCAGTAGAAGGGCTCAGAAGCAGATTTGACCTGGCAAAAGAAAGAATTAGTAAACTTGAAAATAGATCAATCAAGATTATACAGTCTGAGGAACAGAAAGAAAAAAGAATGATAAAAGTGAAAAAAGCCTCAGAGACTTGTGGGACACCAGAAAGTATGTCACAATATGCATAATGGGAATCCCAGAAGGATAAGAGAGAAAGAAAAGGGAAGAAAGTATACTCAAAGAGTTAATATAACTGAACATTTCCCAAAATTGACAGAAAATATTAATCTACACATCCAAGAAGATCAGTAGATGCTTTTCTGGTTCTCTTCGCCAACGTCTGGGTGTACCTCAGTGAATAGTTTCCTCCTTTCTCACCTCCATGAGGTGAGGCAACTTCTGGGGCTAAAGACCAGAGGAAGTATTGGGCAGAGCGGCCACAAAGTATGCTGTGCAGATTTGAGCAGATCAGACTGCCAAGGGAGTTCAAGGAGGTTGCATCCAGCCCACTCTCCACTTGCAGAGCTATGCGACTGATGCAGATACATCCACTCAGAGAGACAAGTGCCATTCTTTTGTGATTTGTTTGAGGTCTCAAACTGCTCCCCAAGCCCTGTGCCCATTGAGCAACATATAAAGGAAGGGCCACTTTTTTCTAATTTTCACAAAGGCACTTTGTAGAGTAGTGTGTGTCCTGGTGTGGAGGCAGTAAAGTGGTGGGACTCAGGGCAGCCAGAAAAGCCACTTCACAGAGGTATACAATCACCCATACAATTGAGCAAGGAGGACTTGAAGGTTAATAAATCTCAAGACATCCGCAAAGACTTGGTTCGATCCCTGGGTTGGGAAGATCCCCTGGAAGAGGGCATGGCAACCCACTCCAGTATTCTCGCCTGGAGAATTCTATGGACAGAGGAGCCTGGCAGGCTACAGTCCATGGGGTTGCAAAGAGTTGGACATGACTGAGCAACTAAGCACAGCACACTGTCTCTCTCAGTTATTATAAGGAAAAAAAGGAATGTAAAGTGCTTAGCAAAGTGTTTGGCACATACTAGACTCTCAATACTTGTAAATATGTGAGCTGTTATTAATGCTTAAAGTGTAGTCACCAAAGGCAGGAGTGCTGTGTGCCTCCTGATACAGTGCTCCTGCAATTATACCTTCCTTTACCAGGAGAGCTAGAGCCTCTTGAAAGTCTTTTCTTTGGAGGCATGTGTCTCCTTTTCCTTAACTCTGCAAAGCAACTTCTTCCTTGGCCCACTTCTCTCTAGGCTATGTTGACTGGCACTGGGGCTAGAGACTAGAGTCCTGGCTTCTTGGAGTTGGAAAGAGTCTTAAAGGACCACTGACTCAGGGATTTTCAAAGCCTAAAATGTGGATAGGCTTCAAATCAGCATCATGTAGGGGAGCTTATTAAAATATAGATAGCCCAGAGCCCTCCTACAGAGGATCTTTTTCAGGAGGCCTGGAGTGGGACTTGAGAATCTAGGCCTTTGACCAGTGGCGCACATGATTCTGGTCCTCGGCACCTCCTCCCTCATGTCTGCAATCATGGAATTCCCTAGAAGGCACCAATCACAGGGATGGAGAGGCAGGTTGATAGGCAAGTATCCTCTGCTTCTGGAAAGTTTTGTCCCTGACTAAGCCCATTTCCTCTGCCTCCCGTACTCTGCTGACATTACTAGATCTGAGCTTTGAAGCCACAGAGCAGAAAACCAGATTTCTCCCTTATTCCCGTGTCACCAGTAGTGACAGCTATGTTTCTTAAACTGAAAAGAGCTCCTGTCTCCTCCCTAACTCTTTCCATGCTTCACTTCTCCAGACTGAGCAACCTTACCACTCTCTATGTAACTAATTGGCTTAGAGATATTGTGGCCTCACTGGGGGCCAAGCAAACAGCATTTGCCTTCAGCTTTCATTGCTTTTCTAGGCATGGCAGAGCAGCAGTAGGTGGCAGCTGTGTCCCAAAGTGTCCCCTTTCTCTTTCCCTTCCTCCCTTATTTCTACTCCCCCTCTGGTTCTATCCAGGAGTGACAGGCGTTATGGGAACACTGTTTGTTACTTCAAGTCCCCTCAAAAGAACATGTTGAACTCTGCTGTATATACTTCTTACAGAGGGCATATTAGTTTTGCTTGGTAAGCACGCCCTAATTGGGTTCCCAGAGGGAAATTCTAATACCAGTACAGAGAATTACGAATGCCAATAGATGGGGTGAGAAGCATGACGGGGAGGGTGGCAACCAGGATTGCATGTCTTCTGGAGTCTGTATCAACCATAAGACTGACAGGCTAAATCTGAGGGAAACATCCCAGCTCCCAGTGGAAAGATAAGATCAGATGGCAGAATGAAGTATAATAGTTCTTCACAATATTTACACAGTGAGTCTCTGCACACTCAGGGATTTCTTTGCAGAATTTGAAATCAGCCACTGTGGAACTGCTGTTTTTTGTTTTGTGTCTTTTGAGGGGTTTTTTTTTGGAGGAGTGGGTATGCAGGGGGAGGGTACTTTACTCCTAGGTTTCTTGTGGGGCACATAAACTCAAGTCATAAGGCCCATGCTCAATAATCTCCAGCTTGTGGGCTGCAGACTCCTTATTGCAACTAGTCTGGGAATCCACACACTTGGTGTTCCATACTTTCACAGTTGGATAATCTAAACTTTTTGAGATATATTTTTGAGTCCCTTCTTTTAGAACCTTCTTGGAGGTCTCAGTTTTTAGTTTTCCCTTTTCTCTATCTACAATTATTTGCTTGATGGACTAAAAGCTATGACAAAGCTAGACAGCATATTAAAAAGCAGAGACATTACTTTGGCAACAAAGGTCCATCTAGTCAAAGTTATGGTTTTTCTAGTAGTCATATATGGATGTGAGAGTTGGACCATAAAGAAAGCTGAACACTGAAGAACTGATGCTTTTGAACTGTGGTGTTGGAGAAGACTCTTGAGAGTCCCTTGGACTGCAAGTAGATCAAACCAATCCATCCTAAAGAAAATCAGTCCTGAATATTCACTGGAAGGAATGATGCTGAAGCTGAAACTTGGATACTTTGGCCATCTGATGCGAAGAACTGACTCATTGGAAAAAGACCCTGATGCTGGGAAAGATTGAAGGCAGGAGGAAAAGGGGATGGCAGAGGATGAGATGGTTGGATGGCATCACCAACTTAATGGACATGAGTTTGAGTAAACTCTGGGAGTTGGTGATGGACAGGGAAGCCTGGCATGCAGCAGTCCATGGGGTTGCAAAGAGCTGGACACAACTGAGTGATTGAACTGAACTGATGTCATCCCCTAGCTTTACTATCTTAATCCCTTCCCCCGACTCTACTCCCAAACCCTCTGCATCTATAGCCTTCTCCATCTTAAAACCTTCAAGTTATCCTTGACATGCCTCTTCCTCTCACATCCTACATGCATCTGTTGGTAAATTCTCTTAGTTCTACTTTCAAAACACTATATATCCGGAATCCAATTAAACTTCTCCCTACTGCTATACTCCAAGTTGAAGCTAATATCGATTTCTCTCCTGGATTTCTGCAAAAGATTCCTAACTGTTCTCCCTTTTGTCACTCTTCCCATTTAAAGTTTGTTCTTAACTTCCCTGGTGGCTCAGATTGTAAAGCATCTGCCTACAATGCGGGAGACCCAGGTTCAATCCCTGGGTAAGGAAGATCTCCTGGAGAAGGAAATGGCAATCTACTCCAATATTCGTGCCCAGAAAATCCCTTGGACGGAGGAATCTGGTAGGCTACAGTCCATGGGGTCGCAAAGAGTTGGACACGACAGAGTGACTTCACTTTCCTTTTCTTTTTTCCTTTCCTTAACAACCAGGTGATGTTTTCTTTTAATTGAAAATTTTTATTGAGATAATCGTAGGTTCAGATGCAGTTATAAGAAATAATTCAGACAGACCCACTGACACTTTGTTCAATTCCCCAAATGGTAACATTTTGCAAATCTACAGTGTAACATCACAACCAGGATATTGGCATGTAATTCACGGATTTTTTTCTGTTTATCCTAGTTTTTTGTATTTATTTGTATGTGTGTATTAAGTCCTATACACTGTTATTACTTATTCAGGTTCATGTACCCACCACCATAGTCAAGATACAGAACATATCCACAAAGATTCTTTGTGTTGCACTTTTACAGCCATACCCACGTCCCTTCCTTGCTACTCCCCTCCTTGAACCCTGACAACCATTAAGTAGCCCTTAATTTCTAAAATGTTCTTTCAAAAATGATATACAAAGAGAATTACACAGCATGTAGACTTTTGGGGTTGGATTTTTTGTTGTTTTTTTTACTTAACAAAATCTCTAAGTTGTTGTGTTTATCAATAGTTCATTCCTTTTATTGCTGAGTATATTCCATGGAGTATTAATTTGCGAGGTCTTCAGCAAAGTATCACAAGCTGTGTGGCTTAAAACGAAAAGAATTTATTGTCTCACAGTTCTGGAGGCAAGATGTTCAAAATCAAGGTTTTGGCAGGGCCGTGATCCTTATGAGAGTCTGCCTTGGTAGAACTTTTCATTGTCTCCTGCTAGCTCCTGGTGGTGGCCATTAATCTTTGGCTCGTAACTACATCAGTCCCATATACCTACATCATCACCTGGCCATATTTACATCACCTTGCCTCTGTGGACATCTGTTTCTGGGTCCAAATTTACCCCTTTTATTTTATGAAGTGGTGGATGGCAAGGGGAGATGAAGATTAGAGCTAGAGCTTTCATATCTCGATGATGTTGCTCAACAGTATAGTGGGGATTCTCTGGGTCAGAGGGCTCTTAAGAACACTCTTAACTGGCTTGGGGGCTTCTATCTATGCTATGGCTAATAGATGTTGGGTATAGGTTTGCGAGCTATGCAAGGCTGGCAGACTCTAAATGGCTAAAAATCTGGTTGTATAAAAATTAGAGCTTGGTGCTGATGAGCTTTTGATTGAATGAGTGCTGGCCTGCTTTGAAGAAATAAGCAACACAGGACCACTATACTAAGGCCATCTTTGACACATTTATATAACACAGGGTCATTTGGGGACTCTGTATTTAACATGTTGAGGAACTACTAAACAGTTTTCCAGAGTATACCATTTTACATCCCCATCAGTGGTGTATGTCACCCAATTTCCCTGTATCCTTGCCAGGATTTGGTGTTGTCACTATTTTTAATTTTAGTCATTCTGATAGGTGTGTAGTGTTATTTCACTGTAGTTTATTTTGCATTTCCCTAATGGCTGATGACATTGACTGTCTCTTCATGTACTTATTTACCACCTACGAATCCTCCTCAGTGAAACATGTTCATGTATTTTGTCTGTTTTCTAATTAGATTTTTTTAACTGTTGAATTTTGAGAGTTACAGACTCACAATATTTGTCCTTTGATGGATATATAGTTTGCAAATATTTTCTCCCACCTTGCAGCTTGTTGATTCATCCTCTAAACAGAGTCTTGCACAGAGCAAAAGTTATCTATTTTGATGAAGTCTAGTCTATCAGTTTTTCCTTTTATAGATCACATTTTTGGTGTCAAGTGTAATAAATCTTTGCTTAGCCCTGGACCCTGAAGATTCTATCTTACTTTTTATAGAAAGTTTTGTAGTTTTATGCTTTACATTTACGTCCATTGTTGGGAAAACAGTCACTGCATGATCTGTCTCCCTTCCCCAGGCTTGCCCACTCAGAGCCTTGAACCTGGAACACTTTCTAATCAAAAGATAAGAAACTCTCACAGCCTGTGCCATTCTTATAGCCTTGTGTGGGAAAATCTTTCCCTGTTTCAACTCAGTGTTACTCCTTTTTCCTTCTTAAGTCTATGTATCATATGGCACCTGGCCAACCCCATTGCTGTAACTGTCCTTTGAGGGGGCATGTCGACTCACACCTCTGCCTGAGACTCCTGGACACTCACAGGCAAGTCTGTCTCAGTCTTTTGTGGGGACACTGCTCCTTTCTCCTGGGTCCTGATGCAGATAAGGTTTTGTTTGTGCCCTCCAAGAGTCTATTTCCCCAATCCTGTGGAAGTTCTGTTGTCAAATCCCACTGGCCTCCAAAGTCAAATTCCCTGGCGGTTCTCAGTCCCTTGCTGGATCCCCAGGTTGGGATGTCTGTTGCAGGTCCTAGAACTTTCTTAACAGTGTGAGAATTTCTTTGGTATAATTGTTCTGCAGTTCGTGGGTCATCAGCTCAGTGACTCTATCGTGGGGCTAAAGGCAACCTCTTTCAGGAAGATTTATGCCACATGCCGCGTGTCCCAGGTCTGCTGCAGCCAGAGCCCCTGACCCCATGGCACGCCACTGCTGACCCATGCCTCCACAGGAGACACTCACACACAAAGGTAGATCTGGCTCAGTCTCTGTGGGGTCTCTGGGTCCTGGTGTGCACAAGGTTTTGTTTGAGCCATCTGAGCATCTCTGATGGGTGTGGGGTTTGATTCTAAACCCCATTTCACCCCTCTTACCATCTCATTGGGGCTTCTCCTTTGCCATTGGAGGTGGGATCCAATGTTCTCCTGTCTATGGTTGTTCAGCAGTGAGTTGCAGTTTTGGAGTTCTCACAAGAGAAGATGAGCACATGTCCTTCTATTCTGCCATCTTAAACATTACCACATAGACAACACCAATATCAGATTGATTATTTTCTTTGCAGCCAAAGATGGAGAAGCTCTATCCAGTCAGCAAAAACAGACCAGGAACTGACTATGGCTCAGATCATGAACTCCTCATTGCAAAATTCAGACTTAAATTGAAGAAAGTAGGGAAAACCACTAGACCATTCAAGTATGAGCTAAATCAAATCCCTTACAATTATACAGTGGAAGTGACAAATAGATTCAAGGGATTAGATCTGATAGACAGAGTGCCTGAAGAACTATGGATGGAAGTTTGTGACATTGTACAGGAGGCAGTGATCAAGACCATCCCCAAGAAAAAGAAATGCAAAAAAGCAAAACGGCTGTCTGAGGAAGCCTTACAAATAGCTGAGATAAAAGAGAGACTAAAGGCAAAGCAGAAAAGGAAAGATATACCCATTTGAATCCAGAGTTACAAAGAATAGCAAGGAGAGATAAGAAAGCCTTCCTCAGTGGTCTGTGCAAAGAAATAGAGGAAAACAATAGAATGGGAAAGACTAGAGATCTCTTCAAGAAAATTAGAGATACCAAGGTAACCAATAAAGGACAGAATAAATACCAATAAAGGCCAGAAATGATATGGACCTAACAGAAGCAGAGGATATTAAGAAAGGGTGGCAAAAATACACAGAAGAACTATACAAAAAAGATCTTAACGACCCAGATAACCATGATGGTGTGATCACTCATCTAGAGCAAGTCATCCTGGAATGTGAAGTCAAGTAAGCCTTAGGAAGCATCACTATGAACAAAGCTAGTGGAGGTGATGGAATTCCAGTTGAGCTATTTCAAATCCTAAAAGATGATGCTGTGAAAGTGCTTCACTCAATATGCCAGCAAATTTGGAAAACTCAGCAGTGGCCACAGGACTGGAAAAGGTCAGTTTTCATTCCAATCCCAAAGAAAGGCAATGCCAAAGAATGCTCAAACTACCGCACAATTGCACTCATCTCACACGCTACAAAGTAATCCTCAAAATTCTCCAAGCCAGGCTTCAACAGTACATGAACCGAGAACTTTCAGATGTTCAAGCTGGATTTAGAAAAGGCAGAGGAACCAGTGATCAAATCGCCAACATCTGCTGGATCATCAAAAAAGCAAGAGAGTTCCAGAAAAACATCGATTTCTGCTTTACTGACTATACCAAAGCTTTTGACTGTGTGGATCACAACAAACTGGAAAATTCTTAAAGAGATGGGAATACTATATCACCTTATCTACCTGCTGAGAAATCTGTATGCAGGTCAAGAAGTAACAGTTAGAAATGGACATGGAACAATGGACTGGTTCCAAATTGGAAAAGGAGTACATCAAGGCTGTATATTGTCACCTTGCTTATTTAACTTATATGCAGAGTACATCATGAGAAATGCCAGGCTGGATGAAGCACAAACTGGAATCAAGATTACCAGGAGAAATTTCAATAACTTCATATATGCAGATGACGCCACCCTTATGGCAGAAAGCGAAGAGAAACTAAAGAGCCTCTTGATAAAAGTGAAAGAGGAGAGTGAAAAAGCTGGCTTAAAAATCAACATTCAAAAAACAAAAATCAGAGCATCTGTTAGGGAAATTAAATAAATAGTCTTGTTTAGGCTTCAGAGACAAAGCAGAGCAGGCCTCTGACGTTGCTTCTAACCTGCCTGGACACTGCCCTGACTGGGAGTGACTATGAGTGACTACCAGCCAAGAGTGCAAGACTTGAAGCACCATAGATATGGTGGGGGAGGAATCTTGAGATTGTTGTGCCCCTGAAGGGGGCCTGGCCAACCAAGCCCCAGGCTTAGCAACATTCCAAGTTTTTTAAGACAAAACAAACAGCATTAACAAGAAACCAGGCTTGCAATTTGGTCACAGATTGATGATGATATCAGTTTGTGTCCATCTTGGGATTTTAAATGGAACTGGAATTGCAATTTTTGAAGTCTCACCCTCTAGCGGGTGCACTGCCTGGAACTTTTTCCCAATTGAGACTCCAGATGTGCTATGACATAGGACTTCCTAATTAAGTCTGGATGTTGGTCAAAACCCAATTTGGTGATGTACTCTCTGCTCTTTCTATGTCTCTCTCTCTCTTTTTTTAATGTTAGTATATTGAAAGTAAGCTAGATAATCCTTTAAAATATCTGTATTATTTATTTGTATATAATCAGTAGCTTACTTTGTTAACAAAGCCTTTGAACCTGAGACAAAAGTGAATACTTTCAGCAAAACAGCATCCGGTCCCATCACTTCATAGCAAATACGTAGTGAAACAATGAAATATTTTATTTTCTTGGGTTCCAAAATCATTGCAGATGGTGACTGCAGCCATGAAATTAAGACGCTTGCTCCTTGGAAGAAATGCTATGACAAACCTAGATAGCATATTAAAAAGCAGAGACATCACTTTGCCAACAAAAATCCATCTAGTCAAAGCTATGGTTTTTCCAGTAGTCATGTATCTATGTGAGAGTTGGACCATAAAGAAAGCTGAGCACCGAAGAATTGATGCTTTTGAACTGTGGTGTTGGAGAAGACTCTTGATAGTCCCTTGGACAGCAAGGAGATCCAATCAGTCCATTCTAAAGGAGATCAGTCCTGAATATTCATTGGAAGGACTGATGCTGAAGTTGAAGCTCCAATACTTTGGCCACCTGATGAGAAGAACTGACTGATTGGAAAAGACCCAGATGCTGGGAAAGACTGAAGGCGGGAGAAGAAGGGGATGACAGAGGATGAGGTGGTTGGATGGCATCACCGACTCGACGTACATGAGTGTGAGCAGGCTCCGGGAGTTGGTGATGGACAGGGAAGCTGCAGTCCATGGATTTGAACTGAACTGAACTGAAGGGGCATGAGGGGTGTGTGTAGGCCAATTTTCCTGCTGTGGTTGCTGGGAGAGACTAATACCCACTACTGGAGCTGGTCTTGCTCCTACTTCTCTAGGTATGTAAATTGTTCCGTTCAGTGCTCAAGTATATTGTGTTTTCCTTGAAGTTTCCAACACCAAGAGCCTGGTGGTTGATGTAGTTACAATCTTTGCTTTTTTTGGTAAGGTGTGAGGTTTATTGAAGGTTGTTTGTTTGGGCCTATGAATGCCCAGTGGCTCCAGCATCATTCATTGAAAAGTTTATCCTTTCTCCATTGAAACATTTTGGAAATTTTGTTAAGAATCAGTTGGACATGTATAGAACAGTCTTGTGGACTCTGTGGGAGAGGGAGAGGGTGGAATGATTTGGGAGAATGGCATTGAAACATGAATAATATCATATATGAAACAAGTCGCCAGTCCAGGTTCGATGAATGATACTGGATGCTTGGGGCTGGTGCACTGGGACGACTCAGAGGGATGGTACAGGGAGGGAGGAGGGAGGAGGGTTCAGGATGGGGAACACGTGTATACCTGTGGCGGATTCCTGTTGATATATGGCAAAACCAATACAATATTGTAAAGTAAAAAATAAAATGAAAAAAAAATAAGTATTTTAAAGATAGCATGTTGGTAAAGGGAAAAAAAATCAGTTGGACATATTTGGGTGGATCTATTTCTGAGTTTTCTATTCTGTTCCCTTAATCTATGTGTCTATCCCTCTGCCAATGCCACACAGTCTTAATTGCTGTAGCTGTAATGTTGAGTAGAGTGATTCCTCCCACTTTGTTTTTCTTTGTCAAGATTGTTTTAGCTATTCTAGAGCTTACACCTTTCCATAAAATTTTATAATAAGTTTAAGTCTATATAAAACCTTCTGTGGATTTTTATAAGAATTGCTTTAAACATATAAGTCATTTTGGGTAGAACTGACATTTTTACTGTAGTGAGTCTTTAATCCATGAGTACAGTATATCCCTCCATTTATTTAAGTCTTTTAAGAATTAGGTTCATTAGCATTTTGTTATTTTCAACATACAGATGCTGTACAAGTTAAGTGCCAACAAAAATATTTCATTTCTGTGGAGTGCCTGCCAGTGGTATTGTGTTTCTAATTTCAGTTTCTGCATGTTCATTGTTACTATATAAAAGTACAATTGATTTTTGTGTGTTGATCTTGTATCCCACGACTTTGCTGAACTACCTATCAGTTCCAGGAGTTTTAAAAAATAGATTCCCTCGGATTTCTACTTAGACCGTCATGTCATCTGCAAATAAGGACAGTTTTATTTCTTCCTTCCTAATCTATAGGCCTTTTATTCCTTTTCCTTGCCTTAATGGCAGTGGCTACAACTTCCAGTATTATGTTGGATAAGAGTGTGAGAGTACATATCCTTGTCCTATTCTTGACCTTAGAGGGAAGCATTCAGTCTTTCATTATTAAGTTTAGTTAGCTGTAGGTTTTTTGAAAATGCTCTTTAGCATATGCTCATATCACAAAGAGATATACTGTGTTCATGGATTCAGTTCAGTTCAGTCTCTCAGTCGTGTCCGACTCTTTGTGACTTGATGGACTGTAGCACATCAGGCTTCCCTGTCCATCACCAACTCTTGGAGCTTACTCAAAATCATGTCCATAGAGTTGGTGATGCCATCCAACCATCTCATCCTCTGTCATCTCCTTCTCCTCCCGCCTTCAGTCTTTCCCAGCATCAGGGTCTTTTCCAATCAGTCAGTTCTTCGCATCAGGTGGCCAAAGTATTGGAGTTTCAACTTCAGCATCAGTCCTTCCAATGAATATTCAGGACTGATTTCCTTTAGGATGGACTGGTTGGGTCTTCTTGCTGTCCAACAGACTCTCAAGAGTCTTCTCCAACACCACAGTTCAAAAGCATCAATTCTTTGGCACTCAGCTTTCTTTATAGTCCAACTCTCACATCCATACATGACCACTGGAAAAATCATAGCTTTGACTATATGGACCTTTGTTGGTGAAGTAACATCTCTGCTTTTAAATATGCTGTCTAGGTTGTTCATGGATTAGAAGACCACAATTAGAAGAGTAAATATAGTAAATGCATCATATGTGCCCCAAATGATCTATAGGTTAATTGCTCTCTATATATTTCTATTTTTATAAGAGTTTTTTTAAACAATTAATGGGTATAAGATTTTGTCAAGTGCTTTTTAGGCATTAACATATATAATCATATGCCTTTTCTTCTTTAGCCTATTGACATGGTGAGTTATATTATTTGATTTTCAAATATTGAACTAGCCTCAAATGCCTGGAATAAATTTCACTTGCTATTGGTGTATAAACATTTTATTCATTTCTAGATTCAGTTTGCTAATATTATGTTCAGGATTTTTATATCAAGGTTCATCAGAGATATTTTTCTTTCTTTTCTTTCTTTTTTTTTTTTTTTTGATACTGTCTTTGCCTGATTTTGGTATTAGGGTAATACTGGCTTCGTAAAATGAGTTGGAAGAATTCCTATTTTTTGGAAGAGATTGTGTAAAGTCAATGTTAATTCTTCTTTAAATGTTTAGTAAGAGAGTTTTTTTTTTTCCGGGGAAGAGATTTTAAATTATGGATTCAGTTTGACAATTATAGGTATATTCAAATTGCATATTTCAACTTGGTTTGATAGTTTATGTTTTTTTGAGGAGTTGATCCATTTCATCTAAGTTGTTCTCTGTTTTATTCTGGATATTGGTAATTTGAACATTTTCTTTTTTCTTTTTTAGTTTTGTTAATGGTTGTCAATTTTATTGGTCTTTTCAAAGAAACAGCTTTTTGTTTCATTGATTTTCTGCATTGTTTTCTTATTTTTAATTTCATTGATTTCTCTTCTTGTGCTTATTATTTAATTTCTTCTTATTGCTTTGTATTCATTTTATATTTTTAGTTTCTTGAGATAGGAACTTAGACTATTGAGTTAAGATATTTCCTTATTACTTTGGCCACCTGATGTGAAGAACTGACTCATTGGAAAAGACCCTGATGCTGGGAAAGATTGAAGGCAGGAGGAGAAGGGGATGACAGAGGATGAGATGGTTGGATGGTGTCATCGACTTGATGGATATGAGTTTGAGCAAGCTCCAGGAGTTGGTGATGGGCAGGGAGGCCTGGCATGCTGCAGTCCATGGGGTCACAAAGAATCAGACATGACTGAGTGACTGAACTGAGCTGAACTGACTTATTTCTAATGTAAGCAGTTAGTGTTAGGCATTTCTTTCTCAGCACTTCTTTAACTGCTTACCACAGTCACAATTTTTACATGAAGTATTTTCATTTCCAGTCAGATGGTAACCGGGGCTACAGTCACCTGAAGGCTCAACTGGGCTGAACAGCCAAGATGGCTCACTAGCACGGCTGGCAGATAATTCTGGATTTCAGCTGGGAGCTTAGCAGGGGCTGTTGACTAAAGCATTTACATGTGGCCATTCCCTTTAGGTTGGATTTCTCACAGTATGGCAGATAGGTTACCAGAAGGATCATTCCAAGCATAAAAGTAGATACTGCCAAGTCTCTTAAAGGTTAAACTTGTCATAAGTGACACTTCCACCTTAGTCAGTTGGTCAAAGCAGTTGTCAAGCCAGCCCAGATTTAAGGGGACTTGAGGAATAAACTCTACTTCCATATAAGGGAAGAGCAACAGTAAACATGGAAGGACAAAATTAATGCTGATTGTGCTGAAGACAAACTACCACTGTAGGGAGGCAGTATGAAGTGCTTGGAGAGCAGGGCGTAGAAGATTTTCTCTGGAAAGTAATTTCAGGGTGACTGCAACCAACTCTGCTCTCACTGGTGCTTATTTTATAGATCACTACACTGAAGCTCAGAGCGTTAGGAGGAGCCACTGAACATTGGTGTCTTCCTCACAGTGTTTACAAGGGCCCTAGCTGGCTTGCTGGAAGTATGTTACTAACCCCAAGGAGACAGTGGTCTGGTGCCAAGAGGCTGGTGTGAGGGAGCTGAAGGAGCTTGAGTTTCTGAGTAAGGCTCCCTCCTTTCCTTAAGTCTTTCTTTAATCCCTTAGGGCTCATTCAGGTGCCTCCAGCTACTATGTAGATATCTAGGCCTTACAGACACACCAAACCCCTGCCACTATGCTTCATAGGGAGAAGGCAATGGCAC
The DNA here is from genome assembly GCF_029407905.1 of Bubalus kerabau. Classification (NCBI taxonomy): domain Eukaryota; kingdom Metazoa; phylum Chordata; class Mammalia; order Artiodactyla; family Bovidae; genus Bubalus; species Bubalus kerabau. The sequence continues at coordinate 18,871,468 of NC_073647.1, forward strand.
CCCACTCCAGTACTGTTGCCTGGAAAATCCCATGGGCGGAGGAGCCTGGTAGGCTGCAGTCCATGGAGTCGCGAAGAGTCGGACACGACTGAGCAATTTCACTTTCCCTTTTCACTTTCATGCATTGGAGAAGGAAATGGCAACTCCTTCAGTATTCTTGCCTGGAGAACCCTAGGGATGGGGGAGCCTGGTGTGCTGCCGTCTGTGGGGTCACACAGAGTCAGACACGACTGAGGCGACTTAGCAGCAGCAGCAGCAGCATGCTTCATAGACTTTTGAAGTTTGTTCACATCTGGGCTCTGCACTCAAAATGAACAACTCTGAACGACTTGAGGACAGGGATAGCATGTTCAATTTCCTTCACTTCTGACCCTGAGATACCTCATACTGATGCTATATACACAGTAGAAAACAGAAATTGTAGAGCCATTCGAATCCCAGCTCATTTCCCAGCATAGCCTGCGCAGGTAGAATTCTGAGGTCTCATTCCTGTACACTATACCAGCTGCATTTCTGACCTTCAGTCATACTCAGTGGCGTTATACCAATCATATTTCCCCTGCCACCCTCTGTCTCTCTGCCTCCTGGCTAAATACACATGCTATTCTCAGTTTTTGGAATATTCTTTTTTCCCACTCATTTTTGCTCACTGCTCTATCTCTTTGGTATTCTTCAGAGCTCAACTTGGGTGTTACTTCTTCAAGGACATCCTCCCTAATCTCCTAGGTACCCCTCCTCTGTCTTTCCTCAGCACCCTGCATTCCCCCCTTAGTAGTTATGTCTCCACTGTCTTCTAACGTAATTATTTATTTGTTTGTCTCCTTGACTTGACTACAGTGCTTGAGGGTCCAGGCTGTATCTGTCTTCAACTTCATCTCACCACAAACTTGCAAGAAGTCTGACACAACAAATGGATCCACTCTCCAGCGATCTTCACTTTCTTCCTGCTTTCCCATGTAAGCCTGCTTTAACAAGACGTGTGACAGTGGATGAGGAGCATGTGTCCAAAATGTTGTGTGAGCCACTCGCAGTCCCTCTGAGAAATTTTTTCGAGCTCTAGCTGTTCTTGTCCCAGAACCCTGTTTGCAAGAACCAAATGACTCCTTTTAAGGCTCCATGTATATGCTGCTCCATTTTCCAGCCTCCCACAACCAAGTCAATGAGTACTGCATGTCGAGCACCTCCTTTCTTTGGCTCCCCCAAACACACCAGAAGCAGGAGACAGCACTGGGGAAGCTTTGTTAACTCCTGAGCTTGGGAAGTTTGATCTAGGCTTTTTGACAAAAAAGGGGGTGCTTTGGTAGCTCAGGGGTGCTACTCAATTGTAAGAGGACAACTAACTGGCTCGCTAAGACCATTTGTCAAATAGGATGATTATTATTAAATATAACTTGCCAGACTATAAGTGGCCTTCAGACAGCAGAAAGGATCCAGTAGAACATTGCAAGTCACGAAGCAGCCCCAGGGTAGTAGTGAATGTCAACAGTCCTGCTCAATGAATCCTTGGAAACACACACAGTCAGAATTAATGGGGAACTTGTTGAAAGTTGATTGACACCTTTTGAAAGGCGAAACCCTTTTCTATTCCCATCAAGTGTTGTTAAGGCCATTAGCATAAATTGGAATAGAGAAATATGACATTTCATGTGGTAGATTCAGAGGCTGAGAAGATGGACAAGATGGAAATGTACTGGGCAGCTTATAATAAGCACCTGGGTGGGAGTGATAACTAAAGATTGAAAATTGACAAATGGGTCAAATTGCCAGAAACCAAGACAGAGAGGGTTAGCGTGCGGTTTGCATGCAGAGGAATAAACATCAATAATCCAACAGGGTTGCTCACACTGAGGGCCACATATGAATTACTCAGAAGGTGGTAGAATTTTCTCAGTGGAAACATGGGCAGATTTTATTACAAGATGAAGAGATAACTTTCCAGCTGTTGAGAGGAGTAAACTACTGAGTCTTCCCTTGGGAGTTAGGGTACCAAAGAGAAATTTTTCAGACTAGAATTCAGGAGGTCTGTGATATCTCTGTATTCGGTTTCAAAGTGATTGAATAACTCCAACCTTCCTCATCCTGTGGTTGGTTGTATCTTTCCAAGTGACAAATGTGAAATTTCTTTGAAAGCTATCAAGCTATATAAATGTCAGGAATTAGCTTCATGATCATCCAACTGAATCACATGCCAAAGAATACTGCTCTCAGAAACCATATGAGATTTTAATTATTTCCTCTGATGGAGGTGAACATGTTTGCAGATTATCTTGAGTAGGAACAGTGTCCAGATGATTTATCATGGGCTTTAGAGACACATGGGCTTCCCAGGTTTCACTGGTGGTAAAGAACCCTCCTGCCAATATAGGAAACGTAAAAGACATGGGTTTGATCCTTGGGTTGGGAAGATCCCCTGAAGGAAGGCATGGCAACCCACTCCAGTATTCTTGCCTGGAGAATCTGATGGATAGAGGAGCCTGGCGGGCTACAGTGCATAGAGTTGCAAAGAGTCAGACACAACTGAAGTGACAGCATGCATGCATTAGAGGCACATACACAATGATACTTTGATTGAGGAAGGTTCACGGATGTGAGTGTCCATCAGAGTGGAGAAGGTGACTTTCAATTCCTCTGCTATTTTGGCTTGTTTCAAATCATCATGCCAATGTCAAAAAGTGGACAACCATGGAGAAGTGACCAAATGTCCAGGGGCACTGTCTGCAGCAGAAACAGACATTCCATGATGTCCAAGCCAGGAATGGCATTTGAGAGTTGGCAGTTTTCCACCTACTGACCTATACTGCCATAATTAGATGAGGGCTTTCTCATAAGATTGGCCAGACGCTAAGGCTTTGGATTATTGTTATTAGTTGAATGTTAACTCTGTGTCAGGTACTGTGCTAATCATTTTATCTGTACTATCTCTTTTATCAAGATTTCCAGGAGAAATATCAATAACCTCAGATATGCAGATGATACCACCCTTATGGCAGAAAGTGAAGAAGAACTAAAGAGTCTCTTGATGAAAGTGAAAGTGGAGAGTGAAAAAGTTGGCTTAAAGCTCAGCATTCAGAAAACTAAGATCATGGCATCTGGTCCCATCACTTCATGGGAAATAGATGGGGAAACAGTGGAAACAGTGGCAGACTTTATTTTTTGGGGCTCCAGAATCAATGCAGATGGTGATTGCAGCCATGAAATTAAAAGATGCTTACTCCTTGGAAGGAAAGTTATGACCAACCTAGACAGCATATTCAAAAGCAGAGACATTACTTTGCCAACAAAGGTCCGTCTAGTCAAGGCTATGGTTTTTCCAGTGGTCATGTATGGATGTGAGAGTTGGACTATAAAGAAAGCTGAGTGCCGAAGAATTGATGCTTTTGAACTGTGGTGTTGGAGAAGACTCTTGAGAGTCCCTTGGACTGCAAGGAGATCCAACCAGTCCATCCTAAAGGAAATCAGTCCTGAATATTCATTGGAAGGACTGATGCTGAAGCTGAAACTCCAATACTTTGGCCACCTCATGTGAAGACTTGACTCATTGGAAAAGACCCTGATGCTGGGAGGGATTGGGGACAGGAGGAGAAGGGGATGACAGAGGATGAGATGGTTAGATGACATCACCAACTCAATGGACATGAGTTTGGGTAGACTCGGGGATTTGGTGTTGGACAAGGAGGCCTGGTGTGCTGTGGTTCATGGGTTCGCAAAGAGTTGGACACGAGTGAGTGACTGAACTGAACTGAACTGATCTCATTTAATTCTCACAACTACCCTGTGGTGAGAATGCTATTATTATCTTCATTTTACAGATAAGGAAATGTAAGCTAAAGGGGATTAGTAATTTGTCCAAGATCACATCATGAGGAAAGACAAAGCCTAGTATTAAACCCAGGTATCTGCTCCAGAGTCTGCTCATGAACCACTATACAATATTGCCACATACATATATGAATGAACCTGAGGCTCTGGGAAGGAAAGAAATGCAATCTGCCTAAGGCCACCTAACTGTTTAGTGGGCCTACGTAACATTATTTTTGGAGTGAATCCAGTATGTTCACAGCAAGTAGAGACTATAATAAAGCCTCATTTCACTGATGAAGCTCACGTCTTCTAGTAATGGTGATGATAATGACAGTAATGATAATAGCAGCAGCAGTTAATAATTATTGAGCACCTATTATGGGCTAGGCACCTTAAGAGCTGCCTTATGTGTTCACTCATTTATTCATTCATTGAACAAATGTTCATTGAGAATCTCCTATACACAAGACAGCAGCGTTACAGGGACTAGGGGTATAGAAATGAACAAGCCAAATTGGATTCTTGCTTTTCTATGGAGTCTTAGATGGAGGATGCCAACTGTAAACACGAAAACAAATCAGAGGTCAGGTCATGATTCTGTTATAAAGTAAATAAAACAGGAGACTATAATACAGAGGGAATTGAGTAGCAGGTGCATTGCATAGAGTGGTCAGGGAAGGCCCCTTATTATCTCATTAAAAGTTCTCAACAACTCTGTGAAGTGATGGGGAGACACTGGTCAGCATAGCAGTACCTAATCAATTAAGAAACCCAGAAAGAGGGCTTCCCTGGTGCCTCAGTGGTAAAGAATCCACCTGCCACTGCAGGAGACACAGGTTTGATCCCTGATCCAGGAAGATCCCAGATGCTGTGGAGCAACTAAGCCTGTGCACCACAACTTTTGAGCCTGTGCTCTAGAGCCCGGGAGCCGCAACTGCTGAGCCCACACACCACAACTACTGAAACCCGCCTGCCCTAGAGCCCATGATCCACAACAAGAGAAGCCACCACAATGAGAGGCCTGCACACCTCAACTGGAGAGTAGCCCCTGCTTGCTGCAACCAGGAAAGCCCACACAGCAACAAAGACCCAGCACAGCCGAAGATTAATACACTAATTAATTTCATAAAAAAAAAAAGAAAATCAGAAAGAGAAGGGTAGGGGGAGGGATAGATTCAGGGTTTGGGATTGACCTGTATACACTACTATATTTAAAACAGATAACCAACAGTTACCTACTTCATAGCACAGGGAACTCTGCTCAATAATCTGTAATAACCTAAATTGGGAAAGAATCTGAAAACAAATAGTTACTTTTATATGCGTATCTGAATCGCTTTGTTATACACCTGGAACTAGTAAAATGTTGTTAATCAGTAATACTCCAATATAAAATGAAAATTTAAAAAAAAATAAAGAAAGGAAACTATAAAATACTGAATAGAATATTGTAATCATGAGAAGACAATTGGGTAGGATATGGGAATAAAAGAGATCAACCTAGAAGATGGGCTACACATTCAGAAGAATGCTCTTTATGACCTTAAATCTTCCTAACCTTGGATTAGGCAATGTTTGTAGATATGACATCTAAATCACAAGTAACAAAGAAAAAAACAGACAAATTGGACTTTGTCAAAGTTAAAAACTTTTGTGTTTCAAATGAAACACATCAAAAAAGTGAAAAGACAATCCATAAAATAGGATAAAATATAGAAAATCCTATATCTGATAAGGAAAATCCTATATCTGATAAAGGACTTGCATCCACAATGTATAAGCAATACTTGCAACTCAATAAAAAATTAAAATAGCCCAACTAAAAGTTGGGCAAATGGTCTGAATATATGTAACTTAAAAAAGGATATACAAATGTCCAATAAGTTCATGAAAAAATACTCAGCATCATTAGCCATCAGGGGAATGCAAATCAAAGCCCCAGTGATATACTACCTCACACGTATTAGGATGGCTGTAATACGAAAAGACAGAGGATCACAAGTTTTGTCAAGGGTATGGAGAAGTTTAAACCCTCATGCACTGCTGACTGGAATGTAAAATGGTGACAATTAAGGGCTGTTGGAATGTTAAGTTGGAGAAGGCAATGGCACCCCACTCCAGTACTCTTGCCTGGAAAATCCCAGGGACTGGGGAGCCTGGTGGGCTGCGGTTCATGGGGTCACACAGAGTCGGGCACGACTGAAGCAACTTAGCAGGAATGTTAAGTGATGATGCGTCTTTGGAAAAGTTTGGAAATTCCTCTAAATGTTAAACATAGTCTTACAATGTATGTGTGTGTGCAGTCGTTTCTGACTTTTTGCAACCCATAGACTGTTGATCACAATATTCTATTAGATATTTTGTTTTCCTTTTTAATTTTTAAAAAATTTTCATTTTATATTGGAGTATAACTGATTAACAATATTGTGTTAGTTTCAGGTGTACAACAAAGTGATTCAGTTCATGGACATTTTGACCCAGGCTCCTCTCTCTGTCCATGGGATTCGCCAGGCAAGAGTACTGGAGTGGGTTGCTATTTCCTTCTCCCTGGGATCTTCCTGACCCAGGGATCAAACTTATGTCTCCTGTATTGGCAGGTGGGTTCTTTACCACTGCGCCACCTGGGAAGGCCCTATAGTCTTACTATATAACCCAGGAATTCCATGGGTTGTAGAGAGAATTGAAAACACATGTTGACACAAAAACTTGTGCTCAAATGTTCACAGCAGCTTTTTATAATAACCAAATAGTGAAAACAGCTCAAATGTCCATTAACTGATGAATGGAGAAACAAAACATGATACATCCACAGTGAAATATTCAGCTATGAAAAGGAATGAAGCACTTTCATTCTACAACATGCTACAACATGGGTGAACATTGGAGACATTATGCTAAGTGAAGGAAAGTGAAAAGTGAAAGTGAAGTCACTCAGTCGTGTCTGACTCTTCGCGACCCCATGGACTGCAGCCTACCATGCTCCTCCGTCCATGGGATTTTCCAGGCAAGAGTACTTGAGTGGGTTGCCATTGCCTTCTCCAGAAGTCAGACACAAAAGACCATGTTTTATATGATTTCAATTACACGAAATGTCCAGAAGAGGCAAATAGATTAGTTTAGTGGTTGCCAAGACCTAGAGGGAGGGGACAGTGGGAATAATTGCTAATGGGTTATCAAGATTGCCGGGAGAAATATCAATAACCTCAGATATGCAGATGACACCACCCTTAGGGCAGAAAGTGAAGAGGAACTCAAAAGCCTCTTGATGAAAGTGAAAGTGGAGAGTGGAAAATTTGGCTTAAAGCTCAACATTCAGAAAACGAAGATCATGGCATCTGGTCCCATCACTTCATGGGAAATAGATGGGGAAACAGTGGAAACAGTGTCAGACTTTATTTTTTGGGCTCCAAAATCACTACAGATGGTGACTGCAGCCATGAAATTAAAAGACGCTTACTCCTTGGAAGGAAAGTTATGACCAACCTAGATAGTATATTCAAAAGCAGAGACATTACTTTGCCAACAAAGGTTCGTCTAGTTAAGGCTATGGTTTTTCCTGTGGTCAAGTATGGATGTGAGAGTTGGACTGTGAAGAAGGCTGAGCACCAAAGAATTGATGCTTTTGAACTGTGGTGTTGGAGAAGACTCTTGAGAGTCCCTTGGACTGCAAGGAGATCCAACCAGTCCATTCTGAAGGAGATCAGCCCTGGGATTTCCTTGGAAGGACTGATGCTGAAGCTGAAACTCCAGTACTTTGGCCACCTCATGCGAAGAGTTGACTCATTGGAAAAGACTGTGATGCTGGGAGGGATTGGGGGCAGGAGGAGAAGGGGACGACAGAGGATGAGATGGCTGGATGGCATCACTGACTCGATGGGCGTGAGTCTGAGTGAACTCCGGGAGTTGGTGATGGACAGGGAGGCCTGGTGTGCTGCGATTCATGGGGTTGCAAAGAGTCGGACACGACTGAGCGACTGATCTGATCTGATGGAGCTTCTTTTGGGGGTAATGAAATGTTCTAAAATTGATTGTTGGTGATTAGTCACACAATTCTGTGAATATACTTAAAAGCTATCAAATTTTGCATTTTAATATGTGAATTGCATATTATATAAATTATGCCTCAATAAAGGTTTTAGAAAAGGTTTTAGAAAAAAGGTTTTAGAAAAAAGACAGCCCAAATGTCTTCTCTTTTGTGAAGCATTTCCTGGTCTACCACACAGGGCAGCTTCTTCTTTGTCTGACTTCTCCTAGTACCTTGTACACACCTCTGCCATAGCACTTATATCCCCATGTGGAATTGTCTGCTTGTCCTACTCTAGGAGCTCCCCCAAGATCTGGGAGCTTTTTAAATTTATTTCCTACCTCTTATAATGTCTGCGCTCCTTCCCTTAATTCCTCTTTCTTTTCTTTCCTCCCTTCCTTTCCTTCCTTCCTCATCTCAAAATTTTATTGAACACTCACTGTGTACAAAGACACTATGCTATTTGGGAACGCAATGGTGACTAAGGCATGGTCCCTGCCCTAGTTTGTTTACAGCCTACTAGAGAAAACAGACGATAAACATTCATGATAAATGTTAGGAAGTAAAAGCATCTAACTGGGAGGTCACACCTAATCTGAAGGTTTAGGTAAGAAATCACTGATGATGTATTACTTTATCCAAAACTTGAATAACTAGTAAAAATTAGTTGTGGGGGTGGAAAAACAGCCTGGTGAATGTCTTGAGGTGGGAAAAAACTTGACATCTTGGACGAAGTAAAGGAAGGGCAGTCTGGCTGAAACATTAGGAGTGAAAAATGCCAGAAAAGTGGGACAGATCGTAGTTGAGATGAAACTTGAAAGAGAAGGATTTTGTTGGCCAGGTTAAGGAATTTGCACTTTGTTCCACAGAAGTTTTTAAGTGTATGTGTGTATATGGGGCGTGGTGACATTTTATTTTTTAAAGTTCATTGTAACTAATCACTGGAGAATGTATTAGAGGGAGTGGGAGCAAGAGTGTTACTGCTGGAGTCATCCAAGCACATAATGATGCTTTGGCTTAAACTGGTAGAGGCTTCCCTAGTGGCTCAGTGGTAAAGAATGTGCCTGCAATGCAGGAGACCTGGGTTCGACTCCTGGGTTGGGAAGATCCCCTGGAGAAGGAAATGACAGCCCCTCCAGTATTCTTGCCTAGAAAATTCCATGGACAGAGAAGCCTGGTGGGCTACAGTCCATGAGATCGCAAAGAGTCAGACAGGACTGGGCGACTAAAACAACAACAACAACAGCAACAACAACAACACCCAAGCAAGTAATGATGGTTTGGCTTAAAGTAGTTGTATCGGGGTCTTGAGACATATGGATGTATTTGAGGGCCATCTAGTAGGTAGAATCAATTGCTTTGGTATTGATGAGAAGATGTTGGGAATGAACAAGACTTTAAGGATGACTTTTAGGCATCTAGCTTGTTTGACTGGGTGAATAATGGTGCCATTAACTTCAGTAAAGTACACAGGAGAATAGACAGGTTTGGGAGGTGTGTGGAAGTGAATTTTCTCTTTGACATAGTGACATGCAGGTATATGTTGGCATTTTGATTGGAGAGGTTTGACAAGAATCAGTTGAAATCTTGCTGGACAGTTATGTAGGTGAAAACTTGCTTATAAATTATCAGAGACTAGAATCAAAAACTGTTTTACATGACATAAGGTGATTTGGTAGACACTGAATTTCTCAGGAACCCAACTACAGTGTAAATTGAGAAGGAATTGTACTTCTTTTCTTAGGGACTATATAAGTTTTTCTCCATTTTAAAAAATGTTAGCAACATCAATAACATTCAGAGTATTACTGATACAGCATTTCTGTATCAGTCTGCATTTGTAATTGTTGTTCTCGTGGTGATTTCATACTGACCACTTCATCTTATGTCTTCTATTGTCAGTGCCTGAGATTTACATATTTATTTACATGTTACATAAATATGTGAAAAATTATAAATTATTTTCCTTTCATTTTTTCACATGATAGAGCATTATACTGATATTTTTGAAGTCATGTGTGCAGGTGGGTTTCATTATCTGTGAATTTCATTTCAGGATAGTAATGGAGATGTCACAAAGTGTATTAAAAAAAGAGAACGGTCTTCATGAGATTGAGAACTGCTTACCTAGAATAAGAATTACAGTCTAAAGGAAATGCAATTCGTAGGAGAGGTAATAATGGCTTCCATTTATTAAGTACCTACTGTGTGCCAGCTATAAGCTAAAGAGATTTTCCATGAGCTCATTAATTTTTCACAAGCCATGCCCCATTTCTTAAACTATAAGGCATAAAATAAGGAGAACCAGAAGAGGCATACAAACCAGTTGATCGAACATGTACAATTCTAGGCTGGAGATGTGTGGTCCAGCTTTAGGTCTACCACCCCTTCACTGCTGTCTGGAGTGACTGCACTTTGATCTGTTACTGAGCCCACAAAGGTCTCTCACTCCCAAAGGACGGGCTGTCCTTGGACCCTCTGTGCATCCATGGAGACGGGATTCACTGAGCTGGGGAAATCTCTGTGACATAATAAGGACTGCTGCTGCTGCTAAGTCGCTTCAGTCGTGTCCGACTCTGTGCGACCCCAGAGACGGCAGCCCACCAGGCTCCCCTGTCCCTGGGATTCTCCAGGCAAGAACACTGGAGTGGGTTGCCATTTCCTTCTCCTAATAAGGACTGACTAATGCTTATATCCTTTTTTCTTCTAGACTATGACTCTGATGGTATATGAAAATGTTTTCCAAGAACCAGTCATTCCTTCACCATTCCTCTTGGGCATGCTTATCAGAAATTTAGCCTCTGCAACTCGTACTTGGGGAGGGGGGATGACAAATGCTGGAGTCCTGCACCTCCTGGTGAGATACTGAGTCCTTTGATGGGGAGCTGAAAGAAGGAGCCCTGTCAGGCTCAGCTGGGCAAGAGATAAGGAGGGAGTGGGTTATGGCTCAAGTGCCACAGACTGTCGTTATCAAGCTTTAGTAGATTTTCTTATATAAATATTTCTTAACTTGTTATCTTGCCTTAGGACAATTTTGAGAAAATTTTAAGAGGCTGCTTAAAAAAAATAACTACTCGTTAAGTTTGTTTTGCTGGGAAGTGAATGCGCTTATTATGATATACTTTTTTAATGCCTGCTTTCCTCTATAATGTGAGGGAATTCTGAATTCTAAGAAAATGCCTTTCACAGTTGTTATTGTTACATGTTGTCTATATGATGTCATCCCTGGACCACCAGTCCCAGTAGATACTAAGTTCTTAGAGAAGAGGGACTGGATTTTATACATCCATGACACCATGCACAATATATGAATGCAAAGAAATCATTTCAAGAATGAATGCACACATAAATAGCTCTATATTCCATCTGAAAGTGGCCTACAAAGTGGGGCATAACTCTCACTCCTCAAGTCTGGACTCTGTGCAATGATTTCCTGCGGGGAGCCGGCGGGAGGCACTCCGCCTGTGGCAAAGGTCATGAGGAAGGAGGCTTGACATATGCAAAGGCGGGATCGAGCCTCAGGAGTCCCCCTGGAAATTCTCGAGCATCTACCCCCAAAACCAGAGTCTGCCTACTTTACTACTTTGTGCTCTCACCTACATCTCTGACTTTACGGGGGGCTGTCCCCCACCACCTCTTTCGGAGAAGGAGTTAACTTAGAGTTCCAGTTAATAAAAACTCCTGGGAGTGACAGGAGTGTTTCAACCTATAAACTCCTCTGAAGGTTCTCTAGCCTGCCGGACAGGCTTGTCTGGCCACATGTGATTGCTCACAGCCTCCCAACCATGAGAGGCACGAGATGCTTTAAACCTTCTAAAAACAGGTTCTTTAGAGAAGTTAGAAAACTATTAGTATAGTATAGTAGGCTGATTAGAAATTGTATTGGTGAAGGGTTTTTCATTTGTTGAGCCAATGTTTACTGCTAAGTCTCCACATCCCCTGCCCTTATACACATTAATGAATATATAGAAGAAATAAGTATTAACCTTTGATATAAATCACATTAGACCTTAGGCTAAGTAAATTCTTTCCTTAACTAAAACCCACTACACCCTCACCCTATAGGAATGTAATTTTATTTGGGTGGCGTCTGTTTCAAAAATAATCACCCCTGGAGAAATAAGTGTTGACTGACCACTGTCACAAGGAGAGGGTCATAAATTGTCAGCAGGCCCCCTGGCCAGAAGATGATGTAACACCCTTAAGACCTCTGTATACATTTGTATGAAGCACCTGACTTTAATAAAAGTCAGGACTGCTGACCCCGCGTGACTTTTGTATAACATCTCAGTGTATAAAAACAGACTCTGGAAAATAAAGAATTGGGATCAGTTTCTCAAAATACTGGTCTCCCCATGTCGCTCTCTTTCTCACTCTGGCTGGGTCTCCATCTGGAGTGTGGAGCCCACCATGCTTACTAATTATGCCTGGGCTTCTAAGATCTGACCGGGGAGGCCTCAGTGTTTCCTCTCCTTCGGGAGAAAGGAAGGACGCCTGTGGCCTATGTAAGTGGTGCAAGCTTCTTGTCTTAAAGTTTTATTGGTTTCCTGCGTAAACCAAGCTACACAGCCTCTTTTCTCCACTGAATTTTCCTGCTGAGCTATCCTCATTCTATTACTCTTTATATCTCTAATTAATATCTAATTGAAGCTATTGTATCCTGATCCTCACTGATGCCGTCCCCGCTTCTAACTCCCTGGATCAGCTGGGGCTGGACCTCGGCAATTTCCTTCCAAAGAGTACAGTATTGGAAGAGGGGAAAAGAGTAACTTTACAGTGGAGAAATTTGACATACCTTATCGGAAGCTCATTGATCAAGGTTATCATCAATAGTGATAAGTTATATTAACAATGTCTACGCCTCTTTATATGATGCGATAAGAATGGCACTTGACTCTGACTTCTGATTTCACCTCTGACACATTAACACAGTCTAATGATGAGAAAAATATCAGACAAATCCCAGTTGAGAAACCTTCTACAAAATACCTAACTTTCAAGGTCACCAAAAACAAGGAAGATCTAATAAATGTAGTATGGTATGTTGGCTGGGATCCTGGCATAGAAAAAGGACATTGGTATAAACTAAGCAACTGAACAGCAACAACAAAGGAAATACTAATAAGGCATGGACTTTAGTTCATTTTAAGTATTGGTATTGGTTCACTAACTCTAATAAACGTGCCATACTAATATAAGATGTTGATAATAGGGGAAAGTGGATGTTGGGTATATGGGAACTTTCTGCCCTGTCTTCCCAGTATTTACCTAAAGCCTAAAATCTTTCTAAAACCAAAATATTATTAAAAGAAAAGCAGACAAACCTCTGCTACAAAGAGGCAGAACTTGCGATCGGTAGAAATAATCTCCGTCAGACTAAGACTCTTTTCCTTGGGATATCTTGTAAAATAGGATCTGATCCAACAAAAAAAGAAGAAAAAAAAACTAGACAGGGAAGAATGAGAACTTTTATTTTTGGCCCAGTAGTTTCTGTCCGATGAATCTCTCCTAAAGAGAAGGCAGGATGAGTACATACACCTCTCTTTGCAAGTTCAGTTCAGTTCAGTTGCTCAGTCGTGTCAGACTCTTTAGGACCCCATGGACTGCAGCATGCTAGGCTCCCTGTCCATCACCAGCTCCCAGAGTCTACCCAAACTCGTGTCCATTGAGGTGGTGATGCCATCCAACCATCTCATCCTCTGTCATCCCCTTCTCTTCCCGCCTTCAATCTTTCCCAGCATCAGGGTCTTTTCGAAAGAGTCAGTTCTGCACATCAGGTGGCCAAAGTATCGGAGTTTCAACTTCAACATCAGTCCTTCCAATGAATATTCAGGACTGATTTCCTTTAGGATGGACTGGTTGGATCTCCTTGCAATCCAAGGGACTCCCAAGAGTCTTCTCCAACACCACAGTTCAAAAGCATCAGTTCTTTGGTGCTCAGCTTTCTTTATAGTCCAACTCTCACATTCGTACATGACTACTGGAAAAACCGTAGCCTTGACTAGACAGACCTTTATTGGCAAAGTAATGTCTTTGCTTTTTAATAAGCTGTCTAGGTTGGCCGTAACTTTCCTTCCAAGGAGTAAGTGTCTTTTAATTTCATGGCTGCAATCACCATCTGCAGTGATTTTGGAGCCCAAAAAAATAAAGTCTGCCACTGTTTCCACTATTTCCCCTTATATTTTCCATGAAGTGATGGGACCAGATGCTATGATCTCAGTTTTTTGAATGTTGAGCGTTAAGCCAACTTTTTCTCTCTCCTCCTTCACTTTCATCAAGAGGCTCTTTAGTTCCTCTTCACTTTCTGCCATAAGGGTGGTGTCATCTGCATATCTCAGGTTATTAATATTTCTCCCGGCAATCTTGATTCCAGCTTGTGCTTCATCCAGCCCAGCATTTCTCATGATGTACTCTGCATATAAGTTAAATTAGCAGGGTGACAATATACAGCCTTGATGTACTCCTTTTCCTATTAGGAACCAGTCTGTTGTTCCATGTCCAGTTCTAACTATTGCTTCCTGACCTGCATACAGGTTTCTCAAGAGGCAGGTCAGGTGGTCTGGTATTCCCATCTCTTTTAGAATTTTCCACTGTTTATTGTGATCTACACAGTCAAAGGCTTTGGCATAGTCAATAGAGCAGAAATAGATGTTTTTCTGGAACTCTCTTCATTTTACCATGATCCAGCAGATGTTGGCAATTTGATCTCTGGTTCCTCAGCCTTTTCTAAAACCAGCTTGAACATCTGGAAGTTCACGGTTCGTGTATTGTTGAAGCCTGGCTTGGAGAATTTGGAGCATTACTTTACTAGCGTGTGAGATGAGTGCAATTGTGCGGTAGTTTGAGGATTCTTTGACATTGCCTTTCTTTGGGATTGGAATGAAAATTGACCTTTTCCAGTCCTGTGGCCACTGCTGGGTTTTCCAAATTTGCCGGCATATTGAGTGCAGCACTTTCACAGCATCATCTTTTGGGATTTGAAATAGCTCAACTGGAATTCCATCACCTCCACTAGCTTTGTTCATAGTGATGCTTCCTAAGGCCCACTAGACTTCACATTCCAGGATGTCTGGCTCAAGGTGCGTGGTCACATCATCGTGATTATGTGGGTTGTGAAGATCTCTTTGCTTCCCTGGTAACTCAGATGGTAAAGCATCTGCCTGCAATGCAGGGGACCCAAG
Organism: Bubalus kerabau; assembly: GCF_029407905.1. Classification (NCBI taxonomy): domain Eukaryota; kingdom Metazoa; phylum Chordata; class Mammalia; order Artiodactyla; family Bovidae; genus Bubalus; species Bubalus kerabau. The sequence goes on from NC_073647.1 coordinate 18,886,474, forward strand.
TTCAATCCCTGAGTTGGGAAGACCCCCTGGAGAAGGAAATGGCAACCAACTCCAGTACTCTTGCCTGGAAAATTCCATGGACAGAGGAGCCTGGTAGGCTACAGTCCATGGAATCGCAAACAGTGGGACAAGGGATTGCAGAGTCTATGCAAGTAGGGTTATGAAAATGATTTAAGAGTAGAACACTGCAACATACTAAATGTCCACACTGGGGCAGTATCTCACTATTCTATAGAGCATGGGTCCAATGAGAAACTCCATATAAAAAGGGATCCATGAACAAACAGGAAATGCTCCATACCATATTCCCTTGGGGAGTCCAATTCACATTGATGTAATAAAGGTCTGAGATCAGTCTTGCTGAAAAGAAACTTATTTTCTGTTTGAACTGGGGTTTGAAAAGTCATTTGACCATGGATCACTTTCTAAAATAATACTATTTTATTTTTTTAAGCAAATGCTACAATATCTTTACACTTTGGAAACTGCTACACTATACTGTTTCCCAGGTGGTGCTAGTGGTAAAGAACTCGCCTGCTAATACAAGAGATGTATGAGATGTGGGTTCGATCCCTGAGTCCGGAAGATACCTTGGAGGAGGATATGGCAACCAACTACAGTATTCTTGCCTGAAGAATCCCACGGACAGAGGAGCCTGGTGGGCTATAGCCCATAGAGTTGTGCAGAGTCAAACACGACTGAAATGACTTAGCACACACATACACTACACAGCAGCATGGATTTTTATTGGAATATTATACAGGAAGTAGTGAAATCATGTTTCTTGGAGACTATCTAGTGAGTTGGTCGGAGAAGGCAATGGCACCCCACTCCAGTACTCTTGCCTGGAAAATCCCATGGACGGAGGAGCCCGGTGGGCTACAGTCCATGGGGTTGCTAAGAGTCGGACACGACTGAGCGACTTCACTTTCACTTTTCACTTTCATGCATTGGAGAAGGAAATGGCGATCCACTCCAGTGTTCTTGCCTGGAGAATCCCAGGGATGGCGGAGCCTGGTGGGCTGCCATCTATGGGGTCACACAGAGTCAGACACGACTGAAGTAACTTAGCAGCAGCAGCAGCAGCAGTGAGTTGGTACAATATTCACAATTTTAGAGTGAAAAAAGATGTATATTTGTATATGCAATATAGTCTTAATTGTTTACCTTTTTCTATGCATGGGAAAAGACAGTAGAAAAACTACAAAGTTAATAGTTGATTGTGAGGGTTACAAGTGATTTTCAACTTCTTGTTCACAATCTTGTAATTTCTCTTAATGATTTACAAAGTAAATATATTATTTAACTAACCCCAAAAGAAAACATGTCATAAACCAATATTTTGTAAGCCAAATTGTTTGTCCCTCTCATGCATTCTGAACTTATTCATCTTTTGTAATAAATATTTTTAGAAATTTTTGAAAATACCAGATTAGTTACTCTCTGGGAAGGGAATGACAGGATATCCCATCTAGGCTTGGTTGAATTAGTGGAGCATTATAAAAGTAGAGTCTGAACAAACCAGCACCAGGGTGAGGTTTTCTCTTTGGCGAACACTAGACTCTTCAATGTGAGATAGCATTTCCTTACAAATAAGTGCTTTTCCTTTAGTTGCCTTGAGAAGGTAATCACCATATAGTTCATTCCCTATATCAATACCCTCAGATATGCAGATGACACCACCCTTATAGCAGAAAGTGAAGAAGAACTAAAGAGCCTCTTGATGAAAGTGAAAGAGGAGAGTGAAAATGTTGGCTTAAAACTCAACATTCAGAAAACTAGCATCATGGCATCTGGTCCCATCACTTCGTGGCAAATAGATGGGGAAACAATGGAAACAGTGAAAGACTTAACTTTTTTGGGCTTCAAAATCACTGCAGATGGTGACTGCAGCCATGAAATTGAAAGACACTTGCGCCTTGGAAGAAATTGCATGACCAACTTAGACAGCATATTAAAAAGCAGAGACATTACTTTGCCAACAAAGGTCTGTCTAGTCAAAGGTATAGTTTTTCCAGTAGTCATGTATGGATGTGAGAGTTGGAGTATAAAGAAAGCTGGGCGCCTAAGAACTGATGCTTTTGAACTGTGGTGTTGGAGAAGACTCTTGAGAGTCCCTTGGAATGCAAGGAGATCCAACCAGTCCATCCTAAAGGAAATCAGTCCTGAATATTCATTGGAAGGACTGATGCTGAAACTGAAACTCCAATACTTTGGCCACCTGATGCAAAGAACTGACTCATTGGAAAAGACCCTGATGCTAGGAAAGATTGAAAGCAGGAGGAGAAGGAAACAACAGAGGATGAGATCATTGGATGGCATGACTGACTCTATGGACATGAGTTTGAGCAACCTCCAGGAGTTGGGGATAGACAGGGAAACCTGGCGTGCTGCAGTCCATGGGGTCGCAAAGAGTCGGACACAACTGAGCGAGTGAACTGATGTCAAGTTGATATCATCTGCCTGCTTGTATGCAAAACCAGGTTCCAATTTCCTCCTGCCAGACTCACACATCCTACCTACTAATGAAAAATTCTTTGTTCTACCCAGGAGACCAGAAAAAGAGGGGCTGGGCTGGCAGATTTCAGTGCCTCTCTGTGTAAAAACTCTATGGTGCTTACCCATCATCAGTATCCAGCATGGGGCTGAACTCTATTATGTGCTCAGTAGGACTTGCTGAGTAAATGACCTGAAACCCATCCTCAGGTCATCAATTTCATTCATGGAAACTGTATTCAATGAATCTGCAATGTTATGCTATGATATAATTTGCACAGAATATGATGTGGCCAGGAATTGAATGCAAGATGTTGGGGAATATGGGAAGATTGGTCTTGATCTCAGGTTTGCTGCTAATTCTTTGTGTAATCTTGGACAATTACTGGGTCCAATGTAAAACAAGCAGTAGACTATGAAATTAGCTCCCTATTGCATTTATTGAGCTCATGCTCAATCTCTCAGTCATGTCCGACTCTTTGTGACCCCATGGACTGTAGCCTGCCAGGCTCCTCTGTCCATGGAATTTTCTAGGCAAGAATACTGGAGTGGGTTGCCATTTCCCCCTTTAGGGTATCTTCCTGACCCAGGGAACAAACACATATCTCTTCTGTCTCCAGTATTGGCAGGCAAATTCTTTACCAATGTGCCACCTGGGAAACCCTTACAGCATTTATAATAAAACTTAAACTCCTTTACCTGGCCTCCAGGGTCCTATATGATCATGTCTCTGTCTCCTTCTTTGCCCTCATCTCCTACTACTTTTTCTTTCCCTTATTCTATTCCAACCATAGGCTTCCCTGGTGGCTCAGTGGTAAAGAATCCACCTGTTAATGCAACAGACACGGGTTTGATATCTGGGTTGAGAAGATCCCCATACCTCAGGACCTTTGTGGTATCTCTTCCTTCTGCCTGGAAACCTGTCTCCCAAGATCCTGCTCTCTGCTTTTATACTCAGGTCCCTGCTTATATATCACCTTCTCATAAAAGCCTTGTCTGAGCACCGTATCAAACAGTGGCCACCCCATGTTCTCCCCATCACTCTCTTTCCTATGACATTGTTTCATTTCTCCTTCGGAATTACTTTATTTTGTTTATTTTGTTAGCTTATTTATCATTTGTCTTACTTTCCTGGACTCTGAGCTCCACAAAAGTAACAAACCTTGCTGATTTGGTTCATTTCTGCATCTGCAGGGACAAGAACAATACCTTGCATATAATAGATAGTTGGTAGATATTTGTGGAATTAATGAAGAAGAATCTGACATTAACTCATTTAACAAACACCTATATAGCACTTCTGTAACAATCTCTGCTCTAAGTGCTTTCCAAATTTTAACTCATTTAATTTTCATGATATCCTTATGAGATAGGTACTACTATTCATTCTATTTTAAAGACGAGGAAACTGAAGCAGAGAGAAGCTAAGTAACTTGCCCAAGATTATGCTGGATTAGGGTTTCCCTAGTGGCTGAGATCAGAGAAGGCAATGGCAACCCACTCCAGTACTCTTGCCTGGAAAATCCCATGGACGGAAGGGCCTGGTGGGCTGCAGTCCATGGGGTTGCTAGGAGTCGGACACGACTGAGCGACTTCACTTTATTTTTTCACTTTCATGCATTGGAGAAGGAAATGGCAACCCACTCCAGTGTTCTTGCCTGGAGAATCCCAGGGACGGGGGAGCCTGGTGGGCTGCCATCTATGGGGTCGCACAGAGTCGGACACGACTGAAGCGACTTAGCAGCAGCAGCAGCAGTGGCTAAGATGGTAAAGAATCCACCTGCAATGCAGGAGACCCAGGTTCAGTCCCTGGGTCAGGAACATCTGCTGGAGAAGGGAACAGCAACCCACTCCAGTATTCTTGCCTGGAGAATTCCATGGACAGAGAAGCCTGGCAGGCTACAGCCTGTAGTCCAGGCTACAGGGGTCGCAAAGAGTCGGACATGACCAAGCAACTCACACACACACACACACACACACACACACACACACACACTGGATTATGCTCAAGGTTAGTTTATATGAATTCTCTTTTAATCCCATCAACAACTCGACAAAATGGATGCTATTATTACCCCCATTTTAGACAGGGAAATAAAGTCTTAGAGAAGTGAAGCAACTTGCTCAGGGTCGTACAGCTGGGTAAATGGCAAAAAGAAGACCTTGAGTTCAGAGTATCTGACAGTAGAACCCTGCTCCATTGTGACTGGATGGCTGTGGCTGTCACAGAAGGTCAGAGGGGGCAAGTCTTGGGTCCACAGAGGTTGTTTAGTAGGCAAGGCTCTACTGGGAAGAAGCTGTGGTTGAGGGAGGGAGAGCCTTTTTGCCTAAGACACCTGGAATACATGCTGGAGTGGGTCAGGTCTCCCTCTGCAGCTGGCTTATGTATATCTCTGCCTCTCAGGGGAGACAGTTCCTTTGAGGGGCCTGGCTAATGGGACATTGGTCAGGCCAAAGGACCCTGAGTCCCAGAAGGAATTGTTGAACCATCCCCAGTCTTCCTCTGTTCCAAACTTAACCATAGCTACTCTCAGGCTGTATGTCCAGCTGGAGAAACATCAGACAGGCCTAGGAAGGGTTCAGGAGATATCCAAAGGTATGGCCAATGGTTGAGATTGTCAGACAGAAAGAACACTCTGAACACACAGGTTAACTAGAAACACTGACCATTCTGGAGGGACTGATAACTGCAGGCATATCAGAAGAACACTCTACCCACCAAGCAAGGCCGTGGACTGGCCTGGATAGTTAGGCTAGACTCTGGCCAGCCCAGAGAAGCCATATGGTCTAGACAGTGTACTATTTACCTGTTTACCTAGGGTATCTTCCCCTTTCCTCTGTTGTTCTGCATAAATGCAAAGGGAGTCATTCATCCTATGGTGTCGTAAAGATTGCCCCTGGAGTTGTCACTAATGTCTCTGGTGGCTGTGGTACTGCCCTTTCACTTATATGCCTTGCTATGGGATTATTTAACCCAAGAGTTCCCAAGACTTGAGGGTCCATGTCATCCTCAAAGCCTATAGGCCCAGCTGTGATCTCTGGAAGCCTCCAGAGTGCTATGTGCTGTCTTCTTCTATCCAGATCAAACAGTCAGGGTTGGAGGGTCTCTACTGTTCAGCTAAGTGAGATTGTCACAGATCTTTTCAGCTGAGCATCCAGTGACCATGAGAGGATCAAGCCTGTTAAGCTATAGATGTTGACAAGGACACATTTCAGGGATGAGACTATAGGCCTTTTGGACCATTTATTGTGTGTGTGTGTTAAAAAAAATTGTTTTTTAATTTATTTGTTTATTTTAATTGGAGGCTAATTACTTTACAATATTGTGGTGGTTTTTGCCATGCATTGACATGAATCAGCCAAGGGTGTACATGTGTCCCCCATCCCGAAACCCCTCCCACCTCCCTCCCCATCCCATCTGTCTGGGTTGTCCCAGTGCACTGGCTTTGAGTGCCCTGTCTCATGCATTGAAGTTGGACTGGTCATCTATTTCACATATGGTAATATACATGTTTCAATGCTATTCTCTCAAATCATCCCACCCTCACGTTCTCCCACAGAGTCCAAAAGTCTGTTCTTCATATCTGTGTCTCTTTTGCTGTCTTGTCTCACATATAGGGTCATCATTACCATTTTCCTAAATTCCATACATATGCGTTAATATACTGTATTGGTGTTTTTCTTTCTGACTTACTTCACTCTGTATAATAGGCTCCATTTCACCTATGTCATTAGAACCGATTCAAATGCGTTCTTTTTAATAGCTGAGTAATATTCCATTGTGTATATGTACCACAACTCAGTTTCCCTATCACATATAAGAGTTCATGTATTTCATCTATTTGATAGAAAGTGCTTACACCTTTCCAATGCATTCTTTGTCTCAGTTAAACTGCTCTCTCAGGAGTTTGATCACTCAGAAATTTGATCATTGGGTTTCTTAAGGATTGTATCTTGATAGAATAATAAGACTGTTAATTATATTTACCACAAAATGTATGAATGAATAAATAAACGGAATCCTTTAACATTTTATTGGTAACTATTAAGATCTGTTAGAACAGGATATGTTATGCTGGATGTGGCTGGTCATTAATAATAGCGTTGCATGCACCAGAACTGTGTTATAGTAATATGTAGATATCCTCTCTGAATTTTCCCAATGCCCCTGAAGGATTATCTTCATTTACAGATGAGGAACTCAAGAATCACAGAAAGGAAGTTACTCCCCTAAGGTCCCACAGTTGGTAAGTGGTAGAGTTGGGAGCTAAATATTTCAGGTACATGTCTATTTCATAACCTTAAAGATTGCACAAAACCAGACTAGAATAGACGCTCAATCCAAATTAACTTAATCCAAATTCTTATGATTTGTGGGTGGCCTTTATAAACTTTCTTAGTTTCCTCCCCTCGAGATGCTGGGACAGAAAAAGTGTCCAAGAGAGTGATCATTAGCATTTTGTGACACTAAGGTATCAAGAACTTGCTGCAAAGAGGAGGCAGAGTGCAGGGGACGGCATGGGGCTAGGGTACCGGGCCACTGTGGCAGACCCTTGGGAAGTGACAGCTTGTCCTAACATTATTGCCAGCTGTTAACCCGCAGACTGAGAGGGAGCCTGAGGGCATCAGAGCCCAGAGGCCTGTGGCCTGCTGCTTTCTTGAGCAGAACTGACCTGAGATTTGACTTCTGTTCTTCCTTACAATTTCCTTCCTAGGCTCCTCACACTTTCATCATGCAGCATATGGTGCAGTAGAAAGAAGGTGAGCTCTAGAAAGTCAGAAGTGGGTCCAAGTCCTAACTCTCTCCCTTCAGCTGTGTGACCTCAAGCAAGTAACTTAACCACTCGGGTCTTTGGTTCCTGAGCTGGCTTGGTGTGAGGATTATTAAGGATTACATTAGCATCTAGCACAGCAAGCTCTCAATAATGAATATATTTCTATTCCTACTGTACTGCATTTTCAGCCCAGACTCTCCAACACTTTCCTCTCCTCTCATATTTTATTTGAAGCCTGGAGTCCACCAGGTGGTGCTAACTCCCCATCCTTACCACCTTCAGGCTTCAGGCAACCTCTGTATGGATCCATATCTCGCTCCATTGTACCAGCTCTATGCCTTTTTCTTTTCCTTGATCCCCACCCCCCCCCACACACACACTTATACTTTGTCCACATCAATGTGGCATGGACATAGAAAAGGGTTAAGACCCCATCTTGGCCAAATTAGAATCCTGATCAAGATTTACCCTGATGCAATCCCTAACCAGGAAAGGGAAAGAGTTCAAGTCCAGTCCCCAAGCAAAAACATACAAAACATACAAAAACATACCAGCATACATCTGCCCTACCTTACACCTGTACCATGGCCCACCCTGTTGATATGGCAGCCTCATTACTGCTAAAACTATGGTTAAGAGCACCAACTTGAGAACTAGACAAATCTTAGTTCACATCATGGCATGGCTGCTTACTGTGTGACTCTGGGCAAGTTGCTTAACTTCTCTGAGTCTCAAATAGCTTACCTCTACCTCATTCATTCATTCAACAGTATCTACTTAGCACCTAACTGGCATTGTGCTAGGCACTGGGAATACAGTGATGAGAAAGGAGATGCGCATGAATGATCACAGCCATTTATGTAAAACTGCAACTTTTCAAAGCAGTGCTGGAGGTCCCTGGTTTTATGGGACAGTGTCTGAGCAAGACTGGGAGGTAAAATGGACAGGATTTGGTTGGTGATGGATTGCAGGTGGAAGAGAAGGTAGAAGAATGAGTCAGGAATGATTCATTGCTTTCTGGTTGGCAGCAGGTGCCGTTCAGTCAGGCTGGCAGCAGAGGAAGAGGGTCAGGTTTGGGGAATAGCTGTGGCTAGTGGGGGCTACACACCCATGCACATGTGCACACACACACACACACACACGTATTGATTGAAAGCCCCTACTAGGTGTTGGAAGCATGCATTTTGTCTCAATTAAATCGTGATGGCAGCTTTATTAGGAGACTTACTAGCCCCATTTTCCAGGAGTGGAAACAGACCCAGAGGATTGAAGCGACTTGCCCTGGATCTCACAGCTAGTTAGTGGTAGATCCGGGATTAACTTTCATTCTGTAGCCCCAACACGTGCTTTTTCCACTACTTCACCCTGTGGGGCCCAGCACAGGCTGCAGGGGAAGGGAAGGCAGGCTGGCTAAGGGCAAAGGCTCCAGGAAGGCAGACAGGGTGGTGGGAGTAGAAGGGGGACAAAGGGAGCAGAGAGAGAAAGAATTGTGGTGAAAGCAGAAGGAACTCTCTCCGGTGATTTGATTAAGATTTATTTTCTGGAGACAAGTTAAGCAGGCCAAACTGAAGTTCATATTTCGTAGCACCGCCCCCCTTCTTCTACCAAACTCTGGCCCTGAACCCTGAGGCAGTGGTGGGGAGGGGAACAAATGAGGAGGCAGTTTATGAAGTGGCCCAAGGCCCAGGGCTAAATTTGAAATTAGCATGGGGATTTCAGTCACAGGAGTCAAGTTTCCGGGGCCATGGCTAAGTCCAGCAGCTGGGGCCCCATGGAGGGATAGAAAGCTGACCCTTCCTGGCTAGTGTTTTGGCCCCAACCTTCCTGTCACCTGCTTTATGCCCCTGGCGTTCTAGGAAGCAATGACAGTCACTCTCTTGGCTTGTGGCTTCTCATTCTATCAAAAGCTGTCTTCTGTACAGCTACGTGGGGCAAATGCAAAGGGAGCTGGGTCTGAGAAAGGCTGCGGAATAGGTTTTGGTAGGATGGCACTGCTGTTGGCCCTCTTTCCCAAGCTGATGCCCTCTTCTCCTAAGCTTCCCACGGAGCCCTCTGCTGGCCTGAGACACAAGCTCAAGGTCAGGTGATCCTTAATAGAAGTTCAAAGGCCCGTACCTCACCACCTGAGTCTTGGGTTCCTAGATCCTTTCTGGGTCGTAACTACTAAGCCAAAGTTTCTCCCAGGCTCTGGCGATCTGTCGAGGTATGGAATATTCTTAGGAGTTAGGGTGTTTTCTGTGATAATTTTTAAAATTGTGTTTTTATTACAATAAAAATCTAAAATGTATGCTAGAAGCCTATTTTGAATCCTTCATCTAGATGGCTACTTAATAAAATTAAGGGCAGCCATAAAATTTCTGGACCCTCATTTATATCTGCCTTGGTTTATTAGGATCAGGTTAGGCTGCGTGCAACAAAAAGTCATCTAAAATGAGACTAGTTTAAATAAGATAGAAGGTTAGTTCTCTATCATGTCAAAGAAGTCCAGAGATCAGATGTGTAGGTTTGATATGGTAACTCCATGAACTTGTTAGGGACTGTAATTCCTAGCTCTCTGCTGGGTCGTCCTTAGAGTCTGGCATTCATCCTCATGATCCAACTTGCTTGCTATAGCTCAGCTAACACTTGCTCATTTCAAGCAGTAATAGGAAGGAAAAAGCAAAGGAAGGACAGTCCCCACTCCTTTTAGGAGCACTTCCACTTGTATCTCATTGGCCAGAGCTTTGTGGTATGGTCATGCCTACCCACAAGGCAGGCCAGGGAAAGTGGTGTTTGAGTTGGGCACACCATGGGAGGAAGAGAGTGGTTTGTGGGGCAGATAACTAGCAATCTATGCCACAGTTTGTATAAAAGATCTCATTAGCATCACATTGTTCTACTTGCATTGTCAAGGACTAATGAGAAAAGAACATAGGAAGACTTAATACATAAATGATGGTTTAGTCCCAGTGAAGGCCAAATGATGTCCCTGAGGGCTGTAGGAATGACAGTTTAGCAGTAGATCTAATAGGAAAAAAAAAGTGATATAAGAGCTGAGTCATTGCCTGGCACTCAGTAATATAGTACAAGGAACTCAAAAGAAACTGTAACCCAGTCGGTACTTCAGTCACGGTCTAAATAGCCATTTAATTTTAGAAAAAACAACATCATCCACCTTGTTAAAATCATTGTTGCTCATTTGATTTTTATTGGTTTTGGAGCTTTGTTTTACACTTCATTTGGAATTTCGTTTCAGCTTTATAATCGGGTATCAGCCATAAACATCAGGAGTCTGCAGCCCATTTTCTTTTTGTACATAGTTCATAGTTTAACACTGTAATGAAAATGAGTCAATAATTGGGATACACACACACACACACACACACACACATTCCTTTTGAAAGGGTTATTCACCTGGGAGATCCTTCCTAAAACCACTGGGGGCCACTGTAGCAATGGAGGAAGGCTGTGGGAGTTGGAACCCTAAACTAAGGCTTCTGGCTTCAATTTCAGGGTTCTTTTCACACCAGCACCCCAGGGCTGATGAGGGGGAGGCAGAACTGTGCTGCAAAACAGGTGTTGAACCTAAACATAGCATATGATCAGAGGAGTCCAACATTGGAGGAGTTCATAAAGGTCATAGGCATGCCTCCTGCCTGAAGCTTGAGCTTCTCTGTAAGCCAAGTGCCTGGGTCAGGGCGTGAGGATGAGATTGGCAGTTTAGGGTGACATAAAGAAGCATCCGAGCCAAGGCTTGATTCAAATATTATGTCCCTGACATCAGGAGTCCTTGGGATATTTTCTTTCTAAATATGTTCCTGTGAACACTGGACGAGTGTAAGAGGTCCTGGGGCTGTATGTATGGAAAGGTATCTTATCCCTTGTTCCTAGTGACACACACTACACCATCTGCCACAGGCCCCCTTGGCTTGTGATGAAATCCACCTCCCAGGCTCCTTTTGCAACCTGGAGGACACACGGTTTCTCATGGGGCAGAGGGGCTGTGACAGATGGCAGGGCATCTTCTGAAGTTGGTAGTTGAGGGGGCAGAGGCTGATTCCAAAGGACTCGTTTCAGGCCATTTAGAGATGGAGAGAAGACAAGCTCTTTCTCTGGCTGCAGTAAATCTTTCTCAGCCCCAACCACTGCCACCTCCTTCGAGCACTTTCTCACATTCTCCATCTGCTGTGAAGGAATTCCACAGGGTTTAAGAAATCCTGAGAAACACTTAGGGTGTAAGAGTAAGAATCAGTGAGAAGAGAGAGAGGGAGAGAAAGAGGGAGGAAGAGAGAGGGAGAGAGAGACAGACAGAGACATGCAGAGAGAAGAGAGACACGTATACACAAGGCAGAGAGATAGATAGAAATAGATACTTACTGAGATATTTATTTAAAGAGGGAAAGAGAGGTAGAGAAACAGAAAAAGACAGAACTGAAGAGAAAGAAGAGGGAGAAGTGGAGGAGGAGAAAAGAGGAGAGAGTAGAAAGGGAAACAGAAAAATTTAAGACACATTTCAACAAGTGGAAAAGATGCTGCTGCTGCTGCTGCTAAGTCACTTCAGTCCTGTCCAACTCTGTGCGACCCCATAGATGGCAGCCCACCAAGCTCCGCTGCCCCTGGGATTCTCCAGGTAAGAACACTGGAGTGGGTTGCCATTTCCTTCTCCAATGCATAAAAGTGAAAAGTGAAAGTGAAGTAGCTCAGTCGTGTCCAACTCTGTGCGACCGCATAGACGGCAGCCCACCAGGCTCCGCCCTCCTTGGGATTCTCCAGGCAAGAACACTGGAGTGGGTTGCCATGGAAAAGATGAGGACAAGCCAAAGAGGGACTTATGAGCCTCCATGTTGCTCCCAAGTAGCAGAAAAGAGGATGGCAGGAGGCAATGTCAGCAAGGCATCTCTGTGCTTCTGCTGTCTCCAGGGAGAGAACTAACTACACCAGCCTGATCTTGTCTTCAGGAAGCTTCCAGTCCAAACAGACCTGCTGATTGTTCACTGCATTCTTAGACATTAGGATAGTGGGAGAGAAAAATCCATGACAAACCATAGCATACAAGGTGTCTGGAAAAGCTCTGGATTGGGGCTGGAATAACCTTTCACTTTATTTCAGTTACTCAGTTGTGTCTGACTCTTTTCGACCTCATGGACTGCAGAACACCAGGCTTCCCTGTCCATCACCAACTCCATAGAGTTGGAAACAAACTACAAATGTCAGATTTACTTTCCCTTCTCTACAAATTTAAAAGGAGGTTTCTTTTAAAATTCTGTCTTGCCAGAACGAAACCTGGTTCCACCTGAACTTAACTTTTCTGAAACCTTGAGCTAACCAGTGTGTTTTTCTTATGGAAATGTTTTTCTTAAGCTATGTTAATGAACTATGCATTTACCTTAGAATCTGTCTTTCTTCAAGTCTGTTCTGCCTAAAACTCAGAACCAATAATCACTCAACAAACCATTATGTTTTACCCATTGAAATGTTCTCTTAAGCTATTTTAATGAAACTATGTGTTTGCTCGGAAACCTGTCTTTCTTCAAGATTCATGTCAATTGTTTTATGACTCACCTTGTGCCAATGCTATCTCAAAATGCATGTTGTAGGTGAGGGGCCTGGTGCCACTCTCTGAGTTTTGAGACATTTCCTTTCCCCAATTAGCATCTTGCTAATAGGTATGTAACTTCTGGCTAAAAACTAGCAAGGGGGCACTCTTTCTGCCCCCTTCTGATGTCTATGTCAGAAGCTTTCCCTATCTCTTTTATACTTTAATAAAACTTTATTACACAAAAGCTCTGAGCAATCAAGCCTCATCACTGGCCCTGGATCGAATTCCTCTCCTCCTGAGGCCAAGAATCCCGGCGTCATTCACAGCTCATACTGACAATCTTTCGCTCCTCTGTCCATGGGATTTCCTAGGCAAGAATACTAGAGCAGGTTGCCATGCCCTTCTCCAGGGGATCTTGGGGTCCAGGCGATCTGCATTGCAGTTGGAGTCTTTACAGTCTGACCCACTCTGGTACTGTGGGACAATTGGAAGGGCCCCTGTACTAGGTGAAGGTCCAGGCGCTCACTTGTGAGACTCATCACTTATAAATTATGGGATGGAGTGATAATGTGCAATATTTCCCTCTACATGTGCAGGGTTTTCTTAATCAACTTGTCTTTGCATCATTAATTTTTACTGCTTGATCTCTCCATACCCCCAGTAGCTCTGCCAATGGGCACAGCAGCCTGGCATTTCCAGTCTTGTTCCTACAAAGATTATTTCCCCCAAAATGCATTGTATAGTCCACTCACTCCCAACTCTGTTAGGTCCCAAAGGAGCAGAATTCTATTCAACTAGTAGTTTTTAGATGTTTTGGGGATCTTTTCTGGTACAGGGGAAGGCAAATGAGCTGACTAGCTGGGAATTTCTAAGTTTGAACCTCAGCGTTGCAGTGTGATCTTGGCTGAGTTGCCTAACCTTTCTGAATCTGTTTCTTCATCTTTAGAGGAGGTATCAGGACACCCATTGCAGATGATCGCTATGAGAATGAAACAGTATGGCACGTGTGAATACGCCCCTCTCAGAGACTATCCCTTCTAGGTCCTGGAATCATTTAGCATGTAATGGAGGATGAAGAATGGATAGGGGCCAGTGAGCAGAGCCTGAAGAGGAAAGGGGAATAATAAAGGGAGATGCAGGTGTGAATAGAGGGGTGAGGGGGACTGTAGCACATGATAGTTTCCATGTTCTCTGTGAAAGAAGAGAAACGACTGAGTGCAAGAGAGTGGGAGTGGGCAGGAGGCTGGAAGAGCCTTGGAATCAGTCATTAGTGCTGCCTTCCACATGTAGATTATGCGTAGCTAGTGTCCCCTCACTCCAGTGGCCTCACTGCCCACAGCTCTAGAAATTTCCTTCTGCTTCAGAAAATCTGCTTGGATTAGGCACAGCATGGATTCTCCATGACAAACACTGCACATGTAGCTGCTACTCTTCCCAATTGCCTTGTCCCAAAAGACGTTCGCTCCTTGGAAGAAAAGTTATGACCAACCTAGACAGCATATCAAAAAGCGAGACATTACTTTGCCAACAAAGGTCCGTCTTGTCAAAGCTGTGGCTTTTCCAGTAGTCATGTCTGGATGTGAGAGTTGGACTATAAAGAAAGCTGAGTCTAGGAGAATTGATGCTTTTGAATTGTGTGTTGGAGAAGGCTCTTGAGAGTCCCTTGGACTGGAAGGAGATCCAACCAGTCCATTCTAAAGGAAATCAGTCCTGAATATTCATTGGAAGGACTGATGTTGAAGCTGAAACTCCAATACTTTGGCCACCTGATGCAAAGAACTGACTCATTGGAAAAGATGCTGATTCCTGATGCTGAGAAAGATTGAAGGTGGGTGGAGAAGGCGACAACAGAGGATGAGATGGTTGGATGGCATCACCGACTCGACGGACATGAGTTTGAGTAAACTCTGGGATTTGGTGATGGATAGGGAGGCCTGGCGTGCTGCAGTCCCTGGGGTCACAAAGAGTCGGGCACGACTGAGCGACTGAACTGAACTGAACTGATGTTGTTTTATCCTCAGTGCCATCCTGTGAGGTACGTTATTATTACTGTTTGGTAACTGAGGCTCAGAAAAACTAAGTCACGGAGTAAGTAAGTGGCACAGCTGGAATTTGAACCCAGGGAATCTGGCTCCAGAGACCCTATTTGGAGCAATTATCCTACATCACCTGCTTACAGACAAACAAAACAATAGCCACAAGAAAACTGAGTGAAAAAAAAAATACTATTTCTGTCCCACCACCAAAGAAGTCTGAAAATCCTGGTTATATGCCCCATGAGACCCCAAACCATGGCCACTTCCTCCCTAATGACAGCATATCTGAGCTGCAAACTACTGTGGAAGAAATATGTCACCTCTAGAAAACTCTTCCTGGAATATAAGTGAAGTGAAGTCGCTCAGTCGTGTCCGACCCTTTGCAACCCCATGGACAGTAGCCTACCAGGCTCTGCCGTCCATGGGATTTCCCAGGCAAGAATACTGGAGTGGGCTGCCATTTCCTTCTCCAGGGGATCTTCCCAATCCAGGGATGGAACCCGGGTCTCCTACATTGCAGACAGACACTTTACCATCTGAGCCACCAGGGAAGCCTTCCTGGAATACAAAGTGGGGTTCAAAGCCAGGACTTTCTGACCTCTAATTTCATTATCTTCAGCCCCTATGTTAGCTCCACTTTTCATATTGGGAGCCTTGTTATCACCGAGCACCCCACCCCCACCCCCCACTCCCGCCTTGCCCCGGGAATTGTGTCATAAACCTGGGCTATGATCAGACAATATTTTCTTTTGTGAACATTCTTCCTGGTTTTCAATATATGAACGTTCCTGTGGCCTTTTCCATTCCTTCTCAGAATAGTTCTGTACACTTGGAGGTAAGAATAATGACCAATAGGAATGGAGCTCTTACTCTTTGCACTGTTTTCACTGCTGTATACGGATGAGCTCTTTGAGTCCTCTACAGTTCTGTGAGGTAGGTACTATTATTAACTCTAGTGTACAAATGAAGCAACAGAGGCTTAGAGTGGCTGAGTGACTACCTCCAAGGTACATGGCGACTAAGTGGCAAAGCTGGGATTTGCCCCTTGGCTTGTGTGACTCAAGATCTGGGATTGTGATGGAGCAGGGGTGCTGGAGCAGATAAGTGAGGTTTTTAATAGAGAGATTTGTCCAGCAAATGTCCAATTGCAGAGATGAGGGAATTGGGGCTGAGCAATCTTTAGTGACTCACTTAGGTCATGGCCTTTTGGGGGCGGGAGGGAGTGGTGCTATGCCTTAAAGCCTCCACAGTTCTTGTCCAGTCTTCAAATCCTGGGAGGTCTTTGAAGGTTAGCCTGGGTCTGATTCATTTATCCCCTCAGTGGCTATCACATAGTAGGTATTTCAGTGAATAAAATTTTACTCTGAATTCATGTTTCACATCATTTTACTCTGGGCCAGCTTCTGTCTCCTTTAAGTAACAGGTTTTACCAGGTACCAGGTCAGGACCAACCTCCCTCTAACAAATATGGAATATAGAGGAGGGTCTGTTTGATTTAAGGTCATTGGTGGATTTACCATATGGATTTCAGCACTAGCATTTCACACATTCATTTCCTGCAGTCCTACAGAGTAAGAAAACACCTAGGGGTATGATCACAATTTACCAAAAAAAAAAAAAAAAATTTTAAAAAAGCACCTAGCAGTTATTGAGTGCTTTCTATATCCTAGGCACTGTTCTGAGACATTTATAAGTATTGATTCATTTAATCCTCACAACAATCCAATGAATTAGATACCATTATTGGTCCCTATTGTGCTGATGAAGAAACTGAGACTCAGAGAAAGCTGACTATGCAGCTAATAAGTGGTAGAACTAGGATTTTTTTTGAGAAATTTTTTTTAAATTTTATTTTATTTTTAAACTTTACATAATTGTATTAGTTTTGCCAAATATCAAAATGAATCCACCACAGGTATACATGTGTTCCCCATCCTGAACCCTCTCCCTCCTCTCTCCCCATTCCATTCCTCTGGGTCATCCCAGTGCACCAGCCCCAAGCATCCAGTATCGTGCATCGAACCTGGACTGGCAACTCGTTTCATTTTTAACCACATTTGGTTTCAAAGTCTCTGGGTTTTGTTTTAAGAAATTTTGAAATTTATTTAAAATTTTTTAATTGGAGGAAATTTTCTTTACAACATTGTATAGCTTTCTGCCGTACAACATGAAATCAGCCATAGGTATATATATAACCCCTCCCTCTTGAACCCTCTTCCCACCCTCTTCATCCCACCCCTCTAGATCGTCACAGGGCACTGAGCTGAGCTCTCTGTGTTATATAGCAGCTTCCCACTAGCTATCTATTTTACATACGGTAATATATATACGTCAGTGCTGCTCTCTCAATTCATCCCACCCTCTCCTTCCCCTGCTTTGTCCACAAGTTCGTTCAAAGTCTCTGTTCTTAACCATGATATTAACTCTTCACACTCCTTACACAAGACTTGCTGACTGATTAACAATGGGGACTGAATGAGAGGAAAAGGCAAAAACTACGAGGGCGCAGTGCTGTGCTCAGTCATTCAGTCGTGTCCAACTCTGTGTGACCCCATGGGCTGGAGCCCACCAGGCTTCTTTTTCCATGCGGATTCTCCAGGCAAGAATACTGGAGCGGGTTGCCATGTCCTCCTCTAAGGGATCTTCCCAACCCAGGGAAAGGACCCAGGTCTCCTGCACTGTAGGCAGATTCTTTACCATCTGAGCCATCAGGGAAGTCCAACTACTAGGAAAGGACTTGTGTAAGTGTGTGGTTGATGGTGTTATTCATGAATGCAACAGCCTTAGAAGAGGACTACTTTGAGAGATGTGGAGGGGTTATGAACTTGGCCTTAAGATATTTCAAGTTTGAAGCGTCTTTGAGATATCCAATTTAAGATGCCCAGAAGACAGATGGATATGTGGTTTGGAACTCAGAGGAGAGATTTGGGACTCTTTACCATATAGATAAAAACAACTACCATTTATTAGGTACTCACTAGTACCTAACAAAATCAAATCAAATCCCTTATGATTATACAGTGGAAGTGAGAAATAGATTTAAGGGACTAGATCTGATAGACAGAGTGCCTGATGAACTGTGGACGGAGGTTCGTGACATTGTACAGGAGACAGGGATCAAGACCATCCCCAAGGAAAAGAAATGCAAAAAAGCAAAATGGCTGTCTGGGGAGGCCTTACAAATAGCTGTGAAAAGAAGAGAAGCGAAAAGCAAAGAAAAAAAGGAAAGATATAAGCATCTGAATGCAGAGTTCCAAAGAATAGCAAGGAGAGATAAGAAAGCCTTCCTCAGTGATCAATGCAAAGAAATAGAGGAAAACAACAGAATGGGAAAGACTAGAGATCTCTTCAAGAAAATCAGAGATACCAAGGGAGCATTTCATGCAAAGATGGGCTCGATAAAGGACAGAAATGGTATGGACCTAACAGAAGCAGAAGATATTAAGAAGAGGTGGCAAGAATATATAGAAGAACTGTACAAAAAAGATCTTCATGACCCAGATAATCATGATGATGTGATCACCCACCTAGAGCCAGATATCCTGGAATGTGAAGTCAAGTGGGCCTTAGAAAGCATCACTACGAACAAAGCTAGTGGAGGTGATGGAATTCCAGTTGAGCTATTTCAAATCCTAAAAGATGATGCTGTGAAAGTGCAGCACTCAATATGCCAGCAAATTTGGAAAACTCAGCAGTGGCCAGAGGACTGGAAAAGGTCAGTTTTCATTCCAATCCCAAGAAAGGCAATGCCAAAGAATGCTCAAACTACCACACAATTACAGTCATCTCACATGCCAGTAAAGTATGCTCAAAATTCTCCAAGCCAGGCTTCAAATACATGAACCATGAACTTCCAGATGGTCAAGCTGGTTTTAGAAAAGACAGAGGAACCAGAGATCAAATTGCCGACATCCACTGGATCACGAAAAAGCAAGAGAGTTCCAGAAAAACATCTATTTTTGCTTTATTGACTATGCCAAAGCCTTTGACTGTGTGGATCACAATAAACTATGGAAAATTCTGAAAGAGATGGGAATACCAGACCACCTGACCTGCCTCTTGAGAAACCTATATGCAGGTCAGGAAGCAACAGTTAGAACTGGACATGCAACAACAGACTGGTTCCAAATAGGAAAAGGAGTACGTCAAGGCTGTATACTGTCACCCTGCTTACTTAACTTATATGCAGAGTACATCATGAGAAATGCTGGGCTGGAAGAAGCACAAGCTGGAATCAAGATTGCCGAGAGAAATATCAATAACCTGAGATATGCAGATGACACCACCCTCATGGCAGAAAGTGAAGAGGAACTAAAAAGCCTCTTGATGAAAGTGAAAGTGGAGAGTGGAAAATTTGGCTTAAAGCTCAACATTCAGAAAACGAAGATCATGGCATCTTGTCCCATCACTTCATGGGAAATAGATGCGGAAACAGTGGAGAGTGTCAGACTTTATTTTTCTGGGCTCCAAAATCACTGCAGATGGTGACTGCAGCCATGAAATTAAAAGACGCTTACTCCTTGGAAGGAAAGTTATGACCAACCTAGATAGCATATTCAAAAGCAGAGACATTACTTTGCCAACAAAGGTCCGTCTAGTCAAGGCTATGGTTTTTCTAGTGGTCATGTATGGATGTAAGAGTTGGACTGTGAATAAATCTGAGTGCCCAAGAATTGATGCTTTTGAACTGTGGTGTTGGAGAAGACTCTTGAGAGTCCCTTGGACTGCAAGGAGATCCAACCAGTCCATTCTAAAGGAGATCAGTCCTGGGTATTCATTGGAAGGACTGATGCTAAAGCTGAAACTCCAATATTTTGGCCACCTGATGTGAAGAGCTGACTCATTGGAAAAGACTCTGATGCTGGGAGGGATTGGGGGCAGGAGGAGAAGGGGACGACAGAGCATGAGATGGCTGGATGGCATCACTGACTCGATGGATGTGAGTTTGAGTGAACTCCGGGAGTTGGTGATGGACAGGGAGGCCTGGCATGCTGCGATTCATGGGGTGGCAAAGAGTCGGACCCGACTGAGCGACTGAACTGACTGAACTGAGGTGCCAGGGCTGTTCTAAGAGAGTTATGTGGATTAACAACTGTAATTTAATTCTCATGGTAACCCTGTGAATTTAGTGCTTTATTAGCCTCATTTGAAAGATGAGGAAATTAAGGTCCAAAGAAGTTAAATGTGTTACCCGGGATCATACAGCTGGTAAATTGCAGAGACAAGATTTAAGCAGAGGCAGTCCAAATCCAGGACCAGGCTCTGCTCTGCTCTGAACATGATAGTTGTGTGGGAATCACTGGTGTGTGTGTGTGTGTGTGTGTGTGTGTGAGAGAGAGAGAGAGAGAGAGAGAGAGAGAGAGAGAGAGAGAGAGAGTTGTGAAAGGAAGAGAGGAAAGGGAGAGAAACAAAGAGGGAATGAGTAGAAGAGGCAGAGAAAATGATTGTTCAGGAATTTCACCATGTAATGGCTGGCTAGGTAGAAGAGAAAAAGGCAGCAAAGTTGTGGATTTATTTATTTTCTCTCTCTCCTACCACTTAGTAAGCCTCAAGAGGGCATACTTTTTGTTTATTTTGATCACTGTTGTATTCCTCATGGCTTTAATTAACAAATACACACCTAGTATATTCTATGGAGAAGGCGATGGCACCCCACTCCAGTACTCTTGCCCGGAAAATCCCATGGACGGAGGAGCCTGGTAGGCTGCAGATCATGGGGTCGCTAAGAGTCGGACACGACTGAGTGACTTCACTTTCACTTTTCCCTTTCATGCATTGGAGAAAGAAATATGGCAACCCACTCCAGTGTTCTTGCCTGGAGAATCCCAGGGACAGGGGAGCTTGGTGGGCCGCCGTCTATGGGGTCGCACAGAGTCGGACACCACTGAAGCAACTTAGCAGCAGCAGTAGCAGCAGCAGTATATTCTAAGAGCTTTAAGAATATTAGCTCATTTAATTCTCATCAACAACTGAATGTGATTAGCACTCTTATTTTCTTCATTTTGATAGATGAGGAAATGAAAGTACAGACAGGTTAAGTACGTGGCTCAGAGTCCTGCTGCTGGCCAGTGGTAGAGTGGAGACTCAAGGTCAGGCGGTCTGGCTTCAGAGTCTGTTAATAGCTAGGTGATGCTCAAGAAATATTTCTTGAATGAAAAATGCGGGAGTCAACTGGGCTCCTAAGAAGTCCAATAATTGGGTGATTGAAATATCTTCTGGCTATGGTGACTTGTAGGTGGTCTTCAAAAAAAAAAAAAAGTCTGTCTGGTTCAGTTCTGACCTAACAGAGAGATCAGGAGAAGAACCAGAGACCAGGAGAAGAACCTGCAGGCTGGAATTCAGCCTGTCCACATTTGTTGAGCACCTGCCATTTTCCAAACACCATCCTATGGGCTGAGTGTAGAGCAAATGAACCAAATTCCCTATCTTCAAGAAGCTCACATTCTGGTGGAAGAGGCAATGAATAAAAATAAAAGAAATCATAATATCAGCAAGTGATATGTGCTGTGAAGACAAGTGAAGTCAGGTAAGAAAATACAGAGGGATAGGAGAGAGCGCTGTTTGAGATATGTCATATCTGGTCAGTTGGGTCCTCAAGTTGACTCTGAGAACATCTACAGAACGAAATGTACCTTTGGGACCTTTGGGGGTGCTGCTTCGTCTCTGGAGAGGCAGTATATTAAAGTTCTAAGAACAAAATCCCTCAAGTCAGACAGACATGAATTAGAAGCCAGTTGCTAGCTGTGTGACCTTCGGCAAGTTACATACCCTCTCTGTGCTTCAGGTTCCTAATCTATAGAAAGAGTATAATTATAGTACGTGCCTCCTAGGGCTGTTGTGAGAATTAAATAAGTCTAAAGCAGTGCCAGGCACTCAGAAGACATGTAATAACTACCATATGAAGCTTAAAAGGGTGATAGAATCAGCAGATGCTAATGACAAGTTGGCTTCCCTGGTAGCTCAGCTGGTAAAGAATCTGCCTGCAATGCAGGAGACCCTGGCTCGATTCCTAGGTCAGAAAGTTCTTCTGGAGAAGGGACTAGGCTACCCACTCCAGTATTCTTGGGCTTCTCTGGTGGTTCAGTGGTGAAGAATCCGTCTGCAATACGGAAGACCTGGGTTTGATCCCTGGGTTGGGAAGATCCCCTGGAGGAGGAAATAGCAACCCACTCCAGTATTCTTGCCTGGAGAATCCCCATGGACAGAGGAGCCTGGTGGGCTACAGTCCATAGGGTCACAAAGAGTCAGACACGACTGAGTGACTGAGCACAGCACAATGACAATTTAAGGGGAAATATTGTACAACAGAAAAAACCTGGGCTCTGAAGCCAGATAGATCAGGGTTTAGATCCAGGTTCTGTTATTTCCTAGTGTGGCTTGCTCACATCATTTATCCTTTGAGGTTCAGCTTCCTCACTTGTACAATGGAAAGAATCATTTTTACTGTGTAGGATTTTAATAAGGACTGTAATATTAAAAAAAATCACTAGAAGGAATTCATAAATTTGAATTACTACCGTTAGTAGCATGTACTATTATTAAACACTTACTGATTGATAATAACATAGACTTGTTATCATAACAGGTGAGACCTAGGGGGTTTTCTGACCAGGTTTTATTTCACTTCTGTTTTCTCAGTTTTTCTGAGAAACCGAGCCTGATCTCTTGGTTTCTTCTCTCAATTCTCTCTTGGCATCCTTGCTTTTAAGCATCTAATATGCTTAGACCTCAGACCGAAGTCTTCAGTTCAGCCTTTCTCTCAGCACTTTCGTGACTACTATGTTCTTTTCATCAGTCAGTCCTCCTGGGACTGCAAGCCACCTAGGCCAGACCACGCATTCAGAAAAGGAAAAATCCATAAAGAAAAAATTCTTCTAAAATGTAATACCTTATTTATCACTCTACCCACAAGGGGGCGCTACTCCACATATAATTCTTACCTTTTTGCTGCAACGATTAATCAAAAACGGAGACGAGGGCAGACTAATCACAAATAAGTAGACCCCCCCGCCCCGCAAATTTGTCTGAAGACCAAACCCCTCGCATTGGCCACAGCCTCCGCCTTGTACCCGGGCCTCAGGATGGGCCTTAGGATGGGCCTTATTCTGAGGACAATACAGCTTAATGGTGAATATCACTGGGTTTGGAGTCAAGCTGCTTCGGTCCTGACTCTAACACTTCCTAGCTTTGTGCCCTCTAAGCCTGAGCTTTTTTACCAAAAATGTGGGATACCATTGGCAACTATCTCAGGATGAGTCTGCGGAGCAAATGGTCAGTGTTTGTAAAGAGTTTATCACTATGTGGCCTGGCACCTATTACATACTCAATAAATGTTAGCTATTTCTGAACCCTCACCCTGGCCACCAACTGAATTTCCAATCAGGTCATACACTGAGCTCCAAATCCTAGCTACTGACTGTCTCTCAGCTGGCCATCTCACCTGGCGTCTGCTCCAGGCAGTGATGGTGGGGGATGGATCTGTGGCTTTGCATTCCTACTAAGGGTGACCCAGTTCCAGGTTCCCTAATGTCTCTCCCCTATGCCCACCCTGGCCCATCGCCTGTCATGTGTACCCTTATGTATTCAAGCTAAGGCTTCAGGAGACCGTGCTAATTTGGGATCTCAATTTCCCTGCTAGCCTTGGACTTGGAAACTGGCTTAGATTACACATTTCTGCCATGGAGAGCAACCTTCCACCCTATCCCCCCTCCTCCGCCCCGCCAACAAATAGGTACATGAACACCTCACATACACACATACATACACACATACAGAGGCTTCTTCCACTCAAACTCCAGGAACAAATTCCTGCCCAGGGGGGAGGGAGTGAAAGGTAGCTGAGTCGTGTGGGACAGCTGGGCCACTGGCTCAGCCCCTGCCAGGCACTTTTCCTAGTAAGGGCATCCTTTGGGAGACAGTATCCAATTGAAGACACAGCCCTTAGGGAGCTCCATGACTGTTTCTCTTAGCCCTGCTAGCAATGTCCCCAGAACCCTTTTGGGGAATTGTATTTAGAGACCTGCTGGTACTCACTGACCCGGTCATTCAGCAGCTGGTGCCTGCCCACCTGCCTCCCCTCTTTGTCTCTCCTCCCATCCCATGGCTCTGGCTGTACCCACAGAGATAAGTGATTCACACATCCCTAATCTGTGGTCTCCCCTAGTACTGTGGATGGCCCCAGGGTGCCCATCATCAGTGTTTGTATGCCTGCACCCACAGCAACTCCCGTGCCATTTCAGTTGTTTCCCCGAGGGACCAGATGATTTCCAGCTTCTCCAGCTGGAGAAGTGTGTGGGCAAATCCTCCAGGGTTCCAACAGCTTGTGGAGATGGGCTTCCCTTGGATGTGATTTGAAAACACTCTTGTATTCACGTCACAAATATTTGATGAGGCCCTATTATATGCCAAACACTGTTCTTAGTCTAGGAGATATAAAGATTACAACAACAAAAAAAAAAAAAAAAAAAAGAAGGAGGAGGAGGAGGAAGAGGAAGAGGAGGAGAAGGAGAGAAAGGAAAAAAAAAAGACTAGAATTTTCCAAGAACCTTAGGAGTCAATGGGACTGGAATGCCAGTATTGTGCTTACTAGGTGCCAGGCAATGTTCTGAGTGCTGTATCATCTATTAACTTAGTTAATCTTCAAAACCTCAAATAAGGAATATGAGGAGTGTTATTATTACCATTTTACACAAGCAGAACCTGAGGCTCAGAGAGGTTTCATGGTTGTAGTGAGTGAAATAGTGTCCCCCTAAATTCATGTCCAACTGGAACTTTAAAATGTGACAAACATTATTTGTAGAGGTAACTAGTTAAAGATCTTAAGATGAAATCATACTGGATTTAGGGTGGGGCCTAAGTTCAATAACTGATGTCCTTATAGAAGAGGGGAAGACACACAGAAACACAGAGAAGAAGCCTAGGTGAAAATGGAGGCAGATATTGGAGTTACATGTCCATAAACCGAGGAATATCATGGATAATAGGCAGAAGCTGGGAGAGACGCATGGGACAGTTTCTCCCTCAACAGCCTCCAAAAGGAACCCCCCCTGCCAACATCAAGATTTCAGACTTCTTGCCTCCTGTAGTGGGAAAGAATACATTTCTGCCGTTTTAAGCCATTCAGATTGTGGTAATTTGTTACATCAGCCCCAGGAAACTAATGCGATGAATTACAGAGCTCAGATTTTGGACCTAAACAGCAGGCTCCTAAATCTGTTCTCTTAATCCCAGAGCAGAGATTTGCTCTTAGGGTTTGGATGGAAGATGCCCGTGTGTGTGTGTGTGTGTGTGTGTTCTGTTGTCAACAGCCAACAGCTGTCTTATACCTCTCACACTGGTGACCCCAGTGAAAAATAGCCTGGTCCCCTGTGAGCCCCAGTGTTCTCATGTGAACAATTAGGAATTTGCGATAGCTGGTCTTTAAGGCCTCTTCCAGTTGTGACATTTTATGAGGCTGTGATTCATGGTTTGGGAGGGGGGCGGCGGCACAGAGACAGTACTGAGAGCAGGTCGTGGATGAGGGGGATAAAGGATATGCATTATATGTAATTGACTGATTTTCACAAGGCCTGCGGATAAAAACCCTGTTATGGAAAATTTTTCATTATCTTTCCCTGTTGTTCTCTTTCTGTCTGTCTCTCTCAGAGTCCGCCTCCCCCCACCTCTCCCTTGCTAGCACATGCATATGCATCTCTACACCCACACACATGCCCGGAGACTCCTCTCCAACTCTGGAGAGTAAGTTCATATTTATGAATTTCAAATTGGTACAGAAGGAAGGGGCCAAGGTATGAATGGCTGGCACTTCCTGGCAAGGAGAAAGGCATTGGGGGAGGGGGCGGGGGGAGGACCCCAGAGACTTGGGGCTGGAAACAGTGTTATTAAGTATGTTCATTAATGAGCCCAAGAAGGAAATGACTAATAAATTGATGGAAGGAGCCTGATGGCACTAAACCACTTGGTTAATTAAAACCACAGAGGTCGTGGAGTGACTCCAAAAAGCCCCTGAGGATGGAAGTGGTCAATAGGAGACAAATAAAGAATGAAGCCAAGAAAGACCATTTGGGGGTAACTGTTGAAGGGCTGTTTCTTGCAAGGAGAGGTGTCTAAGACCGGGAAAAAAGCAAATGGGCAAAGCACCTCAATTCCAAACAGTCTTCCCTGATCGACCTCCCCTAGGTACTAACACTCCCCAACACTTGGACGCTTCTTCATAAATGGTGTCACGCCTTTCTGTGTGTTTCAGTGACTATAGTCATTTTCTCAGCTGCCACTGGGAATGGGTCTGGGGCGTAGGTCCAGAGCAAATGGGAGGAGCTTTGGCACCCCATGGAAGCCTCTAGATATTGGTCAGGTGGAAGGGGATCTGAGGATCTTTCCTGTGGTCAACAGTCACGTGGTGTACAGCCTCACAGGCTGGAATGTACCTTTCTCCAGATTAGCCCCTAGAAGTGGTTTCAAATGGGATGATAGGAAATGATGTTGGAAATTGGCACAGCGCCAGTTTAAGTTCTGGGTGGCCATTTGCATAACAGTGATAGGTACCTCAGGGTTTGCATGCTGGGACCTGCCCTAAAGGCTTTGTCTGTCTCTCTTGGCAGAGTGGTCAAGCACAAATACTAGATGTCTCAAGTCAGACTAGATTCGGCAAGTCACTCAGCCTTCTGGACCTCAGTTTCTTCATCATAAGGCTGTTTCTAATGTACAGCAGAGTGAGTCCAGTTACCAGTGTTATATACTCAAAAATTGTTAAAAGAATAGATCTTAAATCTTAGTATCTCAAAAAATGGTGATGGACAGGGAAGCTTGGTGTGCTGCAGTCCATGGGATCACAAAGAGTTGGACACAGAGTGTTCAGAGTGACTGAACTGAACTGACCTCAAAAAATAAGATAATTTTATGAGATGATGGAGGAGTTAACTAATTGTATTGTGGTAATTATTTAGCAATATATATGAATACTAAATAATCATGCTATACACCTTAAACTTACATATATCATGTGTCAATAATATCTCAAGAAAAGAACCATGCTGGGCAAATAAATAACATCCTTTGTCATTTTCACCTAGATATCTTTTGTATACCTTAAACTCAATGTAACTCTACTCCCCACCTTATGTTACTCTCTCAGTTAATGACATCACTGTTAACTAAATTTCTTCAACTATAAACAGGGCCTCCTAACTGGCTCCCATGCATCTGTCTCTCCTTCCTACAGCCCATTCTCCACAGTGTAGCCAGATAAGCTTTCCGAAATATGAATCCAATCATGTCACTGTGCCCCAGCTGAAAACTTCATACTCCCCATTTCTTTAAAGATCAAATCCATGCTCTTTGTTTCATCCTCTAAGGAAATTCATAATCCTTTTCACATCCAGCCTTCTGTCCACTCCTCACAAAGTCTTCACATGAGCCTCATGGAATCCCTCACCCAAATACACCATGCTATTTCACTTCTCTCTGCCTTTGGATACACTGTTTATTTTCCCTAGTCTTACTTGTTGAACTCCTATTCATCCTTCAAAGCCAGGGTCAAGACTGCCCTTCTTCGGGAAGTCCTTCCTGTTCCTCCCAAGCACACATTTCTTTGCCCTCCTCGTGCTCTCAAAGCAGGTATTCAGGCCCCTGTTCATCACATCGTTGCTGTCTAAAGGTGGTCTATTTATTCCACTTGCCAGAGTGCTCCCCATCGCTTGGCAGGAGTCAGCCTAAGCTGTCATAGTCCAAGGAATAGAATCAAAGCCTCTGGCTGTGGCCAGTCTGTGTCCCGGACTTTGCTCTCCCTGTTTCTCCAAAACAAACTCTGTCACAGTCCCCCAGGGAACTCGAGAAACACAGAAAACTGAGGTGACAGGAACTGATGTTAAACAAGCTGGTGCTGCTGGATAAAATCTTCTCATAACAAGTCCCAGTCAGCTTCATGTCTTCAAGACAAATGACCCGGCACTGATGGCTCTACAATTGCCAGCTCTTCTAATTGAATGTCGAGAACCTTGCTTTTGGGAAACCAGTGGCTTAGACCCTACCTGCCCAAACCTTACCTAGGTATATGTCCTCTCTGGTTCTCTATTCAGTGGACAGGTGTTAAGTACCTGCCATGTGCCAGGTATCTTACAAGGCATTTCTAGAAACACGACCTCATTTAATCATCATAACAATCCTATCTGGTAGATACTATCACCTCCATCTGAAATATTATAGGGAACCTGATGGCCCTGATGAACTATGGATGGAGGTTAGTGACGTACAGGAGACAGGGATCTAGACCATTCCCAAGAAAAAGAAACGCAATAAAGCAAAATGGCTCTCTGAGGAGGCCTTACAAATAGCTGTGAAAAGAAGAGAAGCAAAAAGCAAAGGAGAAAAGGAAAGATACACCCAGTTGAATGCAGAGTTCCAAAGAATAGCAAGGAGAGATAAGAAAGCCTTCCTCAGTGATCAGTGCAAAGAAATAGAGGAAAACAATAGAATGGGAAAGACTAGAGATCTCTTCAAGAAAATTAGAGATACCAAGGGAACATTTCATGCAAAGATGGGCTCAGTAAAGGACAGAAATGGTATGGACCTAACAGAAGCAGAAGATATTAAGAAGAGGTGGCAAGAATATATAGAAGAACTGTACAAAAAAGATCTTCATGACCCAGATAATCACGATGATGTGATCACTCACCTAGAGTCAGACATCCTGGAATGTGAAGTCAAGTGGGCCTTAGGAAGCATCACTATGAACAAAGCTAATTGAGGTGATGGAATTCCAGTGGAGCTATTTCAAATCCTAAAAGATGATGCTGTGAAAGTGCTGCACTCAATATGCCAGCAAATCTGGAAAACTTAGCAATGGCCACAGGACTGGAAAAGGTCAGTTTTCATTCCAAGCCCTAAGAAAGGCAATTCCAAAGAATGCTCAAACTACCACACAATTGCATTCATCTCACACGCTAGTAAAGTAATGCTCAAAATTCTCCAAGCCAGGCTTCAACAATACACGAACCGTGAACTTCCAGATGTTCAAGCTGGTTTTAGAAAAGGCAGAGGAACCAGAGATCAAATTGCCAACATCTGCTGGATCATCGAAAAAGCAAGAGAGTTCCAGAGAAACATCTACTTCTGCTTTATTGACTATGCCAAAGCTTTTGACTGTGGATCACAATAAACTGTGGAAAATTCTGAAAGAGATGGGAATACCAGACCACCTGACCTGCCTCTTGAGAAATCAGGAATGCAGTCAGGAAGCAACAGTTAGAACTGGACATGGAACAACAGACTGGTTCCAAATAGGAAAAGGAGTACATCAAGGCTGTATATTGTCACCCTGCTTATTTAAGTTATATGCAGAGTACATCATGAGAAATGCTGGGCTGGAGGAAGCACAAGTTGGAATCAAGATCGCCGGGAGAAATATCAATAACCTGAGATATGCAGATGACACCACCCTCATGGCAGAAAGTGAAGAGGAACTAAAAAGCCTCTTGATGAAAGTGAAAGTGGAGAGTGGAAAATTTGGCTTAAAGCTCAACATTCAGAAAACGAAGATCATGGCATCTGGTCCCATCACTTCATGGGAAATAGATGCGGAAACAGTGGAGTATCAGACTTTATTTTTTTGGGCTCCAAAATCACTGCAGATGGTGACTGCAGCCATGAAATTAAAAGACGCTTACTCCTTGGAAGGAAAGTTATGACCAACCTAGATAGCATATTCAAAAGCAGAGACATTACTTTGCCAACAAAGGTCCGTCTAGTCAAGGCTATGGTTTTTCTAGTGGTCATGTATGGATGTAAGAGTTGGACTGTGAATAAATCTGAGTGCCCAAGAATTGATGCTTTTGAACTGTGGTGTTGGAGAAGACTCTTGAGAGTCCCTTGGACTGCAAGGAGATCCAACCAGTCCATTCTAAAGGAGATCAGTCCTGGGTATTCATTGGAAGGACTGATGCTAAAGCTGAAACTCCAATATTTGGCCACCTGATGTGAAGAGCTGACTCATTGGAAAAGACTCTGATGCTGGGAGGGATTGGGGGCAGGAGGAGAAGGGGACGACAGAGCATGAGATGGCTGGATGGCATCACTGACTCGATGGATGTGAGTTGAGTGAACTCCGGGAGTTGGTGATGGACAGGGAGGCCTGGCATGCTGCGATTCATGGGGTGGCAAAGAGTCGGACCCGACTGAGCGACTGAACTGACTGAACTGAGGTGCCAGGGCTGTTCTAAGAGAGTTATGCTTGCTCCTTGGAAGAAAAGTTATGACCAACCTAGACAGCATATCAAAAAGCAGAGACATTACTTTGCCAACAAAGGTCCATCTAGTCGAAGCTATGGTTTTTCCAGTAGTCATGTATGGATATGAGAGTTGGAGTATAAAGAAGGCTGAGCACTGAAGAATTGATGCTTTTGAACTGTGGTGTTGGAGAACACTCTTGAGAGTCCCCTGGGCAGCAAGGAGATCCAACCAGTCCATCCTAAAGGAGATCAGTCCTGGGTATTCATTGGAAGGACTGATGTTGAAGCTGAAACTCCAATACTTTGGCCACCTGATGTGAAGAGCTAACTCATTTGAAAAGACCCTCATGCTAGGAAAGATTGAAGGCAGGAGGAGAAGGGGCAACAGAGCATGAGATGGTTGGATGGCATCACTGACTCAATGGACATGAGTTTGGGTAAACTCTGGGAGTTGGTGATGAACAGGGAGGCCTGGCGTGCTGCAGTCCATGGTGTCACAAAGAGTCGGACACGACTGAGTGACTGAACTGAACTGAACTGATGGCTCCAGAGGTGGAGGGACTTGCTCAAGATTACCCAGTTAATAAAAATAACATATCACTCCCGAGTTCTTACTGGTTGCCTGACACTGTGTGAAATACTTTATGGACACCGTTTTATCTATATTAACAACTCTGGAAAGTAGATAATATAATCTCCATCTTAGAGGTGGGGAATTTAGGACTGAGGGAGATGATATGATTTAACCAATATTCCATGATTAATCAGTGACACGGCTGGAACTGTGAATCCTTGTTTCTCTGTCTTTAGATCCGATCATCCTTCTACCACACCAGAACAATCTCTTCTTCCTTCATCAGATCAGAGTTCTCCAAGCAGAGAACTCTGTATTTCCCACAACAAGAAGAGCTATGGTTCACAGTGCTCTTCAATATGAGGAGGAGATGAACTAAGTAAGGAATGAGCATCAGGCTACTCCAACCCAAACTTTAGGACCCAGGACTGGTGTGAATATGGTCCTTGGGAGAGTCGGGCCATTTTGTAGCGTGTTGCCCTGCATCTTCTGGTCCCTGAGGTAACCATCTTTGACTCTTAGGGTTCTGAAGGGAAGCTTCTTCTCTGGGAATAAAGCAAGTTTTCAATAAGGAAAGATACTCCAATCACACACCCATTGCTCTGAAGGTAACCTTTGCTAAGAAAAAGGCAAGCTTTGCAGAAATAGAAGCTGAAACTGCAGTCACTTTTCCAAATGGTTGTCTTTTGGGAGACACATGGATGATGGACCTGGAATACTTACTAAGCATCCTTCCTGGAAGTCACTAGCTCGCTTTATGTTCCTAGACCTCAGTTTCCCATGAACTCAATGAGGGGATAGACCAGAAACCCTCTAAGGTCCTTAAGAGTTCGAATCATCGATAGTTCTAGGTCCCCAACATTGACCACCTCCTAACCTGTTGAGGGCTGTGAATTTCTTGGGCCAGCTTCTAGGTCTGTGTCAGCATGGACATGCACCCCAGTTAGGTACTTACTTCATCTTCTTCCCGATACTCTTTTAAAGTAAGTGGACTGATAAAACAGACAGTCAAATAATGGCTCTGGGGAACTCTGAGGGATCTCTTAACTCCTTCCACTGCCACCACCCAGAGCCACAGCCAAATGAAATGGCTCTTGGAACAGAACTGGCTCATCCCATTAAGGAGATGAGAGTTCTATGAATTGGGAAGACACTTTCAAAGGCAGAGAGGTCAGAAACCAGGGCCCATAGCTAAATACTACTCTCTGGGTAGAAAAATGGGGGGCTTCTGTAGGCTTGACGGTGGGGCCTGGAGATCAAGGAGGCAAGTGAGCTCAAAGGGAGACCACCAGCTTAGCAAATGGAATTAGCACTAATTGGAGTTACTGTCTTCCACTTCTCGCCCCGGGCTGCTTTTATCTCCCTCAGCAGCTCCATTTCCTGTTTTCACACCCCACCTCCCTCCCAGTCCTTTCTGAATTTGTCCCCATTGTGTTGGATGCTATGGATTATTTCAAACACCATAGACGGGCTCTCTCAGGCCCCTTCCCAGTCAATACTCCCCTAGGAAGTAACCAGGAGTCTAGAATCACCTGGAGGACTTGTTAAAGCACAAATGATGGGACCTTACATTCAGAGATTTTGATTCAGTAGATATGGGTGGGCCCATAAATTAGCACTTATAACAAGTTCTCAGGTGCTCTGAGAACCACTGTACTAGTCTGACCTCTATCAGCATCAATCAGTTTTGCTTATTCTTCAGTGTCCTCTTGTGTGTCTGCCTTCTTTCACTCATCTTTCTGTATGTAAAGTTCACCCATGTAGTCAACTATATCAGTAGTAGTTCTTTTTTCTTTTCTTTCTTTGTAGTAGTTAGTAGCATTTCATTGCATGAATAGAGCACATCTTACTTATTCATTCTACTGTTGACAGATATCTGAGTAATTTATAGTTAGGTGCTATTATGCATAATGTTGCTATGAATATTCTTATACATGTTTCTGGTGGACATATGCACTCACCTCTCTGTATCTCAATGTATAGAATAGCGGCATCGTATGGTGTTTATTTTTTCACTTTCTTAGGTACTGTCAAACAATTTTCCAAAGTGGTTATGTGAATTTGTACTCCCACTGGCAGAGTATGAAAATTTCAGTTGCTCCTTATTCTTGCCAATATTTGGTACTGATGCTCTTGTTTTGAACTTCAGCCAATTTAATGTGTGTGCATGTGTGTAGTGTCTCTGGTTTTAATTTGCATTCTATGTGGCCATTTTAATTAGACTGCATAGTGTAAAACTGTTAGTGGAGATAGGAATGCCCAGCAAGGGGCCTTCAAACCAGTGACAGATGGTATGGTAAACACTGTAGAAATCAGCTCAAATGAGATGATGGAGCACTGGATGGAGACAGGTGGGGAAAAGTTCAAGGGAAAATCCAAGCTTCTTCACTGTTATTATTCTCTCTTTGAAATGGATCAGGGACCTCAAGGTTGGTGTTTAGCTTGGGAACACTGACACAGTTAATGCCAGTCCCTGAAATGAGAATGGATTTGGTGTATAGGAGGTACAGAAAGAAAGCCAATTTGGTTGAAGTGTTAGAAAAAAAAAGGGGAGGATATAGATGGTGTTCGAGAGCTCAACAGGGACCATCTTTCAAAGGGTCTTGTAGGCCACAGAAAAGAGCCTGAAGTTTATTCCAAGTGCAATGTCAATCCAATAAAGTTTTCAGCAGGGGAGTTTCAGGGTATGATTTATGTTTTTGAAAATATCACTCTGGATAATGTATAGAGCAGTGGTTCTTGTCCTTGGCTACATAATGGACTCATATGGGGAATTTTAAAAAATACTGATTTCTGAATCTTACCTCCCAAGATTATGATTAATTTGGCCTACAGTATAGCTGGGACCTTGGGAATGAAGGCAGAGAGAAGTGGGCAGAGCTGAGACAGATTCTGAATGTGGAATATATTGGGTTTGGAGCTTGACCATGAACTACAGGGAGAGGAATCAGTGAAAGACACGGCCAAGTGTCTTTTTCTAAATTTATTTTTAATCAAAGGATAATTACTTTACAATATTGTGTTGATTTCTGCCACGTGTCTTATATATGGGACTTACAGTAGATGGTGGTGCCATTGGAACACTAAGGAAGGAGCAGCAGATTGAGTATGGAACTGTGAGTTCAGTTTTGGATAGAATGAGTTTAGGATAAATGAGCTATTCAAAGAGATAGATAGAACTCCATAATGGATTAGATACAGTGAGGTGAGAGGAAGCAGGAAAACTATAGAGGAGTTCCTCCTTTAATGTCTTATTTCAGCCTTTCCATGACTCTTGTCTTACTTATTTCCATTCTCTGGTCTAGATCTATCACTGTGCTTTGGGTACGAAAAGACTAACCAGATAAACTTCCTGTAAATGTGTTAGCTCACTCCATTCCATCCTCCTCTGTGATAAAATTTATCTTTATGTGCTAAGTCACTTTAGTTGTGTCTGAGTCTTTGTGACCCCATGGACTGTAGCCTGACAGACTCCTCTGTCCATGGGATTCTCCAGGAAAGAATACTGGAGTGGGTTGCCATGCCCTCCTCTAGGGGATCTTCTTGACCCAGGGATCAAACTCATGTCTCTTATGTCTCCTGCATTGGCAGGTGGATTCTTTTACCAGTAGCACCACCTGGGAAGCCCCACTTAAGTTTAAATTTAGCTTTCAGTCAGTTCTGTTCCGGAGAAGGCACTGGCGACCCACTCCAGTACTCTTGCCTGGAAAATCCCATGGACGGAGGAGCCTGGTAGGCTGCAGTCCATGGGGTCTCGAAGAGTCGGACACGACTGAGCGACTTCACTTTCACTCTTCACTTTCATGCATTGGAGAAGGAAATGGCAACCCACTCCAGTGTTCTTGCCTGGAGATCTCAGGGACAGGGGAGCCTGGTGGGCTGCCGTCTATGGGGTCGCACAGAGTCAGACACGACTGATGCGACTTAGCAGCAGCAGCAGCTGCAAGTGCAGCATGCCAGGCTTCCCTGTCCATCACCAACTTCCAAAGCTTGCTCAAACTCATGTCCATCGAGGCGGTGATGCCATCCAACCATCTCATCCTCTCGTCCCCTTCTCCTCCTGCCTTCAATCTTTCCCAGGATCAAGGTCTTTTCTAATGAGTCAGCTTTTCGTATCAGGTGGTCAAAGTAATATACATGTACCAGAAGTCCTCAAACAATGAACATTCTGGTGGGTATTTCAAGCCTCTAGGGCTGACTAGTGGGGAAAGGTTGAGAGAAATGGTCCTAAAATTTTGCCCCTTCAATTTTAATGAGAAGAAGATGGCTTGTTCAAGATAAAGGGGGGCGGGCAGAATTCTGACTTGCTTTGGGGAAAGTGCAGATTCTGAACTATGAGTTTTATATCCATTGTCTCATAGAATATTCTAAATCACTCTGGTTGTTCTTATTGCTATTTTACAGTTATAAAAATTAAGACCCAGAAAGATGAAGCAACTCATCCAGAATCACAAAACTAGTCATATGCAGACCCTGGAGGCGTATTTCTTCCATGAATGCTTGGAGAAGTGATTGATTTGTTTGTTTGTTTCCTCCAAACACTGTTCTGGTACATGCTCAGCTTCCCCAAACCAGTCACTACTTTCCATAGTAAATCCTGGCCACCAGCTTTTTGAATTCACCTCCCATACACTCTCATCAGGTACGTCTTAAGTGTCCTGAGGCTCTATTTTATAAAAAATTTTATTTTATACTAGACTATAGTACATTAACAATGGTGTGTTAGTTTCAGATGTACAGCAAAGTGATTTAGTATACATATACATGTGTCTATTCTTTTTCGAGGCTCTATTATCTACATCCTGGAGTTCAGAGGGTCTTTCCAGCAGCCCTTCAGTCCCAAAATCTATCCTCACACTCTGATGAGATATGGGGGGGGGCAAAAAAGAGGATATATTATTGGTAGGGGTTTCCCAAGAGCGTGTATCTCTGGGAGGAGGCTTTCTGAAGGAAGGAGTAAGGTGGGGTGAGGGAAAGAGGAGACAGAATCCTTGCAGCTGTAGCAGAGAACTCTCCAGATCCTCTAGTCACGTCCCGCCCTGCCAGCCAGCCCCTCAGCCCTCAGCTTGGGGCTGGAAAAAGACATAGGACAGGGCTCCTTAATGAGAACATTTGGGAACCCGGGAAAGGTTAATGATCTGCAGCCTCAACCATCCGTCAGCTGCCCAGCCAGAGACAGTAAACACCGTTACTCATCTAATTAGGCAGGAAAGGCTGGGCAGGGGCTGAGGAAAGGGCCTTGGGGATTACAGTCCCCCAAGAGTCCACCCACTTAGGGCTGTTGAGAGAGGCTACCAGAAGACACAAGCTCCCATTCCCAGAGGGAGGTGGGAGGGGGCACACTCCCAGTTTACCCCCACCAGCCCCCTGGCCCAGCATGGCAGCTCAGGTTGCAGGCTGTGGCAAAGATGTGGAAGGCCATGGACATTTACTGAGGGTCTCCTCTCTGCTAGGCCCTGTGCTGGCCAGTCCTCTTCATGTCTTCTTATTTTGTTCTCCCAACAACACTGCAGGGTCCTTATATTTATTAAGCACCTGTTGTATGCCTGTCACTTTACCTATATTATTGGCTTTCACTTTTCTAAGAGTCCTAGGAAGCAGGGGTTAGTACTTCACCCATTGTACAAGGGAGGAAATGGAGCTTTCCAGAGCATAATTGGTTCATTTGTTGATTTATTCAGCAAGGGTGTATTGCATGCCCACCCTGTGCCAGGGACTGTGCTCAGTGCTAAGGATATGATGATAAGAAGATAGACACTAGATAAGAGATAAGAATTTGATATATAAACAGATACACATAAATCAAGAAAAATTATAATTTAGAAAATGATTTTCCTAAACTTTTCTGAAATTAAAAATATTTATAATACTTCCAAAAAAAAAAAAAAAGGAAGACAGACACAGGCTTTGATATCACGAAACCCACGGTCTAATGGGGGAGGCAGCAGTCCACATGAGCACACACAACTAGACTGAGACTGGGGTCTGAGAGGAAGGAAAAGCTGTCAGCAGGATAGTGAGCGGACTGAAGTGACAGGTATTGTGGGCATCAGACCAGAATGCCCTTGCTCCTAACAGGCTACTCTGGATCCAGGAGGCCAGCCCCTGAGGCCAATGATGTACCCCCGCTGGGGGCAGGAGAGAGTTGAAGACCTCTCAAAGCATATATGCCCATTGCACTCTGGGAGGCTCTTCTCCTTTCCAGCTGCCACGAGTTATTTCAGCTACAAAGAGGAGGTACTGGGGTGAAGAATAGCTTTGCGATTGCTGAACAGTCAGTGGGGGTGGGCCAAGGCAAGGGAATGGGTATTCTCTGAGCACCTGGTATGTTCTCAACCCCATGCCAAGTTCTGGGAGGGGATGCCCAGCAGCAAAGATCCAGCTTTTTTTTTCCCTCGCAAGACCTTTAATCTAGGTTGCAAATATGATTTATTTTTATGGAAAGATTAAGGAAGCTAGCCAGTTAAGAGCTGAACAGGGCAGTTCTGGCTAGTCAGCTTAGAAGCCTGAGATTCTTGGAGGGCTTTTTGGAAGAGAGAGAGGAAGGGGAGGGGAGGGAGGGGGGAAGTGCACGTGTAAGAGAAAAAAAACCATCATTGAAAGAGAAAAAAAAAGACACAGAGCCATGGAGAGATACAGACAAGAGATGGCAATCAGAGAAAGACAGAGGTAGAGAGGAAAGAGGAGGGAGCACGAGACAGAGAAACAGGGACAAATTGTGGCAGAGACCAGAGCAATGGAGTGTGACAGACACAATGAAGGGGAGTAGGAGGGAGAGAGGGAGAGGCTGGGGCCTGCAGTTAGACAGGAAGAGGCTTGAATGACGAAGTCGCCTCTCACTCACTTTGAGGCCCTCCAGACCACTGAGGAATTAGACTTCCGAGTCCTCATATCCTAAAAAGAGCCTTATATACTAGCGATGGGCCCAGTTTTCTGGGTGGCTGAAGAGTGGGGAAGTGTGTGTGTGTGTGAAATTGACAGAAGTCACGACATAGGCATGTGCATACCTCTTTCTCACACTCTCACACTTATATGAGTGTAGCTTCTTGCAAAGCTGAATGCAACCCAACTTGTAAAGTGAATCCTCTTTGTCCACTAAATGAAATTCCCCCGTTTAGGAAAGCTCTCCACCGGGAACTGAGTTCCTGTCCTTTGTACCATAAGAAAATGCTGTCTCCGAACTATGAACATCAGAGGACCGAGGCTCGTGTTTAGGCAGAAGCAGGATTTAGCCCGTTATTGGCTATGGGACATCGAATTGTTTTGTCAACTTCTCTGGGTCTCAGTTTTTTTCCCCAATGATGAAGTGGTTGTATTTAGTCCTTGGCCATTTTCCCACTTGAGCACGTGCAAGAAACAGGTGTAGCCTGGGCCCCCAAAGAATTCTATCCTGGTGACCTTTAATTTGAAAGGGTGAGGGGAGGGGAGGGGATCAACAGATCAGATCAGAAGGCAGTGTGGAATGAGGCAGGGGTATAAATAAAGTAATGCCTAAACGAGTCATCTGAAATGGAACAAGCCCCTGGAAACTCGGCCCCTGGTCAGGCTCTCTTGTCCCAGTTGACTGGCTCAAGGGAGGGGCCTTCGCCCTCTCACACCCCTCTTGGCTCCTGTCTGCTTCTTGCCTGTCTTCCACCTCCCTTCCACATCCCTGCTCAGTAGGGCTAATATAGCCCGCCTTGCAGTAGGAAAACACCTCGACACACCATTTTTATTTCCAGTGGAAGATTTCAGTCCTATGCAACGGAGTATGACAGTGTTGATGAAAATGTCAGAAAGGATTAATGGGGGCACTCCCAATCTAGAATGGCTCAGACAGTAAAGAATTTGCCTGCAATGCAGGAGACCCGGGTTTGATCACTGGGTCAGGAAGATCCCCTGGAGAAGAGAATGACAACCCACTCCAGTATTCTTGCCTGGGAAATCCCATGGATAGAGGAGCCTGGCGGGCTACAGTCCATGGGGTCACAAAGAGTCGGACATGCTGGAGTGACTAACATTTCCTGATTGAGAAACCAGCACGTGCAATGGTGGGAGAGGAGACCAAATAAAAGGCCCAATGCTGCTGCTGCTGCTGCTGCTAAGTCGCTTCAGTCGTGTCTGACTCTGTGCGACCCCATAGACGGCAGCTCACCAGGCTCCCCGGTCCCTCGGATTCTCCAGGCAAGAACACTGGAGTGGGTTGCCATTTCCTTCTCCAATGCATGAAA
This sequence comes from Bubalus kerabau, assembly GCF_029407905.1. Taxonomy (NCBI): domain Eukaryota; kingdom Metazoa; phylum Chordata; class Mammalia; order Artiodactyla; family Bovidae; genus Bubalus; species Bubalus kerabau. The sequence continues at coordinate 18,925,307 of NC_073647.1, forward strand.
GTGAAAAGTTAAAGTGAAGTCGCTCAGTCACGTCTGACTCCTAGTGACCCCATGGACTGCAGCCTACCAGGCTCCTCTGTCCATGGGACTTTCCAGGCAAGAGTACTGGAGTGGGGTGCCATTTCCTTCTCCAAAAGGCCCAATAATGTGGGTTTTTTCAGGCTACGTTAGGAGTCTCTTGGGGAAAATGGCTACATCTTCCTTGACTGGTCATAGGCGAGGTTGTGACATCCCTCTCGCTCAAACCAGCTCTTCTTTCCTCGTGACTGGATAACTGCAATAGCCTCTTGCCAGGACGCTTTGCCTCCAACTTCTTGCCTCCTTCCTATTCACCACCCTTCACCTTAATCTTTCTATATCCCAACATTGAGCGTGCGTCTCCTCTACTAGACTGTGAGTTATGTAATTCCCTTTGACAAGCAGAGGAGGTATTCAACAAATGTGTGACAGATGAATAAATGAAAGAATGAATAACATGGGCCAGTCACTGTAGTAATCATTGTAGCAAGGGCCTCCCGTGTGCTCCCACAGTCCACAGTGTTCATCCCTATCAAAGAATTTACTCCATGGTTTGTAATTGCATGTTTTCTAGACTGGAAATTCTGTGAGGACAGAGACACCATTTATCAGGTTCACCTTCTTTGACATACCTTATTCCCAGCAGCTTACACTGTTTTGAATGAATGAATTTCCCACTGGGAATGTATATTGCTCTCCATCTCTGACTTTACACTCAGCAGTTATGCACTGGGTGCCTACTTATGTGCAAGGCAGTGTTTTGGGCATTGGAAATTTAACAGTGAGCGAAAGAGACAGAAACTCCTGCTTGGATGGAGCTTATATTCTAGTGGGGAAGACATTTGATAAATCAAGGAACATATATTTATATAAGCAAATGACAAGTAGCAATAAGTGCTATGAAGAAAAATGAAACAGGACACAGGGGTAGAGGATGGTGGAGAGGATTCCTGTTTTACCTGGGGACTTCAGGGAGGACCTCTCTGAGGAGGTAACATGAATAGACAGCTGAATGAGGTGAAGGATGAGGCATTCCAAACAAAGGGAACTAGGAGTGCAAAGGCTCTGATGCTGAAAAATGCTTAACAAGTTTCAGGAACTGTAAAGAGGCCAATGTGACTAAAGCATACTGAGCCAGGAGATAAGGAGGAGACAAGGTCAGACAGCTAGGCGGCGGCCTGATCATGTAGGGTTATGGACACCATAGTAAAGAGCTGAGATATTGTAAATAAAATCATAAGTCAATAAATGATTTCTAAATAGGCAAAAGACAACTGATTGATGCTTTTAATAGATCTATGAACACTGGCGAAGAAAATCCTGGAGGCAAAAGTAGGAGGAGAGAACCTAGTTAGAAGGCTAGTATGATAGGATAGGTGACAAATGATTACAGCTTGGTTCAGAGTGTTAGTAGTGAAAACGAGGGGAGAGTGGTTGGACAAGACATATTTTGAATGCAGAAGCAAGATACCTGAGAGGGTCTGAATGAAAGGTATGGGGGAAAGAGAAATCAGGGATGAAGCTTGAACTTTACCCAGTTCAAGTCCCATTCTTCATGGCTCAGTTCAAAGTCACCTCCTTGTGACGCTATTAAATTTATGTTTTTTTTGTAAATTTAGGAAGCTAATAATTGCAGTGGAGTTAGCTGGATCATAGGGAGTGCTAGAAGGAAGTGGTGGGGAGAAAGATTAGTTGGGGAATTTCCTTTAAATCATTTAGTTAACATACAAATAATATTATGTATTGATTTGGCTTTTACAAACCCTAATAAAGAGTGAGATCACAGAGATGTCACAAAAAGAAAAATAATATTTTTCTGATCCATATAAAATGTTATGCATATAGCACAGGAACTCTACTCAATACTCTGTAATGGCCTATGTGAGGAAAGAATCTAAAAAACAATGGATATATGTATAATTTATTCACTTTGCTATACACCTGAAACTAACACAACATTGTGAATTGACTACACTCCAAAAAAAACTTAAAAAAAACGTAATGGTAACAAACAAACAAAAATGTCACCTCCTCTTAGAAGCCTTCCACGACACACCCTACATTACCACCATTAAAATCAACTCCCCTCTTCAATCCCCATAGTATTTTGCAGCCGTGTAATGCTAACAAGAGCATTCTACCTCCTAGCAGTGCAGAACTACCTGTGTACATCTACTACCTCTGCCACTTGACTTAAAGCTCATCAGGAACTTTTTCATTGTCATCTGTTTAGTCTTCACTGGACCCACAATAGCTTGTACAGAATCTTTTGACCAATAAATACTGTTAAGATTGAATAGATTTACTAAATTGAAACTGTTTATTATTGCTTCCAGTATATGGTTGCAAAACTCTCCAATCATTAGAAGGTAAGCAGGAGAATTATTTCAACATCACCAGCTTTTAATTGCCAAAGTCCACATGATGGATGCCTCTGCTTGAATTATCGGCATCATGAGGATTAAAATGTGCTCCTTTAATGAAAAGGAAGCTCATATGTTGAGTAAGGGGCATGGAGGGCGCTGGAGGGTGAGATATTGAGTGGATCCTGTTCTCACAGCCCATGTTCAGCTAGTGAAGCTGTGAGAAGTGAAAACGATCTAGAAGAAGACCCAGCTGATACTTGTAAAAATGGCAGAAGTGAGAGGAGGCAGGGATTTTGGAAGCATGAAAGTCGAAGTATATGGAACTGGGTTCAAATTTCAGCTCTGGCACTTACTAATCATGATACTCGAAGCAAGTCATTTTTATATTATTTGCTTTTAATTAAACTAAAACTTATATATGAAAATGTACATCAATCTTATGTGTGCCACCTGAGTCAGACACAACTGAGTGACTAAACTGAACTGCTACACCCATGTAGGCTTCCCTGGTAGCTCAGTTAGTAAAGAATCAGCTTGCAATGCAGGAGATGCGGGTTAGATCCCTGGGTCAGGAAGATCCCCTGGAGAAGGAAATGGCAACCCACTCAGTATTCTTGCCTGGGAAATGCCATGGACAGAGGAGCCTGGTGGGCTACAGTCCATAGGGTCACAAAGAGTCAGACATGACTGAGGTGACTTAGCATGCATGCACACCTATGTAAGCATCTCCCAGATCAAAATATAGAATATTTCCAGCATCTCAGGAGGCTCCCTCATGTCCCTTCACAATCAGTACTCCCTGGAAAGGTAGTTACTATTATAACATCTATCACCATATAGCGTCTTTGCCTGGTTTAATCTTCAAGTAAATGGAATTATATAGAATGTACTCTTTAGTGTCTGACTTCTTTCTGAAACAAGTAATTTAAACTCTTTAAGCCTCAGTTTCTGCATCTATACAACAGGAATACTTACAGCACTTACATCACAGGGGTGTGAAGATTTAATGAGAAAAAGCATATAAAATGCTCAGGATAGTGCTTGGGTCATACTGTGTACTGAATAAATATTAGTCCTTTCCTTCCATACTTCCCTTCTAAGTTCTTAGAGCTGTATTAGGTACTCTTGGTATACAAGAATAAAAGGCAGTTCACACTCGTAAGGAGTTTATAATCTACTTAAGGAGACAAGGATATAAAGTGCTTGGTAAGCAGTTAATGCGGAGAAGGCAATGGCACCCCACTCCAGTACTCTTGCCTGGAAAATCCCATGGTCGGAGGAGCCTGGTGCTGCAGTCCATGGGGTCGCAAAGAGTCAGACACGACGGAGCGACTTCACTTTCACTTTTCACTTTCATGCATTGGAGAAGGAAATGGCAACCCACTCCAGTGTTCTTGCCTGGAGAATCCCAGAGACGGGGGAGCCTGGTGGGCTGCCGTCTATGGGGTCGCACAGAGTTGGACACGACTGAAGCAACTTAGCAGCAGCAGCAGCAAGCAGTTAATGACAATATTAATGAAAAATACTATTAATATAATGAATATAATAAGCTCAATCACTAATCCCACGACTGACTGGAGAGGAGGTAGGCAGTATCATGAAATGGTTAAAAGTATAGGTTTTAGAGTTTGGGGGCTTCAGTTCAAGCCCTAGTTTCCCTACTTACTAATTGTGTGACCTTGGGGGTGTCCCATAGGTCTCTAAGTCTTAGTTTCTTCACCTATAGAATGAAGTTAATACTATTATATACTTCATGGGATTGCTGAGAACACTGAATACAACTTATGGCCAGTGCCTGTCACAGAGCCTGGAATATTTAAACAGAGGCATTTTCTGAGGGCTTTTTTCCCCCTGGTTTGGAATGCTAGGATTCATAATGATTCAGAAGTACGAGCCAACGAGTGCTGGTTAGTTTAGTTCAGTTCAGTCACTCAGTTGTGTCAGACTCTTTGCAAAGCCTTGGACCACAGCATTCCAGGCTTCCCTGTCTGTCACCAACTCTCAGAGCTTGCTCAAACTCATGTCCATCCAGTTGGTAATGCCATCCAACCATCTCATCCTCTCGTCCCCTTCTCCTCCTGCCTTTAATCTTTCCCAGCATCAGGGTCTTTTCCAATGAGTCAGTTCTTCGCATCAGGTGGCCAAAGTACTGGAGTTTCAGCTTCAACATCAGTCCTTCCAATGAATATTCAGGGTTGATCTCCTTTAGGATGGACTGGTTGGATCTCCTTGCAGTCCAAGGGACTCTCAAGAGTCTTCTCCAACACCACAGTTCAAAGCATCAGTTCTTCAGTGCTCAGCTTTCTTTATAGTCCAACTCTCACATGGACCATACATGACTACTGGAAAAACTATAGCTTTGACTAGATGAACCTTTGTTGGCAAAGTAATGTCTCTGCTTTTTAATTTAATATGCTGTCTAGGTTGGTCATAACTTTCCTTCCAAGGATCAAGCGTCTTTTAATTTCATGGCTATAGTCACCATCTGCAGTGATTTTGGAGCCCCCCAAAATAAAGTCTCTAACTGTTTCCATTGTTTCCCCATCTATTTGGCAAGTGGCTTGCTAAACCTCACCTACTCCAGCTGAACAGGCAACAGAACCCTCAAGATGACTGTTGAAGACCAAGGGGCCACATTTTTGTTGACCCCTCTACCTGGGTCAGGAAGATCCCCTGGAGGAGGGCATAGCAACCCACTCCAGTATTCTTGCCTGGAGAATCCCATGGATAGAGGAGTCTGGCGGGCTACAGTCCATAAGGTCACACAGAGTCAGATACGACTGACGTGACTTAGCATGCACCTCTCTCTAGTAGACACTCAAGATACTACCAGGGACCACTGGTCTACGGACGGTGCCTCTGAGCCTCCCACGAGTGCTTTTTTATAAGCTTAAGCCTTAACTCCTAATGATCCAGTTCCCCAAATGGGACTCTTCCTTGAAAAGTTGACTCTGTGAAGCCTTCCACCAGGAGCCATGGCAAACTGGCCCCAGTCCAGCAGTGGAAGACTCATTTGTCACTGAGGAGTGCAATTTTTATGGCCATTTGAAGTCTACATTTGCAAATCAACATTCTTTAAACACTGTTTAGCATCGCAGTGTTTTGAGAAAATATTTTCAAAACATTTTTATGCATTCTACATCCCACTATTCAAAACAAATTTAAGAAAAACTTAAAAATCAACATGTCTCGATAATATTTCTTATACCAAAACAAATGTTTCAAAAGCTTTTTGCAGATATGATGATTAGTGAGATGATTCAGCCCCAAAGAATATTTTCTCTTGTGTTGTTCTGATGATTGTATTTTTCAGGCTTGATTTAGTCAGATTATTGTCTCAAAACCATATTTATTTTCTATCTTCAGACACAGCCAAGAGACCAAGGGAATTTAAAACCTTAAAGCATGAACATAAAACATGTGCTGAATAAACAAATCATTTCTTCTTTTTGTCTTGGCTGCAAGAAGACTCAGAGTTATTCTAGGTAGAGGTTTTTTACCCTTGGCTAGGTAGGAGTACCTATTTAACCCTTGGTTCTTCCTTTCTCTACATTTTTTTAAAAACGCAGTTTTACAGAGGTATAATTGATATAGAAAAAAACAGTACATATTTAACATATATATTTCAATGTTCAGGCACCCAAGTATACCTGTGAACCCATCACCACAATCAAGGTAATAACATATCCATCACTTCCAATAGTTTCCTGGTGTCTCTTTGCATTTTTTATTTGTTTGTTTTTTTTTTCTGGCAAGAACACTTAATATGAGCTCTACCCTCTTAATAAATACTTCAGTGCCTATCTGTGAAACTCCTAGAAGAAAACACAGGGGAAAAACTCCTTGACCTTGGTCTCGGCAATGATGATTCCTTGGCTATGACACCAAAAGCACAAGCAACTGACTACATCAAACTAGAAAGCTTCTGCTTTTTACCTGTACAGCAAAGGAAACAATCAACTGAATGAAAAGATAACTGATCAAATGGGAGAAACTACTTGCCAACCATCGGTCTGACAAGGGGTTAGTATCCAAAATATATAAGGAACTCTTACAACTAAATAGCAAAAAAAGAAACCCAATTAAAAAAAAAAAAACCTAGAACTAGGATAGACATTTCTACAAAGCGTTTCTATCACTCTTGTGATCTTTATTTATCTGCCCTATCTCTCTGATTTTTTCTGTTAATCTTCCTCCAATCCATTCTGGAAGTAGATGAAGTTATTAATGACATATAAAAAATAAACTGTTCAAAATGTACAAATAAGAAAATACGTGCTCAATAGAAAATGAGCAAAACATTTGATTTGGTGTTTCACAGAACAAGAAATCTGCAATTATGGGGAAATGCCCAAAAACAGTTGTACTCAGAAAAATGTACAGTTGAAAAACCATGAGATATCTCTAAATACATATTTAAATAGCAAAATTAGAAAGACAGATAGTATTATAAGCTGCTGCTGATATACGGAATCCTATATTTTCATGTATTGCTGGCAGAAATGTGAACTGGCAAAGTTACTCTGAGAGTAATCTGGAGGTGCTTAATGAAATTAAACACACATAAACCCTATGACCATGTTTACAGTTCTGGGGCAGATCCACGAAAGAACACGTGCAAGTTTGTTTGTGGAATCATTTTTTGTATGATAGCACTGAAGGGAACCCAGATATCTATAACAAATGGACTCATGAATAAAGTGTGATATATGCACATGATGAGAACACCATGGACGATCAAAACTAATAGTCTAGATACGTGTCTTGATCCACTCAGGTGGCCATACATAATGAAATGCCATAGACTGGGTGGCTTAAACAACAGGCATTTATTTACTCACAGTTCTGGGGTCTGGAAGTCCAATTAAGGTGACAGCACGGTCAGTTTCTGGGGGTTAGGGCTCTTTACTGACTTGCGGATAGTGTCTTCTCTCTGCATCCTCGGAGACAGAGAGAAAGCAAGCCCTCTGGTGTCTCTTCTTATAAGAGCACTAATCCCATCATGAGGTTCTCACCCTCATGACCTCATCTAACTCTAATTACTCCCAAAAGGCCCCAATCTCCACCTACCATCACACTGGAGTTTAGGGCTTCAACATAAGAATTGGTGCTGGGAAGGGTACAAACACTGAGTTCGTAAACAACAAACCTAAAGCAACATCATTAAACAAAAATTATGCTGGGTGAAAAAGTAATAAAGTGAATTTCATAGTGCAGTACAATTTATGCAAAAAGACCACAAAATTCAAAGATTACACATGCATCTAAATTAATATACAGATGATGGAGTGAAAGGGTGCTTATTAAGTATATTAGGGTGGATGTCTATGGGGGCAGAAGGGAAATGAAATTGGAGATAGGAAAAGAGGAAAAAAATAAAATTAATTAAAACAAAACAGACAGTCCAGGTTCGATGCACGATACTGGATGCTTGGGGCTGGTGCACTGGGACGACCCAGAGGGATGGAATGGGGAGGGAGGAGGGAGGAGGGTTCAGGATGGGGAACACATGTATACCTGTGGCGGATTCATTTTGATATTTGGCAAAACTAATACAATTATGTAAAATTTAAAAATAAAATAAAATTAAAAAAAAATAAATAAATAAAACAAAAACAAAACAGAGAGAGACCTTGTAATGAAAACTGTCATTAGCCAAGGAATATGAAAGACTCAAGTCTACGAATCTTGAAGTCAAAATAACCAGAAAAATATTTATAAACTTAAGGGATATATGGCTGTGTTTCAATACTAGTTCCTATACATGGACCAGAAAACTTTCCTGGCCTTTAAGATGTGGAATTTTTAATTCTACAGATGAAGACCTCTGTGCCTACCTCAGGATCATATAAATGTTGTGCAAGTAGTCAAGATGATTTCTATGGAAATGAGGGGTTAGATTCTAAAATCAAGACTTATAGTATTGTCTGAATGAGAATGAAGTCTGAAGCTGGGGCATAGTTTTTTTTCCAAAGACACTGCAATGGTGGAAGTTTGTGTGTAGGCAGGCAGGAGAGTGATCTCTGAAGAAGACCATTTCAAAATTAAATTCAAGAGCATTCAGTTCCTCAAAAGATGGATAAATGGCGTGCACTGTGTATGCTACTATCTGGCTTGTGGAGTGGGAGTGGAGGTGGGGGGAAGGAGACATGGTTGAAAATAGGTAGTTTGGGGCAGGAAGAAAGTTCTTCCAAAAGGGGAGCAGGATGGGGTGGGGGGGAAATAGTCACAAAAAGAAAGAGTGAGAGTAGAGGTTGTGCTGATCAGAGAGACTTGCAGATTAGAGATTGTGTTAGATTTGGGGGGGTGTGGTTAGGAGAAAAGAGAGACTTTTCTAAATGATAATCAAGAGTCCAACATTTAAATCTCAGTCTCTTATGCCTAGATGCCAATCAACATGAGAGGGACCATCCTGCTAACACCAACCCCACCACCACTCCCTGGCACGTGACAACGGGATGTGGTTTGAAAGCTGATGGGGACAGGGCATGCAGTCACTGTCGAAGTTGGCTTGGCTTGCCTAGCTCACTGGTTTCCATTTTGGTGGGGAAGACATAATGAGAGACTGTAACAAAATACACTGGATTGCCATGAAAGTTCTAGAATCATAATTGTGAGAGGATATGCCAGTTAATCGACTCTAAGTATAAAACATGTTTTGCCCATTATATTTTATTAATAAAATAAGACATATTTGTCCTGAGGGCACAACATAAAGCAGGGATTTATTTCATTTTATGGAACACTATTGAGTATCCTCTGTAAGCCTAGAACTGAATTTAGAAGATTTTTAAAAATCCCATGATCCTCAATTCTCAGAGTTCATAGTCAACCAGTTTTCTCAGTTCAATTCAGTTCAGTCACTCAGTCATGCCTGACTCCTTGCGACCCCATGGACTGCATCACACCTGGCTTCCCTGTCCATCACCAACTCCCAGAACTTGCTCAAACTCATGCCCATCCAGTCGGTAATATCATCCACCCATCTCTTCCTCTGTTGGCCCTTTCTCCTCCTGCCTTCAGTCTTTCCCAGCATCAGGGTCTTTTCCAGTTTCCAATAGAAAACTAATTTTCTAGATTCTCAAAATTAACCTAGCATTGCCATTTTGAAGTCAATCAACATATAGCTATACTTGAGCCATCCTTTTAGGGACGGGGGCCATAAACTATTGCCAGTGCAGTGTGGAAGGGCAAGAAGATACGCGGAGAGCTTACTATGTGTCAGGCTCCACGACTGAGCCTGTTACGTATTCTTTCAATGGGATTCTGAAAAGGAGGTCCTCTGTCAAACAGAGGAAATTGGGGGTATTTTTCCTAGAGATGAGGGATGTCTTGGCTGTCTCTAGATGTCTGAGGATTTTTTATTTGCAGAGATGTAACTGTGTCTTGTAGGTCCAGAGGGAAAACATTATAGTGCCCATAGAAATAGCTTTTCAGAGGGATAACATTACTTAATGAGTCAAATAAATCAAAAGTATAAAAATATTAATAGTCACAGCTCCAATTTACTGATCACTTACTAAGTACCAGGCTGTGTGCTGAGCATTTTAAATCCATTATCTTAATTTGTTCTCTAAGAAATACAATGAACTAAGTGTTCAAACCAACTCTTCCAAAAACTGGAAAAACAAAGTTGGCTGCTTCGAAAAACTTTGCTCCTACAATTTAATCAAACCAAGATGCATCTTTTCAGTACTAGTATTACTTTTTCATTAGATATGAGGGCACAATGCTCTATTTCTTGAACTCTTGTCACTATTCCCATATTTTGAGGACTGAATCTCTGGCTTCCTTGATATTCCAGGTCTTGCCATCATCCTAGATGGCCTCACAATATCTATGTGAAAGACACATTCCACACAACTCACCTCCATACCTCTCTGATCTTTACCCTCTTATTATCTCAACTATCAATGGACATGGCTTCACCGCCTAGGAGACTCAACTCAACATTCTATTGTGATTCAAATCTCATAGCAATGGCTGAGTTCCATGTCACCTGCTCTTTGACCTTAAGAGACCTCCAGTGTCTCAAATCCTTCCTTTTCTGTTCATTTCCTTCCTTGTCTAGCCAGGATCTTAGAGCACATTTATTCGGCACTGATTGTGTCTTCATCTCCTTGCCTTCCAAATACCATGTCTGCACTATGTAGCCTCAGCTTTGCATCCTTCCAAATATTTGACTTCTCTAATCCCATCATGCCCAGTGTGAGAGAAAGGAGAAGTACTCAAAAAATTAGTGCCTATAATAGTTTTCAACCTCAGTGTTTGATTTTCAAGCACTAACCTGCATTTGCTCTCCTTTGATAATTCTATTTGGCCATAATGTAATATCTTTCAAATATATTACTGGGTGTGATTTACTAAAATTTGTTAAGAGTTTTTATGTATATGTTCGTGAGGGATATTGATCTATACTTTTGTTGTGATGGCTTTGACCAGTTTTGGCACACAGATGAAGTCGTAAAGTAGTCACTTTAATTTTTCTGGAAATGTTTGTGTAGAACTTGTGTTATTTCTTGCTTCAATATCTGGTAGAATTTACCAGAAAATCCATTGAGGGCTAGAATTTTATGGGAAGGTTTTTATTTTTTTTATTATTTTTTAATATAAATGTACTTATTTTAATTGGAGGCTAATTACTTTACAATATTGTATTGGTTCTGCCATACATCAACATGAATCCTCCATGGGTGTACACGTGTTCCCCATCCTGAACCCCCCTCCCACCTCCCTCCCCGTACCATCCCTCTGGGTCATCCCAGTGCACCAGCCCCGAGCATCCTGTATCATGCATCGAACCTGGACTGGCGATTCGTTTCACATATGATATTATACATGTTTCAATGCCATTCTCCCAAATCATCCCACACTCGCCCTCTTCCACAGAGTCCAAAAGACTGTTCTATACATCTTTTTAAACTAAAAACTGTTTAATATCTTTAATATATTTGGACACTTAAAGTTATCTTCTTCTATTTGAGGGGGCTTTGGTAGGTTCTGTCTTTTAAAGATTTCATTTCTTCTACACTGTTGAAATTATTGGCTCAAAATTAGTTATAATATGCTTTTTAATCCATTATTACTTGTAGAGTCTGTAGTGGTGTCACCTCATTTCTGATATTAGCAAATTGTGTCTTTTTTTCCTGGTCAGTCCAGCTAGAGGTTAGTAATTTTTATGAATCTTCTCAAAGAACTAGCTTTGGTCACATTGATTTTCCCTGATGTGTTTCTGTTTTATATTTCATTGATTTCTGATTACTTGATATAAGACTTTTCTTCTTTTCTAATATAACCTTTCATAATATAAATTTCTCTCCAACCACTGCTTTAGCTGAAACCCACAAATTCTGATATCTTGCATTATCATGTTCATTCTGTTCAAAATATTAAAAATTTTTCTTGTAATCTCTTATTTGACCCATGGGTTATTTAAAAGTATACTGTTGAATTTTAAAATATTTGGAGATTCTTCATATATAGGTATGTTATTGATTTCTAATTTCAATTCTAATTTTGTCATAAAAAAGTTGTATAATTTTAATCTTTAAAAATATATTTAGGCTTGTTTTCTGGGTTGGAATATGGTCATGGTAAAAGTGTATTTACTTGGAAATTAATTCTGATACTTTTTGGTGGTGTATTCTATAAACGTCTCGTAGGTCAATTTTATTGATTGTATTATTCCAGTTTTCTTTCACCTTACTGACTTTCTGTTTACTTGTTCTTTCAACTACTGAGAAAGGGGTACTGAAATCTCCAACTTTAACTGTAAATATGTCTATTTTTCCTTTCAGCTCTATCAGTGTTTACATCATATATTTTTGAATCTCTGTTATTAGGTGCATAATATCTAAGATCATAATATATTTTTGATGAATTGACTCATTTGGCATTATGAAATGATTTTCTTTGGTCTGAAATCTATGTTTCAGGTATTGATATGGCCAATGTAGCTTTCTTTTGTCTATTGTTGGCATGCTTAACCTTTATTTTTTCTAAAGTTTTTAAAAGCTATTTTCTTCTGATGTCTTCTAACTTGCATTGTTTCCAATAAGAAGCCGACTCTCTTCTTTATATCTATTCCTCTGTATTATAACATGTGCTTTTCCCCAATTGGCTTCTTTTAAGATTTCTCTTCATCACCAATTTTAATTAATTAGAATATGATGTGCCTCAGTGTAGTTTTTCATGCTTTTGTGCTTGGGATATTGAGATTCTTGAATTTATAGGTTTATATCATAATTTGGAAAATGTTCAGCCATTATTTCTTTCAATTTTTTTTTCTGTCCCCCCTCCTTTTCTTTCCTTTTAATGAACATCACATGTTCAGGCTGATTAAAACTGTCCCACTACTCACTGAGTTAACTTCTAGGTTTTTTTTTTTACCTCTCTTTGCTTAATTTTTGATAGTTTCTAATGCTATGTTTTCAAATCTTATAAGCCTCACTCTGCAGGTTCCTCTTCCTGTATTTGTTGGCTTCCCTGATAGCTCAGTTGGCAAAGAATCCGCCTGCAACACAGGAGACCCTGGTTCGATTCCTTGGTTGAGAAGATCCCCTGGAGAAGGGATAGGCTACCCACTCCAGTATTCTTGGGATTCTCTTATGGCTCAGCTGGTAAAGAATCCGCCTGCCATGCAGGAGACCTGGGTTTGATTCCTGGGTTGGGAAGATCCCCTGGAGAAGTGAAAGGCTACCCACTCCAGTATTCTGGCCTGGAGAATTCCATGGACTGTATAGTCCATGGAGTCACAAATAGTCGGACATGACTGAGTGACTTTCACTTTCACCTTCTTCCTCTATTTATCCTTTACACACTGATGCTCCTCTAGGAGTCTTTCCTGTGCTACTTTTTCTTCTCACTCTGCACACTGATACACTTTCAGGGCTTCAGTTACCATTTCTATTTTGATCACTGCTAAAATTTCATCTTTAGTCCAGACCATTCAGTATTTCAGTGTTTCTGACCACCTATTTGACATTTTCCTTAGCTTGACTCAGAGGTACCTCAACTCACACAGAAATTCTTGTCTCCTCCCTTTATGCTTTATTAGCAACACAAAACAACTGGTTACCAACACCAGAAATATGGGTCATATCAAAGACCCCCCTATTGTCTAACCCCGATATCTATTTGATGATGACATTTTGTCAGCTTCATTCTTTTACTTGACTCAGGTTGTTCTGTTTTTCTCTATTAAAACTATATTGGCTGAAGTTCCAGGTCTTTGTCATCTATGTAATTGCTGCTGCTGCTGCTGCTAAGTTGCTTCAGTCGTGTCTGACTCTGTGTGACCCCATAGATGGCAGCCCACCAGGCTCCCCCGTCCCTGGGATTCTCCAGGCAAGAACACTGGAGTGGGTTGCCATTTCCTTCTCCAATGCATGGAAGTGAAAAGTGAAAGTGAAGTCACTCAGTCATGTCCGACCCTCAGTGACCCCTTCCAGAGTCCTCCATCCATGGGATTTTCCAGGCAAGAGTACTGGAGTGGGGTGCCATTGCCTTCTTTGTATGTAATTGCAAATCTCTCTTTATAAGGCTCTTCCAATCTTTCTTGCACTATGCCTATTAATAGAATGGCTTTCTATTATGCAAATCATTATCTAAGTTCCTATGGACAACAAAACAATGTTTGAATTTCTTTATATAGGATACAAAAACTCCCATGATCACTTGCCTCCTTCACTAATATAAGTTTTAATAGGTCTTCTGTGTAAGTAATCCATGATGACTATTTGCAGTTCCTTGAAGAAGCTATGTTGTTTCATACCTTCATGTCTTTGCTTAGGTTGTTTCCTCCTCCTAAATATCCTTTTTACACTTCTGTATGGCAAGCTCTTATTTATCTTTTCAGATACAGCTCAAGAGTTCATTTTTCTGTGAAACATGTGCTGAACCACCCAGGCTAATAACTTCTATTTTGAGTCACTAAATTACTTGGTATCTCTATTATATCATTTCTTACATTCTGTTGCAAATATTTGTTCATGTCAGTATTCTTTACTATACCTTGAGCTTCTTTAACGCTTAAATCTTATTGCATTTCTGTATCTGTAGGTTTCTAGCACAATGCTTAACATATGAAAAGAGCTCAATGAATGTTCATCAATTGTATAGAGTTATTTTTTCTTGGATACAAAATTGGTAAGAGGTGTGGCAGGATTCGAATCCAGACTCCTGTGAATTCAAATCCTTGTTGTATCCACTACTTGATCTTCCAGTTAAATATCCCAATTCATTGAATTTTACTTCCTGAAGTTTCCTCTATATGGATACTGGTCTTATTTGAACATTTTGATCTCTTTATTTCTCTCTTTCATTGCCCACTTCTTCTACATGCATTTTAAAATATAAGACTGTTTAAGTCTGGAAATCTATAGAAGGTATAAAAGTTTGTATTTGCCAAAAAATAGCTGCAATAATATATCATACTCCACATGCTGTTGTGCAACATCACTCTCCCATCAAGAAATACAGTCCACTTCTCCATGTCTTTGAGTTTTCAGGGAATCTGTGACTGTTTTGGCCAGCAAAGCAAAATGAGATGCTGTTGTGACCATTCTTGAAATATCTCTTAACCGGTTGGGCAGTTTCCACATCCTACCTCTTGAAAGCCTGCCAACATGTGACAATCTTGAGGCTACCAATGTTATGAGAAGTTCAGGTCATGTGGCGAGGTGGAGGATGAGGTGTCATGTTGAGAGAGGCCAAGGTGTCAGACCTTGAGGGGCCAGACATTTAGGTGCAGAAGTTATACTGAAAGTGAAGTATCCAGCCCTAGCTTTTCAGCAGACTCCATATGAATCAGAGACAAATCACCGGCCAAGACCGTCCCAAATTCCTGATCCATGAAATTGTGAATAAGATAAAAGTGTTGCTTTAGGTCACTACACTTGAAGTGATTTGTTACACAGCAATAGAAAACCAAAACGGAGGAAAGGGGAATATATATCATCATGGAAAGCTCAAAGTAAAACCTTTTTCCCTAAGCCCCAAAATACCAAGAGGAGGCAGTCAAACTTGAGGCTAGAAAGAAAGATAAGAACAAATAGGAGGCCTTCTTAATACCTTTAGCAGGAAACATAAATAGTAGTTAGAGCTTGGTACCCCTTGAAGTGGTGGAGGCAAACTATAAACAACTTCCAAACAGGCAGAAAATAAAGGAATAATTTTCAATAGTATAGATGGCAAGGATCAAGGAAAGGTACTGCTCAGTTGGTAAAGAATTCACCTGCAGTGCAGGAGATGTGGGTTCTATCCCTGAGTCAGGAAGATCCCCTGGAGGAGGAAATGGCAACCCACTCCAGTATTCTTGCCTGGTAAATTCCATGGGCAGAGGATCCTGGTGGGCTACAGTCTACAGGGTCACAAGAATTGGACACGACTTAAGGACTAAACCACCACCACCCCTTGAAGTGGTGGAGGCAAACTATAAACAACTTCCAAATAGGCAGGAATTATAGGATTCATTTTCAAAAGTACAGATGTCAAGGATCAAGGAAAGGTAGCAGCTATTTTAGACTGCGGAAAGAGTATTCCCCAGTCATGATAGGTTGAAAATAATGAGTTAAATATAAAAATATTTATTAAGCATTAATTAATTGATGCAATCAAGTCCAACCTGCATATGTATAAAAATAAACAATTAGCACAACTTGTAAGATAATACTTTAGGTGCCATTAACTGCTCAGAGAGGTAATAACTTCTTAAACCACATTATTAAAAGTGGAAATTTCCAAATGAAGGCGTCTGACTGCTTCTTCTTCTCCTTTTTTTTTTTTTTAACTCAGAAAACACCATTGTCCTCAGTTCTGTAACCAATCAGGATTATGAGAAGACTCAAAGCCATATAACCTAAAGAAACTGTTTACCTTTTAGGTCCCTGTCAAGGTGGCGCAAGTGGTGAAGAACCCCCCTGCCAATGCAGAGATGTAAGAGATGCGGGTTTGATCCCTGGGTCGGGAAGATCCCCTGGAGAAGCAAATGGCAACCTACTCCAGTATTCTTGCCTGGAGAATCCCATGGACAGAGGAGCCTGGTGGGCTACAGTCCATAGGGTTGCAAACAGTCGGACATGACTGAAGCAATTTAGCACACACACAATCTGGAGAGTCTCTGAATCTAGATTTAGATGCATTCTTGAAATTCTAAAGGTCTCAAACAATTCCGCAATACCCTTGTCCAGCCTGGATCCATTGTAGTGGTGTTCTTTAAATCCTACTGCATAATACTCTAACAAGATCTAGAAAGGCAGGAGTCCAGAAGGAAAATTGCTTCTGGGCTTTCTCATGGTAAGATCTGATAAGGCAGGGTTTCCCATAAAACCTCCAAGGTAGTCTGGGCTAGGTCTTGTTCGGATGACCCTGCTAGCTCACAAACGGGAAGGATTTCCAATTTCCCACTTAGAAAAAGCCAGCCGGCCTGAGGTCAAGGTCAGTTGGACATGACTTCACCAGAGTTTCGCCCTTGTGTGCTTTGCTTTGTGTGGTATGATTCATCATAATTAAATTTTGAGCTAGATTAACTATAATTCCTGCACTTATTAGGCAATCAGGGTTGAAAGCCCTTGTAAAAGAGGATGAGCTGCTCATTCTGATAATACAATTAACTACCCAACAGAACTAATATTTTATTTTAGGGAAGAGTAATTTTTGATTAAGGATGCATTTTATTTCCCAAATCCCTGCAGCCACATCGTCAGTGAGAAAATGTGTAAAATTAGAAAATGCAGAGTGCTTGCAGGTAGATTGGTATGACCTCTCCAGAGCTGCTTTGGAGCCCCTTCCCAGACTCTGTTCCCTTGGGCACATATGTACCTCAGGTTCTCCACAGCAATATATTCTTAGCAAGATCTATGTGAAGAAAGGACTGTTTGGGAGGGATCAGGAAATGCTTCCTCTTGAAAGAGGTGGTATTTAGGAAGAGCATTGACTCAAGGCTTGCATAAGAATTGTGGCACATACTTTGAGGTCAAGGAAATCAGTAAAAAGTTTATTTTATTAATCCAGATGAGAGAGCAGCAGTTGGAATGGAGATAAGATACAGTCAGCCAGCATTAAAGAAGCAGAAACTTCAGGGATTGTTGATTGATTGGATGTTTCAGGGACAGGGAGTGGGGAGGGTCAAGAAAAATTTCCAGGTGCTTAGTTTGGGTGATACAACATATGGCGGTAGATTAGGTAGTAAAGTGTGTTCTGGGTGGGAGGATTATTTCCTCTGAAATGGTGAAAGAAATTGTGAGCTGGAGTTAACTGTGGCACATCAAGGTAGAGATGTCTCACAGGCAGCAGGATGTGTAGATCTAAGATTCAGGATAAAGAAGTAGATTTAGAAGTCATTGACATAGTAGTTGAATCCATGGATGTGGACTGCGAATGTTGTAGTTGTTGCTCAGTTGCTAAGTCGTGTTTGACTCTTTGTGACGGCTCCTCTGTCCATGGGATTTCCCAGGTGAGAACACTGGAGTGGGTTGCCATTTGCTTCTCCAGGGGATCTTCCTGACCCAGGGATCGAACCCACGTCTCGTGCATTGTCAGGTGGAATCTTTACCACTGAGCCACCAGGGAATCCAGACCAGGTATAGGGTGTTTAAATTACACTATGAGAGGACGACCAAGGATTTAACTCTAGTGAAGATTAATTCTATAAAGGGATGAGCCAGGGAGGAACCAGGAAGAAGACTGAGCAGAAACAGATATCAGTGGCTTTAACTATGGAGAACTTAGGACCACGGAGGCAAAGGGCAGGGAGAACACCTTGAAAAATGCATCAGCTTTCTCAACAAGCAGAACTTGTGGGAGAGGGGCTGAGGAAAATGCTACAAGTTTAGAGTTTACCACAAGTAAAGGCACAGAAGATAAACTGGGGAAGGTGCCGAGACAAGCATTTCCCTTTTTCCCTGAAAGTAGTTTGCCATCGTTACCCACCCTGCCAAGGAGTCTCAGTGTGACGTCTCCCCTTCTGGAGTCCAGGCAGGCATTATTATTTTTTTTTTTCTTGTCGTCTGGCTCCCAGAGAGCAACATCTATCTTTTGCTGTCTTCCCCAAATCCTTCACTGCTGCTGGTCTCTGAGAAGGACAGAAGCTGAGATATTCAAAGTCTACCAAATCTGGCCCAAACAGACCTTCCCATTATATCTTTCTTTTGTCCAATTCCAGCTCCATTGAAATATGGTTATCCACTGATTTTCATGTTATCCATCTGGCTTCTGAGTTAAATTCACCCATTCCAGTCCATTTTAGTTTGCTGATTCCTAAAATGTCAATGTTCACTCTTGCCATCTCCTGTTTGACCACTTCTAATTTGCCTTGATTCATGGCCCTAACATTCCAGGTTCCTATGCAATGTTGCTCTTTACAGCATCAGACCTTGCTTCCATCAACAGTCAAATCCACAACTGGGTGTTGTTTTTGCTTTGGTGCCATCTCTTCATTCTTTCTGAAGTTATTTCTCCACTAGCATATCTGGCACCTACTGACTTGGGGAGTTCATCTTTCAGTGTCCTATCTTTTTGCCTTATCATATTGTTCATGGGGTTCTCAAGGCAAGAATACTAAAATGGTTTGCCATTCCTTTCTCCAGCGGACAAAATTTTGTCAGAACTCTCCACCATGACCTGTTCGTCTTGGGTGGCCCTACACAGCATGGCTCATAGTTTCACTGAGTTAGACAAGGCTGTGGTCCATGTGATCAGATTGGTTAGTTTTCTGTGACTGGTTTTCAGTCTGTCTGCCCTCTGATGGAGAAGGATAAGAGGCTTGTGGAAGCTTCCTGATGGGAGAAACTGACTGAGGGGGATACTGGGTCTTGTTCTGATGGGCGGGGCCATGCTCAGTAAATCTTTAATCCAATTTTCTGTTGATGGGTGGAGCTGTGTTCCCTCCCTGCTATATGCCTGAAGCCAAACTATGCTGGAGGTAATGAAGATAATGGTGACCTCTTTCAAAAGATCCCATGCATGTACTGCTACGCTCAGTGCCCCCATCCCTGCAGCAGGCCACCATGACCCACGCCTCCACTAGAGACTCCTGGACACCCATAGGCAAGTCCGGGACAGTCTCCTGTGGGGTCACTGCTCCTTTCTCCTGGGTCCTGGTGCACAAGGTTCTGTTTGTGCCCTCCAAGAGTCTATTTCCCAGTCCCGTGTAAGTTCTGGCAGCTCTATGGTGGGGTTAATGGCGACCTCCTCCAAGAGGGCTTATGCCACACCCAGGTCTGCTGCACCCAGAGCCCCTGTCCCTGGGGCAGACCACCGCCGACCCATACCTGCACAGGAGACACTCAAACACAGTTCTGTCTCAGTCTTTGTGGGGTCCCTGGGTCCTGGTGCACACAAGGTTTGCTTGAGCCCTGGAATGGGTGAATTTAACTAAGATGACCAGTATATCTACTACTGTGGGCTAGAATCCCTTAGAAGAAATGAAGTAGCCATCATAGTCAACAAGAGTCCAAAAATGCAGTACTTGGAGGCAATCTCAAAAACGACAGAATAAACTCTGTTTCCAAGACAAACCACTCAATATCACAGGAATCCAAGTCTATGCCCTGACCAGTAATGCTGAAGAAGCTGAAGTTGAACAGTTCCATGAAGACCTACAACACCTTCGAGAACTAACACCCCAAAAGATGTCCTTTATCATTATAGGGGTGCTAAGTCACTTCAGTCGTGTCCGACTCTGTGCAACCCCATAGACGGCAGCCCACCAGGCTCCCCCGTCCCTGGGAGTCTCCAGGCAAGAACACTGGAGTGGGTTGCTGTTTCCTTCTCCAATGCATGAAAGTGAAAAGTGAAAGTGAAGTCACTCAGTCCTGTCCGACTCTTAGCGATCCCATGGACTGCAGCCCCCCTGGCTCCTCCATCCATGGGATTTTCCAGGCAAGAGTACTGGAGTGGGGTGCCATTGCCTTCTCCATCATTATAGGAGACTGGAATGCAAAAGTAGGAAGTCACGAAAAACCTGAAGTAACAAGCAAATTTGGCCTTGGAGTACGGAATGAAGCAGGACAAAGGCTAATGGAGTTTTGCCAAGAGAATGCACTGGTCAGAAGACTCTACACATGGACATCATCAGATGGTCAAAACCAAAATCAGACTGATTATATTCTTTGCAGCCAAAGATGGAGAAGCTCTATACAGTCAACAAAAACAAGACCAGGAGCTGACTGTGGCTCAGATCATGAACTCCTCATTGCAAAAATCAGACTTAAATTGAAGAAGGTAAAGAAAACCACTAGACCATTCAGGTATGGCCTAAATCAAATCCCTTACGATTACACAGTGGAAGTGAGAAATAGATTTAAGGGACTAGATCTGATAGACAGAGTGCCTGATGAACCATGGAGGGAAGTTTGTGACATTGTATAGGAGACAGGGATCAAGACCATCCCCAAGAAAAAGAAATGGAATAAAGCAAAATGGTTGTTTGAGGAGACCTTACAAATAGCTGTGAAAAGAAGAGAAACGAAAAGCAAAGGAGAAAAGGAAAGATATAAGCATCTGAATGCAGAGTTCCAAAGAATAGCAAGGAGAGATAAGAAAGCCTTCCTCAGTGATCA
Organism: Bubalus kerabau; assembly: GCF_029407905.1. Taxonomy (NCBI): domain Eukaryota; kingdom Metazoa; phylum Chordata; class Mammalia; order Artiodactyla; family Bovidae; genus Bubalus; species Bubalus kerabau. The sequence goes on from NC_073647.1 coordinate 18,946,251, forward strand.
GTGCAAAGAAATAGAGGAAAACAATAGAATGGGAAAGACTAGAGATCTCTTCAAGAAAATTAGAGATACTGAGGGAATATTTCATGCGAAGATGGGCTCAATAAAGGACAGACATGGTATGGACCTAACAGAAGCAGAAGATATTAAGAAGAGGTGGCAAGAATACACAGAAGAACTGTACAAAAAAGATCTTCACGACCCAGGTAATCATGATGATGTGATCACCCACCTAGAGCCAGATATCCTGGAATGTGAAGTCAAGTGGGCCTTAGGAAGCATCACTATGAACAAAGCTAATGGAGGTGATGGAATACCAGTTGAGCTATTACAAATACTAAAAGATGATGCTGTGAAAGTGCTGCACTCAATATGCCAGCAAATTTGGAAAACTCGGCAGTGGCCACAGGACTGGAAAAGGTCAGTTTTCATTCCAATCTCAAGAAAGGCAATGCCAAAGAATGCTCAAACTACTGCACAATTGCACTCATCTCATATGCTAGGAAAGTAATGCTCAAAATTCTCCAAGCCAGGCTTCAATGACACGTGAACTGTGAACTTCCAGATGTTCAAGCTGGTTTTAGAAAAGACAGAGGAACCAGAGATCAAATTGCCAATATCTGCTGGATCATTGAAAGAGCAACAGAGTTCCAGAAAAACATCTATTTCTGCTTTATTGACTATGCCAAAGCCTTTGACTGTGTGGATCACAATAAACTGTGGAAAATTCTGAAAGAGATGGGAATACCAGACCACCTGACCTGCCTCTTGAGAAACCTGTATGCAGGTCAGGAAGCAACAGTTAGAACTGGACATGGAACAACAGACTGGTTCCAAATAGGAAAAGGAGTACGTCAAGGCTGTATATTGTCACCCTGCTTATTTAACTTATATGCAGAGTACATCATGAGAAACACTGGGATGGAGGAAGCAGAAACTGGAATCAAGATTGCTGGGAGAAATATCAATAACCTCAGATATGCAGATGACACCACCCTTATGGCAGAAAGTGAAGAACTAAAGAGCCTCTTGATGAAAGTGAAAGAGGAAAGTGAAAAAGTTGGCTTAAAGCTCAACATTCAGAAAACTAAGATAATGGCCTCCGGTCCCATCACTTCATGGCAAATAGATGGGGAAATAGTCCAGACTTTATATTTTTGGACTCCAAAATCACTGCAGATGGTGACTGCAGCCATGAAATTAAAAGATAGTTGCTCCTTGGAAGAAAAGTTATGACCAACCTAGACAGCATATTAAAAAGCAGAGACATTACTTTGTCAACAAAGGTCTGTCTGGTCAAGGCTATGGTTTTTCCAGTAGTCATGTATTGATGTGAGAGTTGAACTGTAGTCATGTATGGATGTGAAAGTTGAACAAGAAAGCTGAGCACCTAAGAATTGATGCTTTTGAACTGTGGTGTTGGAGAAGACTGTTGAGAGTCCCTTGGACAGCAAGGAGATCCGACCAGTCCTTCCTAAAGGAAATCAGTCCTGAATATTCACAGGAAGGACTGATGTTGAATATGAAACTCTAATTCTTTGGCTATGTGTTGTGAAGAACTGACTCATTGGAAAAGACCCTGATTCTGCGAAAGATTGAGGGCTGGAGGAGATGGGGATGGCATTACCCGCCTGATGGACATGAGTTTGAGTAAACTCCAGGAGGTGGTGATGGACAGGGAAGCCTGGCATGCTGCAGTCCTTGGGGTCACAAAGAGTCAGACATGACTGAGCAACTGAACTGAACTCAACATCTGATTTCTTACTTTTCTGCCATTCTCTTTCCCCAGCAGCCCCTTATTCCCACCCATTTACCATTTCTTCAAATTCTACTCAACCTTTGTAAGTGAAGCTTATACCCCATGAAGTCATTCCTGATCCCCCAAAGAGAATTTGAGTGCTCTCTCTAGACTAGCAGAGATTTTTGTTCCCTTATGGCATGAATCCTACTTTGCTATGCATTTAGAGTTATCCTTGTCTGTTTCCACTTTCTCTCTGTAGACTATGGTGCATTCCTTGAGTGCATCGACCATGTCCTGTTCTTCTTTGTGTTTTATCCACTAGCACCGAGCACAGTGGCTGGTATGTACAAGGCTTTCAATATATTTCATAGGATGAGTGAGTGAATAAATGACTTATGGGAGAGCTCAGTGCTGATCTCAGAGAATTTTCTCATTTCTGGCCCCCAGATTATAAACGAGGTCATATTACAAGTCATGGGTCTTGTTTTGCTGTATATCGTGCCAAATTTCTCATTGGTCAGGTGTCTACAAACGTACTTTCTGTGTGTTTCTTTTTCCCCATCCAACTGTGAACTAATTTCATGATGTAGGGGAAAGAGTCTGGCCTGGATACAGCTTGGGTTTGAATTCTGATATTGCCTGTTACCAATTCACTTGCCCTCTCTGCTTTGTAAATGGGAGTGTCCATCTCCAGTGCTGCTGGGAGGCCCCAGAAAGATATGGAGTATACAGTTTGTGCAGTATTTTTTTTTTTTTTTTGCAAAAATAGACTCTAGAGTCAGGTGAGGCACTGTCATTAATGAGGCAATTAATCTGGTTTGAAATAAGGAGATCTGGATCCTGTCCTGGTTGGACCAGGCTGCTTTTTAATCACTATGCTGGCTGCTGCAAAGCTTTGGGGCATGACTTTGAGTTATGTAGATGACACTTTTTAATGGCAGAACAATCTATAGGGGGATGAGCTCAGATATGGTGGCGAGTCCAAGGTAACTAGATTGGCTAGTAACAAGTCTGCCTGGAGTTGGTAATGAGATCATCAGGGCAATACTGCAGGGAAATGGAAGAGAAAATTGAGTCAAAGTGTTTATTTTCAGGCAGTTGGGGAAGGCGTGTTGCATGTGCTTATGTGTGTATGTGTCTGAGGGGTGATCAGGGGTCACTAATAGCAATGACTTTTTTTTTTTAAAGCATTGGCTGCTTTGTTTAATTATTTGAAATAAAAATAATAGCAAACACCATTTGTCATTGAATGTTCATAAGTATTTCAGAGATGGGTTCATATTGATTATGATTTAACCGTATGCTCTCCCTTATTTTATTTATTGAAGTATAATTGATTTGTAATATGGTATTAGTTTCAGATGTACAGGATAGTCATTCAATATTTTTATAGATTATACGCCATTTAAATATTCCATTTAAAGTTTTTTAAATACTCCATTTAGTTACCATAAAATAATGGCTATACATTGACATGTATACACTATCATGTGTAAAATAGATAGACGGTGGGAAGTTGCTACATAACCCAGGGAACTCAGTCTGGCACTCTGTGATGCCCTGGAGGGGTCGGATGAGGGGAGGGGAGGGAGGCTCAAGAGGGAGGGGATATGTGTATAATTATGGCTGATTCACATCGTTGTATGGAAGAAACCAACACAACGTTGTAAAGCAATTATCTACCAATTATGTGTCAATTAAAAATACATTTTTAAAGAGTTAAAAAATGGCTATATGTTCCTGTGCTGTACAATATATCCTTGTCGATTATCTGTCTTATACATAGTAGTTCATATTTCCTAATCCCATACCCCTACCTTGCCCCTTCCCCCTTAAATAAACTCTTGTCACTTGCATCGTAGCCTTTGACAACTTGCAAAGCCTTCTCACAGCTACTACCTCTAAAGTTGGAGAAGAGTACTTCTGCTTCTCAAGAGAACTTCAGCTAAAGCAGCACCTCAGTCTTAACTTCTCCTCTCCTCTCTTAGCCTTTTCTCTCAACTGATAATCTTCACCCAACTTTTGAGCCTTGAGGAAAGCTGTAGAAACCTGAGAGAGTGAAAAAACTTGTACAAGGGTCAGAGCTGAAACTTGAACTTTAGTGTGATGCCCTATTTTTATATAATATTTACCTTTTCTCCTATGCATGAAGACAGTGGTTCATTGTAGAACATTTGAGGAGAAAGACTCTTAACAAGTGTAAAGAAAACATAAATCCCTTATAATCCAAACTCTCAGAGATTACTGTGAATATTGGATCCATACATCTTTACAGCTTTTTAATGCAATTTGACATGCTTGAGATTCTGCTAAATGTAAAATTGTGTGTATCAGTATACTTTCTACTACATTGTGATCTGTGTAGTTCTGTTGTTTACTATTAACTCTTCCAAACCTGTAAAATATCCCATCAGTGCCTTACAGCTGAAGTAAGGAACCCTCAGTTCTGTTCAGTTCAATTCAGTCACTCAGTCGTGTCCGACTCTTCTCGACCCCACAAATCGCAGCACGCCAGGCCTCCCTGTCCATCACCAACTCCCGGAGTTCACTCAAACTCACGACCATCGAGTCGGTGATGCCATCCAGCCATCTCATCCTCTGTAGTCCCCTTCTCCTCCTGCCCCCAATCCCTCCCAGCATCAGAGTCTTTTCCAATGAGTCAACTCTTCGCATCAGGTGGCCAAAGTACTGGAATTTCAGCTTTAGAATCATTCCTTCCAAAGAACACCCAGGGCTGATCTCCTTTAAAATGGACTGGTTGGATCTCCTTGCAGTCCAAGGGACTCTCAAGAGTCTTCTCCAACACCACAGTTCAAAAGCATCAATTCTTCGGTGCTCAGCTTTCTTCACAGTCCAACTCTCACATCCATACATGACCACTGGAAAAACCATAGCCTTGACTAGACGGACCTTTGTAGGCAATGTAATGTCTCTGCTTTTGAATATGCTATCTAGGTTGGTCTAGAGATTCTAAAGACAAGGGTACTTTGAAAATCTCAGCATGTGTGATATGTGGAGAGGGTATCAAGTACAGGGCTTGGGGTTAAACCAATAATAAGCTACTCTGGATCCTTCTCTAGTAAGCCCCCTGTCCACTCACTGGACATGAATCTTTCTAGGAACATCCCTGCTAAACACTCCCCCTCCCATGCCTTCCCCTTAAGTCTTCTCCCTCAACTCCTCCCCCTTCTATCTCCAGTCCAAGCTCAGGTGATACTTAAGCAATAATCTGCTTAAGGGTGAATGGGATTTGATAATATTGAATATAACTTGAGAGTATGAATAGGTCATCTTGTACTTTTCCAAGGCCACAGTTTTTAAAAAATGAAACTTTTATTCTCTCATATTTGCTTTTTTCTATATTGGGTTAATTCTTGGTCTGCAGATGTTTGTTCTTAATGTTTCTGTATATGACATAAACTTGAAGGGAGAGGTCCCAGTACTGAGTTCAAATTCATATGGAATGAAGTCCCTACAAATATTCACCTATTGTTGGCTTCTGCTTTCAGCGATGGCACAGTTCTTCATTGTTGAGGGGGGGGATGAAATGATGTGTGGGCACTTGTGGCTTAGTTCCTGGGGAACACAGATCACTAAGAATCTTAGATTAATGCTTCATTGAGCTGTGGTTTTCTGGCATTGGAGTGGATAAAGTTTAGATGACTAGATAGCCTGATGGAAAGGGGAAAGAGTTCTTCTCTCTTCCATCTACTCATACACTTGGTCTATCTAAAACTGCAGTTACGTAGCCATTCATATTTATGTTCCACACCAAAGATTAATCCTACAACACACAGCAGCATTGCTCAATGTGTGGTCCGTGAACTACATATATAATAAGCACTTTAGTTGAAGCCTGGGAATCTACATTTGAAAAGCATCCAAGGCAATGCAGATGCACTTGGATGCACCAAAATTTGGTCCCCCAAACCCCAGTCCTTGCAATGCTTTGTGAAAAAAATGAATGACATGATTAAGGAAGTTTGGGACACAGTGCCCACTGTGTTCCCCTCTTGGGAAGGTCATAGTGCACATTAGCATATTAGAAGCTCTAAGAAGTCCTTCATTAAGGAAACAATCTTTTGTCCACTAAAATAAGATTAAGTATACAATGCTACAGATACAATAAGCTCTTATGCAGTTTTTTTTTTTTTTTTTAATGAGGTAGCCCTCAAAGTACTGGGCTTTCCTGGTGGCTCAGACTGCAAAAAATCTGCCTGCAATGCAGGAGACCCAGGTTCGGTCCCTGGGTTGGGAAGATCCCCCGGAGAAGGAAATGGTAACCCACTCCAGTATTCTTGTCTGGTGAATTCCATGGATGGAAAAGCTTGGCGGGCTACAGTCCATAGGGTCACAAAGAGTCGGACACGACTGAGCGACTTTCACTTCACTTCAGCTCAAAGTACCGAGAGGCAGCATGGTGTAGATGTTAAGAGCACTAGCTCTGGAATTACAGAGGCCTGAATTCAAACGCAACCTATGTCATTTAATTATTATGTAATCTTGAGAAAATGCTCTAAATTTATTTCTTTTCTCTAAAGTGGGGATGGTAAAAATAGTACCCATCTTATGGGGTTCCTGTGAGTTTTAAATAAAGTAAAACATGAAATGTTTGCAGAAGTTACTTGGCACATGGAAAATGCCCAAAAATCAGCTGTTATGATCACTCACATGGCAAGGTGCCCATGACATATTGTGAAATAAAAAGCAAGGTCAGGAACAATATGTATAATATGTTTTTACTCATGTATATAATTTACATAATAAATAATGTCACATAATCATTTAAAAATTAAAAATTTTATAGGCAAATAAGTGTGGAAGGATACTTACTATTCTGTTAACAGCTTACCTTTGGGATTAAAGGTTGGAAAGGAGTCAGACTGAACCCCAGTATGGCCTGGACAATGAGGAATATTCCAGTGAGAACAGGGCTCTCTCCTGTTTCTGGAGACACGACTCTGGCTCCATTAGCTTTTTCTCTTTTTTTTTTTTTCCAGCATCACCATGATTCTGACTCATTGAGCTGTCTGCTGACCCCCTCTGCCTTTTGCGCCCTGATGGCTGCTCTGTATATAAACCTGTCTTTGGATATGTGAATTTTGGACTTTTAGTGCAGGACCTTGCATTTCATGGGGGTCAGCCAATGTTCCAGGCTACTGATACTGTTTTGTGTCCTGCTTCTCACGTCCAGTCTGTCGGCTGGACTCTTGAGCCTCCCAGCATCCTCACTCTCAGAGGGTATGCAGTCTTGGTCTTTGTGTGAGCCATGGATAACAATGGTGACTTGACTGGGACTAATGCAGAAGCCTGTGACTTGTCACTGAAGATAGTGACCTACGTATCAACAGTCTCCTGCTAGTTGTGGAGTCTCACCTGCTGCCTGTGTTTCTTCACTTGGTCTCCAAAGGGTTTATGAGAGCCTAAATCAAAAGTCTTGTTAAAATCCAGATGCATCCTGTCTACAGCATTCTCCTGATCCACAAGCCTTCTAACCTTATCAGAAGAGTAAATTAAGTTAGTTCTGCCATGACTTGTTTTCCTAAAGGCCCTACTTAGTGTTATTACTAAAACAGATTTGATTTGATTCCAATTGTGGTTTCAATTTAGACATATTTACTGTATTCCCCTACCTGCTCACTGTCCCTCCCTGTCCCCCCAAGGCCTGCCTGGTGGCTGGAGGTAATTGGATATATAAATTCATGCAAAAGTACTAATGGAAAACAAGGGCTTATATGTACTGTTTGCAACATAGCAGCAAGAAAGACTTATTCCAAAAGTAGAAATGTTGGTATGTACATGTGAATTTTGGGTTCCTAGTGATTGCATTGTGATAGATGGAGGGCATATTTTGGGTAGAGGAGGATTTTGATGCTCTTAATACTACAGCAGGAAGATGTCTTATCATTCTACCTGTGACCTGAGTAATGGAAGATAGTATTAGTTTCCTATGACTGCTATAACAAATGACCACAATCTTTGTAACTCAACATAACAGAAATTTATTAGCTCACTATCTAGAGACCAGACGTCTGATGTTAGTTTCACTGGGCCAAGATCAAAATGTTGGCAGGGCCACACTCCCACCATAAGCTCTAGGAGAGAGCTTTGCCCTTTCCAGTTTATGGTAGTTACCAGCATTCACTGGGCTGTAGCCACATCACTCTAATCTGTGCATCCCTGATCATGTTGCCTCACCTCTTCCTCCATCTATAATATCCCTCTGACTCACTTTTATAAAGACACTTGCAATTAAATTCAGGGGCCAGTCAGATAATCCAAGATGATTTCTCTATCTCAAGATCCTTAAGTGCACCTGCAGAGTCCTGTTTAAGGTAATATTCAAAGATTCTGGGAATTAGAACATAGGTATTCGGGGGTGGGGGGCATCATTCAACCAGCCACAAAGACTAATACCAAATAACTAATGCTCTTCTCTGTCATACTTTTCTCAGCTCCTTGGTTTATCTAAGTGTGAAGCAGATAATTGGTTGGAACAGAGAAAAGCAAAATATTGCAGAAGATGTCACTAGCCTTCTTTCCCTCTTTTGACCCCTGGTGGTATGTCCAGTTGTGAATCTATTCATGTACCTGCTCAGGTTCCAAGCATACCCTGATGGGAAATAGGGCAGTATAATCCACTCCTGAAATTCATCTTTGCCACTTTTCACTCATTTGGTTGGCTTTCGATCTCCACGGCACAATTGCTGACGCAGGTTGAAATTTTAACAGGGGAAAGATTCATTGGCTAGCCAATAACATTTGTCTCTTGTGCTGGCAGAGAGCACAGAGGAGCCATTTATGCAATCTAATTATTACGTCAATTGGGGGATGGAGTAATGTTTCCCAGATGCCATTTGGCACCTGGAGAGCTGCAAATCAGCACTACCGTATAAGAAACATTAATATAGACCATTGATTGCATTCATTGATCCCACCCCCTCTCCCTCCTCCCTTTGGCTTCTTATTTTGGTTAGAAGTGAAATGCAAAAGCTTTGCTTTGCCTCTTCTAGCTGCCATGTTCGGACATGGGGCTGCATCGATTATTTGTCTTTTATCATTAAATGTACTTAAGGAGTGATGTGCATTTCTGAATCGCTGTCCCTTTTCCTGACCTTGTGTCATTTAAAATATTCGTGGTCAGTGGGAGTGAGATCTGGACTCCAGAGGAACCTGAAACAGAAATTTCAGAGAAACTTAAATTCCTGCTGCCTATTTCCACTTTGATCTAGTGGTCAAAGATCTCTTGTGATCCCTGAATCCTGAGCCTGTGGGATATGTACTCAGAGCTTTTCTTCAAGCCCTTTGTGCTCATGGTTACAAGAGCTCCTTGGTGTTAAAGCACTGTAAACCCCAAAGAGGGTTTTATTTTTTAATGATTCTTTTTTTAAATCAGTAACTATGATTTGGGATTAGCCTCAACAGAATGCCCTAAGCCTAAGGCAAGAAGATGTTAGAATACTGGGAAAGTGTATCTTGTTTCCTTCTCATTGCCCTTCCTCAAATACTTCTTCCTCTTGTAGGTGGATCCCTGAAATTTATTCACCCATTGACAAAGCCTTTCATTCCACAGTGGGGGAGGAGCTTTAAAATTAGCTTAAAATGTAGCTAAGGCCAGGAAAAAGAAGCATAGACACTTAAATTTATATTAAGGAGTAAATGACTGCTGCTGCAGACTCCTGGATGGTTTTTCAGATTTGAAAAGTCCCTATCCCAAATTCCTTATTTTGAGGAAGGACTGGAGAACTGACTTTCCCAAGGTCTTACAGCAATTTAGTAGCAAATTCTCTTCTGAAAGAAAAAGTTTTACTAGGGGAGTTTCTTAAAGGCATTGAAGATAAACATTTCTGATTGGTTTTATTTAATACTAAGGGCCAGTTCTGGAGCATTTCAAAGCCAACTACAATATTAGACCAATCGCTAAAGAACATAAAGCAATCTATCACCAATGCTCAAAATACACTTCCCTTGGCCCTGCCCTGGTGGTCTTCACCAAAAGCTCATGTGTCTTATTTCTCTTTGTCCCCTTAACATCTAGTAGAGTGCTTGCCACATAAAAATGCACTCAACAAGTATCTGATGAATGACTGAATATCTCCAGAAATAGAGAAGGCTTTGCACTGAACCCCTTATACACTCTATGCCTCCTCTCTACTCATTGTTTAAGTGGCTTCTCAGCTTTGGGGTTTGGCTTTGGGTGGCACTAATAATAACGTCAGTGGTCAGGGAGCGAAACAGAAGTTAGCCAGTCTACTGAGGGTTGAAGTTACAATCTTAGCCTTCCTTGCAGAACAAAAGGAATTGGTCTGACTGCAGTCTGAGATGTAAGAAGCAAAGATCATGGGATCCATGGGTCCTTGGAATCCAAAGCCACTAAGTCTATCTCTGGGCTTTGTGAGAATCCAAAGGCAGGAAATACAGGTTCTTATTGGGAGCCAGCGCTCTTTGTCCAACAAACTTCTCTTGTTCTCTTGGGAGGACCTCTTCTCCGACTGTGGTTTGAGCTACAGGCAAAGAATAGAGAAGGCACCATAGGGTTTTGGATGAACCACTTGGATAATCATGGCTTGTGGGAAGGAAGGAATAAGAGTTTCACCTGTCAGGATTTGCCCTTCATTTCAGTCCTACGGTGCCCACTCCCACCAGTTCTACCTGCTTGTTCTTTCCCTTTGCCGGCTCACCTGCACTCACCTGCAGGGGATGTGGGCCTGGGCATGGCTCCTGGCCCCCAGCATGCCTTGATTAGGTCCCTCTGCTCAAGCCTTCTGTGCTTCAGGGCAAAAGTTCTCAATCAGGAATGACAATGGGGATAGAGGGCAGCCCCTGAGGGAGGGCTACCCATCAGCCTCAGAGGAAAACAGGAACCAGCAGCCGAGCACACTCCTGTTGGCTGACGGCTCAGTATTGGCTGAGAGTCCAGGGAGCCTTCAGTTGGCCTGAACCAATGAAAAGGAGCCAAAGATGCAGTCTCTCTGGCCATTAAAGAGATACTTCCACCTATGATTGGCCCCAAGGTACTTCACCTCAGGGCTTTCCCATTGGCTTGGAACAGCATGCTGGCAGCCAGGGCATCCTGTGGTGAGCAGGCACCTACGTAGGCATGCAGTCCAGCACAGCCTGCTGCTGGGCACGGAAGGAAGAGGCAGCTAGAGGAGGAGGTAACAAGATCCTCCCCTCTGCTTAACTGGTGACATCTTGGGGGCCCACCCGTTTCTCTTTTCTGTGCCTCTCCTGTTGGGCTGGGCCTGCTCGCTCTCCTGGTCCCATTCCCCAAAGGACTTCGATTCCCAGGTGTGGTGGTGACCGGCAACACAAGGGTAAGAAGTAGCCTTTTCTCAGGGTTATCTGCACTGTCATAAGGGATTCCTGAACTATGAAAGGCTGTGATAATCTAAAGAAATCATGGGTTCATAGAATTTTTGTGCCCAAAAGGGAAGCTTGGAATATTTCCTATTTTACAGAAGAAGAAGAAAACTGAAGTAAACTCTGACAGGTAATGGAATTTGGTCAAAGTTACACAGCGAACTAGAGGCAAGTCTCCTGACCAGAGGCAAGGGCACTTTCTGATGTAACACAGATGAATCTAGAACTGTGGTGTTTCATGTAACCATGCCTTTCTGTTGTTCTTCAAAGCACAGGTTTGGTGCCCCTGAGAAACTCCTAGTCCCACTGGGGAGCTCTTTAGACCACAGGTGTGGCTTAATTAACTTTCTCAATGAATTTTTATCTGTGTTTCAGTGGATGGAGAAGGAGGCTTGTGCCATAAGCATTCTCTCATTTTTCTCTTCTTGTGGTTATCAGCCCACAGCAGTGAATTGGCTCTTACCAGGGCTCTGGAATCACATAATCAGCTATGTACAGAGGAAGCTGTTCAACTGGGGACTCTAGCCACTACTACCATGAAACATGCCTGAAACATGACTGTTTGAGACAGCAAAGAAGCAAGTCATTACTAAACTGAAAAAGGTCTGAACCTAAGCCACTGCCACATTAATATGAGTGCTTCATTTTTCATACTTTTATTCTCCAAGTTCCCTTTAAGTTGGAGACATGGGTTTATTTGTTCATATGTAGGATGAGCCCCTGGACAGTCCTGAAATCCTGGCCATGGGTAGCTCTGCATCATCACCATCAACAACAAAGCATAAAGGGATTTTGAGTGTCCGTCCAGCTTCCCCTGATTGCTTCTGTTTCATTGATGCCTCTGCTTTCTTCATTCTCCTTTACTTATCCCTTACAGGGAAACTGAAGGCTTGCCTTCTCTCTGAGCCTTCCCTCACTAGTGTTGCCCACATCCATCTCTCCTTTTGGGTCCTTACTATCCTTCTGGCCTGTCCCAAGAAATGACACTTAATGATATTCCTTTTTAATTTTTCACTATTGGTATCATGTACACTAGTCTCAACTTCTCAACCAGATTATAAGGTCCATAAGGGCAAGGTACACATGTTGAACTTTTTAGTGTGCTCTACAATGTCTGCTAGACATTCAAATTAGACTAGAATCATAGCTTTCTAATGCTATGAAAATACTCATGATATACTTGTGTATAACTCAAAGTACAAAACTCTATGATCACAATTTTATAGAGAGATGGAAAATAAAACAAGCAAGCAAAAAGCACATATGTTCAAGTGGGCAAGATGTAGAAAGATAGATGAGTGTAAACTCCCATATATTTATCTCATTTTCCAAAATTTCAATAAGGAGTGTGCATTATTTTTATGAGAAACAATAAACATTTAATAAAGAAAAACATAGATGCATGGGTGCTAAAAACTAGAGCAGGAAGATAGCTTAGCGATCATATAAGTCCTATTTCCTTGTTTTAAGGTTGAAAAGCCTGGGGCATGGCTGTGAGAGACAGCAAGGGAGTAACTCCTAGTCTCCACTTTCCAGGAGCACACAACCTAATGCCCTGGAGCTCCGAGACTGAGCCTTCTAACTTCTACTTGATTTCCCTTCCCTCGGGTTTCCCCTGTAGGCATTGGTCCTGGAAGAATTGGCGTAGTTTTAACCTGCTGAATTCTCCCATGATTCCTTGGAGTCTTCTGGTTGGTGGAGCCTGAAGGTTTAGCTTTGACTCATGCTGGAGCCCCTTGCTAACTCTCTGCATTGCCTCTGCAGCATCTCAGTTCAATAGGACATAGCATCTCTACCCCCAGGTGACTGGAACTAAAAACATCTAGCTCTACACTTAACTAGCAATATAAACTCACTGTACTCCAAGTACTTCCTGGGGAGGACAATTTCAAACTCTCTGCCTCCATACCTTTGCAAAACATGACTGAGAGCAATACTATTTAAGGAGGATAACCTGAAGATGAATGCAGCCCATCCATTCCTTTCACATTGGACTCAACAGAACAGCCCCAGGTACTTGCCTTGCCCATCTTTTCCTTCTAGTTAGGTCTACCGCACCCAAAGTACCATTGTTAGGGAAAAGGCTGGTTGATAAATTAACAGGAGTGGCCACTCATTGGCCTGGGTTGGTCACCTGACCCCCGGCAGGCCCTCCATGATGCGGTAGCAGACCTTTGTGGTAGATTTTTCTAATAGTGCACCTCTTGCTAGCAACAGATTCAAAATGTGCACACAACTGCTACTCTTGTCTAAAGAAAGCTGTGAAGATTCTCGTTAAATGCATATTTGTCACTTATTTGGGAAGCTAAACATATGTAAACATATTGTATCCATCCATCCACCAAAACAGCACTGGGTTCCTACTGGTGGTTTAGTTGCTAAGTCGTGCCTGACTCTTATGACCCCATGGGCTGTAGCCCACCAGGCTTCTCTGTCCATGGGATTCTCCAGGCAAGGATACAGGAGTGGGTTGCCATTTCCTTCTCCAGGGGATCTTCCCGACCCAGGAATCAAACCCGGGTATCCTGCATTGCAGGCAGATTCTTTATCGACTGAGCTATGAGGGAAGCCTTAAAAATTACTCCATAGATGGTGGTGGTTCAGTCACTAAGTCATTCCTACTACAGACCATCAATCCTCATTTGCACTTCCAAATCCACAAAGTTCTGAAAATAAAAAAAATTCCTCACAAGTTTGATGCTAAAACTGATTTTAAGTCTTGTTAAGATATTGATAGTCTTTATTTGTCTCAGTATGAATATTCATGTTGTTCATGACAGAATATTAATGTATTTGATTACGGGGAACTATGTCACAACCTGCTAGAGGTATTATGTAATATAGACAAATGCAGAGGATTACCTTGGTAATCATGACTCGATGGACATGAGAACTCTGGGAGTTGGTGATGGACAGGGAGGCCTGGCGTGTTGCAATTCATGGGGTCACAAAGAGTCGGACACGACTGAGTGACTGAACTGAACTGAACTGACCTTGGTAAAAATCTCCCAAACTCTGAATTCTGAAACATCTGGCCTTGAAGGTTTTCAGTGAGGCACTTTAGCCCTGTAAGATCTGGGGGCAAGTTGGGGGTGGATAACCTACCTAAGCTGGGTGGGAACAAAGGAGGCTTTGGAGAGGGAAGGCTTGCTGAGGCTGAAGCTAAGGAAACCCAGTTGGGTCACTCAGTCATAGGTCCAAAGGCATGAACAAGGCTGAAATAGAAGACAAAATAAAGACTCGGGAGAAAAACTGAAATGGAAGTAGAACAGTTTGAGAAGGGGAGGGATGAAACGGGCCCTAGACAGTAGCCGGGGTAGTATCTTTGACTATTGGTTTTGGCTGACAAATTTGACTATTTGACTTTGTCAATTATCAGAAAGCTGTTTAGGTACAAGGGTGGGTCAGTCTGGCCTTAAAGATGCAGAATTGTGGCACACGCACAGAGAGAGGAATGGGGCACAGTCTTGGCCTTCTCTTTGTCTAAAGTCTAGAATCCCATTAGCCAGAAGCAGGATCCTGAGAGGAAGGATAGAACTTGTGGTGATGTTAGTGCGAGAAAAAGATCTGTCTTTGGATTTTTCCTATATCTGTATTTTTAAAGCTTTTTCTTGTGTGTGTGAAATATGCCACACATAAAGAAAAAGGCATAGGTCATATATGCAGAGTTTAGCCAATGAATCACCTGTGTTAACTCTTGCTCCATCAAAAAATAGAATATTATCAGCAGGCCTGTGCCCCTTTTCCTAATCACAACTTCTTTCCCACCTCCTAAAAGTTACTCTTCTGACTTCTGACTTCTGTGCTTTCATTTATACTTTTCATTTATACTTGTCTCCTCAGCATGCATCCCTAAACTCTATGGTTCTATCAGTTATTGATGTTTACACAATCATACAGTATGTACTCTTTTGTGTATAGCTTCTTTCATTCAGCATGTTCGTGAAGCTTATTTTTTTCCTTCTCATTGCTCTCTACTA
This sequence comes from Bubalus kerabau, assembly GCF_029407905.1. Taxonomy (NCBI): domain Eukaryota; kingdom Metazoa; phylum Chordata; class Mammalia; order Artiodactyla; family Bovidae; genus Bubalus; species Bubalus kerabau. The sequence goes on from NC_073647.1 coordinate 18,961,332, forward strand.
TTCCACTTGTGACTATGCCACAATGTATCCGTTCTCCCGTAATGGGAATATGGACCATTCCCTGTTTGGAGCTATTAGGTCTACTATTTCTGTGAATATTTTTGTTTGACTTTTGGTGCACATGTGCATGCATTTCTGTTAACTTGTGGAATCACTGAGTCATAAGGACTGCACATGTTCCACTTTGGTAGATGTTGCTCAACAGTTTTCCAAAGTGTTATGCCAATTTACACTCATCCATTGCTCCAAATTATTATCAACACTTAGTATTCTCAGCTTTGTAAATTGTAATCATTCTGGTGGGCGTGCAGTGGTATCTCACTGAGGTTTAATTTGCATTTCTCTGGTGACTAATAAGATTGAGCACTTGTCCATATGTTTATTGGTCTTTCAGATATACTTTTTTGTACAGTTCCTTTTTAAGTATTCTCTCCATTTTTTTCCTGCTAGATTGTCCTTTTTTATTCATTTGTAGGGATTTTTTAATGCATTTTAGATGCAAGCACTTCATCTTTTATATGTGGCAAATAAATTCTCCAGTACCATGGATTCCCACTTAATACTTTTTGAGTCTCACTCTTTCCCTCTAATTTCTATCAGCCCCCTGGGGCCCAAATGACCCCCATTTTGCTAAGGTCTTAACAAGCTCACCCAAGATTGTTTCCTTCACCTTCACTTCCCTTTTATCCGTCACCCTCTATCCCACTGATCTCCCCTGTCTTTCTTCCCTCCTTCCGGCATTGCTCATTCTTGGGGGGCTGCTTATCATTCACAGGATGGATAGAAACCACCTTATTTCACCCATGATGCCAACCAAGGCCATCAGATTTGCCACGTCAAATTTGTCACATATGTCAGATTTGTCATAGGTCAGAAAATCTTCACTTTCGAAAGCCCTTAGTGATCATGTGGTTCTGTCTTTAATGATGAGGAACTGAATGCCCAGAGAAATTGAGTTCCCATGGTGAGCAATTATGGGACTTGTCCAAGGTCATACAGCATTTCTGTGGCCAAGCTAGAACTAGAACCCAGGCCTTTTGCATACCTTTTCCACTTCACTATGCTAAGAAACACCAGTACCCACAGCTGTATGTTGACAAGAGTGGGATCTTTTTTTCTTTTGAAAATAAGTGTTGTCTGTGTCTGTGTAACAACGTAATCAGTAGAGACTTTGGCTCATGTCTGTCTGGACCCAGGTTGAGAGATCACATCACCTCTGCTACTTTCCCATCTCCTGAAAGACAACAAATGGCTTGAGTAATGAGATGAGTTAAGATAGTGTCTCCCACGCTGAATTATGTGCCAGTTCCAGGACTACAGGATTCTGCCACAATCCATTTACACAAGAAATTAAATTGAAGATCTCAATGTAATATTCATATATTAAATCCTGGCGGACAATCAAAGTAATTAAGGCCAAATGTTCTGAATCATCCTGTGGCATCACGAATATTCTATTGCTGGATTTTTAGAAGGACTTATTTCTACAGCCAATTATCTTGGAAATCATTAAAGCTCTTTTGGAATGTGAATAATTTGAAAGCCACCACGGTACCCAGGTACCCATGGTTTGAGTATGGCTCAAACACATTCCCTCCCTACTTTGTGAGAGAAGAATTCTGCTAGAAAGGGGTACAGAGTGGGCCAGGAAAGTCTGATTTCAAGAAGCTGGAGTTAGGGGATAGAACCTGTTTCTGATCAACTCCTTCACTGTGTGTGTATGTGTGTGTGTGTGTGTTAAGGGGTGGCTATATTTCATCTTAAATTGAAATAGCTAAACTGATGCAGGTTATCAAGTTAATCCCAGCCACAGACTGATCTGCTTGATGTGTAGCTTTGTTGCTCATACAAACACATACTGATTAAAAAAACAACTTGGGGAATAGGGATGGCTCCATGTAGTCATGATGAATAGGGCTGACCTTCAGACCTACCCCCGCCAGTGGGTCACCTTGTATCACAAAATTCTCCAGCCACCCTCATCTCTTAGTCCTTATTCTTTACAGCTTCCCTTTGTGCACACCTCTGCTACAGCATTCCTGATAAAGTCCTCAAGTTACGTGTTAGTTCCCCTCTTGGAGTGTATGTCCCTCAAGAGCAAGTACGTGTTCAGTCACTCAGTTGTGTCCGACTTTTGCAATTCCATGGATTGTACTCCACCAGGCTCCTCTGTCCATGGAGAGGGCAAGAATACCAGAATGGATTGCCATTTCCTCCTTCTGAGGATCTATCTTCTCGATCTAGGGATTGAACCTGAGTCTCCTGCATTGGTGGATGGATTCTTTACCGCTGAGCCCCCAGGGAAGCCCTCAAGGGCAAGGGCAATGTCTAAATCTTTCCAGTATCCCTACACCTGACCCAGTACATGCTTCAGACACGGTCTTGGTGTACAGTTGATGAATGAATGAAATACTAAATAAACAAAATGAATGAATGACTGGGAAAATAAACTTACACAAAGCTATCTCTAGAAGTGACAGGGTTAATGTCATGGCAGCATCAAAGAGAGGAATGAATCGTCCTTTCTCTGCTAGTAGATGCCTTAATTCTCAAAAAAAAAAAAAAAAAAAAAAAAACCCACAATGATCTCAAACCATCACCAACAAAACAAACAAACAAAAAAAACTAAAAGATAAATAAAAAGTATTAAGTTAACTTGTACTTTTTAGAGTGGTACTTAGAAAACAATCAGGTTATTTTACCTGAACTAATTACAAGAGTTCTATGCATCTTGAATACAGCATACAAAAAAAGGTCTCATTCACCAGTTTTGCCATTGGGAATAATTAAAAGCATGCATATAGTGTAATAGTGCTACCAAATTATTTCTTCTTATAAATATTTATCCATAGCCAAAGTTTGTTGATGTTGAGCAGCATCAATATTGCTTGGGTTTAGCACATATACTGGCCCCTTCCGATTGTACCATAATTAATTCTGGTTCATAAATAAGATATTTGAGAGAGAGTTGATTGTATCTTGTTCACATCTACATCCCTAGCTGTAGCACAGAGCTCAGCACAGAGAAAGCAGTAATCGTAGAATGAACGAACAATTGAAGGGTGAGACAGGTGCCAAGGGATACTTTCCATCATCGAGGCAGAGCAGCAGAAAGAAGCCCCATTCACTTAGGTTCTTTCTGTGATCAGTTGGCTACACTCTCTCAGAGCTTCTAAACCAACTTAATCTACCAACTCAAGCATTATGCCCCATTCAAAGGCAGTTGTCACAGCCCTCCAGGTGCCCAGGACTGTCCAGAGGAGGTGGTGCAGTCTGTGTGATACAATTTTGTGATACAAGTCTCCATATATTTTCCTTAGTGTGAGTCAGATGAACACACCAACAACCATCTGTGCTTTTCCCGGGAGGGCATCTTGAGCCTGCACGTTTCATATCATTACAGGTCTACTAGTCAGTGTCAGAAACTGCACCAAGATACTGATACTGCACACAATCAATAAACTGGGGCCATGGCTGAGTATTTATTGGGACAGACAGTGATGCCATATTTGCTCAGAAAATTCAATCAAGTTTTGTCCAATTACTGGGGGTTTAGATTTGAACGAATTAGCTCTTAGTCATAGAATCCTAGAATGTCAGAGCTGGAGGGACCCTTAGAACTCATCTGGCCCTGTTTAATCCTGAGATTTTCAAACTTTTCCTTTGTGGGAAACACTTTTTATCCCATGAAATTTTATGGTGTTCCTCTCATTCAAGTGGAAGTGCGGGTATTAGTTCTTGTTGCTTGACCTCCCCCTCTCATTTGCTTCAAACTGCAGAGGAGAAAAGGAAAATCCAATGAGGTTAAAAAGGATCAGGGAATACTGGTGTGGGGGCGGGGGGGGGAGTCCTAGTTTTGAAGTAAGATTCAAGACAGACTCCGAATTTGTCTTAGCCACAGGTCCTGATATTCCACTATTTAAACTCATGCCTGAAGGGGCCTTTTTTAAAAATATATAAATTTATTTATTTTAATTGGAGGCTAATTACTTTACAATATTGTATTGGTTTTGCCATACATCAACATGAATCCGCCACAGGTGTATACGTGTTCCCCATCCTGAACCCCCCTCCCACCTCCCTCCCCGTTAATATCATATATGAAAGGGCCTTTTAGATACAGTTAGGGACATCTGCTCCTTGGGAAGGATGGCGCAGTAACTAACAGAACAGATTCATTAGCAGGAGTGAGTTTCTTTAAATAAAACACACTGCTACCCATAGTCACAATGCCCAGAGGAAAATCCTGAGGTGGGGGGAGATACAGGGAGTAAATGCCTTTTATTAGGACATTTCACAAAGGCAAAGAGAGGAGAGGAAGATCAGAGCTAAAGCGGCCCTTCCTCCTCCCACCCTGCCTGGTGTCTGCTTCTGCAGCTGTCTGGTTGTATGTCCATCTTTTTTCTGTGCCTCTGTGTCACCTTTCACAGGAGTGTATCTAGGTCCTGTCGGTTTCTGCTGGTGCCCATCCTTGTGTTCAGGTTGACTCTGCTGACACCTGTCTGCTTGGGTCGGTCCCTGCCTACGTCTCAAGTCTTTCAGCACCTGTGCAGCTGCTTGCCTCAGAATGTGTCAATGTGTTTGCCCGATTTTGCAGACGTGTGTGTGTTTGTATATGCACGTGCTCTTCTGTGTGTTCAGCACTCCGTATCTGTGACTTTTATTTTGGTAAATTAATTGTCCCTACCTTTCTGGTTCTGCTTTCAATGCGTTACCCCACAAGAATGACTAATGGTAGAAGTGGAAGAGAGCTTTTGGAGCTAGGAGGGAAACCTGGTGACTCTGATGTTCTGAGTCATCACATTAAAATCGCCTGTGCCACAAAGGAAAAGCGAAAAGATGCAAATAGGAAATACAAAACCAAAAGATATTTCCTGTGCATTTTAAGACCTCAATCTCTTCTTCTATGTTTCTCTCCTTCCTTCATCTGTTTTTCCCCTCCCCCCTCCTTCTCCCATCCCCTTTTCTTTCACTCTATCTCTTCTTGTTCTACTTTTCTATTTCTTTATACCCTTTTCTCATTTTTTCTACTTTATTTCTCCTTTCTCCTCTTCCTGTTTCTTACTAGATTTAGCTTTCTCCATATATTTTCCTTAGAAAACACTTTCATTTCATTTTCTGTTTATCTTTTTTCTCTTTGGGGGAGCTGCTGTTTTTCTTTCTTTCTCCCTTTCCTCTTAGCTCCTCTTTCTGAATTTCTCATTTTACTCTATTCCTCTTATTCCCTGTGCCTTTTTTTTGTTTTTAAATCTGTTTTCATTTTCTCTTCCTCTCCCTCTCTCTCTTTTTATCTCCATCTTTTATTTCTTTTTTTTTTGTTATTTGAACTTTTTTTTAGTTTTTTAAGAATTTATTTATTTAATTGGAGGATAATTACAATAGTGTGATGGTTTCTGCCATACATCAATATGAACCAGCCATAGGTATACACATGTCCCCCCATCCTGAACCTCCCTCCCTGCTGCCCATTCTTCTATCAATAGGTTCTTAAGTATGAATCTGTCAGTCTCTTTTGGGCTCTGTCTTCTCCAAACATGCTTTAAGCATCAGGAGAGAGAATAAGTTATCTTTTTCTGTTCTGAACAGGGCTGTGGGTAGGTGGGGTTCATTATCCGTCTTCCTACTTACGGTGGGTGGAGTTGTCGCTGCTCCTTGGAACCTAAGCCCGTTCCCCACCCCAGGACCCGTCTGCAGAGTCACACTGCGACTCCAGCTGCTGCTGGCATTCCCTGCACATCCCATGCAGAGCGATGAGCCCCCAGGTGCAATGGGAAAATTCATCAGCCGCCTGACAGGGCTAACGATTTACTCCTGAGAAATAATCCATATCCAGATAATGGATCACCCTCGACTCCCTGAGACCATTTGTCTTGGTACTTAAATGGCACCAGAATCCAGGGGCAGAGCCAGGACTCTATCCCAAGTTCATTGGTACATGAATAGGCTGGAATAATAATGTTAAGGATTATCATATGGAACGCTTGGATTTGCATGGTGCTTTAAAACTTTAAAGATTTGGAGGCGATTAACCTTCCCTAGCTTATCATGTTGGAATCTGACACACTATGGACCCTGCTTACGAATTTAGAAGCAGGGGCTTTTAAGCGACTCACCCAGAGTCATCTAGCTCGTTACTGGCAGAAATGGAAAGGAAACTATTTTTCTGACTTTCTGAGATTCTTTCCTGGGAATGTAAGATGACCTCCTGATCTCTGGATCTCATCTATCTGGGAAATGGAAGCCTACACTGAGAGACAGAATACTGTCAGACAGGCCTGGGTGTGAATCCTGGCTCTGCATTGACTAGCTGTGTGACCTAGGGGCTGACCTCTTACTTACTTGGAACTTCAGTTTTCTCTTCTATAAAAATGGGGATCCTAATAAACCTTCCGCATAGTACCGTTATGAAGATGAAGAGAGATTATGCATGTAAAGTGCTTAATATAGTGCCTGGCTCATAGTAAAAGCTCCCGGAGTGTTAGCTATGATTGCTACTACTGCCTGTCTCTTTGCAGGGCACCAAGTGAACTCACACAAAGGCACGAGAAAACTGGTCTGGGGGAGGGGAAGAGATAATTGATGAGCCAGCTTCTGCAGAGGTGTCCCTGAGGCCACTGATGGGGGAAGGGACCTAGAAGGATGAATTCTGAGGAGCTGAGATTCTGCTTGGGCTGGAAGGACTGGCTGGCTCGGGAAACAGGCGAAGAAGGGGAAGGAGGCTGGGGATCACCACTAAGCATGTCTCAGTAGTGTGTTGCTCCCCAGGATCAATTCCAACTGGCTAATGTTCCCCTTCTTGGGGTCTCAGCTGTCAACTTCCCTGGGGAGGTCCCGTCCTCCAAAGCAGGATGGAGGACTTGTTTCTTTGAGGAATACTGAAGTCATAAAGGCTTTGTGGAAGGCCACTACACACTTAAAACTAATGAGATCTTGTGCAGGACCCTTCTGTATAAATGGAATTTCACTGCACAAATGTAGGAAAGATTATTAATACTCTCAATAATAACAGTAACAATCAATCTTTAGGGTTTGTTCTGTGGAGTGTGGCTGCTAGAGGTTGACACATCATCTCAAATGGTGAGAAACGGCCCTCATTCTTCTCCTTGTCTCGGACCTCCTCCTCCCAGAGTCACACACGTAATTCAGCCTTCATCGAAATGATTCTGACGCTACTGAGGCTCCCTGGAGAATGGATGCCATGCGGAGGCGGAGAGTGTGGGCTCTGGACTTCAAGCTGAGGGAAGGGCAGGAATCGATACATCTCCTGAGCACCAAGGGCTCAACTCCTTTGGTGATGAGAAGGGCTTTGTCAAAGCCTGATGGTTTATTAATAATTCTCTCAACTGAGGCGAGCTCCCCGCTTCTCAATTGACAAGTATTTCGTGAGAACCCTCTGTGGGGGGACCTAGAGAAGTTTTGGCGGAGCTGACAATGTGGCTGAGGAGACAGACCATAGATGTATAAAGATTACTGACAATACAAAGCAGTCCCTTCAACAAAGGGACGCAAGCAGTGGAAAAATATAAGATAGGAGACTTGACATCACTTAGTCTCTCTGAGCCTTGGTTTCCCTATCCTCTCGGAAAGACAGCCTAGCGGTACTGAGAGAATACTAACTTTGGAGTCAGAGCAACCTGACTTAAAATTTCAGTTATCTCGAAAATGAACTAGGGGGTCCCTGAACAAGTTACTTAACTCCTATGAGGTGCAATTACTTCATGTATAAATTGGGGTGTAACAGTAGCCCAGACCACACAGGGTGATGGTGAGGATCAAATGAAAGCACACACGTAAAGCACTGAGCATAATGCCAGGCACACGGGAAGCACTCAATAATCAATTCCTATTATTATAACACGCAGTGGGAAAGGCAAGGGGTGTTTGGAAATACAAGGCTTTTATTTTCCTCTTCAGTTCTTTTCATGCTTGACATTACATTTCATAGGAATGCAAACTCAAAAAGAAAACTTCTATGTAAACAATAATTATAATATCATTCTGTGATACCTTTTATATGCCTCCCCAGTATTGCTCACTAAATTTGGTATGATCAAATGCACAGAACAATGAAAGAGCAGAGGAGGTAAATTATATACTCTTTGTGATCTTGGGTACCTCTCTGAACTTCAGTTTTCCCATCTGTAAAATGTGGCTTAAGAACATGTAAGTCACAGGGCTGTTGTAAAGATTAAATTCAAATGTTTATAAAGCACTTGGCACAGAATAGACAGAAGACAAATATTGGCTCCATTCCCCTTCTTTCTTTTATAAAAATGCGAATAATAAAGAATTAACCTCACCAGGTTATTATAAGGGTGAAGTCAAGTAAGTATACAGGAAATGTTTGTAAACTGTAAGACCCCAATAACATGCTTTATGGAACATTTGTTACATACCAGACCTATGTAATTAACAAATGTTAGTCAATTAGGTAAACATTAATTAAGTGTCTTCTATACACTGGACACTGTTTCAGGTCCTGTAAGTGATACAGAGATAACAGAGCAAACAAAGTAGGTGAGCCCCTCCACACAAGAACAGAGCATTAAGGACAGGACCTTGAAAGATACTCCCCTTTGGGGTACCAGGGGAGAAGGCAGAGCCAGGAGAAGTCATGGATAAGGGCACTACTATAGCACAGCATCCTCAGAGCCAAGGGAAGACAGGGTTTCAGTAAATACAGAGGGATTCACAATTTATGCTACATAAATGTGAACATGTTTATGTTCACAGTAACATGTGAATGCTATATGGGCATTCCACAGAGAAGCCAAATAAAAGTAGGACACATATGTGTCCCATTCCATGGATAGAGGAGCCTGGTGGGCTACAGTCCATGGGGTCACAAAGAGTCAGACACAACTGAGTGACTACACTTATGTGTCCCTTTGGATTAGACCTCCCAAAAGTCATCGGTGACTCAGCTTCGGTGAGAGGAGTCTCAGTAGAGTGTGTGTGTGTGTGTGTGGAGACAGAGCAGTTACTATCTTGCTGTGGACTGAGGAATGGGTATGCTGAGAAGTAAGGAGAGAAAGTCCATAGACCTCTGTGAAGGTGCTAAGGAATAAGGCTGAGAAAATGAAGACTGGATGATAGCTGGAAGAAGGCTTGCTGTCATATAGGGGAGTTTAAATATCTTTGTGGGCTATGGGAAGAAGCCCATAAGGAAAGAGAAGGTCAATAAGAAGGTTATTATGACACGGCTATCAAGCAGGCAAAATTCCGAGACATGGGAGATACAGCTAAGGTAAGAGGGACTTTCTTTTTTAAAAGCATAGTTGATTTACAGCATTGTGTTAGTTTCAAGTGTACAGCAAAGTGATTCATACATCTACACACATACACACACATATGTATATAATTTTTTCGTTTCATTTCTACTATGGTTTATTATAAGATATAGTTCCCTATGCTATACAGTAAATCCTTGTTGTTTATTTTATATATGGTAGTTTGCATCTGTTAATCCCATACTCCCAACTTATCCCTCCCCATTTTCCCTTTGATAACCATAGGTAACCTGGGCACATAGCTGAAAAAGATGAAAGCTCTAATTCAAATAGATACATGCACCCCAATGTTCACAGCAGCACTATTCACAAAGCCAAGACATGGAAGCAATCTAATTGTCCACTGATGGCTCAGTCGGTGGTAAAGAATCTGCCTGCAATGTGGGAGACCCGGATTCGATCCTTGCGTCAGGAAGATCTCCTGGAGAAGGGAACAGCAACCCACTCCAGTATTCTTGCCTGGAGAATCCCATGGACTGAGGAGCCTGGCGGGCTACAGTCCATGGAGTAGCAAAGAATTGGACATGACTGAGCAGCTAACATGTTCACTTTCACATTTTAGCATCTTTAGTTCTGAGGCCAGTTCTAGTGTTCACATACCAGCCCCCACAGTGCCTGGGGTGTAGGAATGCAGAGGAGAAGGACAGACAACTCACTAGCTAAGGAAGACTGGCCTCTGGATTTAGCCTTGAGTCCCTGTTTAAGACATGAGTTGCCCCAAGATTAAGTTATAGCAGAGAAAGACTTACTTGTGTTGACAAATGGCAATTAACAAAGGTGATTAAAAGGGAGAGAAGCTACAGCCTCAAAAATGTCAGTGGTTGGTGTGCAAGAGAACTCCTTCATCGAATTTTCCTCTGCCCTTCTCCTTCCACCTTTTCTTCCCTCCCCTTTTACTGTTTTCCCTTCTCCCTTCTCCAGTGCCCTCTTTCTGCTTCCTCCATCCACCTCCACCAGCAGCTACTGATGTGATTTCTCATGATTTACAGTCAAATGCCATTAATCCCGACAGGCTCATGAGGGTCTAGCTAAGCTGTCTGATGAACCAATCCCATGAGCTGACAGAGCAGAGGAAGCAGCAGGCCAACCCCGCCCCCACCCTGCCCCCTCAGGGGCAATGAAAGCTAAACCAGTGAACTAGAGTGGCTGCCCCCAAAATAATAAATCACTTGGGGGCTGAGAGAGGTGGAAGACTCCCCAGCAAACAGTTCTCGGGACAGATCCATGACCTCCTCTGCTGTTAATGTCCATGGCACACCAGCCACACAGGCCTGGCCCACCTGCTCTCAAGGTGCCACTCCCAGATTCCACCAGGCCCATTTCGCTTTCAGAGGGAGGTCATTCATTCCAATGGGATGTGACAGGTGCCATCTTCAGGCGCCTGGCTCTGCTTCCAGCGGCAGGGACTGTCGCTGACTGCAAATCCCCAAGTTCCATGCAGGTCTGAAGAGGGCAAGCCCTGGGATGGGCAGATGACCTATCAAGAGCCCACGAATCCAAGGGGAGATGACAGTGCGATGTCATGGACCGAGCTGGGAACAAGGAAGCTGGACACATGGCTTCTAGCTCCATTTCAGCCACTAATTTGCTGGGCGATGTTGGGTAAGTCACTCTCCCTCCCTGGATCTCAGTGTCCTCCCTGGCATGTGAAGAGGTTGGACTAGATTATCTCTAATGACACTTCCAGCTCTGATAAACGAACCCTGAAATTTAAAAAACAAGCAAACTCTTTTCTGGAAAAAAATCAAGCTCCGATTCTCTAGGACTTCCACTTAGCTACACTGCCACAAAAGCCCTCATACCAAACACCCATTCAGTACATGCAGTCACTTTCCCACCACCCAAGCGCCATCTAAGACATCAAAACCAGTCATGGGTCCAGTTTGTCCCTCCAGTAAAGGACACTCTTGTTCTTAGGAGTTATGGGCTGAAGTATCTGCAATGAAGTGTCATAATGTCTATAATATAGGAGACAGGGGTGGGGAAGGAGAGAGAGAGAAGGGAGAGTATGCAAATTGCAAATTTGCATACTGAGCTAGGTCTGGACTTGGGGCTGGGCCATTCCGAAGGATTCCCTGTGAAAAGGGATATGCCATTGACCTCCTAGATTTTAGCATAGGCAGGTAGGGGGACTACCTGGTTTGGATAGATTTCCTCCAAGTTTATATTTTCAAATTCTTTACCATACTGTATCATTGAAAGAATGACACAAATATTTGTACATACCCTCCTTAATAATTTGCATACTCTCCCTTCTCTCTCTTTCCTTCCCCACCCCCATCTCCTATATTATAGACATTATGACACTTCACTTGCAGATACTTCAGCCCATAACTCCTAAGAACAAGAGTGTCCTTTACTGGAAAGCTTTTTAAGGGCCCTACAATGCTCAGTTAGGGGAACATCTTCAGTCTCTATATAAAGTCCAAAGGCAGTCAAGAAGTATATGAGGTCTAGACTCAGGGAAGTCAAACTGGGGCTCTGTAATAACCTTAGAGGGGTGGGAATGGGCAGGGGGTGTGAGGGAGATTCAAGAGGGAGGGCACATATGTACCCCTATGATTAATTCATGTTGATGTACGACAGAAATCAAGCCAATATTGTAAAGCAATCAATTAAAAATAAATATTTTTAAAAAAGAAGTATATGAGGTCTAAAGACCAGATTGAAGTCTGCATACAGGTGGTGTGAGAAGGAGCTAAATACAAGAGAAAGAGGCACAAACAGTGGTCCCAAAGGCAGAATGCCTTTGAGCAAGTCACTTCCCTTTCCTGGCATTCACTTTCTTCATCTATAAAATGGGGATTGTGCTAATCTCTGTCCTGCCAATCTCCCAAGCTATATGAGGCTCAGATGTGGAAACAGATTCAGGACCCATGGGGAGCTGCCACACTTAAACATTTAAGAGCGAATGATTTACAGAAAGGAGAAGGCGATGGCACCCCACTCCAGTACTCATGCCTGGAAAATCCCATGGACAGAGGAGCCTCGTAGGCTGCAGTCCATGGGGTCACTAAGAGTCGGACACGACTGAGCGACTTCACTTTCACTTTTCACTTTCATGCACTGGAGAAGGAAATGGCAACCCACTCCAGTGTTCTTGCCTGGAGAATCCCAGGGAAGGCGGAGCCTGGTGGGCTGCCGTCTATGGGGTCGCACAGAGTCAGACATGACTGCAGCGACTTAGCAGAAGCAGATTTACAGAAATGACCTTCAGAGCTAGTAAAGACCAAGAGATTAATTTCCCTGGTGACACACAAAGTTGACAGTCCCCCTGCTCAGCCCCCAAACTCTTATTACTGAAAGCCACAAAATTTTCATTTATAATGGAAATCTCAGTGGCTCACATCTTTTGCAGTTTTTCAAAGGCATAAAAACACACACACCCAGTTCTTTCTAGTTCTTTTTTCAGATAGCTCCATTTTCTCTTATTGATTATGGCACAAACTAAATAATCATCTCTCTACTTTTTCTTCTGACTTTTTTTTTCTGTGCTCCCCCTTAATTCCTACTATTCTGCCCCACCCTGTCGAGACTTCTAGACTTCAAAATTCTATCATCCTGCCTACCTTTAGCTCAAAGAGCAAAATGCTTTACAAAATTAAGTGAGCATTTGGGATTTTTAACTTGATTTTATCTTTTCATTCAACCAGAGGGGTATGTGTGTGGGAGATGCACTTGTCAACTAAAAGCAATTTCTCTGCCTCCTTGGGGACTGAAGCGTAATCGTAGCTCTGTCTCCCTGGTGTCAGGATGAAGCTTGCATCTTCTTGAGTGGTGTCAGCACACTGACAGACAGCTCCTGGGATCTGTGGAGGGGCACTAGAAGAGAATGGGTGGGGAGTAAGAGATCTCGGGGCTAGTCTCAGCTCATCTTTCCCCTGCCGGGTGACTGCAGGCTAGTTACTTACTTGTCTTTTGCCTCAGCTTTTCTAACTTAAAAAATGGGAATAATTTTCTCCTATTTCTGCCTCACAAAGATGGTGCCAGGACCTTGTCAGGCTTTGGTGATATGAAATGCTTGGAAGTAATAGAGCTATAGGAAAAAATAAAGTGCTGTAGAAGCAGTGTATCCTAGGAATGCTAAGTAGCTGCAAAGGAACTTCAAGTTTTCCTTGTAAAACTCCACTTAAAAAATGAGGACACCCATGCCTTTCTGAGACTCAGAGAGGTCTCAAATGGTCCCCCATGATTTTACTATGTGTTCACCATAAGTTCAGGTAAACCCTTCCCAAATAGATAAGTAGGGAGGCAAAATCTTGAGGTCCTAAGGCTTCTAGCCCCATTTAGAGGACACATAGGACCCTATACAAACCATGTGGACCTTCTGATAGGACTCCTCAAAAGGGGTTGTGGGGAGGCAGGCTTGCTAATTTCCCACTTCCTTCCATGGATCTGGGAGTAGTTACTTTTGTTATCTCACTTCTGAAATTGCAGAGACCTTCATACTGACCAGCTGGGAAAGTGGGCGGGGGGACAGCGATCCCCATTTCATAGAGGAGGAGCCTGGGGCTCAGGTTGCGAAGCAGACATACTTGAAGCATCCATTCAGCCAGTCAGTCAAAATGCCCAACCTCACTCCTGATATTTTAGCTTTAAATGCCATACTCTTTCCACAGTGCCTCCACTGCCTCTTGCCTCACATAAGGACCCCAAGCAGGGAGTCCAAATGAGATAACCTGACTGAAAAAAGGCTATATCGACATACACAGGATTCTTAGACAATCCAAGTGAAGGTTCATTTTGAGTACCACTAGATCCTATCAGGAGTCAAGTTTTGAGATTTGTTCAATTTCTCATGCTACATATTTACCCATATACCCAAAGAAAGTGGAGTGAGGTTAAAGTGATCAAGTTCTCCATAGGGCTGTCCCAGGGTTCCTTGTAGTTGGAGTGCAATGGGAAGAGACAGTGGTGGAAGGTTTTCAGGGAAACTGTTCTTTCCTCTGTATTAGAGTTTCTCTAACTGTATTGGGTACAGGAGCCCCCAAGCTGAGCTCAAATGCTGTTTCCTGGTCCCCATGCCCAGAGATTCTCTGGGTATTTATCCAGAGTAAATAAGAAAATCTGGAGTGGGAGCAGGGGATCTTCATTTATAGCACAGCAAGTGATTCTCATGCAGCTGGTCCAATGGACCATACTTCAAAAAATGCTGATCCATGACAAGGTTTACAGGCCTTTGATGCTTGGAATCTTGTTTAAATAGCAAACTGTTTGCCTGGGTGCCAAAAGATAGGAAACCTTTCTTTTCATAGTCAGTGAGACTCCAGTTTGATTTCATCATTGTGCCTTCTTAGCTAGTGTATTTTTTTTCCTACACAGCAAACAATGACCTAAGTTAGGAGCAGGGTGCTTGGTTTTTAATTGGAATTGAAATGAGACAACCTTATGAGGCAGCAAGTTGTTAGGCTTTAAGCCTTAAACTATCAGGGTGAGGGCAATTATACCCAATACACCTTGAATACCCTGGGGTGAGGGGTTGCAGGTCCAAGCTGGCAGGTTCTTGGCTGCTCAACTGGGGTCTTATGAACCTCTGCATTCTTGGAAAGGAGATACCATATGGGTTCTGTGGTCCTGCACAGGAGGGGAGTTCTGTATTTTACTCACAGACCAAGTTTCAGATTTTTCTGAGTCACCGCAGCCAGGTCCAGAGCCCTGTACTAAGAGCACAATCCCAGCGTAAAGGCCCCAGTCTTTCCCTTACCCAACCTCTTTCTTTATTCAGCAGACAAAGTTATAGTTTTTTTTTCCCTATAAGTGGTATTTGCTAACTCCAGAAAATGATATACATTTATTACAGAAAATTTAGAAAATTCTAAAATATGGAAATAATAAAACAGTTCAAAATTGCCCATAATTGCATTGCTTAAATAAGAGTCACTACTAAGATTCTGGTGTGTTTCCTGTTAACATTTTTTTATGTATAAGTTTATTATTAATTTGTACTGTTTATATAATAGTGTGCATACATTTTGCATTTTGATTATTTTTCACTTAAAATAATCATAAATGATTTTTTTCAAGTTATCATATAGGCTTCCAAACTATACACTTAAAAATAATTGCATGATAATTCATTGAGTTAATCAACATTATATCCACAGTTCAATATCTTGCACACGAAGGACATTTAATAAATATTTGTTGAAAGAATGGATGGATTGATGGATAAACACATTCCCCTATTATGTGACATTTAGTTAAGGGTAAATATTTTCAAAGGAAACAACACTAAGTAATTAAGTGGCAGAGGACATGGGTCAAAGCAAAAGGAGTTGGGGAAAACTGCTAACTTGACTGTTAAAATTTTTTGAGAATTCTGAACTCCATATTTTCCCTTTTCTTTTTTCCAAATGAGTAGGCTTTGGTTTGCCAAGAGTTTGTTCACAACTATTAACATCCCCATTTTACAGATGAGGAAAACTAAGCCTCAGAGAGGTAAAATATCTTCCTAAGGTTACAGAGCCAGTACATAGCACAGTCGGGCTTCCAGTCTAGGCCTGTGAGCATGCTTAGCTTTGTTCCTTTACTACATCACCACAAGGGATAGTGGTCATGAGTCTGTACTTCAGGTAGAGCTATTTTAGAAGGAGAGAAACTTCAGTTACTGAAGCCCATTGGATTGGATTGGGCAGGCAGCCCTTATAGGACCCCCTCCCCACACACAAAATCTCATTCAGCAGGGAAAAAAAAGAAACCCATTGAGACCATCACAAAAGCTAGTGGTATATATGCTCAAGGGAAGAGGTAAGGCAGAGATTTCAGTAACCAGAGCCTGAAACTGGACATTTCTAGATGTCAGACTTGTTTGGCTTGGATGACTGGGTATTTGTACAGCAGAAATTGGTAAAAGAGCAGGTCTGGTGAATATTTGTTGACTCTGATTGCTTTTAGAAAACAGAGAAATTGGAAATGATTTAGAAATTGGTATAAAGTCAGAGAGGTACCATGTTTCCCGGAAAGGAAGGGAAATGAGTGGAAACCCTTTAAACTCGGACTACAGCTCTGCTTTACCAAGAATTGCATGGTGAAGTACAGACGATTTTTCCATTTTATGCACCCCTTTTGCTGCATTAATGCTAATATCAGTGGTTAGCAAAGCAAATGTAATAACTGCTCTCCCCAAAGGACCTTTGATTGCAGCTTCCACTCCTCAAGCCTACAATCGAGCTGTTGGAAGAGAATTTTTCATATTCCTTTCTACCTCCTCACTAGCATTTTATCGACAGAGCCCCGTTTTCCCAGTACAGAAAAACAAGGCACAGAGTCAGGTTTATACAACTGCCAATGGAGAACTGGGTGAGAAATTAATATGAGGCTGAACAGGTATAGAAAAGGAAATTTCTCTCAGAAGCCCTTCTTGCCCCAAATGGTCCATCCCCGGTGGCTGCTTCTACCCCAGGATTTGGGGGTAGGACTAGTTTACTAGCACCAGGGGCTCCCAAACACTGAACCTATTATGGTATGTGCCCCCATATGCATTTAAAATTTAAAAAACCAAAGCCATAAAAGAAGTGCAATGAAATCTAACACAGTACCACCCCCCATTGAAATATCAAATATCGAATTCTTTCTAAAAATAAATGTTGGTGCCCCTCCTATGTCAGTGCCCTGAGCAAAAGCGTAGGCGGTGGAATCCGTAAGTTAGCGGCAACTGATGGACATCCCATATTCATACACACTTGATGCCATGTTCTTTTGTCTCGGTTGGGGACCAACCCCCTCAAAACTAACAATCCCAGACAGGAAAGCATCTCCCACTTGCCCGAGGGATCCACAGGGCAGGAACAGTAAAAGTACTCTCAACTTTGGGGCTCCTACATTCTTGGTCCTGGAGAACAGAGCTGTGACATCACAAATCAGATCCGGAGTTATTCACGGCTGAGGTGATGCCTCCTCTAAGACAAGGGGGTCCCCAGGGGTGGAGGCCAGGCCTCCCCATCCTGTTCAGGGCTCCTAAGGCAGACACCACTTCCCGCCTAGACTGGGCCTCCTCCCAAAGGCGGCGAGGATGTGTCCGCTAAAACTTGGGGGTTTTCGGGCCGGGATACAATCTTACCCTCAGATCTGAGCTCGCAGAGGCAGGTGCACTATCTGGCCCTCAAATACCAGCTTCTGGGGGACAGGCTCGCTTTTACGCACCCGATTGGGGCTTCTGGGGGCAAGGCCTCCCTTCCCTCTCAGCTTCGGGGCTCACCAGGGCTGAGATGGCGTCTCCCCTCAGACTCGGGGCTCCCCGGGATAGGGGCAGGGTCCTGCCCTCAGAGTCGGGGCTTCCCGGGACAGGAGCTGGATTTCGGCCTCCCTCCGCGTGGGGGAAGGGGCTGTGGGATCAGCCGCCTCTCCTCCGGCGGGAGGGGGGCTCCCCTGAGGCCCTGCCCCTTTCGTGACAGGCCCGAGGTGTCCGGTGACCGAGACACTCTTCGCTGGGTGCAGGGTGCGGCTCAGGGCGTGGTCACCGGGGGCTACTTAGGGCCGCTGGCGCGGGGGCTGGCGCGGACGCCGGCTGCGAGGCTGCGGCGCCGAGCGCGGGCCATGGCGTGGATGCTGGACTGCCTTTTCGCGTCGGCCTTCGAGCCCCGCCCCCGCCGTGGTGAGTGGGGCCCGCCGAGTCGGGGGTCTGGGGTCCTCGGCCGGGGGCTGCCGCCGGCTGCCGCCCCGGCCGGGCGCCCTGGGGCTTGGATCGCTGCCCCTTCGCCTCCCTTCCCGAGGGCTTTTAGCTAATTGTTCCTGGCTCAAGGACTGCCCCGTCGAGGCCCCGCATAAATCACCGGCTTTGCCGGGAACAGCGAGCAATCGCGCTAATGGCTCGGCGGGACGCGGGTCGAGCGCGGGGGCGGAGTCGCTGGCTCAGCCGTCCTCGGGGACAGCTAGAGCGTCGGGGCCAGACACTTAGGACCAAGAGCCCCGAAACCTAAGGGCCATACAGGCCCCAGGATGAATGTCCCCGGCCCGGCAGCTCGGGCCCGGGAACCCTGAAGATGGATTGGGGGAGCGGGGATCCTTTTGCCTTGAAGCCTGTCCCCCATGTGCCAATCTCAACTACAGAATATCGACAGGGGCCCCTTAGGATCATCAAATTCAGCCCCTTTATTTAAGAGATGGTGACACTGAAGGCCAGAGATGGCAAAGGCCTGCCCAAGGTCACACAAGGAGTTGGCAGCCAATCTGTTTCTGCAGAGGCTCTGTCAACTGTCCACTGCCCCAAACTGCCCAATGGCAGAGGCCTGGGGTCTTTAGCCTGGGTCTTCCCAAGGATACTTTGAGATCAGTGCTGTTTTCCCTATCCCTGTGGAGTTGAGGGCATAGGTGTACAAAAGATCCCAGGGCTAGTGTGCTATGTGGGTGGCCTTTCCTGGGAACTGCTTCTATAAAGTACATTTTGGAAACTCATTTATTTTTTCTCCTCCTTAAGTTTCAGGAGACTTATATTTTCTGTTTGAGATTTCCCAGGACCCCCACTCACACTGTCCTTCACTCTCCCTTGGTAGGCCCCACCCCCTCTAGGCTGCCACCTGCCCCCACTGCCACCTGTTTTTCCATAGTCTCCACCTCCAAAATCTATATTGGTGAGAGTGCGTCATGGGTCACCAGCCATAGACCAAACCTGGGGTTGTCTCCTCTTTCCTCTGCCCCCTCACAGGGAGGGGAGGGGCCTAGGCAGTTTAATTCTGCAGAAACTGTTTTTAGTCCTTGCCAGCCAGAGCACCCTGCTGAGAACCATCCCAGAACTCTGACCTACTACTAGGGGGCTGCAGCATGCTTAGCAAGTTCAAGTGCAGTCTCTGGCAGGCCACACGTTCTCTGAGAAAGAAAGAAAGATCTGCATACACACGGAGAGTTTCATTTTTTGTTCTGTGTATTTTTTTTCTAGTTTATGTGATCCTGGTATATAGAAGACAAAAATAATTATAAGGGAGTTTTATAAGATGCCTTTTAAGGCCTTTCAGCTCAAACACACTACCTTTGAAAAGGGGATGGAATGAACCATTCCACCCCTGCCTGGCTTGAAAGCTGTGATTCCAATGAGATCAAGGATATAAAGTCTCCTTTATGAATAACCCCATTGGGAAGAGGGTCAGTATCACACAAGTAGCCCATTCCCAACTAAAGACAGTCATTTCTATTAGAATTAGAAGGTTTTTCCTTAAGCTGAACCCAAATCTCTTTTTCTGGCTCTGGTGCTGACCTTCATGATCCTTCCAAGAGAACAGTGCCAACCCTCTCCGTTCCCCACCCCCACTCACCCCTATTTTCATCCAGGCCAAACCTCCCCAGTTCCTTCATCCGTTTAACACGTGACACGGCTACAAGGCTCCTACCCACATCTAGCTGCTCTTCTTTGAACGTGCTCCAAGTGGTGAATGCCCAATGACCTGGCCAAAAGAGGATTTCCAGCTGTGTCCCTGTAAATATAGTCCTGGATGGTTGACTTTCCCTCTGTTGGAAGACCAGGTTCACACTCATGGTACACAGACACGCAGCCATAAACACACACACGTACGCATTCCCCCCTACAATGTCACCAGCACACATACTTCACATACTTTTCACACACAATAGAACATCACACATGCACATGCCACACACAAATCCCTTGTACATGCCACATAGTTCACACAAATTGCTAATTTATATTGGAAGTACTTTCTTCACCTGAAGAAAAAAGTAAACTCAAGCTCTTTTCAGAGTCTGTATTCTATAGTTGTTTGACATATATTTGCTACTGCATTTCCAATCTGGTAAGACCTGTCCCCCTACATGTCAGTGGGGTACACCACTGCCTACACCAGTTCTATTACTTGTACAGAGCAGCTAATATATGTGAAGTACTACCCAGATGCTGGGCCCCAGCCTCAGTCCTTTACGTATGTGATCTCACTTAAGTCATAGAACATCATTTTGAAATAAGTAATTGGTTTGGGGGTACAGTTTTTTGACCAGGTAAGAACTCACTCACGTCAATGTAACTTTGTGGTAACTACTGATATTCTGTAGGGCTCCAGCTGCCCTTGGTGCCTCCTCTCAAATGCCTTCCAGAAATCCTCAGGAGTCACAGGGAGGGAGCAGCTGACTGATGATTGGGAAGACTAGGGGAAGCATTCTCAATGTTCCTTTACCCACCCAACCACCTCTTGCTTGGGACATTGTTGGTATGTCAGAGCAATCTTTTGAGGGTGGCAACGGGCAATCGATGACCATATGAAGACATCTGGGAGAAGCATCAATTAGGTATGGAAAGAATGGGGACCCAGAAAGGGCTTCTTTCCCAGGGAAAGGGACAGCACAATTGACCCACTTGAAATTCTGTCCCCAGTTCACTCCTGGCATTGGATTTAGCCTCAGACAATTGGACTTCTGTAAAGCAGCCAAAACTCTAAAGCTAAAGGGACCCTAGGGCCCACTTTACATACAAATTTGATCTTTTCTTGGGGATGGGACCCAATCGTTGCACTGAGACCAGGCCTGGTTGCACTGCACAGGATTACTTCCCAGAGCTGGGGCAAGTTTTCCAATGAGACACCCTGCTTCCCTGATCATGGCATTGGACTAGCACCCCCATCCACCAATGGCAAGACTTCCTGAAGTGCCTTTGAAAATCATTTGTTTGCACCTCAAAAGACATTTCTCCAAAGGAAAAAAAAATGTGACACTCCAGAGCTTAGGTTCCTAGGTTAGGCCACACTTTACTCATCATAGTATAAAATGCAGCATCTGTGTGATGAAAACTGGCAGAAAATGATACTCTTGCAAGTGTATCTCAGGCTCCAGCAGTAGAGCTGACATTCATCAAGCTTAAATATCAAATGACAGAAAGCATATTGGGCATTGATGGAGCAGGATACCAGGTCCCTGAGGGTGATGATGGCAACAGTGAAAGCAACGTCATTCCTTTTTTCAACTTATCAACCAAGACAGCCTAAATGTCCAACTGTAGGGGAATGATTCAGTAAAATATATGACATCTCCACTTGTTAGACTAGTCTACACCCATAAAAATGCTGTTTATGACAAAGATGTAGCAACATGGAAAATGGTATGATTTATGTGTCAAATATGCATTTTTTAAAAGACTGGAAGAAAATTCAGCAACAAGGTCAAGTAAGAGACCCTATTAGGTTGATAGGATAATAGTTATTTTTTCTGTTTCCCAAAATTTTTATCGAGTTTGTGCTTAAATTACTCTTATATTTTAAAGAGATTCTTTTTTTTTTTTGAGGAGCATAACTTCTTTATTTATATTTTTTACTTTACAATATTGTATTGGTTTTGCCATACATCAACATGAATTCGCCACGGGTGTACACATGTTCCCCATCCTGAACCCCCCTCCCACTTCCCTCCCCATCCCATCCCTCTGGGTCATCCCAGTGCACCAGCCCCGAGCATCCTGTATCATGCATCGAACCTGGACTAAAGAGATTCTTAAAATGCTAGTTGAATGCAAATAGTCCATACAATAGTCCATATAATATAGTCCATACAATAGTCCATATAATAATTATAATTATCTAGAATCCCACTATACATAGTTTAAGGGATATTCTTCAAATTCTAGTTTAAATGTAATGACTAAATCAGGTCAGCCAAATGTGATCTTCCCAATGATCATGAAATGTCCCCTAATACTGGGTGGGAAAAGGCAGAATGGGCTTGAATTCCAGACCTGCTTTCACAGTCTTGAAATGAGCAAGTGTCTTAACCTCTCTTAAAGTAATGTAATAATGCCTACATTTTCAAGTTATAAATAATAATAGTTATTATTTTTAATAACTATTTAATAGTAGTTGTATTATTGTTATTGGCGATATCATTATTAAGTGCCTTCTATGGTTCAGGTATCAAAAGATGTGTTTTATTCCTTCTCCAAATATTTGCTGTGTACCAGTCATCTTACACAAATGATCCCATTTAACTTTCATAACAACTCTTTGAAGTATTATCATCTTCACTGTAAAACAAAAACTCAGAGAGGTTTAGTAACTTGCTCACTGCCACACAATAGCTGAGCAAGGACCACAACCCCTTTTGGTCTGATTTCAAAGCCTGCATGAGATTAAAGGAAATAACATTTGCAAAGCTTCCATTACTATGCTGGTACAGAAGCAGACATTTACTAGGTGGTCAATACGATGATGATGTTTCCTTGCCCCGAGTCCAAATTCTGGTCTTTGATCTGCTTGATTACTTATAGATTCCTTTCAATGAAAAGGTGCACATTTCAACTGGAAAGATGCAATGCAAACAGCACCTGTGTTCTTATTGCTGGGGCTCTGAGTCACTAGGAAACGATTTCTGTTTCCTTCTGGCAGTATCATCTGTTCTCACATGTATCAGCAGAAGTAGGTAGATGGCGTGTTTGATGAGCCTTGGCAGCTACTGTCATGTCTCAGATACAGTTCTTGAAAAACCACACAGCTTCCTCGGGACAGGCACCTGCTACCCAGTAACCGGGAGGTCCCTGCACTCAGTGATGCTTATTAAATGGCCGGGACCTCTCTCCTGATCCAGCAATTCTCTGTATGGTGTAGCTGACCCCTGTTACCCCTCCCACTTTCCTCTTCAAAGCAGGGGCTACAGGACCTCCTCAGAAGCAGACAGGGATAGGAAATAGAGAAAAGCTTAAATTCCTAAATCCTCAGAGGGACTCACTAATAGATTATCTCACATGGTGGAGTCTAGGGTCTGGGAGGGGTAGCATGCAGGATGAATACGAGAGGTGAAGAAGAGGGAGGAATTGAAGGCATGTTCCAGAGATTGAGAGCACCTGGAGCCTGGCCGCTCAGTTTTTCTGCCATAAATCTCAATACTCTGTAGCCTCTTTATCACTCCATGGGATTATATCCACCCCCTCCCCTCAACTTCTTAACCTGCACTCCTACCTCCACCCCGACTCTGCCCAAATGCAGCTTCAGCTTGTAGTGACTTGTTTTTGTCTCTAGAGGGAGGCAATAGCATCAGAGAGGAAAGGGCACCGATTGGGGTCTTCTCTTATACTTTACCAAAGGGTAGGTTTATTTTCCTTTGACTGCGAACAGTTAGATAACAACTAATTGGAACAGTATTTTAGGTGTTGCAAAGTATATTTCAGAGAAACATCATCTCTCCCCTCATCTACTCCCCGCCCCCCGCAATGTTGGTGGCTGCTAGAAAAAGGGTGGCCTTGGGAGCCTCTCCTAATTTCTAGGTTAGAGTTCAGAAAACAAAAGAAAAAACATAACGGAAGTCGTGGGGGCAGTTTATCCAGGGAATATTCACCCTGTCTTTCTCTGGGGTACAATGACACACATTTAAGAGATGGGGTCAAGACTGGCTCTGATGTGAGGGCTGGGGAGTGCAGTCCATAGCTGGGATGGGAGGAAGTCTAGATGCTGAGCAGGTAGTTGGAAACTTTCCTATATGGAATAATACATCTGAAACCTTGGTCTCATTAACACTGCCAGGAGAAACTGCAGAGTGAGAATTGGACTTAGGGTCCAATTCTTCCGGGCTGCATTAGGCTGATCACAACATCACCCTAAAAGAAGAGGGGCTATTTCAAGAGTGTCAGACACACCAGTAATGAGGAAAATTGGCAGCTTAGTCAGTCAGCTTCAGTCCCTGAACACCCCAGTTAGGACACTTTGGGCTATGTGGGTGGGGGGCGACTTAAGCAAGAGAGGGAATTATCCTTTTCTTGAACATTTACTAGATGTGTTAGACATCTGGCTGACACTTTCCATATTTTACCTCCTTCAGTCATCTGAGCATGTCTAAGGCAGGTGTTAACATCTCCAAACTACAGATGAGAAAACTGAGGTTCAGAGAGATGAAGTAACCTTCCCAAGATCACACAGCAAGTAAGTGATGGAGCTGGGATACAAACTCAAAGCTGTCTGAAGGTCCTTATCTTTAAAGGTTTTACTCACATTTTCTTGGGAAAACCAAGATCTTTCTTTTGGATAAAATTCCCATTTTGGTGCCTTGCCCGTATGGGTTCTTAAGGTGAAAACAAGCAAATTTCTGTTTACATTTGGCAGTAATGGAGTTTGTTAAAGCATTTTTTCCACCTTTACAATTCCCTGTATAATCCTCCTGTTATGAACTCCAGAGAGAGAGAGAGAGAGAGAGACTTATAGTGGAGATTTTAAGCTCCAAGGGAAGTGTGTGTGCATGCGTGCGTGCGTGTGTGTGTCTACCCCATGGTGGTGGCAATGTTGACAAGGGTCCTGGTAGCCCCTCCTAACCCACCATTTATGTGGGTTATGCAGCCTAGAAGTGCATCTTTGGAGTTAGAGCCTTGGAGCTTTCGGCTTCTTCAAAGGTGAAGTTTGTCCCCCATTTCACAGGTAAGAGTACTGGACTGGAGTGAATCAGACAGTCTTCACGAATTCAGGTGGGACTCAGACAACAGAATTTACATAGGTGGTCCCGTGGTTGAGTGGTCTGTGTGTAGGGGTGGGAGGCAGAAGCCTTGCAGGATGGCAGTGAGGAAGTGGAAGTGGACTTGCTATATTCAGAGGAGGGTGAGGAGGGATCAGACTGGCCCCTGCAGCAGCAGGAAAGTCACCTGCCTGAGACCAGATGCTGGAAGACACCAAAGTTTGCATGAACTTCCTGGACAGACTTCAGCAAGGGGCTTCAGCTAGTCTGTGCCCTGTGTGACTTTGACTTCTCTAGAACCACTTTCCCCACTGCACTTAAAAACAAAAACAAAACACAACACTTTCTGGCTACGTAGTAGTTTAGGCAATGCTTCTCTTGCCCACCCAGGATGAGGTGCTGACCCAGGCCCAGCTGGCGGGGAAGCTTTATGGATGTTACAGCTGCTTCTCGTCTGCACACCAGGCTCATTTGTGCCAGTTGAAAGGGCACAATAATAACAGTGGCAATTTAAATCGTGCTTCTTGCTTTCTGCTTTCCCCCTGAAAAGTGGCAAAGTGACTCACCACTGTTGAATTGTCCCTCTCTATCCACCCCCTGACCTCTCTGCAGCAGTCTAGGCTGGTTCCCTGGGGGGCTGAGCTGGAAATCAGTTCTTCCAGCGGCCCTTTAGCTGTGATGGAGCCAACCCCCCCTCCCCCCAATAAATGTGTTCCAAAAAAAAAAATGCGATGTATTGTTTTAATTTGAAATTCTCAGATGAGGCTGCTTGGAAGGCATCAGAGCAGCAGAAATCCCACTAGATAGGCACAGTGCTCCCCCCAAACATGAATAATACAAAAGGGGGTCCATTCAAAAATCTACTGGGGGGCTCTGCTTATTTTTATGTGTGTAGTTTGACGTGGAGATAACTGGTCTGCTTGAAATTTACTACATATCAATTTCTGGTGGTAGTGCCATAAAAATGGGTCAGGGGGAGCTGTGAAATCATTCACTTACTCCATCCTGACCCCTCACCTCCATTCCCATCCATGCTCAATTCCCCTGACCCTATGGCTAGAAAGTGCTCCTTCTCTGCTCTTTCTTTCAGCACCAGCCTAAGGAGAGCTCCCAGAACTGGAGCCTGTGAGGTGCTTATGAGCCTAGAGTAATTAAAGATTTTGAGGTGTCAACAAAGCAAGTATGGTGGAGAAGCTATCAGCTGTCTCAGAGACAAAGAAAATAATCATGCTGAGCACTCTTGTTGCTGTCAGTAAGCTCAAAAGAAAAATTTGTTGGGAAGTGATACTGTTTGATAGAGACCTCAATGCCTAGCAGAAATGAGGGATTCTTGGTGAGGCTGCTTGGAAAAGAAGAAAGGTTTAGGGAGCTTGGCAAACCTGGATTCAAATACTACCTCTACCTCCCACTGGCTGTGTGACCCTGGAGAAGTTACTTAACTACTCAAGAGTTTGATGTGTGATGTGCAAAAAAGTGATAAGTCATAGCTCTAATTACCTCATGAGGTCATTGTGAAGACTCCAGACAATGCACAATGCCTGGTATACAATAAGTACTTAATAAATGGTAACATAATGATCATGATGACTATTATTATTTGTACCATATACCAGGCATTTACTACAAGAGCCCAAAGTTTAAAAGGAGAGACAAATAATTGCAGTTATGTATGATGATATCATGAGAAGTATGAAGAGAGCAACTATGATGGCTCAAAGAGCCCTCAACTGGGAGGGAGGGCTACAGAAAAGCAGAGAAAGTTTTGTGACTCCTAAGTGAGTTCTTAAAAAATAAGTAGGAGTTTGTCACAAGGCCCAGGGGGAAAGGGATTCCAGGCAACCGTATGTGCCCACACAAAGCCAAAGAACTGTGAAACAGCCAGGCCTTGAGCAAATAGCTGGGCTTTGCTGGGCAGGAATTGGGATCTCCTGGGGGATGGGGGAGGGGATCAGTGACTAAGAATCTTTCCAGTTTATTCCCACCAGCCCCTGCACAGCGCCTTAGGCGCCCTACCTGGCCAGTCACAGGCGACGCCCTCCTCTTCTTTCCTCTAGGCAGTCAGGTAAGCTCACACCCAGCCCCCCGGGGGGCCTGGTGCGCACAGCGTGGGGGTCGTCGGACCCAGACCCGGCAATTCCGGGCACGAGGCGACTCTGCCGAAGTCGCGGGCCCCTAGCTCCTTCTTCGTCCCAGTTCTGGAGCAAAGTCCCCCTCCACCCCCAATTAAAAAAAAAAAACCCACCAAGCACACAGTCACTTGGGCTCTTTAGACAACCCCATGCTCTCACACACTACACCTGTAAAACCACACGGCGACCCCCTCCAAGACACACACACCGGGTTTTCAGCCCTCCACCCTAGCACAGACCTTGGCTGCATGCGTCCCCACCACACACAAGAGCACATCACACTCAAACACACACACACAGTGCACCCTGACACAAACCTTTGAACACACACGCCTTAAGTAAGCTCACATATAAAGACACCTTGCTCACGAACACACACTACACACAACAATCACCGCCCGTAAACCCATCTTGACCTAACACAGCTAAGGGTAAACATACACCAAACAAACATGCACACAAGCTTCTACGGGCACACAAACATACACACACTGCATACACATATACACTACAGCACGACCACAGACCCCGGCAGAAGCATACATCGAACACACCCACATCCAGACCGCACCCACACAGTCACACTACAACCAGGCAGAAACGTACAACCTACAAACGTGCACACACAAACACACGTTCCACATCCGAGCTCAAACCAAATACACTTCACACTCAGCACTCGAACTAAAGCATGCAACACACATCCCACACCCAGCCACACACGGAACTCACACACAGGCGAGCCGCACTTGCGCGCGCACACACACGCGTACATGCATACATACATACACATACAGCCCGCCCCCTCCTTCCCTCCGGGCGGAAGAGAAGGGGGCGAGGATGGGAGGAGGGGGAAGGAAGGAGGGGGGATGGGCGGGCGAGGCGCTGCGGGCACAGACGCTCTTTTCCCTTTGACCGGGGTGTTGTTCCCATTAACCCGCCTGTTCCCCATCCCCAAGCAAAGGGAGTGAGTGAGTTGGGTCCAGATGGGGTCCAGTCGGAACCCGGGAAAACTGGAAGGCCCGGGGAATCCGCCGGCTGGCGGAGGGCACGTGAGCTCCGCGGAGACCCTGATTCTGCGTTGGTCGACCCTGCCGGAGGCTCCTCCCCGCAGCAGCCCCCCTCCCAGATCCCATCGCTGCTTAGACCCCAGCTCCTCGCGACTGGGGGTGGGGGTGGAGGTGGGGGTGGGGATGGGGGCGAGGAAGGCGGGGGTGCTGCTTCCTCTCCCTCCAGGGAGAGTGAGCAACTGTTGGGGGTGGAAAGCTTTATTGGTTTCAAGAAGTAAGGAGTTTGGACCTGCAGACAAGCTTTTTGCGAAATTCGTTCTAATCTAGTTTGAAGATGTCTTTTAATAGAGACCTCACTATTTTGCAAAGCCACTAATTTTCACATAAAAGGCGATGGCTATTAGGAATCACCGACACCGCGTTGGACACATAGTAGGGCACCTTTGGTCACCAAATTTGGCAGGGCTGTCTGCAGCCCAGCACCAGCGTCGACCCCTCCTGGGCAGGCGGTGAGCTTTTTTCTGGCACACAAGCCCTCCCAAGGACAGCCGCCTCGGCCCGGGAGCTACCGGCGGCAGGGGGCGGTAGAGTCGCCGAGGGTGCTTTGCCCTTCGGGCAGCATAGCCATTGCGGGAAACTGAGGTTCCCTCCCACTGTAGCGAACTACAAAGGTCACTCCAAAATGTTCCGCGGCCAGATAACCATCTGGCTCCTATCCTCCGCCTGCCTGCTTTCTGTAGAGATGGACCGCGGGTGTCGGCGAGGAGGAGGAAGAGGACTTCCGCCTGAGGCGGCGCATTGTGTAAAGCGCCTGGCGGTGCAAAGTACACAAGCTTCAGAGTCTGTATCGGTTCGAATCCCCACTCTGCCACTTTGCAGTTGATTACCTGGCTTAGGCTGCAGGCTGATTGTGAAATTTGAAGGAGGAAATACATGCAAAATGCTTATTCCAGTTAAGATCCCAAGGATGTCCATTCCCTCTCCCTCACCCTCACTAGAGATAAAGCTTTGGGAGATTAGGGAAGAGGGGGATCAGAGGCTGGAGATACGGCCACCAGATAATGCCTCTAAGTCAGAGGCTGGACAGGGGTTCAATTAGCATTCAAGTACTTAAGCAACGTGCTTTGTTGAAGGGAAACACCCACAGCAGTGATTTTAGTGGTGTCATACACTAGGCACAAGACATTTCAATTCACCACAACTCTGCCCATCACCTCACCTCTCAAAGGAACTTCCTGATTCATTCCCACCCCACCCTGAATTCTTTTCCCCCTTTCCAAGTTGCCACCTTATTTTATTTTTTTAACAGTAGTGAACACACACTGGATGCCAGGGACAACTTCTCTTAACTTACGCCTTGCCAGTGCCTAGCACAGTGCCAGCTAGAGCACAGGCTGTATACATGCGGCAAATGAGGCC
The DNA here is from genome assembly GCF_029407905.1 of Bubalus kerabau. Taxonomy (NCBI): domain Eukaryota; kingdom Metazoa; phylum Chordata; class Mammalia; order Artiodactyla; family Bovidae; genus Bubalus; species Bubalus kerabau. The sequence continues at coordinate 18,990,543 of NC_073647.1, forward strand.
CTGGGTGGAATCCCTTGGAAACACCGAGACTTAAGGGTACACAGGATCCTTAAGGGTCTAGAGAGAGGAGTCCAATAGCAGTACCCCAGGCACTGCGGGGGTGGAGAGCAGTGGCTTTTAAATAGAATGCTATTCCACTCCTCCTCAAATCCCTCCAGGCCTCAGATTCTCCGGAAGGGGGGTTGTCTCACTTGTGGCTGAGGCTTCTGCAGTCCATTAAGAAGAAAGCTTCTTTCCTGGAGGTCAGAGGCCCTGGCCAGCTGAAAGGTGAGTCACTGTCTCAGAGTTGGGCAGCAGAGGTGGCGCTAAAGTGGTGATGAATTACTCCAAGATGGAAAGGGGATGTTACCTGAGTGATGATCAGGAGGGTAAAGCAGAAAGGTGAGCCCTTGAAGCTGGGACTCAGTGGTAGAATGTCTGTACATTAAGCATCCTCCAAGTCCAAGTGAAGTCGCTCAGTCGTATCCAACTCTTTGTGAGCCCATGGACTGTAGCCTCCTCCATCCATGGGATTTTCCAGGCAAGAGTACTGGAGTGGATTGCCATTTCCTTCTCCAGAGGATCTTCCTGACCCAGGGATCGAACCTGGGTTTTCTGCATTGTAGGCAGACGCTTTATTGTCTGAGCCACAAGGCAAGTCCAGCTCCTAACCGCCACACTTCTCTCCCCCTCCCCCCAGTCCGAAAGATGGCCAGGCAGCTTCTTAGAGGACAAGGTGGAATGGAAAGCATCCTTTCTGGGGGATGTTTGGGAGACCTGGTTTCCAATTCTGACTCGGTTACTTGCTGCTGACCTTGAGCAAGTCCTTTTCCTTCCTGTTCTCAACACTGGAAGGAAGTTAAGGGGGTAAGGGGCTCTGCTTGAGGCCCTGTGCTAAGTATCTTGCCGATGTAATTTCCACACACTCTTTTCTCCATAGTGCTATACGGTGAGCATTTATGCCATTTTGCAGTTGAGAAAACTGAGGCTGGGTGATAATCGTCTGCTTTCTAATATATCATGCCATCTCTATGTATTTATGTTACCAAGGCAATCATGGTAACAAGCCAATTATTTGTCAGCCCTCTGCTTAAATTGGCGTCTTATGCAGTCAGGTTCAGATTATGTCTCCCAGCTGCCCCTAATGCCAACGTGTGTTGCTTTACAGGCAGTTGGTTACCTGGGTGGGTTTCTCTTTTCATCTCCTATGACACCCACCTACCCCCAACTCGGATCTTTCCCTGGCGTATCAGCATAAGATCCCACAAGAGAAAGTAAGCATCACCCGCAAGTTGCACCCCAGTATCCATCCCTTATCCTGAGGGTGGGGGATCTGGCTGCGGGATGCTGTAGTGAGGAAGGGGAGCAGAGCTGCCAGGGCCAGAAGGAGGGGCTGCAGAAAAAGACCAAGAGGAGAAAGAGGATGCCAAGGACAAATTGGACCAGCCCCAGACTGCCGCTCCCTCCCTTCCTCCCCCTCTCCTCATCTGGTGCTCTAGAATGTATAAAGGGGCAGCACCCAGCCCATTTTCAGCAGGAGAGGGAGAGATCCTCTCCTTCCAGGGAAAGGAAAACCACCCTGAGCAGTCAAATTACACTGCTGTGTGGGTAAGATTGATTTAATTCCTGAGGGGGAAGGGGTAAAAAAGAGGAGCAGGGGAAGAGGGCGCCTTTTTGGTATTGCTGGTGTTGAGGTGGTACTTGAAGTGAAAAGAGTGCCACCAAGGCTGCTTCGAGAGCCAGAAGCTCTGTTCCTTTGCTAGGGCTTAAAAGAGACTTGCCACTGGGTTTCTGGATCTCATTTCCAATCCAAATCCAAAAGCCACAACTCCGAGCCTTTGGGGAATAAGTTCAGGTCTTCCAGAGCTGCCCCAGCACCTATGGATGTTTATCCTCTCCCCTCCCCTTCCTCCTCCTCTCCTTTGCCTTTACTCTGCTCTGCCTCCTTCCCTCTTGCTGGGCTCATCCAGTCTCCGGCATTCTTGATTCTCTTCTCCTATTTATTTTCCATCCAGTCCCTCTGTCAACAACACTCTCTATCCATTTGCTTCATCCAGGAGAGGAGAAAATTCAACTGGGAGGGGGTGTAATTGTGTATTTGAAATTCTCCCCACTTGAGATCCTGCCTTTATAACCCCATATTGCCCTTGTTGCGTCAGATGAGAATATTTAGTGCTTGTGAATAATACATTTTTGCTTGGCTGAATAGTGATTTGAATATATGTTTGTTGGACTGCAGATTAGAACAAGGCATTTTTTGAAGTAATATTAGAAGGTAAGATGGTTTGGGCAGGTGTGAATGGCCTTCTGACCGCACCAGATGCTAAGAAGATGGAAAGATGAAGACTCTGTGTGTGTTGAGAAGGGGATTACTGAAACCACTCTCATCCAGATGGGTGGAAGAATTCTGCTTGCTCTTGCTGTTTATTCATTTATTTATTTTTCTTGCTGTTTATTGAACTCTGAACAAAATGATCTTTTTTGTCTCTGAGTTTGGAAGAGCAGAGGCTCTGGAGGAGATGGCAAACAAGGAGTCAGAAGAGTGAGGCAAGGAGGCTCTGAGGGTTGTTCCTTGTGCAGTCCTTGTGTCCAAAGGGATACCACCTGCCCTTCAGTGCCATAGAAGTCAGGGCAGAGGGGAAGTGGAAGTGATGAGGGGTAATAAGACGCGTTCTGAGCTGGGTTCCAGGAATTCTGGGCCTTCCTCTTAGCCCAGCCACTAAATAGCTCAATGGCCTTTGGTAAGTTTCTTAGCCATCTAAACCTCCACTTCTGCCTCAATGTCCCCTATAATGAGAGACAGTGTGCCACGGCCAGGGGTAGAGAAAGGGAGCCCTCAGAGGAAGGGACTCTTAGGCTGAATCTTGACAGGGAAATCAGCTTTGAATAACATGAAAGATGATTGAGGGGAACAGTGAGAAAGAGTGGGAGTAGCCCAGAGAATTGAGCAAACAGGTATGCGTAAGGCACTGAGTTGGCTGCTGCGTAGAAAATTGCTATGAATCAGCCCCTGCCCCACCGCGGGAGCTTCAGAGAGCGCGCGGGGGAATCTGAGCCGTAGAGCTAAGCTCTCCGCCGAGCCTGCAGCTTGTCCCAGGACGGGTCGTAGTCGCGCCGCAGGACTGACCAGCGGGTCACGCAGCCATTTATTCCGTGGCCGGACCAGGAGAGTCGCCAAGAGGTAGTGCAGGGGCAGGGCTCCAGGGTCCTGAGTGCAGCCCACATGAGGGGCTGAGGTGGGGGGTGAGGACACTCCAAGCGGAGCGCCGGATGTGCGGGAGGGAGAGGAAGCCTGCGGGTGCTGAACAAGGTGCCCAGCGTTTCGCGTTCAGTGGCTCAAACGTTAAACACGCAAGGAAGATTGCATTTTTCAAATTCTCGGCAGCGGCAAGCAGCAAGAGTGATTTTTGCGCGCGACGGGGCTTTGTTTAACTTTGCAGGTTCTGCGCGCTCTTGAGCCACTTAGGGGCGAGACGCGCGGGGCGCAATCCCGCCTGACCGCGCGCTGCAGCGACAACCTGTAGCCCGGGACATCCCTTCGAGGGGAGGGCGCAAAGTCATGGCCGGCCGGTTCCTGTCCCTCTCTCCGTCACCCGGTCTCCACCCCACCCCACCCCACCCCCATCCGCGGTCACCTAGCTCTGGGTCAGGGGCTGATTGCAGGACTGCGACTCCATTAGGGAGGGAAAGGGAGATCCGCTTCTATCCCCTCCCTACTCTGGTGCAAAGAAACCTGCAGAGGGGCAGGGGTTCTCTCTCCAGCTATGGACAACGCCAGCGTGACTATCTGTCCTGGAGGCGGCTGAGTCCTGTAGAAGAATCAAGGACACGGCAGACGTGAGGACTGTGTATCCACCGTGTTCTCTGATAAGCCAGATAATAATAAATAAATGGCACTGCTTGTGTTTGGGGCTTGGGGATGCTCACAGACTTGGCCAAGGCCACTCAGCTGCTTTGGTAACTAGGCAGACCGCCTGACTGCTGGTCTAAGGGTTTTTCTCATTGCATCATAGGCCAAGACAGTGGTCTAATTTTTGAAGGAGGATAGATACAGGCAGTTAGACAGACAGATATTTTTAAAAATACGATTATTTAAGTGTAGTTTTAAAATACCATTCCTATCATGAAAACTATCAGAAAAACATCTCCCACAGCCCCAATTCCCTATGACAGCCACTCAGGATTTAGAAAAACAAAACTGCAGAAAATTGAATGCTTCTTGGGGGAGATACAAAGGAGGAGGGAAGCAGGTGAGGGTGGGGAACAAAGGTGGAAGAGAGAGAGTTCTCAGCACCTATTTGGAGAACAAATTTATTATAAGGTTTCCTTGCCAGCTCTCTCTGTCCAGATGGTTTGAGGAATTGTCCCCATGTTCTTGCCTCTCTCGTGTCCACTGGTGGGAGCCCCAGCTGTGGTCTAGAGGGGCAAATGTTGGATGGTTCTCTCTTTAATTCAGAATCTCATTTTCCTCCTTCCTTCTGTTGTAGCAAATACACTGGGGAAGTCTATCCTGTGTGTGTGTGTGTGTGTGTGTGTAGATGCATTGTGAGAACACATGAGGATGTGTGTGTATGTATGGATGTTTGTGAGAGGGAATGTGTGTGTCTGAAAGGGAATATGTCTTAAAGAAGGGGGCTTGGGGCCAGGGGAGTTGAGAAGATGGGAAAAATGAATCAGAGTTTACTGAATGCACACTAACAACCTACAACTGAAAGAGTCTGGCCACTGCTGGTGGACCTGGAGAAATGGTCAATTCTTAATACTCCTTAAGGAATAAAGGGGAGGAAATGTATTTCAATAGGGCAGGGAAGGAAGGTGTTAGACCCATGGACTTTGATTGATAGTCTTGCAGACTTTTGATGTGTATGTGACCTGCAGCTAGGCTGTAAGATCCCAAAGGCAAGAACTGAGACATTCCAGTCCAGATGGCTCCCCTCTTTCCCCCACCATCTCTAGCATGGATGGCTTACACACTGTGCTGAGGGAACAAAAGGTATGGACTGAATCCCTTTTGTGAGCCAGTTAACTTTCTTCTATGTTTCAGAGCCTAGACTGATCCCCAACCCCCACAGTTAGCTACCTTACATTTCTGATCACTCAAGACCCAGTGAAGAAACAGTTGAACTCATCCCCTGTGAAAGTGAGCTATCTGTTGACGGGGTATGGTACCCACTGGCACCCCACAATGGATGGTACAAGGGCATTCTTCAGGGGGGACACTGCTTCATCCCATATAGCAGCACTTCTGTTCATCTTCCTTTCAAATTTGATTCACAGGTATTTGTGGGCGGTGCTGTTCCCTACCTTGGTTCAGCACTGACCCTTTGGAGGATTCTTGCATTTCATCCTGTCTTTTATTTAATCTTTACCACAGGCATACCTCATAGGTACCATGATTTTTATTTTGTAAGGTGATGGAACTGAGGCTCATAAAAGTTTGAAAATTAGCTCCGGGTCACTTGGTTGGAGAGTGTGCAAACTGACATGTGGTAAGGCTGGAATTTGAGCCTGAGTTCTAGCCCATATCGCAAGACCTTTTTAGGATTTCATGCTGTCAGTTTGGGGAGTGGGCTGAGGCAAGAGATGTGATGCTTGGAATACAGAGCACTTTTGATGCCTTTCTCTCTATTAATTCTTTTTGTCTATCTTTCATAATAGTGTTTTTCAAAACCATATATCTCTATCATCATTTATCTCTATTTATCCTATCAATCACCTCCTTTCATTACCATTTCCCAATAATAGTGTGTATAAAGAAAGACCTCAAAATCTAGCCATCTCTTTAGGAAAGGAAATCTTCTTGACTCAGGTCATTCCAGTTCCAAGCAGCAAATGTTGGTGATGTAAACCAAGAAATGCCGTGTTTTGGTGGGGAGAGCAAGACCAGGTCTGGGGATAGGCTAGTTCCCAGATCATATCCCTCCATGGTATGTTAGTGCAACTTCAGGGAAGTTACAACCTCTCCAGAGTCCTAGTTTGTTGTTATCTGTAAAATGGGAAGCATAATACCAAACCTACCTCCTTCCCAGGGTTTGTTGTGAGAATAAAATGGCATGATTCATTTATCCATGAGTCATGAATAGCAGTTTTAATTACAAGACCTTTATGTTCTCTCAAAACTGTCAGAATTTATAATCCTGTGATTCACCCAACAAATACATTGAACACCTACTGTGTGCTAGGGTCTGAAAATAACAGACACATGGAAAGCTTTTGAGAATGTGAAAAGCACAAGAAAAATTAGACATTAGAAAAAATTACCTCCTGTTGATGGAACATCAGGTTTTCTTTTTTTACTTTTTCTACCACAACATAATAGAAGCAGCAACCAAAAGGGAAAAAAAGATAAAGGGTGACACAGCTTGTGATACTAGCAGTGTTATGCACTCTGACACACTGCAGATAACAGGGAGAATATCTACATATAATACAACTATATCTTGTTGTATTTGATGTCGCATCACCTGGTCTACACTATTGTTTGGGATGTTTATAGCACGAAGATTGCCTTTCACCATCCTGAGCTTGAGTTCTTTAGTCAATAAAATTTTAAAAGGGCATCCCACGTTCTATACAATGACACCTGTCCTTATTTTACAAAGAGGTTGTAATTTGTGGTGGCTGTCTGCCTTTGGATATGACCTCCCTTATTTGATCGAATCAGGCTTTGATTATGTATTCATTCTTTTGATTTCATTATTTAGCTAATTATTTTGTAGCTATTAAGAATGAAGGTGGATGAGACAGTGGAAAGAGCCCTAGGTCTGAGAAGAACTGGGTTCTTGCCTAGATTTTGTGTCAGATTGCTGTGTGGCCTTGGGCAAACTCCTGTCTCTGACCCTGAGTTTTTTGAACTGTAGTATGAAAGCTTTGGACTAGGTGATGGCTAGGGTCCCTTCTACCTCTGATCCATTCTAATATTCTAATAAGTTCTGGAAACATTTTTTGATGCCAGAGCTTTTCTGAATGTATTTTAACAGTACCTACCTTCAGTTTATGAGTGTCTGCCCTGGAGTGATGGGCTGACTCACGTATTGAATGCTGCCCCCAAATTAATTATCTTGGGGCAGTACACTGCATAGGGTAAAATGAGCCATTTTGTTCATCACGACTGCAGCCTTTGCTGAAATGGAGGTTATGGAATAACAACTTAAAGGCTAACTCATTAATGCTCAGGGACGAATGAGGTAATGTGCCAGCAGACCAAATTGGTGCCTGAATGTTTTCATCTAGAGACCTGTATCTCTCTCCCATGTTGTGATATATTAATGGGGATGTTTTTATTCATTGTTACTGCCTGTAGATATTTGAATACTGTAGATGCAATATCTTCTGGGTACTCAGCCTTGCACACTATCAGTTTCTCAAACTTCAAAGATCTCTTAGTGGCTAGAAGCAAAATTCTGATGGTGCCATAGAATGCCTAATTTATTAGGATTCTAACAACAGCATCAGAGCAGTCTTTTTTTTTTTTTCTGAGGTGTTTACTAGTGAGCACTGTACCACCCCTAACTATTTGATGGGGACAATGGAGTAAATTAGTCCTCCAAATTGTGAAGTCTGTGGATTTATGCTTAGCTGAAACATTTCTGTCCTCACAATGTCGAAGCGGGGTGACCTTTCTGACGTTAATTTGTTTCTCCATCTGTGCCGTGCATTTCAGGAGGATGTGAGGAACAAGCTTGATGCCACTCGTGTGTTTCCTCTCTTCATATTACTGGAGAGTTGACTGGGTTGTATCTCTGCTCTTTGTTCAAATTCTGTCTCTCAGTATCTGCTAATATCCTAGCCCCTTTACTGATAGAAATGAAATTATATGTTCTTTTGGTAGTGACAATGTGAAATTAGATGGTTTAAAAGATAGATTAATTTTGAGACTTACAAGCATTTTACTAATCTGAATAGTAGCATTTGAAAATTTGACCTATGCAATTAGTTTTTCTAAATTTTATAATTTTTTAAAATACTTGACCCTGATGTCATTGGAGATTGAAGAAGAAAGATCTATTTGCAACAGTCTCCCAAGATCTTTTTTGCCTGTTTTAATTTAATTCAAATTTTGTAAAGATTGAACTAAGTAGGATGGATACATTGATACACATGCTAATTTTATGCAATTACTTTTGAAACCTGATACTTTCTGGTAAAGTCAGGCCCTCAGTAAAGAACCTTGAATTTCAATGTGTTTATTAAAAACCAATGCTAAATATCATATATATATTATTCAATTCTTATCCAGTTGCTGAAGTGGATACTTTACCATTTCCCCATTTTATAGAGGAAGCCACTGAGGTTCAGAGAATTCAACAAACTTTCCTAAGGTCACACAGCTAAGAAGTAATAAAGTCTGGCTTTGAACTCAGTTCTATTTAGCTCTGACCCCAGGGGCCTTTACAGATATTTTTCTAAGGATATTGTTTTTGCAAATGTGTTGAATTCTAGGCTGAAATTGAGAGGGCTTGCTTTCATCTTCCTTCTTCCTTTTTGATGTTATGGTCACTTCTGGCCAGTGCCAGAGCATGCTGAATGGGAAGGGGAAGACACTTTGGAGCAAGAGAGGTCTCTTGGCACCTGGCTGTCTGTGAGGAGCCTCCTTTTGTGATCATCTTGGAAAGTCATACCCTAGGACAGATATTCAAATCTCAAGAATCTGTTATGTGCCTCTCATAGTGTTGAAGCCTAGTTACTGGTCCCTCCTCCCCAACCTGCCCATCTGCTTCTTGTCTGGGCACACTGACCTTCTTAATTCTACTTCTGTCTAATATCTACTGGTCCCCTGAGAGGGTTGAAGGCATGCAAGACAGTGTCAATTTTGCTGGCAGAATTGCAGCATAAAGATTACTCTTAAGTTTAGCCCTGTATCTTTGAGCAGGAGGCAATGACAAACGGTTTATTCTAAGGCCTTTGATTTTCTTTGGAATTGTAAGCATCTAGGCTGACTCATCTCTCAAAGGCTCCTCTCTCTCTCTCTCTCTCTCTCTTGGCTGACATTGTTTTGAGGTTCTCTTATTTGTTCTCATCTTATTTGGGGAGAAGAAGAAGGATTGATTTTCATCCTGATTTTTGGGTAAAAGAACCAGCTCTACTCTTTGGATGACCAGATCTTGTAACCCTTGGCAAGAAGAAATAGCTGCAACTCCAAAACAGGTACCAAAATGTTTGAATTGGGTAAGGGAAAAAAAAGGAGTCATGTAAAAAAATTAAACCAGAGCTAGGCTGTGTATGTCAGAATGAAACCTTTGGCTAATTGATTTTGGACCAGTCTTTGTGAATCAGGAATTACTGGCTCTTAATTGGGTACTGTGGTTAGGTTCTCTGTGTGTGCCTTTGGTTAAGATGGTCATTTTGTGGATGCAGTTTGGTGGCTGGATTTAGGTGTTCACTTTGGGGCTAAGAGATATTGCTTTGCAGTTGAAGGAACTTTTATAAAGATGTATGCTAAGATTTTGCCTTATAGCTCAGTTCAAAAGGCATAAAAAATACTCCTCATCCTATCTGATACTGAACTTAATTATGAGGCAAGTGTTTATTTCTGACATGTGTGACTCTGGCCATTTAAGGAAAATGGGCAAAAGGGAATTTTGGAAACAAAAGAAGTGAGGGATTTTTTTTGTTGTTTTTGTTTTTGGATAGAGCTGTTTTGTATAGATTATTGGATGATAAACTTCTACCTATCCTTTCTCTGTCAATGCTACATTACCTGATCTTTGGAGTTTAAATCACTCCCCCCTCCCAATAATATATAGAATATTATCATGAAACTCCATGGGCAAGGGGAGCTCAGAAAAGTTGCATGTGACCACTTCCCTTCTTGTCAAAAGGTTTAGTTCCCCACGTCCCAAATTATCTTCTCTGTTGGGAATAAGCATCACACACTCATCCAGACCATAAACTTCAGAGCTATCCTTCCTATTATAATAAAAGATTTCTCTAAGTCCTGTCAATTCTACCCATAAAATCCAGCCCCAATGACAATGACTTCTGTCAGCGTCTCTTGCCTCTTGGCTCATCTATCTACTTCAGGCTTTCTACCCAAACCCGGCTTTTCACTGCTCTGTGATTTTTCCAAGCTGCAGCTCTATGTCACTTCCCACTTAAAAACCTGCAGTAGTTCTCTATTGCCTTCAAGAGAAAGTCCAGCTCCATAACATGGCATATAGGGTCATTCATGATCTCATTCCTGCCTACCCAGATTTATCTCCGTCCATCGTCCATCCCCTTTATACAGCTTTAAGAATATAACAACCTCTCTCCCATGTCCTTGCCTTGGCACAAGCTGTTCTCTCTTTCTGGATGCTCCCCCCTCCTTATCTCCAGGCAGACTTAGAGGATTCCTCCTTTCTGTTCTCACAGTAGTTTGTTTATATCTTGGGTGATTGACTTATCACAAGGTTTTGTAAATTGTTGCTAACCTGCCTATTTCCATCACTGTACTGTTAAACCCTTTATGAAAAGAGTATTATTATTTTGCTCATATTTGAATCTTTAGTGCCTGGCACAAAGTGGGCAATTAATAAAGCTTTCTTTTCTTTTAAATGCATGCATGGAAAAACAAATTAATAATAGAGGTGAAGATGTGCAGTTAGGATGCTGTGTGGGGTTCAGGGAGATCCCCACTTGGGGGGTCCTGTGCATTCTGGGAGCAGTACGAGATAGTGGGCACCATGGAGAAGGGGCATCTAAAACACGTTTACCAACACACAAAGAAACTTCACTATACCAATCCTGTATAGAAAGTCTCATTAGAAGCAGACTGGAAATGATGTCTGTTTTGGTACAAACTTTCTTTTTTTTTTTCAGGAAAAAATAACATAATCAAGTTGCACAATTTTTGGTAAATAGACAAAAGGCAAAAGGCAACAGAATACCACCACTTAATACAGATGCCATCAGTAATTGGGTGCATTTATTTCAGTCTTTTATTTGTATGCATGTTTTCCTTCACATAGTTGTAATCATAATTGATACAATTCTGTATTTTATATTTGTTGTTTAAAAATTCCTTGTAAACATCACTTTAATGATTGCATAATTTTCCATACAATGGCTATTCCATAATGTATATAAATAATCTTGTTGCTGGGCTAGTTTTTTTTTTTTTTTACTGTTACGGTTCCTGTACACATGGTTTTTCCTTTCTATAGGAAGATTTCATTAGGATAGATTCCTAGAAGGGAAATCACTGGGTCAAAGGGCCTGGGGATGACTTTTGGCTTCAGATTCATGTGTCCAGTTTGCATTCTGGAAGAGCTGTACAAAATTTACAGGGCTCCTAACCTAGATGAATGTGCCCATTTCACCCAAACTGAACAGCATCAAGCATTACCATTAAAAAATAAAAATAAACTTCATCAGTGTTCTAAAAAATTAATGGAAGAATATTACCTTATTCTTATCTTAATTTTCATTGAAAAATTTTAAGTAAGGTTGGTGGTTGGGGTTTTTTAAAATCTTTTTTTCTTCTTCTTTTTTGCCCAGTTAGGTTTTTTCTTTTCTGGACTGTCGGTTCAGGGCTGTTTTTTTTTTTTTAAGTTGGAGTTTTTTTTTTTTTTTAAATAAGCAGCCAGAGGCAGCTCTGCTTGAGGGTTAAGCCGCCTCCCAGTTTTCCCTCCCTCTTTATCACCCTTCCCCCACCCCCCCAGAGTTCTCTCCACCAGGTCCAGAGACAATTGGATGATGCAGTCCTCATAATCATCCGATGATTGCAGAATGGGTGGCTGCATTCCTTTTCTGAAGACAGCAAGGACGCGGTACCCCAGAATCATGCCCCCTTTGCTGTTGTTGTCTGCCTTGATTTTTTTAGTGAACGTCCTGGGAGGAGCCCCAGGACACAACCCGAACCGCAGGGCCAAGATGATCTCAATACATAGCCTCTCCGAGCTGGAGCGTCTGAAGCTGCAAGAGGCTGCTTACCACGAACTCGTGGCCAGGCAGTTCCTCTCTGAATTCAAACCTGAAAGAGGTGAGCAGTACCCCGGTATGTGGCATCCTCGCCTTCGGGCCGAGTGGACCCTCCGGGCCGGGCGGAACGAATTGGGAGTTTGGGGGGTCGAGGGGTGGGAGGGACTCTCCTCTGGTCTCGGACCTGGCCGGTTCTCCCGGCTCCTGGATAACCGAGGGAGTGGGACTTGAGGGGTGTTTGGTCAACTGGGAAGAGGTAAAGATGAATTGAGTTGGGTCGAAGCTTGGGGCTTGGGGGGCAGTGAGACAGGCAGATATCAGAGACAGACAAGTGGACAGAGGACAGGTGAAGAGACAGACGGACCAAGTGCGGTGCCAGAACGAGTCGGGACGAGATGGGGGCGCAGAGAGACACTCCGAAAGGACTGGGACAGACAGAGACAGCGCGGTTGAGAGACCAAGAGTTGGAGGGAGATAGCGAGACCGAGAGAGAGACGCGCCAATCCCGGCGAGTAGCGGGAGGGCGGGTGCGGGTGCGGGGAGCGGCGGCGGGAGGTGCGCTGGGAGCGCTGCCCACCTCGGCTGGCTGCCGGGGAGCGAGCGGGACCCAGCGCAGGACGGGGGTCGAAGAGCACCGGGGTTTCCCGGGTCCGGGCGCAGATTGGGCGGCTGAGAGGAGTGGGAGGGGGGTCGTGCGAACCCAAAGGGCGCCGCCGCAGTGATGAAAAGTGCAGGGGGCAGTGGGCTCGCCAGGCGCGCGCGCGGCGGGCGCAGCCGAAAATAGGAGCCCAGCGAAGGGCGATGAGACCCCGTGTGCAGCCGCCGCTGCGGGGGGTCGCAGTGCGGGGCCAGCGGGTGTCGCCGCTTCTCCCGCCGCAGCAGCGCTGGGAGCCGCTGGCCTCCCGGGAACGAGCGCGTCCGCAGTAACTTAGCGACCCTTACTCGCCCGGGCGCCACAGGCAGAGCCCCTCCCCTCGCCTGTTGCGCTGTCCCGCGGCCGCGCAGCCCTGGAATCTCAGGTTGAAGCGTCGTGTTGCGCTACTCCTGGTGCGTAACGAGATGCGCGCTGCGCACGCGGCGCCGTACAGGATCTGGTGTGGTGACATCCTTGGAGTCTCGGGAGGTAAACAGACTTGGTACCGTTTTCAAATGGGGAAACTGAGGCTGAGTGAAAGCAAAACACTTCGGGAAGACAAGACAAAGCTGTTTGCCCCTCCCTTCCCCCTCAGTCCCTGTGGATCAGTGCACTGCGATGTTTTAGTCACTTATCAAATCCTTTTTGTATGAGAGTGCGTGTATTTTCGTTTTTTCTCTTCCCATAGCTCTACCTACTGACCGTCCAAACACCTTCGAGAAGTGGTTTCTGATTCTGAGAGGACAAGAGAGGGGTGAGGGTCTCTCTTACTGTACTTTCCTTAGGAAAGAAACAGAATGCTGCACCCCTCCTGCATTCGAGAGCCTGGCTACTGGAGACAGGGTGGTGCCCACTGCCCCTGAGTCCCCCGTCCCCTCCCCCATCCCCCTACCCCTCCCTCCCTTCCGGCTTCCAGAAACCCCGCAGGGTATGGTTTCAGGAAATGGCGCACTAGTTGCTGGAGTGCTGAACAGTCCCATCAGATCTGATCCCCGGTGAATCTACCCCAGACAGATCGCCCAGAAGAAACTGCTCTCATTGCTTCAAGGTGGTCACCCCCTGGCAGGTCTTAAGGCAGGGACCCCGTCGGGGTAGTGGAGTGGAGCTGAGTCGTTCAGCCAGATCACCGTAGGGTCTCTTTGGCTCCCTCCCGAGGGAGGGGCGCTGCGAGTCTGGCGGGGTGGGGGTGGCTGGGGGTAGTTGCTTAGAGGAGGGCTACAGCCCCTGCAGTTCCTCCCGATTTAAGTGCTGTGGAGCGCTGACGTTTTTCATTTCTTCTCTCCCTGGCTCCCAAGCCGTATCCCTCAAGACCTTTGGCATTCGTCTGGAAGAGGTGCTGGTGAACGAGCTTACCCGCCGCAAGCAAGTTGAACTGAGAGCCACGATGCAGATGGAAGAAGCCGCCGGTCCCGCTACTAGCGGTCGTCGTCGGGGAAACGCGGTGCAAAGGATGTTTGGCCGCATCCGGCGCTTTTTCAGTCGCCGACGGGATGAGCCCTTCCTGCCCCGGGAGTTTACTCGCCGTGGGCGTCGAGTGAGTTCAACCTTCCAGGTTTCAGGCGGGGGCCCTTAGTGAAGTGTCCGGGATGTGGGGCGGGAGGGTCAAGGCCTGTGTCCTCAGAGGAAAGTGGGTGCTGAACAGAACGCGTTGGAGGGGCGTAAGAACACGTCTCCCATTGCGAACGTGACGCAATCTTTAGGAAGGTCTGAAGTAACACCCCGCCTCCCCCCACGGCTCCCCCATTTTCACAGAGTCTGGGTTTCTCCACAGGGCGCAGTCTCTGTGGACAGCCTGGCTGAACTGGAGGGTGGGGCCCTGCTACTGCAGACCCTGCAACTTTCCAGGATTTCTTTTCCAATTGGCCAGCGACTTCTGGGATCCAAAAGGAAAATGAGCCTCAATCCGATTGCTAAGCAAATCCCCCATGTTGTTGAGGCTTGCTGCAGCTTCATAGAGAAACATGGTAAGGGGCCAAGAATGGAGGTGAAATCAAGGTGGAAGGCAATTAAAGAGACCCGTATTATAGAGATGGGGAAGGGCAACAGGTCAAGGGAGGAAGGACTTGCAACATTGCCCTGCCACCAGTTGGGGTTGGAATGCGGTGGAGGAGGAAAAGGGTAGTGCTGGGGGAGGGGTGAGCAGAGATACTGAGCTTCCCTTGGTCTTTTCTTTCAGGCTTAAGCACAGTGGGGATTTTCACTCTGGAATATTCTGAGAAGAGAGTGCGTAAGGTAATAAATCAACTATGTTCACACTTTTGTTCCTTCAGTGAGAAAAAGCAGGTGGGGTGGGGCTCCCCCATAGACCTGAAGAGACTGTCATGCCTGGTGAGGGGAGCATGGTCTTCTTTCTATCCCCTCAGGCACACCATATAGCCAACTACCTCTACTGAGGGCTGAGATTTATTGAAGGAGTGGCCAGGAGGAAGGCTGCGGTGGGCAGAGCCTTCACTGGCAGTATTCTCTTTTTCTAGCTCCGTGAAGAATTTGACCAAGGTCTGGATGTGGTGCTGGATGACTCTCAGAATGTACACGATGTGGCCGCGCTCCTCAAGGAGTTTTTCCGGGACATGAAGGACTCGTTGCTGCCGGATGATCTGTACATGTCCTTCCTCCAGACAGCCAGTGAGCCTTCCGCTCGCCCTTGCTGGGCAGGGAAAGGAAATAGCACAGGGGATGTGGGGTTCTGGGGACAGAGCTCAGGCTGCAAGACCCCAAGGCACTAAGGCAAAATGAATAGCAGAAGATGAAAATACCTCTCCAGATTCCACTACAAGTCTGTTCTTTGGAAATCTCTCTAGAGCTTCTTGAGGCTGTGTGTACCCTCTCAGGGCAAAGTAAAACCGAGATTCTGTAGAGGCGGTGGTCTTTTTTTTTTGGGGGGGGTGTCTTATTTTGATGGGAGCACTTCTGGGTTCTAGGGATCCTGAGCACAAATGCCAGGGGAATGAGTGAAGAAAAGATGCCTAGGTACCCTCCCCATAGCCTTCAGCAATTTTCAACCAGAATCACACCTTTCTTTGTGTCAGGCTGCTGCCAAGGCCTGCCCCCTAAGCCAGCCCCTGATTTCCTCCCTCTAGCGCTGAAGCCACAGGATCAGCTTTCTGCCCTGCAATTGCTGGTTTACCTGATGCCACCTTGCCACAGTGACACCCTAGAGCGTCTGCTGAAGGTCCTGCATAAGGTCGCTGAGAACTGCGAAGACTCCATTGGCATTGATGGACAGTTGGTAAAAAGCTCTGGGAAAGGGTAGTGAAGTTCATAGCAGGGGACATGTGTGGGAATATATGAGAAAGAGAGAGAGAGACAGAGGGAGAGGATAACAAGAACAAAAGCGACTTTTCTATTTGTGTAATTTCCATTACTGCTTCTGAGTTGATCACTTCCTGCTTTCCTTTTACCTAGGTTTCAGGCAATCGTATGACGTCCACCAATTTGGCTTTGGTGTTTGGATCTGCTCTCCTGAAAAAGGGGGCATCTGCCAAGAGGGAGTCCAGGAAAACCAGACTGGGGATTGACCACTATGTTGCCTCTGTCAGTGTGGTCCGTGCCATGATTGATAACTGGGATGTCCTCTTCCAGGTAGGTGGAAGCTTTAAAACACACTCATTTCACAGCTCTCTCTCTCCTGTTCCCAAGACAAGGAAGAGTTCTATATGCATCCCTGAGAGATAGCTGAAGCAGGCAGCCACAAATCTCCCAGTCTAAAAGCCCTTCCTACATTAGCTGTGCATGGTGCCTTCAGTTCTGGGTATCTGATAGAGAGGAGTATAGATTTTTAAAATGTTGTGTAATAACAGCTAACCTTGTTAATTTTGCTCTCAGGTGCCTCCCCATATTCAGAAGCAGGTTGCTAAGCGTGTGTGGAAATTCAGCCCTGAAGCCCTTGATTTTATCAGACGCAGGAATTTGAGGAAGATCCAGTGAGTGTTTTCTGGGTTTGTTCATGCTTAGCCTGAAGTAGGATCTCCTATGGGGGCTTCTGACCCCAGGTCGCCTTTATGTTAGTCAACCCAAGTATATCAACTGACTTGCTTTTTCAAATTCATTCCCCTTCAGGAGTGCACGGATAAAAATGGAAGAGGATGCTTTACTTTCTGACCCAGTGGAAACCTCTGCTGAAGCCCGGGCTGCTATCCTTGGTCAAAGCAAGCCCTTTGATGAAGGTCAGTTCCCTGCTGGCGGTCAGACCCTTGCTGAAGGTCAGGCCTTTGCTGCAGGTGAGTCCCTTGGTGAAGGTCAGGCCCTTCCTGAAGGCCAGGTCCTTGCTGAAGTTGAGCCCCTTGAAGAAGATGAGTCCTCTGAGGACGATATGTCAGTCAATGAAGAACTAGTATTTGAATATCTCAATCAAGGATTAGCCTTTGGTGAACTTCAAGGTCTTGAGATTCCAAATGACCTTGAGATTCAAGGCCCGCAACTCGAAGGCATTCCAGAGCTTGATGAAGATGATGATGATGATGATGACGATGATAACGATGATGACAATGCCCTGAATTTTGATGGTCTTCCTCTCCTTGAGGACATTCTAGATGTGGATGATGAAATTCCAGGCCTCATTGAAATTGCAGACTTTGATGAAATACCATATTTTAATTTTGTTCCGGACCCTGGTGTAGTTCCAGATGTGCAAGAAGTCCCAAACGTTGGAGAAAACCCAAACCCTGGAGAAAACCCAAACCACGACCTTGATGAAGATTTTGAAGACTACCAAAACCCCAACCTCGCAGAAGTTCCAGATCCTGATGTTGTCCCAAACATTGAAGAAGCCTCAGATCCTGACGAAATTCCAGACAATGAAGAAGCCGCTGACACTGATGAAATTCCAGACCATGCCAATGACTCCGATAATGATGAAGACCCAGATTTTGGAGAAGACCCCAATCTTGAAGATGTTCTAGCCCTGGATGAAATCCCAAATGATGAAGCCTCAAATGCTGAAGAAGTTCCAGACCACCAAGAAGCCCCAGAAATCAACGGGATTTCAGACTCTGATGAAGACTTTGATTATGATGAAGTCCCAGGTATTCATGTGGTCCCAAGCCCTGAAGAAGCCTCTGGTGGTCATGTCCCAAGCCCTGAAGAAGCCCCTGGTGGGCATGAAATCCCAAATCATGAAGAAGCCCCAGAGATCAATGGACTCTCAGACTCTGAAGAAGACCCCAATCTTGAAGAGGTTCCAGCTCTTGATGGAGTCCCAAATGAGGAAGAAACCTCAGCTACTGAAGAAATTCCAGAAATCAGTGGAATTGGAGACTCTGAAGAATACTCCAGTCCTGAAGAGGTCCCCACTCTCCATGTGGTAACAAGCCCCGAAGATGTCTCTGATGCTGATGAAATTCAAAGCCAGGAAGAATCCTCAGATGAAAGTGGAGTACTGAACAATGAAGAAACCTTAGATGTTGAAGAAATCTCTGGACGCGAAGAAGCCACTGATGTCCATGAAATCCAAGACTCCAAAGAAAATCATGATCTTGAAGAAGACTCAGTTCTCAGTATGGTTCCAGAGCCCAAGGACACTCAAATTTGCAACGAAATTCCAGTTTCTCAGAAAGACTTAGGCAACACTTTTGAAGAAGATGAAGTTAATGTGACTGCAGAGCTTGAAGATGTCTCCATTCTCAGTACAATTCCAGACCCTCAGCCAGACCTAGCTGTCAATCTTGAAGAAATCATGAATGAGGAAACAGTCCCAGTGCCTAATACTGTTGACTCAAAAGAAGCTCAGCATCCAAAGACCGTCTGGTTCCGCCAAGAAGATGCAGATGTTACATTTCTTGTAGATATCACCTTCTTTAAGAACCAGTCTCAGCCTGGCCAAGTCATGGACTACATGTCCTTCTTGGAGTCACTGAAGAACAACGCCTGCTTTCGCCTCTCCATGAAGTTCTGTAAGCTTCCGGCTCCGGCTTTGTTACTCATTTGCTTAGTAAAATTAGTCAGGCTGGCTGTACGGTGGTGGTGGCTGTTAGGAGGCCGCCCACTTCCCCCCTTCCCTGGTGGTATTTCCCATTTGCTCTGAGCATGGGGTATCTGTCTGACTCTTTTCTCTAACACAGCCTTGCCCTCTTACCCTCCATCCCCCACAGCCAGCTTCCACAGTGGGCCTAGATATAGAGATATATGTTCTACTGTTAAGCTTCAGTTTTCTTACATGTTAAATGGGGATAATCATTTCTGCCCTAACTTCTTGCTTCATACTGTATTTGAAACTCAAAATTAGGTCTTAGTCTCTTGGGTGCTGTGCAAAGTATGAAGTCTAGAAACATGAGTTAACATTGTTACTATTTTCCAGGTTCCTCTGAGGAGCCAGCTGTGCCTCCCGGCACTGCCCGTTCCCATGACGATGAGGAAGGAGCGGGTAACCCCCTCATTCTGGAGCAAGACCGCCCATTGCTCCGTGTGCCCCGGGAGAAGGAGGCCAAAACTGGCATCGGCTACTTCTTTCCTTAGATGTTTTTCCTTCTCTATGGTGCCGGACAGGGGAAAGGGTGGGGGTAGACCTGGGATGTCACAGGAAACATTAAGGAGTCTTGAAGGTAAAGATCTGAGGGTAAGAAGGAGTTCTACCTGATGCTCGGGTCAGGCTGAGAATTCCAAACACACTGCCAGCCCCTTTCTTGGGGATGTTTGGTTCCTTATGCTGGTAAAAGCAGGGATGTTTCTGTGTCATGCTCAGGCACCCTGGTGCTACCTTGCCTCTCTCTTTTACCCCTGATCCTGGCTTTCCCCTTACTACAGCCGTCCCTTTAATTGATGTGACATTTGTGGTAAAATACCTGTCCCAGAGAAGCTCACAAATCTTGAGGTGCTTTCCCTCCCCCAAAGGGGATTGCATGCTTTCCCTGACTTTCCTGCCCTCCTCCTAAGAGCTCAATTGGAAAGGCCCTCAAGAGGCATGCTAGGATGTTAGGTCAGCCTCCTGACAGCTGACTAACAATTAATGCTAGATCATGTCATACCAACTCATAGCCGTGTCCCTGCAGTCACTCCACTGCCTCAGGATAAATTTTCCAAATTATTTAGGGCAGTGGTTCTTCAAACAGACACTCCCCAAATACTGAGAAACCCAACAAGCTTTTCTGGAGTCAAAAGTTAGAGGAAAAATTTGACTTTATTTCCTAGATCCATTTTACAGAGAGCTGGCAGGCATATCCTGTTATCAGCAAAACAGCTAGTTAGGTATGAACACATAGTTCCAAGTAGTAAAACTCACCTGATTACAAAAGTTCTAAATTATTGTCTCTGTAGTTCCTCTATGCGGGATGGTACAAATTTGCAAGACATGCTCCAGTAACACACAGATATGGGTTACATATGACATCCAAAAAATTATAGCTGTTATTGAGGGGTAACAACGGCCAAGGTACATAGAATGAAGAATGTACTGTATTGAGGGATAGAAATTGTTCACACAATGGGTAACAACCACAGAGCTCGAAGATTTGTGATAGTTAAAACTTCTCTGGCATTTAATCCTTAATAAAAATCTGTATTGTAGCAGCAGCATATTCATGGCTTACTTGTTTGTTTTTTGTCTTTTTGTGAAATTTTCTTGGTGAGTTGGGAAGCTCTGGCTGGAGCTGAAGGGGAAAGCGAGGTGGGGAAGAGGAACAAAAGAGAAGAGGGTGATGTCAAATAAGGGGAGGGGTGACATGGGATAAAGGGATTAAGTCAGTGGAATAAAGGGGAAGGGGTGATGTGGAATAAGGGGATGGAGAAAGATGGAATAAAGGGGTTGAGGTATAATAAAGGGGGGATGAGGTGGCATATGGGGGGGTGGGATAAGAAGAGTGGGTGATGAGAAGTAGAGGGGAGGGGGTGAGATGGGATAATGAGACTGAGAGAAATTGAATAAAGGGGATGAGGTGCAATAAAGGGGAGTGATGTGGAATAAAGGGAGGAGGTGGGATACAGGGAGGGGGTGATATGGCATAAAGGAGAGCAGGTGGTAAGTAAAGGGGAGAGGGTGACATGAGATAAAGGGAAGGAGAAACTGAATAAAGGGAGTGAGATGCAATAATGGGTTGAAGGAATAAAAGGGGGAGGTGGGTTACCGGGGGGTGATTATGGCATAAAGGAGAGCAGGTGATGAGTAGAGGGGAGGGGTGACAGGGGATAAAGGGATGGAGAGAAATGGAATAAAGGGGGTGAGGTGCAATAAAGGGGGGAGATGGGATACAGGGGTGATATGGCATAAAGGAGAGCAGGTGATGAGTAGAGGAGAGGGGTGACATGGGATAAAGGGATGGAGAGAAATGGAATAAAGGGGGTGAGGTGCAATAAAGGGGGGTTGAAGGAATAAAAGGGGGAGGTGGGTTACAGGGGGGTGATATGGCATAAAGGAGAGCAGGTGATGAGTAGGGGAGAGGGGTGACATGGGATAAAGGGATGGAGAGAAATGGAATAAAGGGGGTGAGGTGCAATAAGGGGGGGGAGATGGGATACAGGGGTGATATGGCATAAAGGAGAGCAGGTGATGAGTAGGGGAGAGGGGTGACATGGGATAAAGGGATGGAGAGAAATTGGATGAAGGGGGTGAGGTGCAATAAAGGGGGGAGATGGGATACAAGGGTGATATGGCATAAAGGAGAGCAGGTGATGAATAGAAGAGAGGGGTGACATGGGATAAAGGGATGGAGAGAAATGGAATAAAGGAGGTGCAATAAAGGGGGAGATGGGATACAGGGGTGATATGGCATAAAGGAGAGCAGGTGATGAGTAGGGGAGAGGGGTGACATGGGATAAAGGGATGGAGAGAAATGGAATAAAGGGAATGAGGTGCAATAGAGGGGGTGAGATGGAATAAAGTGGGGGAAGTGGAATAAAGGGGTGAGGTGAGGTACAGAGGGGTGATGCAGGATAAAGAAGAGCAGGTGATAAGGAATAGAGGACTGGGGTGACAAGGGATAAAAGGATGGAGAGAAACTGAGTAAAGAGGGGGAATAAAGGGGGTAAAGTGGAATAAAAGTGGTGAGGTGGAATGAAGAGGCAAGTGGGATACAGGGAGGTGATGTGGGATAAAGGAGAGCAGGTGATGAGAGGAAGTGGTGACATGGGATAAAGGGATGGAGAAAAATTGAATAAAGGGGGTGAGGTGCAATAGAAGGGGTGAGGTGGAATAAAGGGGAGAGTTGGATACAGGGGGATGATGTGTAAAGGAGAGCAGGTCATTAGGAATAGAGGGGAAGGGTGGTATGGGATAAAGGGATGGAGAGAAATAGAATAAAGGGGGTGAGGTGGGATAAAGGAGAGCAGGTGATAAGGGATAGAGGGCAGGGGGTGACATGGGATGAAGGGATGGAGAGAAACTGAATAAAGAGGGTGAGGTGGAATAAAGGGGGTAAAGTAGAATAAAAGTGGTGAGGTGGAATAAAGAGGCAAGTGGGATACAGGGAGGTATGTGGGATAAAGGAGAGCAGGTGATGAGGAGTGGAGAGGAAGTGGTGATATGGGATAAAAGGATGGAGAGAAATTGAATAAAAGGGGCGAGGTGGAATAAACAAGGGAAAGGTGGGATAAAGGAAAGTGTTGGGGAATAAAGGGGAAGGGGTGATATGAAATAAGGGCATGGAAAGATGTGGAATAAAGAGGTGAGGTAGAATAAAGTAGGGTGATGAAGAATGAAGAAGAGGGGTAGTGAAGAATAGAAGTGATGCAGAGAAGTGGAATAAGATGTGAGAAAGAATAAAAGGATGTGGTGTGTGATGAAGGAGACTAAAATGGAAGAAGGGATAAAGAAGTATGGGGAAAGAATAAAACTTAAGAGGAGGCATTCTAAAAGGTGGGAAAAAAGGGAATAAAGGGAGAGATCACTCAGTGTTCTCAACTAAGAAATTCCCCCTGGATTGTCAAAAATGCAAACCTAGAAACACCTGGAGACATATGATTTCCAAGGGCAAGAGAACATGCTTCTGTTTGACTGATGGAACGGCCAAACTTTCTTGAAATCCTAAGAGTTCATGACATGTTTGGAAACTTCCCATGTCAGGGACAGTGTTCCAGAAAGAAGAATGGTGTGTATTTTTTATTTTTGAACACTTTGCTTTAGAATATTTCCTTCTGTAGAGTTTTACTGACAGCAGAAATGTAATATTGGGCCCTTCCTATAATAAAGATTATTTTATAATAACATAATGAAAGTTCACACATATTGAGTTCTTTGAAATATATTTAAAGCTTTACATGCATCATTTAAAAAAATACTCCCAGCAACTCTATTAGATACATGTTACTGTTATTCTCATTTTTCTTCTTGAGGAAAATGAGATACAGAGAGGTCAAATAACCCACCCAAACTACACATCTGGTTAGTGGAAAACAACTGGTCTTCAAAATTTAACCACTGGATTATATTCAGTTCAGTTCAGTTCAGTTCAGTTGCTCAGTCATGTCCGACTCTGCGACCCCATGGATTGCAGCATGCCAGGCTTCCCTGTCCATCACCAACTTCCAGAACTTATTCACACTCATGTCCATTGAGTTGGTGATGTCATCCAACCATCTCATCCTCTGTTGTTCCCTTCTCCTCCTGCCCTCAATCTTTTCCATCATCAGGGTCTTTTCAAATGAGTCGTCAGTTCTTTGCATCAGGCGGCCAAAGTATTGGAGTGTCACCTTCAGCATCAGTCCTTCCAATGAATATTCAGGACCGATTTCCTTTAGGATGGGCTGGCTGGATCTCCTTGCAGTCCAAGGGACTCTCAAGAGACTTCTCCAACACCACAGTTCAAAAGCATCAATTCTTCGGGGCTCAGCTTTCTTTATAGTCCAACTCTCATATCCATACATGACTACTGGACAAACCATAGCTTGACTAGACTGGCTTATTCTAAAATTTTAGGATTCTTTCTCTGATACAAAGATGCACTGAGATGTCTGCACTCAGTTTTTTTGGTTTGTATTTTTGCACTTTTAACAAGCAAGCTTCAGGTTCCTTCCTTATAGATCCTTTCTTCAGACAAGCCGTTGGACAATAACTGTGACATCTCAGGCAGACCCTAGCAGTTATATCAAGGACTCACAGATATTAAAGCCAGCAGAAAATACAGAGCTCATCCATTCCAGGACTTCACAGGGCCAAAATAGTACCACATGTCCTTGGAAGAGTTTACCTGTGCTTTTCCCACTCAGCTTGAAGATCAACAAATGAACCAGATAGTGAGCAGTTGAGTAGATTGATTCAAAACCTTCCCTTCACTTCCTGGCCTTCCCTGATCTAATTGCTTCCCCTACAGTCCTCTCTAGTGCTGACTACCAACCAAGGAGTTGGGACTGAGAGTGGTGAGTAGATATGGGTATTATTCTCACTCTTCCCCATACTTGAAGGGCCAACTCAACAGGCTTCCTTGACACTTCGAGTCCTGTCCTCATTCTAGGTGACCTCAATATCTACACGGAAGGCCCATCCCACACAACTTGGCCTTTCACCCTTTAATTTCTTAGCATTTCACCATCCTGCAGCCACTTGGCATCACTGGGCATGATTTCACTTCCAAAAGACTCAACTCTAGTATCCCGTTATGACTCAAATCTCATAACAATAGCTGGATCCCACATCATCTGCTATTTGGGCTTCTTGAGATGCCCAGTAACCCAAGCATTTTCTTTTCTCTTCCCTTCTTTCCTTATCCAGGCAGGATCTCAGGGCATATTAATTCAGAACTGACTGTATCTTCATCCCCTTGTCCTGGAAATACCACATCTGCACTCTTTACTCTCAATCTTGGGTCCCTTTAAGCATCTGATTTCTCCAATCTCATAATGACCACCATGAGAGAAAGGTAGTAACCCTCCAAATATTGGTTCATCTAATAGAATTTCCAACCCCAACTGGGCCCTCAGGCCACTGAGCAATCCTCTTGCACATCCCAGGTTATGTCCGTCTCTAATTCTCCTCCCATTCATATTCCATTTTCTACATCATTCCCCTTAAACAGCAGTCTCTTTCAACTTAACTCATTCCAAATACATCCTCTTTTCTGCTTTATGATTGTTTATTTTCCTCTTCTTTTTCTAGTCTTTAGGTAGGAACTTAGATTATTGATTTTCTCTTTTTTAATGTAAATATTCAGTGCTTTAACAGTGTATCACAAGTTTTGAGGTGTTGTATTTTCATTTAGTTCAATATATTGTTAAAATTTCCTAAAGGTTAATTTACTTTTTGTTTTTTGTTTTCCTGCCATCTTTCTGTTATTGATTGTAGTGCTGCCTGTCTCACTGTTACGGGTGGGCCTTTCATTTCATCCAGAAAAAGGACGAGCATATTTAGGCCACCTTCTCTTTCTACAACTGAGCTTGTGTTCAGGAAATGGCAGACCTAGGTCACCTTTTTCTGTTGCATAAGAGTTAATAAGGGCTTCCCAGGTGGCTCTGTGTAAAGAATCTGCCTGCCCTGGGTCAGGAAGATTCCCTGGAGAAGGGAATGGCAACCCACTCCAGTATTCTTGCCTGGAGAATCCCATGAACAAAGGAGCCTGGCAGGCTACAGTCCATGGGGTCGCAAAGAGTCTGACACAACTGAGCGAGTGAACACACACACACACACACACATACACTAGTTAATAAGATGTCTTTGTACTGTGCTGTTTCTCTTGTCCTAGAGTCCTAAACCTTCCTCTTCTATGTTTTAGATTCTCCTTTGGTTTTCTCTGAAGATATTTCCAGAGCTTATAGTTGTACTTGGTAGGGAGGAGTTTGGGAGAAAGGGGGCTATGTGATCTTGCTCTGAGTAGAAGTCTGGTTATTCTTAAAACCTTTATTCAGATATTTCCAATTTATTCACAATTTCCAATCTATATTTTAGAGTGTACAATATTGTTAGGTATTCACAGAGTTGTGCAACCATTGTTGTAATCTAATTTAATAATATTTTTATCACCCCCAAAGTAACCACATACTAATTAGCAGTCATGCTCTATCTTCCCTATCCCCCAAGTATAGGCAGCCACCAAACTACTTTCTATCTTTACAGGCTTGACTATTCTGAACATTTCATATAAATGGAATCACACAGTTATGTAACCTTTTGTGACTGACTTCTTTCATAATATTTTCAAGATTCAGCCATGTCACAGCATGTATCAGAACTTCATTCTTTTTTAATGTCAAATAATATTCCATTATTATTATGAATGTGCCATATTTGATTCACAGTTACCTAAAACAATAATGCTGGAGCTTCCCGCGTGGTCTAGTGGTAAAGAATCTGCCTGCCAATGCAGGGGATGCCAGAGACGCAGGTTTGATCCCTGGATCGGGAAGATCCCTTGGAGTTGTTGTTCAGTCACTAAGTCATGTCCAACTCTTTGTGACCCCATGAACTGCAGCATGCCAGGCTTCCCTGTCCTTCACTGTCTCCCGGAGTTTGCTCAAACTCATGTCCGTCAAGTTGGTGATGCTATCCAACCATTTGGTCCTCTGTCCCCTCCTTCTCCTCCTGCCCTCAATCTTTTCCAGCATCAGGGTCTTTTCCAATGAGTCAACTCTTTGCCTCAGGTGGTCAAAGTATTGGCGTTTTAGCTTCAGTATCAGTCCTTCCAATGTATATTCAGGGTAGATTTCCTTTAGTATTGACTGGTTTGAACTCCTTGCTTTCCAAGGGACTCTCAAGAGTCTTCTCCAGCACCACAGTTTGAAAGCATCAATCCCCTGGAGTAGGTAATGGCAACACACTCCAGTATTCTTGCCTGGAAAATTCCATGGATAAAGGCGCCTGGGACTTTTTCATATTTTCCCCATCCTTTGGTCAAGTATCTTCTGCCAATTTTTATCTGAGATTTTTGATTGAGTGTTGAAAGTTTTTCTCTATATTCTGGATAATTTTTTTTTCCCCAGTCTGTGACTTATTTTTCATTCTCTTAATGGAATCTTCTCAAGAGCAGAAGTTTGTGATTTTAATGAAGCTCAGTTTACCATGTTAAAAATGTTTAGGATCTTATTTTTGGTGCCATTTCTAAGAAATCATTGCCTACTCCACACTCACTAAGCATTCTCTCAAAGTCTGCACCAGACAGAGGAGATAATTGGTCTAGGGTATAAAATTTAAGGAGTATCTCTCAAAGTTGTGCAAATCCCTGAGAGTGAGGACATCTTGAGTTTTGTACCCAAGTCCCTCATTTGCCTCACTTTACTTCTGATCCTGTTGTCTGCTATGTTTTTTTCCTAGAAGTTTTGTGGTTTTATTTATCCAATAATCAGTTGAGAGCCAAAAGAATTGTTTCTTCTCTTATTGTTTTGAAATTCATGTACAAGTTTTATGTGAAGATATGTTTTCATTTCTCTAAGATACGTACGTAGGAGTGGAATTGCTGGGTGATGTGATGACTCTACTTTTAAACATTTTTGGAAACTATCAGGTTTTTTAAGTGACTGTATCATTTTGTGTTCCTACCAGCAATGCATGAGATTTCCAATTTCTTTACATTTTTGTCAAAAATTTTTATTATCCTTATTATCTCAGTCCTTCTAGCGGTGTGAATGCTTTCTCACTGTGGTTTTAATTTGCACTTCTCTGAAGACTAGCAATGCCAATGAATGTAATATACTATATTAAGAAACTAAAATTTAAAAAAAATTAGTTTTTCTATTTCTGTCTACAAATTTTTTGGAGTTGAATTGATACATAGTGTGAGGCATGGATTGAAGTTAATTTTTTTCTTCTACACATATATGCACATTTTCTAGTACCATTTATTGAACAGACTGTAATTTCTCCTTTTAATTGCCTTTATAACTTTAACAACAATTGGTTGATCATTTTATGTATATTTCTGCATTTTCTCTCTGTTTGATGGATCTACTTTTCTATTTTTATGTAAGTAGTGTGTTTCTTGATTACTCTAGATTTATAATAAATCTTTAAATTGGGGCATGCCAGCTGCCTATTTTTCCCTCAGTTTCAGTTCAGTTCAGTCACTCAGTCATGTCCACCTCTTTGCGACCCCATGAATTGCAGCATACCAGGCCTCCCTGTCCATCACCAACTCCCGGAGTTCACCCAAACTCATGTCCATCGAGTCAGTGATGCCATCCAGCCATCTCATTCTCTGTCGTCCCCTTCTGCTCCTGCCCCCAGTCACTCCCAGCATCAGAGTCTTTTCCAATGAGTCAACTCTTCGCATGAGGTGGCCAAAGTATTGGAGTTTCAACTTTAGCATCAGTCCTTCCAATGAACACCCAGGACTGATCTCCTTTAGAATGGACTGGTTGGATCTCCTTGATCCAAGGGACTCTCAAGAGTCTTCTCCAACACCACAGTTCAAAAGCATCAATTCTTCAGCACTCAGCTTTCCTCACAGTCCAACTTTCACATCCATACATGACCATTGGAAAAACCATAGCCTTGACTAGATGGACCTTTGTTGACAAAGTAATGTCTCTGCTTTTGAATTTGCTATCTAGGTTGGTCATAACTTTCCTTCCAAGGAGTAAGCGTCTTTTAATTTCATGGCTGCAATCACCATCTGCAGTGCTTTTGAGCCCCCAAAAATAAAGTCTGACACTGTTTCCCCATCTATTTCCCATGAAGTGATGGGACCAGATGCCATGATCTTCGTTTTCTGAATGTTGAGCTTTAAGCCAACTTTTTCACTCTCCACTTTCACTTTCATCAAGAGGCTTTTTAGTTCCTCTTCACTTTCTGCCATAAGGGTGGTGTCATCTGCGTATCTGAGGTTATTGATATTTCTCCCAGCAATCTTGATTCCAGCTTGTGCTTCTTCCAGCCCAGCGTTTCTCATGATGTACTCTGCATAGAAGTTAAATAACCAGGGTGACAATATACAGCCTTGACATACTCCTTTTCCTATTTGGAACCAGATTATTGTTCCATGTCGAGTTCTAACTGTTGCTTCCTGACCTGCATATAGGTTTCTCAAGAGGCAGGCTCAGGTGGTCTGGTATTCCCATCTCTTTCAGAATTGTCCACAGTTTATTGTGATCCACACAGTCAAAGGCTTTGGCATAGTCAGTAAAGCAGAAATAGATGTTTTTCTGGAACTCTCTTGCTCTTTCGATGATCCAGCAGATGTTGGCAATTTGAACTCTGGTTCCTCTATCTTTTCTAAAACCAGCTTGAACATCTGGAAGTTCATGGTTCATATATCGCTGAATCCTGGCTGGGAGAATTTTGAGCATTACTTTACTAGTGTGTGAGATGAGTGCAATTGTGCGGTAGGTTGAGCATTCTTTGGCATTGCCTTTCTCTGGGATTGGAATGAAAACTGACCTTTTCCAGTCCTGTGGCCACTGCTGAGTTTTCCAAATTTGCTGGCATATTGAGTGCAGCACTTTCACAGCATCATCTTTGAGGATTTGAAATAGTTCAACTGGAATTCCATCACCTTCACTAGCTTTGTTCATAGTGATGCTTTCTAAGGCCCACTTGACTTCACATTCCAGGATGTCTGGCTCTAGGTCAGTGATCACATCATTGTGATTATCTGGGTCATGAACCTCCCTTGTACAGTTCTTCTGTGTATTCTTGCCACCTCTTCTTAATATCTTCTGCTTCTGTTAGGTCCATACCATTTCTGTCCTTTATTGAGCCCATCTTTGCATGAAATGTTCCCTTGGTATCTCTAATTTTCTTGAAGAGATCTCTAGTCTTTCCCATTCTGTTGTTTTCCTCTATTTCTTTGCATTGATCACTGAGGAAGGCTTTCTTATCTCTCCTTGCTATTCTTTGGAACTCTGCATTCAGATGCTTATATCTTTCCTTTTCTCCTTTGCTTTTCGCTTCTCTTCTTTTCACAGCTATTTGTAAGGCCTCCCCAGACAGCCATTTTGCTTTCTTGCATTTCTTTTCCGTGGGGATGGTCTTGATCCCTGTCTCCTGTACAATGTCACGAACCTCCATCCATAGTTCATCAGGCACTCTATCAGATCTAGGCCCTTAAATCTATTTCTCACTTGCACTGTATAATCATAAGGGATTTAATTTAGGTCATACCTGAATGGTCTAGTGGTTTTCCCTACTTCCTTCGATTTAAGTCTGAATTTGGCAATAAGGAGTTCATGATCTGAGCCACAGTCAGCTCCTGGTCTTGTTTTTGCTGACTGTATAGAGCTTCTCCATCTTTGGCTGCAAAGAATATAGTCAATCTGATTTCGGTGTTGACCATCTGATGATGTCCATGTGTAGAGTCTTCTCTTGTGTTGTTGATAGAGGGTGTCTGCTGTGACCAGTGCGTTCTCTTGGCAGAACTCTATTAGCCTTTGCCCTGCTTCATTCCATATTCGAAGGCCAAATTTGCCTGTTACCCCAGGTGTTTCTTGACTTCCTCCTTTTGCATTCCAGTCCCCTAGAATGAAAAGGACATCTTTTTTGGGTGTTAGTTCTAAAAGGTCTTGTAGGCCTTCATAGAACCGTTCAACTTCAGCTTCTTCAGCATTACTGGTTGGGGCATAGACTTGGATTACTGTGATATTGAATGGTTTGCCTTGGAAACGAACAGAGATCATTCTGTCATTTTTGAGATTGCATCCAAGTGCTGCATTTTGGACTCTTTTGTTGCCCATGATGGCTACTCCATTTCTTCTAAGGGATTCCTGCCCACAGTAGTAGATATAATGGTCATTTGAGTTAAATTCACCCATTCCAGTCCATTTTAGTTCACTGATTCCTAGAATGTCGACATTCATTCTTGACATCTTCTGTTTGACCACTTCCAGTTTGCCTTGATTCATGGACCTGACATTCCAGGTTCGTATGCAATATTGCTCTTTACAGCATTGGACCTTGCTTCTATCACCAGTCACATCCACAGCTGGGTATTGTTTTGCTTTGGCTCCATCCCTTCATTCTTTCTGGAGTTATTTCTCCACTGATCTCCAGTAGCATATTGGGCACCTACTGACCTGGGGAGTTTCTCTTCCAGTATCCTATCATTTTGCCTTTTCATACTGTTCATGCAGTTCTCAAAGCAAGAATACTGAAGTGGTTTGCCATTCCCTTCTCCAGTGAACCACATTCTGTCAGACCCCCAGTTTACTGAGGTATAATTGAATATAAGATTGTGTAACTTTAAGGTATATAACATGATGATTTGATACATGCCTATTTCTCAAAATGAGAAAAATAAATGCCCCAATCAAAAAATGGGCCACAGAACTAAATAGACATTTCTCCAAAGAAGACATACAGATGGCTAACAAACACATGAAAAGATGCTAAACATCACTCATTATCAAAGAAATGCAAATCAAAACCATAATGAGGTACCATTTCATGCCAGTCAGAATGACTGCAATCCAAAAGTCTACAAGCAATAAATGCTGGAGAGGATGTGGAGAAAAGGGAACCCTCTTACACTGTTGGTGGGAATGCAAACTAGTACAGCCACTATGGAGAACAGTGTGGAGATTCCTTAAAAAACTGGAAATAGAACTGCCATATGACCCAGCAATCCCACTGCTGGGCATACACACCAAAGAAACCAGAGTTGAAAGACACACATGTACCCCAATGTTCATCGCAGCACTGTTTATAATAGCCAGGACATGGAAGCAACCTAGATGTCCATCAGCAGATGAATGGATAAGAAAGCTGTCGTACATATACACAATGGAGTATTACTCAGCCATTAAAAAGAATACATTTGAATCAGTTCTAATGAGGTGGATGAAACTGGAGCCTGTTATACAGAGTGAAGTAAGCCAGAAAGAAAAACACCAATACAGTATACTAACGCATATATATGGAATTTAGAAAGATGATAACGATAACCCTGTATGCGAGACAGCAAAAGAGACACAGATGTATAGAACAGTCTTTTGGACTCTGTGGGAGAGGGAGGGGGAAATAATTTGGAAGAATGGCATTGAAACACGTATAATATCATATAAGAAATGAATCGCCAGTCCAGGTTCAATGCAGGATACAGGAAGCTTGGGGCTGGTGCACTGGGATGACCCAGAGGGATGCTATCGGGAGGGAGGTGGGTGGGGGGTTCAGGATTGGGAACACGTGTACACCCATGGTGGATTCATGTTGATGTATGGCAGAACCAATACAATATTGTAAAGTAATTAGCCTCTAATTAAAATAAACAAATTTAAATAAAAAAAAATGTTTACCAGGACAAGGTTAGTTAACACATAGTTTACTTCATATAATTACCATTTTGTTGTAATGGTGATGATGGTGAGAACACTAGTGTTCTTTACTCTCCTAGCAACTTAAACTACAGTTACCATGCTGCACTTATATTCCTGGAAATTATTCATCTTACAACTGAGAGTTTGTGCCCTTTGACCAATACCTCCCTATTTCCCACCTCTCAGGCAACCCAGCCACCATTCTACTCTTTCTATGAATTTGATGTTTCTAGAGTCTACTTATAAAGTGAAGTTGTACAGTGTGTATTTCTCTGTCTGACCTATTTCACTTAGCATGATGCCTTGAAGGTGCATCATTTGTTGTTGCAAATGACAGAAGTTCCTTCTTTTTTATAGCTTAATTATATATCTATGCCTGTATCTTCTTGTCTATAGATAGATATAGGTGTAGATGTAGATACAGATCTCACATTTTCTTTATTGATTTATCCACTGATGGACACTTACGTTGTATCCATGTATTGGCTATTATGAATAATGCTGTAATAAACATGGGCGTGCAGATATCTCTTTGATACCCTGTTTTCATTTCCTTTGGATATGTACCCAAGTGGATTTCTGGGTCATATGGTAATTTTAATTTTATGAGAAATCTCCATACTGTTTTCCGTAGTGGCTATACCAACTTATATTTCTTCCAGGAATGTGCAGTGCAATGTTCCTTATTGTCCACATCTTTGCCTTCATTTGTTATCATTTATCTTTTTGATAACAGCCATTCTAAAAGGTATATGACGTAATACCTCACTGTGATTTGATTTGGATTTTCCTGATGATTAGTGACATTGAGCACGTTTTAATGTATGTGTTGACCATTTGTATGTCAATGGTCATTTTTCTTTGGAAAAAATGTCTTTTCAAGTCCTCAGCTCATTTTTAAATAGGACTATTTGTTTTGGTTATTCAGTTGTGAAAGTGAAACTCATGTCTGACTCTTCGTGACCCCATGGACTACACAGTCTATGGAATTCCCCAGGCCAGAATACTGGAATGGGTAGCCTTTCCCTTCGCCAGGGGAACTTCCCGACCCAGGAATTGAACTGGGGTCTCCTGCATTGCAGGAGGATTCTTTACCATCTGAGATATCTGGGAACCTCAGTTGTATGAGTCTCATATATTTTGAATATTAACCCCTTATCAGACATATGGTTCACAAATGTTTTTTCTTATTCACTAGCTTATCTTTTCATTCTGCTGATTGTTTCTATTGCTATACAAAAGCTTTTTAGTTTGATTTAGTCTAACTTGCTTACTTTTGCTGTATCCAAATTTGTGAACCATCCACATTTGTGAACCATATGTCTGATAAGGGGTTAATATTCAAAATATATGAGACTCATACAACTGAGGGTTCCCAGATAGCTCAGTTGGTAAAGAATCCTCCTGCAATGCAGGAGACCCCAGTTCAATTCCTGAGTCGGGAAGATCCCCTGCAAAGGGAAAGGCTACCCATTCCAGTATTCTGGCCTGGGGAATTCCTTAGACTGCATGGAAAAGTAGGATACAACTTTTGTTGTATCCAAAAAAGTGTAGCCAAAACCAGTGTTGAGATTTCCCCCATGTTTTCTTCTAGTAGTTTCATATGTTGGGGTTTTACATTTGTTTTTAATTCATTTTCAGTAAGTTTTTGTGAGTGCCATAAGATAGGCCTCCAGTTTCATTCTTTCACTTGTGCTTATCCAGTTTTCTCAATGTTATTTATTGCAGAGACTATCCTTTTCCCCTTGAGTACACTTGACCCTTGAACAACATGGGTTTGAACTCTGTGGGTCCACTTACTCATGAAATTTTTCAATAAACTCATACTACAGTGCAACCTGAGGTTGGTTTAATTTTATATAGATTTTTGACTGCACGGGGGTTGATGCCTCTAAACCCCACATTGTTCTAGAGTCAACTGTATTTTTGGCTTTCTCATCAAATATTAGTTGACCATACATGCAAGGGCTTATTTTGGGCTCTCTACTCTATTCCGTTGGCCTACACATTTATTTTTATGCCACTACTATGCTGTTTTGATTACCACAGCTTTGTAATACAGTGTGAAATCAAGAAATATGATGCTCTCAGCTTTGTTCTTTTTCTTTTTTTCAGAATTGTTTCAGCTATTTGGGGTCTCTTGTGGTTCCACACAAATTTGCGGATTGTTTTTTTCTATTCTTGTGAAAAATGTCTTTGGAATTTTGTTAAGAATTGCTCTGAATCTATAGATGGTTTTAGGCAGTATAGACATTTTAGCGATGTTAATTCTTGCAATTCATGAACACAGGATACCTTTCCATTTGTTTGTGTCTTCAATTTCTTTTATCCAAGTCTTGTAGTTTTCAGTGTACAGATCTTTCACTTCCTTGATTAAATTTATTCCTAAATATTTCATTGTTTTTGATGCTGCTGTGAATGAGATTGCTTTCTTAATTTCTTTTTCCATTATTTTATTGTTGGCACATAGAAACACAACTGATTTCCATATGGTGATTTTATGTCCTACAACTTTACTAAATTTGCTGATTAGTTCCAACTGTTCTTTTGGTGCAGTCTTTAGGATTTTTATTTGTAAGATAATATCATCTGCAAATAAAGACAATTTTACATCTCTTTTTTCCAGTTTGGATGCCTTTTATTTCTTGATCTTTCCTGATTGCTCTAGCTGGGACTTCCAGTACTATGTTGAATAAGAATGTTGAGAGTGGACACCTTGGTCTTCTTCCTGATCTTAGCGAGAAAGTTTTCAAACTTTTACCGTTGAGTATATTACCTGTGAATTTGTCATATATGGCCTTTTTTATGTTGAGATATTTTCTTTCTATACCCAATTTGTTGAGAATTTTTTTCATGAAGGATGTTAAATTTTGTCAAACACTTTTTCTACATAAACACTTTTTCTATATGGTTTTTGTCTTTCATAAAATTGGCATAAAGCTGGAGAATTGTCAAGCTCTTTGAATTTGTTTCCCATCTTTCTGGGATCACTATCCTTTGTTGTATGGTTTCCAGTGTCTTGAGGAATGATTCTTTCATATATTTTGACAGTTTCTTAAGTTTTTCAGGTGGAATGGTATATTTGGTCTCTGTTATTCCTTCTTGTTCAAAAAAAATTATAAGTGTTAATTTCACACTAGGAAGTTTCTAGATACCTTTCCATTGCTGCTGCTAAGTCGCTTCAGTCGTGTCCGACTCTGCAACCCCATAGACGGCAGCCCACCAGGCTCCCCCATCCCTGGGATTCTCCAGGCAAGAACACTGGAGTGGGTTGCCATTGCCTTCTCCACCTTTCCATTACTTATTTATAATTTAAATATACATGATCATAGAACATCCTTTATTTGACTCAATTTCCTTAAATTTGTTGAAGTTTGTTTTATGATCCAGAATTATGTTAAATCTTGGAAAATGTATGTGCATATGAACCCAATATTTATTCTACTGTTGGGTGATGTATTTTCTATATATCAACTAAGATAAGTTGATTAATAATTATCACTCAAGTCATTTATATACATATTTATATCCCTGTACTTGATCTATTAATTACTGAGAAGGAGTGTTGAAATCTCCTATTACAAATGTTGATTTCTTTATTTCTATGTAAGTTCTATATTTGTTTCCTCTATTTTAAAGCTCTGTTGTTAGATGGATACACATTTAGAATTGTTGTTCACTTGGTGAATTGACCCCTTCATAATTATGTAATGGCACTTTTTATTCATGTTAATGTTGCTTGTTTTGAAGTTTACATGTCTGATATTAATATATCCATTCTAGATTTCTTTTCTTTCCTTAATTTTTGAAAACAGTTTTATGAATGTATATAAATGGCTGAGTCACATTGCTGTGCACCTGAAGCGGTCACAACATTGTTGATTGACTATACTCCAAAATAAAATAAAAAGTTAAAAGAAACAGCTTTATGGAGATATGTTTCAGATGCCATAAAACATACCCATTTTAAGTCAGTAAGTGCATGCATTTAATGGTTTACTAGTTCCATAAAGTTGTGAGACCAACTCCACTACCTAATTTTAGAACATTTAATTCCCCAGAAAAGAAATGCCATACACATTTGTGGTCATTCCCCACTTCTCCTTAGCCCCTAGCCCAAAAGGCAATCACTAATCTAAATTCTGTATTTATAAATCTACCTATTGTAGACATTTTCTACAAAGAAAATATTCTGTGGCCTTTTGTCTCTAGATTCTTTTACTTCACACAAAATGTTTTCAAGATTGACTCATGTTGTCTTACGTACTAGATTCATTTTTTACTCACAAGAAACATTTTATATTATGGACATACTTAATTTTATTTATCCCTTCATTAGCTAGCTGGTGGGCATTTGGATTATTTCCACTTTTGAGTGCTATGAATAGTGAACTATGAACATGTTTCTACAAGTTTTTTCATGGACATGTTTTTTGGGTAGATACTTAGGAAGGGCTTCCTTGGTGGCTCAGACGGTAAAGAATCTGCCTGCAATGCAGGAGACCTGGCTTCAGTCCCTGGGTCAGGAAGATCCCCTGGAGAAGGGAATGACTGCTGCTGCTGCTGCTAAGTCGCTTCAGTCATGTCCGACTCTGTACGACCCCATAGACGGCAGCCCACCAGGCTCCCCCGTCCCTGGGATTCTCCAGGCAAGAACACTGGAGGGGGTTGCCATTTCCTTCTCCAATGCATGAAAGTGAAAAGTGAAAGTGAAATCGCTCAGTTCGTGTCCGACTCTAGCGACCCCATGGACTGCAGCCCACCAGGCTCCTCCTTCCATCGGATTTTCCAGGCAAGAGTACTGGAGTGGGGTGCCATTGCCTTCTCCAAGGGAATGACTACCCATTCCAGTATTCTTGCCTTGAGAATCCTCATGGACAGAGGAGCCTGGTGGGCTATAGTCCACGGGGTTGCAAAAAATTGGACATGACTGATCGACTAACACTTCACTTCAGATACTTAGAGGAATTTTTGGGTCAAATAGAAACTCTATGCTTAATATTAGTACTTTGAGGAAATGTCACACTATTTCCCAAGGTAGCTGCATCATTTTCTCATCCCATAAACAATGTATGAGATTTCCAGTTTCTTTAGATCTTTTCCAATGTTTGCTATTCTTGGTCTTTTTTTTTTTATTATAACCATCTTGGTTGGTGTAAAATGATATCTCACTGTGCTTTTGACTTACACTTCCTTAATGATTTATGCTACTGAGTATCTTTTTGTGTGTTTAATTGCCATTTGTGTATTTTCTTTAAAGAAATATATATTTAACATTTTAAAATATTATTTTATGTTTTAAATATTGGGATTTAAGTACTGTTTATAAATACTGGAAATGTCTTCTGTCAAAAATATAATTTTAAGTATTTTCTCCCATCCTGTGAGCTGTCTTTTCATTTCTTTGATTATATACTTCACAGTACAAAAGTTTTAAATTTTGTTGAACTCTAATTTATGTTTTATCTTTTGTCATTTGTGCTTCAGTTTCATACTAAAGAAGCCATATGCTAACAAAATCATGAAGATTTATTCCTAAATTTTTCTTCTAAGAGTTTTATAGTTTTAACTCTTATGTTTATGTATATGATATGTTTTGAGTTAATATTTGTGGAAGATGTGAGGTAGAGGTCTAACTTCATTCTTTTGCATGTAGATATTTGGTTATCTGAACTGCTACTGCTAAGTAGCTTCAGTCGTGTCCGACTCTGTGTGACCCCACAGATGGAAGCCCACCAGGCTCCCCTGTCCCTGGGATTCTCCAGACAAGAACACTGGAGTGGGTTGCCATTTCCTTCTCCAATGCATGAAAGTGGAAAGTGAAAAGGAAGGGGCTCAGTCGTGTCTGACTCTTAGCGACCCCATGGACTGCAGCCTACCAGGCTCCTCTGTCCATGGGATTTTCTAGGCAAGAGTACTGGAGTGGGGTGCCATTGCCTTCTCCGGGTTATCTGAACAGCATTCATTAAAGAAAATATTCTATGCTAATTATCTTTGTTTCTGTTGTTCATAGTATTCTTTTATAATACTTTTTATTTCTATAAGGTTGGTAGACATATTCCCATTCTCATTCTTTACTTTAGTAATTGAGTCTTCTTTTTTTTCTTGGTCATTCTAGCTATTTGTTGATTTTGTTGATCTTTACAAAGAACCAACTTTGGGTGGTTTTAGTTTTCTCCATTGTTTTTCTATTTAAAATTTCTGCTCTAATCCTTATTTTTCCCTTCCATTTACTTTGGATTTATTTTACCTTTCTTTTCCCAGTGTCTGAAGGTTGAAGGCAGGGGTGTTTATTTGAGATTTTTCAACTTTTATATTGTATATTATACAGTTCTCAATTTCCTGCTAAGTACTGCTTTCACTGCATTTTTATGTTTTTGCTTAATCAACAGACTTTGTGTGCTTTTTTTTACAGTTTAAGTTTACAAGAAAAAGTGAGGAGAAGTACATAGATTCCATATATTCTTCAATGTCCCCAACTTCCCCTTTATTTAATATCTTGCATTACAGTGCTATATTTGTTACCATCGATGAGCCAACATTAATACATTATTATTAAAGCCCATGGTTTACTCTTTGTGTTGTACATTATAAGCATTTTGACAAATGCATAATGATGTACATTCCTCTTTACAGTATGATACAAAATAATGGTTTTATTGCCCCAAATATCTTGTTATAATGCTCTGATTACTTATCTCTTCCTCCCTCCCCCAGAATTCCTGTCAAGCACTGATCTTTTTACTAGTTCCATAGTTTTGCCTTTCAAAATGTCATATACATAGTTTGAATCATACAGTGCATATGTAGCCTTTTAAGATTAGCTTCTTTCACTTAGTAACGTGCATTTAAGGTTCCCCTATATCAGAATTTTGGAGAAGGCAATGGCACCCCACTCCAGTACTCTTGCCTGGAAAATCCCATGGACGGAGGAGCCTGGTAGGCTGCAGTCCATGGGGTCGCTAAGAGTCAGACACGACTGAGCGACTTCACTTTCACTTTTCACTTTCATGCATTGGAGAAGGAAATGGCAACCCACTCCAGTGTTCTTGTCTGGAGAATCCCAGGGACAGGGGAGCCTGGTGGGCTGTCATCTCTGGGGTCACACAGAGTCGGACATGACTGAAGTAACTTAGCAGCATATCAGAGTTTAGAATCTAAGCACAGATATGACTGTGGAGATTGATTTGTGCTCTACGGCCTGCTGCTCACTTCAAGAACCATGGAGGATTTCTGTCTGTTTCAGAGCTTGGATGACAGTTGTTTGGTTCTCTGATTAGTTCTCTTAGGTCTCCAATCCTGCCTCCCCTCTGGTTTTCTGTGCTTCAGGAGATGCCACTTTATACTGATGCCCTGCCTCCACCCACTGTGCCTCTCACCCGCCCTCTGTCTTCAAAGGACTACTTTAGCTGCTACTTTGTATTAGTTTAAGATTTAGATTTTTGTGGAGAGATGTCTGTCAACTACCCTGACCCACTGTTGGCTTTTACCAGTCTCTGGTTTATACTTACAGAAGACCTGCAGTGATTCATAATAGTTTTTCTCAGTTTTTATGCACAACACAACTTGATGAGGGATATCTCTGTCAGCTTTAATTGGATCACCAGATTTTAGTGTATTACTCCCATGTATTTAGTGAAGGCTTTGGGAAGTAGCTGCTGCTGCTAAGTCGCTTCAGTAGTGTCCAACTCTGTGTGACCCCATAGACGGCAGCCCACGAGGCCCCCACCCCCACCCCCTCGTCCCTGGGATTCTCCAGGCAAGAACACTGGAGTGGGTTGCCATTTCCTTCTCCAATGCATGAAAGTGAAAAGTGAAAGTGAAGTCGCTCAGTCGTGTCCGACTCTTCACGATCCCATGGACTGCAGCCCACCAGGCTCCTCTGTCCATGGGATTTTCCAGGCAAGAGTACTGGAGTGGGGTGCCATCGCCTTCTCCGGGGAAGTAGTTAGGGGGTGAGTAAAAATTAGCTAATTGAATGAGATTTCTTGGGAATCTAAAATGTCATCCCAGTCAACATGGGACATTTAATGCTTCTTTAAGAAGTTTGGCATATCTCTCCCTACCATTATCCATGGTATTCTTATCATGAGTCTCTCAAGAATGGCTTATCATTTCTGGAAAAATAGTTTTCTTTTTTTTTTCAACATTTTACTCCTCAAATCTCTGATGGTATTACAAAAAACACTATACTTTTGCATGTTATCTGGCTTGTTTTTGTTCATAGAATGGGGGTGATGATCTTTTGTGATTTTCTACATTCTAATCCAAAAAGTAGGATCTGCTAAGTGTCCTGTCCTGAAAGAATGTCAGATTTTGTCAATCGCTTTTCTGCATCAGTTGAGATGGTGTGCTCTTCTTCCTTCATTCTATTAATGTGTTGTATTACATTGACTGTTTTTAATATGTTGAACTACTTAGCTAGGATGGCCAAGAAAAAAAAAGAAAGAAGACTCAAATTACTAAAGTGAACAATGAGAGAGGGAATATCTCTCCCAACTTTATAGAAATAGAAAGGATTATAAAGGAATATGATGAATGGCAAATTAAGTAAAGAAGATAAAAGGAACAAATGCCTAGAAAGACACAAATTATTAAAAATGACTGAAGAAGAAATAGAAAACATGTGTAGAAAAGTAGAGAGTTTGAATTAGTCATCAATAATTTGTCATAAATAAAAGCCCAAGACTGAATGGCTTCATTGGCAACTACCATAAAGCTTCTTTAGAATAAAAAGAGTATTTTTAAAGAATTAGCACCAATCCTTGTCAAATTCTTCTTAAAAATAGAATATAATCACTTCTTTCCAAGTACTACTATGAGACCAATATTACTCTGATATTAAAATCATAAAAACACAACATAAGAGACTACAGGCCAATATAATTTATGATATATGCACTAATACCAGATTCTTAACAAGACATCAGCAAAGTGAATTCAGAAACATATAAAGAAAAGAGTATGCAACATGACTAAGTTGAATGTATACTAAAAATGTGAATTTGGTTCAGATTCCAAAAGTAAATAAATGTAATATAGCATATTTATAGAATAAAAGACAAAAACCCCAGATATCTCAATAGACAAAAAAGCATTTGATACCAAAATTAGAGAAAGACAATGTAAGAAAATAAAGCCTCAGACCAATATAAATATGGATCAAAATACTGTCATACTGAATCCAGTAA
The DNA here is from genome assembly GCF_029407905.1 of Bubalus kerabau. Lineage (NCBI taxonomy): Eukaryota > Metazoa > Chordata > Mammalia > Artiodactyla > Bovidae > Bubalus > Bubalus kerabau. The sequence continues at coordinate 19,031,346 of NC_073647.1, forward strand.
CATATAAGGAGGATTATACATCATGACCTAGTGGCATTTATTCCAGAAATTCTAAGTTTGTTTAACATATGAAAATTAATCAAATACAGCATGCTGCTGGTAAGTCGCTTCAGTTGTGTCCGACTCTGTGCGACCCCATAGACGGCAGCCCATCAGGCTCCACCGTCCCTGGGATTCTCCAGGCAAGAACACTGGAGTGGGTTGCCATTTCCTTCTCCAATGCATGAAAGTGAAAAGTCAAAGTGAAGTCGCTCAGTCGTTCCCGACTCTTAGCAACCCCATGGACTGGAGCCTACCAGGCTCCTCCATCCATGGGATTTTCCAGGCAAGAGTACTGGAGTGGAGTGCCAAATACAGCATAGTGACTGAATAATGGATAAAACCACATGACTATCTATGTCAATAATCCCTGAAAAAGTATTTGACAAAATTCAACACCTGTTCATAAGGAAAACACTCAACAAATCATTAATAGAAGGAAAGTTCCTCAATATGATAAAGGGCTCTATTAAAATCCAAGGTTGCCGTAGGACCTAAGGACTTTTCATAGACACGTATTTTCCCTGGTTCTCTGTGATAAACTTCTAGTTGGTCTACCTTTTAGTCTATTGTTAATGTATAATGAAGCTACCGGTTTTCTCCTAATTGGCCACCAGTAAAATTGAAGTTGTTTTCAATAATGCCTTTGGACTTGAACTTGCTCATGCTTCTTTAAAAATAAAATTAGTCCCTTTAGTCTTATCTGTGGAGCTTTTTTGGAGAAGGCAATGGCGCCCCACTCCAGTACTCTTGCCTGGAAAATCCCATGGACGGAGGAGCCTGGTAGGCTGCAGTCCATGGGGTCGCTAAGAGTCGGGCACGACTGAGCGACTTCACTTTCACTTTTCACTTTCATGCATTGAAGAAGGAAATGGCAACCCACTCCAGTGTTCTTGCCTGGAGAATCCCAGGGACGGGGGAGCCTGGTGGGCTGCCGTCTGTGGGGTCGCACAGAGTCGGACACGACTGAAGCGACTTAGCAGCAGTAGCAGCAGTGGAGCTTTTTGTTCTCATGTCTGCTTTTTTCCGGGGAAGAACTTTTATGCCAATGCAAAGGAGCAAGGGGTAGAGATAGAAGCATGCTTTTCCTAGCTGTTGGAGCAGAGCCCTGGGCATGAAGCTTAACTCTTTTAAAAGTCTATAACCTCTGCTATTTTAGAGAGTTGGATCAGGTGTGTTCAGGATACAACACACTCTGCCTACTATGCTTATGAGAGTTTCCATCCTATGAGTAGGGACTGGGTGGGAAAAGGAAGACTGGTCCACTGCGATTGTCTGGAATATTATCTCTGCAATATGAAGCTTAGGATTATAAGTGATACTGGTAGCCAACTCCTCCCAGTATAAAACTGTGGTCCTAGTCTGGGAGCTAAGTGGAGAGGAAACCCATCTATTTGATTGCAGATGCTTGGAGTAGAATTTTTATCACATCGAGCTGGTAGTAGTGGAGATATAAACATATCAAGGCTGCTGTGCCACAGACTCTCACTTTTCTTGCCAAGGTTTAGATGTTCCTCCATTTGCTTTGGGCCCTTAGGACATTTCCAGAGGCTTTAAATGTTTTTGTACAATAGCTTTCTGTAGGTAAATGAGGATAGGATCTACTGTGCTCCTCAAACTACCATTCTGGAAGTCTACCCAAAGGTGTTTTTTTTTTCCATATGGTTATTTACTTCACTCAGAACTATTTATTAAACACACCATCTTTTCTTCAGAGTACTGCAGTTTCTTCTTATAGATCAAATCATCATATATGTATGTGTCTGATTCTGGATTTTATATTTTGTTCCAAGAATTAGTTTGTCTAACCTTTTGGCAATACTACAGCTTCTTGATTACTGTCTTTTTATCATAGGTATTCTTCTCTGGTAACTATTTCCTCCTATCTTTTACAAAACCTTAGTTATTTTTGGCCCTTCACATTTCCTTATGAATTTCAGGATCACCTTGTAAATTTTCCAAAAACATACTGGGATATTCATTGTGATTGTGTTGAATCCATATATTAATTAGGGGAGAATTTATATCCTAACAATAGTCTTCTGAGCCGTAATGTATCCATTTACTTATGTCTTTAAATGTTTTCTCAAAATATGATTTTAATATTAAACATAAAATTCTTTTACACTTTCATATCTATATCTAGGCATTTGATTTCTTATATAATTTTAAGCAATGTCTTTTTCAGTCAAGGTTTCATCAGAGAAATAGAACCAGTTTAAATATATATATATATATTTATATATATATATATGTATTTAAAGAGAGAGAATGTGGGGGCAAGTCTGAAATCTACTGGGAAGGCTGAACAGGCAGACTGGAACTCTTCAGCATCAGCTAAAGTTGCAACCACAGGCAGATTATATTCAGATAAATCTCAGTTCTGCTCTTAGGTTCTTTCAACAAACTCAATCAGAACCACCTGTGTTTAGGACAATCTTTTACTTCAAGTCAACTAATTATCATAAAAATACATTCAGAGCGGCGTATATATTTGTATTTGAATACCTGGAGACTAGAACCTAGCGAAGTGGACACAGAACTGTATCACAGTGCCATTAAATTTCCTGTTCAATTTTTATTTTGTATTTAATATTTATTGATAATATATTTATATTATTTGCAACATAATATACTCACATAGAATATATTGATATACTTATTTTATGTTACATGTATATACTTTTAAATTTGTATTGTAATGGAAGCTTTATTTTTAATGGTGGAGACATTATAAACAAGCAAATCAGTTAGTAATAAATGCCACGAAGAAAATTAAAGCAGGAGATGGGTAAACACATCTGTCTAATGAACTTGAGGTGGCCGAAGTAAGTTTAGAAGAAAAATGGTGGTGAGTGGCATGAAAATAGGATGGAATAGGATGGCCAGGATGCACCCCTCCCAGGTAGCAGACGTTGTGGGGGCGCCCGTGTGCAGTAAAGGAATGGCACAGGAAGATGGCTCGGATGGAGAGTCCAGGTTGTTCAGATGATAAAATTTCCTTTACAATTTAAATATCTGTTGCTGAAATTTAAAAAATGGATTTTCATATCCTGGCTTGCTAAATTCACTTAATTCTAAGAGTTTGTTCATAAATTCCTTGAGTTCATTAAGTATCCAATCTTGTGTGTAAGTAATGAAAATTTTATTTCAACCTTTCTAATCCTTATGCCTTTAATTTCCTTTTCTTGTTTTATTGTACTCATTTGGACCTGCAGTTCAAATTTGATTAAAAGTGATAATAGAAGTCATCCTGGGTGTTTTGTTTCTACTAGTCATGGTAAAATTTTTTTTTTTACCATTGAATGTAATGTTTGCTGAAATCTTTTTTGAATGTATTTTCTTAGAATGAGCAAGTTGCCTTTTATTCCTATTTTGCTATAAGTGTTTATTATGAACAGGTCTTAAGTTTGTCAAATACCAATTCTGCTTTCTTCTTCTATTAATATGGTCATGATTTTTCTCTTTTTAACTTTGATACTGTGATGAATTACATTGGATGATTTTTGAGTGATAAACCACCCTTGGATACCAAGAATGAAGATCACCTGATTGTGATATATTCTATTGTTTTATTTATTGCTAGATTTGAAATGTTAAATGTTTATTAAGGGTTTTTTTTTTTTTAACATCTATATTCATGATAGAGATTCGTCTGTAATTTTTCTCTTTCAAAGTCCTGGTCAGATTTTGGAATCAAAGTTTTGCTGGTTTCCTAAAAAGAGTTGGGATGTCTTTATTCTTATGTGGGTATGCACATAAATTTTGTTAAATTAATACTATTTTTTTCTTTAATGCTGGATCTGGGATTTTTGTTATGGGAAAGTTTTAAGTAATGAAGTAAGTTTCTTTATAGATATTGGACTATTAAAATTGTCTATGCATTATTTTTTCTGCTTTGGTCAATTATGTTTTAAGCAATTGCTTTTTCTCTCTAAATTTTAAATTTAATTGCATATATTTGTTCATAACAACCTCATTAGTTTTTAAATATCTTTAGGATCTCTTGCAATAGGCCTCTTTTCCTTATATTAGTAATTTGTTTTCTTTTTTTCTTAACCAATCTTCTTAGACATTTATCAGTTTTATTCAGCTTTTCAAAGAACACAATTTTGCTTCGTTTTTTAAAGCTCAATTATTTATAACCTGATCTTTATTTTCTTCCTTATAAGGTTAAACTTTATTGTTATTTTTCTAACTTTTGTAAGTTTAAAATACGATTTTCAGTGTTTCCTTGATTCTAATATGAGAATATATATATACACACACACATATTCCACTAATTTCTATTAAAGCTATATGCCAAAAATTTTTAGATATTCATTGTAATTATTCTATTTCATCTTGAAATATTTTATACTTTTACTTGTGATTTCACCTTAGATCCATTGATTATTTAATAAGGTATTATATAATATATTCTATTTATTGTTTTGCTGTTGGTTTCTAAGCTACTTTCACTGATGTCAAGAAGATGCTTCAAATGATTTCCATCTTTATAAACGTGTTGAGGCTTTCCATGTTCTGAAATTTTATTAAATGCTCCCTATACCCATTAAAAGAAAATAAATTCTGCCATTTTTGGTTGGCGTTGTTCTATGTATAACAAAAAGGTCGTGTTTCATTATGTTGATCACACTTTCTTTGTCTTTACTCATTTGTGTGTGTGTGCTCAATTATTCAGTGGTGTCCGACTCTTTGCAACCCCATGGACAGTAACCCATCAGGCTCCACCGTCCTTGGAATTTTCCAGGCAAGAATACTGGAGTGGATTGCCATTTCCTACTCCAGGGGATCTTCCTGACCTAGGGATCGAACCCACATCTCTTGTGTCCCCTACATTGGCAAGTGGATTCTTTACCACTGGGCCACCTGGGTATGTGTGTTAATGTTTCATCCATTTTTTATGTAGTGTTTTTGCCAAGACTGCTTGTCCTCCCCACTAGGAAGTAGAAGTCCTTCCATTCCTTTTTATCAGACACCACATACACATTGTAAACTCTTAAATATATTTCCAGCTAAACTTTTCGCCTGAATCCAAGTTCACATATCTAAATGTGTAATGAGTATCTTTACATCTCTCTGATACTTCACATTCATGTTAAAATTGAAATCATCTTCCACCTCAAACTTACCCTACCAATCTTCCCATCTTACTGAAAGAAGTACTATCAGTTAAATTTTTCATGTAGAAAAAAATAAGCATTAAGTTTAAACTCCATTCTCGATGTCCATAGCACATGCAGAAAGTCAATAAGTTCTACATTTTTGACATCTCTCTGATCTATCTCCTCTCCATATCCACAGATACTCCTCCATTATCTCCTGTTTGAACTCTTTCAGAAACTTTTAGTTGGCTTTCTTGCCCTTAGGAAGAGCCTTATTCTCTCTTATTTGCTTTCCATATAATTGCCAGGGTTATCCTTATAAATCATAAATCTAATTTATTACCTCTCTACTTAAAATCCTTAAATAGCTTATTACCTGCAAGGTACAATTTAGACATCTAAGTCTTTGTGATAATGCTCTTTTTTCCCAGAACATCATTCTTGTATTCTATCTCTTGATTTTGTCCACTTGGAAAACATCTTTTCTATTTTGCAAGAATGAGTTTGTCAATTTCTTTGCCCATCCTCAACTAGGATGGCATAATTCCACCACTGTTCCATTACTAAGTCCAATCCAGCCTTCTATCACAAAACTTCTAAAACTTCATCTCATTTAATTTTATAAATCTGTGACACACATCTACCCCAAGACTCTGAACAATTCAATAGCAAGACTTTTGACTGGTTCATCTTTGTGTAATTCAGTACTGAACTTGACAGTTATTGGACACACAGTAAATGTCAGTTAATTGAGTAAATAGAAATGTAAAGAACTGCATGTGATTTGCTGTATTTTCACTGATTTAGTGTGAAAAATTTTGTGTTCATTTTAATCCATTAATCTGATTATCTCCTATATTTGATCAGAAACAATGTTATTCTGTGAATAGCTCCGTTTTGTCTGTGAAGCCCTAACTGCTGTAGGCTATGTCTGGTATTTCATTTAATCAGTTAAGCTACCATAGAAATAAACAAGAGGATAAATGACTTAGACAGAATCTTTAATGTGACATCTCTCATGAGAATGGGTTCATTTTACCATGTAGCAGAGCAGAGAGAGTAATAACAGTCATGTAGGTGATCCTGAGAATAACTGCCTTTAGAATTCCCACAGGTTAAACTCATCATCTCCCCACAACCCTCTCTCCTTTTCCACTCTCCATCACAGTGAGTAGAATCATCATTCATATGGTTGCAAAATCACACCTGTTATGGTCAGTTTTTCACTTACTCCTTTGTTTCACCCTACATTCTTCAATCCATTACTAAGTCCTATGGATCTTACCTCTAAAATAGTTCCCACATCTGTCAATTTCCTTTCCTTTTCACTGCCACCACCCTCATCCAAGACACCACCATCTTACAGCATGTGTAATTCCTTGTGCATGCATGCTAGGTCGCTTCAGTAGTGTCTGACTCTTTGTGACCCTATGGACCATAATCCACCATGCTCCTCTGTCCATGGGATTTTCCAGGCACAAATACTGGAGTGGGTTGCCATGCCCTCCTCCAGGGGATCTTCCTGACCCAGGGATCAAACCCACATGTCTTATGTCTCCTGCATTAGGTGGGTTCTTTACCACTAATGCCACAGGGAAAGCCCATGTAATTCCTTACCATAATATTTCTTGTATACTTCATTCTTCTCTGTCACCCATAGGCTGTAAACTTCCTGAGAACAGTGTATATTTCTGATACTCTATTCCTCTACAAACATGTCCTCAAATATGAAAGTGGGTGCTGCTGCTAAGTCGCTTTAGTCGTGTCTGACTCTGTGCGACCCCATAGACGGAAGCCCACCAGGCTCCCCCGTCCCTGGGATTCTCCAGGCAAGAACACTGGAGTGGGTTGCCATTTCCTTCTTCAATGCATGAAAGTGAAAAGTGAAAGGGAAGTCGCTCAGTCGTGTCCGACTCCTAGCGACCCCATGGACTGCAGCCCACCAGGCTTCATGCTAATAGTGTATTATTTACTCCAAAGTTCTGGAGAAGGGAATAGCAATCCACTCCAGAATTCTTGCCTGAAGAATCCCATGGACAGAGGAGCCTGGTGGGCTACGTCCGTGGGATCACAGAGTCGGATAGGACTGAGCGACTAACACTACTACTACCCCAAAGTGTTTTATTTGCATTTTAACAATAGCCTTCCAGGAATGATGCTTTAGGACAAGGTTTCCCAAATCATAGTATGTAAAACACTAGTCAGGTATTCTGGGTTAAATAACTGGGGAAGCTGCAAACTTTATCTTCTTCTTGTATACAGTATCTGTTTACTATATTAAAGATTTTGAAACATACTGTAATAAAGCATACAGATTAATTGTATATAGCCCAGTATTTCCCACACTTACTGGACCACAGAACTGATTGTTCACGGCATATCCTTTAAAGTCTTGCTGAATGGTGTTTTTTGGGCACAGTGTATAAAATGACTCATAAATGATCAACTTTGAACTCTGTCCAATGTAGGACAGTTATAAAGAGCAAGCAGGGTTTGGGTTAGCCCTGAAATTCTCTTGAAAGCTGAGGGTGTCTTCCAAATGAGCTCAACAACTTCTTAACACATTATGGCATCCAAGGATCAACTCCTTGGTCTAACTTTTGGTCTTTCCAGTGTTGTTTCATCCCTGATTATTTGAGTACCCTTGCTGACTTTACACAACAATGCTTCTGTTGAGAATACCAGGTGATCCATCCTGTTTCTTCTTCCCATAAAAACGTTTTTGTTTTTTTAAAATTGTCAGTCCCACTGTAGCTCATTAGTTCTGTTTGATTATTTTTCCCTGGGTAGAATGAGAAACTTCATTTATTTATTTTTATTAAATTAATTTTAAAATTTTAATTGGAAGCTAATTACTTTACAATATTGTGGTGGTTTTTGCCATACATCAACATGAATCAGCCACTGGTGTACATGTGTCCCCCCATCCTGAACCCCCTTTCACCTCCCTCCCTGCTCCATTCCTCTGGGTTGGCCCAGAGCACCAGCTTTGAGTGCCTTGCTTCATGCATTTAACTTGCACTGGTTATCTGTTTTACATATGGTAATATACATGTTTCAATGCTATTCTCTCAAGTCATCCCAACCTCACCTTCTCCCACATAGTCCAAAAGTCTGTTCTTTACATCTGTGTCTCTTTTGCTATCTTGCATATAGGGTCAACGTTACTGTCTTTCTAAATTCCATATATATGCATTAAGATACTGTATTGGTGTTTCTCTTTCTGACTTACTTTACTCTGTATAATAGGCTCCATTTTCATCCACCTCATTTGAACTGACTCAAATGCATTCTTTTTAATAGCTGAGAAATATTCCATTGTGCATATGTACCACAACTTCCTTATCCATTTGTCAGCTGATGAACATGTAGGTTGCTTCCACGCCCTGGCTATTGTAAACAGTGCTGCAATGAGCATTGGGGTACATATGTCTCGTTCAGTTCTGGTTTCCTCCATGTGTATGCCCAGTGGTGGGATTGCTGGGTCATATGGCAGTTTTATTTCCAGTTTTTTAAGGAATCTCCACACTCTTCTCCATAGTGGCTGTACTGGTTTGCCTTCCCACCAACAGTGTAAGGGGGTTCCCTTTTCTCCACACCCTCTCAGCATTTATTGTTTGCAGGCTTTTTGATGGCAGCCATTCTGACCAGCATGAGGTGGTACCTCACTGTGGTTTTGATTTGCATTTCTCTGATAATGAGTGATGTTGAGCATTTTTACATGTGTTTGTTAGCCATCTGTATGTCTTCTTTGGAGAAATGTCTGTTTAGTTCTTTGGCCCACTTTTTGATTGGGTCATTTATTTTTCTGGTATTGAGCTGCATGAGCTGCTTGTATGTTTTGGAGATTAATTCTTGGTCAATTGTTTCACTCATTATTATTTTCTCCCAGAATGAGAAACTTTTTGAGTTGCACTACTCAGCCACCTTCCTTCAAAGTTGGCATAAATAATATTTAGGGGAAAACATTCCCAATCATCATAAGAGGACTCTGGTTCTCTTGTGTGGGCATTTTTGTATGTGAAACAGAGAGAGAGAGAGAGAGAAAGAAAGAAAAAGAGACAGAAAGGTGGAGATATTCATTTTTATATACCTCTTCTTTAGTGTCTGTGAAAATCAGAACTATTCAATAGCTTGGGAGCTTCCCTGGCCCATGGAAAGCCCTTGGAGACTTTGTCACTCATGTCACCCTACCACTGACCCAAGGCCATGCATATCTTGTCTCACCATCTTCCAATCCTCAATCTCATTATTCCCACATCTGCTAAGAAGACAACTGGCATCACATCTGTCATCACAGTGGAAGTCTCCTGGCAGAGAATTATCACCTTTGTGTTAGTCTCTCCTCCCAAGAAAGGGTGTCCCTCTCCTTTATAAGACAAATTCCTACTCTGAAAATCTCTTCTTTCCAAGATCCTGAGGGATCTTGCTGCTATATTTTACACCTACTTATGTATTCATTCACAAATAGTTATTAAACTATTCCTATGCTCCAGTCTGGAGAAGGTGATGGCACCCCACTCCAGTACTCTTGCCGGGAAAATCCCATGGATGGAGGGGCCTGGTGGGCTACAGTCCATGGGGTCGCTAGGAGTCGGACAAGACTGAGTGACTTCACTTTATTTTTTCACTTTCATGCATTGGAGAAGGAAATGGCAACCCACTCCAGTGTTCTTGCCTGGAGAATCCCAGGGACGGGGGAGCCTGGTGGGCTGCCGTCTATGGGGTCGCACAGAATCGGACACGAATGAAGCGACTTAGCAGCATGCTCTAGTCATTGTCCAAGGTACTAGGATTAGCAATTGAGAATGAAAGAGTATTCCTGCCCTCATGAAGCTCACTCATTTCCGTTCTTGAATGTCTTCCTCTGCACTGTCTCTTTCCTTCCCCTCAGCCCTCAAAACCAGCCATGAGTTTCATGAGTTTCATAGAGAAAGGCAATTGTCCTTTCAATGGCCATCTGATTCCTGTCACACACCGCCCCTACTCCTTTCCCCACAGTTTGTAAAATGACCTTTCTAAAGCACAGATATGATTCCCCACTACCTACACGCTGAAGCTCCAATTTCTTAGTAAAGCATACAAGACCCTTCACAATATGGCTCTAGTTTGGTATCTTGATCTAACTTCCTTCAACTCCTCACTACAAACCCTATGCTCAAAGCTGGGACTAGAGTGAGGTATCTAAGATAGGATCGTAAGAGTGAATGCCTCCTTAAATTTTTGTATCCTGGGTACTTCACTCAGCTTATCTGAGTCCCAACCCTGCTTATCTTGGGGCCACACTTGATGGGCTCTGAGCCCCCAAACACACAATGTGACTTTACATCTCTGTGCCTTTGCAACGTTTGCTTTGTTTTCACCATCCCCTCCCCTCTTATAATTAAAGACAACTTTAAAATGTTTTAGTTATGTTTGAGTCACACCTTACTAGAGTAGAAGCCCCAAGAGAGCAGGCATAATGTCTATGTTGCTCACTGTTGTATTTCCAGCAATTAGGAAAAGGAAGGATAAAATGAATCCACTTCAAAAGCCACTTCATCCATGGAATCCTCTGTGACACTTCTGTCCCTCTGCAAATTCAATCTCTATTCCTTTTGTGCTCACACAAGGCTTCAAGAATATAATTTGGTTGTAGCTTTATCACACTGTAAGATATTTACATTGAGTATCTCTCTTTGACTATATACCTATTTAAATAAATGTTTTTGTGTTAGGATAGTTTATTTATTTATTTATTTTTAAATTTAATTTTATTTTATTTTTTAACTTTACAATATTGTATTGGTTTTGCCATATATCAAAATGAATCTGCCACAGGTATACATGTGTTCCCCATCCTGAACCCTCTCCCTCCTCCCTCCCCATACCATCCCTCTGGGTCATCCCAGTGCACCAGCCCCAAGCATCCAGTATCGTGGATCGAACCTGGACTTTCACAGAGTCATTGCAAAGGTGGCACAGAGTTTTTGTCTACTGAACAGCCAGTTTCTCCAATTATTAACATCTTGCAATAGTATGGCACATTTTCCACAATTAGTGATCCAATTTTGATACATAATTATTAAAGTTCCTACTTTGTTCATACTTCCTCTGTTTTTCACTGATGTCTCCTTTCTGTTCCATGATATTTCACCCAGGATACCACATTATATTCAGATGCCACATCTCTTTAGGCTCCTCTGGCTTGTGATAACTTTTCAGACTTCTCTTGTTTTTGATGACAATTTTAAGGATTACTGGTCATGCATTTTGTGTGATGGATTTCATAATTTTCTGATTTTTCTCATAACTAGACTAGAGTGACATATATTTGGATGGACTACCTCAGAGATAAAGTGCCTTTCTCATCACATCCTATCAAAGGTATAATATCAATATACGGTAACCTTGATTATCTGGTTTGAAGTAATGGTTCCCAAGTTCTCCTCTGCAAGGTTAGCCCTTTCCCCTCTCTTTCCATACTGTCTCTTTTGGAACAAAGTCACTATGCACAGCCCACACTTAAGGACTGGGAAGTTGTGCTTTACCTCCTTAAGGGTGAAGCATCTTTGTAAGTTATTTGGAAATCTTCTGCACCTGAGATTTGCCTATTATTCTTGTTTATTTAGTAATTTATGTCAGCATTTATTTATATCAAAAGTTTTATGCTTTTAGATTACAAACTTATACTATTTTGCTGCTTGCATTTTTCTAGCCTAGATCATTGAGAGGTATTTCAGTTGGCTCCTGTATGCTTTTCACATTATCTCATTTTATTTTTTTTAGCATTTTTTTATTTCTGGCATTGCAAGATACTCCAAAATGATCTTGCATAATTCTTGTGCCAAGGTTAGGAGCAGCCATATTTTCAAGAATCCCTGGTTTGAAAAGCTATGTCCACACAAAAACATGCAGGAATGGTAATTTATTTTATGATTCCATTTAATTTACCCAGCAAAAACCATATGGACCTTGTCAAGTGAGGATGAGCTAATATAAAATTAACAAGAAATAGCCCTTACTCATGCTTCTCTACCAGATATGGTATTCATACTCTAATGAATCATTTCGAATACATCCTCTGATATTTGGTATGTGACTTTTTTTGATAAAACGAAAGGATTTGTTTCAATATTCATCAGAAAGAAGGATGAGAAGTTATTCACATTCACCTGGATAGACAGCAGCCTATATTAATAATAGTCTTCATTAAGGTCTATTTGAACTCTTCAGCTCTTTGGAAGAATATTTTCAAGAGAATTTGATAGTCTGGAAAGTCTATAGGATCTCATGCTAGTCCACTAATATTGATAATCAATTTACTTGGCTCTGATAAAAAGGAAATGGCAAATATTCTGGATTCTTGACTCCAGAGGGTGGTAGATAAATCTCATAAGGACACAGGGACTTGTTGAATTCAAAGGGACACATTGGTGAATTTTTAAAGGATCAAGTTATCTGGGCCACATAGGCATGCATCTTCCTTGAAAAGGACATGTTATTGTACCTTGCATCTCTTACTACTGAGAAAGTACTACAGCACTTGGTACGTCTTTTTGGATTTTGGAGATTACATGTACTGTAATTGGGAATACTGGCCTGACCCATCCAGGTGATGGCTTTGACATGTTAATTGGTGCTAAAGGCAAAAAGAGGCATCGAGGAAGTTCTGCCTATAGTAAGGGGGGCACTGTCTCTTGGGATAAATGACCTAGCAGATCGCATGGTGTCAGACATGTCTGTGGTAGATTAAGATGCTAGGTAGAATCTTTGGTGAGCCTGAACAGTGAAGGTGAAGCACAAATCCCTAGGATTCTGAAGTAAGTCCACTCTGTCTGCCACAGAAATGTATACTATTCAGAAAGAAGCTGCATACACGCCATTCGGTTCTGATAGAGAATGAATGAGTGTCTGACCATGGGACATTAATCGACTATGCAGCTCTCATGAACTGGATTCTGTCAGGCCTACCAGGGCATAAGACTGGGCCATCACAGGAGCAATCCATAGTATGGTAGAAGTAATGTATTTGGAATTACATCTATGTCCAGGGAGCATGAGTAAGTCACAGAACCAGTGCCTCAGTCCTTATTGTTGTAATAAGGCCTCTCTTTCAGATCACATTTACGGCCTCATGAGGCATTCTCTATACCTGGTTGACAGAGGAAGAAAATGCGTGGGTTTGGTTCCTGTGTTGATGTGAACCAAAAATGAATGGCAGCTGTACTACAGCCCCACTCATAGGCAACTCTGAAATACAGTAGTGAGACATGCTTCTGGTCCACAGAGCTGATCAATCATCCTCTTTGGGTGAAGACATAACTAAACATATGTATGGACTTCTGAGCAGTGGCCAGTAGTTTGACTGGTTGGCCAAGTTGTTGGAAGAAGTAGGACTGGAAGGTCAAGGCAAAAGGGGAGGCATGAGGATGGAACGAAAGTTGTGCACACAGTGTGAGGATCTTTGTCTCACAGCAATGCCCATGAGAGGACATCCATTGAAAAAGAAGAAACACTAAGCAAGTCAACAGGATGACTTGTTCAGTAGATATCAGCCAACCTCTCTGTTTGGCATACCAGCGCTTGCACAATGCACCTATGAATGGAGTAATCATGATATCAGAGATATATTGGACCAACAACATGGGTGCTCTCTTGCCAAGACTTATTAGCTACAACCATTTGGTATCTGGAGTATCTTTTTGATCTTTCAGTACCAGAGGCCAATGATAAAACCTCAGTTTGGTACTTTAACTTGAAGAGACAAACCAGACATTTGGTGGCAAGTTGATTACTTCCTGCCCTGTAAGGAGCAATGATTTATTTTACCTATGACTTACTTGTACTCTGAGTAAGGAGTTCCCTTTCCTGCCTGCAGTGCATCAGCCAACTCTACCATCTGAGTTTCCAAAGAAGTCTGATTTACCAACATAAATTCCTGAATAATATTACCTTGCATTAATGAATTCACTTCATTCCAAAGGGGGAATGACAATGGGTGTGTCACTATGTAATCCACTAGTTCTATCATATGCCATATTACCCAGAAGCTGCCAGCCTAAAAGAGTACTGCCACAGTCACTTGAAGGATCAGATAAAATAACATCTTAAATATGATGCCTATGATTTGGGTACTCTGTTCTTTAATGAAGCAGTCTATGTCTTGAATGAATCATTATTATATGGTGCTTTATGTCCAACAGGTAGACTACATATATATGGGGGGAAATGGTGGAAGGTACAGCCCCACTCACCATCATTCCTAATGACTCACTTGGAAACTTTAAGTTCTGTCATTGTAGATGGCCTGGTTTCTAGAAGGTAAATGCATCTCCCAGGGGACACTGTATCATTCCTAATAAGCCTAAAAATATGGCTGCCACCTGGTAATTTGGGGGTTCTCATGCCAATAGAACAGCAGGCAAAGAAAGAGATGACTATATTGGAAAAGGTAACTTGACCATCATAAATAGGTGGAATTGCTACTCGGACATCCATTTGTTGACTGTGAATGGACAATGGACCTGAAAAGAAGGGGCTGGAGCACAGAGAGGCCAGTCATTTTCCTGCTATGTCCAGCCTCCCAGAGATCCTGAGCTCCTCAGCAATAAGCTTAGAATGTGGCAGGAATGGAGGTTATTCCCAAGGTGACCTCCAGAAAGCATCTACGGAAAGCACCACCATGGAGGGAGGTGGGAGGGGGGGTTCAGGTATGCCTATGGCTGATTCATGTTGATGTATGGTAGAAACCATCACAATATTATAATTATCCTCCAATTGCAATAAATAAATTAAAAAAAAATCCCCAACCATTACAAGGCCTGCAGATTGGCTCCACTCTCAGGGGAGGAAATGTGTTCATTAACTATGGGCCAAGAGGGAATATGGCAATCGGGCTTTGAATGTCAGGAAATAGTGTACAGAGCTTGCTCAAAAGTCAAATCGAAGAAATTGTTCAGTGCTGACTGAAATGGCCTCTTCTGGAGCTTGTGAGAATTTGACTTCATCAACCAGAGGAGGTATCAACTTGATATATTCGAGTTTTCCTTTTTCTGTATTCTATTACTCGGCACTTAGTATTCCTCACATTATTCCATATTTGTTCAATGTTCCTTATTTGCTGAGTACCTGCTGTGTGCCAGGCTCTGTGTGGTTCAAGTAGTTGTGGGATTGGGGAAGTGAGATTGGGGGCCAAGATAAGACACAATGTTGAGTTAGCTATGGCACCTTTCTTTGAGGAGCTTGAGATCCAGCAAGGCAAACAGAACTTTGATCAAAAGCAGTGTAAATGTGCTAGAGCAGAAGTCCAAACAGTATCATGGGACTCCAAAGGAATAAGAAGCTGTTCAGCTGCCTGGAGATCAGGGATCGCATCACAAAGGAAAGTACATTTGAACAAAGGTTTGATATTTTTAAATTTTATTTTAAATTGGTTTAAAACAAATTAAAAATTTTACTTTTAATTGCTTTACAGTGTTGTGTTGGTTTCTGCTATACAACAACATGAATCAGCTATAAGTATACATATATCCCCTTCCTTTTGAGCCTCCCACCTGCCTCACCCACCATCTCAGCCCTCTAGGTCCTCACACAGCTCCATACTGAGTTCTCTGAGCCAAGGCTTGATTGACAAATAAGAGCTTAAGGTTGAGAAGAGGAAAAAGGTCATTCTTGGCTGAGATAACAGAGTATGCAAGGACATCATAATCAGAAATATGGCTGAATTCTGTGCAATGTAAGTGAGGCTTTGTGGGAATCGGATCCATTACAAAACTGTGCAGGCTGTTTTCTGCGTAAGAGTGCGTTGCCCAAGAGGTCATAAAGGCGCTGATCCCCAGCTTATATTCTGCTTCTCAACTAAAGGATGCTGATAAGAAGCTGCTTCTTCCTATAGAAAGTGAAAGTGAAAGTCACTCAGTCGTGTCCTACTCTTTGTGATCCCATGGACTATACAGTCCATGGAATTCTCCAAGCCAGAATACTGGAGTAGGTAGCCTTTCCCTTCTCCAGGGGATCTTCCCAATCCAGGGATTGAACTCAGGTCTCCCACATTGCATGCAGATTCTTTAACAGCTGAGCCATAAGGGAAGCCTAAGAATACTGGAGTGGGTAGCCTATCCCTTCTCCAGCAGATCTTCCCCACTCAGGTTTTGAACCAGGGTCTCCTGCACTGCAGGTGGATTCTTTACCACATGTGAAAGGGATTTTATTCTATAAGTTTTTAACATCAGTGGACCCAGTCCTTCCATTATTTCTCTTCTGTATTAAAGCTTCATCTCAGAGTTCAGATCAGTTCAGTTAAGTCACTCAGTTGTGTTTGACTTTTTGTGACCCCATGGACTGCAGCATGCCAGGCTTCCCTGTCCACCACCAACTCCTGAAGCTTGCTCAAACTCATGTCCATTGAGTTGGTGATAACATCCAACCATCTCATCCTCTGTCGTCCCCTTCTCCTCCTGCCTTCAATCTTTCCCAGCATCAAGGTCTTTTCAAATGAGTCAGTTCTTTACATCAGGTGGCCAAAGTATTGGAGTTTCACCTTCAGTATCAGTCCTTCCAATGAATATTCAGGACTGATTTCCTTTAGGATGGACTGGTTGGATCTCCTTGCAGTCCAAGGGACTCTCAAGAGTCTTCTCCAATACCACATTTCAAAAGCTTCAATTCTTCAGTGCTCAGCTTTCTTTATGGTCCAAATCTCACATCCATACATGAGTACTGAAAAATCAAAGCTTTGACTAGATGGACCTTTGTTGGCAAAGTAATGTCTCTGCTTTTTAATACTCTGTCTAGGTTGGTCATAGCTTTTCTTCCAAGGGGCAAGTGTCTTTTAATTTCTTGGCTACAGTCACCATCTGCACTGATTTTGGAGCCCCTTAAAATGAAATCTGTCACTGTTTTCACTGTTTCCCCATCTATTTGCCATGAAGCGATGGCATTGAATGCCATGATCTTAGTTTTCTGAATGTTGAGTTTTAAGCCAACTTTTTCACTCTCTTTCACTTTCATCAAGAGACTCTTTAGTTCTTCACTCTCTGCCATAAGGGTGGTGTCAACTACGTATCTGATGTTATTGATATTTCTCCTGGAAATCTTGATTCCCGCTTGTGCTTCATCCAGCCTGGCATTTCACATGATGTACTCCTCATATAAGTTAAATAAGCAAGGTGACAATATACAGCCTTGACGTATTCCTTTCCCTATTTGGAACCAGTTCTGTTGTTCCATCTCAGGGTACTATGATGAATGACTCCTCCAAGATATTCTCAGACTCAAATCAGATGTCAGTGGTGGCATTTTCTTATGAATCCTTGCCAAGATCTAGGATTCATGGCCTTTTTTTTTTTTTTTTTTTTTCTTGAAGCCCTGACACATTCTGGGGAAGGACGATCTGGAGATGTTCTCTTTGGGAGGCTCCTTGTAGCTTTGCTTCCCTGGTGGCTCAGACAGTAAAGAATCTACCTGCAATGTGGGAGACCTGGGTTCAATCCCTGGATTGGGAAAATCCCCTGGAGAAGGAAATTGGTACTCACTCCAGTATTCTTGCCTGGAGAATTCCATGGACAAAGGAGCCTGGCAAGCTACAGTCCATGGAATTCCAAAGAGTTGGACACAACTGTATGACTAACACTTCACACTTGTGGCTTTAGTGAGCAGGGTGCTCAGGAAGTGCAGAATGAGAAGAGGCAGTCTGTAGCCAACACACACAAAATAACGCCATCCACAATCCATAAGTCTTTCCCTCGTGGCTCAGCGGTAAAGAATCTGCCTGCAATGCAGGAGACGCAGGTTCTATCTCTGGGTGGGGAAGATTCTTTGGAGAAGGAAATTGGTACTCACTCCAGTATTCTTGCCTGGGAAATCCCATGGACAGGGGAGCCTGGTGGGCTACAGTCCATGGTGTTGCAAGAGTTCAACACAACTTAGTGACTAAACAACCATCACAGTCCATAAATACATTTCGTACTCAGTTAGACTCAACCAGCAACATCTACTTCCTCTTATCTACAAATACACACACACACACACACACATCATTTAAGGGGGAAAAAAAGGAAAGGAGGCAAATCTATAAGTTAATGACCTATCTCACAATATCTAATGCTGTCAGTGAAAAAATGAGAACGTGAAATCTTCCTGCTTTCCCTCACCCACCCTACCACTTTCCTTGAGCTCTTACCAAGTTTGCTTAGCAGTACTGGGGCTAGCTGCCAGCCTCTCATGCCTACTGGAACAACTACCTTTCTCTGCCCCAGAGGTCAAACCTTGTTATTGGTCTCTCGTCATCAGTGCCCTCAACTTGGAGGCCAGATGACTTTGCGCCTCCTTACTTCAGAAGGGAATGGCAAACCACTTCAGCATTCTTGCCTTGAGAACCCCATGAACAGTATGAAAAGGCAAAATGATAGGATACTGAAAGAGGAACTCTCCAGGTCGGTAGGTGCCCAGTATGCTACTGGAGATTAGTGGAGAAATAACTCCAGAAAGAATGAAGGGATGGAGCCAAAGCAAAAACAATACCCAGCTGTGGATGTGACTGGTGATAGAAGCAAGGTCCGATGCTATAAAGAGTAATATTGCATAGGAACCTGGAATGTCAGGTCCACGAATCAAGGCAAATTGAAAGTGGTCAAACAGGAGATGGCAAGAGTGAACATCCACATTCTAGGAATCAGCGAACTAAAATGGACCAGAATGGGTGAATTTAACTCAGATGACCATTATATCTACTACTGTGGGCAGGAATCCCTTAGAAGAAATGGAATAGCCATCATGGGCAACAAAAGAGTCCAAAATGCAGTACTTGGATGCAATCTCAAAAATGACAGAATGATCTCTGTTCGTTTCCAAGGCAAACCATTCAATATCACAGTAATCCAAGTCTATGCCCCAACCAGTAATGCTGAAGAAGCTGAAGTTGAACGGTACTATGAAGACCTACAAGACCTTTTAGAACTAACACTCAAAAAAGATGTCCTTTTCATTCTAGGGGACTGGAATGCAAAAGTAGGAAGTCAAGAAACACCTGGAGTAACAGGCAAATTTGGCCTTGGAATATGGAATGAAGCAGGGCAAAGGCTAATAGAGTTTTGCCAAGAGAACGCACTGGTCATAGCAAACACCCTCTGTCAACAACACAAGAGAAGACTCTACACATGGACATCACCAGATGGTCAACACCAAAATCATATTGATTATATTCTTTGCAGCCAAAGATGGAGAAGCTCTATACAGTCAGCAAAAACAAGACCGGGAGCTGACTGTGGCTCAGATCATGAACTCCTTATTGCCAAATTCAGACTTAAATCGAAGGAAGTAGGGAAAACCACTAGACCATTCAGATATGACCTAAATCAAATCCCTTATGATTATACAGTGGAAGTGAGAAATAGATTTAAGGGACTAGATCTGATAGATAGAGTGCCTGATGAACTATATATGGAGGTTCGTGACATTGTACAGGAGACAGGAATCAAGACCATCCCCATGGAAAAGAAATGCAAAAAAGCAAAATGGCTGTCTGGGGAGGCCTTACAAATAGCTGTGAAAAGAAGAGAAGCGAAAAGCAAAGGAGAAAAGGAAAGATATAAGCATCTGAATGCAGAGTTCCAAAGAATAGCAAGGAGAGATAAGAAAGCCTTCCTCAGTGATCAATGCAAAGAAACAGAGGAAAATAACAGAATGGGAAAGACTAGAGATTCTCTTCAAGAAAATTAGAGATACCAAGGGAACATTTCATGCAAAGATGGGCTCGACAAAGGACAGAAATAATATGGACCTAATAGAAGCAGAAGATATTAAGAAGAGGTGGCAAGAATACACAGAACTGTACAAAAAGATCTTCACAACCCAGATAATCACGATGGTGTGATCACTCAGCTAGAGCCAGACATTCTGGAATGTGAAGTCAAGTGGGCCTTAGAAAGCATCACTATGAACAAAGCTAGTGGAGGTGATGGAATTCCAGTTGAACTATTTCAAATCCTAAAAGATGATGCTGTGAAAGTGTTGCACTCAATATGCCAGCAAATTTGGAAAACTCAGCAGTGGCCACAGGACTGGAAAAGGTCAGTTTTCATTCCAATCCCAGAGAAAGGCAATGCCAAAGAATGCTCAAACTACTGCACAATTTCACTCATCTCACACACTAGGAAAGTAATGCTCAAAATTCTCCAAGCCAGGCTTCAACAATACACGAACCGTGAACTTCCAGATGTTCAAGTTTTAGAAAAGGCAGAAGAATCAGAGATCAAATCACCAACATTCAACATCAACATTGCCAACATCAAAAAAGCAAGAGAGTTCCAGAAAAACATCTACTTCTGCTTTATTCTCTATGCCAAAGCCTTTGACTGTGTGCATCACAATAAACTGTGGAAATTTCTGAAACAGATGGGCATACCAGACCACCTGAGTTGCCTCTTGAGAAATGTGTATGCAGTTCAGGAAGCAACAGTTAGAACTGGACATGGAACAACAGAATGGTTCCAAATAGGAAAAGGAGTACGTCAAGGCAGTATATTGTCACCCTGATTATTTAACTTATATGCAGAGTACATCATGAGAAATGCTGGGCTGGATGAAGCACAAGCTGGAATCAAGATTGCTGGGAGAAATATCAATAACCTCAGATATGCAGATGACACCACCCTTATGGCAGAAAGTGAAGAGGAACTAAAAAGCCTCTTGATGAAAGTGAAAGTGGAGAGTGAAAAAGTTGGCTTAAAGCTCAACATTCAGAAAACTGAGATCATGGCATCTGGTCCCATCACTTCATGGGAAATAGATGGAGGAACAGTGGGAACAGTGGCAGACTTTATTTTTTGGGGCTCCAAATTCACTGCAGATGGTGACTGCAGCCATGAAATTAAAAGACGCTTACTCCTTGGAAGGAAAGTTATGACCAACCTAGATAGCATATTCAAAAGCAGAGACATTACTTTGCCAACAAAGGTCTGTCTAGTCAAGGCTATGATTTTTCCAATGGTCATGTATGTATGTGAGAGTTGGACTGTGAAGAAAGCTGAGCACTGAAGAATTGATGCTTTTAAACTGTGGTGTTGGAGAAGACTCTTGAGAGTCCCTTGGACTGCAAGGAGATCCAACCAGTCCATTCTGAAGGAGATCAGTCCTGGGTGTTCATTGGAAGGACTGATGCTGAAGCTTAAACTCCAATACTTTGGCCACCTCATGCGAAGAGTTGACTCATGGGAAAAGACTCTGATGCTGGGAGGGATTGGGGGCAGAAGGAGAAGGGGACGACAGAGGATGAGATGGCTGGATGGCATCACCGACTCGATGCACATGAGTTTGAGTGAACTCCAGGAGTTGGTGATGGACAGGGAGGCCTGGCATGCTGCAATTCATGGGGTCGCAAAGAGTTGGACACGACTGAGACACTGAACTGAACTGAACTTCTTTGGAGAGAGTCCACAGTACTCTATTTTGTAATTTCGCAAGTCTGTGACCTTGATCAATTCACTTATCAACAAAAAATCTGTTTCTTCATCTCTAAAACTGTAATAATAATATGTATCTCAGAAGACTGTTTATGAGAATTAATTGAGATTTTTCTGGGTAAAACACCAACACAGTGCCTAACACATAGTAAATGCTAAGTGTTACTGACTAGCATCTATTTCACATAGAAGCACTTCAGTTACACAGAAGATACTGAGTAGAAACTTGAACTAAATTTTTATGACTTCCTCTAATGTATAAGTTCATGGATCTTTCCACTTACCCTAGAAAGGAACTTTGAGTTTCTTTTCAACTTACTTTCTGAGTATCTACAATGTATAATGCACTTGAACTTGGTACTAGAGATACCAAGATGAATAAGACATTATTCCTGTCATTGAGTTTTCATTGTTTCATGGGGGATAATGGTGGCTAAGTGGGCAATTACAGTACAAGAAGATAATGTTGTTATCAGTTGATGCAAAACTTTGGTAAAGTACAAATGAGAGACAATTAGTTTAAAGTGGGGATAAAGGGAGAAATTCTCCAAGCCAAGCTTCAGTAGTACATAAACTGAGAATTTCCAGATGTTCAAGCTGGATTAAGAAAAGGCAGAGGAACCAGAGATCAAATTGCCAACATCCACTGGATCATTGAAAAAGCAAGTGAAGTGAAGTGAAGTTGCTCAGTCATGTCTGACTGTTTGTGACCCCATGGACTGTAGCTTACCAAGCTTCTCCATCCATGTGATTTTCCAGGCAAGAGTACTGGGGTGAACTGCCATTTCCTTCTCTAGGGGATCTTCCCAACCCAGGGATTGAACCCAAGTCTCCCACATTTCATGCAGAGGCTTTACTGTCTAAGCCACCAGGAAAAAGCAAGAGAGTTCCAGAAAAACATCTATTTTTGCTTTATTGACTATTTCAAAGCCTTGGACTGTGGGACCACAACAAACTCTGGAAAATTCTAAAAGAGATGGGAATACCAGACCACCTGACCTGCCTCTTGAGAAACTTGTATGCAGGTCAGGAAGCAACAGTTAGAACTGGACATGGAACAACAGACTGTTTCCAAATAGGAAAAGGAGTATGTCAAGGCTGTATATTGTCACCCTGATTATTTAACTTATATGCAGAGTACATCATGAGAAATGCTGGACTGGATGAAACACAAGCTGGAATCAAGATTGCTGGGAGAAATATCAATAACCTCAGATATGCAGATGACACCACCCTTATGGCAGAAAGCAAAGAAGAACTAAAGAGCCTCTTGATGAAAGTGAAAGAGGAGAGTGAAAAAGTTGGTAAAACTCAACATTCAGAAATCTAAGATTATGGCATCTGGCCCTATCTCTTCATGGCAAATAGAAAAATGGGAAACAGTGGAAACAGTAACAGACTTTATGTTTTTGGGCTCCAAAATCACTGTAGATGCTGACTGCAGCCATGAAATTAAAAGACGCTTGCTCCATGGAAGAAAAGCTATGACCAACCTAGACAGCATATTCAAAAGCAGAGACATTACTTTGCCAACAAAGGTCCACCTAGTCAAAGCTATGGTTTTTCCAGTGGTCATGTATGGATGTGAGATTTGGACTATAAAGAAAGCTGAGCACAGAAGAATTGATGCTTTTGAACTGTGGTGTTGGAGAAGACTCTTGAGAGTCCCTTGGACTGCAAGGAGATCCAACCAGTCCATCCTAAAGGAGATCAGTCCTGAATATTCATTGGAAGGACTGATGCTGAAGGTGAAATGCCAATACTTTGGCCTCCTGATGTGAAGAACTGACTCATTTGAAAAGACCCTGATGCTGGGAAAGATTGAAGGCAGGAGGAGAAGGAGATGACAGAGGATGAGATGGTTGGATGTCATCACCAACTCAATGGACATGATTTTGAACAAACTCCGGGAGTTGGCGACAGACAGGGGGGTCTGGTGTGCTGCAGTCCATGGGGCTGCAAAGAGTCAGAGATGACTGAGTGACTGAACTGAACTGACTGAAAGGGAAAAATTCCCGCATGAGATGTCACCTCAGGTGAGTCTTGTCAAATGAGTGAGAGGGGTCTTATTAAGGGGAAAGGTATAAGTGTATAGCTGGGGAGGTTGTGACTAGGAAATCAGTCTAGGCCAAGGTACTGGAGCAAGTAAAATCCTAGTGGGGAGAGTATCTAAGAACTGAAGCATGAGGAATGAGGCAGGGCATGAAACTAGAGAGTTTCGTTGAGGACAGGTCATGAGAATTCTTAGATACCAGGTTATGTAACTTTTCTGGAGAGTATAATGGGGAAAAATAATTGGTTGTAAATAGGAAAATGACATAAATATTATATTTGGATATGATATTTAAAAAGACTCAGGTGGGTAAACCAGAGAAGATATTATTGTAGTAGTATAGGTTAGAGATGATGTCCTTCACTAAGAAAGTAGTGGAAGAAACAGTAAGTGTATATCTGATAGAGTATATTTTTAGAAGATAGAATGGACAGGACAGGACTTACTGATGGATTGGATATAAGGGGTGAGGAAAAGAGAGAAATCCAGGGTTACAATAAGGATTTTGGCTTAAGCAATTGGGTAAATGTCGTGGCATTCAGTGAGACTGGGAACACAGAATTTCCCCCCATCCTCTCATTTTGCACATGAGAAAACAGAGTCCCTCAGAGGGGAAGTTGTGTGCCTTAGGTTGCACAAAAATTCAGGGACAAATGGGGGAACCCAAACTCATATTTTATTTAGTTTTTGCTCAGTACTTTTTTTTCTGAACCAAAAAGTTCTTCTGCTCAGCAGTCTTTGTACATTTGTAAGAGATAAATGAATCAAATTAACATCAAAAGCCCAATATCAAAGCAGAGAGGGTAGATGGTTGGGTCATAAATCTACAGTTTTGTTAACACGACCCACATTAAAGAGAATTTATTCACTAGGCATTGATTTTCTTTTCTTTTAGCATTGGACTTGAATGATTTCATATAAAGCAAAACACACTATCCTTGGTGTTTAACAAGAGAAGAATCACAGCCTAGTCGAAAGAGATGTGGCTCTTGACCATTAAAAAAAGAAAGGCCTGGCTGATAAGGGAGAGATATTTTTTATTCTCTGAGAGGTTTCAGTCATTAGACCTCCAAATCTAGTAAAGTAAATATTCATACATCCAATATATATCTATTGGGAACTTATATTCTAGGCACTCTTCTAGGCACAGTGGAATACGTATGTGTGCTAAGTTGCTTTAGTCATGCCTGACTCTGTGTGACCCCATGGACTGTAGCCCGCCAGGCTCCTCTGTCCATGGGATTCTGCAGGCAAGAATACTGGAGTGGGTTGCCATGCCCTCCTCCAGGAGATCTTCCCAAGCCAGGGATTGAACCCGCATCTCCTGCATTGCAGGCAGATTCTTTTACCCATTGAGCCCACAGTGGGATATATGTCCCCAATAAATATATATTGGGTGAATGACTATTTAGTGGGGGAAAAGACAACAAAGAATATATTTAATATGTAAGAAAAATACATATAGTATGTTTTACTACATATTAACAAATGCTGAGGAAAAATACAAAGCAGGAGTTACGAATAGAGTTGTGTCACCCCCAAGTTCATATCTTGAAGTCCCAGACCCCAGTGCCTCAGAATGTGACTGTATTTGTATATAGGAGCTTCAAAGAGTTAATTAAATTAAACTGTGGTCTTTAAAGTGGGCCCTCATCCAATATGACTGATGTCCTTATAAGAAGAGGAAATCTGGACATTGGCATGTACAGAGGGAAGACTATGTAAAAACAGAAGGAGAAGGCAGCCATCTGTAAGCCATGGAGACAGGCCTGAGAAGAAATAAACCCTGCTTGCTCCCAGATTTGTAGCCTCCATCCATAAGTATGAGAAAATAAATTTCTGTTCTTTAACCCACCCAATCTGTGACACTTTGTTATGGTAGCTCTAGCAGACTGCAGGGAGACTTGCAGACAGCAGGGGAAGTGGATAAGGAATACTGGGGTAGGACTAGGTTTGCGATTTCACCTAGATAAGTAAGACGAAATTTGAACAAAAAATCTAGAGGAAGTGAAGGAGTATCACAGAGAGATATCTGGGGAAGTGTTCCAGGCAGAGGAGACAGCAAGTATGAAGACTTTGAGGTAGGGGTGTGCCTGGTGAGTTTGAGGAACAACAAGAAAAGTCAGGATGGCTAAAGCAGAGAGACTAAGGTCAGAGAGTTAGTAGATCATGGACAAGACCAGACAGGACCTTTTAGGTTATTGTATGGAATTTTATTCTGAGTGAAAATTACATCTTATCACAGTGGAAAACACTTTGTTGATTTCTTAAGAAGTTAAAGATAGAATTTCCATGTGACCCAGCAATTTTTCTTTCAGGTACATACCCCAATGAATTGAAGACAGAGATGTAAACAGATGCTTGTATATGCATATTCATAGAAGCCTTATTGATAATAACCAAAAATGGAAACAACTCAATGTCCAACAACAGATGACTGGATACACAAAACATGGTATATCCATACAATGGAATATTCAGCTCAGTTCAGTTCAGTTCAGTTGCTCAGTTGTGTCCAACTCTTTGCGACCCCATGAATCACAGCACCCAGGCCTCCCTGTCCATCACCAACTCCCAGAGTTCACTCAGACTCACGTCCATCGAGTCAGTGATGCCATCCAGCCATCTCAGCCTCTGTCGTCCCCTTCTCCTCCTGCCCCCAATCCCTCCCAGCATCACAGTCTTTTCCAATGAGTCAACACTTCGCATGAGGTGGCCAAAGTACTGGAGTTTCAGCTTTAGCATCATTCCTTCCAAAGAAATCCCAGGGCTGATCTCCTTCAGAATGGACTGGTTGGATCTCCTTGCAGTCCAAGGGACTCTCAAGAGTCTTCTCCAACACCACAGTTCAAAAGCATCAACTCTTTGGCGCTCAGCTGGAATCAAGATTTCTGGGAGAAATATCAATAACCTCAGATATGCAGATGACACCACCCTTATGGCAGAGTGAAGAGGAACTCAAAAGCCTCTTGATGAAAGTGAAAGTGGAGAGTGAAAAAGTTGGCTTAAAGCTCAACATTCAGAAAACAAAGATCATGGCATCTGGTCCCATCACTTCCTGGGAAATAGATGGGGGAACAGTGGAAACAGTGTCAGACTTTATTTTTCTGGGCTCCAAAATCACTGCAGATGGTGACTGCAGCCATGAAATTAAAAGACGCTTACTCCTTGGAAGGAAAGTTATGATCAACCTAGATAGCATATTCAAAAGCAGAGACATTACTTTGCCAACAAAGGTCCGTCTAGTCAAGGCTATGGTTTTTCCTGTGGTCATGTATGGATGTGAGAGTTGGACTGTGAAGAAGGCTGAGCACTGAAGAATTGATGCTTTTGAACTGTGGTGTTGGAGAAGACTCTTGAGAGTCCCTTGGACTGCAAGGAGATCCAACCAGTCCATTCTGAAGGAGATCAGCCCTGGGATTTCTTTGGAAGGAATGATGCTAAAGCTGAAACTCCAGTACTTTGGCCACCTCATGCAAAGAGTTGACTCATTGGAAAAGACTGTGATGCTGGGAGGGATTGGGGGCAGGAGGAGAAGGGGACGGCAGAGGATGAGATGGCTGAATGGCATCACTGACTCGATGGACGTGAGTCTGAGTGAACTCTGGGAGTTGGTGATGGACAGGGAGGCCTGGCGTGCTGCAATTCATGGGGTCGCAAAGAGTCGGACACGACTGAGCGACTAATCTGATCTGATCTGATCAGCTTTCTTCACAGTCCAACTCTCACATCCATACATGACCACAGGAAAAACCATAGCCTTGACTAGATGGACCTTTGTTGGCAAAGTAATGTCTTTGCTTTTCAATATGCTATCTAGGTTGGTCATAACTTTTCTTCCAAGGAGTAAGCATCTTTTAATTTCATGGCTGCAGTCACCATCTGCAGTGATTTTGGAGCCCAAAAAAATAAAGTCTGACAATGGAATATTATTCAGCCATAAATAGGAATGTGGTATGGATACGTGCTACAACATGGATGAACACTGACAACATCATGATAGGTGAAAGAAGCCATACACAAAAGGCCACATATTGTATGGTTCCATTTAAGTGAAATGTTTAAAATAAGCAAGTCCATGAAGACACAAAGCAGATTTGTGGCTGCCAAGGGCTGGTTAGATGGCAGAATGGGGATTGACTGCTTAATGGATGTACGATTTCCTTTAAGGGTGATCAAATTCTACAACTAAATATTAGTAATGATTGCACAACATTGTGAATGCACTAAAAGTCATTAACAGTAAATTTTATGTTATGTGTATTTTACCATAATAAAAAAATACTTAGATCCAAAGTAGTTTGAATAAAGAAGTGGCATAATCTGACTCATATTTTGAAAAGATCACTCTGGCTGCTGTGTTGAGAAGGAATGGTTATGTGGGTGGCAAGAATAGAAGCAGGGACATCAACTAGAAGCTCCTTTAGTAATCAAATGGAGAGACTAGACAGGCGAATAGGAGTCTAGGGCTTAGGGGAAGGCCTTAGGAAGGAGATACTAATGTGGAAGTCTTCAGCATATAGATGATATTTTTAAAAAAGGGACTGGTTGGGATCACCAAGAGATGGTTCTACCATTTTATATAGACTCTTTGGTCCCTGACATGGTAGAACTTCAATTCCAATAAAGGATATACAGTTTCTTTACTATAAGACCACTTCAATTTTTAACCAGAGAAGGATGATCTTCACCCTGGAGAGGCTTGTCTGTTGGGAGAAACTTGTTACTCTGATGCATCCCCAGTGCAATGGAGAAGCAATGGTCTCTTTACTTGAAAGAGCTTCCTATCTGACTAGGGAGACATTGTTCACTCACTCTAAATAACCCCAGCTGAAGAAAAAGGAATTGAACCACACCAGGGAGATTCCCTCCTCAAAGCCTAATGGGGAAGGCATGGCCCCCACTCTGGGCTCCCTAGTGCTTATGCCTATAGCTTTGAGGAAGGAGTATAGAAAGGCTAGCACTGCTCAAGCAGCGGCATCAACTCACAGAGCTAAAGCTAACAATGAAGAGATCCATACATGGTACAGCCCAAAGCTGAATACCAGTTAATGTCCATGTCTGAGAAGAGCAATTAGAGTTCATTAATTGAGTTGCTGGTAACATTGCCATTCTCAAGGCTAATCATCTTTAATTGGAGTTGTCTACTTTGATAATAAGCATTCAGCCTCCTTCCATTCAATTTAACGATGTTTCAGGCTCTACCCTAAACACTTTGGGGAATAACACACTTTAAGGAGCTCAGTGTTTTGTCATGGGACCATCCTAGTACGTAATAACTAACTTTAGCTTAGGACAGAAACTGATGAGTGCTGTAGAGAGTTATATGCTAGGGTTAGATCAGTACAAAAGTACTTAATGGGAAGATTATTTCTGCCTGAGGAGGGGAGCATTGGATGGAGCTTTATAGAAGAAGCAACATTTGAGCTGAAACTTAGAAGAATGAGTAAAATTTCCTCAGGTATTCCAAGCAGATAGGACAGCATAAGCAAATGACTGGGCACTAAAAATGCAGAGTATATATAGTTACTAATATAACTATTAGTTTATGTCATTTATTCATTAATTTAGCAAATATTTATTGAGTACTTGCTAGGTTCCAGGAACTCTTCTCAGTACTTTGCATACAGTAGTGAGCAAAATAAATTCCCTGTCCTCTTGGAGATTTCATTCTAGAGGGCTGGGATAGATCGTAAACAAATAAGCCACTAAGTATGTAATGTATTAGGTAATAATAAGTGTTTTGAAGAAAAAAGCACAATAAAGGGGTAAATAGTGATGGGGACAGGTTGTGCTATTTTATGTAGGTTGGTCAGGGAAGCCATATCTGCTAAGGTGTCATTTGAGTAAGATATAGGTAATGTGAAGGAATTAATTAAACATATATTTAGTGAAAGAACATTTCAGATACAGAAAATAGCAAGACCCTGTGTTGAGAGTTGGCTTGCTATATTCTGGGATCAGCATGCCCTGAGCAACAGGAAGAACAAAATCATCATTTACCTAGAAGAGGAAGCCTAAGATAATGAAAAATCTTGGATTATGGAAGATCTGGAGTTTGGTTTAGGGCATTTTAAGTTTAAGATGTTTATTAGCCATCCAAGTGTAGATGTCCAATGGGTAGTTGAATATTAATCTGTATGAATGTTAATCTGTACTTTTGGGGAGATTTTCTTTTGAAGCTAAGAACTAGGGAGTTGGCACATAGACGATACTAAACACGATGTGACTGGCTGATATCGCAAGGGAGGAAATGTAGATGGACACATGGTCTATGGACTGAACTCTGAATTGCTCCAATGTTAAGCAATTGGACTGACGAGGAAGAACCAGTACAAGAGACTTGAAAGAAATGGTGAGTGGTGGGTTTTGTAAAAGTGAACGTAAGAAGTAATACAGCTTTGAATTACAGTTCTGGCAATGGGGATGTGTAAATAGGGTCAGAGTTAAGCAAGTCATCATGGGAGTAAAATCATCTGCATTGAGCATGGGGCTGAGGGTGGACAGAGAGAGAGAAGACCACAGGAAGCCTCCTGGCATAGTTCTGGCTCAGGCAACTCGATAGATGGTGATATCATTAACTGATACAGGGGACATTATCAGGGGAGGAGAGAACTGGTTTGAGCAGAGGGAAATAGAAGAGTCAGGGAAATGTTAAGTTCAATTTGAAACATTTGTGTTTGAGATTCTTGCAAGGAATTCAAGAGGAAATGTCAGGTTGATAATTGTATTAATAAATGCCAAGACCTAGAACTGTATAAATGGTGACATT
This sequence comes from Bubalus kerabau, assembly GCF_029407905.1. Lineage (NCBI taxonomy): Eukaryota > Metazoa > Chordata > Mammalia > Artiodactyla > Bovidae > Bubalus > Bubalus kerabau. The sequence goes on from NC_073647.1 coordinate 19,061,760, forward strand.
GTTTCTTCAGTCACTCATCACTATGTATCTATTACTCTCATACTGTGGTGTCCACTGATGGGTGATGGTTGAAATGAAGAGCTATTTAGTAAAGAGGAGATTCAAATTTCTGATTCTATTCTGTCAGTTAGTAGCTCTGGGACGCTGGGCTGGTTATATCATCTACCTAAGCCTAAGTTTCCTCATTCATAAATGGTGTGTGTTCATATGTGCTCAGTCGCTCAGTCATGTCCGATTCTTTGCGACCCTATGGATTTTGGCCCTCCAGGCCCCTCTGTCCATGAGATTTTCCAGGTAAGAATATTGGATGGGTTGCCATTTCCTCCTTCAGAGGATCTTCCAGACTCAGGGATTGAACCTGGGTCTCCTGCACTGGCAGGTGGATTCTTTACCACTGAGCCACCAATAACCTAATATTCATAAACTGAGACAGTGTTAATTCATTATGGGTTTTCTTTTTGAGGATTAAATGAGTAATTTCATAGAAAAAAAAATCTTGAGAGAAGTAAGTGCTTACAAAATTTTGGTTGAGCAAGGTTATGAATGGATTAGTTTGAGCATCTCCCAGGAACATCAGGGAACTCCAGATGGGGAGCTACAAGTCAGGCAGGCATGCCTGGGGAGTGAGTGAGGAGTATGAGTAAAACAGAACTTTCTGAACTTCCTGGCAGCTCCCTAGAGATCCTAGAAATTTAGGTGGTAACCTTCAGGAAGGGCTCCAGGGAGGTCCCATCTCACCTACATGCCTAGTCTGTCTTGCACATAGAGAATACCAGGTGGGACTCCTTTCCTGTGGTATAGGAAATAACTCCCTTTCCAATAGGCCTACTGTTGGGATGTCTGTGCCAATTTCCCCAGGAATGCAGCTGTCTCTAAGGACTAGATAGGGAATGGATGGGGAATAAGGGATCAGGGACTCAGGGTTTGCGGGGAGAGCAACACTGAAGTGGGTTAGTAATGATTGGGAAGGGGCAGATGGAGATAAAGAGGGAAAAGATAAAAGGGTTTATAAAGTTGCAGCAATAATATAAGACATCAAGAGAAAGAGAAAGATTGACAGCCAGCCAGACTGATTGATGGAGACTGGAAATAGAATGAGAAGGTCATTTCCACTACAGTAGTGCCTGTCAAATCCTAGCAGAAGATCTGAGAGTTGAATGAATGAATGCGTGAATGGGACAGAGGGCAAGCTGGGATGAGAGAGAGAGAGAGAGAGACAGAGAACTGTGTGTGTGGTGGAAGAGTGGATCTGTAACTGAGATCAATTCAACAAACATTTATTGATCTCCTATTGCCTGCCAAGTACTGAGAAAATTAGAGCCTGGAGGCATTGCGTTGAGTCACGAATAACTCCGAGCTCTAGCAGGCTGGCAGCTGTGTTAGAGAGCAGCATTAGAAATTGATGTTATCAGTTGTAGGCATTCTGGATATTTCCCAGGAAGTCTTTACTCTGCCTACTTGTGGAATGTTTAGTGTCCCTGTACCACTATAGGTCAAATTTTAGGAAACCCAGCAAGCTTGTTTTAATGTTATTAATATCACCATATAAAACTGGGAAGAAACCAGAGTTGGAATGTCAGGCACTGTTACCTAGTTTATCTCTTTTGATTATTATTAAAAGAAACATTATTATTTGATTATTTGAACATTATTTGTTATTATTAAAAGACCCTGAAACAAAGGTATCATCATTCCCATTTCAGAGATGAAAAAGCTGAGGCTCATAAGTTGAATGTCTTGCTCAAGGTTACATGGTAGCAAAGTCAGGGTTCAAACATAGTTCTCCTGTTTGCTGTTCAGTGCTCTATCCTCTCATTCCTGGCTGTCTTCATAAGTTCTGTACACACATAACCCCCATACCACCTTCCAAAGACTGTATAAATGAAAATGAGACACCTAAAGGCAGCACATGTTGAACACAGGTGCATGCTTTACAGAAGACTCTTGACTTTACATCAGGGACTGTGACATGAGGGAGGCCTTACAAATAGCTGTGAAAAGAAGAGAAACGAAAAGCAAAGCAGAAAAGGAAAAATATAAGCATCTGAATGCAGAGTTCCAAAGAATAGCAAGAAGAGATAAGAAAGCCTTCTTCAGTGATCAGTGCAAAGACATAGAGGAAAACAACAGGATGGGAAAGACTAGAGATCTCTTCAAGAAAATTAGAGATACTGGGGAACATTTCATGCAAAGATGGGCTCGATAAAGGACAGAAATAGTATGGACCTAACAGAAGCAGAAGATATTAAGAAGAGGTGGCAAGAATACACAGAAGAACTGTACAAAAAAGATCTTCACGACCCAGATAATCACGATGGTGTGATCACTGACCTAGAGCCAGACATCCTGGACTGTGAAGTCAAGTGGGCCTTAGAAAGCATCACTACGAACAAAGCTAGTGGAGGTGATCAAATTCCAGTGGAGCTATTTCAAATCCTGGAAGATGATGCTGTGAAAGTGCTGCATTCAATATGCCAGCAAATCTAGAAAACTCAGTAGTGGCCACAGGACTGGAAAAGGTCAGTTTTCATTCCAATCCCAAAGGAAGTCAATGCCAAAGAATCCTCAAACTACTGCACAATTGCACTCATCTCACACGCTAGTAAAGTAATGCTCAAAATTCTCCCAGCCAGGATTCAGCAAGACATGAACCATGAACTTCCAGATGTTCAAGCTGGTTTTAGAAAAGGCAGAGGAACCAGAGATCAAATTGCCAACATCCGCTGGATCATGGAAAAAGCAAGAGAGTTCCAGAAAAACATCTATTTCTGCTTTATTGACTATGCCAAAGCCTTTGACTGTGTGGATCACAATAAACTGTGGAAAATTCTTAAAGAGATGGGAATACCAGACCACCTGACCTGCCTCTTGAGAAACTTGTATGCAGGTCAGGAAGCAACAGTTAGAACTGGACATGGAACAACAGACTGGTTCAAAATAGGAAAAGGAGTACATCAAGGCTGTATGTTATCACCCTGCTTATTTAACTTCTATGCAGAGTACATCATGAAAAACGCTGGGCTGGAAGAAGCACAAGCTGGAATCAAGATTGCCGGGAGAAATTTTAATAACCTCAGATATGCCGATGACACCACCCTTATGGCAGAAAGTGAAGAGGAACAAAAAAGCTTCTTTTTTTTTTTTTTTTTTTAGTTTTCAGTTTCTTTTTTATTTATTTTTATTTTTTTTAATTTTATTTTATTTTTAAACTTTACATAATTGTATTAGTTTTGCCAAATATCAAAATGAATCCGCCACAGGTATACATGTGTTCCCCATCCTGAACCCTCCTCCCTCCTGAAGGTGAAAGAGAAGAGGGAAAAAGTTGGCTTAAAACTCAACATTCAGAAAATGAAGATCATGGCATCTGGTCCCATCACTTCATGGGAAATAGATGGGGAAACAGTGGAAACAGTGTTAGACTTTATTTTTGGGGGCTCCAAAATCACTGCAGATGGTGACTGCAGCCATGAAATTAAAAGACACTTACTCCTTGGAAGAAAAGTTATGACCAACCTAGATAGCATATTGAAAAGCAGAGATGTTACTTTGCCAACAAAGGTCCATCTAGTCAAGGCTATGGTTTTTCCAGTGGTCATGTATGGATGTGAGAGTTGGACTGTGAAGAAAGCTGAGCACCGAAGAATTGATGCTTTTGAACTGTGGTGTTGGAGAAGACTCTTGAGAGTCCCTTGGACTGCAAGGAGATCCAACCAGTCCATTCTGAAGGAGATCAGCCCTGGGATTTCTTTGGAGGGAATGATGCTAAAGCTGAAACTCCAGTACTTTGGCCACCTCATGCGAAGAGTTGACTCATTGGAAAAGACTGTGATGCTGGGAGGGATTGGGGGCAGGAGGAGAAGGGGACGACAGAGGATGAGATGGCTGAATGGCATCACTGACTCGATGGACGTGAGTCTGAGTGAACTCTGGGAGTTGGTGATGGACAGGGAGGCCTGGCGTGCTGCAATTCATGGGGTCGCAAAGAGTCGGACACGACTGAGCGACTGAACTGAACTAACTGAACTGAACATAAGAAGACTTTTGGTGCAATTCAATTATCTCATTATTCACCGCCTCACTCATATATTCAACTGTGCTTCAAATATGGGTTGATCTCCTACTATGTGCCCCCAAAAGAGCTGTGAGTGTAAATAGAAGCAAGACAGAAATGATGAGTATCTGGAGCATATTTCACTTTATTGGGTGATGGGGAAACCAAGGATAACAATGATAATCACTAACTTTTAATGAGTACTGACATTGTTCAAACACCTTGCCATGGTTTAACTTCTTTTATCCCCCAAATAATCCTGTGAGGTGTAGGTACCCTTATTTCCTTGCTTTTTGGTTAATGAATGTTCGCAGAGAGAACACACAACTTGCTTAAGGTCACACAGCTGTGTGCTAGAAAAAGGATTTGAATCCAGAAAATGTGACTCCAGAGTTTCCAAGGACAACTCCTGGCTGGTGGAGGTGTTAAATTCTCTGTCCTCTTCTCTCACTCATTCTGACATTCCTTCACTTCCAGTCAAAGAGAATCCCTTTCCCCTTCCTTTATCATTCTCCCTACCATCCCCATGATTTTATTTCTTCTGTTACCTTTGCCTGGGATGCTCTCCCCATTGTTTTGTCTTTCCCCATAAAAACTCTCCTTATACTGAAAATGGCAGTTCAGATGTTGCCAACTCCATCATGAACTTTGACATGAACCCACCTAAGCGATGTGAGGTGAGCTCTTGCTCATTCTCTTCAGGATACCATGATTTTGACTTGGATCTTTTGTAGCACTTACTACATCCTCCTTATATTTTTGTTCTTATATTATTGTTACTGTAACTTTACTCCTCCACTGCCCTGAAATAGATGGCCATTTCCTTAAGAATTAGGACCATGTCTGGAGACCTCAAAATCTCTGGCATAGTGCTTAGGGGTCGTAGCTGTCTGTTTGTATGCAAGTAAGTTATCCAATGCTTATTTCCCCAGACATACATGAGCTTTATGAGCCTTGTGAGGCAGTAAGTCCCAGTTTATGAATGTAAGTTACTTTTACCTACCTACTTTCTAAAGGCATACTTCACATCCCTGCTGTAGGCTAGAGATAATGGTGTGGAGCATGCATAGGTGTGATGATGCAATATAAGATGGCAACAAACTTGTTTTCATCTTGGAATGGCTGTGAATGAGGTTTTAGGTACATAGAAGTGACTGTGCCATAGACGATGGCCACCAGAACCAAATGAGAACCAAGGCTGGAAAAGACTTTGAGATGACAAGGTGCGTAGGGGAGGCAAGACAGGAGGGTCTATAGGGGATGAGGATGAACCCAAAGGGCAAAAGCAGGCTCATGGTACTGCTGGCCAGCAGCAGCAGCAGCAGTTCACTGAGGTTAGCAGCCTAAGAGAATTTCAGATTTAGCGCAGTCTGTCTTTTACAAGTGAAACGGTTGAAGACATTGGAGGCACGGTAGAGTGATGACACAGTGAACGTGAGGATTCCACTGAAAGATTATAGAATTGTTTAGGGGCTGTCTGGACCAGTGATCCCTTAGACCCTAGCCATTATTAAGTACCCTGAAGACAGACTAAGTCCCTAACAGAGGAAGTTTATTCTTATCCAGCAGCTGGCCACCAGGTCTATGCAGACCCTTTCCAAATAAATGGGTAACACAGAATGTTACAGATAGCTATAGCTCAAATTTAGGCCATGGCAGCCAAGCGGAAGAAGGGAGGAGATAGTCTATCTTCTGAGGAAAGTAGTGGGCCAGGAAGAGAGTCGGACCATTGACCAGTATGTGTGGACTGCTGCCATTGCAGTAGCAGATATCCAGGAAAGAGAGTTTGCTGGGGAAAAGATTTGAAATATTGTACAGTTGGCTAAACCAGATAAGGAGGACATTGCCAATTAGAGAGATAAAAGAGACTAACAGTAAGACGCTGAAGAAGCATACTTAGTACTTGTGGATAATTGGATAGGCCCAGGAATAGACATGACTGTAGAATTTTCTGTTCATTTCCTTCCCCACTGTTGACTTTCAGGGAGAAATGATTATAAAATTGTTTAGGAGCTGTCTGGACCAATGATCCCTTAGACACTAGCCATTATACTGAATCCATGAAAATGGTTACAGATTGAGTATCCTGTACACAGACTAAGTCCCTAACCAAAAGAGTTGTATCCAATCAGAATGTGAAATACTTTTGCTCACATATTGCCAAGTTTTCTTCTCTAACCTTGTCTTCCCCTATACAGATCTGGATATTATTGTAGGAACTCACAGAGGGTGTGTTTCCTCCTATAACTTCTTTCTCCCAGGCCATCAAACTGTCCAAGAAGGGAGCAGTTTCTTGGCGAAATGAATGCATGAAGGAATTAGTGCTGAAACCTCTGAATTTTTTTAGGCCTTGTCTTGGATCAGATAAATTTTGAGTCTAGCCCATTATTATGCAAACTTTATTCCCCTTCTAACGCCCACCAATTCTCATGTTGTTATTATTTTTGTTTGGTAATTTCTACCTTCTTTTAGGAAACTTAAGATTTCTAAGGAAGCCACTGTGAAAGTGGGGAAAATGGAATGAGGAGGATGAAAAGGTCAACAAACGAAACTGACTAACTCAATCAACTTCATTCAAATAGTTTCATCAAGTAATTGGCAGTTATTTTTGATTATTTAGGATTCTATGGTCATGTTGGGCTCTCCTGGTGAGTCAGGTTTTAAAGAATCTGTCTGCGACGCAGGAGACCTGGGTTCGATCCCTGGGTCAGGAAGATCCCCTGGAAAAGGACATGACACCCTACTCCAGTATTCTTGCCTGGAGAATCCCATGGACAGAGGAGACTGGCCGGCTACAGTACATGGGGTCACAAAGAGTTGGACACAACTGAGCAACTCACACACACACACATGGTCACTTTATTTTCAGCCATTCATTGTTGATATGTAACCCCATAGTCAAGGAATCAAAAGCAAAGTTTTGAAACTAAGTCATACTTAAGGCTAGGTTTGTAGTCACCTAAGTAACTATTTGATTCAATGATAAAGGTGCTGTTGAACCCATTGTAGTGGTGGAGTCTGGACAGAACTGAAGACTGTGGCTTTCAACTTGTCCTTGAGTGGTGTGGCTGGCATAATTACAATTGACTTGTTCTCTGCTTGAAGTCAGCAGGATAGGTGAGAAACTAGATTTATAAAACAAATGCATACCAAGTCTTTCCAGTTAGAATTATTGTTCTCCTTTTATTTTTGAATTTGTTTTTGTTTGTTGAAGTATAGTTGATTCACAATATTATATTTGTTTCAGGTTTACAACATAGTGATTTGATATTTTTATAGATTACACACCATACAAAGTTATTATAAAATATTGATCATATTCCCTATGCTTCACATTACATCCTTGTGACTTATTTATTTTATAACTGGCAGTTTCTACCTTTTAATCCTCTTCATCTGTTTCAGCCCTCCCCCCAGTCCTCTTCCCTCTGGTAATGGTATGTTTGTTCTCTGTATCTGTAAGTTTGTTTCTGTTTTGTTATATTTGTTACTTTGTTCTGTTTTTTTTTTTTTTTTTGAATTTTACATATAAGTGAAAACAGAGTGTTTGTCTTTCTCTATCTGGCATAAGAATGATATTTCACATAAATACAAGATTTCATTCTTTTTATGACTGAGTAGATTTCCATTCTGTATATGTACCACAATTTCTTTACTCATTCATCTGTCAGTGGATCTTTAGATTGCTTCCATATCTTGGCTATTGTGACTGGTTTTGCTATGAACATGGGGGTACATGTATCGTTTTGAATTATAATTTGTGTCTGGATATATGCCCAGGAATGGGATTGCTGGACCACATGGCAACTCGACTTTTAACTTTTTTTTTCCTGCCATAATGCATGGCTTGTGGGATCTTAGTTTCCCAACAAGGGATTGAACCTGGGTCTCCTGCAGAGAGTCCTAACCACTGGAACACCAAGGAACTCCCTATTTTTAGCTTTTTTTGGGGATAAATTTCCAAATTTTTTCCATAGTGACTGTATTAATTTACATTCCACCAGCAATTTGCTAAAGTTTCCTTTTCTCCACATCCATGCCACTACTTTTTATTTCCTGTCTTTTTAACTACAGCCATTTTGTCAAGTATGAGATAGTATCTCATTGTGGCTTTGATTTGCATTTGCCTAATGATAAGTGAGAAGACTCTTGAGAGTCCCTTGGACTGCAAGGAGATCCAACCAGCCCATCCTAAAGGAGATCATTCCTGGGTGTTCATTGGAAGGACTGATGCTGAAGCTGAAACTCCAATACTTTGGCCACCTCATGCGAAGAGTTGACTCGTTGGAAAAGACCCTGATGCTGGGAGGGATTGGGGGCAGGAGGAGAAGGGAATGACAGAGGATGAGATGGCTGGATGGCATCACTGACTTGATGGACATGAGTTTGGGTAAACTCAGGAAGTTGGTGATGGACAGGGGGGCCTGATGTGCTGTGATTCATGGGGTCTCAAAGAGTCGGACACAACTGAGCAACTGAACTGAACTGAACTGAACTGAATGGTAAGTGATGTTGAGCATCTTTTCTTCTGTCTGTTAGCAATTTGTATGTTTGCTTTACAAAGTGCTTATTTAGATTTTCTGTCCATTTTTAATAGGATTTTTTTTATATCGAGTTGTATGAGTTCTTTGTATATTTTGGGTATTAACTCCTTATCAAACATATAACTTACAAATATCTTCTCACATTCAGTACATTGCTTTTTTGTTTTGTTGATTATTTCCTTCACTGTGCAAAAGCTTTGAAGTTTAGGCCCCATTTATTTAGTTTTGTTTTTGTTGCCCTTGCCTGAGAAGACAGATTCAAAAAAAATTGCTAAGACTGATGTCAAGGAAAGTATTGCCTATGCTTTCTTACAGAAGTTTTATGGTTTCAGGTCTTACATTTGTCTTTAATCAATTTTGAGTATATTTTTGTATATGATGTGGGAAGATGTTCTAGTTTCATTGTTTTACATGTAGCTGTCCAGTTTTCCTAATACCGCTTATTGAGGAGACTGTCTTTCCCCCATTGTGTATTTTTGCTTCCTTTGTCATAGATTAACTGGCCATATGTGCATGGGTTTATTTCTGAGCTACTCAGTACCATTCATCAATGTGTCTGTTTTTGTGCCAGAACCATACTGTCTTGATTACTATAGCTTTTTAATATAGTTTGAGATCAGGGAGCATGATACCTCCAGCTTTGTTCTTCTTTCTCAAGATTGCTTTCACTACCTGGGGTCTTTTGTGGTTCCATACAAATTTTAGGATTATTTGTTCTAGTTCTGTGAAAAGTGCCATGGGTAATTTTTTAGCAATTGCTTTGAATCTCTAGTTTGCTTTGTGTAGTATTGACATTTTAATAATACTAATTCTTCTGGCCCATAAACATGGAATATCTTTCCATATATCTATGTTACTTTCAATTTCTTTCATCAGTATCTTAGTTTTCTGAGTATAGGTCTTTGGTTAATTTTATTTATCCTTGGTTAATTTTAAGGTATTTTAATCTTTTGGATTCACTAATAAATGGGATTGTTTTCTTGATTTCTCTTTCTGATAGTTATAATTATTAGTATATAGAAACATAATAGATTTCTGCAAATTACTTTTATAACCTGCAACTTTACAGAATTCATTTATTTGTAATAATAGCTTTTTTGGTAGAGTCTTTCAGAGTTTCTGTATATACTATTATGTCATCTACAAATAGTGACAATTTTACTTCTCCTTTTCCAAGTCATTTGCTTTTTATTTTTTTCTTGTCTGATTGCTGTAGCTAGAACTTCCAATACTGTGTTAAATAGAAGTGGCCTGAGTGGTCATCCTTCTCTTGTTCCTGATTTTAGCTGTGGGTTTGTCATGTCCTTTATTATGTTTATACCAACTTTGTTGAGAGTTTTTAAATCATAAATGGATGTTGAATTTTGTCAAAAGGTTTCTCTGCATCTATCAAGATGATTACTTATGTGATTTTTATCCTTCCTTTTGCTAATGTGGTGTATCATATTGATTGATTTGTGAATATTGAACCATCATTTCACCTATGGAATAAGTTCCCCTTGATCATGAAGTATGATCCTTTTAATGTATAGTTATATACGGTTTGATAATATTTTGTTGACCCATTGATTTTCTAGTTGTGTGTTGTTTAGTCTCCACATGTTTGTGTTTTTTCCAGTTTTCTTCCTGTAATTGATTTCTAGTTTCATATTGTTGTGGTCAGAAAAGATGCTTGATATTATTCTAATATTCTTATATCTGTTGAAAATTGTTTAGTGGCTTAGAATGTGATTTATCCTGGATAATATTTCCATGTGCACTTCAAAATAATGTGTATTCTGCTGTTTTGGTATGGATTGTTCTTTAGATACCCATTAAGCCGTTTGTCTGATGTATCATTTAAGGCCTGTTTTCTTATTCATCCTGATTTTCTGTCTGGATGGATCATCCAGACAGAAAATCTAAGTGAGGTATTAAAGTCCCTTACTCTTATTGTTTTACCAACGATTTCTCCCATTCAAATATTTAGATGTTCCTATGTTAGGTGCATATATGTTTATGAATGCTATATCTTCTTCTTGGATTGATGCCTTTATCATTATATAATTCTCTTTATCTTTTGATATAGACTTTGTTTTAAAGTCTATTTTGTCTGATATAACAAATCAGCTTTCCTTTCACTTCAAGTCCATTGCCTTAACCACTCGGCCATGACTACCAACTTTCCTTTTCATTTTCAAAGGATTTGGTTTTTAAAAATAAACAATCTGTGTACTACTTTCCAGGGTTGGGGGTGGGGGAGGAATGTCTGTTGCATGAAGTAGGGGGTATTGTCCATAACCCACATTCCCTTATTGTTCCAGTTCCCAATAGCCAAAACTAAAGACCCAAAAACTAAAATACAACTTTGGGTCAGCACCAACCTTACTTAATAGATTGTGAAAGAATCTGGGGAAGGAAAGCAGATATCTCAAATCAGTTACCTCAGCTGAAATCTTTTGGTGTCAGCATTTTTGGAAGAGTACATAATATGGAGCTGGCCAAAAGGTTTGTAATAGAGCTCAGTTGTCTTTAATTTCATTCAAAGAAATTTTGCTAGGTTGTATTGTGACAGCTGTCTTATAAGTGTACATTAAAAAACATACCAAAATTGGTTAATTTTTTTGTAGACACTTTAATGTTGAAAATGAAAAAATCAATATTTTGGGTATATTATGTTTTATTATTTCAAGAAAGGTAAAAACACAACTGAAATGCAAAAAAAATTGTGCAGTGTATGAAGAAGGTGCTGTGACTGATCAAACATGTCAAAAGAGGTTTGTGAAGTTCCATGCTATATATTTCTTGCTGTAATATACTCCACAGCTCAGTAGGTCAGTTGATGTTGATAGTGATCAAATCAAGACATTAATTGAGGGCAGTCAAAATTATACCACGTGGGAGATAGCCAACACATTCAAAGTATCCAAATCAAGTATTGAAGTTTGCACTTCATTTGCACCAGCTTAGTTATGTTAATCACTTTGATGTTTGAGTACATAAATTAAGCAGAAAAAAACCTTCTTGACCATAGTTCCTCGTGTGATTCTCTACTTATGTGTAATGGAAATGCTCCATTTCTAAAACAAATTGTGATGTGCAATGAAAAGTGGATACTGTACAATAATGGGGAATGGAAGAGATCACAGAGTAAGAGAAATGACCCACCACCAACCAAACAATCCCAACAAGTACAGCTCCCAAATGAAAGCAGTGCTCAATAAAAAGTGTCCTGAATTAGTCAACAGAAAATGCATAATCTTCAATCAGGACAATGCAAGATGGCATGTTTCTTTGATAATCAGGAAAAAACTGCTACAGCTTGGCTGGGAAGTTCTGATCATCCATCATGTTCATCAGATATTGCACTTTTGGATGTCCATTTATTTTGGTTTTTATAAAATTCTCTTAATGGAAAAAGTTTCAAATCCCTGGAAGACTGTAAAACACACCTGTAACAGTTCTTTGTTCAAAGAGATAAAATGTTTTGGGAAGATATAATTATGAAATTGCCTGAAAATGGCAGAAGGTAGTGGAACAAAATAGTAAATATGTTATTCAATAAAATTCTTGCTCAAAATGAAAGATGTATCTTTTATTTTTATTTAAAAAAACAAAGGAACTTTTTGGTCACCCTAACGCTTTCAGAGAATGCTGGGAGAGATATAATGCCTTTATTGTTTCATAACTGTCTTGATATTAAATTTATAATGTCACCTGAAATTCTCCACAGGGTTGCGATGAGGCAAGGCACATATCCTGGTCTCCGGAAATATCTGATAGGTAGAAGACAGGGCATCCTCACTCCTGAACACTGATGGAATAACCTATTGCAGATCATTTTAAAAATGCAAGCATAGGAGGTGAGAAACTTTCCTCCCAAGCTTTCAGGAAAAGAGAAAAATTACTTCTTTAGAAAACTGGGTACTACTTGAAAAAAGGAAGTACTTCCCCATGTCTGCCCCTGAAAAACTTCCACTAGCCTAAGTTAGACTTGAGAAATCACAGTTCCAGCTGCATGAAAAATACAGGATGTAGAGATAATGTTGTCCTGCATTGAACCATTGTAAAATCACACCTTGGTTATGCTGCTGCTGCTGCTAAGTTGCTTCAGTCGTGTCCGACTCTGTGCAACCCTACAGATGGCAGCCCACCAGGCTCCCCCGTCCCTGGGATTCTCCAGGCAAGAACACTGGAGTGGGGTGCCATTTCCTTCTCCAATGCATGAAAGTGAAAAGTGAAAGTGAAGTCGCTCAGTCGTGTCCGACTCTTCACGACCCCATGGACTGCAGCCCACCAGCTTCTCCGTCCATGGGATTTTCCAGGCAAGAATACTGGAGTGGGGTGCCATCACCTTCTCCGGTTGCTTATGCTACAGGACTCTAAATCAAATCATGCCTGCTACAGGCTCTACCCATTGAAGCAGATTAAATCAACTGCTTAGAGCCCACCTTGAGCTGTTATCTACCAGATTCCTGAATTTTTGATGGGGGAGGGAATACTGCTGCCTGAGTTTATCTTAAGCTCTTAAGAGCAAAGATTGTTGAACAGAGACTAATGTCTTCAAATTTTCTGGACTATCTGAGTCTGGGTTATCTGTGAGTCTGGCTTCCAAAGGAAAAATTGGAGAAGAATGGGAATAGCAGAAGAAAATATGTGGAGTCACTAGGAGCAGCCAAAATAAAGTTTAAAAATTCTTCTCTTTTCCTCTTCCTCTGCCATTCAACCCCCTTGCAGCCTTGTGAATATTCAGTTTGCTTATTTTTCATAATGGTGAGCTCACTGACATTAGACATATTACATTTCAGAAAAGCTCTAGTTATTTCTAGTTATCCTCTGGAACTATATGGAAAAAGTTTAAACTTGGTTAAAAATGGCAAATTTTCAAATATTTCAAGGTAACTGTTGTTGTCCCTCATTATCTAATATCTGTTCAGTTCAGCTCAGTCACTCAGTCATGTCCGACTCTTTGCGACCCCATGGACGGCAGCGTGCCAGGCTTCTCTGTCCATCACGAACTCCTGGAGCTTGCTCAAACTCATGGCCATCAAGTCAGTGATGCCATCCAACCTCTGTCGTCCCCTTATCCTCCCACCTTCAATCTTTCCCAGGATCAGGGTCTTTTCAATGAGTCAGTTCTTCACATCAGGTGGCCAAAGTATTGCAGCTTCAGCTTCAACATCAGTCCTTCCAATGAATATTCAGGACTGATTTCCTTTACAATTGACTGGTTTGCTCTCCTTGCAGTCCAAGGGACTCTCAAGAGTCTTCTCCAACACCACAGTTCAAAAGCATCAATTCTTCAGTACTCAGCTTTCTTTATGGTCCAACTCTCACATCCATATATGACTACTGGAAAAACCATAGCTTTAACTATATGGATCTTTGTCGGCAAAGTAATATCTCTGCTTTTTAATATGCTGTCTAGGTTGGTCATAGCTTTTCTTCCAAGGACCAAGTGTCTTTTAATTTCATGGCTACAGTCACTATCTGCAGTGATTTTGGAGCCCAAGAAAATAAAGTCTGTCACTGTTTCCATTCTTTCCCCATCTATTTGCCATGAAGTGATGGGACTGGATGCCATGATCTTAGTTTTTTGAATGTTGAGTTTTAAGCCAGTGTTTTCACTCTCCTATTATACCTGAATTATCTAATATTCCAAAACTGGTCTATCAAATCTCCACTCTTTCTAATTGATCCTGAAAAAATCTAATTTCTAAAATAGAATTAGATTTAAAAATCCCTTTTGTTCATCACTTTCCTGCTCAAGGACCTAAAATTCATTCCCACTGTTTACTTTTTGTTGCCCATTTAAAAAAGATATGTCTGTTGATGTATTATACAGTAAAGTTTACCTTTCTAAGTATATAGTTCTGAATTTCAATATAGTCTTTTAGCCATCACCACATCAATATATAGAATATTTTCATATCCCTCCAAATTCTACTTGTTCTGTTGCAGTCAACGTCTTTCACCCACCCCTGTGACCACTGATCTGATTTCTCTCCTTTATAGGTTTGCCTCTTCTGGAAAATTATATAACTGGAATCATAGAATATACAGCCTTTTGTGTCTGTCTTCTTTCCCAAAGCAAAATGCTTTTGAGATTTATTCACGTTGTGGCATGAGGATCAGTAGTTCCTTCCTTTTACTGCTAAATTGTGTTCCTTTAGATAAATGCACCATGGTTTGATCATTCATTAGTTGATGAGAATTTGAGTTTATCCTGTTTTGTTATTGCTTTTCAGAAAAACTGCTATGAGAATTTTTTGTAGGTCTCTGTGGACATGTGTTTCCATTTATTTTGATTAAATACACAGGAATGAAGTGGTTGGGTCATAAGTTATATATTTAAAATTACAAGAACCTGCCAAACTGTTTTCCAAAGAGGCTATACTGTTTTGCTTTTCCAACAGCAATGTATATAAGCTCCAGTTGCTCTGCAACTTCACCAGGTATAGTCAGGTTATCTGTTTTTGCCATTTAGAAGGTATGTATTGTTACTTTATTGTGATTTAATTTGGGTTTCCCTAAAGAAAAATTAGGCTTCCCAGGTGGCACTAGTGGTAAAGAACCTGCCTGCCAATGCAGGAGACATAGAGACAGGAGTTTGATCCCTTGGAGGAGGGCATGACAACCCACTCCAGTATCCAAGCCTGGAGAATCCCATGGACAGAGGAGCCTGGTGGGCTACTGTCCAAGGGGTTGCAAAGAGTTGGACACAATTGAAGTGACTTAGGACCTTCATGCATGCAAAGAAAAATCATTTTGGGCAACTTCCTTAGACTGACTGTTTAAAACTGCTCAAATTTTCATTGGATTGTTTTACCATGATTGAGTTGTGAGAGCTTTTTTAGATATTATGGATACAAGTCCTTTATCAAGCATGTGTTCTGAGATATTATCTCCTTGCTTGTGGCTTGCCTTCGTCCTTAACAGCGTCATTTGAATAGCAGAGGTTTTAAATTATGATAAAGTCAAATTATCAAACTTTCTTTTGTTGTCTATGCTTTATGCATCCTGTGTAAGAAATCTTAGCCTAACCCAAGTCACATTGACTTTCTCTAGAAGTGTTTTGGTTTTACATTTAGAACAGTGATGCATTTAGAGCTGATTTTACAATATGGATTAAAGGTCATTTTTATTCTTGCAGTGATCTATTTTTTGCAGCATTATTTGTTGAAAATACTATCATTTCTCCATTGAATACCTTGTCACCTTTGTTGAAAATCAATTGATCGTAAGTGTTTTGTGTCTTTCTTCTGTTTTATTCTATTCATCTATATGTTATCCTTTCGCAAATACTACACTTTCTTGATTACTCTGGCTTCGTAGTAAGTCTTAAAAGCAAGTAGTGTATATGGCTATGCTTAAAAAAGGAGCCCTTGTCTTTTCTGAAATATGAAATATAACTCTGATCTGTATCAGGATAACTGGTAGGGGAGATTTGGGTAAAGATGCAGAGGAAACAAAACAGCTGACTTGAACATTATTGAAGCTCGGTGATGAGTAGATGGAGGCACATTCTCTCCACTTTGGTATGTGATTTTTCCATTAAAAAAAGAAAGCAAGTAATGTAAGTCTTCCAATGTTGCTCTTGTGAAAATTGTATTGGCTATTCTAGTCAGTTTGGCCCAACATAAAACAAGACCCTTAAGGATTGAAACTCATTATACAAGACCTATTTAATAATTCTCACTGCTTTTCCAAATTTGGCATGTTAGCAGCCAAATTAAGCCTGTTCTTAATTTCAAAAGAGTGAGTGGCACCTCTTGATGGATTGTTGTTGTTTTATTGTTTAGTTGCTAAATTGTGTCTGACTCTTTTGTGATCCCATGGACTGTAGCCTGCCAGACTTCTTTGTCCATGGGATTTCCCAGGAAAGAATACTGGAGTGGATAACGTTTCCTTCTCCAGGAGATCTTCCTAACCCAGGGATTGAATCTGTGTCTCCTGCATTGGCAGATGGATTCTTTACTACTGAGCCGGCAGGCAAACTCCTTGACTGATTGCCTCAACCTGAATGGATGATCCCACCCATTAAGGCCCCTGTATTACTTTCATATTGCTGCTGTGACAAATCACCACAAATTTACTGGCTTAACACGACTTTGGAAACATAATGGGCAACAGGCACATGAAAAATGCTCAGCATTACTAATCATCAGAAAAAAAGAAATCAAAACCACAATGAGATATCACCTTACATCAGAATGGCTTTCATCAAAAAGTGTACAAAGAACAAATGTTGGCAAGGATGTAGGTAAAAGGGAACCCCCATACACTTTGATGGGAATGTTAATTGGTGCAACCACTATGGATAGTAGTATGGAGGTTCCTCAAAAAACCAAAAGTAGAACTACCATATAGTCTAGCAATTCCACTCCTGGTTGTATACCAGAAGAAAATTAAAACACTAATTAAAAAAGATACATGCACCTCAATGTTCATAGCAGCATTATTTACAAAAGCTAAGAGATGAAAGCAACCTAAATGTACATCAACAGATAAACTGATAAAGATGTAACACACACACATGCATGCATGCCCTGTAATATTGCTTAGCCATAGGAAAGAATGAAATTCTGCCCTTTGCAACAACATAGGTGGCCCCAGAGGGCATTATGTTAAGTGAAATAAGTTAGAGAAAGATAAATATTGTACAATCTCACTTATAAGTGAAATCTAAAAAATACAATAAACTAGTTAATATAACAGAAAAAAATAGACTCAAAATACAAAGAACAAACTAATGGTTACCAGTGGAGAGAGAGAAGAGGGGAGGGACAAGATAGGGAGAGGGGACTAAGGTACAAACTACTATGTATTAAATAAATAAAAGATACATTGTACCACACAGGAAATATATAGCCACTATTTTACAACTATAAATGGAGTATAACTTTTACAAATTGTGAATCATTATGTTGTACACCTGAAACTTATATTGTACATCAACTGTAGTTCAATTTAAAAAAATTTAATACAACATTTAAAAAATAGACAAGGAACTTACATAGACATTTTTCAAAGAAGACAAACAGATAGCCAACAGGTACATGAAAAGTTGCTCAACTTTGCTAATTAATCATCAGGGAAATGCAAATCAAAACCACCATGAAATATCATCTCACACCTTTTAGGGTGGCAATTAAAAAAAATAGGAGATAACAAGTGCTGGTAAGGGTGGGGAGAAAAGGGGGCCCTCTTACTCTGTTGATGTGAACATGAATTGGTACAATCATGACAGAAAAAAAGTGTTGAAGATTCTCAACAAATTAAAAATGGAGCAATCATATGATCCAGCAATCCCACTTCTGGGTATACATCTAAAGGAAATAGAGTCAGTATATTGAAGAGATATCTGCCCTCACATATTTGTGGCATTATTCACAATAGCCAAGATATGGAAGCTAAGTATCCATTGACGGATAAATGGGTAAAGAAAATGTCTCACACTCATACACACACACACAATGAAATACCATTTACCCATAAAAAGAAAGAAATCATGTCATTTTGACAACATGGATGAACATGAAGAAAGTTATGCTAAGTGAAATAAGCCAGACTCAAACACAAATATGGTCTGATTGATGAAAATGAAAGAGGAGAGTGAAAAAGCTGGCTTAAAACTCAACAATCAAAAAATGAAGATCATGGCTTCTGGTCCCATCACTTCATGGCAAACAGATGGGAAACAATGGAAACAGTGACAGACTATTTCCTTGGCTCCAAAATCACTGCAGATAGTGACTGTAGCCATGAAATTAAAAGATGCTTGCTCCTTGGAAGAAAAGTTATGACCAACCTAGACAGCATATTAACAAGCAGAGATACGCATATATATGGAATTTAGAAAGATGGTAACAATAACCCTGTATGCGAGACAGCAAAAGAGACACAGATGTATTGAACAGTCTTTTGGACTCTGTGGGAGAGGGTGAGGGCGGGACGATATGGGAGAAGGACATTGAAACATGTAAATTATTATATGTGAAACAAATCGCCAGTCCAGGTGTGATGGAATGACCCAGAGGGATGGTATGGGGAGGGAGGTGGGAGGGGGGTTCAGGATGGGGAACACATGTACACCCATGGCGGATTCAAGTCAATGTATGGCAAAACCAATACAATATTGTAAAGTAAAATAAATAAATAAAAAGCAGAGACATCACTTTGCCGACAAAGGTCCATCTAGTCAAAGCTATGGTTTTTCCAGTAGTCATATATGGATATGAGAGTTGGACCATAAAGAAAGCTGAATGCCAAAGAATTGATGTTTTTGAACTGTGATGGAGAAGACTCTTGAGAGTCCCTTGGACTGCAAGGAGAGCAAACCAGTCAATAGTAAAGGAAATCAGTCCTGAATATTCATTGGAAGGACCGATGGTGAAGCTGAAACTCCAATACTTTGGCCACCTGATGTGAAGAATTGATTCATTGGAAAAGACCCTGATGCTGGGAAAGATTGAAGGTGGGAGGATAAGGGGACGACAGAGGATGAGATGATTGGATGGCATCACTAGCTCGATGGACATGAGTTTGAGCAAGCTCCAGGAGTTGGTGATGGACAGGGAAGCCTGGCGTGCTGCAGTCCATGAGGTTGCAGAGTTGGACACAACTGAGCAACTGAACTGAACTCACTTACATGTAGAACATAAAAAGTTTAACTTACAGAACCAGGGTAGGATGGTATCTGTCAGGCACTGGGAGGTAAGGGAAATGGGGAGATGTTGATCAAAGAGTACCAAATTTCATTTATAAGATGAATAAGTTCTGGGGAACTAATGTACAGCATTGGCGAGAAATTAGAACTCTTGTACACTGTTGGTGAGAATGTCAGATGGTGTGACTATTGCAGAAAACAGTATGGAGGTCCGTCAAAACATTAAAAAGAGAATTATCATATAATCCAGCAATCCCACTGACTTCTGGGTACATATCAAATCGGTATCTCAAGGAGATGTTTGTATACCAATGTTCATAGTAGCCTTATTCACAATATCCTAAAGGAATAAGATACTCAAGTGCCCATCAACAAATGAATTGATAAACAAGATGTGGTATATGCATACAATAGGATATTGTTAAGCCTTAAAAAAGAAGGAAATCCTACATTTCCAGTGCTACAACATGAATGAAACTTGAGAACATTATGCTAAGTGAAATAAACTAGTCATAAAAAGACAAATATTGTATGATTTAACTTATATGAGGTACCCAGAGTAGTCAAATTCAGAGACAGATAATGGAATGACGTTTGCCAGGGGTTGTGGGAAGAAGGAAATGAGGAGTGGTTGTTTAAAGGGTATATATATCAGTTTTTCAAGACGAAAAGAGTTCTGGAGTTGGTTGCATAATGATGTGAATGTAACACTGGTGGACTGTACACATAAAATGATTAAAATAATAAATCTAAAAAAAATTAAAGCAAACTAGTGAATATAACAAAACAGATACAGAGTCACAGATATAGAAAACAAACTAGTGGTTACCAATGAGGAAGTGGGAAGGGAAGAGGAACAAGATAGGGGTATGGCATTAAGAGATACAAACTATTATGTGTAAAATAAATAAGCAAAAATGATATGTCCTACACCATAGGAAATATAGTCATTATCTTATAATAACTTTAAATGGAGTATAATCTATGAAAGTGAAGTTGCTCAGTCGTGTCTGACTCTTTGTGACCCCATGAACTGTAGCCTATCAGGCTCCTCCATCCATGGGATTTTCCAGGCAAGAATGCTGGACTGGATTGCCATTTCCTTCTCCAGGGGATCTTCCTGACCCAGGAATCGAACCCAGATCTCCCACATTGCGGGCAGACACTTTACCGTCTGAGCCATAAGGTGGTCTGGAGTATAATCTATAAAAAATATCAAATTGCTATATTGCATCCTTGAACCTAATATAATGTAAATTAACTACACTTCAATTAACTATAAGTAAGTAAATAAACAAAACAACTCAATTTTATTATGTTATAGCTTTGTAGATCAGAAATTTGACTCAGGTCTCTCTGGGCTGAAGTGAGGGTGTTGGTAGGCTTCTTATCCCTTCTGAAGGCTCAAGGGGGGGTGGTTTTTATCTCTTTGTTTTTTTGGCTGCACCACAAGGCATGCAGGATCTTGGTTCGGAAGAGGGAGGGAATCCATGCCCCCTGCAGTGGGCTCTGGGAGGTTTAGCCACTGGACTGCCAGAGAAGTCTCTTAAATTTGTTTTTTTGCCTTTTCCAGCTTTTAGAGGCTGCCCACATTCCATCTTGGAGAAGGAAATGGCAACCCACTGCAGTGTTCTTGCCTGGAGAATCCCAGGGATGGCGGAGCCTGGTAGGCTGCCGTCTATGGGATCACACAGAGTCGGACACGACTGAAGTGACTTGGCAGCAGCAGCACATTCCATCTTCAAAGCTAACAATGGACAGTTGAGTCTTATGTTGAATCATTCTGATACCACTGACTCTTGCTCTTCCCCTTTCTATTTTTAAGGATTCTTGGGTTTCCATTTGGGCATACTGGCTAATACAGAAGAATCTCCCTATTTAAAGGTCACCTGATTAGGAACTTAAACTCCATCTGAACTTTATTTCTCTGTTGCCTTATAACATAATATATTCCCAGGTTCTGAGGTTTAGGACACGGACATCTTTTAAGGACTACTATGCTTCCCTGGGGGCTCAGACAGGAAAGAATCCACCTACAATGCAGGAGACCCCAGTTCGATCCCTGAGTCAGGAAGATCCCCTGGAGAAGGGAATAGTACTCTTGCCTGGAGAATTCCATGGACAGAGGAGCCTGGTGGGATATAGTCCATGGGGTCTCAAAGAGTTGAACATGACTGAGTGACTAACACTAACTCTGCTGCCTGCAGGGCTTCTCAGGTCATGCTAGTTGTAAAGAATCTGCCAATGTAGGAGACATAGGAGACATGGGTTCAATCCCTGGGGCAGGAAGATCCCCTGGAGAAGGGCATGGCAACCCACTCCAGTATTCTTGCCTGGAGAAGCCCTATGGACAGAGGAGCCTGGCGGGCTACAGTCCGTAGGATTGCAAAGAGTCAGACACGACTGAATCAGCTTTTAGCACACACACATGCATGCTGCCTGCAATCATGATGCATTTTCCTTTGTGTATAGTGCTGGATTTAATTTACTGATATTTTGTTAAGACTTTCTGCATCTATGTACCTGAGGAATGTTTGTCTGTGCTTTTCTTTACTTGTGATGCCCTTGTTCAGTTTTGATATCAGAGTAATGATGGTGAAATAATATATGTTGGACAGTGTTTATTATACTTGTATTTTCTGAAAGAGTTTGTTTATAAATTATGGTGTGTCTGCTTGCTTTGTGATTTCTAACTATGAATTGAATTTCTATAATAGACATAGGACTGTTTTGGTTGCTTATTTTTCTTGAGTAGTGAACAATGGTGGTATCAGTCAAAGAATTTGTCAATTTCATCTTAACTGATCAAATTTATTGGCAAACTTGTTCAAAATAGTCTTTTATTATGCTTTTTAAGTTCTGTAAGTTCTGTAGTGATGTCTCTCCTTTTGTAACATTGGTAATTTATGTCTTTTTTTCTTTCTTCTTGATCCATCTGTCTTAAGGTTTATAAATTTTATTGTTCTTGTCTCAAAACCAGGCTTTGGTTTCATTGATTTTTGCTGTTTTTCTGCTGTTTTCTCTGGCAATGATTTGTACTCTCTATATTTTCTTCTCCTTTTGGCCTTGGGGTTTATTATAATTTGTTCTTTTTCCTGGTTTCTTAATCTGGAAGTTGAGATTATTGTTTCAAAAGTTTCTGTCTGTTCTAACATAATCTTTTACTGCTATAAATTCCCTTCTAAGCATGTTTTGTTTCTGTCCCACATATTTTGATATGATGTATTTTCATTTTCATTATATTCAAAATATTTTATGATTTCTTTTGTGATGTCATTGACCTATAGAGTTTTTAGAATTGTGTTGTTTAATTTCCAAATAATTAGATATTTTCCAGAATATTGATTTCCAGTTTAATTCTGTTGGTCAGAAAATACTTTATAGAACTTCAATTATTTTAATTGTTGTTTTTCTTTTATGCACAAGAAAATAAGCCATTTTTGTGAATGCATCATATGTACCTGAAACCAATGCATATTCTTCTGTTGTTGAGTGAAGTGTTCTATAACATTATCAAGTCAAGTTTGTTGATTACATTATAAATACATTCAATATCTTTATTTTCTGCCTACTTGTTATATTGATAAAAGAGAGAGACATGTTAAAGTATCCAACTGTAACAGCATATTTATCTTTTTTCTCCTTTCAGTTCTGACAATTTTTGCTTTGTGTATTTTGAAATTCTGTTGATAGATACACACACATTTAAGGTTATGTTGTTGTCTTGATGAACTGAATTCCTCATCATTATGTTATATCCTTTTTTATCTTCAAAGGTAATATTACTTGTTTTGAAGTATACTTGGTCTGTTATTCATTCATATAGCCATTCCAGCTTTCTTTTGGTTAAAGCTTTCATAGTACATCTTATTTTCCTTTTCAGCTACAAATTATTTTATATTTCTAGTGAATGTCTTGTAAAAAGCATATGATTGGGTTTTGCTTTTGTAGACAATATGACAATATCTACCTTTTTGTGGTGGGTGTTCAGACCATTTACATCTAATGGAATTGTTGATATGGTTACATTTATATCTATATATTGCTGGTTGTTTTCTGTACATCTCATCTGTTCTTTATTAATTTTTCCTCTTGTTTTGTTTGAATAGATTGGGTAATATTTGTGATGCCATTTTATCTCCTCTCTTGACTTACTCAGTATCTTTTCAAAATTTTGTTTATTGATCTCACTATACTTTATAATATACATCTTTAATTAGTCAGAGTCCAACTACAAATAATATTCCATTAACACAACTCACATGTAGTATAAAAACCTTACACCAAACGTTACCAATTACCCCCTCATATCTATTGTGCCATTCATTGTTGCCATGTGTTTTGCTTATACATGTTATAAGCTCAAAAATATGTTGTTAGTACTTTTTCTTGATATTGCCTATTTAATTTTAAAGAGACTAAAATACTCACAGAATGCCTTTTATATTTAGGTTTATTTTTATCATTACTGGCACTCTTCATTTTTTTCTATAGTGCCAGATTTCCATCTGGTATCTTATTCTTTCTGCCCAAATAATTTGTGTTAACATTTCTTGTAGCACATGTTTACTAGAAGAAAATTCTCTCAGCTTTTGTTTGTCTGAGAAAGTCTTTATTTTCTCTTCATTATTGAAAAATATTTTCAATAAGTAAGATTTCTAGATGGACATATATTTCTGTCAATACTTTGAATATGTCACCCAATTATCTTCTGGCTTGCATAGTTTCTGATGAGAAGTCTATTGTGATTTCATTTGTTCCTCTGAATGTAATTCTCTGTGGGCTTCCCTGTAGTTTAGATGGTGAAGAATCTGCCTGCAATGCAGGAGACCTGGGTTTGATCCTTGGGTTGGGAAGATCCCCTGGAGAAGGCAATGGCAATCTACTCCAGTATTCTTGCCTGGAGAATTCCATGGACAGAAGAGCCTGGCAGGCTGCAGTCCATGGGGTAGCGAACAGTCAGACATGACTGAGTGACTAACACATTCATTCTGAATGTACTACATCTTTTTACCATCAATATTTTTGTTTTGTAGTTGGTTTTCAGAAGTTTGATTATGAACTATTTTGAAGTATGTATTTATATTTATCCACATCTGAGTGTCTTGGATATGTGGCTTTCTTGGATATATGTCTTTCATTGCTTTTGGACTATTCTCAGTCATGTTTTCAAATGATTCTTCTGTACCATTTTTTTGCCTTCTTTTCTGAAATTCAAATTACTTGTATATTAGTCAATGACATGTTGACCCACAACTTTTGGATACTTTGTTCTTTTTTTTCACTTTTTATCTTTTTGACTTATAGTTTGTACAACTTAGACTAACCTATCCTCAAGTTTACTAATCCTTTCTTTGATGTATTCATCTATTAATGAACCCATCAAAGGCATTCTTCAGCTATGTAGGTGCATTAATGTATTATTTTGTTACTGTAAGTTTTTAAAGAAAATTATAGTATTTAATATTTCCATTTTACTCATTCATATAGTTTGCTGTGCTGAAATCCCCCATCTGTTCATATATATACACCCATCTTTTTCACTAAGACATTTATCATATTAATTAATTATAGTTATTTTAAAGTCTCTTTCTAATCATTCCAATAGCTGCAACATCTCTGAATTTGGTTTGGTTAGTTGCTTAATTTCTTGAAAATAGATTATTTTTTCTTTGCTTTTGCATTTGTTTCTAATTTTTTCCTATATTATAGCTTTATTTTTAAAAATTTTTATTGGAGTATAGGTAATTTACAATTAGTTTCAGGTGTTCAGCAAAGTGACTCGGTTATACATACACATATATGTACTTTATTTAATGCCAGACATTGTGTTTAGAAGAATAGTAAGAACTATGGTAATTAGTTACGCCTGGATATGAAACCTGCCTCTTCTTGCATAAGGCCGTTGAATTGTGAAACTGAGTCAATCCATCCCGTAGTTGAGCAGCTTTGTTACTTACGCTCTCATTATCATCAGTGCACCACTGACTTTGAATTCTGGTAGTGGTAAGCTGCTAAATATCACATCCTTATAGTGTGAATTGTGTTGCTAGAGAGTTTTTCCTCAGTGTTTCTGCTTCCCCCTCAGTTTTCAATTGCCCTTGCATGCCTGGACCACAGAGGGGAGTTCTTTCTATGTTCCTGCCCCTCGTTCAGTAGAAAAATACTGTTGGCTTGTTATTTTGCTCTGGGATCCTCATGGGGGCATAGCATGTTCTCTGTTGACTTGGTCCATTGTCAGTCTCAGGCAGGCGCTGTATACCTGAGCTTCAGGAATGAAGTTTCCTAGTACTTCTGGCTATCCTTACAGTGATAATGAAACTCTGTCCTGTATCTGTCTTTGATCTTGGGCAGGAGTTTCCTGTCCCTTTCCCAGAAGTAGCTGCCCTATGCTTGGTATGTTTATATGATCCTGGGCCCCAAAATATTTTCTGCCCCTATTCCAGAGACAGATGGATTTGCTTATTTTCTTCCCCAAGGAGCAAAGTATTTTTCCTGAGTTCTGGGTGAAAGACTCCTTATCGTTTCCTCAGTGACAGAAAGGTTTGCTTCAATTTCCCCTACCTCATCCAAAGCAATAGATCTTTGCCCATGTCATGGAACTGAGAGGATTTTCCTTCCCATCCCTAGCATCTTAAGGCTTTTACTTCATAGGAAAGAAGAGTTTGAGGAAGCTTACAGGGAAGTCTATCTCCCATCTTTTTCATAAATACCCAATGTTGATGTATGAAGATTAGCATGTGTGTGAAGCAAACTTCTCTTGTATTGGGGACAACCAGCTGTTTCAGATAACACACTATTTTGAACTCCTCCCCAAACTGTCTTTTATGTGGAAATGAACTCAGTCTATTCATTGTTTACATACGTGGTATATTCAAACCTGCCTTTATGTGTTTGCTTATGCTATTCCTC
This sequence comes from Bubalus kerabau, assembly GCF_029407905.1. Lineage (NCBI taxonomy): Eukaryota > Metazoa > Chordata > Mammalia > Artiodactyla > Bovidae > Bubalus > Bubalus kerabau. Next base: position 19,087,918 of record NC_073647.1, read on the forward strand.
TTATATAGAAAGCTGTCTTTTCTATAAATTCTCAGATCTTTCCTAGTCAAGCACAACTTTTATTTCCTTCTTGATAATTCCAGCCAACTTTAACTGCTTACTTGTTGATCACCCTTATAACTTATTTTAATCTATCATTGCCTCAAATTTACAAGTGGACATTTAACTGTGTGCCATTTAGTGCTTTAGGACACCGTATTGTATTGTTTCCTAAGTGTGTCACAGGGTCTAGCAAGGAATACAATAGGTGTTCAATATCCTGACTCCTGACAATAGAATTTAGTTAGCAAAAATGTATTGAACTGCTCTTGTATCACATTGACTGTGATAATAAAACAAATACAACTATTCCAACTTCCTTTTGATTAGTGTTTGTATGATATTAGCCCATTAGCAGATTAGTTTAGCAAATTAGCTCTGAAAAAGAGTAGAATATCACAGGAAAAAACATAGGCATTGAAATCCAATGACTCTGAATTGCAGTCTTCAAAATTTTTTGGCAGTGTGACTATTGCCAAGTTACTTAATGCTTCGTAAAGATTAAATGAAGTAATATTATCTACTTAGCCATAGAGAAGATGGTCCAGGGTGAAAAGTTGTAAAATAGGTTGTTTGCTGGGAGCAAGAGATGTTAAAAGATTGAGGTATTGCTTCAAAAAGGTGAAACTAGAGTAAAGCTTTACTGTGTGTGTCTGTGGTGTGGGAGAATTGACAGCAAGAAATGCAGTATTGTAGTTTTTAAAGTATTGGCAGCAGAATCATAAAAAACAAGTATCAAGACCTAGCTCTGACACTACTTAACTTTATGAATCTTAGGCATGTTGCCACATCCTCTTGGACTTTGGTTTCTTCATCAGTAAAGTGGATACAGTATTTAAATTTGCTTGAATAACTTCAGAGCTATCTCAAGGACCAACAAAGGAACAATATGAACAATGGACAAAAGAACAATAAAGAAACAATACACAGTAAACTATAAAGAGCTCTACAGAAAACTGTGGGGTTTATAATTATAGTGATCCAGAGGGTAAAACAAACAAGTTCCCAGTCTTCCCACTCTTGGCAAAATCAGAATTGGTCAAGTTGCTGCCAACTCAATTCATGCCCCCAAAGGGACTTGGGACAGTGAGCATAGACATGATATTTAGGTTCTAAATTTCTATTCTTCCCTTAATATCTGTCTCAAATATAGTGTTGCTTAAGGGAACCTAGATGTGAAGTTGCCTCAACAGGAGCAAGACTGGGGCAAGAATTTGGAAAATGTCTATTCAAAAGTGAAACATAGTTCAGAAAAATTTGAATTGGCCAAGATAAAGTGTGGACAGGGAGGTTTAAGCAGGATGATTTGCCATTTAATAATGTAATGAAAGGGAAAAACCTGGTTTGTGGAAGTATTTTCCTATTTCCATCTCTGAGTTTTACTTTACTCAAGAGAAAAGCGTCTCTCAAGTGAACACCCTAGAAGTCCTCAAATACCAACTGCGAAGGAAAGGTGATAAATTGCACTGGGAGTTGTTCCAACTTTAAAAATTGAACAAGTTGGGAAAAACTTTAAATGCTGGAGCAGGTAAAGAAAGGGCTGGGAGCAGTTAGCAAGCTACCATTTTAGGAGCATTTAGTTTGTCCAGTTAACCAAGAAAATATGACTAGTCCATGTCTGAGTGTGTGTGTGTGGTGTCATTTGTATGTTTTTATATGTGCATGTTTAAGGATTTGTATCTGTGTGATAGTATGTATTGACTTTGTTGTTTTTGTTATTTTGTATGTGTTTGAATCTGCATGTGTATCCTGTGATCATTTGCATTTATGTATGTATATATGTACACATCCAGGGTTCTAGGATTCTTTTAAGGCTCTCTTAAACTATGAACTCTTTAGTTTATATGGTAAGATTGTGAGTAAAAAGGGGTAGTTGTTCATTCTGAGAATGTTATAGACTAGGCTGAAATTTTCTCTAATACTTCAAGACAGTTCTTTTGATCAATGCCTCCTCTTCTTACCGAATCCAAGCTCGCTTTGCTCACCGCACTACAGGCCAATAAATCTGAGAGATGAGATGTTGAGGCAAGGAGTACGACTTTGTTCAGAAAACTGGCTGACCCAGAAGATGGCAGACTAATGTCTCAAAATAAGCATCTTGTAGGGGCTTGGATGCCAGGTTCTTTTATGGGTCAGAGATGGGGTGGGGGGAGGTGAGGAAAACAAAGTAAAAAGACCTTTTAATTCTTGCAAATATCGCCTAGAATGGCAAGCTTCAGGCAGGGGGATGTGTTAGTTTCTTTTTCTTACAGTCATTTCACAAGGTGATGTGAAATTGATTATCTCCTGCCATATCAACAAACAAGGATGTCACAGATATCTGTGTTTCTGGCCTTCCAGACAAGAATTTCTGAGCCATGCTGACATCACTTCCCACACAAGGAACTCAGTCACTGTCATTCACAGGTGGGCAGGGTCAGGTTATCTCCCTTTGAGCTAAAAACAAAGGCACTTTAAGGGTCTGGCAGAAGGGGGCAGGGTTCCCTGAGGTGGGTTTATAATAACAAAAGCAGCAAAACAAAGGTTAAAGCCAGATAAACAAGATTCAACTAGGAGTTAAAATTAACTCTTCCTGGTTACACTCGCCATCCCTACCCCACAACCCTTGTAACCCTCTTATTGCTCCCACTCCCACTCAGGCCAGACTGATGAAGAATGGAGTTATTTCATACCTTTCCTTTAAGTGAGTGGCAAGTGAGGTGTCACCAGAGAAAAGGGCTTTGTTCCCCACATCTTCTCCCCTTAGATCAGCGGGGAATTGTAGTTCTGGCCTGGAGGTCTGCTTACTATTCTTTTCGGAAAAATTTCAAGTTGAAGCACAGGGATGGGACTGCTTTGCTTTTGGAGAAAGGCTTTGCCTCTTCCAGAGAAGGCCCATTCTCCGGTTCTAGGCTAGGAGGAGAGAAACTAAACTAACCAACAATGCCAATGGGCTGCTTTAGAAGCTCAGCCCTACTTCTGTGTTCCATGAGAGAACAGAAATAATTCCCCAAACAGGCCTTGATTTATTAATTCATTCAGTAGATATTTCTGGAGTACTTTCTATGCATAGCTCCAGTTTCAATAACAGAATTCTTGCCCACATATTCTTTTTGACAAAGGTTGTTGGGAAACAATAGCTAAAAGTGACTCATGGTGGCAATTACAAACTAGTCCATGGGAGAGGGCAGTGGACTTCATGATCCCATGGGGAAAATGGATGCTTGTGCCATTTCCTAGTCTCCAAATATGGGGCTATTGAGAGGTCATGCTTCAGCTTTTGTTTCTGCCTTTGTTTCCAAATTGGCTTGCCCATCATGGTAATCCTGTGGATTCTGGCTTCTCTCCCCTCACTCCCATGTCCCCCAACCATTTCCTGAAACTCTTGTGGAGCAGTAGCTCTTGAACCCCAAGCAGCTTCTACGTCCTGCAGACGGCCAGAGTCTAAATGAGGAGTGGCTTTTTCTGAGCCGACTGTTTAAAGTCATAGGATCACCCACACTTGGGAGGGAGGGCACCTTGGTTATGGTGTGGTCCTTGCTGCAGAATCAGTAACAAGTAAATATCTCCCTGTCCTATTCATTGAGAAGTCAGACATCAACAATCTCTAAGGTTTCTTCCATTCTGACATTCTGTGATTACTTCTAAAAACGATTTCTTCAAAGCCTCTTCAAACTGCAAACTTCTAAAGCACTAGGAGAACACTGAATAGATGTATTTTCTGAGAACTGGAATTCTTGTCATTTTCCTATAGATTTGAAAAGGAAGGGATCTGACATTTATTAAGTGTACTATGCGCCAGCCACTGTCTTATATTGTACATTATTATTTCAACAATAATTTGTGACTTGAAGAAATTTGGGGCCGATGAAGTGAGTGTGTCTGTGAATTACTGAGTACAATGCCTAGAAAAAGTACGCACTCAGTGAATGTGATGCCCTGCCTCATACTTCAGCCCCTCTCTACCGAGCTCTACCTTTAAAAGGAAGAAACAGAAACTCAGATTAAGTAGCTGCCCAAGTCCCCCAGATTTCTAGCTCCAAAGGCCTTGTGTATCTTCTAATGTTATGCTGCCTCTGGAGTGTGAAGTCTGCAGTTGTTTTCCCTGTGGACCTGCTCCATTAGCATGTAAAGTTTGAAGAGTTTGCTGGAAGACCTCCTACTCTCTGGCACTGTTCCCCATTGTGATCCCCGGCCTGCATTTGGGAGGTGGCTGTGCAGAGGTTTTGGGTATAACACAGATTTCCCTGTGCAGGATTATAACTGGTTCACAGAGCTTGAACCCTCCATTTAGGCCTCATTAACATCAGAATCTCATTCTGGGCCTACCATCCCCTAGGGCAGTCCTCGGGTCACCTGGCAAGGATTCCTGGGAGCCTCTGTTCCACTGATGCAGATATGGGAAAATAGCCTTGGGAGCCACCTTTAAATAAAAAGGAAGGTAAATGTGTTTATCCAGGATTTATTTCAGGAAAATCATTTCCTTGGCTGGCACAATATTGAGAACAGTTACAAGCGGAGAATGTGGGGGTAGCTACAACCCGAGATGAGAATGAGGAGGAAGAAGGTAGAATGAGGCTTGCCTACCAGAGGTATGGTCTTTGGCGCATTTCTTAGTAGAGTTAAAAGGGATGCTGCTGGGATGAATAACAGAAGACTGATTTTGGAGGCAACTTCATAACTTAAAAAGTCTTCTTATGAGATCTGTCAAGCCCTTTCATTCTGTAGTAGACTTTCCTATGTTGCTCTTTATTTAGTAGAAGGGGCCATAACACTCTACATCTGGTGGTGGAGATGGATTTGCCTGGTGCATGTCACACTCTGGTCTTTTACCTACCATGTGCACAGAAAAAACCTGAATTTTGGTTGGCATCAATCCATCTTTAGTAAAAGAATAGACAGGTAGTTCAGAAATGCTATTTCACAAAGCAGATGGCTAGATCTGATGTTTCTTATAGTCCCTTCCATCTCCAGGGTGACCAGTATAATTGAGTACTTCTCTCTCTCTTTCTCTTTCTCTATTTCTCTCTTTTTCTCTGCCTCTGTGTCTCTCTCTCCCAGGCTACAGAGGTCAGGTCAGCCCTAGGACAGGAAACCAGCAATCTGAGCTTCCTAATAATGTCTGAGGTAATTTGAAATATCTTTTTTTGCATACAGGGGGCATAATTTGCCTTCTAAAAGTAGCACAATATTCTGGAAACATTAAAACCTTTGAAGACAAAATAACTTTGGATCCAGATTCTCCCATGTCTTAGCTCTCTGATGCTGAGCAAGCCAATTGAACTTCCTTGAGCCCCATTTTCCTCACCTGTGAAATTAGGGTAATCCTGGTACCTGTCTCCTAGGTGTGCTGTGAAGAGTTACTGAGGTAATTTAGCTCAGTGCCTGGCACTGTGCTGAAAGCATGTGTTGAATGAATAAATGAATGAATGGCTATTGGCATCTTTCTTTCCCTTCCTCCCTTTGATCAAGTGATGTCAAAAAGGCTTTTGCTATAGTTTGATTAAGTGGCAAGATCATGGATATATAATTCAGTCAATTCGAGGTCTGCCCATCTACTATCTGTGTGACCTTGGTAGTTAAAAATGTGTCTGAGATTTGGTATCCCTATGCATCTGGGTAGCAAGGTCAAGTGTGCAGGGCTGTTGTGAAGATTAAAGGGAATAATGTGTGTGACAGCAGACATCACAGGATCGGGAACATAAGATGTGATCTCTAATATCAGGCCCCTTTCTCTGCCTCCCCTGGGCACTATTGTGTGTGGACTCATTTAATCTTCAGAGCAACCATGTGAGATATGTATTATCATAATAACAAGATAATGTATGTGGAGGCACCTAGTACAATATGATGCAGGTGGTCAATAAATTCTTATTTCCTTCCCCTCCCTTTCCTTAATTAAGTCAATTATTATCCTGCCAACAATCATGCTTTTGCATAAACTATGTGAATGTTTCAAAGAATGAGGTTCTAATCCTATATTGCTATCAATTTAGAAGGCAGTCTGGACACCTGGCCTATAATCAGAATTATGTTGATTTTAATAAGATGACAAAAGTTCACAGGGTTGATAGATATAAAGTGCTTGCCTAATTTTTCCTTATTATAGTGAGTTACAAATTGATTAATTTTGTTTCTAAGTGTAACAATCATTAGGAAATCATTTTCATATAAATTATAGCTTTACATATTAATATCATGCTTTCCTTAGCATCCTAAAAATGCTCTTCTTTACTCATTATGAGGAGAAAGTTTTTTAATATTTATTTTTATTTTATTTTATTTATTTGGCTGCACTGGGCCTTGGTTGTGGCACATGGGATCTTCAATCTTCATTTCAGCATGTGGAATCTTTAGTTGTGGCATGTGAGTTCTTAGTTGCAACAAGTGGGATCTAATTCCCTGACCAGGGATCGAACCCAGGGCCCCTGCAGTGTGAGCACAGAGTCTTAGCCACTGGAACACCAGGGAAGTTCCGAAAGTTTTTATTTATGTATACAGAGATGGGGATTGGTTGGCACTGAGTTCCTCTAATTTTAACCTTGCTTCTTACCTGATTTTAAACCCACCATCTAATCTCTACTACTTTGTATGTTAGAGTGTGACTTGAAGGTGGCCAAAGAGTTGAGTGTATTTGTAGTTGGGACAGAGAGCTTCATGCCAAAATAAAATCTGAATTACCATGTTAGTTACCATGAACAAGTTGCTTAACCTCTTTTTTTCCCTAGTTTCATCATCTGCAAAGTAAATATTAGTGTTTACCTGATATGGTTCTTTGGAGGATTAAAAAGGTAATTTATGAATAAATAAGTTAATCCATCTGACGACTTTAGCATAGAGTTCACCATGTAGTAAAGGGTCAATAAATGCTAACAGCTGCCACTACTATGACCACTGCAACTACCACTTCTACCAGTACAATGATGATGAGGTGACAAAACCATTGCCGAATGGATAAAGAATTAAGTGTCCTGTCCATAAACTACTCTGAATCTCTGAAGGGTCATGTCACGCTTTCCTTAGCACAATAACCCTGTGTACGAGACAGCAAAAGGGACACTGATGTATAGAACAGTCTTATGGACTCTGAGAGAGAGGGAGAGGGTGGGAAGATTTGGGAGAATGGCATTGAAACATGTAAAATATCATGTATGAAACGAGTTGCCAGTCCAGGTTCGATGCACGATACTGGATGCTTGGGGCTGGTGCACTGGGACGACCCAGAGGGAAGGTGTGGGGAGGGAGGAGGGAGGAGGGTTCAGGATGGGGAACACATGTATACCTGTGGCTGATTCATTTTGATATTTGGCAAAACTAATACAATTATGTAAAGTTTAAAAAAAAAAAAAATTCCAGTCTCCATTTTTGAAATCTTTCCAAGGGACCTGTGTCCACTTGCTTGAATTAATATAAAATATCTGAGATCATCACTGAATCCTGATTCACTGAGACTCTTTCAGGGCCATAGGGGGATCATTTATACCCTTTTGTTACCATTGTCCAAAGCCTCAGCTGTAGAAAGTATAGGAAACTGGGCTGAATGTGATTTGAATGCAGGAGAGCCCTTGAAAATTTTTGTAATTTAATTGTGATGGTTTCTATTCTAATTTTTCTTTCTCCCCTAAAAGCAAAGTCTATTAAACTTTCTTGGTTTTGTTGAGTCTCGACTAATCATAACTTGACAAGAACCTTTTCCCTGTCTCTAAATAAACCAGAGAGCTTATATAGAAAGATTTATCTATACATAGTCAAGGAAGTAGGGAGAAGGGAATAGATCTAGGTTGATTGAATTCTTTTTCTTTTGAAAACTGACCAGTTGTTTAGTTGCTCTGGAGACTAAACTAATACAGGTAAATTTCCTAAGTAGCACATTGATAGCTCAAGTGGGAATAGTGAACCTGGATGTGTAGTCTGGAAATTTTCAATAAGTTACAGACCAGTGTGTGAGCATGACTTTACTGGCAATAAAAATGGGAGGCAAAGAGAGCCATGGAAACTTTTGTCTTATTAATTCTTAAAAATAGAATGATGAATGGTTCAGATAGTCTCCTGTGTGAAGGTGAAAGGCTGAACACCAGTTGTCTCTCATGGGCCCTTCTACATTCAGAATTACAGAATGCCTTATTCCAGAACCATTCCATCTTTAGATATTTGCTTAGAAACTTCCTTCCATCCTTCTTTTCCTTACATTCCTTATATTCTTCCTTCCTAAAATATTTGCTGAGTGCATACTAAAAGCCTAGGTACTGTGCTAGAGACTGGGGTATGGCATAAGTGAGATGGACCCTGCTCCTAGTTGACAATTTGTGATGTTCTAGGATGTACTTGTGAAAGAGAAGGAAATGGCAACCCACTCCAGTGTTCTTGCCTGGAGAATCCTAGGGACGGGGGAGCCTGGAGGGCTGCCGTCTATGGGGTCACACAGAGTCGGACACAACTGAAGTGACTTAGCTTAGCTTAGCTTTAGGATGTACTTGAGTTGATCGTTGGAGAAAGATAGCTCCTCAGTCATGTTTGGGCCTTGTGTTATAGAATATATAAGTTTTCTCTCTTTTCTTTAACTTGTACTACCTAAGATCTTAGAAAAAAGATGATTTTTATTTTTATGCTTGTTATTGAAATATAGTAGATGTACAATATTAAGTTAGTTACAGATATACTACATAATGATTTGACATTTGTATGCATTAAAAATGATCACTAGGAGAAGTCTAGTAACCATCTGTCTGACTTATTTATCATATAACTGGAGGTTTGTACCTCTTAATCCCCTTCATGTATGGAACAGATGGTTGCGGTGGCAGAGAACTAGGACTAGAGTGGGGTCAGGAGGAGCTGACATGTAGCCTTGTAACTTAAATAGCTCAGGAAATCTGGAGAGCTGAGGTGTGTCTAATTTTAAAAAAATAAGCAACAAAATACCAAAACAAAACAAAAAACATAAAGAAAATAAACAGAAAATTCTTTTTTCCAGTTGGTCCCACGGGAGTTTTCTTTCTTTGGCTTTGAAGGGCTCAGTCTATTTTTTGTTTTTCTTGTCATCTGATCTACAGTTAAGGCTGCAGCATTAATACCTAATAAGCAAAAAAAGACAGTCAATCCACCTGCTTTGTCTAAAAGAGAACTTAGGACCAGGTTGCTGGCTCCCCATCTCCCTCTTACTAAAGAAAGAATGGTTTATCTTGGCATCAGTTACTGACGCCTGCCTCAGATAGCCTCAGGGAGCCATCAGTCTCCCCAAAGTCTGTGAAATACCCTCTTGAAAGAAGAGAGAGGCAAAGCCAGGTTTTCTGTGAGTGTGGGATGGAATCAAGGCTCAAGATCGTGGGGTTCATCATGCTGGAGTCATGCAGGAGGACTTAGAAGCTCCAGGCTATGCTACTCAGGAAAAATAAAATCGATAACAGATTTTCATCCACTTATTCATGAGTACATCAAAAGGGTATTAAGTGCTGACTAGTATTGGGAATAAAAGAGCAAACTGAAACATCTTCGTTCACTTTTCCAGACTCAGAAAACATCATTTCCATGTGTTAACAACCTCCAAAGAGGATAGTAGCCATCAGTCAAGTAAACAATAATGTTGAGAACAGAAGTGTGAGTCCACTGATATTGTACTTTTTCTTTAAAAAAAAATCTTCCCAATTGATTAGTTTTCTTTTTAGCCCAGAGCAAAGAAAATTTAGGTATGGGAGTAGAATGGGACCACAATATCTCTGTTCAATTGTCTGAAGATCAAGATATAGATCAAGATAGTATCTATTACATTAGAAAAAGAGTTAGATCTATGTTGTATAGAACCAGTGAGCACACCACGGATGATTTTAAAAGGATTTTGCTTATGGTTTATTTCTAATACCTATAGCTTGTGGAATATGTGGTCTTGGGAGCTACTAATAACAATTATTATAATATTAATAATTACTATTTTAATGTATATAGTACTTTAAATACTTCTTGAAAATAGTAGGTCTCATTTAATCCTAAGCACTCATTGTGTGTTTCAGTCAAGGTGTACAGCATTATCCCTATTTTATAGATGAAGAAACTGAGGCTCAGAGTTGTTAAGAGTATTACTCAAGGTCACACAACAAATACGGGATAAGCTGGTATGCAAATCACACCTGTTGATTGGTCTTAAGGGAGTGTATAAGGAAGGAGTTTTGTTCCCCTTGGCTTCTTTTAGAGTGCAAAGAAGCTGTCTTCAGACAGGGAAAAATCAAATGGCAGCTCAGACTTTCAGGGAGGCAAGAGACATTTACAGACCAGAGTCCAGGGTAGAACTTTGCTCTGCAAACCAACCCCGATGAAAAGGAGCTGTTTTGTGTATTGTCATTTTTATTTTAAGATTGTGTTCTCTGATTTCAATATGAAAATGTAGATCTGAGCTGTTGGATGGCAAAAAACACACCCTTTCTTGCTCACTACAGCCACAATCACACCATCCCCGATGTGCACAGATGTATGCTTGTGTGTGCATATGAAATTACTTTCTTAAGCCTGTGAACACACACTGGCACACCGGTTTCACAACTTGCCTGGAACAATAAAGATTGCAATCCAAGAAAAGACCGGACTTTGCCGTCTTCTTCATAAAAACAAATAACTGAGTTGATTCATTTCATTTTTCCAGTGGTTTTCTTGGCACGGGGAAGCAAACTTTACTGTGAGTGCAGCCTGTATGTGTGTGTGTTTGAAGACCACCTTACACCACTGTTTAAAACTTTTCCTTTTCTGTTAATGTGTTTTTCAAAGTTCTGTCTGATAATTGTGGATTGTATCTGGAGGCCCACTCGCTAAAAGCATGTTGAGTCATAGGCAGGTTATAAGAGTCCAGGGGACCTGCAGCGATGACTAAGAGAGTCATTATTTGATAAAAAAGGAAAAAAATAGGTATTGGTTTGAAAGAAAGGCTGGGAGAGCATGAAGAACTTCTTGAACAGGAGAAAAAAACACTTGGAAGCTAGCTGGCACGGTGAGTGGGGACCGGAGAAAACCAGTCTTGTACAGCCGGACTTGCTGCTGCATTTTAATCACATCTCTATGTGACTGGTTTTTTTCCTCTTTCTGTTTTTTCATCAAGCAAGAAAGGACGCAGAGAGGATTCAGCAGGAGCCTAGCTCTTTAAACTTTGTACTGTACTCTGCCCCCTTACACATTTTCAAATTGACATCTAGAAGCTTTTCATTGTGAGTTCAAATGGATGCGAACACTGTATAATTTCTGTCACCTTGTAAATACTGGCAATTTAAAATTAAACTCTTGCCTCATTCTTTTAACTTTTTCAAGGGATTCTAAATACTGTGGTATTTTGATGTCCACTTTCACCCAGTAAAATATAGATGGACAAGTTCTCTAACAGTCAGGCACTTAACATCTTTACCTTTTCTTCTTGAACTCACATTTCCAGTCACTTTCCCCACTGAAATTTATTCTAATGTGATATTTTTATACTTGAAAGTCTTCTCTTGATCATCCTATTATACATTCAACAAAATATATATGTACCATGAAGTTTTAAACTAACAAAAAAGCCCCATTATCAGAACTCTGCAAAGTGTTAAAATAAACAAGCAAGTAAGTCACAGAGTGAGTAACAGAGAATGAATTAGAACCTGGACTATGCTCTAACTTTTAAGATCTTATCCACTCAGCTCTGCTGTATTCTGGGAACTCACAGAAGAAAGCGACTGCAACAATGGTAAGATTCAAGATGCCTAATGAGTAGACCTTTCTCATAAAGAGGGAGAAGGGTAATTGTGAAAAGGAAGGTGAGAAAAGAAGACCAGAATAATTCTTCAACCTCAGGCACATTCACATTAGATGAGTTTTAGAGAATAATCCACATATACATTGGAAATTAATTTTCTTAAAACTCTCCCTCTCTGCATACCTCTTTGGGAAGTCGTTATGCACCTCTCTGGTAGGGTTCCTCAAGAGCAGCACCATTAACATTTGGGGTTAGATAATTATTTTTCTGTAAGAGGCTGTCTGTGCATGATAAGGTGATTAGGAGCCTCCTGGCCTCTAACCACTAAACACCCCTCTCCAATTTTGACAACCAGAGATGTCTGCAGATATAGCCAAATATCTAGTGGGGAATGTGTGCAAAACCTCCCCCACTTAAGCACCATTGATCTTGGGTTCTGTGTACCCCAGTATGAAGACTGATTATTTAGCTTGTTAGGAATATGAACCAGGCCCAAATCAGCCAAATGTGTTATTTGTGCTGTTTTTAGGAAATGGGCAAAATCTGGTTGTTTGTGTTGAAAGTCCCTTCCTGCACAAGTGGGGAGTTTTTGAGCCCATGGAAACAGGAAATGTTAAAATCCATATCAAAGGTTGTTGGGCCTGACCAGGCATTGGGTCTCAAGGGAACCAAAATTAGGTTAGGATAAGGTATTTAAAGATGCCAGAGAAGGGAGAGAATGGACATGAGGAATGAAGTCGCTAACAATGGAAACCATGGTAGCTGCCATTTGCTATTTGCCAACCACTGTTCTAAGTGTTTTATACGGACTCTCTTGTTGAATAATCACAATAACCCAGCAGATAGCTAGAATAATTTGTTAGGGTACAGGTTAAGCTGTTGTAACAAAATGATTAAAGCCTTTGGTGACTTAGACAAAATAGAAATGTGTTTATCTCCACAAAAGGGCCAGGTAGGCTGTTGAGGATTACTCTAGCTCACCACGCTGAGGGTTCAGGCCATTTCGTGTTGTTGCTGTGTTATTTTCAATACCCAGTCTCCATCTCAGTCCCAGATGGCACCTGCTGATTTTGCTCTCAGGTCTGTATTCCAGCCAGTGGAAATACTAAAAAGGGGAGGATGAGGATAAGTACTTTTCTTTTAAGAGCACAATCTAAAAATTATATACATCATTCCCTTCATATCCAGTTGGCCTGATCCAGCTGCAAAAGAAATGTGGATTTTAGCTAGGCAGCTAAGTATTCAACAACAGAGGTTGGCACTATAGCCTGAGGCTCAAAGACTATTTTTTTGGTAAATGAAGTTTTATTGGGACACAGTCACTCCCATTTATGTATGTATTGATATTATCTATGCTGCTTTCTCGCTACAATAGCATTGCTCAATAGTTTTGACAAGGACCGGATGGGCTGCAAAGCCTAAAATCTCTGGCCTTTAAGAAAAATTTTGCCAACCCCTGCTCTAGAAGAAGGAGAGAATGGCTATTTGGGGACCCCAACAGGCTCTATTAAATTTGTATTTAACACATGAGGAAAGGAAAGCTCATAGAATTCATGTGAATGTCCAAATGTGACATACTGATAAAGTGGCTGAGCTAAGATCTGAAAATGGCTCTGTTTGGCTCCAAAGACAAAAATGTTCACTCTATCATACTGCCTCATTAATTCATTTAGCAAATATTTATTATGTCTACTTTGTGTCGGGCCATGTTCTAGGTTCTGGGGATTGAGTAGTGAGTAAAAGAGAGGAAATCTATGCTCTTGTGAAAACTGTAATAAAAGAGACAGATAATTAGAAGGAAATTAAATAAAATGTATATTAGGGATGATAGGTGCTATAAATAAAAAATAAATCAGAAAAGAAAGAAAGGCAGTCACAAAGTTGGGATAAGGATTCATTTTCTAGAGAACTGGTTAAGGATGGTCTCAATATTGGGGAAACCAGGGAGAATGAATCTGAGCCATAGCTCTTGAGAAAGAGGTGGGAGTCTGTGCTGAGAATACCCAATAAAACCCCCAAGTTCCTTCTCAAAGGAGGCAGAACCAAGGGTCACAAGCTGGGAAGGAATTGAAGAAGAGTGTGATTGCCTATGGCTTGTGTATGGTGGGTATCTGGTGCAAAGTAGACATACAGGAAGAAGGCTGGGTTAAAGCTACATGATTGTAAGTCTGCCTTTAATCCTTTAGACAGAATTCTGAAAGTTCTTTGCATATAAACAAAGGTGAACATATACATGTAAATAAAACAGGCACTGCGTCAGTTTGTGTAGTGGAAAGATCATGAATGTTGGAGTCACACAAAACTGAAATTAAGTGATAATAAGGAACAGTAAAGAAGTAATGTACTCAGTTGCTCAGTCGTGTCTGACTTTTTCTGACCTTATGGGCTGTAGTCCACCAGACTCCTCTGTTCATGGGATTCTCCAGGCAAGAATACTGGAGTGAGTTGCCATTTCCTATTCCAGGAGATCTTCCCAACCCAGGGATTGAACCTGTCTCTCCTGCGTGTCCTCTATTGGCAGGTGGATTCTTTACCACTAGCGCCACCTCGGAAGCCCAAAAGAAGTAATGAGAGATGTACAATTTTTCTCATGTGCATTTATATTGCATATTCTTATTCAGTTATATTGACTAATGATGCTGGTCAATGCTTCTGTGGGGCTGAAAACATTTTTTCAGCATTAAAATTTTTTTATTTTGTAAAGAAAAATCTTTAATGTTGATTTAGTGCTAACTGTGTGTCAGGCATTATTTTAATTACTTTACATGTACTTACTCCTCAAAACCACACTTTAAGAAAATACAATGATAATTTTTTCAGCTGAAACCTCTCATGCCTAGAGGTCTGTTATGCATCCAATATTGCTCGTGGACTTGTTGAGAGAGAACAGAGTGATCTCCATCATAGGTTGTATTATTCAGTAACTTACCCAAGGTCACATAGTTAATAAATAGAGAGGCTGGGAGTTGATTCTGGGCAGTGTGGCAGAGGAGTTCAAGTGTTTAATAATTATACTACATTGCCTCACAAAAACCAATAGAAAAGTTAAATGAGAAAACACACTAGTTTCTTTTCCACTGCTGATGATGTATATGAAAAGCCTGGTGATTTGGACCTTGTGATCTTATCAATGGCCACTACTTCCCTCATGTCAGTATTTTTGATGTGCAGGCAACATCCCATGTAGCAAGTATTTCACTTCTAGAACACTATTCTTGGAAAAACAAATTTAAAAAGTGATGGCAAAGATGGTAGCACATGTGACTATCTACACTTGACTGTGTAGATCCAGATATATGTGTGTGTCTGTATGTGTTTTTGTGTTCAGGTGTGTACACATGAGTCTAACCCCCAGCTTCAAATGTCAGCTCTTAGGTTTTCTCCCCAGAAGCCTAAAGTCCAGCTGCTTATGGGGAAAAATTTAAAAACAAGAAATCTGTATTCTGTTTTAGGATGCACACCTGGTTTTCCAGAATCTACTATCTCTCCAGCAACTACTGTTATGCTGTCTCAGAGCTGTCACACCACACAAGCGTGGATGGCCAGTGACATCAATGCAGTGATTCTTTGATTCAGTCCTGACATTTCAGCTTCTATTTCCTGCTGTGATAAAGAAGATAATGAATATGATTTGCTATCTGGCCTGCCATTTCTTTGAATTGTCAACATTTAGTAAGACTTTTCGGAGAAGGTAATGGCACCCCACTCCAGTACTCTTGCCTGGAAAATCCCATGGACGAAGGAGCCTGGCTGCAGTCCATGGGGTTGCTAAGAGTCGGGCTCGACAGAGCGACTTCACTTTCACTTTTCACTTTCATGCATTGGAAAAAGAAATGGCAACCCACTCCAGTGTTCTTGCCTGGAGAATCCCAGGGATGGGGGAGCCTGGTGGGCTGCCGTCTATGGGGTCGCACAGAATCGGACACGACTGAAGCGACTTAGCAGTAGCAGCAGTATGAATTTTCCTTGGGAATTTCTTCTACCCAAAATGGCACAAAGGATGCCAAGCATGGACTAAACATGTTTCCTTAGGGATGGAGATAGAGTTTCACTGAGCCATTCCTTCCTCCATTTGGTCTCCTCATCCCTATTCCACACCTGACTAGATGACAAGTTCAGCTAATTTCCATAGAAGTTTTTCTGAGGGCAAATTTAACTGGCTACAATTGAAGGCCAATCCCCGCCAAATGCCCTAATCAGTGCAGAGCTCCAACCACTGATAGAATCGTACTATGTAGGAAATCTAATTGGTAATTGGAAGTAATAGTATGAAGAAACTGATACATCCCCTGGAACTTATGACTTGTGTGGGTCCAGGAAATACCATTATAATGGTGACTGAGTTTATAATACTAGGGTTTGGAGACCTCAAAGCATTGGCTCCCCTGCTCTTCTTGGTGTTTGGCATTGTCTACCTAGCAACCATTTCTGGGAATCTCCTCGTCATGATCCTGGTGAGCACGCAGCAGGGTCTCCAGACACCAATGTACTTCTTTCTGGCAAACCTCTCATGCCTAGAGGTCTGTTATACATCCAATATCATGCCCAGTTTGCTCGTGGATTTGTTGAGAGAAGACAGTGATCTCCATGGTAGGTTGTATTATTCAGCTCTACTTCTCTGGGGCTCTGGGTAGCACCGAATGTTATCTTCTGGCAGTGATGTCATATGACCAATACCTGGCTGTCTGCCAGCCTTTGCAGTATCCAGCACTAATGCATGGAACTATATGTCTGAGGCTAGTAATTGGCTCATGGGTTAGTGGCTTCACAGTGGCAGCTGCAGTCCAGGTTGCTATGGTATCCAGCTTGACCTTCTGTGATGGCAATGAGATTGACCACTTCTTCTGTGACTTGAAGTCTCTGGAGAAGCTCTCCTGCTCAGATCCCCAGCTAATCACCCTGGTCTGCATGAGTCTAACAGCACCGGTGACTCTAGCCCCATTTGGACTAACCTTAGCCTCCTACTGGAAGATTCTTTTCACAGTCTTGCATATACCTTCCGTGACTTGTAGGCAGAAGGCCTTCTCCATTTGTTCCTCTCATCTAGTGGTTGTGACCTTGTTTTATGGGACCTTGATCCTAGTCTGTGCGCTGCCCTTCTCTGGCCAGGTGCCAATTCTCAACAAAGCTGTCTCCTTGCTCTATACTGTTGTCACTCCAGTGTGTAACCCCCTTATCTATGGCCTCAAAAACAAAGATGTCAAGGAGTCCCCGAGGAAGCTGAGGATTTGATCCTACAATGATGAGCTCCATTCAATCAACAAAAATTATGACAGTCTGAAGGTCTGATTAGGAAAGCATAGGGTAAATGATAATCTTCATAACCTGAAATATTGATTAATCTCTGAATCATCTATTTAGCTGATTTGGGGGAAAAGTTAGTATATTTGTCTTGGTTGCCCTGAAAAGAAATCAAACCAGTCCATCCTAAAGGAGATCAACTCTGAATATTCATCAGAAGGACTGTTGTTGAAGCTGATGTGAAGAGCTGACTCATCAGAAAAGCCCCCAATGCTGGGAAAGATTGAAGGCAAAAGGAGAAGGGGGTGGCAGGGGATGAGATGGTTACATAGCATCACTGACTCAAGAGACATGAATTTGAGCAAACTCCAGGAGATACTGAAGGACAGGGGAGCCTGACATGCTACAGTCCATAGGGTTGCAAAGAGTCAGACACAACTTAGTGACTGAACAACCTTGAGGTGATCTAGTTTTCCTTGAGTGAACTGATATTGTGAAATGGGAGGAGTACTTCCTAGGTTGTGGGAGGGGAGCCATTCTGGGACAGACAATGAATAATGCTGCATACAATCCCCTCAAAACCTCAATCCTGGAGGTAAGGATTGGCAGGTGTGCTTTAGTTGTGTTCAGTTTCTTTTCTCTGTGTGTATGCGTGTGTGTGTGCCTTATAAATTAGACTGGGAGACCTTGAGGTTGGAGGAGGAGTGGTAACTGTGCTACCCCAGGAGGAACTGAGAGTTCCCTAAACGAAGAGAGCATATTTATTTGCTTAGCACTCAGGCTAGAGTTCTGGTGGTGAGACTGACTGTGGTAAATGGCTAATAGTAATACTGCACCCGTATTTGGCCTAGGACTAAGAAAGATGAAAGCAGAATCTAATAAAATATACAGAAACACACCAGAAGAATAATTTTGGAGGAATGTGCATTAAGCACTTAGAGCAATTTGTTAGACACGTAGATTGCCTCAAGGCTCTCTTTTCTAAGTTGAATTTTCTTTAGCATTCACAGCTACTCACTGTGTTTTTCTTTCTTTCTTTATGCACCCCTCCCAGATCTGCCTTCTGCTGTGTACCTAAGTTACCCTTGATGGCCTCACTTGTGCTTTTGTTCCTTATTGTTGTATCAGCTACCAGCTACCAAACATCAACTGATATATTCAAGCTACATTTGAAGAGAGAAGGGAAGCAAAAAGACTCTGCTAAAGGAACAATCAAAAATATGCATTGAGACTAATATTATCCAGGTATCATGCTAGGTGCTAGGAATAGAACAGTGAACAGTGTAGATAACAGCTTCTGACCTCAAAGATTTCATAGTCTGATGGCCTTGGTTTTCAAATTACTCAGAGCTGATATTTTTACATTGCTTATCGACTGTAGTTTTGAAAGCACTGTCTATAAAGAGAATCTCTGCACGTAAAGTCACAATATTTTTATTTACCTTAAAGAATAATTTTATAATTAATTTGAAACACATTACAAACAAAAATTAATGTCAAGACCTAATGAAGCTTTCAGTATAACATATGAACAAACACAAATGTTCAGAATGTCCCTTGCTTAGTTAAATATACCCCTTTTTTCCCTTTAAGACCCAACTCAATCACTACCTTCTTTCAGAACTCTCCCTGCTATTTTGCTCATGTAATTTCTCCCCCGTCAGAAGTACTCTATTCCCCTTTATTTGACAAGTAAGCATGCACTGCTCTTCACAGTTCTGTGTACATGCCTTATCTTTCCAGTGAGATTATGAACCCTTTAAAGACAGAGATAGAAGGTCATTTCCAGCTGAACTCTCAAGTATCCAGCATAGTACACTTCACACAGTAGACATTTGATACGTGTCTTCACATGATCAAATCCAAGCTCCTCAGCATGAGATTCAAGTCTTCTATGACCCTGTTCCTGCTTCCTTCCCCAATCTCATCTCCCACCAAGTTCCATTTCACAATTTACCCATATCACACAGATGCATCCTTACTCTTGCCTTTTGTCTGAAAATTCCTGCCCATATTTGTTTTTCACCTGGTTGATGTCCCATTGATTTTAATACTTGGATTCATCATAATCCTTACCAGGTAATCTTACCTGATTGTTTTTCCCATCCAACACATTAGGTAAAGTGATACTCTCCTGTATCCCCAGGGGATTCATTGTGGACCTACGTTTAAGGAGTAATCATATTATCTGGAGTGTTACCACTGCATTTTCAGTGCCTAGAGCTATAGGCATAGCTCCTATTGACATAGGAGACAGACAATGACTACTAGTTGAAAGAATAGTTGAATGGTTATATGT
Source organism: Bubalus kerabau (assembly GCF_029407905.1). Lineage (NCBI taxonomy): Eukaryota > Metazoa > Chordata > Mammalia > Artiodactyla > Bovidae > Bubalus > Bubalus kerabau. The sequence continues at coordinate 19,107,186 of NC_073647.1, forward strand.
CTTCCTCACTTACTAGATTATTATCATTTCACTGACTTCAAGTACTACCCTTACACTGACAATTCTCCATAATTTAATACTGTGATACGTGCTATAAGGGAAAAACACAGGCTGCTAGGAAGGCCTGTAACAAGCATACATAATTTGAATTGTGTGGGAGATATGACGATTTCTCTGATAAAGCAGGGGAGAATTTCAACAGAAGGACTAGCTAGCAGCAGGGTCTTGCAGTAGTAAAGACTTTAGAGTGTTTGGGGAACAGAAAAAAGCCTAGTGTGGTTACAATGAAGTGATCAAAGGGGAGAACATCATAGATGGGTCTGGAAAAATCAGCAGTAACCAGATAATACAAGACCTCACTTCATCTTGTTGTAACTGAGATTAGAACTCTTTGGATCCTTTTTAGTAGAGTGACGGGATTCGTATTGTTTTAAGATCACTCCGGCTGCTGTGTGGAAAATGACTTTTAACAGAACTGGAGGGCTAATAGACATTGAAAAACCAATTAGGACACTGTTACAATGTTAGCAGTGAGAAACAATGGTGGTAAGGACTAGAAGAGTAGTGGCAGAGATGGGGAAAAATGAATTAAACTCAATATATTCAAAGGTAGAATCTGCAGAGTTTGATGAGAAATCAAAAATAACTTACGTTATAGGTTTGTGAATTGAATATGTGCTTGTGCCACTCACTGGGATGAAAGAACCCTGGAACAGGACTAGATATGAAGAGAAATGTGTGAGAATATACTGATATAGCAGTGGATGTTAAGTAAGTAGTAAATATACTATTCTCAACTCAGAAGAGATATCTGGGCAAGAAATATGAATTTAGAAGCCATCAGCATGTAGATGGCAGTTAAAATCATGGAAATGGGGGAAATCATGTAGAGAAACAGTTTAGAGAAAGAAGAGAAAAGAGCCAAGAACAGGGCCTTGTGAATGATAGAGAATCTGCCTGCAGTGTGGGACATATGGGTTCGATCCCTGGATCGGGAAGATCCCCTGGAGAAGAGAATGGCAACCCACTCCAGTATTCTTGCCTGGAGAATCCCATGGACAGAGCAGCCTGGTGGGCTACAGTCCATAGGGCCACCAAGAGTCAGGCACACTGAGTGACGAACATGTTTACTTTCACTTCAGAGGAAGAATAAGGGTGAGGATGATATAGAGAGGTAGCAGGAAAACCATGTGTGTAGGCTCATGCAAGTAGAGAGAAAGGAGTGTTATAAAGAAGAAAGCCTGGTAAGCTATGCCGAAGGCTGCTTAGAGGAGGGGTAATCTGAGGACAGAGAAGAGTCCATTGCCTCTGGTGACATGGAGGACATTGATGACCTCACTAAAAGGATGTTTCATAGAGTGATGACTGCAAAAGTCATCCTGGAGTGAGATACAGAAATGAATAAAAGGTGAAGGAAAGAAGACACTGTGTGTAGATAATGTTTTGGAGAAACATGGTTCTAAAGGGAAATTGGTTTGGTGAGAACAATGTTTGATTTTACAATGTGAAGCAATAGAAAATATTTTAATACTATTAGGAAGAAGAACTTGTTAGAAAGAGAGAAGTTGAAGCTGTAGGAGATCAGAGGGTTGTAGGAGATCAGAGGGTTATAGTATTTCATGGTCCCTGCAAAGACTAGAAGGTCCAAGGTCCAGTGAATATGTGAAGGGATTGGCCTCTGATCAAAGGAATGACACTTACATTGTGACAAATATGTACTGAATACTTACTATGTGCTTGGTTTTGTTTCAGGTACTATTACAACAGTGCATAAAGCACACTCCCTGCCATCACATAGCTCACAGTTTCAGTTCAGTTCAGTTCAGTCGCTCAGTCATGTCCAACCCTTTGTGACCCCATGGACTGCAGCACGCTAGTCTTCCCTGTCCATCACCAACTCACGGAGCTTGCTCAAACTCATATCCATCGAGTTTGTGATGCCATCCAGCCATCTTATCCTCTGCCGTCCCCTTCTCCTCCTTCCCTCAATCTTTCCCAGCATCTTTTCCAATGAGTCAGTTCTTTGCATCAGCCACAAGTATTGGAGCGTCAGCTTCACCATCAGTCCTTCCAGTGAATATTCAGGACTGATTTCTTTTAGGATAGACTGGTTTCATCTCCTTGCTGTCCAAGGAACTTTCAACAGTCTCATCCAACACTATAGTTCAAAAGCATCAATTCTTTGGCGCTTAACTTTCTTTATGGTCCAACACTCACATCCATGCACGACTACTGGAAAAACCATAGCTTCGACTACATGGACCTTTGCTGGCAAAGTAATGTCTCTGCTTTTTAATATGCTGTCTAGTTTGCTCATAGCTTTTCTTCCAAGGAGAAAAAATGTCTTTTAATTTCATGGCTTCAGTCACCATCTGCACTGATTTTGGAGCCCCCCAAAATAAAGTCTGTCACTGTTTCCATTGTTTCCCCATCTATTTGCCATGAAGTAATGGGACCGGATGCCATGGTCTTAGTTTTTTGAATGTTGAGCTTTAAGCCATCTTTTTCACTCTCTTCTTTCATTTTCATCAAAATGCTCTTTAGTTCCTCTTTGTTTTCTGCCATAAGGGTGGTGTCATCTGCATATATGAGGTTACTGATATTTCTCCTGGAAATCTTGATTCCAGCTAGTGCTTCATACAGCCTGGCATTTCACATGATGTACTCTGCGTATAAGTTAAATAAGCAGGGTGACAATATACAGCCTTGACATATTCTTTTTCCAATTTGGAACCAGCCTGTTGTTCCATGTCCAGTTCTAACTGTTGCTCCTTGACCTGCATGCAGATTTCTCAGGAGGCAGATAAGGTGGTCTGGTATTCCCATCTGTTTAAGAATTTTCCACAGATTTTTGTGATCCACACAGTCAAAGGCTTTGGCATAGTCAATAAAGCAGAAGTAGATGTTTTTCTGGAACTCTCTTGCTTTTACTATGATCCAGTGGATGTTGGCAATTTGATCTCTGGTTGCTCTGCCTTTTCTAAACCGAGTTGAACATCTGGAAGTTCTCAGTTCACGTACTTTTGAAGCCTCACTTGGAGAATTTTGAGCATTACTTTGCTAGCGTGTGAGATGAGTACAATCGTGCAGTAGTTTGAGCATTCTTTGGCATTGCCTTTCTCTGGGATTGGAATGAAAACTGACCTTTTCCAGTCCTGTGGCCACTGCTGAGTTTTCCAAATTTGCTGGCATATTGAGTGCAGCACTTTCACAGCATCATCTTTTAGGATTTGAAATAGCTCAACTGGAATTCCATCACTTCCACTAGCTTTGTTCGTGGTGATGCTTCTTAAAGCCCACTTGACTTCACATTCCAAGATGTCTGGCTATAGGTAAGTGATCACACTCTTGTGGTTATCTGGGTCATTAAGATCTTTTTTGTATAGTTCTTCTGTGTATTCTTGCTACTTCTTAATATCTTCTGCTTCTGTTAGGTCCATACTGTTTCTGTCCTTTATTGTGCCCATCTTTGCATGAAATGTTCCCTTGATATCTCTAATTTTCTTGAAGAGATCTCTAGTCTTTCCCATTCTATTGCATTCCTCTGTTTTTTTGTGTTGATCACTGAGGAAAGCTTTCTTATCTCTCCTTGCTTTTCTTTGGAACTCTGCATTCAGATGGGTATATCTTTCCTTTTCTCCTTTGCCTTTTGCTTCTCTTATTTTCTCAGCTATTTGTAAGACCTCCTCAGACAACCATTTTGCTTTTTTACATTTCTTGGGAATGGTCTTGATTACTGCCTCCTGTACAATGTCACCAGAGAAGGCAATGGCACCCCACTCCAGTACTCTTGCCTGGAAAATCCCACGGACGGAGGAGCCTAGAGGGCTGCAGTCCATGGAATGGCTGAGGGTTGGACACGACTGAGCGACTTCACTTTCACTTTTTACTTTCATGCATTGGAGAAGGAAATGGCAACCCACTCCACTGTTCTTGCCTGGAGAATCCGAGGGACGGGGTAGCCTGGTGGGCTGCCGTCTATGGGGTTGCACAGAGTCGGACACGACTGAAGCGACTTAGCAGCAGCAGCAGCAGTACAATGTCACGAACCTCCATCCATAGTTGTTCAGGCACTCTATCTATCAGATCTAATCCCTAAGTAAACAGAAAGTTATAATTATATTGATTAATGCTATAAGTATAGCTTCCTATGTCAGTGCTGGGGAAAGAGAGAGAGAATCATTGTTATGGGATGAATTTTGTTCCCCAAAGAAAGATATGTTGAAATCCTAATTCGCACTGTCTTAGAATGTGACCTTATTTGGAGATATGGTCTTTACAGAGGTAATTAAGTTAAAATTAAGTCTTCTGGAATATGACTGGTGCTCTTATAAAAAGAGGAAATTCAGACAGAAAGACACACACACACACAGTAAGACACCACATAAAGATGAAGGCAGAGACTGGAGTGATATGTCTAGAAGCTAAGAAGCACCAAAGATTGCCAGCAAACCACCAGAAACTAGGAGAGAGACATGGGTTAGATATTTCCTGCCCTCAGAAGGAATCAATGCTGCCTTAATCTGGGACTTCTGGCCTCTAGAGCTACAAGAAAAAAAATTCTGTTGTTTAGTACACTCAATTTATGGTACTTGTTATGGCCACTCTAGCAAATTAATACAGGCACCCAAACTAATCCGAGGCAAGGGGTTGGTCAGGTTAAGGGAAGACTTTGCAGTAGAGGTGTTATCTGAGCTGAGTCAAATAAGTAGGGTTGCATGGGTGGGGCCTGGGGAGCCATTCCATATAAAGTGATCATCTGCAGTGGTTTGGATGTGAAAGAGAGTGTGCATGTCCAAGCTACTGCAAGTAATCCGACATGGCTGGATCTAGCGAGTGTGGGCAACGGTGGTGACAACTGAGAACTGAGAAGCTGGAGCCGGTTCATGAAGGGCCTTCTATTCCAAGCCAAGGAATTTGGATTTTATCCTGAAGCCAAAGGGTAGCCTCTAAATATTCATTCTCCGCCCCACGATTCACCTGCCTAACTCCATTTTTCCAGGAAAAGTTTTCTCACATCTATTGTGGAACTTCTCACAGAGAAATATGAAAAACAACTTGCTTCTTGACCTCAAATACAAAGCTTACTCCTTGAAAGAAGGGACTATGTTCTGTTTACTGAAATACACCCAGTGCCTGGCAAGTGCTTGACATGTAGTAGTTGTTGTTTAGTGGCTCAGTTGTGCCCATCTCTTGGTGACCCCATGGACTGTAGCCCACCAGGCTCCTCTGTCCATGGGATTTCCCAGGCAAGAATACTGGAGTGTGTTGCCATTTCCTTCTCCAGGGAATCTTCCAACCTGGGACTGAACCTGAGTCTTCTGCATTGCAGGTGGATTCTTTACCGCTGAGCCACCTGGGAAGCCCTTAACATGTAGTAGTCTCTCAATGAATAGTTGTCCCGTGTGTTCCTAGGGACAGCATCGGGACTTCTTAGCTCTCTTTGGAATGATATTCCAAGACTTTCATATTTTCTTTCATTCTTCTCTCCTCCTCTTCCTTCCTGCCACTGATTACCTTCCAACAACCTTCCACAGTTGGCTCTCATTTCACTTCACTTGGTTTTCTCTTTGGATCAAGGATCCTGGGAGCTTCTGGTCTGCTTTCCCCCACCCTGAATCAGTACTCCCCACATCAGGCAGCCTCTCATGCATCCAGGTTCCTACTGTCCTCAGGGGAGCCTGGTTCACACCATGCTGAGACCTGCAGCCCAACCTTGTCACCTTACTTCTGCCCTTTAGTTCTGCCCGGACTAGTGCTTAACTTAGCCTAAGCAGGGTCATTAGGTCAGTTTCAAGGAAGTAGCTCTGGCCAGAATCGACCAAAGAACAGGTGGCAGCTTTGGCAAGAGGATGCAGTTGAGGCTACAGGGTGGGTAATGGCATTGCTAGGCTCAACAGGTGGGCAGGGTCAGGTAATCCGGGCAATCTCTAACTGAGCCAAATTTGATCTGTGTGCCCTCCATTGAAAAAGGCAAAATAGAGAACCAGAATGGGAAACTAGGAACAATGATAATCAAAGTAAGATGCTAGCGGAAACCAGGTGTTCAAGTCAGATTGAATTCATTAAAAAATGTACATCTCCTCACATCTGCCCATTTCTACATGCATAAACACACCCTAACTGGAGCAATCACACACAAACACACATATGCATCCATGCACACACCACACACAGAGACCCATACCCACAGTGACAGAATCTAGTGTGACCTGCTTTGGTTGGCAGATACTATAACACTTAATCTGTCTGCAACTGGCTGGGAAAGAAGCTCTTTACACATGCATGTCCGAAATAACAGAAGCACCACTTAAAATCAAAATGTCCTTTATAATTTGCTTCAAACAGATAGCTTTTGGTTTTCTTATACCAAAATGAGCCTGATACAACTTTTTCTGAATGATTCCAAGCCATCTTTAAGGGCACTCATTATTGGGGGCTGGGCTTAAACATAGGCTGTTGTTAGGAGCCATGTCGAAATATATTAAACTCTTTATCCCTCCACTAAACGGCATTTACATAAACAGTCAGATTATCCATATGTGTGAAGATATATATGGGTATGAATATACACACACACACCATCTTTCACATAAATGTCTCCCTACAAAATGCACAAAAATCATTCTGTGTCAATACACACACAGTGCATTTACTTACAAGCAACCTGTGCACTCCCTGAAGCTAAGTTTGTAAGTGGCTCCCTTTCTTTCGTCATTTTCCTTCCTTCCTTTGCAGACTAATTTTTAGGATTAAGGAGTTAGTGCAGCATTCACGGCAGAATTTGGTGGTTTTAATTGGTCGCACATGACTTAGTTAAAGGAGGCATTTTAACTACAAAGAACTTTACTAGGAGATGTGCTCAGGGGGAGTTATTAAAAGCAAGTCCATAACAGCTCCTTGGGAGGCTATTATTTAGCACTTCTCCACGACCCTCCCCCCCCAAGAGGGTATGTGTACTATTGGTAACAAGGTGAGAGGAAATTCCCTGACTTCATTAGAAACCTGGAAAAATAACTTTTCCTTCCCAATATCTTCCTTTTTTGCTGGAACACATTTCTTCTGAAAAGTGACATGGCAAAATGACCATCCCCAAGTATCCTTTTTGTCTAATAAACTCTCTGGAGGTTTAGGATTTATCCCTAGAGAATAACCCCCTCCCCCACCACACACAGATGCAGCAAAACAGCTACCTCATTAACTCGAAGTTGTTAACAACTGGGATACCACCTACACTGCTAATATTCCCATGCGTGCCACTTCAGGGAGGGGAGAAAAAAGTTTCATGAATATTTCACCATTTGCTTTATTTACATGTAAATAATGTACTCATTACAAGCCCTTATCTGTTCATTTAAGCCAGGCTGGCAGAGCCTAGTGTGACACGCTTGGTTGGCAGATACCTTAACACCTGATCTGTTTGGCATTGGCTGGCAAGGAAATGTTTGCAAGTACATGTCTCAGATAATAGAAGTGTGCTTGCAGTGGCCAAGTCCTTTTCATTGTAATTGTTTCAAATAGATGTCTCTATGGTCTTAAAAGTTATTTATAATTAACATATAATATTAGATTAGTTTTAACTGTACAACACAGCAATTTGATATTTTTATGGATTATGAAATGACCGTCTCAATGAAACCAGTTACCATCCATCATCATACAAAACTGTTACATTACTGACTATATACCCTATGTGTACATTACATCCCCCTGACGTATTTAAGCTGAAAGTTTGTATCTGTTAATCTCCTTATCTATTTTGTCCATCCCTATCTTTTCATGCCAACTGGACCTGACACAATTTGTCCTGTTCAAGTTGACTCCAGGTCATTTCTATGGACACTAATCATTGAGTTGGGCTGGAATATAAGGTGTGTCCTTAGTATATCAGACTGTTTAATCATCCAATAAATGGCCACAGGCTATCTTATTTTTAAAGACATATCCTGTCTTTTTTCTAAAGTTTTTGCTTGCTGATTATATTGTTTATGCCTCCAGTAGCCCTTTGATGTCTTCTATTCTATCCTAGGCTCACAAACCATGCTGAGTTACAGTTGTATATAAAGTAAGACTGAGAGCCTTAGGAGTTTTTCTGTAAGTACTCTGCATGAGTTTTGATGTGTGGATTTTATATAATCTACCCACTCCAGTCGGAGAAGGCGATGGCACCCCACTCCAGTACTCTTGCCTGGAAAATCCCATGGATGGAGGAGCCTGGTGGGCTGCAGTCCATGGGGTCGCTAAGAGTTGGACACGACTGAGCGACTTCACTTTCACTTTTCACTTTCATGTATTGGAGAAGGAAATGGCAACCCACTCCAGTGTTCTTGCCTGGAGAATCCCAGGGATGGGGGAGCCTGGTGGGCTCTGGGGTCTGTGCGTCTCTGGGGTCGCACAGAGTCAGACACGACTGAAGCGACTTAGCAGCAGCAGCATACAAGATTTTGCAGCTCTCAGGTTTTTAAAGGTTAATTTTTAGAGTTTAGTTTTGAAAGTATTAGACAGTTATGGTTTCTAGGAAGGGAACTTTCAGATAAGTGATATATCATTATAGTTAGGGTTAATATAGACAAACTGCTGCTGCTGCTGCTAAGTAGCTTCAGTCGTGTCTGACTCTGTGCGACCCCATAGACGGCAGCCCACCAGGCTCCCCCCGTCCCTGGGATTCTCCAGGCAAGAATACTGGAGTGGGTTGCCATTTCCTTCTCCAGTGCATGAAAGTGAAAAGTGAAAAGTGAAGTCGCTCAGTCGTGTCCGACTCTTAGCGACCCCATGGACTGCAGCCCACCAGGCTCCTCCATTCATGGGATTTTCCAGGGAAGAGTTCTGGAGTGGGGTGCCATTGCCTTCTCCTTAGACAAATTAAACCTCATTAATTTGGATTCCCCAACTTTATAATCTGAAACTGTTTTATTTATAAACTAGGTTAAGAGTTTACTATTTCACCAGCTACAAAAAGAAAGGAGATAGTTGGTGGTAAATTAATATCTTAGAATCACATGGGTAATGTGTTTCATTTACACAGGAAGCCAGTATTTGTTGCTGCTGTTCAGTCACTAAGTCGTGTCTGACTCTTTGTGATGCCATGGACTGTAGCATGCCAGGCTTCTCTGTTCTCCCCTGTCTTCTGGAGTTTGCTCAAATTCATGTCCATTGAGTCAGTGATGCTATCTAACTATCTCATCTTCTGCCGCCCCCTTCTCCTATTGTCTTCAATCTTCCCCAGATCAGGGTATTTTTCCGTGAGTTGGTTCTTCACATCAGGTAGCCAAAGTATTCATCAGCTTCATCAACAGTCTTTTCAACGAATATTCAGAGTTGGAAACTTGACTATATTTATCTATTTATTAGTATGGATCCCATTAAGCCATCTACTTGGTAAAACAATTCACTGTATTTATTTGGAAGTAACAATAACAAACAATGAGACCTCAGTTAATCAATCTGCTGAGAAAGAAGTTCATCTGAATAACGTCAGCCTGGTATACAGAGACACGGAGAACTAATGGAAGCCCTCAGTCCTTAGCTAGTGGTAGTGACAGTTAAGAAAAGAGAGAGCCAAGGCCATTTTAGTGGGGAAGTTAAAGGTCAGCAGTGTCTTTAGCTCAGGAATGACGGGTGTGGGGTCATGTCCCAAGGAAGCAGGAATATACCCCACAAGCCTGAGAGAGTCTCAGCCTCCCCTTGGAGCACAGCTGGAATGGAATATGTTTCTGACATTTCTCTGTGAAGCGAGTTCCTGAAAAAGAAGAGTCAGTATTAGCGGTATTCCCTTATAGCTTTGAAAGAAATTCTGACTTTTCATTAAGTCAGACTGGCCTTCCCACCAATTAATAGTGGACAGCTCAACACGTGCTAGGCATCATTCAAGCCTTGTGAACTTTGCGGGTAGATATCATCTCACTGTATAAATGAGGAAACTGCAATTTGGTTAAAGTGATCCACCTAACCAAGGTAGTGAATGGTGAAATTAGGTTTCAAACCCAGTTCTAACTCCACAGCCTGCTATCTTAACCATTACCATGTACTGTAGTTCCTCAAGAGATAGGATAAGACAAATATTATTGGGTGCTATAACAGGTACATGTCAGTAACTAAGCTGAGACTCAGGGGTTCTTCAAAGCCCTCCTTACCTATATTCAAGCCCATGGAGCAATGACCTTCAGCTAGTCCTGGCCTGGGATGATGACTACAAAATGCACAAAAGAGAAAGGACAACATAAGTGTCCTAATTTCTAAAATAATCATCTTTGAGTCTTCCTCTATGCAATCCAAATGGAAGTTATTGCTCAATGTTTGAAACTGTGACCAAGGCCAACCTGGAAACATGCTTTAACTTTCAGCAACAAAATTGTCAACATCAGGCAATCAGTCATGCACCAGCTAGCACTGGGGGTGAAATTCATGCTATTTTCATGTCATCAAAAAAATAAGTGGCTATTGTTTAGGGCAAAAGATCAATATCAACACTGTGTGAAATGAATTCGCAAGTGTTAAGAGATACTTATGAAGGGGTGAATAGCAAGAATTGCTCTTGTGAAGAGCAAGAATTGGCTCAGGAAAGATGTCCATGATGATGTACGAATTGATCTTCTAATCATTGATAGGACCCCGATAGAAATAATGAAAAGGTCAAAGATTTGCTTTGTTAAATGTCTATGCCTTGCAATAGGAAGAACGTTGGCTGGAAATCCAATTCGGATGAAGAAGCTAACTTGTTTTGGAAGAAACCCTAAACACAAGCAAGTTTCTGAAAAGATATTAGTGCATTTTGAGTAATGAATGAAAACAGGAAGGACTCGACATTTGTACTGAACTTTCAAGGGAAGTTGGATAAAACAAAGTATTCTCAAGCAGAATAGTAACCAGGGTGGCAGATGGCTTTTCTAGTATATCAAAGAAGTGAAAGCTCTAGAAACCTCAGAGTCAAATTCAGTGTGTCAAAGATCCCAAAATGGGTGCAGGACCCAACTACACATAAGGATAACTATTCTTCCAACAATGATACTATTCTGCTAACAATGATTATGCTATCTATGTGGAATTCAATTCTCAAAGACAGGCAAGCAGGCTAATAGGGTAGTCATTCTATAGTACTATTAGAATTATATGCCTGGCTTTTTTACCACAACAGTGCTGAGGTTGGCAATTTTTCAATTTTAGTTGTGGCTAAGGGCATTAAAAAAAATCCCTGTGGGTTCAGCTCTGTCCTTGGCTCTTGGAATAATTATAGTCTTGCACATGAGAAATAGTAGAGATTCAGTCTTACTCTGACTTTTGCATCCCATAAATTTATTGGAGTCCTGCTTAATTTCCTATAACTTCTTCTAGAATCCAAATCTCTTATTTGGTTCCCCAATTGACAATCCATTTCCCCTGAGAGTAGCATTCTGATTTGCTTCTCTTCGTGCCTTTCTAATCCTTGTGTGTGTGTTAGTCACTCAGTCATGTCCGACTTTATGTCACCCCATGGACTGTAGCCCGCCAGGCTCCTCTGTCCATGGAATTCTCCAGGCAAGAATACTGGAGTGGGTAGCCATTCCCTTCTCTAGATGATCTTCCCTACCAGGGATCGAACCCAGGTCTCCTGTGTCTCCAGCATTGCAGATTGATTCTTTACTTCTGAGCCACTGAGGGAGCTCCTTTGCAGCAGGACTCTGTCCCTTACTTTAGAATTATACTTCTATCAGCTCTGAGAACCTCCTGGATTCCTTCTGCTTATTTCTTGCATTGACTTCTACTATTGCCACTTCCAGGTGTCCCTGACATTTTGGTCACCTCTTTGAGTTCGTTTCATAATACTTAAGCCCTTTTTAGATTTAATCTAAGCCCTGATGGCCTATCTGATCTTCAGCTTGTGGCCATCTCTGATTTTACCCGTAAGCCTGGACAACATTTAATGACTCATAATGTTAAGAATAATAGAGATAATAATAATAAGAATAATCATTCTTTGAATGATACCCTCAATCTCCAAAGTTACTTTACTTATCAGACTAAACTCAAAGGGACTTTTGGCCATTTGTAGAATGTAAATCCATCCTCAGAAGATGAAAGTTAATCTCAGCTGAGGAAATTCAATAGAATGTATCTAAGGAGCTAAAGAAAATACTCAAAAATAAGTTCCATTGATTTTGTTTTTAGAATCAGTTGAATAATTATATAGTTTCCCAGTGGACTTCAATGAAAGGGACAACTCTCATTTGTCTATGTAAATTTTGATGTCTTTGTCACATAATCCCTCCGATTACTTTAGTAGTACTGTGAAACACCATTTGATATCAGTTTTATTAAACAGTAATCTTGACCAGCTAGAATAGTAGTGATACCAGACATCATGTCCCCACACTTTGCTTTTGTCTTTATTCATGTTTTTGCCAGGAATGATCTTGCACTACAGATGAAGTTGGGCATAGAAGATAAATTTGAAGAGTCTATAGAACTTGAAAAGCAGAAGAAACACTAAAGCTTAGAAACAGTGGAGCCCCCTGCCAGAAAGCCCTAAATATTGTTTGCCTCTATTCTTGGTTTGTACTAAAATTAATCTGTGAATCCCACTCAGACCCCAATTCATTTGCTTGGGTTCCTGATGATACTTGTCTAACTCTTGGCAGTACTCTGCTCTTAAGGTACTGAAATCTGTCTCTAGGTCCTCTCTCTGGAGTTCTAGCTCCAGATATGATACTCTGGAACACAATTATAACCTTTCAAAATTAGTGCCATTGCCTTGAGAGCCATGCAGCCTCCCCTACATCCTAGCCTAGCCACCTTGTAAAAAAAATCTAACATGGATGTGTTCTTAATTTTGAGGCAAGTACTGTTGGCAAACTTCTTTTAAGGCAAAACTGCAGTCCGTGTTGCTTCTTATTTACCTTGACTTGCTCATTCCAGATTTCTTCTCCCTCTTTCCTGAGTGAGGAAAGTACCAGCAAAGTACCAGCATGGAGGTACCAGCAAGCCATCTGGCCAAAACAGTGAGGGTTAAGGTATAAATTGAAGCTGGAGCTCTTCTAATCTAGTATGACAGTTTGTACTGATCAGGTTAACGAGGATAATTTCTCTTTGGCTTGTACAGAGACATGAAAATATAATCTGACCTGCTATTAATTACTCTGTCCAATCATTAACATAATGTTTCACTGAATAGAGAAAGACTATTCACACTGCAGGAGCAGTGTATCAACCAAAGCACCATAATAAAAAAAAGTGCTGCCTTTTGTGTTTGGCAGGGAAGCTGTACTATCACTGTGAGAAGGACATGCACTTTGACGCGTTTCTCACCAGTAGGGATGAGTTGTCCTGAGCCATACACCCTCCTCCAGTTCCCTCGGGGAAATTACACAGAGTTGTGTGATGATTGGCACAGAATAGGGAGGTACACTGTGGTTTTGGGAACAGAGTGAAACTAATCAGTCCACAACAAGATTAAATAACTGCATCTTGAGTGAGAGGAACATAAGGCTTTATCAAATAAATAAAATAACTTTAGATGGCTCTTTTTCATTCTTTTATTAACAAGTATTTATTGAACAATTATTCCTTGTTAAGCTCTGTGCTGGGCACTAGGGATGTAGTATTCAAACAAAACAGACAGATCCTGCCTTGTGCAGTTTATAGTCCAGGTAGAGGATGTATGTATATATATATATAATCTCATGCAGAATATTCTAGTGCAGCTGTGAGAAATTTATAATGAAAAAGTGAAAAAGCTAGGATGCTCTAAGAGCATATGATAAAGAAACTGGGTGGAACTCAAAGAATGAGCCAAGTAAAAAGTGAAGTAAGGAAGGGAAGAAAGAATAGCTTCCTTGAATGTTATTAGGAGGCAAGCAGGTTTGAGGAACATCCAGGAAGGAAATGAGTTCAGAGAGCAAAAAAGCAACAAAATATGAGACTGAGAGAAGTGTTATATCTTTTTTAGCCATGAACACACTCTAGATGGGCTACAGGCCCTTGAAAGTTGACAGGTTATGTTGGTCACTTCCATGGGGCATTCGGACTTTTTCCTAAGGGCAATGGGAAATAGTTGAAGGTTTCGAAGCCCAGTTGAGCTTAGACTAGTAGATTAAAAAAAAAATTTTCCATATAGCTAACACACCAAACAAACTCCTCAACTATCTCAGAAACCCGGATTCAAGAATAAAAGAAAGACATGTATGGATGGAGCAGATGTAGCCTTTCTACTCTGTATGTCTGCACAGAAGGCTAGGCAGAACCCCTGAGAGGCCAAAAAGTAATTACACTTTTACTCTGGATCCATGTCTTAACCACAAGGAGTGTGTTCTGCAGGCTCTATTTTCTAATTGAGCGTAATTACAAGAAGTTAAAGCTAGATTAAAGACAATTAGACCCTATACAAGAGGGAACTCTGTGGGTGGTCAGGAAGGGAGTAGGAAGAACCAGCTGGGAAAGTGTTTCCCAAACCACTTGGCATTCTTTGACTCATATTACAGGAGGAGGTTTTTTTTTGGGGGGGGGGGGAAGGAGTCTATCTGCTCCCGTGTGGTGCCTACCTGGAGGGCAGGCAGGTGAAATAGGTAAAGACACACACACACACACACACACTCACACATCACTGACAGCCAATCAAGATTGCCTTTTCCTCAAGCCAAAGTGCTAGAAGCCAATAAGTGGAAACAAGGGGAAAGGAAGGGGAAGGTCCCATTACCATTCAATTTAAGACATCTTATTTGAGCAACTACTTTTTTTGTGCTGCTCTGGATCTAGATGCTGTGGGAGATACATGGTGAGCAGGTGATCTTCCCTTCCGAGGGTTTCCAACTCTATTTGAGGCGTTTGGTGTGGCTGGAGCACAGAGGGAGAGAAGGAGACTGGTGAGGGGTGAGGTCAAGAGGTGGCCACAAGCCAGGAGGAGGAGCTCTGACTCCTTTTCAGGGGCACTGGAGAACCACGGAGAGTGACAAACTGTGAAAGTATAGTGTCAGGTGTGGGTTTAGGAAGGTACATCTGGCCACTGTGGGGAAGGTGGATGAGGGGGCATGGCAAGGAGCAAGATTAGGGGGCTCAGTCAGAGCTGCCTGTGGGGGGAGTTGGGGATGTCTATGACCATGAGGAGAAAAATGAGGAGGAGAGGCCAGAAAAAAAAGTGACTTGTTTTAAACTCTCTTCATCCACCAAGCCTCCATTGCTTTGATTAGTCATTGATTCATTCAATCAACAAATAATTATCTTGCCTGTGTGTTGAGCACAGTGATAGGGGGCATCAAGAATAATAAGGATGATATTATTCCAGTCTTCAAGGGGCTTGATTAACTACCTATTGAAATGAGCAGAACAGTCAATAGCTGCTCTACGATTTTAGACATGGTTCTGATCAGCGGAGAGGCAGACAATCTAAGGAACAACAGCAGGCAGCGTGAATGCGCATAAGCCCTGAGGAGAGGCACAGTGGAAGGCACCTGAGTTTGTAGGAGAAGGGTATGGTGGCTGTGTGTGTATGTAGAGGTGTGTGCGTGTGTGTGTGCATACACATGGGCACATTGGGCACATGCACATAATGAAACCAAAAACCTTAACACCAACAGATATTTCTATAACACACACACAGCAAGAGAGACAAAGACAGAGAGAGAGACTTTTGTAGCAAGCAAATTTGGGTGTTTTGAATTTTCCCCTAAGAGGCATGGTAGAAGAGCCAGAGAGAGTCACCTGTCTGGCAAACTTATTTTAGCATGCAAGGATTACCCTGGAATTCCCAAGAACATTAGGTCTGTAAGGATTCGGGGAGGGTTCCTACTATGTTGGCTCTTTCCCTTGAAGGAGGGAGCAGCAGTGGGCTGAGCCCCCAAGTACTCAGCCTAGTGCTTGGTGTCCTTCATAGAAGCCCAGGCTGTTCGGAGAAAAAAAACACTCCCTGGGGGTGGTGGGGGCCCCGAGCTCCCCTTAGCAGATGCCCAGTGACTCATAAGCCTTCTCACTGCCTTCTGAACATCCTTGTTTCTCAGGCTGTACACGATGGGGTTGACCATGGGAGTGACCACAGTATAGAACAAGGAGAAGATCTTGTTCAGGACAGCAGCCCGGGTTGCTGCGGGGATGGCATACACCGTTCCCAGTGTTCCATAGTACAGAGTGACCACTGTGAGGTGGGAGGAGCAGGTGGAGAAGGCTCGTTGCTTTCCTGCAGCTGATGGAATCCTGAGGACAGCAGCCACGATGTGGATATAGGAGGCTACGGTGAGTAAGAAGGGCACCATGGTGATGAAGGAGGCCAGGAGGAAGGTGGTTTTCTCTACAATCTCAGTATCAGAGCAGGCCAGCTTCAGCACAGGGGCCAGGTCACAGAAGAAGTGGTCGATCTTATAGGTTGCACAGAATGGCAGCTGAAAAGTCATGGCAACAGTGACCACAGGGGTTAGGAAGCCACCCAGCCAAGACCCGCTTGCAAGCAGGACACACGTGTGGAGGTTCATGAGCGATGGGTACTGGAGGGGGCTGCAGATGGCAAGGTAGCGGTCGTAAGACATGGCAGCCAGGAGAAAGCACTCAGCTACTGCCATGGAACCGAAGAAGTAAAACTGGACCACACAGCCCACAAAAGAAATCACCTGGGGACCTACGAGAAGGGTCTGCAGCATCTTAGGGGCAATAGAGATAGTGTACCAGATCTCAAGGAAGGAGAAATTGGACAGAAAGAAGTACATGGGGGTTTGGAGGTTACGATCAAGGGAAATGACAATAAGGATAAGAAGGTTCCCCAGCAAAGTCACTACATACATTCCCAGAAATATCCCAAAAAGAAAAAACTGTAACCCATGGAGACTCCCGAATCCCAGCAGGAGGAATTCTTTGATTGTGGTCAGATTACCCATATCTGTGAGATTCACACATTAGACCTGAGGAAAGGAGAGACATATAGCCAGTTGGAAAAAGAGCCATACTACTGGAGGTGGGTAGCACCATCAGATATGTCATATATGATAAAACTCAAAGACCCTGGTTTTTCTTGTCTGGAATGAATTTCCCGTTTTGTTCTACTAGGTGTATTTACCTAATAGCCACAGAGAAATCAGAAACTATGCCCTGGAGAGTTAACAGAGAAGATGTCTCTTTTGCTCTTTTCCACTCTTTTCCTTGACATAACCGGTGATGAATCTACCTTTGGGAGTCTCACAGTGGGAGGCAAACATGTCTTAATGGGGACATGGCAAGAAAGCTCTCAACTCCTGAAACTCAGCTTTTAAGACTCAATGGAAATGTGACTCTAAAATTATAAAATAACACTGGAATTCATATCACCCCATCTCCCCCCAAACCCCTAAATCAGGGTGGATTTCACCAGGAATGTAATTGGAGGGTGGAGGGGAACTCAGAACTATTGATCTTAAAGTACCTGTAAGAAAAATAAGAGTTTCTGCCAGGCTCTGGGGACATGTAGCTGATTGCTTCCATGGCATCAAATTCCTATGGAAATTGAGGGGAAAATGTATGTAAAGTTATTCACTTGAAATGTTAGAGAAAAATAATGTTCCATCCTTCATAAATGAAAATGACATTCCTGACTCACAAGCAGTAGGATGTGCATTTAGAGTTATTTTTTTCCAGTAACAGGCATGGGTTAGCAGTGAGTCATGAAGGCAGCTCCCCCATCCCCACAAGCATACCTCCCCCACCACGCTCAAAGACACAAATTTGTGAAATGGCTGTCTGGTCTTAGTGCTTGAGCCGTGCAATAGAATTAACAATCAATCTGTGCTGTGGCCTAACTTAGAGGTAAATGCGAGGCCAGAGGTAGGGGCTTGGTTCAGCTGGTGTTGTAGGCTGAAGGCTCAGTCTGTGACCAGGAAGTAGAGCAAAGCCATCTTTGCTGCTTTGCTTGGGGTGATGACAACGTGTCCCTAAAGTTTACAATTAAGTCATATTTTTGTAAATGAAATCCTATTTTAAATCCACTTGGGGAACTGCCTATTCAAAGAACTCATTAAGAATGCTTCTGTGACATGAAAGAATTCCTCCATAATTTATCCTTTGTGCTAATATAAATTGTTAATACACTGGGCTTGTGTAAAGGAAGGTCCACCTCTAACGGGGATCTCCAGGACATTCAGGGAGCCTAAGATGGTACTGAATATAATTACAGTGCGTAAAGAAAATCAATCAGCAAGTGGAGTTGTCCCTGGGGGTGATGACTGCTTCCTAATTGGGGGATTAAGCTGCAGTGTCCTATTACTTACCATTTTACCCTGTCTTCAGAGACTGGCAGCCAGCATTCAGAACTGAAATTAGCATCATTAGATTTTTATCCTTCAATCCTAAATCTCATTAGTTCATAATGAATAAGCTTGATTTTTCCCTTTTGATTTACAGGTATGGTCTTTAAATGCCTCCAAATTCAAAGGCATACTAGCTTCCCTAAATCCTTGCCCATCCTCTCTTTCTTGCAGTGAAGACATTAATGTGGCAAAAGAGAGGTTTCAGCTCAGAATACTATTCATTCATTCAGTCACTCATTCACTCACCACATATTTTTAGACACCTACTCTGTGTCATATATTGGGCTAGGTAGGCACTGGAGATAAAATTATGAACAGAAAAGTAATGGTCTCACTGTTTTCAGAACTTACATCCTACTAGTGGAGGTGATTTAAAAAATAACAGTAAAGCTACTATTGTGATCAATTCTATGAGGGAGAAAAACTGGGTCTTAATATAAAAAACAATACAGGGAGAGGTGACTTCATTTTGGCAAGATGCTCAGGGAAGATCTTTATGAAGAAGAAAGCTGAGATCAGCTTTCAGCTGAGATCTGATAAATATGGACTGGCCATCTAGGAGACCAATCCAAGGGGAAATATTACCGGCAGACAGAGAGCATGTGCAAAAGTCCTGAGTGAGATAAGCACTTGACTACTAGAAGCATTAGAACTAACAAGCAAACAGCAAAAACAAGAACTGTAACTGGAGGACTAGAGGTGAGGGAAAGAGTGATAGGAGGTGAGTTTGTAGAATGCATATCTGATTTACATTTTGAAAAGATCCCTTAGGCTTCTGTGTGGAGAATGTCTGTAAGGGACCAAAAGGGAAAGGGAGAAAACTGGTGAGGAAGCTAATATAGTAATACAGGTAAGAGACGGAGATCAAGTTGGGATGGAGTAAGGTGAATTAATTTTAAGACTTTTTATATAGTAGAATACATATATGTATGTATGTGTGTGTATATATATACTTTTCTGTATGCATATTATGCTTTACTAAACACAGGGAGCTCAACCCAGTGTTCTGTGACAACCTAGAGGGGTGGGATGGGGCGGGTGATGGGAGGAAGGTTCAGGAGGAAGGGGACTATGAATACTTGTGACTGATTCGTGTTGACGTATGGAAGAGGCCAACACAATATCGTAAGGCAATTATCCTCCAATTAAAAAAAAGTAGTGAGATGACAGAGGTTGCAGACAAACTGCATTAGAAGAGGACATGAAGGACAGGAAGGAATTAAGGAAGAATCCTAGTTTCTGGCTTAAGCAACTGTACAAATGATCCTCTCTTTTCCTGAGGATCAAGTAGGTAACTTAGTTTGAGGGCGATATTCTTTTGTTTTCTTTCCATCCATCCATCCTTCCTTCCATCCTCTCTTTTTGTTAGATCTAGTGGGTTGTGATCCACTGCTGCGATGACAGTTTTCGTCCTCCTATGAGTCAGGAATCTGGTAACAGAGTCTCAGCCCTGAGAGACAGGGCTCCCACTGTGGCCACACAACAAGCTTAAGGAAAAGTCTGACAAACTCATGTCCTTGCTTTCAAAAAGGACCAAGCAAGAGAGTGAACATGTCAGCGTAACCTTTACTCACTCTGCAGAAATTGCTCAGAGCACAGGGTTAGCAACTGCATACCAGGAGCATCTTGTGCATAGAAAAGCAAATTCCATGTGGGACTGTTGAACTCTCTTCAATGTGAGTCTCTGAGAAGCCTTCATTAATGGTAACCCAACTACCTAGAGCTTTCAATGATATGAGATTTATTTTTTAATTCTGTTATGTCTCATTTTGCCTTTGTGTGCATGAAAGAGATAATGAAACAAGCTTAGTCAAGAAAACAATTTTCAGGAGATATTCTGGGGTCAGAATACATTCAGTTCTACTCTTCCTCTCTTCATTTTACTTGTAGTTCTGACCAATCAAAATTAATGCTCAGAATAATGGCTGGAAGCTCTGAAAAATCCTCAATCAGTAAAGACTGATTCAAGTATATCATTATACTTGATTTACTAAGTCTGGACAGTGGACTCAGATAGCTTAGTGGAATATTTCTTTTAAGCAAATACAATAGAAAACAGCTTTGTTCTTACCCTTCAGTTACCCAGAAAATCTAATTAAACATATGCCCTTTGCCCCTTTCTCTTGATGTTCCTTTAATCATGACTTGCCTTGGTATTAATTTTCTTATGTCCTTATAATTAACAAAAAAATATTCATTAACATGAAAAATTGTTTGGTGCTCAATGTAAAATAAAATCATCCAAATTTACCTCCTGCACCATCTTCAAGATGCTAATAGTTGCAAAAGTACAATAATGAAATTGGAAGTGTAGCAACATAACTAGGAAGTGAGAGACTAGAGAATGAGCCCAAACTCATTACCTCTTCTAGAGTCAATCCTCTTGGAAAAAGGGGTGATGAGGAGGAATCTGAAGAATGGCTGAAGATTAATGCTGGAAGAGAAATATACAGCTTGATAAGGAGAGCAATGATCTGACTATACCTGTCAGATACCATCTGACCCAGCAAATTCACTGCAGTGTATGTATGCAAAGGAGACGAAATCAATATCTCAAAGAGATATCTGCATCCCCATGTTAACTGCAGCAATATTCTTTATAGCCAAGATACCAAAGAGCCTAAATGTCCACCGATGGATAAACAAATAAAATGTGGTACACACATACAGTAGAATATTATTCAGCCTTAAAAAGGAGATTCCTGTCATTTGCAACAATATAGATGAACCTAGAGGGCATTATGCTAAGTGAAATAAGTTAGATGGAGAAAGACAGAGGCTGTATGACTTCACTTATATGTGGGATCTAAAAAAGATGAGCTCATAGATCCAGAGACTAGAATCATGGTTATCAGGGGCTAGGTAGGTGGGGTGGGGAAAATGGGAAGATGTTGGTCATAGGGTACAAACTTTCAGTTATAAGATGAATAATGTTCAGCACGGTGACAATAGTTAATTGTACTTCATTGTATACTTGAATTTGCTAAAAGCGTAGATAAGTGCTCTCACCACAAAAAAGTAGGTGCCTTAAGTGAGGTGATGGATGTGTTAATTTGACTGTGGTAATCATTTCATAATGTATACATATATTAAACCATCTTGTCATATACCCTAAAACAATTAGAAACTCAGTGCTCCCCCTTTCTTCAGACCCCCAACTCTATCCATTTTTTTTTAAGCAACAAACACATGCCACACAAATGTGCCCTTAGCTCTCTGTTCTCCCCAAAGTTATACTACACTGGTATCAGGAGCAGTTGTTCAATGGTGTCAGGGATAATTAGCAGGTACAGAACATCATCTTGGTAGCTCAGTCCTTACTGTTTAGGTCATCCCTTAGTCTAAGCACATATAAACCTGTTCCTGAAAGTGATATCTGAGAGATACTAGGCTGGTGAACAGGAAAACTACCCAGAGCAGAGTCTTTGAAAGAGGAGAGTGGAGAAGAAATCCTTAAGTAGTACTATACTGTCTCTTTTATTAATAGATGAAGTTGATTTTTTTAGTCCTTTCTCTTTATAAGTAGTGTCTTTCTTTTTTAAAATTTTTAAAATTGTGGTAAAAGTCACATGATATCAAGCATACTATTTTAACCATATTTAACTGTACAGTTCCAAGGAACTAATTATATTCACATTTTGGTGCAACACTCTGCATCATTCATCTTCTGAATTTTCCACCTTCCTAAACCAAAACTCTGTCCCCATTAAACACTGATTCCCCCTCCCCACCCCACATCTACCCCCTGGGACTTAGCATCTACCAAAGTACTTTCTGACTTTATGAATTTGACTATTCTAGGTACCTAGTATAAGTAGAATCAAACAGTATTTGCCTGCACCTAATATATAAGTAGTGTCTTTCTTGAATAATTCAAGGTTATGCCATGCAGCAGGAAAATTTGATTAAAAGTTTATTTTCCTTTGAACACAACTGGTGGAACATTATAGACAGCTCACTTTTTTTAGGCTTCCCTGGTGGCTTGGAAGGTAAAGCATCTGCCTGCAATGCGGGAGACCTGGGTTTGATCCCTGGGTTGGGAAGATCCCCTGAAGAAGGAAATGGCAACCCACTCCAATACTCTTGCCTGGAGAATTCCATGGATGGAGGAGCCTGGTAGGCTACAGTCCATGGGGTCGCAAAGAGTCAGACAGGACTGAGTGACTTCACTTTCTTTTCATTTTTTTAGAGGAATTATGCATTAACACAAGTAACCCCTTGGTGTCCAGGGGATTGATTTCATTATTTGTGTTTTTGCATCTTAAGACCTAGAGATAGACATTATTGAAACCTGGAGACAGGCATTGTTGAGATGCCTGGAACAAACATTATTGAGACCCAGAAACAGACCCAGAAATATTACTGAGACCTGCTGACAGATATTTCTAATTCAACTACATTCTTTGGTGCCAAATACTTTTTCTCCTGTTCTGTTCCATTTGTCAACATGATAGACAGCAAATGGGCCAGGAAATATCTTGGGCCAAAAGATATGTGATGTGTCATAATGTGACATACCTAGCCTAAATGTGCAGCTGCTGCTGCTACTGCTGCTAAGTCGCTTCAGTCGTGTCTGACTCTGTGCGACTCCAGAGATGGCAGCCCACCAGGCTCCCCCGTCCCTGGGATTCTCCTGGGAGTGGGTTGCCATTTCCTTCTCCAATGCATGAAAGTGAAAAGTGAAAGTGAAGTCGCTCAGTTGTGTCTGACTCCTAGCGACCCCATGGACTGCAGCCCACCAGGCTCCTCCATCCATGGGATTTGCCAGCCAAGAGTACTGGAGTGGGTTGCCATTGCCTTCCCCAAAATGTGCAGAATGGCAGCAGTTTTCGTAGTAAGTTGTGCAAAGAGTAATAGGCTCATCCTTTCATTCCCCACTGTCAATATATTGCATACAAAAATTTGGGGGGGGGAGGTCTAAATAATCTGTAAAACACCTAAGTTTCTCTTTACCTCAACATAGACTCTAATTATGGTTGTTACTTTATATCAAAAATCTGAAATTGGTGGAATCCTGAAAACATTCTGTCAATAAACCATCCTTGAAAAACTGGCTCTCCACAATGCCAAATACCCAGTTTGAATGAGGGGCTTACTTTCTAGCCGGTTATATTCTTCTAGTTGACTTCTCATGTTCACCTTGTCCTCTGAGTCAAAAAAGAACATTTGCTAGACTGTCTATGCCTGCTCCATATCCTTATATCCAGGAGAACTGAAACAATCCATTCCATCATTCGAACATTTACCTGTTCATATACTCATGGTGCTATGCATTTGAATAGTGGTGACATTTATTTTTTTGCATCTTTCACTCATCGTTCTGGTGTTTGGCTGTAACAGTGAAGAAACCTCAGTACTCCTCTAACTCACTGCTCTCTAATCCCCACCCTGTAGCACTCCAGAACACTATATCTGTCACCACTCACATTTTTTTTTTTGAAGCTTTCTGCTCCTAGACTCCTCTTCTGTGCTGATCTTGACAGATTTACAGCAGTTAGGACGCTACCATAGTCACAGCCACATGGTGTCTTTGGTCGGTACCAAATTTATCGTGTCACAGGAAAGGAGTATATTGTAGTAGTTAAGAGCCTGGTCTCACAGCCTGTCAGAAAGACTTGAGTCTCAGTTCTGGCTCCACCACATACTCTCTGTGTGACTCTGAGCAAGTAACTTAACCTCTTGGTGCTTCAATTTTCTCAGCTGTAAAACAGAGAATAATTATAATAATAAAGCCACCTCATAGTGTTTTCATTAGAGATAAATGAGAAAATCCATATGAAGTGTTGGTGAGGTGCCTAGCATTCTGTAAGTGCTCAATCTCATTTTCATTGACAATGTGTACCTGTGGGTGTGATTACTCTTCAGCTGTTTCCCTAACAAAATTGTTATTAATAATGTCTCAAAGGTAGGTACAATCTTACAGTATTTCATTCTCTTCTGATCTCTTTCACATAATCTGCCATAAGACCTGAGTCCCCAGTAAGATCTTAATAAATGTTTATTGGTATAACACTTTTCCCATCCCTGCCAAAATCTGCAAGCTCTAATAAGGTCACTCTTGACAGAAGTCCAGAGAGATTTTTCTTACCACTCGCTGTCGTTTTCCTCTACAGAGGGGCTGGCTTATGACCCTATGATCTGGACAGCTTCATCTTGACAGAGAATAAGGATCCCCCATCAAGAGCATTCTCAGTCTAGCTGCTGTTCTAACTGCCCAACTTAATATCCTGCCTTTGCTTCTTCCCATTAGGGAGTCAGGTCCTACCTGTTTGCTCAATATGTTCTTATGAAAATCAATTTCCCTTTAGCCTGTTTCCCATGGGTAGTGTTTTCTCCTTCCACTGGGGAAGTTAAAATGGTCGAGTATACAGAGAGCATACAGAATGTCTCATGCCAATGAATTTTTTACCAAATCCTAAACTCTGAAGTTTGCCAGGTCAGAGCAGCCAGTTACTACTCTGAAAGCCAGACTTCCCAGTTGTGATGAATGGGGCCAACCCTCAGCAACGCTGGGAGATTGGGAAAGCTTGATCTGAAGCTACAGTTCCTCTTTCTTTCTCTAGCACCTTCCACCTTGGTTGATCCCAGTTTCATATTATCTCTGAACCCTTTTCCTTTCTCTCTACCTCTAGTTCAGTATTTCTAAGCTTCCTTTCAAAATATTTTCTCTTTAATTTGTGTTAAAATGCACATCTATTTTTGAGGTGCTTACTTAGTATAAAACTGAATATAGATCTGTGATGGAAATCTTTGCACATAGTTAGCACAAATTGTTTGCTGCATAAATAAGCTAAAGATCCAGAAATACAACTATTTCCTCTTGACTATGTTCAGTAATAAATCAACAGCTAATAAAAAGTGTTTTCAAACTTCTACCCTCTCCTTTTGGTTCAAGACTACTAGGAGACCCCCTTCAAAATATCAGTCACTCTTTTCAGGCTTTGATTTGGGGTTAATTTCTTGAATTCATTATGAATTTGCAATTGTCTGAATAGTGATCTACATAGCCTCACTATTGCACTAGCTATAAAGGAAAAATTTATTGAGAAAATTAGTATTGTTAAACAAGGTTGCAGGGGTCATACTTAAGACTCTTTAAGAGAATCAAGCACACACAGTATAAATCAATATTGCTGATTGCAAAGGATTTATGTCGATTCATTCAAGCAAATACCTCAGATATTTGACAACCTTTAAAGCTGTTAATTCAAATTATTGAATATACTCAAGAGGGAAATAGTTGTGTTTCAGATTTCCATTCTATTATTCAGTCAGAAAATAATTACCAAATGCTTGCTGCATGCATAGTCCCACTATGGGTATATCTTGAATTATAGAGTAAGTGTGCTCCTTAAAAGTATTGTATCTTTTAATTTTTGTAAAACTACTCCAATTCCTAATTCATCAGGGGGCCTTTCTAAGAAAAGAAGTCCTGTAGCAAATTTTTGAAGAGTGAGGAGTATTTTGTATTATGATTACTTGTCCGATTGCTCTATCTCTGTTTTATAAGTATAGACTTTTAGGTAGTAGATTTTCTTAAATAGAGTTATTCCTACAATTTGAACTGGGCTTTATTCCCAGTTATCATAATCTGTTAACATAGGACCCAAATTTTTCTGGGTTTCAGATAGCATCAGGGAAGGATCTACCACTACATCCCTAAAAACCCTTTGGTAAGACAAAGAAGAACTATACAAAAAAGATCTTCATGACCCAGATAATCATGATGGTGTGATCACTCACCTAGAGCCAGACATTCTGGAATGTGAACTCAAGTGGGCCTTAGGAAGCATCACCACAAACAAAGCTAGTGGAGGTGATGAAATTCCAGTTGAGCTATTTCAAATCCTAAAAATGATGCTGTGAAAGTGCTACATTCAATATGCCAGCGAATTTGGAAAAGTCAGCAGTGGCCACAGGACTGGAAAAGGTCAGTTTTCATTCCAATCCCAAAGAAAGGCAATGTCAAAGCATGCTCAAACTACCGCACAAAGCCTTTGACTGTGTGGATAGCAGCAAACTGTGGAAAATTCTTCAAGAGATGGAAATACCAGACCACCTGACCTGCCTCCTGAGAAATCTGTATACAGGTCAGGAGGCAACAGTTAGAACTGGACATGGAACAACAGACTGGTTCCAAATTGGGAAAGGAGTACATCAAAGCTGTATATTGTCACCCTGCTTATTTAACTTATATGAAGAGTATATCATGAGAAATGCTAGTCTGGATGAAGCACAAGCTGGAATCAAGATTGCCGGGAGAAATATCAATAATCTCATATGTGCATCTGACACCACCCTTATGACAGCAAGTGAAGAACTAAAGAACCTCTCGATGAAAGTGAAAGGGGAGAGTGAAAAAGTTGGCTTAAAACTCAACGTTCAGAAAACTAAGATCATGGCCTCCAGTCCCATCACTTCATGGCAAATAGATGGGGAAATAGTGGAAACAGTGATAGACTTTACTTTTGGGGGCTCCAAAATCACTGCAGATGGTGACTGCAGCCATGAAATTAAAAGACACTTACTCCTTGGAAGAAAAGTTATGACCACCTTAGACAGCTTATTAAAAAACAGAGACAATACTTTGCCAACAAAGGTCCGTGTAGTCAAAGCTATGGTTTTTCCAGTAGTCATGTATGGATGTGAGAGTTGGACTATAAAGAAAGCTGAGCGCTAAAGAATTGATGCTTTTGAAGTGTGGTGTTGGAGAAGACTCTTGAGAATCCCTTGGACAGCAAGGAGATCCAACCAGTTCATCCTAAAGGAAATCAGTCTTTAATATTCATTGGAAGGACTGATGCTGAAGCCGAAGCTCCAATACTTTGGTTTCCTGATGCAAAGAGCTGACTCATTTGAAAAAACCCTGATGCTGGGAAAGATTGAAGGTGGGAGGAGAATGGGACGACAGAGGATGAGATAATTAGATGCCATCACTGACTCAATGGACATGAGTTTGAGTAAACTCCAGGAGTCGGTGGTATACAGGGAGGCCTGGCGTGCTGCATTCCATGGGGTCGCAAAGAGTTGGACACGACTGAGCGACTGAACTGAACTGAACTGAAAACAAATTCGAGAACTCTTTCCTCTCCTTCTCCTTCTTCTTATTTTCCTTTTCCTCCTTCTCCCCTCCTTCTTTTCCAGAACAGTGTTACCTCTTTCTCTAAGGAAGCCAGTAGGAGCAAAAGATGGCCTCATTCTTTCTAGAATGCAATCTTGAGAAATTCACTAGATGCATTTTTAGGGCCCTTCTTAGTTTCTTTGGGTAAACATGAGGGAATTCATTTTGAGGGTGATCAAGTGATAGAAAAGATAGATTTTTCAGGTTCTCAAAGCTGATGTCCGCACCGAGGTCTCAATTCAGAGTAGACGAGGAAGTTGGAGAAAGCGTTCTGACATCCATTGGTAGTGGAAGATCACAGAATGGGGCTAGCAGTGAGGAAATGTGATACCAGAGCCTATAGAAAAGAACCCAATCTACTGTGCAAGTGCCGAGAAAAAGATATTTACTCTGGAGTACAGGTATTGATTTATACAGGGATAGTAGTGTAGTAGAGTAGGGAGAGTATGATGTGCTTTTAAGCCAGAAATACCATCAAGTCCCAACTTGGTCTTTTGCTAGCTAGGTGTCCTTGGACAAACTGTGTAAATTCAGTGCACTTCGACTATCTCATCTGCAAAATAGGGACAATACCTACTCATTAGGTTGTTGTGTAGTTTAAAAGCAAATGCCTTTTATGAAAAACATATGCTAAAAGAAGTGTTCAACAAATATTATTTCCTTCTCTCCCTACCCTTTTGTCTCTTTGATGAAAAAAGAGAGAAAAAAAAAAGATGAAAACTTCTTTCATGGTAAAGAAAGGCAGTTGGAATGCCAGAGTGATTCTGATGCTGTGCTTATAAGCCAGGAGGTGAGAGAACCAAAATTTCTCAACAAGTGGCATGTAAAATTTAAAGCTCATAAAAGCTCTATTTACAAGACTATACACCTCTTGGAGTCAAAGGCCTGGCCATATCTTTGTTCTCTCAGTAATTACATGGCTTGGTAAATAGTTGAAAATTCAGAGGACACCAATCAAGCTTACAGGTGGTTGAACATGGACATAGTTTTGTACTTGAAAGGACTCACTTTGGAGATGCCCAGGAAAGAAAGTTTGAAAATTGAGTAACTACTTCTCAAAGTTTAGTTATAGACTAAAAGCAAAGTTTCAGCTAGGCAATCTTCATGAGCTGAAGAATGTTATTGATATCGAGTGGTGACTGATATCCGGGCAGGCTAGTAAGTGCCATTACATAAAAGAGCCTGATTTCCTGCTCTGTATTTTTATCACGGGTTCCAGATGGAGAATTGGATCATAAGTTTAATGAGCCGCACTTGTAAGAATCTGTAGTAGATAGAAGGGTGGTTTTCATCAAAGCTTAAGTGGTAAGGACAAAGGGACAAGATCTGAGGTTGTCATAGGAACCTCCTTCCCCTCAAGGGCCATCAGCAGGATTAAATAATGGTCATGGTGCACACTAGCAAGACTAAGGACAGGAGATAAACAAGATGGGAAAGAAAAATAACTGGGGATAGGATATAGGGGAAGAAAGAAAGAATAGAAAGAGGGTGCTAGAACCACCACTAGCAACTTGAATCACTTCACAGTCATGGGGCACCTGTCTCTGATCCCGCTCCACTTAATCACATGATTTCCAGCCACAGTCAGTATATTTATTAAGTTCCTCTTCTATATCACCTACTGTGGTAGGTGCAGTAAGCAATACAGACATGATTAGGACACGGTTAAGGCAGAAAAGAGCTTTCACCGGCACAGAAGGCTGATGACTTTGTTCCAAGGTGGGATGAAAATTACCAAAAGAGAGATTCAAGCAAAGTGGTTGAGTTAAAGGAAGCAGAGAAGACTTCTAAAAGATATAGCATTTGAGGTATTGCTTAAAAGGGTGCAAAAGACTTCAGTAGGTGAAATTGGGAGATGACATTCAAGGTGGAAGAAATGAAGTGGGCAGAGAGACCGAGGAGAGGGGTATAATATGGATAAAACCCTGTCCCCCACCTATTACTGTTTTCTATGCACCAAGCACTGTGCTAAGCAGTCTAGATGCATTACTTCATTTAATCTTGATAATAAGCCTATGAGGCAGGATTCCATTATTGTCCCTATTCTACAGATGAGAAAACACAGACCAGAGAGGCTATGTAGATCATCCAATGTTACACAACTATGAAGTGGCAGAGCTGGGTTTTGAACCTGAGCCTATTTGAGTTCAGAGTCCATGCACACAACTAACCAATGGACTATTTGCAAGTCAGGTCATGGAAAGGCATGATAGCATAGTGTGGCTCAAGGCACAGAGCATATGGAAAGCAGGAATGACAGCTGCGGCTGAACTGTGGAGCACCTTATTGACTTGTAAGGTGTGGGGTCTGGATCTGTAAACAATGGGAAACCATGGGAGATTTTAAAGTGGTGCTTTAGGAAGATTAATCTGTCAGCAGTACGGAGGATGGATGGGCAAAGAGAGAAACTGGAGGCAGTTAAGAGGCTATTGCAATACAATAGTCTGGGTGTAAGGTTGTGTATTAAGCACTTGAACTAAGGAAGCCAAAGAAGGGAATGGACAGAGGAGAGACATTGTGAAGGGAAAAGAAAAAGCAATTCGTGACTCACAGGATGTGGGTGTTGAGGGAGAGGGAGGGGTAGAAATTAAATACGGGACACAGATTTGGAAGCTTTTTAACTAGAAGAAGGATAATGCAGGGAGCCCAGCCTGGGGCTCTGTGATGACCTAGAGGGATGGGGTGGGAGGCTCAAGAGGGAGGTGATATAAGTATAATTATGGCTGATTTGCATTGTTGTATGGCAGAAAGCAACATAACATTGTAAATGTTTTTCCCCCTATTAAAAAATAGGAAATTTTCCTATTTCCAATTTTCCTCCTATTAAAAAAAAAGAATGGTGATGCCAGTCACAGTTGTGGGATGGTTACCTTGAAGAGAAGTTTGGACTTGAGACTGAAACTGGGAGAAATTTCTAAAAAGTGAAAGTTTCTTTGTAACTATAGAAATGAATGAGATGAACTTGGGGAGAGACAATAGTCAAACGTAAAAGCTTAAAGGAATGCCTCCCTTAACCTGAAATGGCAGGGAGGGACAGTTATGATGGTGGTAGATGAGAGATTGCCTTTAGGGAGGGGAGAGAAACAGCAAATTGTGAGAAAAGGATTTCAAGATGGTTGAGTGATCAACATTGTTAGTATGGTAGTGGAGTCAGAGAAGAAGTAAGATCAGAAAATACTATTGATTTGAATGATTAGAAGATCTTTAGTGGCTGACAAGGAGCAGTTCCATAACAGAGCCAGATTTCAAGAGAATGAGAAAAGAGGGAAAGTAGAGGTCACACACTGGTGTAGAAAATGCCCAGGAGAGTTTTTGTGGTGAAACTAAAGGAGCAAAATAGATACTTAAGGGGTGCTAGGACTATTGAAAGGGCTTTTAAATTGTTTGTTTTCATTTATTTGGCTGTGCTGGGTCTTCGTTATGGCATGCAGGATCTTTAGTTGTGGCATGTGGAATCTAGTTCCCTGGCCAGGGATTGAACCCGGGCCCCCTACATTGGGAGCATGGAGTCTGAGCCACTGGAACACCAGGGAAGTCCCAAAAGGGCTTCTTAGTGTAGGAATGATCCTAACACGTTTGTTAGCTGAAGGGAATATTTATTAACTAACAATCTCTAGTGCAGATGTAGAGATTAAAGATTTGGTGTCAAGTCAAGGGTTAATAGTGACTGGAACAAGATCCTGATGAATGTTAGAAAGGGTAGGTCCAAGAGATAGGTGGAATGCTTGCTTTGGCAAATATGGAAGCAATATCTATTTCTTTGAAAAATGAAAAATAAAGAGAAAAGAGATCAACTAAAGTTACAGAAGTATATGGAGATGGAGAGATGGCATTAAACGAGAAGCACTCTGAATTTTCAAGGAAATTTGTGCACCATGCGTTAACTTATCCAGAGAAGGGAAGGAGAGTGGGCATGGGACTGAGTCCCAGGAACAGGCACAGTATCTGCTACACAGAGTGCTCAATAAATATTTATTTTAATAAATAAGTGAATAAGTGACCAAGATTTAGAACAACTACTATGAAACATGAGCTATGATGTCATAGAAGATGAATAAGAATATTACAGAACAACACCCAGCAGAATGGCTAAGATGGGAAAGATAAATGATGCCATACACTACTTGAGGGAGTAGAAATCGGCACAACCACTTTGAAAAACTTTGGCAAAAAATATGTACTAAAGCTAAACATATGCATACCCCATGAGCAATCCCACTTCTAGATATATACTGCTGCTGCTGCTGCTAAGTTGGTTCAGTCGTGTCCAACTCTGTGTGACCCCATAGACGGGAGCCTACTAGGCTCCTCCGTCCCTGGGATTCTCCAGGCAAGAACACTGGAGTGGGTTGCCATTTCCTTCTCCAAGATATATACTAAAGATACCAATACCAAATACTAATATACATTAGTTAACCAAAACATAATACATGAATAAGAATGCTCATAGCAAAGCATAGCAAACTGATACACTAATAAATATTTTATGAGATGCCTGAGGTTGCTTAGGTCATAAGTAGAAGGGCTGGGATATAAGCTCAGGGCTTTCTTAATATAAAGCCTATACAATTTCCTCCAAACCAAGTTGCTATTGGATATCATTTTTTATGTGCAGCACTTTACATGTATTGTTAGTAAGCTTCACACTGTTTCACTATGTGTAGTATTACCTACATTTTACAGATTAATAAATGGAGGGTCAAAATCTACTTGCACAAATTCACACAACTCACAATTGATGTATATTTTTCTCACCCAAGAGCTTAAGTGTGAACTCAAATTTTCCTGGTTCCAAAATCCATGACCTTTTTCTTTCATCAAGGGGTGGTGGATTTTCTCAAGTTTAGAGAAATTTTAAGAAGGATACACATCCATGGGCTTCCCAGGTGGCACTATTGATAAAGAACCCGCCTGCCAATGCAGGAGACACAAGAGATGCAGGTTTGATCCCTGGGTAGGGAAGATCCCCTGGAGAAGGCATGGTAGCCCACTCCAGTATTCTTGCCTGAAAAATCCTGTGGACAGAGGAGCCTGGCGGGCTACAGTCCATAGGGTCACACAGAGTTGGACACTACTGAAGCAACTTAGCGTGCACACACACACAAATACCAAAAAATAAACAAAGTACCGTGGACTGCTGTAGTTGGAAACATAGAATGTTCAATGAGAGAATCCTTGCTAGCCTGGTCTTCACCGCCCAAACGGCAAAGATCAAAGCCACAGCCAAGAAGTGTCCTTCCCCATCTTTCTATCTGTGACCTACTTACTTTATTGTAAAAGCGTCTGAGCCAAGGTTGGCTCTAGGTGGACTGGTGAAGTGGACAACTATTATTTTAGCGATAACCCCTCACCTCATTTTTCAACCCTCTCACTTAACTGTAGACAGCACTCTAACTCATATTTAACATACACACACACACACATACACATGTATACACACATGCATGCATGCATAGAACTTTGAAAGTATTTCCTTAACAGTCTAACTTTTCATTGCAGAGGACTTGTTAAATACTCAAAGAAGTGTTCATGCCTGAGATGACTTAGTGGCTTTAAACATTCAGTTCAGGGATATAGATAAAGAACTATCCCCACTCACTTGGGTTCCAGTTCTAATTCCCTTCTCATAAGGGGTGTTCAGAGGTTTGTGAATGCATTACTTTAAGTGGAAGCAATTCCGGGAGGAGAAATTCTAACCAAGGTGGGCTGAGCCATAGAGGGTGAGGCATGTTTT
Organism: Bubalus kerabau; assembly: GCF_029407905.1. Classification (NCBI taxonomy): domain Eukaryota; kingdom Metazoa; phylum Chordata; class Mammalia; order Artiodactyla; family Bovidae; genus Bubalus; species Bubalus kerabau. Next base: position 19,140,274 of record NC_073647.1, read on the forward strand.
GAGGATGCCAGGTTGGATGTAGAGGCTCTGACCTTTGCCAGGTTTTCCTTTACTCCCACAAGAATCTTGCTGCACAAGCCCTGTTGCTCCTCTGTCCTTTTCTCAGCCTCCCTCTTCCGAGTCAGGTGTCTCGGGCTCAGAAGATGTGAATTAGTTGCCATGGTAACCTGTGACTATGCCGGATAGCCTCTTCTCTCAGCCAGTTCTAGGCCTTGGACATCTGTTCTCTGTTCACCTCTACTATAATGTTCCCAAATCTAAGCCCCGGACCATAGCCAACTTACACAGTATCTGTGTGTAGGTGGTGAAGAGGCCCTCACCTGCATGCAAAGTCAAAGAAACAAGAAAGAGGAAATGGGATAACAGCAAAACAGAGTGCTTAAAAGGAGTTCTCTGAGCACAAAGAAGTCCGGGCCACTAATTTAATTAAGAGCTTACTACCTGGCAACCACAGCAATGTCCTGTCCCTTATTTCACTTAATTCTCTCAAAGACCGTTATGAAACAAGTATCATTTTTTTTGTGCCACACTCTAGGGAAGAGAGAAATGGAAACTCAGAGAGGCTAAGTGACTTGCCTAACATTGCACAGCTGTGATTTCAACTTAGTCTTTATCTGAGTCTTCAAAACCATGTCATTGGATTACACTGAAATATGGAAGGAAATTAAGAGCTGCAGAGAAATCTTCCCTCAATCCACGTGCCTGTGAATCCCTCGAAGCCTTTCCCCTCCAATCCCCTTCCCACTCCTTCAAATGTATCCTCTCTTCAGACCTCACCTTCTCCTTCACGGACTCCTTTCTTCCACTTCAGTAACCACTTTCTACTATTCTGAGACTCTCCACAATTTCTCTCTGGCTAAATCCTCACTTTCCCCATATTCTCATGTAGATCCCTGACTTTTCCTTCCTATGGGGCATCTCTCATGGCCTGGAAAGGAGAGGGGATAGGCTAATTTTCCTGACATAAGCAGAACAGAAGACTCCTATATTGGGTTCCTATTGGCTGGGATATGGACTCAGGGCTTTCTCAATATAAAGCCTATACAATTGCTTCCAAACCAGGTTGCTACTGGATATCATTTTTTTATGTGCAGCACTTCACATGTATTGTTTGTAAGCTTCACAATGTTGCAATATGTGTAGTATTACCTATCTTTTATAGATTAATAAATTGAGGGTCAGAATTTACTGGCACAAATTCACACAACTTGCAACTGATGGATACATTTTTCTCACCCAAGAGCTAAAGTGTGAACTCAAATTTTCCTGGTTCCAAAGTCCAAGATCTTTTTCTTTCATCAAGGGGTGGTGGATTTTCTCAAGTTTAGAGAAGCTTCAAGAAGGAAGCATACACATACATGGGCCTCCCAGGTGGCACTAGTAATAAAGAACCTGCCTGCCAGTGCAGGAGACACAAGAGACACAGATTCAATCCCTCGATAAGGAAGATCCCCTGGAGAAGGGCTTGGCAACTCACTCCAGTATTCTTGCCTGGAGAATCCTGTGGACAGAGGAGCCTGGCAGGCTACACTCCATAGGGTCGCACAGAGTTAGACATGACTGAAGCAACTTAGCATGCATGCAAGCAATACTGGGAGGAGTGATTCTAACCAAGGTAGGCTGAGCCACAGAGGGCAAGACAGATAACCTCATAGCAAGTTTGTTAACTTAATCATATCTGCAAAATCTCTATTGTTATATCACATGTTAATAACATTCAGAGTTTCAAAGGATTAGTACTTGAGTATCTTTGGGGGCTGTTACTCAGCTGACCACAGCATCCAAGGCATTCAACTGTAACCTTAGAGCAGGAAGTAATTTTCATCTCAGAGTAGATGAGCCAGGACCTCATGAGACAGAGTAGAAGGCATAAGCATGGATGAAGTTAGAAGAGTTATAAAAACTTGAATTTTGTTGAAATGAAGTCAAGTAGGGATCAGATGTGGAGAAGGAAATGGCAACCCACTCCAGTATTCTTGCCTGGAGAATCCCATGGACGGAAGAGCCTGATGGGCTACAGGCCATGGGGTTGCAAAGAGTCGGACACAACTGAGCAACTTAACTAACTAACTAACTAAGGGATCAGGTGATTCCTACTTTCTGAGGACATGTCTTTTTACTTGCATGCTACCCCTACAGAGAGAGGTATAAAGGAAAGGAGGATTTAGAGATGAAGACTTCTGCTCTTCTCTTTCCAAAATAGTTGACTTATTGTTTCTTTGTCTTACCTGCGTGAGGCAAGACTTGCCTGTGTTGCTTCTCTGGCAGAGGAAAGTTGAGGAAAGGCTGAGACTCTTGCTCCAGAGACAAAAGGAGGTGGCTAGAACTCCTCTTTAGGTGAATTCCACACTCTCTGTCTCCATCTCCATACTAAATCCCCCTTTCCTCAACCTTGTTGCCAATCCGGCACCTCCTATTTCAAGGAAATGAAGCTACGATTAAGTGAAGCCCACGGTAATAAATAGAGAGTGGAGAAAAGGAGGAGCTTTCCTTAGGAGAAGCCCTCATGTCAGCCCCCTTCAGGACAGAGAAAAGTCTTCTCCATCCAGCAGTCTGAGGGAGATGAGGAACTGGGGATGACTGCCAGGCAGAGGAACCAAGAGTTACAGGGTCATAACAAATATCTTCTTTCCCTTTGCACAGGATATTGCTACCTATCTAGGAAGTAGAGACTCCCATAAACCTCTTACCACGAGCTTCTCTGCCTCATGCTTATTACAAGAAATAGCTTTAATCACATCTGGCAGGTCTCAGCTAAAGCCCAGTGAAGAGAGTGGAGAATAGGAATTTGGGGAGCTCAGATTCTTAAAATCATGGCAATACTGGTTGGGATGGGCATGTGGGGGCGTGCCTGGTCACAGACTAAATTGTCGTGGGCTTGGAGTGTCAGCAACTGCATCATAAGCTCAGTGAGGTTTTGATTTATGAGCACCAGATGCACAGCTGTGCATTGATGTTTTTTGTAGTTAACAGCTGGCTTCCCATGTTTTGTTCCTGTTCCAGGACATCATCTATTATATTGTTCAATGCTCCTCCTTATATAAAACCTCATGACAAATTCTTCTCCAAGACTGGGGCCAAGAAAAAGTTTGTTTCTCCCAGTGAATGTGTCTGCTGTCTTCTTTCAGACAATGAAAGCAATGAAACCCATCATACAGAAGTACCCCTACATCCATACCGTAGCCAGAGGGTTCACAAAAATCCTGCAGATGAATGAATTTTGAGTCTGCTGAGAGGAGGAGTGTCAGAGGTAAGGGAGAAGCCACAGACAGCTCACAGAGCTCACTCAGGACTGGGAAAGCGGGGCAAGCCACCACTTCTGGAGAGATGGACTAACCAGCCGTATACCAAAGAGCTAACAGGGAATCTAGAGAATGCCCAGACAACAACGATGACACCGTAAAATTCCAAGATGAACCATGTTGGGGCGTTCTCTAGAAGAAAAGTTAGGAGCTGAGCCTGCCCAGGAAACAGACATCAGATGGGCTCTCTTCTCAAGTATGACTGATATGTGAAGGACCAATAAGCTCTGGGAACTGGTAGTACTCAGGCAGACAAAAAAGGCCTAATTGTCAATGGGAAGTCCAAGAAGATCTACTGATCTGATAGCTTCACAGAAATGTCCTGAGCCAGCTGTGATGGGGTATAGGAGATACTTGACCTCCTAAATCCCACTACATCCCTAGTCCAGTTCAACTATATTTTCTTGCTAACCTTTTCATACTGTTCATGGGGTTCTCAAGGCAAGAATACTGAAGTGGTTTGCCATTCCCTTCTGCAGTGGGCTAACCTTTTAATGCCAACAAGTATCTGTCTAGTCAAAGCTATGGTTTTTCCAGTAATCATGCATGGATGTGAGAGTTGGACCATAAAGAAAGGTGAGCACTGAAGAATTGATGCTTTTGAACTGTGGTGTTGGAGAAGACTCTTGAGAGTCCCTTGGACTGCAAGGAGATCAAACCAGTCCATCCTAAAGGACATCAATCCTGAATATTCACTGGAAGGACTGATGCTGAAGCTGAAGCGCCAATATTTTGGCCACCTGGTGCAAATAACTGACTCCTTTGAAAAGACCCTGATACTGAGAAAGAATGAAGGTGGGAGGAGAAGGGGACAACAGAGGATAAGATGGTTGGATGGCATCACTGACTTGATGGGCATGAGTTTGAGCAAGTTCTGGGAGTTGATGACGGACAGGGAAGCCAGTCATGCTGCAATCCATGGGATCACAAGGAGTTGGTCATGACTGAGCAACTGAATTGAACTGAACCTTTTTAATTGACTATGAGATAAATGGGTTACAACTTGCAGAAATCCATGGAGTAGCCATTATAGATGGGACTATTAGCATCAAAGTATTGACATTAGGTTTTGACTTTTACCTTGGTTGCCAGGAAACTTGGTTCTGAATTATGCTTGGTTGTTTTAGTATACTAAAAATAAGGAGGGAGGATATCAGTATGTTCAGCTTTGTTTGTTCAGTTTTGTTTGTTCCCATCTCCCTACCTTTGTACTTCTTTTATTCTTTGTTAACATATTTTAATCTAATTATACCAAGAACTTAGTGATTATAGGCCATTTCAATTATTTTTGAAAGTAAAAAGGGAATAAATAAGCATATGTGAAAATGTGAAAGTGTTAGCCACTCAGTCGTGTCTGACTTTTTGCAGACCCATGGACTGTAGCCCGCCAGGCTCCTCCATGGGATTCTCCAGGCAAGAGTACTGGATTGGATTGCCATGCACTTCTCCAGGGAATCTTCCCAATCCAGGGATAGAACCAGTGAACTATCCTGCATTGGCAGGCAGATTCTTTATTGTCTGAGCCACCAGGGAAGCCCAAATAAGAATATAGATATATGAAATTGTATTTGTGGACTTGTCAAATTCTTCATATTCCCTTGCTTAGATTTAATGTGGGGCTATTGACCTTGACTCAAGCTATGCTCACCTTTGTTCTGCAGATTTGTTGCTATTGATCCAGAATGGGCCTGGGCCACGGTATGTCCTGCTAGTAGCCTGTAGAGTCATTACAGCAAAGGAAAGAAAGCATCTCATTTTGTTAGATGTCTTTACTATTCATGGCATCACAATAACACTTTCTTCAGGTTTCCTGACATAGGAACACCTAATGGCGAGATGCTTTTGATACTTCAGTAACTAAGGCTCCTTTAATGGGGTCCATGATGGACCTGCCTTGTTTTATTCTATAGTGAAAAATGTTACAAGGAAGCTGCAGTATATATTTTGTTTGTAATGATGCCTTAAGCTATTAAGGCCATTTTTTATTTTCTGAAAGCAAGAGAGATAATGCTCACTAATAAAATTCACTGCACTGCACTGCTGGTCGCTCTAGGTTTCTTCCCTATGAAGGGTTCCATTGCCCTCATGGGTCTGTGTCTCTTCTCTGTCTTTCTTGTGTCCTTGTAAGATAGGGAGGGGGGACACAGCTCTTTTAGTGCTGGAGCACTGGGCTCTTTCTGAATCACAAATAAGAGCCAGCTTAATGCAAGCTGCACCCCTTTTTTTATAGTTCCTCTCCTGATCCTGGCTTCCTTGTTTGCTTCTCCCTGTCTCCAGAGGCCAGTCTCCTTGGAGCACTGATTGTGGCCTTTCTCTGAAGACCCTGCCTTTACTCTAGTTCTACTTCCTATCCAATATCCAGACACTGAAGTGCTCCTTAACCCAACTTCTCCCTGAATTGCAAATGCAAAGGCACATGTTTTATTGTCTGTATGTATTAAGCTTCTGGGGCTTCTCTGGTAGCTCAGGTCTGGGGCTTTCCCGATGGCTCAGGTGGTAAAGAATCTGCCCACAATGCAGGAGACCTGCCGATCCCTGGATCTGGAAGATCCCTTGGAGAAAGGAATTGTTACCCATTCCAGTGTTCTTGCCTGGTGAATTTCATGGACAGAGGAGATTGGTGGGCTACAGTCCATGGAGTCCCAAAGAGTTGGACACGACTGAAGTGACTAAGACCAACACTTTGACTTGTCATTAAGCTTCTATAAAAGGCTTGATGTTAAGCACAATGCTCTGTATGGGGCAGGACAGGAAGGTGGGGGTGGGGAAGCCCCTTTGAACTGTCATCGGTCAGCATCTGGAGTACTTTAATCAGTCCTGTGATGGGGTGAGAAGGGCCAAGAGGGTCGATGAGGACAGAAGCAGGGAGAAGGACTGTGGGCTCCATCATGAAGCCAGAAAGACCCGAACAGGAGAGTCGGAAGCCATCTCAGGGAGAGGAAGCTGCAATTTCCATCTCACCCAAGTCTCTGGGTAAAAAATTGTTCACAATTCTACTGTCATATGGACCTCAGCTCCCAGTAATAAGAGACTAGCACAGAAGAATATGGCAAGAGAGAAAGGTTGAGGCTTTCTCATCTTTCCTTCGGATCAAAGCCAAGAATCCAGAAAACACACTTTTCCTCAGACACGATCCCGTGTGATGTTACACACAGGGAAGTGAGGCCAGTACCACATGCGTGGGCCTCTCTGACAACTCTGAGTACTAATAGTTCACCTGTAATCCTAATTGGAGATTATTTTTCTAGCTTCTATTTTTAAAAACCACTGGAAGTTTGACAATATAAACGTTTCAACTTTGACATTTGGTGGATCAAACCCACTCCAGATGGGTTGAAATGTCATCATCACTCTCTGACCGGACTGAAGTGTGTTAAACAGAGAGGTTTGCACAGGGGCAGGCGCGGGCGGCAGCAATGTGCAGTACATGCATCAACAACTGGCTTCTTTTAAGAAAATGTAAAAGCAATTTCCAGCTGAAATTCTCAGAAACACTATAGGAAATTAGTATAACTGATTGATGTGATCTCATCTAATAGAAATGAGAGTTGAAGTTTTATCCCTCTAGAACTGATGATTAGAGGCAAATGAGGGGCAGGTTCCCATGGCAACCATGTGGCTATCTCAGACCTGAAGGAGGCTTCTAAAGGGGAAGCTCTGAGAAGAAATATGCATGTTTAAAGGAAGAGATAGTAGACGTTTGTCTTTTAGGGACATGCTGGAGCGCTTAGGGAATTAAAAGTGATGTAGAGGTACCTCTAGAATTGTTCTGTGAGTTCTGGGGAAAGAACTTGAGTACTGTTTCAGTCTTTTGATGTGGGAGGATCATTCCTACATTGGGTTTCTCCTCTCACTCTAAGCCCCTTCCATGGGGGCGCCTTAACTGGAAGGAAGTCGGGTATTTGTGGACATTACTGCAAACCTGCTTGGGATCATGGTGGGAGTGGGTGTCAAGTGAATCCACCTTGTCCAGACCCTTCCTTTCTCCACATAGATCTGCCCTCTGCTCCTAGTGCAGCATGGGATTGGCACAATCTTTGGGGAGACAGTTGAGGGAAGTGTGGCAGGAAATCACACCTCCTTTTGTCAAAGGGTGTGGCTGAGAGCTTCCTGCTTAGTTAATAGATTAATTTTAATAGATTAAGTTCCTAGTTCATGGAAGCCACCATGGATAAGGGTGTAAGTCCAAGCCAAGAAGCACTGCTTTTCTTATTCGAAGTACTCCTCCAGCTTTCCCTGATCACTCCTAAACTACAACTGCTGCCGTATCACCCTCTTTCTACTGCCTTCTCTTCCCTCTTCTCATAAGCAAAGTTTACAAGTGTAAGTGTTCGTGTTAGTCACTCAGTCGTGCCCGACTCTTTGTGACCCCTTGGACTGCCGCCCACCAGGCTCCTGTGTCCATGAGATTTTCCAAGCAAGAATACTGGAGTGGGTTGCCATTTCTTTCTCCAGGCGATCTTCCCTGACCCAGGGATCGAACCCAGGTCTCCTGCACTGCAGGCAGATTCTTAACCAACTGAGCTACAAGGGAAGCCCAAAGTTTACAAGGTCTTCTATTATTCCCTTTCCCCCAATTCCCCTAGTTTTACTTCTCCATGGTTCTACTCCTTGTTCCTTCCTACCCCCTCTTCCTCCCACATGTATTCCCAAGGCCTTTGCTGACATCTAAAATGTCAGATTTGATAAAAATGTCTGCCCCTGGAATCTCAGAAGCCCTAAGGGGTTCCTAGGCCAACAGTATCACTGAAGGAAAAGGATGGATGATAGACTGTAACATTTTCTGAATCTCTGCTTTACTCATTCACCTAGATTGATTCCCTGTATATGTAAAATAGCCTGGCAGAGCAGACTTTATTAATCATTCCCATTCTACAGATGATGAAACTGAGACTCTCAAGATTTAAATGACTTCTCCAAGAAATTAGAGCTTATAAATACAGAATAAGGATTTGCATCCTGTCTTTCTGTCTCCAAATCTGGTTCTTCTTCCACTCCATAGGAGAGTATGGGAGCTTGAAGACCACGTGTTCTCATGAAAAGACATTATTGTAGTCTCCTGAAGGCTGCTGGAACATGGCAGGGAGATTTTTGAAGAGTTATACTGTTTGACTATTACAGCTCCAGGAGTTTTCAGCAGTGCTTGGCCTTGAGGCCTTAATCTGTTTTCACTCAGGATGATGGCAAGTAATTCATTCTGTGACCCACATGAGAATATTCTGTTGCCACCGTAGGCCTTGGATGACCTGATTCAGGAGTTCTCTCCACTCCGGTTTCTTAATTTCCACTCAGTTAGTCATTCTTTCACTTGAACATTCATTCACTCGTTCATTTGTTCAACTCTGTTGAGTATACCTTAGATGCCAGACATTAGGTAAGGAGTTGAGGATCCACTGGTGATGAAGCCATCGTCTCTTTTTCTGTAACTTGTGGTTTTCTAGTGTATTCAGAGAAACCCAGTAGATAATGGCAATGTGGTAGGGTAAGAATAGTGATACCACTATGAATTGATTTATAGCATGGAAATTTTGACCAGAGTGAGGGGATGAGGTCAGCTGTGAAGGTTTATCGTTGTAGGAATCAACATTTCCTGGCTCCCAGGTACCCACCTCCCCCTTCTTACTTTTCCTATGTGTAGCAAATACTCACAGTCACTACTTTATTTTCTAAATAGGAAATTTTGTTGGGGGAGGTCAGGGTAAGTAGTTCATCATATGAATCATCAATCAGCATCTTTAAAGAAAAATATAATGCCCAATACTCTTTCCATTGAAATTCTGGGAAATATACTAGGAAATTAGCCACAACTGACTAATGCAATCTCGTCTAATAGAAATAGTCCCGTACTAATATATCTGATCAGTTTAGAGAGATTTGATTGCCTTGGTACATAAAAAAGTAAGTGGGATGCATTTTTTATTAACCTGCTTTGTAAGTAAATGTCCCAGCATTAGAACATAATCTTTAAGTGCTGTCTTCTATACAATACTCTTCCTGTCCTTCTCCCTAGGGGTAGATGCCCATGTACACAGGAGTGACTTTTTCCTTTCTCTAATTTCCCTAGTTGAAAGCTTGCTTTCTCTGGATATCTTTCTTGGAACAGACCAGATACAGAAATTCACACTGTGGTGTAAACGGATGAAAACAACTTAATGCTGTACCTTTCATAAGATATTTGCATTTTAATGAAGACCAATTGGTCAATTTAAAGACATAAGTCCTTCTTTTAAATTTTTCATGCCCACAATCAACTTTTTAGAAACTAGTGCACAAGTCCCTAAGTCTCACACCTTTCAGAGTTAGAATTCTCATGGAAAAATGTCAGGCCCAGTAAACTTGATCCAGGGGAAATATTTTAAGGTAGAAGTAGCTCTTTCTTTTCCCCATCAAGTCCCAACTCTGGCATGCTGCTTGGGGTGACATCTGTAATTTCTCCTTACTTCTGGAAGTACTTTTGACTCAGCCCATCTCTATTTCTTTACAGTCAGCCACTGCTCAGCCCATGCAGAGATAAGTTAAGAATGGAACATAGACTTCCATAATCTTTGAGGTATGAATGGGGAAGATATTGTGTGTGCTTAGTCACTCAGTTGTGTCCAACTCTTGGCCACCCCATGAACTGTAGCCTGCCAGGCTCCTCTGTCCATGGGGATTCTTCAGGCAAGAATACTGGAGTGGATTGCCATGCCCTCCTCCTGGTGATCTTCCCAACCCAGGGATCAAACCCAGGTCTTCTTCATTGCAGGAGGATTTTTTACCATCTGAGCTACAGGGAATTGTTACAGTGCTATTGGACAATTGACCTGATTCTGGTTGGTTGGTTGGTTGAGAATCAACCTTTTCTCACACAAGAGTTCTGTGAATAAGTAAGCTCATATGTCAGCTTACATGTTCAAGTGACCACATGTGCTCTTGCACCTCTTTGAAGATAAAAGGGTTGTGGGGAGATTGCTGAAAGATGAGTAATGATAATAATGGCTTACCATGCTTTGGACACTGTGCTAAGGGAATTATATGTCCTCAGAAACTCCATATGAAGTACTGCCATTTTAAAACAAAACTGAAATTCAGATGGATTAAATACATTTCTCAGATCACACAGTAAATGTAAGAGAGAGCAATTGAACTTCAGTCTTGTACTTTTAAAACTGCCTTACAATACTGCTGTACTTTTAAAACCATTATAACAGCACTGCTACCCATGGGAGTGGGTAGATGGATATGTGAGTATTCCAAACTGGAAGGAGATGCAGGTTTGAATAATGTCCTTGGGGTAATAATGGACAAGATGTGCCCCATGGACACTAAGTGTCCCAGTCCATTGTGATTCAGTGAGACAAGAATCCTTGCAACTGTTTGGGGCTATGTTGTGCAGGGTCCAGAATGTTGATCCAAAGAAGGTATCCTTTATTCTCTATCTGCTGCTGCTGCTGCTAAGTCACTTCAGTCGTGTCCAACTCTGTGCGACCCCATAGACGGCAGCCCACTAGGCTCCTCTGTCCCTGGGATTATCCTCTATCTAGTACTTCAATTATTGAAAACCAAGTTTCAGAAGCTAAAGAAGTTTTCTGAAAGTATAAATGAAAATATTTTTGGAATTGTACAGGGGGCTTTAGAGATAAATCGCACACTAAAGCCAGAACAGAAACATATTTAATCAAAGTAATCATTCAGCTCGACGAAGCATTAGACGAGGTCTACTGTGAATTGTTTTCCCTTTGCACGTCACAGAGAAAACATCCAGTATTGTGATTACCAAGGTAATTTGTCTTAAGGTTAATAGGTGGTAAGAAAAAAAAATCATGTTTTGTTGTGTTCCATTCTACAGTGGCCAAAAGGTTCTGTTTGGCCTATATAGCGTTTACAAAGAAGGTACTGGTCTAATAATCCCCAAATGACAATCCTGGTAACTTCACAAAATGACTTCTATTGTTGGATGGAACAAGGGAGATTCTAGGTAATAATGGAGATGATTACCTGTGTGACGCTCCTTGGCCTGGGAAACCAGGGGCTTGGATTTCAATTTCAGTTCTCCCACTAATTAATTGTGTGACCTGAAGACAGTCACCCAGTTTCTCTTGAGATCAGTTTTCTCACTTATAAAATATGGGAGTTGCAGTAAAGTTCTTGACTGCCTTCTTTGCCACTTTTTTGTATGTGTGTTTATTTTCTAAAAAAGATTTCACTACTAATATGTGGGTCTTTGCTCATTGTAAAAATGTTAAACAATACCAAAGTGCCCCTTCAGCCTTCTACTTCATGTCTCTTCGAAGATAGAAATTATATTTGTAGTGTAATCTTCTAAATGATTGTCATGTCTCTATAGACATATAGATATATGTGCATAGTTTTGTGGGGGTTATTTTGAAAACATATACTGTAAAGCTGTATGTGATGTTCTGCAAGTGGATTTCTTTTTTGTTCGATAGCGTGTCTTGGGGATATTTTATGTCAGTACATATAAACCTGTCTCAGTTTTTATAACTGATGCATTGTATGAGTATACCATCATTTGCTTAGCTATTTTTCACTAATAAAAGGTTGTTTACAAATAATCACAGTTACAATTCTGCAATGGACAACCTTAAACATCTCCTTGTACGGATGTGCAAGTGTTTCCTTAGAGTTTATTCTCTGACATAGAATCGCTGGGTCTGAATATTTCAGTTTTATTAAATACTGTCAAATTGCTGTCCAAACCAAGTTACACACATGCTAGAAGTTTCATTGCAACATTATCAACACTATTTCATTTGCTGGTCTTATGGGTGAAAATAGCGTATCTGCTAACTTGTAAATTTGAACAGTTTTTCTGTGCTAATTGTCTATTTGCATTTCCTTTTTTTTTTTAACTTGCTCATTCATATCCCTTTCCCATCTCTTTTAAAGGATTCATTATACTTTGGTGGTATTGATAAAAAGGATAACTTTATGTTCATATAAATGTATATGCTTATAACTTTAAAACCATAACTGGATTATAGTTACATAATTGTAGATTACAATCTCATTTCTTAACTTTGCTTATGGTGAATATTTTATTCAGAAGTTAAAAATTCTTGATCATGTTAAATTTATCCATTTTATTTTTCTTTATGATTTCCGGGTTTTAAGTCTTGCTTAAAAAGCCTTTCTCTCTTTTTACAGTATTTTTGCTATATTTCTTCCAATATAGTAATACTTTTGCTTTTTCATATAGCTCTTTAATTCATTTGGAATTTGTGTGTATATTGTGAGGCAGAAATTTTTCTCTTTGTCTTTAATATCACTTTCATTCTGTGCATGTGTGTCTACATATATTTTTTCCCCAATCACCAAGTGTCCTAATAACATTTATCAAAGAATTCATCCTCTCCCCACTGATTTGATTCCTTGTTAATCACATACTGAGTTTCCATTTATTTACATGGATCTATTTTAGGACTCTATGTTATACTTCATTGATCTCTTTGATTATTCCTGTATCGATATTATACTATCTGAATAACTGTAGTTTTTATTAACATGTTTTGATATCTGAGAGAATGAATCTTTTTCTGATTTTCCTTTCTAAAATTGTCTTGGTTATTTTTGTATAATATCTTTTCTGGGTGCATTTTAGAATCAACTTCACATTCTACAAACATTCCTACATGGAATTTTATTGTAATTGCATTTAATTTATAGAATAATCTGAATAGAAATCACATTTCTATAATAGAGATTCATCTCACTCAGGAAAATTGTAAGTCTCTTCATTTATTCAGTTCTTCTTTTAAGACCTTTAGTATAGCGTTAGAACTTTAAATAGATTTTGGAAATGTGTTATTAGATTTCTTCAGGTTTGAATATTTTATTGTATTTCTCCTAAGTACTTTGTTTTTTTCCTATTACAAATGAAATTTGTTTTCCTATTACATTTCTGATTGCTTGTTTTGTTGACTTTGTTCATTTAACAAATATTATTTGAGTGCCTACAATGTGCCAAAATGCCCTAGGAATTAAAAAGGAACAAAGCACTTTTACTTTAGAGTTTCAGTAAGCTTTCATTGATTTATTTGGCTTTTTCAAGGCAAACAGTTATATTTTTGTCTCTTACTTCCTAATAATAGTATTTCTTACTTATTTTTCTTCCATCCTTGTATTGACTTGAACCTCCAGTACAATGTTGAGTAAAAGTGATGATATTTGCATTGTTTTATATTTCTTACTGCCAAAGCCTTTGACTATGTGGATCACAATAAACTGTGGAAAATTCTTAAAGAGATGGGAATACCAGACCACCTGACCTGCCTCTTGAGAAACTGTATGCAGCTCAGGAAGCAACAGTTAGAACTGGACATGGAACAACAGAATGGTTCCAAATAGGAAAAAGAATATGTCAAGGCTGTATATTGTCACCCTGCTTATTTAACTTCTATGCAGAGTACATCATGAGAAACACTGGGCTGGAAGAAGCACAAGCTGGAATCAAGATTGCTGGGAGAAATATCAATAACCTCAGATATGCAGATGACACCACCCTTATGGCAGAGAGTGAAGAGGAACTAAAAAGCCTCTTGATGAAAGTGAAAGAGGAGAGTGAAAAAGTTGGCTTAAAGCTCAACATTCAGAAAACTAAGATCATGGCATCTGGTCCCATCACTTCGTGGGAAATAGATGGGGAAACAGTGGAAACAGTGTCAGACTTTATTTTTCTGGGCTCCCAAATCACTGCAGATGGTGATTGCAGCCATGAAATACTTTCCTTGGAAGGAAAGTTATCACCAACCTAGATAGCATATTCAAAAGCAGAGACATTACTTTGCCAACAAAGGTCCATCTAGTCAAGGCTATGGTTTTTCCAGTGGTCATGTATGGATGTGAGTGTTGGACTATAAGGAAAGCTGAGCATCAAAGAACAGATGTTTTTGAACTGTGGTGTTGAAGAAGACTCTTGAGAGTTCCTTGGACTGCAAGGAGATCCAACCAGTCCATTCTAAAGGAGATGAGTCCTGGGTGTTCATTGGAAGGACTAATGCTGAGGCTGAAACTCCAATACTTTGGCCATCTGATGCGAAGAGTTGACTCATTGGAAAAGACCCTGATGCTTGGAGGGATTGGGGGCAGGAGGAGAAGGGGACGACAGAGGATGAGATGGCTGGATGGCATCACTGACTTGATGGACATGAGTTTGAGTAAACTCCGGGAGTTGGTGATGGACAGGGAGGCCTGGCGTGCTGTGATTCATGGGGTTGTAAAGAGTTGGACATGACTGAGTGACTGAACTGAACTGAACTGAACTGATATTCCTTACTTTTATGAGATTTCTTCAATCTCATCATTAAATGTGATTTTTATTGTATGTTTATCGTGGATACTTTTCACAAATTAAGGGTACTTGATTCTCTTCCAAATTTACCTAAATTTTTTTTGTTAGGAAAATGTTGCTAGGGCTTCCCAGGAGGTGCTAGTGGTAAAGAACCCATCTGCCAATGCAGGAGACATAAGAAACATAGGTTCCATCCCTGGGTTGGGAAGATACCCTGGAGGAGGGCATGGCAATCCACTCAAGTCCTGGAGAATCCCATGGACAGAGGAGCCTGGTGGGCTACAGTCCATAGGGTCACACAGAGTTAAACACGACTGAAGGGACTTAGCACAGCACATGTGTGCTAAGGTATATTCCCCAAAATTCAGCAGAACTTAAAGTTTCATGGGATCAAGCCAATGAATGAATTTCTAATTTTTCAGTTATCTATTGACACCAATAGAGACTTTTAAAGAAGTTTGTCTTTTAGCAATGACTCTAATTACTCACTAGCATACATACTTAAGTATTAATTTAAACAAAAATCTAAAAAAATTTAGAGTGTAAATATGGTTGAATCATATATAAGAACTCTGAGGAACCACAGAAGAAATACCAATAAAATTTTAGTGGCAAGATCAAATAAGCTATAAAGTAGAGATTAAACTCCAAGATAATATAAACAGAACCTTGGAGAAAGACAAATGAAAAATGTGAAAATTCTTGAGATTAATTAACCCAAAGGACCACATTCAAATAGTCAGTGAGGTGTAATCAACATGGGTAAGAATAACTTGAAAATATTTGTTACGATTGTAAGCTCAATGAAGTGAATAAAAGCAACAACATTTTATTAATACTAAAAGAAGATCTGCTAGAATGGTGTGTGTCATATTGAGAATGACTGGATTCATGAAATAATTTGGGGCATCTATTGAGGTGATCATATAATTTTTGCTTCAGTCTGTCAATTGCATTAATAAATAACCTAATATTATGCCATATTTGTTTCTCAAGAAAAATCTTACTTATCATGACTCATGATGTATTTTTCTTTTAATACATTACTGGATTGGAAGTGCTAATATGCTATTTGGTATTCCACATCTATGTTCCTAAGCAAGTTTAGCCCTCTTTTTTCTGCTATATTTGTCCAATTTTTGGCATCAAAGGTATGCTAGTATTGCAAAATGAATGAGAAATATTCTTTTTTTCTGTGATCCAGAATATTTTATGATGTATGCAAATGTTTTGTTTCTTAAGAATTTTATATAACTTGCCTATTTAAACTTTGGGGCCCTGTGCTTTTTTTAAGGGTAGATCTATGATTACTTTTCAGATTATTGGTACATTCAGATTTTCTACATCTTCTTGAGTGAATTTTAGCAATACATTTTTTTCCTAGAAAATAATTCATTAAGTATAGATTTTCAAAATTTTAGTGTAATAAAATTAAATGTAACTACATTTAGTACAACATAAAATATCTTCCATATATTTACTTATTTTAGCTATTGTTTCAAACATTGCTAATTTATGCCTTCTATCTGTTTTACTTCTTCAGACTTTTCCAAAGGTTTATCTAATTTTAGTGGCTTTCTCAAATAAAGTGTTTCAGGTTTTATGGATCAACATTACTTATTGATATTTTTGTTTTTTGTTCTTGTAAAAATTTCTTTGAATTATGTTTTGATATTTATATTTACTTTTACTATCTCTGATTAAGTTTGTTGTTTTTTAACTAACATCTTGAATTTTCTTTTTGTTTGTCTTTTTTATTAGAGGAAAATTACAATGTTGTGTTGGTTTCTGCCATACAACAATGCAAATCAGTCATTATTATATATATATATATACACACATATATATACATATATATATATATACATATATATATATATATATTCTCCCTTTGAGCCTCCCTCCCTCTCCCCCCATATTTAAAACTTTGATATCTCCTTTAAGAGCCATTTTGGCTGTGCTCCATGGGTTTTGCTATATGATTCAATTTTAATTTTGATATTTTTCTCGTTTTTTCACAGTCATTTTAGCTTTATTTATTTTTTAAAATATAAATTTATTTATTTTAATCAGAAGCTAATTACTTTACAATATTGTATTGGTTTTGCCATACATCAACATGAATCCGCCACGGATGTACACGTGTTCCCCATCCTGAACCCCCCTCCCACCTCCCTCCCCATACCATCCCTCTGGGTCATCCCAGTGCACCAGCCCCAAGCATCCTGTATCCTGCATCGAACCTGGACTGGCAATTTGTTTCATATATGATATTATACATGTTTCAATGCCATTCTCCCAAATCAACCCACCCTCTCCCTCTCCCACAGAGTTCAAAAGACTGTTCTATACATCTGTGTCTCTTTTGCTGTCTCGCATACAGGGTTATCATTACCATCTTTCTAAATTCCATATATATGCGTTTGTATACTGTATTGATGTTTTTCTTTCTGGCTTACTTCACTCTGTATAATAGGCTCCAGTTTCATCCACCTCATTAGAACTGATTCACATGTATTCTTTTTAATGACTGAGTAATACTCCATTGTGTATATGTACCACAGCTTTCTTATCCATTCATCTGCTGATGGACATCTAGGTTGCTTCCATGTCCTGGCTATTATAAACAGTGCTGTGATGAACATTGGGGTACACGTGTCTCTTTCCCTTCTGGTTTCCTCAGTGTGTATGCCCAGCAGTGGGATTGCTGGGTCATAAGGCAGTTCTATTTCCAGTTTTTAAAGGAATCTCCACACTGTTCTCCATAGTGGCTGTACTAGTTTGTATTCCCACCAACAGTGTAAGAGGGTTCCCTTTTCTCCACACCCTCTCCAGCATTGATATTTTTCTTTAACCTGGAGTCATTGAAAAGGATTTCTTAAATTATGTAGAAATTCTTTAAAAAATTATTTTTGTTAATCATTGTTACTAATTTCCAATTATACTGATATGTTCTCAGAGTATGTAGCCTTTATGTTCTCTGTTCTTCCTAATTTGTTAAGCTTTTTTGTAACCTTATGTACAGTCAAATCTTGTCCAAGGCTTACATGTGTTCAAGGAATGTCAATTCTCTGCTTATTGCATATGTTCCTGTACATGTCTATTGTATAAAACTAATTGTGTTCTCCAGATTCTCATCTTTATTTATGTTTCCACTTGATTTGTTGCTGGGTTTCTGAAAGAGAGGTATGTACAAGTTTCCCATTAATGTTGTAGGCTGCCAATTTCTTTTTGTTTTCCTATCAATATTTATTTCGTTTGTTTCAAAGTTATGTTTTTGTGAATAAACTAACAATTAGTATATCCTCTTTATGTATAGCAACCCACTCCAGTACTCTTGCCTGGAAAATCCCATGGATGGAGGAGCATGGTAGGCTATAGTCCATGGGGTCGCAAAGACTCGGACATGACTGAGCGACTTCACTTCATACCTACTTTATTTTTGTTAGCATTTTCTTCATGTGTCTCAATTTATTTTCAAGTCTCATGTGTCATTTGGCTGAAAATGTGTCTCTTTTAAACAGGCTAATTATCTTTTAACAACAAGAGTTAGCTCATTAAGATTTACTATGATTATTGATATCAGAGATTACCTTTGCCATCTTGTTTTACCTTTTCTAATTATAATAATTTCTTGTTGTTTCCTTTCCAGCAACTTATTGAAAATAGCATTTCTTGTGTTTATTTTTTGTTGTTCTCAGTAATTTTTTGGAAGTTTTGTGTTTCATGTCCTAGTTGTTACCCTTAATTTCTTTAAAAATATTTAAGCATGCATTGTCTTTACATTTCTAGAATTTATAATTACGTACTCATCCTGAAAATGACTGCAGCCATAGCAATAGTTTATTTTCCTTTTCTCTTTTCTTCTAAACCCCATAATGTTGCATATAGAGTTCATCTGGGATTTAGTTCCATATTGTTAATATTTTTCAATCAATAATTATTTAGGCTTTATTATAATTTTTACTGGCTTCTTTTTATCACCATTATTTCTTTTACTCATATCATTCCCTTGGGTTCATGTTTCATTTGCTGGAGTACATCCTCCAATAATTCATTCAAAGATAAATTGCTGTTGGTAAAATATCTGAGTCTGTGCATACTCAGTGAAAAACACCTTCATTTCACACAGCCCTCAACTCTCCAACTTAAATGATGGTTTTTCTGAGTATAATATCTTTACTTGTAAATTATATTTATTATCCATTTGAAACTAATCCATTACTATTTTGTTGAGTATTACTGATGAGTGATCTCATGTTAGCTTGATTTTCATCCCTGTGCAAGTAGCCTATTTATTACTTTGGAAACTTTCACAGATTTTTTCTGTCCTTGGAGTTCTGAAATTTCACCATAATGTAGTTTAGGTATAGACACTTTATTAAGCTAGATTTCCCAGCAATTGGTGTATGGTATTTATTTGAAGATTTTTGTCTTTCCTCAACTCTGAAAAACTTTATACTGTTGTTGTTTGATAGATCACTTTTTTCTTTCAATTTTCTTTGTTATTCTTTAACTCCTCTTTACTTTGTTTCTTTTTTGAGCAGGGCATTAGTCCCAATTCTTGAGTTTGGTGGGTCTGTTTTGTGGAGACTGTTTCTCCCAAATGTTTGTAGATTTTTACTTTGTGCTTACCTTGGGTTTTGAGAAACCCTGCTTGCCTCTAGGTGATTTTTTTTTTTTTTTCCTACAGCATGAACACTTGTCAAGAGATTCAGAAGGGACAGGACATACTGCTGGATTGAATGTGTAAATCATTCATCTCAGGGCATGGAGGCCTCCTGTTTCTCCTGGCTTTCTCCAGCCACCTGGGTCCTGGCCTTGCTTCACTAACCCAAGCATCCATAATAATTAGGACAAACACTTATTCTACCCACTCCCTGACACAATTGGGTAAAGGAGAATTAAGGAACCAAATCACTTAGCTGCTCAAATGGGATATTATAACAAATGATGGTTTTCCCATGGCTTCCATATACTACTTGTATCTCCTACCTCTGGACTTGGAGATCGTTTAGAGTGATACCTACCTTATTAAACCATCATATGTTTTAGCCAGTACTTTTCTCCATTAATCTTATTCTTTCCACCTTAACCCTAAAAAGGATTCCTCAAAATTTGTTATGCAAATTATATTTCTTATTTTACATTTTTGTTGTTGAGATATTAATTTCAAACATATTTCTCCTGTCATTTATGGGGATTTGGGGAGAAAATCAGACATGTGAGCCCAGTCCATCTTTAGTCACTTTGCATAGGAATAGGCTAGCTATGGACCTATTTCCTCTCTCCCAACTATAATCCAAGCTGAAATACAGAAACAATTTTCTAAGAAGTGCCTCATGCAGATTTTTAAATTGTGAGCAAAGTTGAGCAATCCATAAGATGATGGTTTGTGAAGAATGTTCTGGGCCCAAAGGGAAGGATTCTAATAGACTATAAAACATGACCCGCAATTATTTTTAAAATTTGCTGAATCTAGATACAGTGCAGAATGTACCAAATTTTTAGATGCTTTGTAGGCTGATTGTCCTCATGGAACATTGATTTAAGGGGCCTGTATTTAGAGCTTCTATTTAAAAAGAATAAAGAAAGGCATAATTTTAAAATTCAAACTTGTAAACATCCAAGGCTTAAAAATTCAGCTTTTTCCACAGATCAGAGCTTGTCAATTTAAGATCAGATATGAATCCAATGTGTTAAGTATGTTAAAGCAAGAATTTTTAATGGAGTCATGTCATATTGGAAATAGTACTGGTCTGGCAGTCCGATGGCAGTGGGAAAAAAGTGTTTGGCAGCATCAGAATGGCTTCATCAAAGACAAAAGGAGACGTGATTTGCAGCTGAAAATTTCAGATTCACTATAAAATTAACATACACGCCTGATGGGTTCTCATCTAATAAAACTGAGAGTGGGTGTTTTCTTTCCTAAAGGCAAAACAACTTAATAAAATTAATCTATAGTGTGCAAAATGCTTAGGTACTACAAAATTTCAGTGATGCATTTTTCATTAAATGAGTGGGTAAATATAATTGTCTATGCAAGAAAGTTTGAGTTCTTACTCTAATTTATTTAAATTAGAATAAAAGAACTTATGTAATGACTCATCAGTGTCGGGGAGACAGAGGAGGGGGCATTATTTTGTTGTGGTTCCCACGATTGGATGAAGAGGGATGGTTTGAGTTCCATATGAGCTGGATCTAACAGGACTCTTCCAGGACTCATTTATTCTTCTCAGATACCTTAGCCCCAACATAAAGGGCTAGGTAAACCCTTTACTATCTCCATCTAGGTTTGCCAGTATATGTAGAACACTATTGTTGTGCGAAAGCCAACTGAGCCAGGGAAAAGGGAGCTAGGCTAGAGCCTGGCCTTTGTATTAGTGTCATGGTTTGCAGAGTAATCCTAACAAGGAAAAGAACAGGCCAGGGGCAGAACTAGTCTAGCCAGCCCAGTGGTATGTGTATGTGTGTGTTAGGAGAGGGGGGCGGAGGGGTTAAGGAGCAAGCAGCTGCTTGGGTTGATGTAAAGAGGACCCAGGCACAGAGGCCTCTTTTCCCAAAATCTATGTCTCATCTGCCTGTCCTTTCTACCAGAGATTCCAATGTTCGTCACTCAGTCCTTTAAGAAGTCTCCTTTTAACCTGCAATTACTCCTGAGAGGTATAAATTATTTATATCTCACCGCTTCTCTCAAACTCCGGACCTGGACAGACCCATATCCATATTGCAGTTATCTTACTTATCATCTTAACTTATATTAGTCTTAGTTTACACATCTATCAAATGGCGATGATAATCTCTACCTTCAAAGTTGATATATTAAATGAGAAAAGCAAATGTAGAAGTACCTGGGAAAATGCTAGACACGCAAGCTGTGTCCTTACTTCGTTGGTATCAGTCAACTTATGAGGGAGGTGCTAAGGCAGAATGTATTCAAAGTGTCTAGAGGAATGGGGTTCAGCCAAGGGAAGCAAGATCCATAAAGGCCAATATTGCCTCAGAATTATTAGTAGGTTCAGAGAAGGGATATCTGGACCTGGGACCTGGAGATAACAAGCAGCAGCAGTAGCACAAGCCTGCTGTTAACCAGCATGATGGTTCAGAAGAGGCTCAGCCTTAGTTCTCAGCCAGTGGAGGATGACTTTGCTTATTAGGTATATGATATTGGGCATGTTATGAATCTCACTGAGTCTCAATTTCCTCCTCTGTAAAATTGAGAGTATAATAGTGTATTCCAAAGAATTATTGGTAGCCTTAAATGAGTTCTTATGCACACAGTGGTTGGCACAAGTAAGTGCTCGGTAAATATGACTTGCCATTAATATCATAAGCATCTCTATTATTGTGATTATTACTTTTTAATATCTGTGTGCATATCTTTATTTTATGGGATATTTTAAAATATTTATATTTTTATTATTCTCTTTTTGGCCACATGGTGCAGCATGTGGGATCCTAGTTCCCTGACCAGGGATTGAACCCATGCCCCTTGCCTTGGAAGTGTGAAGTCTTATCCACTGGACTGCCAGGGAAGTCCCATAAAAATATTCATATTTTTCTCCATAAATGATACTTAAATTCAGTTTAATTTCTGAGTACTCTGCTTCATCACTATGAATGTTACCTAATATTATTTCTTCTTATTATTGTACTCCAGGGTTAACAAATTACTTGAAAGTTCCAGAGCACTCAGTTCTAGGACTAGATTTTGGGTGAATTGAGGAAAATTGAGGATTCTTTTTTGTGTTATCTTATTTCTCATTTCAGGGTCTTTCTAGGGCTGGTGGTACTCTCACCCAGGTGTCCAGTGTTCCCCTTTGGCCTTTTTGTGCTCTGCTGTTTCATATACTGTGCTTCAGAGTTTCTGTAGGGATGACTCCAACACTCATTCATGCTAAGATATGAATGGGTATTAATTCAGATGCTGCACCTTCCATTGAATTTACACTTTTAATAAGGGCTTAATTTCTGAGTCCATTAGTTATTTCATCCCCTTCAAACTCCAGGGAAGGATTAGCAATAAACAAGTGGCTCATGTACAGACTTTTTATGGTCAATTTTTCGTACAAACTAGGAAATGAAAAACAGCTTGTGATGGAAGAAGCTTAGAACGACACGACCAGGGCTTGTGAGAAATGACCTGAGCCCAAAGAGAGAGATTCTAATAAACCAGGAAAATGACTTTCTTAACCCCCATTGTTCACTGACGTCAACCCCAAAGGCCCAGG
Source organism: Bubalus kerabau (assembly GCF_029407905.1). Classification (NCBI taxonomy): domain Eukaryota; kingdom Metazoa; phylum Chordata; class Mammalia; order Artiodactyla; family Bovidae; genus Bubalus; species Bubalus kerabau. The sequence continues at coordinate 19,163,097 of NC_073647.1, forward strand.
CCCAGGTGCTTAACAGGTTTGCAAGTCACACCAATTTAAGATCCTTAAACTTTGGGTTACTTTCCAGCCAGATAAAATGGGGAGGCAGGAGTTTGACAATATGTGTTTTAAAACCCCAAATTAGAAGAATGAAGAGGTTCATCTTGACCTTTTGTTTTTGCCATTTCGTTCCCCATAATATGTTTAATCAGGTAAATGCTAAGTTTAGGGTCAACAGAGGATGAGAAGGTACTTTGGGTACCTGAATCAATTATTACAGTCTTTAAAAGAAAATATAATATCCATATGCTCTTTCAAGATAAAATTCTCAAAAACACTCCAAAGAAATTAGCCCTTAAGTGACTGATGTAATCTTCTCTAATCTAAATAGTCCCTTACAAATACATCCAAAGAATCTAGAGAGTTTAGATCGCTGAGGTTCAGGGAGAGATTGAGTGGGATGATGTATTTTGTGATTAAGCAGCTTGGTACATTAAAGTGCCATTGTTAGAACATAGACTTTAAGTGCTTTCCTCCATGCATCCTTCTTGCTCCCCCTTGCTCCCCCATCCATTGGTGATGTCTCTCTCTTACCCTCTGATGGCCTTTACTTCTTTCTGAATTTCCCCTCAAAACTTTAGACTTTTAATTTTTTTTGCATTAAATCAGGCAAGAAAAAAATCACACTGTGTTGTGAACGAATAAAGTAGCACAGCTCAACAAGATATTTGCATTGTAATAAAGGACATAAAGTCCCAAAGATAGAATTTCAAGCACTAGTAATTATGGAGTAAGGGGCTTCCTGGCCAGATGGAGCTTTATTATGTTTCCTTTTACTATGCTCCTGCAATATTTAATTAGGCTCTAGTCACGTCAACCTGGACTTTTTAATCCTCTAGCTTGGATAAGAAGTTATAGGTATCAGGCAGTAGCTGATGAGAAGAGGCTCCCTCTGGGTTCGAGGTGGAGTTAGCAAAATGTGGCACATATAGGCTTCTAATTGTTTTCAAGCAGACTTTGTTCACCAACACAGGAAATTGAATAGTATCCGATACTCATTCAACGTGTACTCAGCAAATGCTCTTATGTGCCAGGTACAATGTTAGACGTTGAGTTACAACAATTAATAAGGCAGAGTTGTTTTCTTGGAAGAGCTTAGATTCTATCAGGAGAGACAAGTAAATATTAACAAATACAAAGTGATTAAATGGTTAGCCATTTGAATAAAATATCTGAATCCCTACCTGACCTTTTATACCAAAATAACTTCCAGATCACTCAACAAGTTAAAACTCTAAAAAAGAAAAAAACATAAGATACTAGACAAAAACATGAGTTATTGTTTTTACAATCTTGCAATGAAGGAGACTTTTCTAACAAAGCATGCTACAAAAATCAGACACTATTAAGGAAAAGATTGACACCTTTAACTACACAATATTATTTTTATGGCAATGAATAAGCAAACTAAAAGGCAAATGACCAACTAAAGAAAATCATGTTGCACATATAACAAAGGATATTTAAAATCCTTATTAAAATAAAAAACAATTTAAAAAATGTATATATGAAAAGCTTTTACAATGCATGAAGGGCAACGATCTCACAGAAAAAATGGACAAAATTTTAATGGAAAAATAAATATTCAAAAGACCTAAAAAGTTCGACTCAAACCTAATGATAATTGTTTAAAGACAAATCAAAACAATAAGATATGATTTCCCTACTACACTTAAAGGTTTTATAAAACCTAATATTTTTTAGAATGTAGGGATTCACAAACTCTTGATCACAATCAGTTGGACTATAACTTATGGGCATACTTTTGGAGGGCAATTTGATGTAATAATCAAGATTGTAGAAGGCCATACTCTTTAACCCAATAATTCTACCTCTAAGAATTATCCTAAGGGTATATGAATATGAACATGCAAATGCACATTTGTAAAAAAATGTTCACTCTTAACTCTTTCTAATAGCAAACCAAACCAAACTAAGGTACAGAACAGTATGATCCTACTTGTGTGCAAATAGAGCATATACAGATATTCTTGTATATGCATCAAACATTTTTTGAAAAATACATAAGAAACTGTTAAAAGGGATTGCCTCGAGTTTAAGACTGTGCTGGAAAGGATATAAAAATATTCTACTTTTTATTTCATAATCTGCACTGTTTGTATATTTTAACCCTGGGCACATAATTACTACTATTATTATTAGATAAATACTGTTTTATATGTAACTGAAATACAATAACACATGCCAACAATAATTATACATACCATACATATAATTATAAAGATAGATGAAAAGCCAGATAAAAATACAAGCTGCTTTACTAGCACAAGGGCTGGTGACCTAAGCCAGATAACAGAGCTGTGTGCATGGTGGTGGCGGCATCTGTGCTGAATTTTGACAGACAGTGGAGAATTAGGTGAAAGAGAAAGTAGGGGTTATTCCAGGCAGACAAAATATTCACATATCAGAAGTTGTTGGTTTGGGCTGGTGTATGGTGGGAGATGTTGGGATGGAGGGTGCAGACAATTGAAGCTGGAGATGGAATTTGAGACTGGATATTATGAAGGACTTCGCCGATCAAGCTAACTACATTACTAAGGTCTCCAAGAGTAGTTTTCATAGAAATGATGAACTAAAAGGTTCACACTGTGGTGTAGAGGAATCAAAACAGGTATTTGCATTTTAAAAAGGGACAGAATGTTCCAAAGGTCTAATTTCGAGCATTAGAAATTAGGGAGAAGGAGTCTTCTTCATATCCTTCAATTCACACATTTATGAGAAGATGACACACCTGGTAATCTGGATATTAGTCTGTTCCGTTCAGGGAGGCGTCTGCCACCCTACTGGAGATGGCGGAAGATTCTATTTTCCAGAAGCCCCCTTCTCTGGGACTGGTTAAATGAGGTTAGGGGAGAGAGGGAGGCTTCCATGGTAACAAGTCAGTTGTGTTCAGAACCCTGCAGACATGTGCTGCTGAGAGGAAGTGGAAGGCAAATGGGGGTCCTAATCAGCCAGGTCAGCTGGTTTCTCTCCATTGACACTACATGGTAAAGGGAAAAGTGCATAGGTTTTGGAGTCAGACAGACCAAGATTTTATACCGGCTTTGTCGCTTGCTAGCCCTGCGATCATGAGCAAGTTACTTAATCTTTCTGAGGTGCAAGTTCCATGAAGGATGGTGTAAAATTGTACATACAAAGCACTGAGCACTGATATGTAGGGAGTAATTGATAAGTGTTAGCTTTTATACTCATGATTATTCTCTCTTCATGCGTCCACTGAGGATTGCCATGATCTTTGTCATATCATGGAGAAGGAAACGGCAACCCACTCCAGTATTCTTAAGTGGAAAAATCCCATGGACAGAGGAGCATGGAAAGCTATAGTCCACGGAGTTGCAAAGCGTCGGAGGTGACTGAGCACATACGCATCTATATCTATGCGCTGTCATATTAAGAATAATTATCATTATCCATGCTTACCCATGAATCTTACAGAAGCTCTGTCTTTTTCTCCCAGAAGTCCACCAAATACTACTATTATTGTTGTTTTTGCTCTTACCATTCCTTCTTCCCTATGAGCCTACCATGGGTTATTATTCTTCCTGTTGTCATTATTATTATGGCTGTCACTAACATTGGCTTCACTCCACGAGTCTTCCCAGGATTACCCTGTCTCCAACTCATGACTTCTCCAAGCCCCACCACTGGAGGGAGCAGCAGAGCTGAGACACTGTCTCCTTGTGCTCCTTTCCAGAGCTACCTAGCCTACCTTTAGCAGGTGTAGACAAGGGGCCAAGAAGGCAAAAGTGAAAAGATTTTCTCTCTCAGTCTCCCATTCTGCTCGCCAGGGTCTTAGGGTCTTCTGCAGTTTGGGTTTGTATCTTCTGCTCCTTTCCTCCTTGAGGAAGTGATTGAAATAAGTAAGCTCTACCAATGGATGGAAATAAGCCAGCTTGTTTCACCCAGAAAGCCAAAGAGGATCAAGGAGTTAAGAGAAGGTGAAAGAACTTCTCAGATGTGGATGGAATCTATCAGCATAGCCCCAGAAATTCATAGACCCAGGAGGTATAAGCACAAGCTAATGAGAGCAATTTCTTTCTACTGGGCTCTTCTTACACTGTGACAAACACATTACAACCTTACTACACTCAGATGAATTGAGAACTCATTATTCTTCTCCTGCAGATGAGGGAACTGAGGCTGGGAAAAATTAAGGGACTTATTCAAGGTCACGGAGCTAGTAAGGGGCGTCACTGGCATGTGATCTTAGGCTTGCCTGATGTCTGGGCCAGGAAAAAAAAACCCTTGAACCTGAGAAGTCTAGACTGTAGTTTAAAGAAAAAAAGAAGGAAAAAAAAAACCTTGAACTTGAGAGACAGCTCAAGGTTATTTCTCTCTCTTTTTTTTAAATAATTAATCTATTTTTTAAATTTTATCAAGGTTATTTCTATTCATATTTCTGTGATTACCTCAGGTTGTGATTTTTATAATTTTCTCTTGTATTTTCCTTGTAGATTATTGTGACTTTGTAGCCTTCATTTTTTGTTTGCAATTAGTATCTTTCAAACCTCACTAGTTGTTTTCTCTATAGTTTCCAAGAAAATAACCCATAGGAAACAAGACTTAAAGCTATTTATTGACCATTTACCTACTGCGTGCTAGGCACTTGACATACATCATAGCTAATCATCATAACCACTCTCAGAATGGGGCACTATTATTATTCGCTTCCATTTGACAAAAGGAGAGACTGAGGCTCATAGAGTTTTAGTGGATGTGCAAGGGCATGCTGCTAGTAAGTTGCAAAATGGGAGATTCAAACCTGGGCTCGCTCACTCCAAAGCTCTTATTCTTCACTACAGCATAAAATGGTCTGTTCACGTTCCATGCCACATCAAAAGGGTTTATGGCTTGCTTTTGGCCAGACAAGGAGAAATAAAAGTATCACTGTGTGTTAACCTTTGGAGGATGAGAGGGGACAGTATAAATGAGCACAGAACAATGCCTAGGGCCCATGAAAGAAAGAAGGTGTGTGAGCTGCTGGCAGACTAATAAGTGTCCCCAGGAGTTTATAACAACAAACCCCTCAGTATGGAGTTTTTTCCTTCAAAAGGGTGACCCTTGAACCACACTGAATGGCATCTGGAACTATGATGTGCTACAGGAAGGATTTTTTTCTCTTTTAGACTACCACGTTGTTAGAAGGTTTGGAATGAAATTTTGGAAGAAGTGTGTGAGGTTTGAAGGAGTAGGGGCGAGCTCGATTATTCTGAAGGAAGGGAAGGTAAATGATATTTCTTCTCTGTCTTTGGGAGGTTCTTCAGGAGGATATGAGTCACCGGAAATTTGTCTGACAGGGCCCTTGTTAAAAGGTACTCAGGAATCACAAATTTTCCCTACCAGGTCTTCCTTTTTTAGATTCTCTAATGTATGCCTGGTGTGTAAAGAGAGGGGATTTGCTAAATGTTGATTCTTCTGATGTTATAAATTGGTCAGTCGTGTCATAATGGTGATCCTAGCAAGCCTCAAAGTGGCCTTTTTCTACTTTGTCCCAAAGGATTGTCAGGTCTGGCGCCAGCAGGGATAGCTGCTGAGGGAGTATTCTTGCCTAGAACTTTTTTTGAGGCCTGCCACCATCCAGCCTGCTCTTTGTTCCCCTTTGAGCCTGGCCTCATTTGGCTCTTCTCCCTCTGGTATGCCCCTAGCTGGAGTGCCAGCCAAGTTGTTGCCCTTCACACACCCCACCGCAGACTGATAGTCCTTCTCCCTTTGCTGGGCTGCCAGGGAGAGGATTTATATCAGGATTGCTCAACTAAGAAATACCCAGTGCTGTAAAATTCCAATGTTCGCTCTCTGATACGTTTTTGTCCTTTCGTAATGTTGATCCTTAACCTTTGTTGGAGAACCTTCATGGAAGAGTCTGCCTTTGAATGATTTGTCTTATGTTGAATATTCTTTGTGTCAAATTCTTTTAGTTGCTCAGTCTCTTCTGCCTCCACTGTCATTGACCCACTATCAATGAAGACAGGGTTTGCTTAACAATAAGACATATTCTGTTTTATGTGTATATTCACTCTCATCTAAAGAGAGACGTTTACTAGTGGAGTTCTCTATGGAGGTCTGAGCCAAACCACAACCTGGCCATTTCTGTAGTCCTTTCTCAATTGTTGGACAAGTGGTAATATTGTATAAAATAACCCACTGAGGAAAAGTGAGTTTTTATTACTACAAAACTATTTCTAACCTAACCTTCCTCCCACGTATGCCACCCTTCTGAGCCTTCAATTATGGTAGTAGGTGGCAGTAGGAAAGCAAAAGAAATCCTAAAATCACCAACCATGAAATCTTGTCTCTTAAGGCTTACGTTTCTGATAGGTGGCTCAGCTGGTAAATAATCCACCTGCAATGTGGGAGACCTGGGTTCAATCCCTGGGTTGGGAAGATCCCCAGGAGAAGGTAAAGGCTCCCCACTCTAGTATTCTGGCCTAGAGAATTCCATGGACTCTGCAGTCCATGAGGTCACAGAGTAGGACACAGCTGAGTGACTTTCACTTTCACTTTTCAAGTTAACAATATTTTACTACAAAAAATGTTTTTATGTATGGGCCTATAATAGGCAGATGGGAACCTGCCACTTCAGGGATAAATTTTGAGACCTCCTGAAAACTGTTAGATAACTAGATAACTAGTTTTACAAGAATGTTCTCAACCTTAGCTGTGCATTGAAATAACCTGAGGAGCTTTAGAAAAACACATTTCTGGGCCCCAACTCCAGAGATTCTGATTATTTAATGTGGAAAGCAGGATTTTTAAAATCTCTTCAGATGGTTGTAGTGTGTAGCCAAGATCTAGAATAATCATTCTAGATTCTTGTTATACAAAGTGTAGTCTGTACATCCACAGCATGGGCATCACCTGGGCACTTGGCAGCAATGCATAAACTCAAGCCCTGCCTCAGATCTACTGACTTATCATGTGCATATTCATAGGATCTGTTGGTAGTTCATATGCACATTAAAGTTTGAGAAACACTGTTCTAGAAGAAATGTGAATTCTTGTAAAGCATCACCTGGGAAGAACACTTTTGCATCACCAACCAATCTGCTCACTGGCATTCTGGGTTTTCTAAAATATGGCATATAACCCCTATATGCCATATATAACCTCTATAACTCTCAGCTGAAGATGACATGTCTACATCACTCTAATAAAGATGAATTCTCCTACTTCAGAAAAATGAGGAAAAGTGTAGATAGCTCTGGATCTAGCTTTGTTTCTTCCTGGTCTGTCTTATAAGCTTGGATACCTTTCTTTGTAGTCTTCCAAGACATATCAGTAAGGAGTAAAGTGCCAAAAGACTAAATAAAATAATGATTTTCTTTTCCCCACAAAGAAAGGCAATACTACATATGCTAGCATGGCGAGTTTGATGTCGATCCCCAACAAACTTCTAGAATGGATTATTAAGAAGATGTTTTCTGAGCCCTTGGAAAGGGACTTACTAATCACTAGGAACCAGCATGGGTTCATTAAGAGCAAGTCATGCCAGACTAAGCTCATTTCCTTTTGGATGGGCTTGCAAAAGGAGGCTGCAAAAATAATTTACCTGGGCTTTGGCAAGGATCTTGACAAACACTTCCTGTGATGTCCTTTCAGGCAGGTGAAGAAATGGTGTGAGCTTGAGCTAATAGTACGGATGGTTGAATGTTTAACTCATTAAATGTGTGTTAATTGCTCAGTCGTGTCCGACTCTGCGACCCCATGGACTATAGGCCACCAGGCTCCTCTCTTCATGGGATTTCCCAGGCAAGAATACTGGAGTGTGTTGCCATGCCCTCCTTTAGGGGATCTTCCAGAGCCAGGGATCCAACCTGCATCTCCTGTGTCTCTTGCATTGGCAGGTGGATTCTTTACCATCAGAGCCACCAGGGAAGTGGTATATAGCTTGGTATACAGCTTCCCTTATGGCTGAGAAGGTGAAGAATCTGCCCGCAATGCAGGAGATGGGAGTTCGAACCCCAGGTTGGGAAGATTCCCCTGGAGAAGGAAATGGCAACCCACTCCAGTATTCTTGCTTGGAGAATTCCATGGACAGAGGAGCCTGGCAGGCCACAGTTCATGGGGTCCCAAAGAGTCAGACACTACTAAGCAACTAACTCATTAAATGATCACATACAACATGAATACATTTAGTACATTATTGTAAACCCAGGAGTACAAGTGCTTTCCAACACTTGAATAAAGGTGAGACATTGACTAAATTGGAGATTAAGACAAAGCTTGTAGGGATATCTGTGTACATTGTACAACAAAAAATAAAAACCCTCATTGTGGTCACCATCAGGTCTTACACTTACACAGTACTTTTCTGTATCGTAGAGCACTTTCACATATATTATTTCATCCTCAACACAAACCTGCAAAATTAAAATAGTGATTATCTCCATTTTACAGACATGAAAACTGAGATTAAAGATTCAGTAATTTTCCAAGGGGACAAATAGTTGTGAAGCTGAACATAAAAAAAAAAAAAAAAAACAACTCTTACAACTTCCTATTTGTCACAATGTGACAAATATGAAGCTGTATATTTCAGCTCTAAAATTAACTACATAAATTCAGAGTGAAGGCAAGGCTTAGCAGTACTTCTATAAAAGGCATAGGGGTTTCCTTTAGCTTCAAACTTAGTATGAGCCCATAGTGTTCTGTGGTTGCTAAATATGCTATTGAGATCTGAAGAGTATATTAATGGAAATACATCGTCCACCACATTGGAGGTGATAGTTTCTTTCTATCCAAAGTTGGTCTGAATATTTCTAAAGTTTTGTTTTATTCAAGTTTCTGTATTTGAAGAAAATGAGGATGTTTTACTTGTAAAAGAAAGATTTAGGGAATGCTTTTGTGTTATATGGGCTTCCCTGGTAGCTCAGCTGGAAAAGAATCCACCTGCAATGTAGGAGACACCGGTTTGATTCCTGGGTGAGGAAAATCCCCTGGAGAAGGGATAGGCTACCCAGTGCAGTATTCTTGAGCTTCCCTGGTGGCTCAGATGGTAAAGAATCTGCCTGCAATGTAGGAGACCTGGATTCGATCCCTGGGTTGGGAAGATCCTCTGGAAGAGGGCAGGGCAACCCATTCCAGTATTCTTGCCTGGAGAATGCTAATGGACAGAGGAGACTGGCGGGCTACAGTCCATGGGGTCACAAAGACATTTTCTGTGGATTAATGGGTAAGAAAATTGGAAGATGCCGGTACCAGACAATTAAAAGATTTTCTTCACTATTACAGCTACCTGATAATTGAAGGGGCAATTATTCATTACAGATATTAAGTTTCCTGTGGGCCCCCAAACCCCCTGCACCCCTCCCCTAGAAGGGTTCAAACAGAGGTTTGGTCAACCTCTTGCTTGGTATGTTATAGAAAGTGTGTATTATAGTACATCTAATGGCCCTTCAAATTCTATGATTTTTTAAGTCTTTCATTCTTTCACTGTGTCCAGATACATATGATCAAGTCCAACTTTGGGACATCAATTGATGAATTCCCCAAATTGACTGCTGATGTTAAAATGGAACAATTGCTTGAGTAAGAATCCTACAAATAAGGGAGCTTTGGCTAGTTTTGAAGTTTCTTATGATTTGCCACCCTTTATGGGATTTGTCTCAAGCTCAAAAACAATTCTAGCCCCTGTACATTTTACTAGCCTATGATGTCATATATAATAGATCATCTTTGAATCTTTAGCATATAGCATGAAAGATAGCCTTCTGAGATGAGAAGGGATTTCTTTACAAAAATCGTCCTTTATAGGCTAATAACTCATGTGAATGGTTTGAATTTCTCTGCACCCCCATACCACAATCTGGTGGCTCAGACGGTAAAGAATCTGCCTGAAATGTGGAGACCCGGGTTCAATTCCTGGGTCAAGAATATCCTCTGGAGAAGGGAATGGCTACTCATTCCAGCATTCTTGCCTGGAGAATTCTATGGACAGAGAAGCCTGGCAGGCTACAGTCCATAGGGTCGCAAAGAGTCAGACATGACTGAGTGACTAACACTTTCGCCACACCCAGTTTAAAATATGACTCTAGCCAGGGTCTTGTGGAGTTAATTTAACACACAGTCAGATATGATGGTCTGGCCTAGGACCTATTTGAGGGGATAGGGACTGGGCCAAGGGAACATCTTTCTTCTCCAGGACTCCACTGACCTACCACCTCATCACACTGGCTGCCTCCTTGAGTGACAGAAGTTGAAATGTTGGTCCGTAGCAGAACAGAAGAGTGTGGAGTCCTGGGAGGGAAGGGCAGAAATCAAGACTAAGTTTGAGGGCATGAGCAAGTCTTCCTTGTTAATAAGCCTAGAGGCCAGCTTCCATTTATAAGGAAGGGCAATGGAAGAGAAGGGGGAGGCCGAAGTAGATTTCACCAGGAGGGCTGCAGGTTTAGCACTGGACAGTGGACATCGAGTTAGACTAAGGTACCTCCTTCCCTTGAGAGTCAAGGTCAGGATCTCAGAATAGATGAGACAACACAGCTTAGTGGTTATGAACACAAACTCTGGAGTCAGACTGCCTGGGTCCCAATCTTGTCTCTGACACTTGCTGGCTGTGTCACCTATGGAGGTTGCTTAATTTCTGTGGCTCTGCTTTTTTCTTTGTAAGAAATGTGACTAATGATAGAACCTACCTCACAGGTCTATTGTAAAGATTAAGATTCTTGATAAATGTAAAGCTTTGTAACACCGCCTAACTAAGTGAATGTGAGTGTCTGTTCAACAAAATAAATTTAAAAAGAACGGTGCAAAGGTGGACAATTTAGCAAATATTTATTGTATGCCTACTCTGTTCCAGGTACTGTGCTAATCAAAGTTTAGTATGGGAAAACTGACTTTGCAGTCAGGTAAAATGGGATTCTAATTTCAGCTCTGACCTTGGTTATGTTCCCTAACCTCTCTGAGCCTCTGTTTTCTCCTGTGTAAAATGAGGATGATAATAGCGCAGGGTCACACAGGATTGTTGTTAGGAGTGAATGAGGTAGTACCTATATGTGTGCTATACATAATGGGGCGCTCACTAAGTGGTCATACATGACTCGCATAAGCTGGGGACTATAAGATGAAACCTAATGGGAATAAGTGTCAAATCTTAAATCTGAGTTTAAGACAATTGCAAAATAACATATCCCTTGTACAGGAGAAGGACAAGAAAGGATTGAATTGGCAAGAGCTTGTGTGAAAAAGCGCTGTGGGTTTTGGTTGACCACAAGTTTCCTCTGAGGCTACAGTGTAATCTGGCTGTCCCAGAGCTAGTGAAAATTTAGATGGCATTAAAAGAAATGGTGAGGTGTGATCCCAGAAAATGATCATTTCACTGTCCTCTGTACCCTGTGCTGGTCAGATCACATTAGACATGTAGGACTTCATTTTGTTTACACTTCTGGATGAATGATGACAAGCTCACTGACAAACTGCCAGAAGTGGTGACCTGGATTGGGGAGCATTAGAAAACCCTTTCTTGAGGATGAGATTAAAATAACCCCAGAAAGGAAGCAGTAAGGCAATATTTGAAACAGTTTTTTCTTTTTTTTTTTTCCTAATGAGAATGTTTATAGAACATACGCCACATTCAATCTGTCAGCAAACCCCATTGGCTGTTTCCTCAGCTTATATCAATAGTGCAACCATTTCTTGTCACCACTCTGCTACTGGGCTGACCTAACCTACCATCTCTTGCCTCATTATTGGAGTAACCTCCTTGTAGATATCTCTGTTTTCACCCTGGCCCCTCAGTCTATTCTCTATACAGAAGACAGGAGGCATGCATGCATGCTCAGTTGCTTCAGACATGTCCGATTCTTTGCGACCCTATGGGCTATAGGCTGCTAGGCTCCTCTGTCCATGGGATTCTCCAGGAAAGAATACTGGACTGGGTCGCCATGTCCTCCTTCAGGGAATCTTCCCAACCTAGGGACTGAACCCTTATCTGCCTGTGTCTCCTGCATTGGAGGTGGATTCTTTACCCACTGAGCCACCTGGGAAGCTTGAAGACAGGATGAAAGTGAAAGTGAAAGTTGCTCAGCCATGTCCGACCCTTTGTGGCCCCATGGACTATACAGTCCATGGAATCCTCCAGGCCAGAATACTGGAGTGGGTAGCCTTTCCCTTCTTCAATGTAACTTCCCAACCCAGAGATTGAACCCAGGTCTCTGTAAGTCTAATCATGTCACTCCAGTGGCTTCCTAGTTCATACAGAGTCCAAGTCTAAGTCCTTACAAAGATCTACAAAAGTCTTGCTTGTCTTGGTTCCCATTACCTCTTTGACTGCATCTCCTACTTTCTCCCTTGTTTACACTGCTCCAGCCACTGTAGTCTAGTCACCGTTTCTCAAACCAGTCAGGCATTCTCTTGTCTCAGGGCTCTTGTACTTCCTGTTCTCTGACCAGAACCCACTTTGCCTACATATCTGTATGGCTTACTCTTTCATATCCTTTAACCGTAAGTCAAATGTTAGCCTTCTCAGTGACGTATTCTTAGTCACCCTTTTTAAATTGAAACAATTTCCCCCACAAAACACACACTTCTGTATCTCCTTTCTCTACTTTGTTTTTCATCACATCTTTTATCATTGTTTAATATTCTATATTATTAACAGATATATAAAATCAAATAATAATATATAATAAATATATAAAAGAGCTGTTCTGGTTGAACCCAGCAGGAGTTAGGTAGGCATGAACTCTGCCCTCTCCAAAACCCAGATAATTAAGAGTTAACTACACATAGATACATTTGCAATTGAATGTTGGCCAAAGCCCGGAAACAACACTTGAGTGAGATATTCTGGACTCAAGGAAGACAACTCATATCTTCCAAACTTCGTAAGACTACTATGTGTAAGAAGTAGATTTCATCTAGGTTGCAACCTGGGTCAGAACTAGAGCCAATGAGTATGAAGGGAGTGAGTATACACAGATAGGAGATCAGTCAAGCCAATGAGTATGAAAGGAATATACACAGATAGGAGATCAATCAAGCAATTTGAAATTCTCAGATTGTCTCATGGAGTGGTGAGCTCTGCATCACTGGAGGTATACAGAAAGAGGCTGTGTACCTACCTGTCAGCTTTGCTATAAAGGAGATTGTGTACTGGGTTGGGGATTGGACCACACCACCTTGATAATCTTTGTAACTCTAAGATGCTGAGGGCAAAGATGTGGCCCACGGATGGAGGGTAATTTACATTTTTTTTTCAGAACTGAAGGGAGGATTTGGGGCCTTTGCTTCTGGAGTCCCAGAGGCACATTCTTCTCTCAAAGGTCCATTCCATCCTAATTGAGATTCCATTTCCCAGAGATTACCTGATGCTGTGCTGATTAGAGGCCAGCCAGGGGTAAAGGGACTGATTCCCATGGCAACCAGGTTGAAAAAAACACACCATGTGGAGCGTTGTCAGCAACAAGCTACGTTTGCATTATAAATAGATATTTAATTCATTGAGATAGATTGCTACGACTTCTGCATTATAAATAGATATTTAATTCATTGAAATAGCTCTGACAGTGAGGAGGGAAGTTAAAACCCAGAGCCACTCTTTAAGTATTTCAGTTAATTGACAACACTTTTTCCCCTTCTAAATCATATAAAGCTTGATTCTCTCAGTGAAAGAATGGTATATGTGAATACTTTTAGAAAACCAACTAAAAGTCCAGTGTCACATGTTTATATCTGTTTTTCACTGAAAGGTTGATCAAAATTTTCTGATTGCGTGGATATCTCTGTTTGATACAGGAGACCCTGGTTCACAAGATTTCACAAGAGTCTTTTTCTGTCATTTTTGTTTCATCTTTGTCCTGCTTTTCAAACTCAGAGGCTTCTATAAATTTCAGTCCTTGGCCTTCTTCTCTTTTCTTTCCATCTCTCTTTCCCTTGGTGAACAGCTAAAGCAACCAAGTGATCACTTGCTAACTTGCACAGCCCCACTGCTAGCCTTGACAATACATGCTGGAATATCCAATGGTTAGAAAACAAAATCAGACCTGATCAAAGGAATTCCATCTGAAAAGCAAGGACCAAAAACAGGCCTCCCTCCACTGTTCAAAATGTACAGCTTGATTGAAGGTTAGGGATGGAGAGTTTGAAGGCAGTGAGTGGTGTTGGGCAAAAAGCAACAATTAGTTTTTGCTAAATTCATATGCAAAAGCACTTTTGAAATGCAATTTTTATAAACACTATAAGAAATTAGTATAAGTGACTAATAGAATCTCATCAAATGAAAATCGGAATGAGACTTTGTACTTCTACATTCCAAACAGCTTAATACAAATTAGTCTATAGTACTCAGAGTATTTCATTCTGTAAGGATTAAGGGAAATGTGATGCATTTTTTTCATTAAATTGCTGGGTAAATAAGCTTCCTGGTGTAAGAATATAGGAGTTAATTTCTAAATTTTATAGTAACCAGGGTTAAATATCTCATTCTGTGCAGCACCCCTGGACATTGCTCTATTAAATAGTGATAGCTTAAAATTAAACAGGGTTGGGAGGTAAGGAACTTTAGGGTCAGATTTGAAGGGATTACGACCTCCTCTAGGACCCACAGATCAATCCTTCTGACGTCTTGAACGGGTTTAAGGAATTAGGGAAGCCCCTTTCCCCAATCCAAGCCTCCTAATGTGTACTAGATTCTCACCAGTGTGGCAAGTTGCATGCTGATGCAAGGAGAAAGATCAGGGGCTCAGAGTGTGAACTAGCCTCCATTTGGAGTCCTGGGAAGGAACCCTGGGACAGGACCCTGGGAGGTCCCCCGCTTGAAACCAACCACTGTAGCTGCATACTCACTCCCTGAGATCCCCCCCACCAGAAAAACACAGGGCTTTCTGTAGGGAGGGGCAAAGTATCCCATTTTTATCAATCATTTACGTTTGAGAGTGAGTTAATGTATACCTGTGATTGGTAGGAAAGGGCCACAAAGCACACTTCCCCAGTTTCCAAGTTCTGCAGTGGATTAATCCTAATGTTTGAAAGCAGATGTACTATAGACCTAGAAGTTCCACAGTGAAAGTATGTAACTGAAGTCTTTGCCCTCCTCAGGCTCAACTTGGAGAGAACATTGCCATTCATTCATTCAGTAATGAAATGGAGAATGAAGGGATGACAGGACATTCTGTTCAGTAACCATGTCTGAAACCAAACTGGACATGTTGGAGCTTTCCCTCCTCCCTGACCCTATCCTTGAGCTCATTTCTCTGTGCTAGCAGCCCCCTGCTCTCTTACTGTGCCATGCGGGTCAGCTCCAATACACCATTTTTTGCTAAATCTTAAATAACAAACCAATGGAAAACTGCTGCCATAGTTTTTGCAGTTAAATAGTGAATACTCTCTTTATTCAGAAGAATACATTTTTAATAGATTTTCATGCACCAGTAAATCAGTACAGTGAGGAATTACAGGGGTGGGAAATCTCTCTTCAGGAAACCTCTCACCCTGGTAGAGCTCTCAGTTCCTAAAATCCCCTTGACCCATCTCCGGTGATTAGTGGCCAAGGAACAGTAGGTGGCGTGGACTCCTGGGGAAACCAGTCAGATTTGCAGGTCTCTGAGGATAAAAAAAAGAAGAGAGGAACGCTCTTGTGAAGTAGGAGATGATTATATCGGGACTGGCTGCTCTACTGAAGTGCCCTGAGAGACTGATGAGGGAGAGTCGGTGCTGGTGCCGAGGTCTCCTTCTTGGTTACACTCTTCCAGGGCTATGGTCTGGTCTCTTCCATCTGTCTCTGAGCCCCTGTGTAGAGAAAGAAAAAAAAAAACAGGACTAAGGGAGGATACAGAGCCATCAACTTGAAAACAGGCTGCGTTATGGGGCTCAGATGCTAGAGGAGCATTTGGATCATTGTTTTCACAGAAGCCCTGGGTTTACAGCAGGAGGCTGACATGAGGCAATTACCTGGTTCGGAGTCGAGGCCACTTCTTCCACTCTATGGCTAGCACCACCCCCAAAGCTACAATCACCACCACGATCAGGGTACTTCGGACAATGTTCCCCACAGTGCATTCCTGAGCAGCAGGCCCTGTGATGATAAAAGAGCAGAAACCAATGCCATAGAGTTTAGTGCACGTGTGTTCCCCTTGCTCTCTTGCTGCCCCTTCATCTGGCCTCCTCTGGGGTTCACTTGGGAACCACATGTTGGGAAAACAGATGGGGTGGTCAGAGGCAGTGCTTCTGCTGAGGCAGAGGCAGCCCTCCCTTGTGGGGTGGAAGATGCATTGAAAGTATCCTTGTCACTATCTTTGAGTGAATCTGAGGTTCCACCTCCTTACCATCCCTAGGAGAAGAAAATGACCACACTTGAGGTCTCTGACTCCAAACGCCTCCCTTTCCACGTGTGGCCTGCCTCCACGGAGACTGTCTCCGGAGTCCCAGGGGTGTCAGGCCAGAGTCATGGAGGGATTAGCATCTCACCTGCAGCCCCCACCAGCTCCAGAGTATCGCTAGGCTCTGACCAGATATCGGGGTAGGCCTGCAGACGGTAGCTGCAGCTGTAGTTTCCAATGCCCTTTCCTTCTACATTATTGATGACAAAGTCTCCATCCTCTGAGAACTGTTGAGGTGCTTCTTCTCCATCATGTTCCAGGACAAATTCCACACCTGGCAGGGGCCCTCTGCACTGAAGGGTGATGTCCTTTCCGAGCTTGAACACAGTGCCGGGAGAGGCTGATAAGGAGGGTTTAGGGGGCTTGTCTGCAACCAACCAGGATACAGAGTTAGAAATGGCCTCGAACCCAGCCCTTTATCCCCTTAGGGATAACTACTAAAAAAACTACAAAAGCTAGAGTCTTACTGAAATCTCCAAGACCTTACCAGTCACCCAGATCTCCAGGGAGTCACTGTGATTAGAAGCTGCAAGGGGAGCAGAATCCAAATAATACACACAGCTGTACACCCCAGAATCTTCACTGCTCACTGCTGGCATCCAGAAGTCAGCCCTGTACCCATTTGGCCTCTGTTGCTTTAAAGGCTCTTGAATATCTTTCTTCAACAGGACAAATGTTGAGTCTGCCAGTTCCCCCTGACATTGAAGAGTCATGTTTTCTCCAGGGGCCACCATGGGACCAGGTTGGGCTAATAGGCTGGGTTTGGGGAGCAAACCTAGAAGAAATGAACTCTTGGTTCATAGAGAGGTCGCCACTTACCAGGGCATCACCCCTGAAGTCTCAATAAAGAGGAGAGTTACTGCCTGCCTCTCCTTGAGCTCTTGGAAAACCATTTCCCGTGAACTATCTGCCAGTACTCCCCTTCCCACTCCAGAGCATCTTCCCCTTACCTGTGACTATGAGTTCCAGGGTGTTGCTAGGCTGTATCTTGATAAGGCTGGTCCAGTCAGGGTGGTAGCAGCAGCTGTAACGACCTATGCTCGCACCAGATATGTTGGTGATGGGGAAGGCCCCGTCATTACTGGTGGATCCCCAGAGCTGCACTGAAGTGGCTTCTATTTCTTTGTGCAGAATGTACCCTACTCCATGTACTGGCCCTTGGCACCAGAGAGTAACGTTCTGCCCCACGGGAACCACAGAACTGGGCTCAGCAAACAACCGTGGCTTGGGGAATGTGTCTAGGAAGAGACCAAAGATGGAAAGTGGTGAGTATGCAAACTTATCACTGAATTAATCCTTTATCTTTCTCCTTCCAGACACAACCTTTCCCCTCCATGTCCTAGCCTAGCCTAGCCTTCCAAGAGGGATTACCCTCCCTTACCCCTACGTGCTGTGGTTCATGGGGTCGCAAAGAGTCGGACACGACTGAGCGACTGAACTGAACTGAACTGAACCCCTACTCCAGTTGCTTCTGTCCCAGTCCCATGTCTTGTCTGTCCTTACCAGTCACCCAGATCATAAGAGGCTTGCTGAGATATGATCCCCTGTTTGACATAGTGGTCTCAAAGTAGACACAGCTGTAGTTCCCAGAATCCTCTGCTCCAACAGTATGGAGGAGGAAGTCAGCCGAGTTTCCCGAGGCACTCCGGAACTGTAAGGGACCCGGGGTTCCCTCTTGCAGGAGGGCAAACCTCATGCCCTGGAAAGCCCCTTGGCAACGCAGGGTCACATTCTTTCCAGGAAGAACCACGGGACCTGGGTGTGCCAGGAGAGTGGGTTTGGGGTAGAATTCTGAAATTAAAGAGAACACACATGAGAGAATCCTGCCTCACACATTCTGAGCACTGTTTTTTTTTTATTTTTTAGTGTTATTATAAGAAACAACATATGCCTATTGTAGAAAACTAGAAAATATAGAAAAAAACCAATGACAGTACAATTCTACTACTCAAAGATGGCCATTTTTTGTACATGTTTCTGGATTACTTCCCATTTATTTTTGTACAAGCCTATGTCATTGTAGCTATAACTATTTGTATGATTGGGCTTACTGTATACACAGTTGTATAGTTTAATATTTTTCACTTTATATTGTAAACATTTTCCTAGGACGTTAAACAGCCTTTGAAAACTATCATTTGTAATGGCTGCATAATATGCAGTTGACACTTCAGGGTCTTTGCCCTTTCTCTGAGGGCCATCCAGCCCACCAATATCTGGTAGTCCAGCTAAAGAAAAAGTGGACCTTGGGCCTAAAGCTCAAGGCCAGGCTACAGAAAGACTTCAGAAACAGGGCAACATGTGAAACATCCCCATCTGCCTCATTTCTTTCCCCAGAAGTGGATTATTTTCCTCCTTCTTCTCATCTTCCCGTATTAGTGATAACATAAGCATTTGCCTTACATGGACTGTTTACCACACGCAGGCACTGTCCTGAGCACACTCTTGGTGACCTTTAGAAGGGGCACCTCTTCCTCTCCCACTGACATCCCTCCCGCCCATTGTCCCAGGGACAGTACCACCTCTGCCTGCATTTCCCCAGTCCTGACCTGTCACCACGAGTTCCACGGGGTCACTAGGCTCCGACCAGATGGCAAAGTCATAATAACGGCAGCTGTAATTCCCTCCATCACCAATGCCCACCGAAATGATCAGAAAGTGGGCTGTACTGGCTCCCAGACTTGCCCAGGAACTGTCACTGGATGCTACTTCACTTCCATCTTTGTAAAGAATAAAGCTCATGTGCTGCTGGGGGGTGGAGCAATTGAAAGTCACCCGGGAACCAGGAGTCACCACAGGACTGGTCCATGTCTCAAAGAAGGGCTTGGGGTACATTTCTAGAAGGCAAAAAAAACAAACATAACCAAAACCAAATCAATAGAAAGCAAGCTAGATAATATGGTAAATATTGGTTCCAGAAAGCAGCTTGGCTTCCTATAGTATTTCATTCAGAAGAAGGTGCATTTAAAAATCCAGGCAAAACCACTTTGAGGATAGACTTTTCACAGGGACCCCCTCACCCCACCCCTCACCTCCTCAAATCTAATCCTCACTGTCAGCAGAAGCTAGCTAAAAGAGTGGATAGTTACTGGGGCTCTGCTGATTCCCTGAGCCTCAGTTTGCCCATTGGGACAAGAAGGGGAAATGGTACCTGATCCACCTCCTTTGAGTATTTGCTCTATAGCTAAATGAGATAATTGATATGAAAATAATTAGAAAAATTAAATCACCCTCCACAAACCCCAGCTATTAATAACGATTATGGCTATTAATATCGTGCAGCCAGAGGCCCTGGCACTCCCAGCGCCACGCCTGCCTGGCTCTAAGATTGGACACAGGCTCCTAGGACCAACAGCAAAGTTCGCTGTGGGGAAAGGAGCGTCTGACCTGGAGCTTTGCTCCCCCCCTCCTCCCTCACACACCCCTTTCAGCTCTACCTTTTATGACAAGCTCCAGGGGCTCACTAGGCTCAGACCACTTGAAGGGGCGCTTTTCAGTGTGAGTTCGGCAGCTATAATTGCCTTCGTCTTTATCCTCCATTCTCCGGATTGTAAAGAAGGCTTCTCTCCCAACGGCACCAAGTTGCTGGACGGGTTCCTGCATTCCCTCCTTGTACAGAGCAAACCCCATGCCTGCCAGCCATCCTTTGCAGCGGATTTGCAGCTCCTGGCCCCGAATTGGGGGGGAAGCAGAGATGACAGGCTTGGGGAGGATATCTAGAAAACAAAACAGGGAGGACAAGGAGAAGGAGTCCCAAGTTAGGAGGTGCCCAGATGGGACACACAGAGTCACTTGGTCCGCAAAACAGAGATCCATCCTGGCCGGGCCTTGGCTCTTCCTGTCAGTCTCCTCTCAACTCTCCTCCCCACCCCCTCCCCCCATCTCAGTGCCCCTCCTCTCCTACAGGCAGCAGAAGTCCCTTGGGCTCTGGATATCTGAGCATTTCCCCATGCTTCGAAGCAGTGCTGGAGTCCCAGGGGCACCAGGGATTGTGCCGAGCGGACCCTCGGCCTTTTCTTACCTGTGCCCACCAGCTCAAGTGCCTCACTGGGCTCAGACACAGCCATCTCCTCCCAGGAATGGCAGTGGTAACTCCCGGTGTGAGTCTGGGTCAGAGCTCCAAGGGGGAAGGCAGCCCGGACCTGCTCTGAGGCCGGGCGAGTTGCGATCCACCCGGTGCCATCCTTCAGCAACACGAACTCCTTAGTTGAACCAGAAGGGCTTCTGCACCAGAGGGTTAAGTTCTTCCACGGGGCCAGAGGGAAGTTGGTCTCTGCCCACAGCTCAGGCTTAGGGGTTGGCATGATTATTTCTAGAAACAGCAGAGTTAATGAAGCCATCCTCCCTCCCCTGCCCCTCCCCCTTTCCTTGCCCTTGAACCCCCCTCCCCAGATCACACTGCCCACCTCCCCTTTCAACCCCAATCCAAACTCTTTCCTCCCTTCTGCAGGTGCTGGGGAAAGAAGACGCTGATGTCTCAGCCGAGCCTCAGAAAAATGCAGAAGCTTGGGGGAAATTTTGCAGGCAGAAAAGCAGAGTTGGAGGCTGAATTTTGCCAGCAGCTTCAGCAAAGTGCCCCTTCCTGGCTGCCCTTCCCTCCCAACCAGTCACTCCCTGGCCACTGACACTGACACTCTGTAGTTATTTCGGATCTCCAGGGAGGAATGTCCCAGTCTGGAGCAGGAAAAACTCACCAGTCTCTTCTGTCAATACCCCAGCGCACAGTCCTGCAAAAGAAATTGCTGCCAGGGCTTTGCCCCCTCCCCCATGGGACTTCACCCCGGCCTTCTGCCCAGGCCCCTTCCCCACCCCCTTGTACTCACCACAGCAGAGAAGAGCTGTGAGTATGAAGAGCATGGTGACCCCTTGAGCTGTTCCCAGCAACCAGGCTTCTCTAGCAAGACCAGAAAAGAGATGAGAGGAGTTGCTGGGATTAGGGGGAGGGCGGAGAGAAGGGGGCGGCAATTTATGTCATTGGCTTACTTGCTACCCAATAGGGATTGGATATGGCCAGAATAATGGGATATCATCTTTTCTGACATTGATGACTTTTCTCTTTGAGGGCCTCACCACCTACAAACCTCTTGCTCTTTCATGACCCACGGGCCCCCGCCCCTCCCCCCTCCCCAGACAGTATCAAATGTCAGCTCCCCAAGGCCCCTGATTAGGCCGTTGCTGGAATTGAGATGTCAGATGTGAAAATACCTTTGTAACTCCAGCTCTCAGAACCCCTGGAGCTCAGTGTGATCGGAAGCTCTGGGTGGTGGGTGTGGGGCCAGAGGGAGAAATCTTGGGTGTTTCTCAGTCATCAAGTTTAAGTTTGGAAGCAGTGTTTATTATGGCACTATTGGTCCTCCAACTGACCTACCTCACCTGCCTTTGTTGTGGAAGGGTTGCTTAGGCAGCAGCAGTGGGATCTCTCTACCCCGACCCAGATCATGACTAGAAATGTGCAGCAGCTTCAGGTCCTATAGATTCAGATCCTATAGATTTAGCTTATATTAGGCCAACATCTACCTGACAATTTTGACTTAGAAAACACTGACCTTCCTTCCTGGTCAGGACAACATGCTTTTCAAACTGCCTTCTCCAACATCTGGTTTCTGAAATCATTCTTTGATGCAGTGGTCCTGGGCTGAGGTGGGGGGCACTTGAAGCTACATTTTTTTCTAACCCCTGGCTTGAAGGCTACCACAGTGTATGTGGAGCTCAGAACAGATTCTGTGAACCTGACCCCCAATGAAACGTTTTGAAAGCTCAAAAGGGGTAGTGGTTTTGCAGAAGGTTTAGGTGGCTCTCTTCCCATTACCCAAGCACTCTGTCCCTCAGATCTCAGAGGAGAACACAGACACACACAATCATAGTCATCATCCACTGTGTATTGAATACTCCCAGGCACACAAAGGCCTCTGCTCATGGTGGGGGAGGGGTACAGCCAGGATCAGAGAGTGGGGGAAAGTGGCATTCAGGAGCAGAAGCCCCCACCAAGCTAGGAGCTGTCATTTCTCATTTTGGGGCAGAATAGCCTGAGCACAAGGATATAAGGATAAAGGAGAGAAGGGGATGACCCAGGAGACACAAAATAATAAAAGTAAACAGCAGGAGAACCTGTTTGACTTGACACTTTATGGATCAGGGGAAGCAGCCTGATTCCCTGACCCAATCCATTCTCTCATCAGCTGCCAACCCAGGCTAAGGCTCTATTCTCAGAAGGCTCTGCACAGTGGTTGGGGGCCAGAGTGGCAGAGACACTGGCTTCCATAGCAGTGAGGATGGACTACAAGGCTTGCTAGCCCTTGAGAGCTGAAGTAAGGCTGAATAGTTGGGATGGGAGTTGGATAACATCCTGGGAGACAGGACAGTGTCAGTTCTTAAAAAAAAAAAGTTCAGATGAAGTTAATGTGGAAGACATCGATCATCTGTGAGAGGCAAGGTGGCTTGGGAGGGAGATTTGGGCACCCTCCTGGGGGGGGGGGGATCAGTGAATGAGGTTCTGAGGACTTCTTTCAGCCTCTGAGAAATATTCATTTCTCTACCCTCTGGTAGGGGTGCTGACCCCTCCATGAAATGAAAGAGAAATGGCTGGAATGAGAAAACCTTGTATCTTCATCCCTGAAGGTAGAGGATGCAAAGGGTGTGCCCAGGGGGCTTGTCTCAACTGCAGCACACCCCATTCCTGAACCTCTGGGGAGCCTGAACTCAGCTAGATTTAGGAGCAGGGGATTGGGATAAGACAGTTACCTGATTCTGAGTCTCCGACACTTCCACCTTATCCACAGCACTACAAACAGCAAGGCAACAAGCTGAATGATTAGAAACAACCTGATAGTTTCATTCAGAACGTGATTCCAGGTGAGAAAGCCTGTGACCAGAGAAGACCAGAAACAGGGACCTTGATGGGGACAGGGACAGATGAACACATTCATGGGGGAGAGGGGAATCTGGTTACTGCAGGTAAAGGGAAGTTGAAGCAAAAGTGACCTTCTTTTACGTAAAGAGAGGGACCCTTGAAAGTATCCTGCTCACTGCCTTTGAGTGATCGTGAGACCACTCCAGGAGAAAGATGCCCAAACCAGCCCCCGACTACCCTTTCCATATCCTGCTGGGCATTGCTTTGGGATCCCAGGGGTATCATGGCCAAAGGCATGGTGGGGGCACCTCTATGAAGAGTTTTCCTCTCACCTGCTGGCCCCATCAGTTTCAGAGGCTCACTGCGATGTGACCAGATGTTAGGGTGTGCCTCTATGCGATAGCTGCAACTGTAGGTCCCTGTGCCTTTCCCTTCAACATTACTGATGATGAAGTCTCCATCCACTGAGAATTTTTGGGATGTTGCTCTTTCTTCCCATTCCAGACAAAACTCAAGAACTGGATGAGGTACTCGGCACCGAAGGGTGATGGCCTTTCCTAGCTTGAACACGGTGCTGGGCCAGGCTGACAGGGAGGGTTTGGGGGGCTTATCTGCAACCAATCCAGAGACCAGAGTTAGAACAAGTGACTTTGAACTCATTGCCTCCTCTCAACAAATGTTTCTCATCTCCTTATTTGGTCTTCTCTTTTTTTCCACTCTACTAGATCAGTGGCTTCAAAATTTGACTGTGCATCAGAATTCCTTGGCCCATTACTTGATCCTTTAAAGACTTCTAGGCTCCTCCCTTCAATCAGAAACTTAACAATACCTGTAGTTTTCCCTGGGTCTTAAGGAAAGTAAGTTTTCTAGGAGTCCCATCGGGGCTTGTCTGTGCCTAGAGGTAAGGTTTGAGTAACAATACTGGGAGAGAAGTTCCCTAAAGTTTTGGAGAAAACCACCCTCCTAGTCTGGTTTTCTTTGGCTCGTAAATCCTGGAATGAAGATAAAAATAAAGAATAGTTGTTAGCACTTGCCTACAACCACAAGCTCCACGGTATTGTGTGACGTCATTCTGAGGGAGGTCTTCCAGGAGAGGAGATAGCGGCAGCTATAGATGCCAGCATCACTAGAAGTCACATTGTTGAGGAAGAATGATGTATCATCATAGATACTGGTGGTATCCAAGAGTTGAAGTGGTTTGTTTTCTCCTTTCTTATAGAGTGCAAGCCCCACTCCATCCACTGGCCCTCGACACCACAGACTCACATTCTGACCCATCTGGACCACAGGACTGGGCTGAGCAAGTAGCCAGGTCTTGGGGAAAGTGTCTAGGATGAGACCCAAAATATCAAAGGCCAATAAGTCTGACTTACCCCTGCCACTAGTTAAGGTTCTTTTCCTTTTCTTCCAGTCCACCCTTGGCAAATCCCACCCTAAGCCCAGTTATACAAATTCTGCTCCTTCCCCCACCATTAACCCTGGCTGCAAGATGAAGTTCTCCAGTGGGCCCAAAGAGAGCCAAACACCCTTACCCCCTAACATAGGTCCCATAGCAGCCCCCTCTCTTACCAGTTACCCAGATTTTCAGGATATCACTGAGGAGTGAACCCCTGTATGATCCATCATAGTAAAAACAGAGGTAATGGCCAGCATCGTGGATTTTCAATGCCCGGAAGAAGAAATATGCCTCATTTTTTATTGGCCTCTTGAGGTAAAAGGACTTCTCCAAGTCTTCAAGCCTTATTAATGCAAAGGTCATTCCATAGATTGGCCCTTGGCACCTGAGATTAAGGCTTTCTCCCGGTGCCATGATGGGCCCAGGGTAGGCTGTCAGAGTTGGTTTGGGATAGAGTCCTAGAAAGCGAAGAGACCCTGAGTTAGAAGTAGGGTGATTCGTCCTCATCATATTCTGGTTTCATTTTCCTACTTTCTTTAGATAGCAAGTGGTAGCTGAAGTTTACCCTGTGCTCCCTCACTCTTCCCTGAATTTCTGCCTCTTCCAGAAGGTAACCAAGGGGAAGTTCACTCCCACTCCTTCCCTCTCACCAGACTCTATCACTGCACTGAGCTCTAACTATGTATAGGGGTATGTCTCAGTGGAGTATCTACATTTGTAATTCCCTGTATCTTTAGGTCTCTGAAATGCCAAATGTGGTTCTTCCAATCACCCAAGAAACCAAACTTCTGAAAATTACTTTGATTCCTTCTTCATAAAGCATGAATGTTACTGCAGTATTAAGGATGGCTTTTGAACACATTCAGTTCACAGAAAACCCTACTTTCCAGAGGAGACTGAAAGAGGCCAGTAAGTCGGGATTGGCCAGTAAGTCTGCAAACCAAACAAACATTTGTTAATGGGGCCACACCCTCATTTTCATGTATTGTTTCTCCAAAGAGATTAAACTACAAAACAGAAGGTAAACCTCACTCCCAAAGCACTCCTTCTTACCCACCCCAATCCCAGGTAGGCCCACCCACCCATTATTGGAAGGATCAGCTCTATCATAGGTTCATTAAGCATTGAGGATACATCAGGCATCATGGAGGTCTAGGGGTAAACAAGTAAAGGAGACAGACACAGTCCCTGTTGGCCAAGTGCTCAGGGCCTAGGGGGGTCACCTGTGAACAGGTCACTGCAGCAGTGTGTGTTAGTGGGATCTATACCAGAAAGACATTCGTACAACAAGCATCCATAACACGCAGTTCAAACAGACAGGCTCTTGTTCTTTGATCCTCAATAAAAAGCTATACTAATAAAATTAATATCTACCATTTATTGAGAACTTATATGCCAGGCACTGTACACATATTAGGCAAATCCTCACAACAACCCTGTGAGGTAGGTATTACGATTATACCAATTTTGCAAATGAGAAAACTGAGGCACAGAGAGGCATCATACAGTGGATCAGGTAGGTACCGTTATCCCATTTTAGAGTGGGGGAAACTGAAACACAGAGTTAAAGCAACTTGCTCAATATCACACAGGGAGGTGGTGTCAGAGGTGGAACTAGAAACTAGGATTACAACTTCTAAGTCCAGGGTATTTTCTGTAGCACCACAGCCTTCCCGAAGCCTATTTAACTTGATGAAGGAACTAAAGCAAGTGTGGCCAATTCTGTCTAGAAGCATCTGGGCTATGGGGTGGAGGAGTTGGGGGTGGGGTGTGGGTCTAACATTAGGCGTTTGGAAGAACCTTCTACTGTGTTTAAAGCTTGGTACTGCCTTACTGGGTCTGTATATACAAGACTAAATTCATTTATAAAACCATTTCTGAAATATGAACTATCACTTTCCTTGTCATTTTTTGTTTCTTTTTATCGCCAGCACAAGCAATTCACTGTTTTCCACACTTAAAAATAAAAATCACAAATAGAATAAAAATACATTTAAATAAAAAAAATCAGTTTACATGACTGCAGTGGCAGTGCCTGGCACATATTAAGTGCTCAATAAACATTAGCCAAATGAATGAATGAACACATGATTTTCAACAAATAGAGAACAACAAAGCTGTGATGAGCTGAAGCTGCTGGACATTTGGCTGGACTCACTCACTAGCCAAGTGATTGGCTTCCAGACAGCTGCCTCCTAGCATGTGTGATTCTCATTTGCATCTCAGTAAAATATCAAATGACTCTAGCTCATGGGCCTTGCAGAGAACTGGGCAAGGAAAGTCATATCAGAAACCCTGGCTCATCCAACCATGATCCCGGGGACAATGATCATCAGACCCCAGCAGCCATAGCCACACCCACCTGCTACAATCAGCTTCAGGGGGTTGCTGGGCTCTGACCACAGGGTAGGGAGCATCTGGATATGAGTGCGGCAGATGTAAACCCCTTCACTCTCAGGTGTCATGTTGGCAATGGAGAATATGGCCACTCTCCCAGTTGGGACTTGGTAATCCACGGGTTCCGCATATCCCTCTTTGAACAGCATGAATACCAAATCCTGCAGCCAGCCATGGCAGAGTATGTTAACATTACATCCAGGAAGAGGGGAGGTCTCAGTCTGGATCCAGAAGATGGGCTTGGGCAGCTGGCCTGGAAGGAGAGAATGAACTGGAATTCAGGTAGAGCAAGGGTAGTGCGGCTCAGGAAGCAGCAGAGAGCTCTACTTAAATGAGTCTTCCTGGTATGATCCTTATTTGTCACCCCTCTTTCCCCATCTAGAGTATCCCCTAGGTTGAGGAGCTTGCCCTCTAGATCCATTCCAGAGTCTGCAGCCTCACTCTACATTACCTATAGAGATGAGACCCTTATTTACCAACTGTGGAATATCTGTATTATGTGTGCAAGCGATTGAGGCAAATGAATGAATTAAACAAACCCTGCTCTGGGAAGGCAAGTTTGAGTTCCAGGAGTTGGAGTTTATTCTTGATTATCTCTCTCTGTCTTCTTACCTGGTGCCTCCAACTCTAAAACTTTACTGGGCTCTGACCAGCCTGTCTCCTTCCAGTAGCAGCACCTGTAAAGACCTGTATTTGCCTGAGTAAGGGCACCGATGGGGAATGAAACTTGGAAGGTCTTTCGGGAAGGGCGGATCCAGGTCATCTGTGTCTTATCCTTCAGCAACAAGAACTTGCTTGAAATCTGAGAGGGGCTTTTGCACCAGAGTGTGATGTTCTCCCAAGGGGCCTGGGGGTAGTTGGACTCTATCCACAGCTCCGGTTGAGATGGCATCACTGCTGTCATTCCCAAAGAAAACAAAGATGTCAGCAGTTCCAACCCTCTCCCTCCCATAACAGGCCCCCTGCAATGTCCCCTTTAAATTAGCCCCAACCCCCCGTCCCCGATTCCTCCTGTGGTCTTTCCTTGGGGACAGGGGTGTGTGCTTTTATGGGAGGGCGGAGGGTGGGATAGGGACCGTAGGACATTGTTTCAAGGAATTCAAATGAATTGGGGAACAAAGTGCAAGAGACAAAGTCTTTACTATTTTGTGGGAAACCAAGTCATGAAGTGAGCAGTCCTGATTCCTAACAAGCTGAGTCTGGAAACTGCCTTTGGCATCTCGAGGCAGTTATGTCCGGGGCCATGGAGGCAGTTCAGTGTCTTGCAGCCTTCAGGAAGGAAGGTAGTTGATGTGGCAGGACTCACTTACCCATTGGTGTCACACCCAGACTCAGTCCTGAAAAGAGAGATTATGGTAAAGGAGAACCCCTCATTGTCCCAATCACCATCAAACCTCAGTATTCTCCATTCCCTCCCCAAGGGGCACCCACAGGGGTGCCTGTGACAGGGTCACTTGCCCCGCCACGCCTTCCATGTACTCACCAGCACAAAAGAGTAAGAGAGTGAATGTCTGCAGCATGGTGGCCCCTTCCCCTGGCCTGTCGAGGGTCATGGAGCCTCCGGAGTCTTGAAGGGCTTTGCCCCTCAGAAGGCGGTGAGATCTAAAAGCAGAAGTATTTTTACTCAGGGGATTGCTCCTTCTCCTGAAAGTTTAGTTTGGATCACTAAGTTGCACCCGAGCACCTACCTTCCACTCCCCCACAGGCATGCAGGGTTATCAGCTACTCGTTCTCTTTGTTCCCTTTCCCCACTTCCCCCTTCTTCCACTCAAGGTCTTTGCTGGTCTATCTACCATATCAGACTTATTGAAATGTCTGTCTGTCCCTCGGGTCTCAGAGGCCCAGAGTGTGACCTAATCCAGGCCAGCAGAAGCCCAAGGTGTGAGGGAGATGGGAGGTGTAGAGTCAACTTTTCGGATTCTTTACTCTTATATATATTTTTTGTCAGAGTCCTCCAACAACCTAGGAAAGGAAGAGTCCTACATCCCCATTTTGCTGGCTAGGAAACTGAGGCTTATGCAGGAGATATAATTTACCCAAAGTCAAAGATATTAAATATCAGAGCCAAAATTTAGATCCATGTTGAACTCCAATGCCTATGGTCTAAAACCAGTAATTAAACTTTCAGAGGTAGCCCTCGCCCACTTTCTCACCCTCCCTCACTTCTACTGTGTCATCCCATCTAGGCTTTCCCTTCTGTAAAATGCTTCAAATTTAGTATTACTTTCATTATTATTTTGTATCCCCTGTCCAAAGCTCAAAACCTCCATTTTGAATAGGTGTTAGAGAATCAAATTACTTGAACTAATTGATATAAAATGTACATGATTCATTGGCACCCCGAAACTTATAAGCATTTTTGTTCACTGCCCCTAAGGGGAAAAAAAAAGAATTGAATTTCAGGGAATGTGATGTGGCAAAAATATTTGAGTTCAGGGAGGCTTTCTTATTTTCTTGAAAATCACTATTGACCACAGGCTCTACATGTCCATAAGTAGACCCCTTATGCTTTTCTCCTACCCTACCCTACCCACCCTGGGCCCAGAGTATCCTTTGGCCAAAGAAAGATGTATGCTCATCACACAAACTCAGGGTGACTCCTCTATCGCTTCTCTACTTAGGGTCTGAGGTTGTGTCTGACCCTAGCTGTTTAATTCTATTTCAAAAGAGTGGGATGAAGGCAGCTCCCAGAGCAGAAAGGGGTGCTTTTGCTTTCCCAAACTGATTCTGATATCAAAGGCTCTAATTTGCTCCAGGACTAGGAGGGATGAAGGAGCAGGCAAAAGGGGGAAGATTCAAACATCTGGGCTGTAGGGAGCAGGTGGACAGTCAGAGATCCAAGGAAGAACAGTTTCCCTTTGCATTTCTTACTTTGTATTGAAGGATGCTCAAATTACCTTCTTTGAACTTTTCTTATCTAATATCTAGCTAGCCTTGTTGTTGTGTTGAATCTGAGATAATACCGGAACAGTGCTAGGTACATAGTGAACAGTTCTTTAAAACTGGCTATTTTTCTTCCCAAAGGGGACATTAACCTGGCATAGGACCCTAAAGATGCTATTTCCATCTCAGCTCCTACAGACTCCCAGGCCCAGGCCCAGTCTTGGTGACACCCTGTTGCTTTGTTCCCCTGAGGCTTTGGGCCAGTTTATTGGCGGGGGTGGGGTGGGGGGGGGGTGGGGGGGGGACTTCAGGTTTTACTGCCAAGGGAAAGGTTTAACTGGGATTCCACCCAGGAAGGCCATCTGAGATTCCAGTCCTGCCAGGTGGACCCCTAAACCAGGGTTTCACTTCCTGGGGGCTTGAGGGGAATAAGGGAAGCTGGGCTTCTCAGCATGGTTGACCCCTCCTCCAGCTCCTGAGGAAACTCTACCGTTTATATCCAGCCAAAAGGAATCTTCCGTCCAGGGAACAAGGGAAGGAGTTGCGCGCTTCTGGTTAATTGGCCACGCCCATTTTTGGCCTTTCACGCTACCCCCCACCCCAACACTCCCCCCACCCCCATCTTCGGCAGTCTAGCCTTTTCTCCCTCCCCTTCTACTCCACCCCAAGCATTTCACACACCCTTAGGCAGCGCCGCAGTGCTTTTGAGGGTGCAAGACCCGAAATGTCTAATGGCTCGCCCCTGCATGGCTTTGAGGATTCCAGGAATCAAAGGGTTTGGGCTCGGCGGGGTGCCGGGTACATGTTCCGCTAGAGGTTTTGAGGGAAGACTGAGAAGGAAAAGGGAAGATATCTGAGTGCCCAGAGATTCTCAGCGAGGCATGGCTGGGATCCGAGGAGGGAAGGAGAAAAGGAGGACTGAGGGGGTGCGGGGAGGAAAGACTTGGGAGCCTGTAAGTTTACAGCAATTAATTACTTCAGGGAGATTATTTAGGGGTTTTGTTTAGGATCTGATGGGCAGTATTTAATCTTCAGCCACTGGACTGTGCGCGCATTTGCAGGTACTTACGGTAGTTGAAGGCCCGCTCCGCTGTTGGAGATTCTCCAGTGAGCTCCTCCAGATGCCGCAAACTGCCCGGCACGAGAAGAGCAGTCTAAGGACAGCCTCTCAGTCTCAGGGCCCCGCCTCCCTCTCTCCCCCGCCCTCCCGGCCGCTCCAACCTCCCCGCCTCCCTCCGCCAGGCTCTGGGAGTCCACCTACACTAACTCTCTAACACCTGCAGTCCTCTGACGGCCGGGATTTCCACGCCCCTCCTCAGCTCCCGCCTCTCTCTCGATCCCCTGCAGGGGTTGCTGGAGCCAAATTCAGGCCTCTACCCCCTCGCTCAGCGCTCAGAGTTTCACTGGGTCATTGTATTCAGGAGAGGAGAGGGCCAGTTCTCAAGTCAGGCAAAGCTGTAGATCCCTTCTCTCCAGCTCCCCAATGCCTTTAAAGGGATCTCAGATCTTTCTTTCACACCCCCACTGAAGCATAAACACCGCCACCAAGGCTTAAATGCCTACTATGTGCCTCTGAGGCCTTGGGCATCTATTATTTCTAATCTTCATGTGAGTGAAAGTGAAGTCGCTCAGTCGTGTCCGACTCTTTGCGACCCCGTGGACTGTAACCTATCAGGCTCCTCCGTCCATGGGATTTTCCAGGCAAGAGTGCTGGAGTGGATTGCCATTTCCTTCAGGGGATCTTCCCGACCCAGGAATCGAACCCGGGTCTCCTGCATTGCAGGCAGACGCTTTACTGTCTGAGCCAAATAGTAGCCCCTAAAAGATGTGTTACTTCCTTCAATTTTACAGACGAGGAAACTGAACCTCAAAGAGGATTGAGTAACTTGGACAGCCTTCAAAGTCCAGCACGGGATAAAAGCCCAGGCTAAACATATTAATACAAATTTGGATTTCAGTCTGGTTCTGCTATTCCAGAGCTGAGTGACTTCCAGAAAGTGTGTTAAACTTTCTGAGTCTCAGTTTCCCCATCTGCAAAATCAAACACCAGAAGTTTGCACAGGGCTTCGATGGGAGAATGCAGGTAAAGCTTGCAGCACAGTAGGCCTGCTACAGCGTAGGTGCTGCTGTTGCCCCGTCTACTACCACTAATAATACTACTATTAATCTGTACAGCTTTCCACGAATGCCCCAGAGAAATAGGATTTCAGTGCTGCAGATGATTCATAAATTTAGTTGACCATCAACGACTTTTTCAAATGATGATGTGTGAATGAGGCACTAACCAAAGCTCCTGACATATACTATATGATGGGATTCAAGTAGAGCATTCAGTGGACTCAGAGATCATGGATTGTTGTAAGAAAATGACACAGTTTTCTCTGTGTACAAGTTTTACATTCACAGAAGATTAAAACTTATCTAAAGAAAAAATACTGTAATTTGAGAACAAACTACATAAAAATAAAGCAACATCTGTTTTAATAGGAAAACTGAATATCATGTCTTCATGGGGATATCAGTTGTGGCTTCCTGCCATCCTCTATTCCTACATACCATTATAAAGTATTGATTAGAATAGAATAGCCAAAAAAAAAAATGAATAGAATAGCCATATCAATATAAATAGGTATTCTGGGGACAAGTTATCTAACCTCTCTAGGCCTTCATTTTCTTATTTGTAAAATGGGGATAATAATTGTACTTAATATCACACAGAGTTTTGGATAAGACTGAATGGAACCCCCCGCCCCCCATAAACTACTACATGCTGACTAGGACACAGCAGCCAACCATTCATTAATTCAACACATGTTTGTTGAGTATTTTCTTTGTGCCAGGCATTGTTCCAGATGCTGACAATACAGAAAGAATAGCAATTTCTGCTCTCAGGGAGTTTGTAGGCTGAGGGTAAACAGTGATAGAGAACAAGTTGAAGACGGTCAAAGAAGGAGGTGCCGTGGGAATCCGAGGATTGCAACAGGAACGTCCAGCAAGTAAGGCACGGAGGACAGCAAGCCATTTACTGTTGATCAGTCGTAAGTCGTGTCCAACTCTTTTGCAACCCCACGGACTGTAGCCCACCAGGCTCCTCTGTCCATGGGATTTCCCAGACAAGAATATTGGAGTGGGTTGCCATTTCTTTCCCCAGGGGATCTTCCCAACCCAGGGATTGAACCTGCGTCTCCTGCAATGGCAAGCAGATTCTTTACCACTGAGCCACCTACTGTGTGGCTAAACCAGGGCAGTGGGAATAGAGAAGGAGGCCACCCACTTCAGTATTCTTGTCTGGAGAATTCCATGGACAGAGGAGCCTGGTAAGCTACACTCCATGGGATCACAAAGAGTTGGACATGACTGAGTGACTAACATTTCATTTTTCATTTCATTATCTGTCAGGGTGGAAATATCCATGTCTATTTTAAAAAGATTTGTAAATGAGGTACCATTTCACACCAGTCAGAATGGTTGCTATCCAAAAGTCTACAAGCAATAAATGCTGGAGAGGGTGTGGAGAAAAGAGAACCCTCTTACACTGTTGCTGGGTATAGCCACTATGGAGAATAGTGTGGAGAGTCCTTAAAAAACTGGAAATAGAACTGCCTTATGATCCAGCAATCCCACTGCTGGGCATACACACTGAGGAAACCAGAATTGAAAGAGACACATGTACCCCAATGTTCATCGCAGCACTGTTTATAATAGCCAGGACATGGAAGCAACCTAGATGTCCATCAGCAGACGAATGGATAAGAAGGCTGTGGGACATATACACAATGGAGTATTACTCAGCCATTAAAAAGAATACATGTGAATCAGTTCTAATGAGGTGGATGAAACCAGAGCCTATTATACAGAGTGAAGTAAACCAGAAAGAAAAACACCAATACAGTATACTGACGCATATATATGGAATTTAGAAAGATGGTAATGATAACCCTGTATGCGAGACAGCAAAAGAGTCACAGATGTAAAGAACAGTCTTTTGGACTCTGTGGGAGAAGGAAAGGGTGGGACAATTTGGGGGAATGGCACTGAAACACGTATAATATCATATAAGAAATGAATTGCCAGTCCAGGTTCAATACAGGATGCTCGGGGCTGGTGCACTGGGATGACCCAGAGGGATGGTACAGGGAGGGAGGTGGGAGGGGGGTTCAGGATGGGGAACGCGTGTATGCCTGTGGCGGATTCATCTTGATGTGTGGCAGAACCAGTACAATATAGTAAAGTAATTAGCCTCCAATTAAAATAAATAAATTTAAATAAATAAATAAAATAAAACCTCAAAAAAAGAAAAAAAAAAGATTTGTATAGAAATCACTATGATATGGTTTCCCTGGTTGCTCAGTGATAAAGAATCAGCCTGCCAGTGCTGAGACACAGAAGACACAGATTCCATCCTTGATCTGGGAAAATCCCACATGCCATGGAGCTACTGAGCTCCTGTACCACAATGATTGAGCCTGTCCTCTAGAGCCTGGGAGCCGCAACTACTGAGCCCTCATGCCACAACTGCTGAAGCCTGTGTGCCCTAGAGCCCATGTGCCACAACAAGAGAAGCATGTTCATTGCAACAGGAGAGTAGCCCTCCTCGATGCAACTAGAGAAAAGCCCGTGCAGTAACAATGACCCAGCACATTCAAAAAAGGAGAAAGAAATCACTGTGAATGTATCTACTAAGTGCTTTATAAATATGAACTCATTTTATCTCAATCTCAGCACTAGGGAATAGTTATCGGTATCAGTCCCATTTTACAGATAAAGAAGCTGAAACACAGATCCATTAACAAATTGCCCAAGGCCAACACAGCCAGCAAGTGGAAGAGCTAGGATTCACATCCAGGTAGTCTGTAAATACAGTTCCATCGTTCTATGTTTTTTTGTTGTTGTTGTTGAGTCGCTCAGTCGTGTCCGACTCTTGCGACCCCATGGACTGCAGCCCGCCAGGCTCCTCCATCCATGGGGATTCTCCAGCCAAGGATACTGGAGTAGGTTGCCATTTCCTTCTCCATTTTTTAAAATTACTTACTTTATTGATTTTAATATATCTATTAAAAGGGGTCTTATTTAGAAAATAACTCAAAATCATTTTATGCAAAGTAACCGAACAACTTCTCAGTTCCTTCATTCTTTTATAAAAATGAGGTATAATTGGTAAGGGTTTCCCAGGTGGCACTAGTGGTAAAGACCCCACCTGTTAATGCAGGAGACCCAAGAGATACAGGTTTGACACCTGGGTCAGAAAGATCCCCTGGCATGGCAACCCACTCCACTATTCTTGCCTGGAGAATCCATGGACAGTGGAGCCTGTCAGGCTACAGTCCATAAGGTCACAAAGAGTCAGACATGACTGACACGACTTAGCATGCACACACAATTGATAAACAACATTATATTAGTTTCAGGTGTACAACATAATGATTCAATATTTGTATATATTGCAAAATTTTCTTAAACACTACAATGCTGCCTCTGCTTTGGAAGCTTGGAATGATAAAAGTAAAAAAAATTTTTTTTAATTTAAAATAGAGTTGACATATGATCCTACAAGCCCACTCCTGGGCACATATCTGTAGGAAATTTTAATTCAAAAAGATACATGCACCCCAATGTTCATTGTAGCACTATTTATAATAGCTAAGACGTGGAAGCAACATAAATGTCCATCAACAGATGGATGGATAATGAAGATATGGTATATATAGACAATGGAATGTTACTTAACCATAAAAGAGAATGAAATAATGCCATTTGTAGCAACATGAATGGACCTAGAGATTATCATGCCAAGTAAAATAAGTCAGACAGAGAAAAACAAATATGTGATATTGCTTATATATGGAATTAGAAAAAGATACAAAGGTACTTATTTACAAAACAGAAATAGACCCACAGACACAGAAAATAAACTTATGGTTACCAAAGAGGAAAGGGGTGGGGGAGGGGTAAATAAGGAAGTTGGAGTTAATATATACACACTAGTATATATAAAATAGGTAAAAAGCATGGACCTACTGTATACTACAGGGAACTATACTCAATATGTTGTAATATATTCATAAAAGAATCTTTTATATATGTAAATATATATCTCATTTAATCACTGTGCTGTATGCCTGAAATTAACACATTTTAAATCAACTACATATTTCAATAAAAAATTTTTAATTTAAAAAACAGATGTGAATGTACTTGAAGTGAAAGTGCTAGGCACTCCATCATGTCCAACTCTTTGCGGCCCCATGAGCTGTAACCCACCAGGGTCCTCTGTCCATGGAATTCTCCAGGCAACAATATTGAAATGGACAGCCATTTCCCTCTCCAGGGGATCTTCCCAACCCAGGACTCTTGCATTGCAAGCAGATTCCTTACCATCTGAGCCACCAGGGAAGTGAAACAGAAAAGCACCAATCAAATGCTTTGTTAATAACGTAGTAAAGAAAGCAGTGATAACATTTTCCTGCTCTCTGCAAGTCCTTGGGCTGAAGCTTGTACTCTTGGACAAAGAACCTGAATCTAGAGTCCAGATTCCCCACTAACACCATGGAAGCCTGTAAAATGTTCTGGGACTGTGTAGGTGAGAATACTACTCATCCTTCTTCTTTTTTTTTTTTTTTTTTTGCTCCAGGTCACTGTAGAGTCTTGAAGGAACTTATTATTCAGGCTTCATAGAAGCCCCTCATTCAAACTATGTTTGGCAATCGAGATATTAGAGGCTCCATCTCTAGGCTACCTCTGTGGTTCTTGGACCTTGTAGCCTGCCTGTAGAAGGAGATACATTCTTTGGCCAAGCTCCCCAGAGGAAACTTGAGTGGCCCAATATTTACAAAGCTGGTGGTAAAGACCAATAGGTAGAGTTCTTGACATTAGCTCTTGACATTGGCCTTCCCTACACACACACACACACACACACACACACTTCAAGAAGTCTGAGTTTCTCTCCTTGTTGATTACTCTATAGTTGGCTGATATTAAATAACTCCTCTCTCAGGAATGTTTTGAGAGTGGTCAGTCTTATTCCTAATGGCTGGGCCCCCTCTAATTCTCCATTCCCTTAAACTGGTGGGATATACAGGAGGTGGGGTGGTATGAGAGCTCTCGCTGTCACTGTCCTGGGAGGTGCTGATACCAGAAAATATTCCTGAGCTGTACCCCTTTGCACTTTGACACCTTGAGTCTGGGGGACTAGAAAAGGGTTCCTCGTGCAAAAGCTTCAGAATTACCCCTTATGATTTATGAAACAACTGTTAAACACAAGGTTTCATTGAGTACATATGAAGTAGGGAGTATGATAGAGTGTAGAGGTGGGACTAATTGATTTGTAAGGTCCAAAGACTCTCAACGTAGAGAGAAGAAAAGAGCAGCTGTTTTACAAAACTGTATTTGGGACCAGAGGAGTGCTAGAAAAGCTTCAAGAAGGTGGAGCTTAAAGGAAGTGAAACACCAGTGCCATATATACGCACAGGGTGATCTGGGGAGCCTTTCTCAGAACTGTGAACTTCCAGTTGTTCAAGCTGGTTTTAGAAAAGGCAGAGAAACCAGAGACCAAATTGCCAACATCTGCTGGATCATCGTGGAGAAGGAAATGGCAACCCACTCCAGTGTTCTTGCCTGGAGAATCCCAGGAACAGGGGAGCCTGGTGGGCTGCCGTCTATGGGGTCGCACAGAGTCGGACACGACTGAAGCGACATAGCAGCAGCAGCTGGATCATCAAAGAAGCAAGAGAGTTCCAGAAAAACATATATTTCTGCTTTATTGACTATGCCAAAGCCTTTGACTGTGTGGATCACAATAAACTGTGGAAAATTCTGAAAGAGATGGGAATACCAGACCACCTGACCTGCCTCTTGAGAAACTTGTATGCAGGTCAGGAAGCAACAGTTAGAACTGAACATGGAACAACAGACTGGTTCCAAATAGGAAACGGAGTACATCAAGGCTGTATATTGTCACCCTGCTTATTTAACTTATATGCAGAGTACATCATGAGAAATGCTGGGCTGGATGAAGCACAAGCTGGAATCAAGATTGCTGGGAGAAATATCAGTAACCTCAGATATGCAGATGACACCACCCTTAGGGCAGAAAGTGAAGAGGAACTAAAAAGCCTCTTGATGAAAGTGAAAGAGGAGAGTGAAAAAGTTGGCTTAAAGCTCAACATTCAGAAAACGAAGATCATGGCATCTGGTCCCATTACTTCATGGGAAATAGATGGGGAAACAGTGGAAACAGTGGCAGACTTTATTTTTCTGGGCTCCAAAATCACTGTAGATGGTGACTGCAGCCATGAAATTAAAAGACACTTACTCCTTGGAAGGAAAGTTATGACCAACCTAGATAGCATATTGAAAAGAGAGACATTACTTTGCCAACAAAAGTTCGTCTAGTCAAGGCTATGGTTTTTCCAGTGGTCATATATGGATGCGAGAGTTGGACTGTGAAGAAAGCTGAGTGCCGAAGAATTGATGCTTTTGAACTGTGGTGTTGGAGAAGACTCTTGGGAGTCCCTTGGACTGCAAGGAGATCCAACCAGCCCATTCTGAAGGAGATCAACCCTGGGTTTTCTTTGGAAGGAATGATGCTAA
This sequence comes from Bubalus kerabau, assembly GCF_029407905.1. Classification (NCBI taxonomy): domain Eukaryota; kingdom Metazoa; phylum Chordata; class Mammalia; order Artiodactyla; family Bovidae; genus Bubalus; species Bubalus kerabau. Next base: position 19,201,582 of record NC_073647.1, read on the forward strand.
AGTTGAAACTCCAGTACTTTGGCCACCTCATGAGAAGAGTTGACTCATTGGAAAAGACTGTGATGCTGGGAGGGATTGGGGGCAGGAGGAGAAGGGGACGACAGAGGATGAGATGGCTGGATGGCATCACTGACTCGATGGATGTGAGTCTGAGTGAACTCCGGGAGTTGGTGATGGACAGGGAGGCCTGGCGTGCTGCGATTCATGGGGTAGCAAAGAGTTGGACATGACTGAGCGACTGAACTGAACTGAATGAAATTTTTTGGTGGGACTGATGTTTAGGCTGAAACTCCAATACTTTGGCCACCTCATGCGAGGAGCTGACTCATTTGAGAAAACCCTGATGCTGGGAAAGATTGAGGGCAGGAGGAGAAGGGGACAACAGAGGATGAGATGGTTGGATGGCATCACCAACTCAATGAACATGGGTTTGGGTGGACTCCGGGAGTTGGTGATGGACAGGGAGGCCTGGTGTGCTGTGGTTCACGAGGTGGCTAAGAGTCAGACAGGATTGAGCTACTGAACTGAACTGAACTGAATGAGATTTTTTTTAAGCTAAATTTGTGTTGTAGTAGTCCAACCGGGGAAGCCCAGGGCAAAGGAGCACTGGCTTCCTCCCAGTGATGTGCTGGCACCAGCTACAGTTAACTGAATGTGTGCATCTCATCTTAACCCAGGGTTTAGTAATATCATGGCTTAAAATTGGCCATGGCCAGAGAATTTACACCAACGAACAGGCAAATGCTACAAATGAGGGCTTTTTTTCCCCCTCAGAAAGCCGTTTGTTAAATATCCACTAGCAAATCGCTTCCAGTTTTAAATTTTAGGACAGTGATTTTCAGTGGTAAACAGGAACTACCAAGAATCTTGGTGATTTTCATGCTCTTAAGAGGATTATGATCATTATAAAGCATTCCTTGTCCCCCCTACTTTACTGCTGTGGAAAACCACCTTGGGGGCGGGTCAGATTTCTAGAGTATTTGGTGCATTCAAGAGGTGCCAATATGTTTTAGCACCCTTCCCACTTCCCACTTCCCAATAGTAGCTCAGATGGTAAAGCATCCTCCTGCAATGCAGGAGACCCGGCTTCTATCCCTAGGTCAGGAAGATCCCCTGGAGAAGGAAATGGCAACCCATTCTAGTATTCTTGCCTGGAGAATTCCATGGACAGAGGAGCCTGGCAGGCTAGTCCATGGGGTTGCAAAGAGTCAGACACGAGTGAGTGACTAACACATACCACTTCCCAATAAGTCTAAGCCACACTCCTATTTCATGGTAGAATGGGTATATGGAGTAGACAAGTAAGGAAGGGAGGCAATACTAGGCAAATGGTGCTCTGGGACAGTGAGAAAGCCCAACTGGACCAATTAGGTTCCAACAGCAAGACCTGGGTGTGGGGGCAGAGCTTTGGAGGTGGGAAATACCTTCTCTGAGAGGTAGAAAGAGAAGCTGGGGCCCACTCATGGAGCTTGAGTTTCAGCATATCCTTTGTCCAGGATTTCAGTTACTAAGGGCACAGTTTGGGGCATTCAGGACTGTGAAGGAAGATTCCTAGAATAAATCAAATGCAAGTGATAAACCAGAACTGAAACTTCTTTATCAAAAGATTCACGGTGAGCCGTAAGGCATGGAGACCTGCATGATCAGGCTTCTAAATGCCTGTCATAAAGCAAATCAAGTGTGATTGCCTAGGTGAATATAACTTAAGGTTAATGGGTGGAGAGAAAAAAAGATGTTTTGTGGTGTTCTCATCTAGCAGTACCATAAGGTTCTGTTTGACCTATATACTATTTACCAGAAAGATAAACTATTGCCCCACTGTCCCCATATAATAATTCTCTTAGCATCACAAGATGCCTTTTGTTTATATAAGAAACAATGAGAAGAAAACCTATGTATGTGCTTGTATGTTGTGTGCATCTGTGTACATGGGGGTGAGGGTTCTGGTATAGACTTATAAAATGAAGGAAACCTCTGAGAGTGGCCTGCAAAGTGTCTCATTGTCTGCTTTTCATATACTGGATGAAGTTGATGGCCCCAGAAGGAAGGAGGTGGGCTCAGTCCCACTGCCTTGGTGGGCAGGCATCGTGGCTTCAATGAGCAGTTTAGGTCTGACACAGGCAGGATGCTTTAACGTGCCACTGCCAGGAAAGTTTGTTTTTCTGCTTCGGAGTCTGACTTGCCTCCAGTGTGTCTAAATTGTAGGGATTTGAGGTGGGGGGTGGGTTGGAGTTTGAGGAAAAAAAGGGAGGTAATGTCAGTAGGGAACTTTTAATCAGTTGTCCAAAGGAAAGTAAAGAAGTCAACAAATGGGTTGTTTTAGCTCCCTTTATTGTATGATTAACTAATTATATAATTAAAGTTAAATGGAGACATCTCAACTGCAAGAGCAATACAAATTAGCAGTTTAAAAACACATCACTTCAACATCACCCACTGTTTACAATCTGTTTCTTAAAATGTCAGTTTATAGGCAATCATTTCAATGTACATGCATCTCTGAGTTTTATTTGTTTCGTGCTCTAAGATATGGTCAAATTTTCTAAAAGATCCAAGTACCCTTGACAGAGGGTAGTGGAAAACGTTCTTTCTCTGAACAAGTCTGTTAATTTTGTATAGGTTATTACTTTAACATTTACAACAAAATTATTTTTTCTTATTTTATCGATCATATTCCAATATCTCCCTATACCACTCACCACTAATTATCTTGCTGTGTTCATATCCTCTCTCCTATGTATCCCTCCTCCATCTTTTCCATTTTTTTTTAACTTTTTCTTCTCTCTTTCTCATGCAGAATAGAGATAGATACAGATGTAGATGTACATATACACTCTTAGTAACAAATGTCAACATTATATTTGTACATCATTTCCCCTAACTCCCTTGGCAAAAACGCAATTAATCATAAAACTAAGATCTGCATTTTTTTAAGAAACAGCTTTGTAAATCAATTTAGTCACTTATCTCCAGAAGCACCCTCTCCCTGGGCTGCAGTTGTCTGCAGTAAAGCCAGGAGTTTTGGAATATTGCTGACAAATGCCTTGAAGTCATCTTGATTGTCAAAGATTTTTCTCTCATCTTCAAATACGAAAGATAGCTTGGCTGGATGGTTCACTGGAGGCTTCAGGCCCAAAGACTTCAGCTGGTAGTAGATCTTGGTTCCAACTCTGTTTTTCTTGCACTGTAACTAAGGCAGAGTTAGGTGTTAAACCTATATTTGTTGAAAATCAGTTCTCCTCTTTTCTGAGCTGCTGAGCAGCTTTTCCTTTCAAATTCAAGAATTGTACAAGTATACTAACGCATATATATGGAATTTAGAAAGATGGTAACGATAATCCTGTATGCGAGACAGCAAAAAATACACAGATGTATAGAACAGTTTTTTGGACTCTGTGGGAGAGGGAGAGGGTGGGATGATTTGGGAGAATGGCATTGAAACATGTATAATATCATATAAGAAACGAATCACCAGTCCAGTTCGATGCATGATACAGGATGCTCAGGGCTGGTGCACTGGGATGACCCAGAGGGATGGTATGGGGAGGGAGGTGGGAGGGGGGTTCAGGATGGGGAACACGTGTACACCCGTGGCAGATTCATGTTGATGTATGGCAAAACCAATACAATATTGTAAAGTAATTAGCCTCCAATTAAAATAAATACATTTAAATTAAAAAAATAAACAAAAACAAAATGGAACAAAAAGAACTGTACAATTATGTGACTTGGATTTTTAGTTTGAGAAGTATATTTGAGTTGGGACCTGTTTATTCTGTGTGTAAGTTGAGATCTATGTTTAGCTCTGAAAAATTTATTTTCAATAATTTTGTTAACAGTTTCAAGGTTACTCTCATTTTCCTCACCTTCAGAGATGCCAAGCACACAAATATTATACCTCCCTGATGTGTTTTCAAAATCCATCATCTTTTCTTCTAATGTGAGGGACTGTTTGCTTAAAATTTTTTTTTCTTTTGAGACTGAAGCTCAGTTTGCTCTTCATTTGTACTGATTCTCTCTCTTCCATGGTATTTATTCAATAATTTTCCTCTCTCAGGGTTTCTTTCAGTCTTGTGATCTTTGATGAGCTTTTCCTGTGTGCTTTTTATTTATTTATTTATTTTTTGCATTTCAGGGAAATCTGATCCTCTGCATTTATTTTTTTAAATATAAATTTATTTATTTTAATTGGAGGTTAATTACTTTACAATATTGTATTGGTTTTGCCATACATCACCACATGGTCCTGGATCACCTTCAAGGTGGAAAACAACATCTCCCTCATATTGGCCCTTTCTTTGGGTTCTGTCTACCACTTCTCCAGGCCAGCTATATCTCTTAAAACCTCGAGGTCCCTTGTTCCTCTGCAGCATCACAGTGCTTCTTGCTTGCTCTCCTAAGCTTGTCTTCATCATTTTCTTCATTCTCTTTTAAGCTTGAGTAGTGTTTGCTCTCTTTTTTTCCTGCTTTTGTAGCTAAAGCTTCTTTTGGCTTCAAGGTGTTTCTGAAGCTCAGCAATTTGGTTCTGTACACAGCTGCTCTCTCCTGTTCCCCAGAAGCTCAAGAGCTGGGATCTTTTCATCAAAATCCAATACCTATTTTAATCTATGATATGCTCAGATAACTATAGGAAATTAAAGTATAATTAATGGATGTGCTCTCCTCTAATACCATTGAGCGAGTTTCATAGCCCTACAGGTAAGATGAAGAAATAGATAAATGCATAAATAAAAAATAAGCACACATATAAAGACATCAGTACACGAAATACCTGAATACATAAATATACAGACACACAAAAAACATATAAAGGCACAAAAACACAAACATGGAAATAAAAATGTACATTAAAATGAGCCTCATGTGTTCAGAATATTCAGCGTCTTCCTGACTGAGGGTACACAGAATATGTTGCTGATTAAACAACTAGGTGCATTAGAATTGTAAAGTAGAGAGTGAGAGAAGTTCATCTAAACATTTCAGTGTTTGTGGAAAGAAATTTTGACTTTGTGTTGGGGGCTTGAATTTCAGCCCTGGCAGAGCTACTTATTAGCTATGTAATTGTATGACATTTGGCAAGCTACTAAAAGTTATTTGAGTCTCTGTCTCCTCATCAGTCAAATGAGTATTCAATAACTGTAAGTTAAATCTGAATATAGAACTCTTTGTTACCCTCAGCCTAATCATGTTTTTTTAAAAATATCTCTTTACCTGGTATCTTGGATTTAGCTTGGTGATGATGGCAGTGGTAGAGACAGGACAGTGATGGGGAAGGGAAAACTTGAATAAGACTCAAATGGATATCTTCTCAGGTCCCATAGCATCATTTTTCTTTTTGAACATTTAAAAAATATGGATGCAGCTTGATTATATCCAAAGTAGTGTAGAAAGGGATGAAAGAGATGAGAAAATAAGGATAAACTCTGCCTTCAAGATTATGACCTAATGGGAGATATAACCATATTCACAGCTAAGTATAATGCAGAGCATGGGAAAGACAGACGTCAGATGAAACATTATGGGACTGTAGAGGAGAAAACAGTTAATTCTGCTTGGCAGCACTTAGGAAGTTCTTCATCCGAGCCCTCCGGACTGAAGCATTCCCATCATCAGGCATGGTGAGGGCACTTACGAGGCTTCCTACTTCAAAACATCTGCCTCACACACCCGATGTGCCCCTGACTTTCCACCATATGATTTCCTTTTTTGGGAATAGAAGGGCAAAGAAGTGCAAACTATGGCAGCACAAGGTGTGTGGACAGTGTCTGGAAATGAGGCTAGGGACGTGGACAGGAGCCAGATCATTAAGGGCCATGTATAAATTTTAGTAAAGTTTCTTCCTTGTGATAAATTGAAAGGCCAGGTCATGGTCTAGGTCCAAGGGGAGGGCTTCTAACCAAGCAGAAAATGACCTTCCAACTTTAGTTATGCTATCCTGGGCATAGATCCTCAGGGACAAGGCTCAGAGGCCACTTTTTGAGCTGACAGTCCACCTGTCCCTCTAATTCAGTCTCCTAGTAGTTCAGGTTTCTGTTTCAAAAGAAAACAAACAAACAAACAAAAAAATGGAGGCAGGATAGTTTACAATTACAGTTATGCATATTAAATACCCATATATGAAAATATTGGCACTTTCAGAGATCTGGTAATTTAAAAATCAGCATCTATCTCAGTCTCTAATGTGTCCAAGTAGATAACTTTGAATGGGTTTGGAGGGGGACAGTTTAGAGAAGATGTTGTGTAGGGGAGAAAAAAATAAAAATTAAGTGCAGTAAATTCAAATGCAAAAGGTGATTTCATCTGATTTTCATGTCAATTCTCAGAAATACTGAAAATTACTATTGGAAACTAGTAGAACACTTGATCAGATTCACCAACTAAAAATTAGAACAGCTGTTTCATACCTCTTCATTCAAAGCAACTTAAAAAATAGTCTTTAGAGCTCATAGTGTTTAGGTACTGTGAGATCTTAGGCAAATAGGGTATTGCACACATACTTTGCTTTCTAGTTTTGAGGATACATGACCGAACAAAACACAAAAATTTTCCACATATTAATCAGTGAATATTTTTACTAAGTATATGGATAAACAAACTTTCTAATGCTTCAATAAAAGAAGCAATTTTCACAACTTTAAGTTACTAAAGATACAGAACTGACTTTTCTGCAAGCTGTGACAATTGAATTTGTGGACGTCAGTGGCTAGGGTTGGTTAGCGGGTGGATAACTAAAGAGATTTTTTTGTATGGCCCTGTCTAATCTCCTTTCCCTGCACCCCTTTCTTCAGAACCAAGTGAACAAAGGGAAGAGGAAGGGTAGGATTGTAGGCGAAAGATCATCAAAAGCCTTATACATGTTTAAAAAGAAGTAGAGGAAAAGGTTTGGCCAGCTGGCATTAAAAATATTTTTGATTAACTGTGTGACCTTTACCTACAGATGATATTTTCTTAATATTTTAACAAGATCTCCGGAAACTTAGGATGGCATAATCCACTGGGGAAATTGCAGTGCCAGGGAAATTGACAGTACAATTGTCATTGGGCATTATGATGTTAAAAATATATATTAACTAATGGAAATAGTGCTAGACACTAATTAAAGTATCCAAATGACTTGTCATTATTAATAACTTTGTACTTCAACAAGGAGCACTTGCTGTGGAAGTTCTGTGACTATCCTGGGCACAGCATGACAATATTTAAAAAATATGTACACCATGAAAGAATCCCACTTGAAATAGCTGTAAGATGGCTCCAAAAAGTTACCAAGTGGAACTTAGCACAAACTCAAAATGAAGTGGAAGTTCGTTCTTATGATCTCAAGAAGTAGTTTAAATTTTATACTTTTTGAAAATAACGTGCCCTTTCTTGAATTTCAAATGCTTAACCCCATTGCTTATTTACTTAACCAACCTTTATTGAATGTCCACTATGAACAAGGAGCACTCACATATTTAGTGGAATAAGATGAGTGAAAGATAGAGCGAAGGGCAAAAGAATACAAAACCCTTTGCGTATACTCTGGCAGCTAAAAGATTAATAAAACACATTCACTGCCCTTCTAGTAACTAAAAGTCTAGAAATAGAACAAAGATGTGTAAACAAGTAAAAATAAAAGAAGAATGTGCTAAAATTTGATAAGAAAAGTGCAGGAAAAAAGGTCATGAAGATTTTAGTAAAAGGCAATATTTTTAATATTCTTTCTAGCTGAAGCGATCAGTGAAAGCCTTGTGGATAAGGCCACATTTGAACTGAACTCTGAAATACGGTTGGATTAATCTGGTGGCTGTAAATACTGGATGGTTAGTTTTCCAAGAGTAGAGAGGGTGACTTACTCATCTGTGTACCTCTTGTGCTTAACACAGACATAGTGCTAATAATAGTTTCTGTTTATCACATGCTTACTATTTGTGGGGCACCAAGTTAAGCATTTTCTATACATTGTCACATTTACCTTGACAACACTCCTGTGGCAGCAATAGGGACAGTAGCAGCAGCAACAACAACATTTGTGGAATGCTGACTGGGAGCCAGGTACCTTCCAAGACCCCTGGTGGAGGCCTGAAACCACTAAGAGTACCAAATCCTATATATACTATGTTTTTTTCCTTATACATACACACCTATGCTGCTGCTGCTGCTAAGTCGCTTCAGTCGTGTCTGACTCCGTGCAACCCCATAGACGGCAGCCCAACAGACTCCCCCGTCCCTGGGATTCTCCAGGCAAGAATACTGGAGTGGGTTGCCATTTCCTTCTCCAATGCTTGAAAGTGAAAAGTGAAAGTGAAGTCGCTCAGTCGTGTCTGACTCCTAGCGACCCCATGGACTGCAGCCCACCAGGCTCCTCCATCCATGGGATTCTCCAGGCAAGAGTACTGGAGTGGGGTGCCATTGCCTTTTCCGTACATACCTATGATAAAGTTTAATTTATATATTAGACATAGTAAGAGATTAATAATAACTACTAATAAAATAAATAATTATAACAGTATACTGTAATAAAGGGCTTCCCTGGTGGCTCAGTGCTAAAGAATCCACCTGCCAATGCAGGAGATGCGGGTTCACTCCCCGGGTCAGAAAGATCCCCTGGAGAAGGAAATGGCAACCCACTCCGATTTTTTTGCCTGGGAAATCCTATGGACAGAGGATCCTGGCAGGCTATAGTCCATGGGGTTGCAAAGAGTTGAACACAATTTAGCGACTAAACAACAACTGTAATAAAAGTTGTGTGAATGTGCTCTCTCTCTCAAAAATACCTTATTGTGATAAAATGCCTACGTGATGAGATGGAGTGAGGTGAATGATGGAGGCAGTGTGATGTTTCTCAGAAGGAGGATCATCTCCTGATCCATGAAGGAGATCATGGATCATCCGGCTATGATGATATCAATGGTTGGTTGTTAGGAGCAGACGATGTCGATGCTTGGGGATCCTGGGTGGGATGGGTTTGGACAGCCTGAGAGTCACCACACTACTTCAGAATGGTATGTAATTTAAAACTTATGAATTGTTTATCTCTGGAGTTATCCATTTAATATTTTTGGACCACAGTTGACCTTGGGTAATGGAAATGGAAGAAAGCAAAACCACGGATAAGAGGGGACTACTGTGTATCAGTATTAGTATCCCTGTTTTACACACGGGAAAAGTGAGGCCCAGAGAGGCTAAGCAACCTGTTTTTAAGATCACACAAGCTGGGAGGGATTGGGGGCAGGAGGAGAAGGGGACAACAGAGGACGAGATGGTTGGATGGCATCACTGACTCGATGGACGTGAGTCTGAGTGAACTCCGGGAGTTGGTGATGGACAGGGAGGCCTGGTGTGCTGCGATTCATAGGGTCGCAAAGAGTCGGACACGACTGAGCGACTGAACTGACTGACTGAACTGAAGTTAGTCAGAGGGGGAACTTCAATTTGAATCTAGGTCCCAAATTTGTATAGAAAGTAGTTAGAAATTTTGAATAAATAGGTGAATGAAAACTGAAAGAGGAAAGAAGAGAGATATTGTGAAGATAAGAACCAATGAATCTGCAAACTGTTTGGGGGAGAAAGAGAGGCAAAACTGCCTTGGAATTTTCAGCCTAAGCTAAGAAATGTCAATAATGTTTCTCTGAAAAAGATGAGAGTCAATGTACTGGATTTTTAAGAATAACTTTTATAAAGCATTTGAGAAATATTATGATTTTTTAACTTATAATATGAGTGATATGACTCAGTGGGTAAAGAATCTGCCTGCCAATGCAGGAGACATAAGAGATGTGGCTTTTATCCCTGGGTTGGGAAGACCCCCCTGCAGAAGGAAATAGCAACCCAGTCCAGTATTCTTGTCTGGGAAATCCCATGGACAGAGGAGCCTGGAGGGCTAGTCTATAGGGTCACAAAGAGTCGGACATGACTAAAGCAACTGAACACAGCATGAGTGGTAGGCCATAAAAGTTACATAGAAAACACCTCAAGACCAGACAAAATGTTCATGCTGGTCATTTCTTTATGTTGCAGAGAATTATTGGGGATGTTCTTTTTTCTTCATCCTTGTATTTTCTACTATGAAAACAAATTTGTGATTACAAAAGAAACTTTTAAAAGGTTGAGTAATATTTTAGGGTATATTTTAAAAAATAATCAGTACTCCTTGTTGTTAAGAAATACACACTTAAATATTTAACAGTGAAGAGTTAAAGTCACTCAGTCGTGTCTGACTCTTTGCCACCTCATGGACAGAATACTGGAGTGGGTACCCTTTCCCTTCTCCAGGGGATCTTCCCAACCCAGGGATCGAACCCAGGTCTTCCACATCACAGGTGGATTCTTCACAAGGGAAGCCCAAGAATACTGGAGTGGGTAGCCTTTCCTGTCTCTAGTGGATCTTCCTGACCCAGGAATCGAACCAGGGTCTCCTGCATTGCAGGTGGATTCTTTACCAACTGAGCTGTCAGGGAAGTGCACTTATGAGTGATGTGGCTATTAAATTTTCAACTTACTCTTAAATTGTTCAGGGAAAGAGAGAGAGAGGAAACAAATATATTAAAATGTCAAAATTTAGGGAATCTGAGAATTTTGGAGCTGAAATTTTTTTACTATCCTTGCAACATTTCTCTTAGTCTAAATTTATATCAAAATTAGGGAAAAAACACATATTCAACTAGGTAAAGCAAAAAAGCCAGAGGAAATATATATATATATATATATACACACACACACATATACAAACTATAAATAATGCACAACTACTATATACTAGATATATAGTGTGCATCATATATAGTTCATATATTTAGTTTATGATTCATAAATATGAAATATTACAATTTTAAATATAATAAAGAAAAATAATCATCAGAAGCATCAAATTTCCACTCGTCCAACAGCACTTATTTCTGTCAGTTTTCCTTCTTTTGGCACTGCCAACTTATTCTTCATAAAGTTGCCAATTGTACCAGAAGAAACTCATTCCTAGTTTGCACAGTTGGCCATATTACCTACAGTATCATTTCAAAGGCCAACTTCTGTTCAACTTCTTCCAAATTGTCTTGAGATAGTCAAGTCACTGTTTATTTTGACCATTTTTTCTGAACTAATTAGCTGTTTAGTTGAGTTTATCTGGATATTTGGTTAAATGGGAAATTGGTAAGGTGCTTTTGGAGAGTGAGGTGAAGTTGGACTAATGGGGGCAGTTAATCCAAGTGGTAAGCCTTTCATGCAAATACAGTTCACCATGGAAACCAAAGAAAACAACAACAGCAAAAAAGAAGACGATGGTTATATAAGGGTTGTGAAATTGCTTTTACTTTTGCTGTTCAGTTTCCCTTAGGTCAGATCTGACGACTGTTATTATTTTTATTATAATACTCTATGTATCGCACGTTGTTCCTTTCCTACAAAGTGCTCATAGATCCATTTTGTTCATTTTCCTTCAAGACAGTTCTGCTAAATAGAGCCTTGGTACATGGAGCCAATTCTTATTTTTTTTGCTAGCTTAGTATACAGCACCTAATTGCAGGAAAAATAATCTGTTCAGAGGCAATGGTATCTTTGGACTGAATGTTGACATGCCATATATAATATAGCTATTATAACTGATAATGGTCATAACAGCTTGTGATACTTTTGAAAGATGTTCTTGAATAGTATTGTTAGCAGATACACTAAAGAACTAGACATAAACTGAGCAGAAATGGAAATATATTAATAAGGCATCCCAGACTGAGAGAGTTTTCTTTGAATTTGTGTTCCCTAGGAGATTAGCACACACAAAAAAATAACAACAACCTGAATTTCCTTTCAAATGAGAAGAACATTCTATGATTTTATGAATCCATCACCTTATAACTTAATGTCATCTGCTGGAAGTCATTCAAATGGAAAATATAAACAGACAGGCTTTTTTAAAAGTCATGTTTATCACAAGGTAATAAGGTTATATTGAGTTCTTTTAATGTAATTTAAATTTGGCTGTAAATAATTTGTATTTCTTCCAAGGTTAAAACACATTAAGTACACATAAACACGAAGTAAGATCGAAAATATTCCTGAAATATGTTAACAATCACATTTATATAACAAATACTTTGTTTGTGACTGTCTCAACATTAAGCTAGACAAGTAGATGCAAAAATGAAGGGAGTTTGATTTGTGACGCTGTCCATTGCCCAGCAACGAGGGACTGTGGTTGTTTTTGCAGCATTGCACCACTTTAGGAGGCTGGGGACAGACTAGGCATATACCACTTTTTTTCCACCTTACGCTGAACAGACAGCAAAATGAAGAATTTAAATCTGTTTATTTGTCAACAGGTTAAATTTGAGAACATTTACGTTTAAAAGATGAATTTTGAAAATTTAAATACCCTTGAATGTCTAATTACCTGTGCTTTCATTCTGAAAATTAATTGCCAGAATGAAAACAAAACGAAATAGGACATTTACTTGACTGCAGAATTGATGAGAGTTATTTTCAAAATAACTCTGAAATAAGCTTAATAGTACATGCTTCAAAAATAATTCTTAAATGTTCACAAACATGAATGTGCAATTCTGCATTTGAGTCCAAAACCCCCTGGATGTACAAGCAAAGGATGAGATATGGCTAAGTAGCAACACACATAAAAAAGATTGAGAGGTTTTCAGGGACTGTTAGCTCAATATTATTCAGTTGTGTGTTGTGGTTGCGCCGAAAACTAAATTCATCTTCATCTGCATTAATAGAAAGATAGAGTCAGCAAGAAGGGAGTGATAGCACAACCCAGCTCTGTGCTTGGCAGACCTGTACTTGAAATGTTTAGTGAAAATAGCAGGATGGGAACAACATTTGGATAGCAGCCACAAACTAAAATGCTTCTAAACGGGTGAGAGGAAGATGCTGGAGTCTGAAACGCAGGAGAGGGAGTGCTGAGTAGTCCGGGGCTACCTTAGCCTAGAAATGAGGAGGAACAGAAGGTAGTTGTCTTTGAATCCTCCTTCAACATCATCTCCTCCTCCCACTCTTTCCCCCTTTCTTTGGTCCCTTGTCTCTTCCTTCCACTTTCGTTCACTTATACTTCCTCCCTAAAGCTGTATCCCAAGTTGGTGATGTTCCAGTTTGGTTCTATGACACGTGTATAATTTCCCTGCATATCCTAGACACCACACTTCTCTGCAACCCCTTTTCACTTCCCCCTTACTCTTGTGCTTCCCCACTCATAGCTAGCAGGACTGGACCACAGTAAGCCCCACCTCCTCCACATTTCATTTTTAGAAAAGCCTTCATGACCCTGGGAAAGGAAAGAGAATCTGAGTTAACTAGCACAGATTCTTAAGCCAAAGTCTTGTAGACAAAAAAGGCCTAGGTACAAAAGAAGCAATTCTAATAAAGCTATAAAATGAACTTCTTTATTCTCCTTAATGCTTTCTGGCATTGGACATGAGAATCTGAGCACAGATCCTCATGGGTGGGCTGAAAGTGCTCTTGTAACACTAATCTAGGATGCTTAAATATCAGGTTCTTATTTAACAAGAAGAAGAAAAGAGGGAGTTTGTTAATACAAAAGTTTGAACATAGAACATCACCGCCTGAATGATTAAACCTATTTCAGAGGGCTGAAATACTAATGACTCCAATTTGTCAAAACATAGGAGTTTTAATGGGGGGCAGGAAGGGTTGGCGTTGGTATGCGGCATAGGAATCAACAACTGCGTACTTTAAAGCAAAACATAAAAGCTCTATCCAGCTGAAATTCTCAGAATCACTATAGGAAATTAGGTGTAATTGACTGATGTGATCTCACGTAATAGGAATGGGACTGAGTGCTTCATATCCTCATAGTTAAAACAAGTAAATAAAATGAATTGACAGTGCACAAAATGCTTATGGTGTGTAACAGCTCATGCAAATTGGCTACTTCCTTGGTTTAAACATTTTGTAAATATAAATTGCTATGTTAGAAGATGACAGGGAAGGAGAGAGGAAATGGAAGGGAAACAAAAGGTAGAAGATAATAAGGAAAGGGACGGATAGATAGAAAAGATAGGAAGAGGAGGAAAATGAGAAAGGAAAAAAGGACAAAGAGGCACAGAAATAGAGGGAAAATAGAGAAAACAGGAGGGAGAGAGAGAAGATGCAAATATTTGAGTGGCTACAATATATCTGTATGCACAAAAGTCTTCAGAAGAGAAGTGAGAAATCAATGTGTTTCAACTTGGAGTCACCAATAACAATACTCTTATAATAATACTTGGAGAAGGCAATGGCAGCCCACTCCATTACTCTTGCCTGGTAAATCCCATGGACAGAGGAGCCTGGTGGGCTGCAGTCCATGGGGTCGCTAAGAGTCAGACACGACTAAGCGACTTCACTTTCACTAAAATAATACTGATGACTTAGATCAGATAGAGGGAGAGATAAATGTAAGTCCTGATGGATTCTTAGTCCAATCGTCACTTCCAGGGCTATTCAACTCTTGCTAGACACCTTTGGTCTGAGTTGAAGGGCTCGACAAGCACATCACCATTGCTATTTGAATGGTCACAGCAAATTTATTTATAGTCGCCTCAAACTATAAACGTTCCAAATGCCCATCAACTGGTGAATGGATAAATAAATTGCACTACATATGAGTTACAAAATACCACTCAACAAGAAAAGGGAACAGACTATTGATAGATGTAGCAAATATTTGTTGTTGTTGTTCAGTCACTAAGTTGTGTCTGACTCTTTGTGGCTCCAGGGACTGTAGCATGCCAGACTTCACTGTCCTGCACTATCTCCCACAGTTTACTGAAGCTTATGTCCATTGAGTTAGTGATGCCATCCAACCAACTCATCCCCTGTCATCCCCCTCTCCTCCTGCCCTCAGTCTTTCCTAGCATCAGGGTCTATTTCAATGAGTTGGCTGTTTGTACCAGGTGGACAAAGTATTGGAGGTTCAGCTACAGCATCAGTCCTTCCAGTGAATATTCAGGGTTGATTTCCTTTAGGATTGACTGGTTTGATCTCCTTGCTGTCCAAAGGGACTCTCAAGAGTCTTCTCCAGCATCAAAGCATCAATTTTTTGGTGCTCAGCCTTCTTTATGGTCCAACTCTCACATCTGTACATGACTACTGGAAAAACCATAGCTTTGAGTATACAGATCTTTGTCAGCAAAGTGATGTCTCTGCTTCTTAATACATTGTCTAGGTTTGTCATAGCTTTTCTTCCAAGGAGCAAACGTCTTTTAATTTCATGGCTTCAGTCACCATGCATAGTTATTTTGGAGCCCAAGAAAATAAAATCTGTCACTGTTTCCATTCTTCCCCCATCTATTTGCCATAAAGTGATGGGACCAGATACCATGATCTTCATTCTTTGAATGTTGAGTTTTAAGCCAGCTTTTTCACTCTCCTCTTTCACCTTCATCAGGAGGCTCTTTAGTTCCGCTTCACTTTCTGCCATTAGGGTGGTTTCATCTGCATATCTGAGGTTGTTGATATTTCTAGCAAACATAGATGAATCTTGAAGACATATGCTAAGTGAAAGAAGCCAGACCTAAAAGGCTGTATATTGTATGATTCCATTTATATGGCATTCTAGAAAAGTTCTAGAAAAGACAAACTATAGTAATGGAGAATAAATCAGTGGTTGCCAGGGACGAGGGTCGGAAGTACAAGATTTCTGCAAAGCAGAATGAGGGACCTTTTGGGGGTGAAAGAAATGCTATTTATTTTGATTGTAGTGGTGTTTGCATGCCTATGTTCATTTGTAACAACTCATAGAACTGTCTGCTTACAACTGGTGAATTCTAAATTATACCTAAAAAATGGCTGGTAAAAAAACAAAAAAAATCACCTAAGATCAACTTACTAATAAGTGGTCCTTAATTTCATGAGGATCAGTATGTAGAAAACAGGTATTTATGGGTCTAAAGCAGAGATTTAAAGGTGTTTGTTCACATGATTTCTTGGTGCCTTATTCATTAACTTGAAGTTCTTCACTCTGGCATTCAAGATATTTTGTAATCTGATTCCACTCTGCCTTAGCAACTTTGAGTATGTATGCATGCTCACCCACTCAGTCATCTCTGACTCTTTGCAACCCCACGGACTGAAGCCCTCCAGACTTCTCTGTCCATGGGATTTCTCAGACAAGAATACTGGAGTGGGTTGCCCTTTCCTTCTCCAGGGGATCTTCCCAACCCAGGGATTAAACCCTTGTCTCCTGTGCCTCCTGCATTGTGGGTGGATTCTTTATGACTGAGCCACCTGGGAAGCTTGATTTTACATATATATATATATATATACACTCTTGACTACTATCAGGCAGTTCTTCTCACTTCATACAAGATGCCCTCCCTGCTTAATCTCCTGGCATGCATGTGCCATGCTTATTTCAATCTATTTACCTTTACTTTTGCATATTTACCCTCTATGTTCTGGTATGCCCTACCCTCATTTGTCCACCCATTTATTGAGTGCCTACTGTGTGCCAAGTTTTAAGAATTAGACACATTACTAAGGCTGCTAAAGTCTCTGTCTTCACAGAGCTGGCCATTACAATGCAGTATGGAAAGGGTCATGTATGGTAGTGGAAAATACAAGGTATTAGTACTAAGAGGAAAGGAAAAACCAAAATTTAGGAACAGACTTGTCAAGAATAGTTTCTCAAAAGAAATAACATATACCAATTCCATCTTCAGCAAACTCTATTTGAATGTTCTTCCTTATATAATCAACCTAATTATGTCTCCAAAAAGTAAAGTGGTTAATTAATGTATTGTTCACTCACATGTTAAAGAGTGGAGATTATAGCTCTTTCAGTTTTCTATTCTCTAAGCCACTCTGATCAGTTTCTTCAAAGATTCTTTATATGATATAGTTTTGCCTTCTCCACCCATCCTAGTTGCTCATCTAAGTGTCTGCTGGTTTATTTATGTCTTTATGAATTCTGGCACTCAAAACTGAGTAAAGAATTCCAGGCATCATCGTGAAAGGACGGAGAACAGTAAAATGATCATATCCCTCATTTTGGATATTCTACTCCTGTAAATATAACCTAAACTGACAGCATCTTTTAAATCTGTGGTTAATAAGGATATACGGAGAAGGAGATGGCAACCCACTCCAGGATTATTGCCTGGGAAATTCCATGGACAGAGGAGCCTCGTGGGCCACAGTCCATGGGGCTGCAAGAGTTCGACATGACTGAAGTTACTTAGCACGCATGGAATCTAGAAAGATGGTACTGATGAGCCTATTTGCGGGGCAGCGATGCAGATGCACCAGGACCAAGGGAAAGGAGCAGTAACCCTCACAAGAGACTGAGCCAGACCTGCCCTTGAGTGTTTGAGGGTCTCCTGTGAAGGCATGAGTCGGCAGTGGCCTGCCACATTGACAGAGGATCTCCGTTTTTTCATTCAAAAAACTAAGATCATGGCATCCAGTCCCATCACTTCATGGCAAATAGATGGGGAAAGAATGGAAACAGTGACAGACTTTATTTTCTTGGGCTCCAAAGTCACTGTGGATGGGGACTGCAGCCATGAAATTAAAAGATGCTTGCTCCTTGGATGAAAAGCTACAACAAACCTAGACAGTGTATTAAAAAGCAGAGACATTACTTTGCCAACAAAGGTCCGTCTAGTCAAACCTATGGTTTTTCCAGTAGTAATGTATAGATGTGAGAGCTGGACAATAAAAAAAGGCCAAGTGCTGAAGAACTGATGCCTTTGAAGTGTGGTATTGGAGAAGACTCTTGAGAGTCCCTTGGACTACAAGGAGATCAAACCAGTCAGTCCTAAAGGAAATCGACCCTGAATATTCACTGGAAGGACTGATGCTGAAGCTGAAGCTCCAATACTTTGGCCACCTGATGCAAAGAGCCGACTCATTGGAGAAGACCCTGATGCTGGGAAAGCTTGAAGGCAGGAGGAGAAGGGGACAATAGAGGATGAGATGGTTGAATGGCATCACCAACTCTATGGACATAAGTTTGAAAAAACTTCGGGAGATGGTGAAGGATAGGGAAGCCTGACATGCTGCATTCCATGGTGTCACAAAGAGTCAGACACGACTGAGCGACTGAATAACAACAAATGGAGACGCAGACATAGAGAACAGACTTGCGGACATGGCGGGGGAAAGACAGGGTGGGATGAATTGAGACAGTAGCATGGAAACATATACATTACCACATGTGAAACAGATAGCCAGTGGAAATTTACTGTATGACACAGGGAGCTCAAATCTGGTGCTCTGTGACAACCTAGAGGGATGGGGTGGAGTGGGAGGAGGGAGGAAGGTTCAAGAGGGAGAGGACATATGTGTACCTATGTCTGATTCATGTTGATGAATGGCAGATACCAACACAACAGTGTAAAGCAATTATCCTCCAATTAAAAAGAAAGAAAGAAAAAAGTATGATTAAGAATCAAGGCTAAATTATGGTTATAAAGTAGATAGCATGTAGTATGTAATGTCTCTATATATTCTGACAATGTAGATACAGAAAAACTGAACAAAAGGAGGGAAAATCAGGAGAGGATATGAGAAATAGAAAAATCTTTTAAAAACTTTTTTTACCCAAACTTAAAACTTTTTATTTTATATTGGAGTATAGCCAATTAACAATGGTGTTGTAGTTTCAGGTAGTTTCCCAGAATACAGAAGGGACTCAGCCATATATATACATGTATCCATTCTCCCCCAAACTCCCCTCCTATCCAGGCTGCCACATAACATTGAGCAGAGTTCCCTGTGCTATGCAGTAGGTCCTTGTTGGTTATCCATTTTCAATCTATCAGTAAGTAGATGACGTTCCCTAAGTCCCTAACTATCCCTTCCCCTCGGTAACTATAAGTTCATTTTCTAAGTCTGTGAGTCTCTTTCTGTTTTGTCAGTTCATTTGTGTCATTTATTTTTAGCTCCCACATATAAGGGATGCCATAGATATTTCTCCTTTCTGTCTGACTTAAAAATACAAGAAATTGAAAGGACAACCCACAGGATGGGATAAACATTTGCAAATCATAAATCTAATAAGGGTCTATTTTCCAGAATGCATAAAGAACACTTAACAGTCAACAACAAAAAGACAAGCAACCTAATTAAACAACAGGCAAAGGACTTGAATAGACATTCCTCCAAAGCAGATGTGCAAATGTCCAAGAAGCACAAGAAAAGATGCTGAACATCTTTAGCCATTAGAGAAATGCAAATAAAAATCACCATGATATACCACTTCACACCCACTATGATGGTTATTACAAGTAAAACAAGAATAATAAGTTTTGGAGAAGATGCAGAGAAATTGGGACCCTCATATACTGTTGGGATTGCAAAAATGGAAGACCACTGTGGAAATCAGTGAGGTGGGTGGTTACTCAATAAGAGAAACATAGAATTACCATTGTTGTTGTTCCCTCTTCCCAGTCTTGTCTCACTCTTTGCAACTCCATGGACTGCAGCACACCCAAGCCCCCCTGTCCCTCACCATCTCCCTAAGTTTTCCCAAGTTCATGTTCATTTCATGGGTGATGCCATACAGCCATCTCATCCTCTGATGCCCTCTTCTCCTTCCGCCCTCAATCTTTCCCAGCATCAGGGACTTTTCTGATGAGTCGGCTGTTCCCATCAAATGACCAAAATACTTGGGCTTCAGCTTCAGCATCAATCCTTCCAACAAGTATTCATGGTTGATTTCCCTTAAGATTGACTGGTTTGATCTCCTTGCTGTCCAAGGGACTTTCAGGAGTTGTCTCCAGCACCACAGTTTAAAGGCATCAATTCTTTGGTGTGCTGCTGAATTTATGGTCCAGATCTCACAACTGTATGTGACCACTGGAAAGACCATAGCCTTGACTATATGGACCTTGGTCAGCAGAGTAATTTCTCTGCTTTTCAACACACTGTCTAGGTTTGTCACAGCTTTTCTTTTTTTTTTTAATTTTGTTTTATTTTTAAACCTGAAACACTTTTCTTCCAAAGAACAAGCATCTTTAAATTTAATGACTCCTGTCACCATCCACAGTGATTTTGGAGCCCCCAAAGAGGAAATCTGTCACTACATCCACATTTTCCCCTTCTATTTGCCATGACGTGATGGGACCAGATGCCATGATCTCAGTTTTTTGAATGTTGAGTTTTAAGCCAGCTTTTTCACTCTCTTCCTTCACCCTCATCAAGAGGCTCTTTAGTTTCTCTTTGCTTTCTGTTGCTTTTTGACCTGCATACAGGTTTCTCAGGAGACAGGTAAGGTGGTCTGGTATTCCCATTTCTTTAATAAGTTTCCACAGTTTGCTGTGATCCACACAATCTGTTGCTTTCCTCTATCTATTTGCATTGTTCATTTAATAAGTCTTCCTTATCTCTCCTTGCTGTTCTCTGGAACTCTGCATTCAGTTGGGTATATCTTTCCCTTTCTCCTTTTCCTTTTGGTTCTCTTCTTTTCTCAGCTGTTGGTAAACCTCCTTTGCCTTGTAAAACCTCCAAAGACAATCACTTTGCCTTCTTGCATTTCTATTTTGGGAGGATAGTTTTGGTCAATGCCTACTGTACAATGTTATGAACATCTATCTATAGTTATTCAGGCACTCTGTCTACCACGTCTAATCCCTTGATTCTACTTGTCACCTCCACTGTATAATCATAAGGGATTTGATTTAGGTTATACCTGAATGGCCTATTGGTTTTCACTACATTCTTCAATTTATGCCTGAATTTTGCAATAAGAAACTCCTGATCTGAGCCCTGTCAGCTCCATGTCTTGTTTTTGCTGACTATATAGAGCTTTTGCATCTTTGCCTGAAAAAAATATAATCAATCTAATTTTGGTGTTGACCATCTGATGATGTCTGTGTGTAGTGTTGTGGGAAGAGGGTGTTTGCTATGACCAGTATGTTCTCTTGACAAAACTCTCTTAGCCTTTGCCCTGCTTCATCTTGTACTCCAAGGTCAAATTTGCCTGTTATTCTGGGTGGCTCTTGACTTCCTACTTTTGCATTCCAATCCCCTATGATGAAAAGGACATCTTTTTTTTTTTTTTTTTTTTTTTGGTGTTAGTTCTAGAAGGTGTTGTAGGTCTTCATAGAACCAGTCAATTTCAGCTTCTTCAGCATCAGTGGTTGGAGCATAAACTTGGATTACTGTGATATTGAATGGTTTGCCTTGGAAACAAACTGAGAGCATTCTGTCATTTTTGAGATTGCACCCAAGTACTGCATTTCAGACTCTTTTGTTGACTATGATGGTTACTTCATTTCTTCTAAGGGATTCTTGCCCACAGTAGTAGATATAATGGTCATCTGAATTAAATTGGTCCATTCCCATTATTCACTTTGTTCATTGATTCCTAAGATGTCTATGTTCACTCTTGCCATCTCCTGCTTGAGCACATCCAGTTTACCTTGATTCATGGACCTAACTTCCCTGGTTCCTATGCAATATTGTCCTTTACAGTTCAGACTTAACTTTCACCACCAGACACATCCACAAGTGAGCATCGTTTCTGCCTTAGCCCAGCCACTTCATTCTTTCTGGAACTATTAGTAATTGCCCTCCACTCTTCACCAGTAACATATTGGACAAATTCCAACCTGGGGAACTCATTTTCTGGCATCATATCTTTTTACCTTTTCCTATTGCCCATGGAGTTCTAGAGGCAAGAATACTAGAGTGTGTTGCCATTTTCCTCCTCCAGTGGACCACGATTTGTCAGAACTCTCCACCAAGATCCATCTGTCTTCAGTGGCCCTGCATGGCATGGCTCATAGCTTCACTGAGTTATGCAAGCACCTTCACCACAACAAGGCTGTGATCCATGAAGGGGGCAAGTAGCACTGGGGATGTCAATTTGCTCAAGCAATGAAACTACATTGGTATAGCACCTGAAATTGAAATCACTACCTGGTCAAGCTAATAAAAATACACTGTCATTCTCCAAGACCATCTGTTTTCTGCACAGGCCAAATAGGCTACTTTAATGGGAGTATGGAGTAAATCATCACTCCTGCATGTTTGTAGCCCTTGATGGTGCTGCAAATCTCTGAAATCCATTCAGGTATGTGCAAGGCTTTTGGTTTACTTTATTTCTAGATAGAGGCAATTCTAATTGCTTTCATTTGGCCATCCCTACCAAAATAGCCCTCACTTTGCAGGTCTGTTGTGGAGTCTTCCAGTTGCTGAACATGTCTATCTTAATTTTGCATTCCAGAACTGTGTAGATAAGCATGGGATTGGTTTGGGTATACACCGGCTCCAATGGAGATGAGCCTGAGCTGAAATTTCATTGATCCCTTGACCTCCATAAGCTCCTACTATGACTGATGGACCATAGTGACACTTGGGCATCTTGGAATTAGTGTGAGATCAGAGCCAGTGTCCAATAGTCACCAAAAGGTATTCTCCTAATTCAAAATCACACTGACTAAAAAACTCTAGGTCCCTTTCAGGAAGGCAGGGAAACAGACTAACAGTATATATTTCAGTAAAGTATACCGAGGCATGATGAACACCTACTTCTGGATTTCAAAACTTACTCCAAAGCTACAGTTACCAAAACTGTGTGGTACTAGCATAAGGATAGACACATAGATCAGTGAAATAGAATTAACAGTATGGAAATAAACCCATAAATCTATACATGGACATAAATCCCAAAGAGTGGAAAACAGAAACCTGTACAGGAATGTCCATCATAGCACTATTCCCAATATGCACAAAGGAGAAGTCACCCAAATGTCCATCCACTGCCTAGTGGATACAAAACATGTGTAGTCTAGCCATACAGTGGAATATTATTCAACCAGGAAAAGGAAAGAAGTACTGATTCATGCTACAGATTCATTCATATGTGCATGAACCCTATGCTCAGTGACAGAAGGCCACATATTTATTGTATGCCTCTATCTCTAGGAAGTCTTCAGAATAGGCAAAGGGCTGTGGACAGGAAGCTGATGAGTGGTTGCCTGAGGACTGTGGGGTGGGGTGGGGTAGGGGAAACTGCAGGACGGGGCAGTGGGGAATAATTGTCTGGCCAGGTACAGGGGTTTCTCTTTGCAGTGGTGCCAACATTTTGGAACTAGATACAGTCATGATGGTGGCCCAGCACCACCAGTGTATACTTGGTGCCACTGGGTGGTCTGCTGCCTTTTCTGTACAAAGCTCCTGTGCAGTGGAAAGGGAGAGTTTTGACAAAGAAAGGGTCCAGTGGGCAGGGTGAGCAGGATTCTGCCAGCATCATTTCTTTGCAGGCCCAGGCCTGTGGGGGTTGGGGGAGGGGTGGGGAGCACGAGAAAGCAATGACCTCACAGGGTCTATGTGTCACAGAGCATGCGTCCCGACCAATGAGGCGCCAGCCCGTGGTTTCTAGGATACGGAGTAGAGAGATCTGAGAGCAGCAGTTGTCTTGAGAGGTTGGAACTAACTGATTCATCTCACCGTATCTCATCTCATCGCACCTTATCCCACCGCATCTCTTCCCATCGCAAAGAAGAGCAAGGCCTTGGAGAAAGCAGGCTCAACAGCCAGCATGCCGAAGAAAAGGGGCCATCAGAGGTCGTCTGGTATCCGCTCCCGCACCGCCCGGGCTGAGCTGTTCGTCTCTGTGAGCCACATAGAGCACCTCCTGCGCAAAGGCCACTACGCCCAGCGCCTGAGCTCATCTGCACCAGTCTTCCTAGCAGCGATCATTCAGGACCTGATGTCCAAGGTCCTGGAGCTGGCAGGCAATGAGGCCCAGAAAAGCGGTGAGACGCACATCACCCCCAAGTTGTTGGACATGGCGATCCACAACAATGCTCTGCTCAGCAGCATTTTTGGGATGACAACCATCTCCCTGGTGGCCCCGGGTCCACACTAGCTGCCCAACTACACCTGGGTCCCCAGTGGCCAGTCCCTGGCCCCCGGACAGGTGCCTTGGGCCCAGTAATGTCAAATCAATAAAGTGTTTCAAGACATCCTTGTGTGCTTCAGTCACTTGGTCTGGAAGGTGGTGGTGGGACACGCTTTGTTGGAGGGATGGAGGTCGGGGGTCTGGTTGGAGCAGATGGGGAGTGTTGCGGGTGTGGATGGAGTCGGGGATGGCAGGCAGAGAGGAGAAGTCACTCATGGTGATAGTGCATGGTGTGGCCCTGGGTGGGAGAGGCTGGCTGCAGCAGAGGTGGGGGTGGAGTGGGGTCTTGGGGGAGGCGAGGGAACTGAAGGCTCTCCCATTGGCTCTGAGCAAGTGGGAGCCAGGCCAAGTCCGCAGAGGGACCGGGTCCTGGTGGTGACGCTCAAGACAGTGAGGGCGGCGTTGTAATAGGGTGAAGAGGGCAAGGTGATGGACAAAGCCATGGCACGGGATGCAGGGGTGGGTGGACAGTGTGCTTGACATGAATTCCCATGGGGGCAGTGGCCTAGACAGTAAGACTGTAGTGGGATGGGGATTGGGGTGGGTGGGACACAACCAGCACATATGCAAAGTCAAAATCAGGGTCATGTGGGGTCGAGTTAACTTTTTGGTCATGTTCCTTTAGAGATGTCAGGAGATGCCCTGCTTGGCAACCTGCATAAAAAAGGTCATCTAGCAACGGCGGGCATGACACCACCCGCAATTTGCATATGTGATGTTTGTGGGGCCAGGCTCCGCCTCCAGCGACTTGATTTGCATATCACCGTGGAAATGGACCTTTAGCCTAGAAAGCTGGAGTAGTAACCATGTGTGAGATCCACGTTTTAAAATTAATGCCATTTCTTTATGCCTTAGGTAGTTTGGATTTGATTAGTAAGAAACTTTATACCTACTGCTGCTTCCCTGATAGGGTACTAGCCTTTTACTGACCTTTATTTCTTCATTTTAAATAATGAGAACAAAATACCTGACACCATTTCAGAATAATGGTTAGAAGAATTAGAAACATATATGATATATATATATATAATATACAACATAAAAGATACTTTTAAAATATGCAAAAAAATGCTGTTTAGTTGCTCAGTCATGTCTCTGCAACCCCATGGACTGTAGCCTGCCAGTCTCCTCTGTCCATGAAATTTCCCAGGCTAGAATACTGGAGCAGGTTGCCATTTCCTTCCCCACCCAGAGATTGAACCTGCTTCTCTTGCACTGGCAGGGGGATTCTTTACCACTGAGCCACCAGGGAAGCCCATATAAAAGTATAGTTGTGCTAAAATAAGAATTTACTAAGTAGTAAGGGTAGTTCTGTATGCAGTCCATGGCACTGTGTTATATCTTATTATTTTCTTACATTATGCAATAAAACAACCTCTTTTGGAGCCCAGTTCTATGAATTTAGCACATGTATACATGTGTGCATCCACCACCACATTGAGGACATGGAACAGCTCCATCAACATAGAAAGTCCCTGATCTGCTACTGTGGTCCCTGTTTCAGTGCTTGCTTTTTGTTAAAATAATGTTTGTTAAATAGAGCCCTGGGTGGGGAATTGGATGGTGAACCAAAATTCAACAAAGACTGCAAGTGAAAGTTAAATGAAGAAGTTTATTACTCATAAGACCTGGAGGAGGCACAAAGCACTCCTGGAGAGCTGCATAGGAGGTCAGAGCAGGGTATAGTCAGGGAAGGCAGCAGGATCTGGGATTTATAGCTTTTATTAGGTCCCATAGGTTAAGTGCTTCTAGGGTTCCCTGGATAAGGCCAAACTGGTCAATTCAAAACCAAAAAAAAAAAAAAAAAACCAGAGAAGTTTTGGTAAGCTCTGTGGGAGTTCTATCTAAGGGACCCATAAGAGAAAGGAGCTGGGAGGCAGAAGAGACTGCTAAATCACCCAGGCCCTTGGGGAAGTCATATCAGTTACTCTTTCTTATGATTCTGCTGACTGTCATCCAGGGCATGTACTTGAGGATAGATTAGTGTCCACCAAAGGTCCCTTCAGGCCCCTTAGCCACACAAAAAGAAAACAATATTATCGGTTCAGTTCAGTTCAGTCGCTCAGTAGTGTCCCACTCTTTGCGACCCCATGAATTGCAGCACACCAAGCCTCCCTGTCCATCACCAACTCCCGGAGTTCACTCAAACTCATGTCCATTGAGTCGGTGATGCCATCCAGCCATCTCATCCTCTGTTGTCCCCTTCTCCTCCTGCCCCCAATCCCTCCCAGCATCACAGTCTTTTCCAATGAGTCAACTCTTTGCATGAAGTGGCTAAAGTATTGGAGTTACAGCTTTAGCATCAGTCCTTCCAAAGAACACCCAGGACTGATCTCCTTTAGAATGGACTGGTTGGATCTCCTTGCAGTCCAAGGGACTCTCAAGAGTCTTCTCCAACACCACAGTTCAAAAGCATCAACTCTTCAGCACTCAGCTTTCTTCACAGTCCAACTCTCACATCCATATATGACCACTGGAAAAACCATAGCCTTGACTAGACAGACCTTTGTTGGCAAAGTAGTGTCTCTGCTTTTTAATATGCTATTTAGGTTGGTCATAACTTTCCTTTCAAGGAGTAAGTGTCTTTTAATTCCATGGCTGCAATCACCATCTACAGTGATAAAAATAAAGTCTGACACTGTTTCCACTGTTTCCGCATCTATTTCCCATGAAGTGATGGGACCAGATGCCATGATCTTCGTTTTCTGAATGTTGAGCTTTAAGCCAACTTTTTCACTCTCCTCTTTCACTTCCATCAAGAGGCTTTTTAGTTCCTTTTACTTCCTGCCATCAGGGTGGTGTCATCTGTATATCTGAGGTTATTGATATTTCTCCTGGCAATCTTGATTCCAGCTTGTGCTTTCTTCCAGCCCAGCGTTTCTCATGATGTACTCTGCATAGAAGTTAAATAAGCAGGGTAACAATATACAGCCTTGACGTACTCCTTTTCCTATTTGGAACCAGTCTGTTGTTCAATGTCCAGTTCCAACTGTTGCTTCCTGACCTGCATATAGGTTTCTCAAGAGGCAGGTCAGGTGGTCTGGTATTCCCATCTCTTTCAGAATTTTCCACAGTTTATTGTGATCCACACAGTCAAAGGCTTTGGCATAGTCAATAAGGCAGAAATAGATGTTCTTCTGGAACTCTCTTGCTTTTTCCATGATCCAGCAGATGTTGGCAATTTGATCTCTGGTTCCTCTGCCTTTTCTAAAACCAGTTTGAACATCTGGAAGTTCACGGTTCACATATCGCTGAAGCCTGGCTGGGAGAATTTTGAACATTACTTTACTAGCGTGTGAGATGAGTGCAGTTGTGTGGTAGTTTGAGCATTTTTTGGCATTGCCTTCCTTTGGGATTGGAATGAAAACTGACCTTTTCCAGTCCTGTGGCCACTGCTGAGTTTTCCAAATTTGCTGGCATATTGAGTGCCGCACTTTCACAGCATCATCTTTCAGGATTTGAGATAGCTCAACTGGAATTCCATCACCTCCACTAGCTTTGTTCATAGTGATGCTTTCTAAGGCCCACTTGACTTTACAGTCCAGGATGTCTGGCTCTAGGTCAGTGATCACATCATCGTGATTATCTGGGTCATGAAGATCTTTTTTGTACAGTTCTTCTGTGTATTCTTGCCACCTCTCTTAATGTCTTCTTCTGTTAGGTCCACACCATTTCTGTCCTTTATCAAGCCCATCTTTGCATGAAATGTTCCCTTAGTATCTCTAATTTTCTTGAAGAGATCTCTAGTCTTTCCCATTCTGTTGTTTTCCTCTATTTCTTTGCATTGATTGCTGAGGCAGGCTTTCTTATCTCTCCTTGCTATTCTTTGGAACTCTGCATTCAGATGCTTATATCTTTCCTTTTCTCCTTTGCTTTTTGCTTCTCTTCTTTTCACAGCTATTTGTAAGGCCTCCCCAGACAGCCATTTTGCTTTTTTGCATTTCTTTTCCATGGGGATGGTCTTGATCCCTGCCTCCTGTACAGTGTCACGAACCTCCGTCCATAGTTCATCAGGCACTCTATCTATCAGATCTAGGCCCTTAAATCTATTTCTCACTTGCACTGTATAATCATAAGGAATTTGATTTAGGTCATACCTGACCTAAAGTAGGTTTTCCCTACTTTCTTCAATTTAAGTCTGAATTTGTCAATAAGGAGTTCATGATCTGAGCCACAGTCACCTCCCAGTCTTGTTTTTGCTGACTGTATAGAGCTTCTCCATCTTTGGCTACACAGGATACAATCAATCTGATTTCAGTGTTGACCATCTGGTGATGTCCATGTGTAGAGTCTTCTCTTGTGTTGTTGGAAGAGGGTGTTTGTTATGACCAGTGCTTTCTCTTGGCAAAACTCTATTAGCCTTTGCCCTGCTTCATTCCATACTCCAAGGCCACATTTGCCTGTTATCCCAGGTATTTCTTGGCTTCCTACTTTTGCATTCCAGTCCTCTAGAATGAAAAGGACATCTTTTTTAGGTGTTAGTTCTAAAAGGTCTTGTAGGTCTTCATAGAACCATTCAACTTCAGCTTCTTCAGCATTACTGGTTGGGGCATAGACTTGGATTACTGTGATAGTGAATGGTTTGCCTTGGAAATGAACAGAGATCATTCTGTCATTTCTGAGATTGCATCCAAGTACTGCATTTCAGACTCTTTTGTTGACCATGATGGCTACTCCATTTCTTCTAAGGGACTCTTGCCCACAGTAGTAGATATAATGGTCATCTGAGTTAAATTCACCCATTCCAGTCCATTTTATTTCACTGATTCCTAGAATGTCGACGTTCACTCTTGCCATCTCCTGTTTGACCACTTCCAATTTGCCTTGATTCATGGACCCAACATTCCAGGTTCCTATGCTCTTTACAGTATGGGACCTTGTTTCTATCACCAGTAACATCCACAGCTGGGTATTGTTTTTGCTTTGGCTCCATCCCTTCATTCTTTCTGGAGTTACTTCTCCACTGATCTCTGGTAGCATATTGGGCACCTACCGACCTGGGGAGTTCCTCTTTCAGTATCCTATCATTTTGCCTTTTCATACTGTTCATGGGATTCTCAAGGCAAGAATACTGAAGTGGTTTGCCATTCCCTTCTCCAGTGGACCACAACTTTAAACTCTCAATAGTTGTCAAACTCTTTCTTCAGACCTAATCCTTGATGTGGATTTCCCTGGTGGCTCAGATGGTAAAGCATCTGCCTACAATCTGGGAGACCCAGGTTCAATCCATGTGTCGGGAAGATCCCCTGGAGAAGGAAATGGCAACCCACTCCAGTACTCTTCCCTGGAGAATCCCATGGATGGAGGAGCCTGGCAGGCCATGGTCCATGGGATCGCAAAGAGTCGGACACGACTGAGCAACTTCACTTTCACTTTCAATCCTTGACAACCACTGCTCTGTTCTCCATCTCAAAAAAACCTACCTTTCACATATGTCTTGTAAGTGGATTCATTAAGTCTGTCAGCTGTTGAGGTTGGCTGCTGTCACTAAACGTAGTGCTTTTGAGGTTCATTGAGATTGTTGTGTGTATCAGCAGTTATGTTCTATTGTTGAGTAGTATTCCATTGTGTGGATGTACCACAGTTTGTTTAACCCTTGGTCTATTGTAGGACATTTTGGTTGTTTCCAGGTTTTTGGCAATTTTGAATAAAGCAGATATGAACATTCAAGAATAAGTTTTTATATGAACATAAAGTTTCATTTCTCTAGGGTATATACCCAGGAGTTGGCTGACTGATTCATATGAAAAGGTTCCTCAGGTCTCTTCACAAATAGCCTCATCCTCATGCCCTAGGGGCAGCCACTGTTTTTATGTTTTTCACCACATGTTGGTTTTACTTGTTTTAGAACTTCAAATCATGGAATCATACATGTAAGTACTTTCAGTGAGGTTTCTTTTGAAAGGCACTGGAATCCCGTATGCCCTGTTCCCAGCTTCCCAAGATGTGGTCCGTTGATCAGTGGGCTAGCAGCTACTGAAGACAACATAGCCTTGCTGCAATGAAACCCAGGCCAGCCCAGCCTACAGTTATGTCCATAGTAATCTGCCTTGCCGCAACAGAGGGGTCCATGAAGTACACATAGGGGACACCTCTATACCACACAGCTCTGGTGACCAGTACTGCACTGCTGTGGTCCATGAGCTGTCTCCTATATGAGACCACTTCTCCAAAATCAGGAAATGCAACTGACATACTTAATACATAGAAACAAACACAGAGAGCTGCAAACTGAAGAAAAGATAAATATGTTCCATATGAAGAACAAGACAAAATGTCAGAAAAAGGACTAAACAAACTGGACATAAAAACTCTACCCAGTAAAGAGTTCAAGGTAATGATCATAAAGACACTCAATGAATTTGGGAGAAGAATTGATGAACATAGTGAGAATTTTAACAAAGAGTTAAAAACTATAAAGCAGAACCAAATAAAGATGAAAAATTCCGTAACTGAGATGTTAAAATACTGTCAAAGGAATCAACAGAAGAGTAGATGATACAGAGGAACAGATGTGTGAGCTGGAAGGCATAGTAGTGGAAATCATCTAGCTGAAGA
The DNA here is from genome assembly GCF_029407905.1 of Bubalus kerabau. Taxonomy (NCBI): domain Eukaryota; kingdom Metazoa; phylum Chordata; class Mammalia; order Artiodactyla; family Bovidae; genus Bubalus; species Bubalus kerabau. Next base: position 19,231,976 of record NC_073647.1, read on the forward strand.
GAAAAAGAGAATTTGATAAAATGAGGATAGTTTAAAAGAACCCTGGGACAGCATCAAGTGTACAAACATTCACATCATATGGGTCTCAAAGGACAAGAAACACGAAGCTTCAGTTATAAAATATACATTAGTTCTTGAGATTTACTGTAGAGCATATAGCCTATAATTAACAATACTGTATTGTATACTTTAAATTTTACTAAAAGGGGAGATATTTTGTTAAACATCATTACAAAAAAATAATAACAACAGTAATAAAGAAAGCAGGAGGGAACTATAAATCAAATCCCGTATGATTATAGGGAGGGATTAGATCTGGTAGACAGAGTGCCTGAAAAACTATGGATGGAGCTTCGTAACATTGTACAGGAGGCGGTGACCAAAGCCATCCCAAAGGAAAAGAAATATAGGAAGGCAAAGTGGTTGTCTGAGGAGACCTTATAAATAGGTGAGAGAAGAAGAGAAATGAAAGGCAAAAGGAAAAGAGAACGATACACCCAACTGAATGCAGAATTCCAGAGAAAAGCAAGGAGAGATAAGAAAACCTTCTTAAGTGATCAGTGCAAAGAAATAGAGGAAAACAACAGAATGGGAAAGACTAGAGACCTCTTCAAGAAAATTAGAGATACAAAGGGAACATTTCATGCAAAGATGGGCTCAATAAAGGACAGAAACTGTATGGACCTAACATAAGCAGAAAATATTAAGAAGAGGTGGCAAGAATCACAGAAGAACTACACAAAAAAGGTCTTAATGACCCAGATAATCACTCAGATAGAGCCAGGCATCCTGGAGTGTGAAGTCAAGTGGGCCTTAAGAAGCATTACTACAAACAAAGCTAGTGGAGGTGAGGGAATTCCAGCTGAACTATTTAAAATCCTAACGGATGATGCTGTTAAAGTGCTGTGCCAAAAAATCTGGAAAACTCAGCAGTGGTCACAGGACTGGAAAAGGTCAGTTTTCATTCCAATCCCCCAAAAGGGCAATGCCAAAGAATGTTCAAATTGCCATACAACTGCACTCATTTCACATGCTAGCAAGATTATGCTCAAAATCTTTCAAGGTAGGTTTCAGCAATACGTGAACCGAGAATCTCCAGATGTACAAGCTGGATTTAGAAAAGCTAGAGGAACCAGAGTTCAAATTGCCAACATCCACTGGATCACCGCCCCCCACCCCCAAAAAAAACCAACAAGGGAATTCCAAAAGAAATCTACTTCTACTTCATTGACTATATTAAAGACTTTGTGTCAATCACAAAAAAACTGGAAAATTCTTCAAGAGATGGGAATACCAGACCACCTGACCTGCCTCCTGAGAAACCTGTATGCAAGACAAGAAACAGCAGTTAGTACTGGACATGGAACAACGGACTGGTTCCAAATTGGGAAAGGAATATGTCAAGGCTGTATATTCTCACCCTGCTTATTTAACATATGCAGAGTGTGTGCGTGCATGCTAAGTCACTTCAGTTGTGTCCAAGTCTGTGTGACCCCATGGACTGTAGCCTGCCAGGCTCCTCTGTCCATGGGATTCTCCAGGCAAGAATACTGGAGTGAAATGCCATTATATCATGTGAAATGCCAGGCTGGATGAATCACAAGTTGGAATCAAGATTGCCAGGAGAAATATCAATAACTTCAGATATTCAGATGAAACCACTTTAGTGGCAGAAAGCAATGAGGAACTAAAGAGACTCTTGATGAAGGTGAAAGAGAAGAGTGAAAAAGCTGGCTTAAGACTCAACATTCAAAAAATGAAGATCATGGCAGCTGGTCCCATCACTTCATGGCAAATAGAAGGGGAAAAAGTGGAAACAGTGACATATTTTATTTTCTTGGGCTACAAAATCACTGTGGACAGTGGCTGCAGCCATGAAATTAAAAGACACTTGCTCCTTGGAAGGAAATCTATGTCAAACCTAGACAGTGTATTAAAAAGAAGAGACATCACTTTGCCAACAAAAGTCCTATGTATAGTCAAAGCTATGTTTTTTTTGGTAGTAATGTATGGATGTGAGAGTTGGACCCTAAAGAATGCTAAGCATGGAGGAATTGATGCTTTCTAACTGTGGTGCTGGAAAAGACTGTTGAGAGTCCTTTGGACAGCAAGGACATCAAACCAGTCTATCCTAAAGGAAATCAACCCTGAATATTCATTGGAAGGACTGATGCTGAAACTGAAGCTACAAGACTTTGGCCACATGATGTGAAGAGCCAACTCATTGTAAAAGACCCTGATGTTGGGAAAGACTGAGGTCAGGAGGAGAAGGAGACAGAGGATGAGATGGTTGAATGGCATGATCAACTCAATGAACATGAGTATAAGCAAATTCTGGGAGATACTGAAGGACAGGGAAGCCTGATGTGCTGCAGTCCATGGGATCACAAAGAGTCAGACTCAACTGAGTGACTGAACAGCAACATATTTTCTGGGGTCTTACTGTAAACTGAAAACCCATGGTCTAAATCAGACATTTGAAAACTAATATATTAACAATAATACTTTCCCATCCATATTACTCAGTATTTTCTGTACTTAAAATATACAATCATCTGTCTTTACACCTGGAAACTATGTAAATAGCACATCCTGTTTCATTTTATTTTGTTGCAAATTTAATTTTGTAAATGGCATAAAGACTAGGTTCTTTGGCTATCCAGATTTCGTCTCTTTCTTGGTTTCTTTCCTTAGCTGCATGCTCTAAAGCTGCAGTCAGTTTAGGGCAAAACATTCTATTCGAGGATGGATCAGTTCAGTTCAGTAGCTCAGTAGTGTCCGACTCTTTGTGACCCCATGGAATGTAGCACGCCAGGCTTCCCTGTCCATTACCAACTCCCAGAGCCTGCTCAGACTCATGTCCATTGAGTTGGTGATGCCATCCAATCATCTCATCCTCTATCGTCCCCTTCTCCTCCTGCCTTTAATCTTTCCCAGCACCAGGGGCTTTTCCAATGAGTCAGTTGTTTGCATCAGGTGGCCAAAATATTGGCGTTTCAGTTTCAGCATCAGACCTTCCAATGAATATTCAGGACTGATCTCTTTTAGGATGGACTGGTTGGATCTCCTTGCAGTCCAAGGGACTCTCAAGAGTCTTCTCCAACATCCAAGGGACTCTCAAGAGTCTTCTCCAACATCACAGTTCAAAAGCATCAATTCTTCAGCTCTCAGCTTTCTTTATAGTCCAACTCTCACATCCATTCATGACTACTGGAAAAACCATAGCTTTGAACTTTGTCAGCAGAGTAATGTCTCTGCTTTTTAATATGCTGTCTAGGTTTGTCATAGCTTTCCTTCCAAGGAGCAAGCGTTTTTTAATTTCATGGCTACAGTCACCATCTGCAGTGATTTTTGGAGCTCAAAAAAATAAAGTCTGTAACTGTGTTCATTGTTTCCCCATCTATTTGCCATGATGTGATGGGACTGGATGCCACAATCCTAGTTTTCTGAATGTTGAGCTTTAAGCCAACTTTTTCACTCTCCTCTTTCACTTTCATCAAGAGGCTCTTTAGTTCCTCCTTACTTTCTGCCATAAGGATGGTGTCATCTGCATATCTGAGGCTGTTGACATTTTTCCTGGCAATCTTGATTCCAGCTTGTGCTTCATCCAGCCCGGCATTTCGCATGATGTATTCTGCATATAAGTTAAATAAGCAGGGTGACAACATACAGCCTTGATGTACTCCTTTCCTGATTTGGAACCAGTCTGTTGTTCCATGTCCAGTTCTAACTGTCATTTCTTGACCTACATACAGATTTCTCATGAGGCAGGTAAGGTGGTCTGATATTCCCATCTCTTTAAGAATTTTCCACAGATTTTTGTGATCCACCCAGTCAAAAGCTTTGGCATAGTCAATAAAGCAAAAGTAGACGCTTTTCTGGAACTCTCTTGCTTTTCCTATGATCCAACATATGTTGGCAATTTGATCCTTGCTTCCTCTGCCATTTCTAAATCCAGCTTGAACATTTGGAAATTCATGGTTCATGTACTATTGAAGCCTGGCTTGGAGAATTTTGAGCATTACTTTGCCAGTTTGTGAGATGAGTGCAGTTGTGAGGTAGTTTGAACATTCTTTGGCATTGCCTTTTTTGGGATTGGAATGAAAACTGACCTTTTCAAGTTCTGTGGCCACTGCTGAGTTTTCCAAATTTTCTGGCATATTGAGTGCAGCACTTTAACAGCATAATCTTTTAGGATTTGAAATAGCTCAACTGGAATTCCAGTTCCATGATGGATAGGTGTGAGTAAAGTGATGGAAAGAGGAGCCAGAGGAACAATCATCATTGTGGTTTCTTCTTCTTGGTCCTGTAACTTTTTCTTGCTCAAATTGGAATTCATAAACCCGAAAACTTATTTCATGTCTTGGACAAAAGATCATTTTGAAAGTAAAGATGCATAAGAGAAATATGAGGCCTCTGGAGACATCTCACAGGAAATACAGGGCTATTTTCTCAGGGATGCCTGTGAGGAAAACAATAAATCAGTGATCCATACTCTACAATGGGGTCGAAATGAGAAATACTAAAACAAATAAAGAATAAATGCCAAATGACAAATCAGTTCTTTAGTCTTTTGGTGATTTTTGTATTCCTGAATGCTATGGATTGAATTGTGTCCCCACCCCACCAACAAAACCTCAATGTGATGGTATTTGGAGACCAGACCTTTGGAAAGTAAGTTGCCAAATGTCAGGATGGTAGGGCCTTCATGATGGGGTTAGCGCCCTTATAACAGAAGGCAACTAAAGGATCTCTCTATCTCCCCCTCCCTCCCTCTCTTGTCTCTGTCTCTCACTGTCTCTCTCTCTTTCTCCCATTTAAGGACATACAGCAAGAAGGCAGATGTCTACAATATAGGAAGAGAGTTTGCTCCAGAAACCTCCTATACTGGCACCTTGATCAAAGCTTCTAGTCTCCAGATCTGTGAGCAAATAAATTTCTCTTGTCTAAGACAACCAGTTTATGGTATTTTGTTACAGAAGCCTGAGCACACCAAGACATAGAATAAGAATTGTGCTGGGCTTTTTGTATTCATTTAATCCTTATAAATATGAAGCCCAAGCATGGTTTAGTGGGTTTTTTCTAACGTCTCAAGCAAAAGATAGTAGTTGTATATGCATTTTCTATTGTAAAAGTTGAAATACAGAGAATAAAATGTTACAGTTCCTATCCCTACCTTCAAACAGGGTGCTTATTTCACAGCAGTTCCACATTAAATGCAACATAGTGCGCCAGAGAGACACTTCCAGTGGAAAAAAATTCCCTGGGAACTCTGTACTGGTTGAGATGATAAGCTAGTTCCTACCATGTAACAATCTTTATCTCCTTGTATTTAATGCTATGACTTTTACTCTCTTAAAATAACAATGTTGCTTTAGCTATAGCTATTACTCCCCTTATTATCAATTCAGAAAGAATTTATCTTTTTATGACCTTTACGTATCACTAGCTGTCTTTTTGAATGTTTAAAAAATTATTTACTATGATAGGAGAAACTGCTAATGAGTGTTTACTTGGAAAAAAGCAGATAACATTATATATACAATATTATCTTTTTATCTTCTGTTTTTTTAAAGGACTTTATTTTTTAGGGTAATTTTATGTTCACAATATCATGATCTTTTCATGAAATGACCAGATAGCCTTTCTTTCCCACTGAGAGATGGATTGAATTTTTTGTCTGTTTTTATTATAAAGGTGAGGTATATTATGAGGAAACTTAGAAAATACAAAAAATGGAAAAACCCACCAACAATACCATCACTTAAGAATGTTGTCAACTTTTTTATGTAGATCATTCAAGTATTTTTCTAAATTTCTTTTAATGGCATTATATTCTATAGGATCTAAACTTGTTAAAACACTAAGTAGATACTACTATCAAATTCCCTTTCAAAGGTATATCAATACACACAACTAGCCTATCAAAGTGCTCATAATTTAATAATTTCATGTTGGTTAAAACAACATGGAGTATTGCACCTTCCTTGTTACCAATTTAACAAGAAAACGTTATTCATCAATGTTTAATTTTGTATGGTTTCGATTTCCAGTAATGGTAAACATTTTGACACATTTATTAGACATTTGTGTTTCTTATTCTGTCAATTTTATATTACTATCTTTTGCCTAATTGGAAGAAGTAAATGATTTTGTTTTGGATTTCAAAGAACTCTCATACATTGTACTATTAGTTCTTTGTTAGGATTATTGCAAAGAGTTTTTGTAGTTTGACTCTTAACATTAATTGTAGCAATTTTTAATGTCCATAGGCTTAATTTTTTTATATACTCAAATCTAGAGCTCTTTTCCTTATGGCTTCTGTTTTTGAATCATCATCATAATAATTAGAGACTTATTTCCCACCACAATATAATTTACTTTCATTTTGTATAGTCAAATGGATAAGTTCTTTTTGTTTTTGAAAGTTTCTATTGCTATTATTCCTAAACAGGAAAATTTTTAGATTAGCAACACCCATATTTTCCTTTATATTTTATTATTTTTAATAGGCTAAAGTCTTTTAAAGTTTTTAGAAAACATTTGTAGTTTATAGAGTAATTGTCAGAAAGCAGATACTTCCCACATACCTCCCCCTCTCCTCCCTCCATCTCATTCACACTCAATTTCTCCTATTACTAACATTATGCATTTGTGTAATACATTGATTACAATTGATGAATCATGTTAATATATTATTATTAACTGAAGTCCACAGTTTTTATTAGGATTCACTCTTTATGATGTGCAGTTCTATGGATTTTGATGCATACATAATGTTATATGTCTACCATTATATATATAAAATAGCTTCACTTCTCTAAAACTACCCTGTGCCCCACCTATTCATCCTTATCTCTACTATCAAAAAAGAACAGACTCTATCTGACAAAAACTCCCTCATCTTCCTTAATCTGAACTAATCTATACCTACACCCATTTTATCATTCTTCTCTCAACTTGCTTTCTTTAGAGAACCTGTCCCTCCTATTTCAATTGGTCTATTTTTAATTTCACTAATTCTTCTGCCAGCTCAAATATATTTTGAACTCTCTAGTAAACTTTTCATTTTAGTTATATTTTTCAGGTTCAGAATTTATATCCAGCTTATTTTTTTATAATTTCTCTTTATTGGAATTCTCTATTTGGTTAGACAGATGAATGGATAAAGAAGATGTGGTCCATAAATGCAGTGGAATATTACTCAGCCATAGAAAGGAATGAAAGTAGGTCATTTGTAGTGATGTGGATGAACCTAACGTCTGTCATACAGAGTGAAGTAAGTCAGAAAGAGAAAACAAATATCGTATATTAACGCATATACATGGAGTCTAGAGAAATGACACTGATAAACCTATTTGCAGGGCAGGAATAGAGACGCAGATGTAGACAACAGACTTGTGGACACAAGGAGGGGAGAAGGAGAGGGTGGGATGAGTCGAGTAGCATTGACATATATACACGACCATGAGTAGAATAGCTAGTGGGAAGCTGCTATATGACACCGGGAGCCCAGCCCGGTGCTCTGTGATGACCTACAGGGATGGGATAGGGGTGGGCTGGGAGGGAGGACCAAGAGGGGGGATTCATGCAAGCATATAGCTGACTCACCTTGTTGTACAGCAAAAACTAACCCAGCATTGTAAAGCAATTATTCTCCGATTTAAAAAAAAAAATTTAAAGAATAAAATGGAAAAATGCCAATACAGAAATGTAGAAATCAATAGGATGGTTAAACAGATAACAGGAAAATGCAAACCACAAAATGTTGGTACAACTGTATTAACATCAAACATAATAGTCATTAAGGTAATGAAACTTACTGAAGATTTAAAAAGTCACAACAATGAAGCAGGGCAAAGGCTAGCAGAGACTTGCCAAATGAACTCACTGGTCATAGAAAACACCCTTTTCCAACAATACAAGAGATGACTCTACACATGGACATCACCATGGCCAATATTGAAATAAGATTGATTATATTCTTTGCACCCTAAGATGGAGAAGCTCTAAACAGCCAGCAAAAACAAGACCAGAAGCTGACTAGCTCAGATCATGAGCTCCTTATTACCAAACTCAGACTTAAACTGAAAAAAGTAGGGAAAACCACTCAGGTATGACCTAAATCAAATCCCTTACAATTATACAGTGGAAGTGATAAATAGAGTCAATGGATTAGATCTGATAGAATGCATGAAGAACTATGGACAGAGGTTTGTAACATTGTACAGAAGGCCATGATCAAAACCATCTCCAGGAAAAAGAAATGCAAAAAGTCAAAATGGTTGTCTGAGGAGGCCTTACAAATAGCTAAGAAAAGAAAAAAGCAAAAGGCAAAGGAGAAAAAGAAAGATATAACCATTTGAATGCAGAGTTCCAAAGAATAGCAAGGAGAGATAAGAAAGCCTTCCTCAGTGACCAAAGCAAAGAAAGAGAGGAAAACAATAGAATGGGAAAGACTAGGGATCGCTTCAAGAAGATTAAAGATACCAAGGGAATATTTCATGAAAAGATGGGCTCAATAAAGGACAGAAATGGTATGGAACTAACAAAAGCAGAAGAGATTAAGAAAAGGTGGCAAGAACACACAGAAGAACTATACAAAAAAGATCTTAATGACCCAGATAACCATGATGGTGTGATCACTCACCTAGAGCCAGACATCCTGGACTGTGAAGTCAAGTGAGCCCTAGAAAGCATCACTATGAACAAAGCTAGTGGAGGTGATGGAACTCCAGTTGAGCTATTTCAAATTCTAAAAGATGATGCTATTAAAGTACTGTATTCAATATGCCAGCAAATTAGGAAAACTCAACAGTGGCCACAGGACTCAGAAAGGTCAGTTTTCATTCCAATCCCAAAGAAAGGCAATGCCAAAAATGTTCAGACTACAACTTAATTGCACTCATCTCACACACTAGCAAAGTAATGCTCAAAATTCTCCAAGTTAGGCTTCAACAGTACATGAATCGAGAACTTTAGATGTTCAAGCTGGATTTAGAAATGGCAGAGGAACCAAGGATCAAATTGCCAACATATGCTGGATCATAGGAAAAGCAAGAGAGATCCAGAAAAGCATCTACTACTTTTTTATTGACTATGCTAAAGCCTTTGACCATGTGGATTACAACAAACTGTGGAAAATTCTTAAAGAGGTGGAATATCAGACCACCTTACCTGCCTCCTGAGAAAGCTGTATGCAGGTCAAGAAGCAACAGTTAGAACCAGACATGGAACAACAGACTGGTTCCAAACTGGGAAAGGAGTACATCAAGGCTGTATATTGTCACCCTGCTTATTTAACTTTTTTGCAAAGTACATCATGCAAAATGCCGGGCTGGATGAAGTACAAGCTGGAATCAAGATTGCTGGGAGAAATATCAATAACCTCAGATATGCAGATGACACCACCATTATGGCAGAAAGTGAAGAGGAACTAAAGAGCCTCTTGATGAAAGTGAAAAAGGAGAGTGAAAAAGCTGGCTTAAAACTTAACATTCAGAAAACAAAGATCATGGCATCCAGTCCCATCACTTCATGGCAAATAGATGGGACAAGAATGGAAACAGTGACAGTCTTTATTTTCTTGGGCTCCAAAATCACTGCAGATGGTGACTGCAGCCATGAAATTAAAAAATGCTTGCTCCTTGGAAGAAAAGCTATGACCAACCTAGATAGCATATTAAAACGCAGAGACATTACTTCACTGACAAAGGTCCATCTAGTCATAGCTATGATTTTTCTAGTAGTCATGTATGTATGTGAGAGTTGGACTATAAAGAAAGCTGAGTGCAGAAGAATTGATGCTTTAGAACTGTGGTGTTGGAGAAGACTCTTGAGAGTCCCTTGGACTGCAAGGAGATCCATCCTAAAGGAGATCAGTCCTGGGTGTTCATTGGAAGGACTGATGTTGAAGCTGAAACTCCAATACTTTGGCCACCTGATGGGAAGAGCTGACTCTTTCGAAAAGACCCTGATGCTTGGAAAAATTGAAGGTAGGAGGAGAAAGGGACAACAGAGGATGAGATGGTTGGATGGCATCACCGACTCAATGGCCATAGGTTTGGGTAAACTCTGGGAGTTGGTGATGGACAGGGAGGCCTGGCGTGCTGTGCTTCATGGGGTCGCAAAGAGTCAGACACGACTGAGCGACTGACCTGAACTGAACTAATCAAAACAATGTGACACTCATCTTAGGGATGACAGATAAATCCTCCAAATAGAACAGAACATATAGAAACAGACCCAAACTTATATGGTCATGGGATTTTTGACAAAAGTGACCAACCAATCCAGTGGGGAAAGGAAGTACTTTTGTTTTGTATTGCTTTTTTTTTTTTTTTCTAATTTTATTTTATTTTTAAACTTTACATAACTGTATTAGTTTTGCCAAATATCAAAATGAATCCGCCACAGGTATACATGTGTTCCCCATCCTGAACCCTCCTCCCTCCTTCCTCCCCAATCCATCCCTCTGGGTCATCCCAGTGCACCAGCCCCAAGCATCCTGTATCGTGCTTCAAACCTGGACTGGCAACTCGTTTCATACATGATATTTTACATGTTTCAATGCCATTCTCCCAAATCTTCCCACCCTCTCCCTCTCTCACAGAGTCCATAAGACTGTTCTATACATCAGTGTCTCTTTTGCTGTCTCGTACACAGGGTTATTGTTACCATCTTTCTAAATTCTATATATATGTGTTAGTATACTGTATTGGTGTTTTTCTTTCTGGCTTACTTCACTCTGTATAATAGGCTCCAGTTTCATCCACCTCATTAGAACTGATTCAAATGTATTCTTTTTAATGGCTGAGTAATACTCCATTGTGTATATGTACCACAGCTTTCTTATCCATTCATCTGCTGATGGACATCTAGGTTGCTTCCATGTCCTGGCTATTATAAACAGTGCTGCGATGAACATTGGGGTACACGTGTCTCTTTCCCTTCTGGTTTCCTCAGTGTGTATGCCCAGCTGTATTGCTTTTTAACAAATGCTGCTTGGATAGCTAGATATCCATGTGGGAAAAAAAATAAAAAAGAAATCTCAAATTTTGTGATAGCACATACAAAAATTCCAAGTGTAAAAACCAACTTTTTGTCATAACATATGCGAAAGTCATTTCTAGATAGATCATAGGTCTAATTGTTAAGGTAAAACCATACAGCTTTGAGAAGAAAATATAAGAAAATATTTTTGTTACAAAGTATGACAAGTCCCCTACATATGAAGCTTCAGTTTGCAAACTTGCAAAGATATGAATGTGCATGCCAACCGCTGTACGCAAGCTCTTGTACTCTACTACTGTGCTTTTTAAGGTATTATACTGAAAATTATTTATTTATTTTCTGTTTGCTTTTTATGTACATATTATTTGTATAAAAGTATTAGAAACCAATTACATTACAGTTCTATAATGTCAATTGTGTTAGATGGGTACCTAGGCTAACTTTGTTGGACTTTGTTGGAAAGTGAAGTTGCTCAGTCATGTCTGACTCTGCGATCCCATGGACTGTAGTCTACCAGGCTTCTCTGTCCATGGGATTTTCCAGGCAAGAGTACTGGAGTGGGGTGCCATTTCCTTCTCCAGGGGATCTTCCTGACCGAGGGATCGACCCCAGGTCTCCTGCATTGCAGGCAGTTGCTTTACCCTCTGAGCCACCTGGGAATACACTATTTGTATAAAAAGTATTAGAAACCAATTACATTACAGTCCTATAATGTCAATTGTGTTAGTTGGGTACCTAGGCTAACTTTGTTGGACTTTGAACAAACTGAACTTATGAACACACTCTCAGAATGTAACTTGTTCATGTGTAGGGGACTTACTCTACATAGGCAAGAATTTCTTATATAGGTCACAGAAAGCAATAACAATAGAAAACTGACAATATAGATTATATCAAAGTATTAAATTGCTGCTCATCAAAAGAATTTTTAAGAGTGAAAAAGTAATGAACTGGGAGAAAATATTATATATGGTATATATAAATATGTATATGTGCTTATATAGTATTTGTTATATACGTATATAACAGGCTATATTAAAAAAATTCTACAACTCAATAATGAGTGGACAAGAAACAAATTTAAAATGGACAAAAGTTGTACATTTTATTGAAACAGTTTTTCAGTTTATTATGAAGTCAAACATAAACACACCATATGATCCATAATCTCTCTTCAATATATGCCCAAGTAAATTGAAAACATATTCACATAAAAAGATATACATGAAGTTTTAAAGTGCCTTATTTATTATTTCCCTATATTAGAAACAATATAGATGTCTTTCAAAAAAAAATGAATAGATAAACTAGGGTAGCATGGAATATTATTCAGCATTCAAAAGGTACAACATAGATGAATCTTAGGGCTTCCCAGGTGTCACAAGTGGTAAAGAATCTGCCTGCCAAAGCAGGAAAGGTAAGAGACAGGGATTCGGGAAGATCCCCTGGGGAAGGATATGGCAACTCACTCCAGTGTTCTTGCCTGGAGAATCCCAGGGCCAGAGGAGCCTGGTGGGCTACAGTCCTTAGGGCAGCAAAGTCGGACACAGTTGAAGCGACTTAACATGGCGCAGCACAGATGAATCTTAAATACATTTTGCTAGGTGAAAGCCACACGACCACAAGAGCTACCTAGTATGTGAATCCATTTATATGATAGTCTGGAAAAGGTATAGGGACAGAAAAGAGATCTGTGGTCTCTGGAGCTAGGAGAGGGTAAAGAGTTGACTGCAAAGAGGCCATGCAAGGTAATAGAGATATTTTCAGGGTGATAGAAAAATTTTGTGTGGTACTATAATTGTGGATGCATGATTATGCATTTGTTAAAACCCATATAACTGCACCCCATGGAGAGTGTCTTATTGTATGCAGATTAAAGAAAATCAACCAGGATGTCTGTGGAAACCATGATAGAACGAAGACTATGGTAAATGAATCTAACTCTATTACAAATGTGGTACAATTTAACTAAAGAAAGTTGAGAGAAAAAGAACTGACTTATTTTACAAAACAGGTTTGTCTAGATACTGTTTTAAAGATAATAAAAAATGGACCTGTGCACACTGTACTCTTATTGGTACATATATTTCTTACGAGGGTATGAATCTGTAATTCTGAACCTACATTTCAACTATAATAGGGCAGAAAAAAATTAGCAAGTGGATTATAGATGATGACAGTCAGATTTCTCTACCAAAAAAAGAAGTTACAATTAAGTGCTGAAAGTGAGTTGGTTTTTTATCACTGCCACAACCTTAATGTTGTTGCTGTTCAGTCGCTAAGTCACATCCGACTCTTGGCGACCCCATGCACTGCAGCACGCCAGGCTTCCCCTTCCTGCACCATCTCCCAGAGCTTGCTCAAACTCACGTCCATAGAGTTGGTGATGCCATTCAATCATCTCCTCCTCTGTTGTCCCCTTCTCCTCCTGCCCTCAATCTTTCCCAGCATCAGGGTGTTTTCCAATGATTTGGTTCTTCACATCATATTACTGTTTGATAAACTGACATCCTGACCTGGGTCTCAATGGGCTAAAATGAAGGAGTCTGGTGACTATAGGGGATAGTCTATTCCCTTGCCTTTTCCTGCTTCTTGAGGCCACTCACATTCCTTGGTTCATGGAGCCTTTCCTCAATATTCAAATCTAGCAGTGTTGCATCTCTGTCTTTCTTGCATAGTCACATCTGCTTCTAACTCCCACTTTGGCCTCTCTTCCACTTTTAAGGACTCTTGCTTATATTGGGACCACCCAGATAACCTAGAATAATATTTGTGTTTTAATATCAGTTGATTAGAAATCTACATTCCATATGCAATCTAATGTTCCTATGTTGTATAAGGAAACATATTCACAGGCTTCAGGGATTCGAATGTGTCCATTTTTGGAGGGGGGTGGCGTTATTCTGACCACCACAGAGGAGTAATGCTAAAATGAACCCCGTAGTGCTGAATTAGAGTAAGAGATATTGGTGCAAACTCATGTTTATGTTCATACATACACAGATGTAGAATAAAATATAGATATGGGTGTGTATGCTCAGATTTCCTAGCTCTGTCCACTAGAAGCAATAATATCCCACTAGCAACAAGCACAGTTAGGCATAGATAGTGTTCTAAACACCATCCTTCAATAAAAGTAACCAAGTCTCTTTGAAAAAATGGGTGATTCTAAGACTGGGGCATGGAAAGTACAAGGTGACCCTGGAGTATATTGTGGTGCCAAAAACACTTTAAAACCCCCAGAAGGGACAGGGCCATGTCAAAAGGATACAGGGCCCAACCTGAAAGAGTTCCCAGTGGCTGAAGTTTGAAAACAAACTAAATAATGATAGTATTGTATTTTAACTTAAAGAATAAATGAGCCCATACTGGTATAAATACGTAATTGAATAATGGGGGAGGAAAGGGCAACCCTTTCCTACAGAGGAATTCCAATTAATAAACACAGAAGGAATGCAGGAAAAAGAAAATCACCTTAGAGGAGCACAATGCTTTTAGGCGAAATTCACTGATAAACGCCAAAATTAGTGAACAAAACTTTAAGGAGAAATGGGATATTTACATCTCTCTCAAATATTATAACTTCCTGTGGTTAAGAAACATTCCTAAGTTATTTGCTATTCCTCCCTCTAGGAGACAGAGTTTAATTATCCTCCACTTAAATATGGGTGAGACTCTAAGTCTTGCTTATATTAGAAATACTAGGAATTGAAACTGAGTATGTGTGTACGTGGTGAGTATTTATGTTACCGTGAAGAGTACCTTCACAGTCTAAGACCTAGAAGACATCACTTTGACCAAGTGGCCAAGGTTAGCATCAGCACTGGTAAATTCTGTGCATATATCATATCCTGTATCCTCTGATGTGCTGAGAGGGACACTTTGCCTCTGTGGTATTCTTCCCCTTAACATATTACCCCAATGTAGTCTCAAGAAAGCATTAGACAAAGCCAGATTGAGGGACCTTGTACAAAATAACTGACCAATGGGCTTCAAAAGTGACAAGGTTACAAAAAACAAGGAAAGAGGAGAAGCTGCCATAGATTGGAGGGAACTAAGGAACTATGACAAGTGAATACAGTGTGGCATCCTGCATTTGATCCTAGGACAGAGATATATTTCAACTTTATTCAGAAAACTATGAAGATTTTTATAATACAATTTTTGGTAGAAAACATAGTTATTAAATTAACAATTTCAATTGAACAGTATCCATAGAACTTCAAGAAATAATAAAGCTCAGTAAAATCTAATAAAACAGAGTACATTTTAGACATATTAATACTAGAACAGATTAAAATTAAACATTAGCATCTAAAAATGGTCAAGATGGAATTAAGAAAACATATAAGCTGTGAAATGTTAACTATCTGGATATCAAAGGTTTGAGTGTCTGAGTGATCGAAGGTGAAGGGGCTTGAAAGTGGCAGAAACTTAAATGACAGGCAAAGACATTATGGCCCCTGAACAACATTTGATTATTAGCAAACCACTATTATGTGAAGGCTAGATGGCCTGTCTTGAGAAAGAAAAAAATACTTCATGGGACAAAAAAAAAGGGCAGTATCAGTGAGACAGTGCTAAATTGATCAAAGGTATTCAAGATGATAAAGAAGGAGAAGCACATGAGGGAGCAAAGGCTGTAGTTAACTGGTTGATATCACTATCAGCGTCTCAACATTGTGTCTCAGAGTCCCAAGAGGGTCACCAGAAACATTGCAAAGACAAGGAATTCCAACCCATGAAGATTCCCACATTCTTGGAAAGCAAAAATTGGAAATTTTCCTTTTTCTTTACTGGCTATTCTCTAGAGCATGGGTTTTTACCTAAAGGATTCCATCTATTAGAATATGTTTGTGAATTTGTAGAGGCATTTTGGTTATCACAATGGTTGGGAGATCTGACATTTAGTGGATACAGGCCAGTAATGCTGCTGCTGCTGCTAAGTTGCTTCAGTTGTGTCCGACTCTGTGCGACTCCATAGACGGAAGCCCACCAGGCTCCCCCGTCCCTGGGATTTTGTTCTGAAATAGATGGAATAATCCCATATAAAGAAGAGTTATCCTGTATCCTACACAGTTTTCAAATATTCCGGTATAGCCTAAATAGCATACCTGAGAAAAATTGTTTATAATGATCTGAATTTTGTCTTATCCCAACAATAGTTTTTATCCTGTTTTCTTTTCTTATATATATAATGATTACCAACCCTCTTACTTTTCTTTAATATAAACTTATTTATTTTGAGTTGGTGCAATCATGTATTTCATTATGTTGTTTTATATAGTCATGCCCTTGCATTTTTATATTGAAATAAATATCATTTTATTGTAAATTACTTTCCATGGATCTCTCATTTATATTTCAGTTAGGTCACTATATTGATTTTTTGAAATTATGTACATAGGTAGGTCATATCATCTATGAACTTCATTTCAGGATAGTGAAGGGGGAGTCACAAAATATTTGTTATTAAGAGGGAGTATTATGTCTTACAGGAATGAGAACTACTGATCTAGTGCTAAGAATAAAAGATGAATACAGATAATAAGAAAGGTTTGAGGTTGTTGAAATTCATATTATTACCAAAGTGGGAGGTACCAATCATTGGTATGAGTGAGCCACGGAAGCAGCAAGTTTCTGCTTGAAAAGACTCATTACTAGTCTGCATCAGGCCTTTTTCATCAGCTTGTCATTTTATTCTCACAACAATCTTGTATGGTAGGTACTACTATTATTTCTATTTTTCAGATGAAGTAATTGGACCTCAGAGAGATGAAGGCAGTTGTCTAAGTTTTCTAAGTTACTGAGTGGCAGAATCTAGAGTAGAACTCAAGTCTGTCTGATACCAAAGACACATGCCTTCTATTATCCTACTCAGGTTATCCAAGAGCAAGCTGGGGAAGAAAGTGCTGGACATCCCTGTCCCTCTACAGGAAACAGCCTATGAGTGTCCATGAGTGGGGATCTTTCAGCATTTTTTGAGTGCTGCTAGTTGTGCTAAGAATTTGAAAAAAATAACAGAAACCTCTTTCTTTCAATGAAGCTGTAACTTAGTTGGATAAGTAAGATGTACAGAAAGTACAAGGTTAAAGTGGAAGAAGGGGAGAAAATGGTAGAAACTGGGGAATAGCAAGGACAGTTTTGTGTGTGTGTGTGTGTGTGTGTCTGTGTCCCACTGTGTTCCATGTGTGTCTGAAGGAAATTTCAAAAGCTTTACTAAATGCCTACTATGTGCATGGCCAAAAGCAAGGAAAGAAATTTAAGACATAATGAAATGCTGGAACCAGAAATCAGTCTTTGAGGATGTGGGAGGGGAAGGGGCCAGAGCACAGATGAAAAGACACACCTATTTGACAGAAGCCTGAAACCCCTGAGAAAATGGGATTGCAACATGAGAGAAATTGGGGAGGCAGAATGGAGGGGTCATCCGTCAGCATTACTGTGTAAGGCCAGGATGACACCATTCCTACCACTGAGCAAGCGTGAGGGGAGGGAGTAAGTTGAGAGGCCAAGAAGACCAGAAAAGGTTTGGGACACAACGTGGGCCCGAATAAACCTAAAGAATCAACAATAAATGAATAAAAGATTGTGGAGCTGCCTGCAGGCTTCTGGTGAAGTTAAGCTGCAGGGATTTATGCATTTGTTGATTACCCACTTTGTGCGCTACCCATAGTAAATATTCAACCCCAGGCAGCTGCCTCTGCCACCTCCCCACTCTTGGCCCCCCAGCCAATGTTCTGTCTCATTTTTTCCTAAGATGGGAGCAATCTGAGCAACAAATTATGAAGACGGAGCATACAGATATAGGGTTTGCTGTTATAATCAAAATTTACAACAAAACTAATCTGACACATATTTAATGATATGCATAATTGTTATTGTGCTGGGTGGCAATTAGGCATAAATTGTAAACAGTTCGCATAAATGCCTGTAATTAGAATTACTTCTGCACAGTTAAATCAAATTCTTCTTTTCTTTTTTGAGTTTGTCAGCTCTTGTATATTCCTCATCTGCACCCACGTCAGTGGTGCAGATACTGAGCTGTCGTTAATCATCACCTTCAAGTACTTGTTATCGTCAAAGGATAAAATCTGAGATCTGGTCCAACAGTGACCTCTGACTGCCACACGTAGGGCCCTTTCATCTGAAGTGCCCTGCAAGAGCCAGCCCTCTCCCGTGTGGTCCTTAGTCAACCTCAGAGGGTGGTCTGTGGCCCCTCTCTAGGGATTTTAGGTGGAGAGAGAGGAGAGAACCCTGGCTAGTGATGGCAACATGGGGGAAGAAATGGATTCTGAATCTGATTATCTGGAACTCCAGGGACAAGTGCACCACAAGAAAAGGGGAAATGGTTAAATTTAGCACATACGAACCCTCCTTTCTGCCCCCTATCCTATGAAATGACTAATGTGACCATCTTTGCAACTGTCTTTAAGGGAATAGATTCATACTAAAAAGAAAACCCTGCTGCAGCCTAACTCTAGAAGCATCCCTCCTTCCATTCAATGAAGCTAACTCCTGAAATGCCTTTAAATTCCTGGTACATACTGCTTTTTATTTGCCATTAAAAATTAACGGTTTTAAAAATCCAGAGGAAGCCAGCATATTGATGGGAATATGGGTTCATAGACTAATATTTAAAGTCAGATACACCAGGATACCAGCAGTGAAATTTTGGTCTTTACACTTTCTGAACCTCAAATTTCTCATTTGTAAAACAAGGATTATAATAGTATCTAGCCCATATTGTTGTTGTGAAGATTTCTTGGGATCATGTATGTAAAATACTAGCACATTGACTAGAGCATAGTAATATTTCTTTAACTTAAATATCAGCTGCATTTATTATTAAATGTATTGTTGCTTTTTCTATTACTGTGACTGCCCCTCCAAGTGTTTACTTCTGTAGGAAGCAGAACTGCAGGAAATGAATGTATGAAATGCTAGTGGTGAAATCTGGATATTGAAGCCACAGATGACCTTAAATCAAAGAGAACAGTGCAGATGGTTCAGACCCTCATCTATATTCCAATTTTGTTAGAGGGAGGTTGGTGCTGACTTGGTACACAGTGAAACCTGGCATTTAGAGGAGACCAGGTAAGACTAGATTAATGTGGTACTTAGAAACTTCATTTAATCACCAAAAATGTATTAACTGAACTTCCAGTGCCTTGCAGAAGTAATATAAACAAAGTATTTTAGGAGGGGAGAGAACATGTGCAACATGTATTACAAGGGTACTAATAGAGTTGTATCCTCAACACAGTGGTAGCTCCCATGATGGACAAAGTACACATCTTTGCTTAGGAGGTTCAGGGAAGAGTTTGAGGAAAAGGTCTTCAAGTGAATGTAGCAATGTACTAAATGATATGTGTTTAAAAATTCAGTGTTGTTCCAGAAATATTTTTCCATATAGCTGAATTTTCTGAGCCTACTTTTTGCTTCCTAAAATAGCATGGATTCCATAGCCACGATTGTAGTTATCACTGCTTCATAACAAGCCACTCCACAAATTAGTGGAATAAAGCAACAACTGAATTATGTTAATGAGATTCTGTGGGTCAAAAATTTGGAGGGATCATAGCAGGGATGGAGTGTCTCTGCCTCTAAAAGTCTGGGCCCTCAGCTTGAAAAAACTTTATGATTGGAGGAGACCAAAGAGTTAGAAAGTGGAACCATCTCTAAGTATCTTCTTTCACATATCTGACAGCTGAGGCTGGTTGTCACTGTCACCCATTGTTAATGCTCCAGTCATGCTCCACTGATCCAAGCTTTCATGGGTCTTCCATATTCAAAAGAAGGGACATAGATCCCACCTCAATGGAAGGACTGTCAAAGAACTGAAGATATTTAATATACCCTATAGGCCTTGTATAGCTATTGCTTCTGTCTCCCTAGGGACTATCAACCAGAACACCTCTAACGTGGCTTCTCCATATGACTTAGTCTTCTTCTCCGCATGATGACCCCAAGAGAGTCAGACTTCTTACATGTTATCTAAGTGTACCGAAAGAAAGCTTACAGTGAACAAATCAAAAGCTGAATCCCATTTCATGTCACAGCCTTGGAAGTCACTCCCTGTATTCTGGGTGTTACTATTGTGCCCAGGGGCCTTTGTTATACACTATTGGTCCAGGATGTCATAAGCTCTTTGAGATTAAGAAGAGAACATCACTCCTATCTTTTGATGGCAGGAATATCAAAGAATTTGTGGATATGTTTCAAACCCTCCTTAGCTACTCATTTATCAAAACTACAACCTCTGAATATCTTACCCATTGACAAACCAAGGAGTGAGGTTCCCAAAAGCATTTGTTCATTTATTCATGAAATATGCATTGAGTGCTTACTATTGGGCAGGCACAGAGGTTCTGGGAGACAGGCATGAAAAACAGAAATATACAACTTTGCTAGGTGCTAAGGTAAATGATGAGATATTGAAATGAAGTTTAACCAGATGGGGATGATGGTGCTGGCAGAGAAGTTAATTTAGATGGAGTGGCCAGGCAGTGTCTTATCTGATGTCAATTTAAGGAGACAACAGAGGATAAGAAGGATCTGACTCAGTCAAGTTTTGAGGAAGAGCATTCAAAGCAAAGGAAATAGCATATATGAGCATTCTGAGGCAGAAAACTTTTTACAGATTCAAGAAACTGAAAGAGGATCTCATATGTGGCCAGAGAACATAGAATAATTGTGTGTGATTAAGCTGGAATTAAACTCCTAGCAGTAAAATAAGTCCATTTTCCATTAGCCTATTCCTATTATACACCTGCTTTGTGTCCAATCATATTAATTGTTGTTGTCAGAAGGATTTCAGTAAGGGAAACTTGGAAATTAAGTAATATCAAAGGAAATATGGTTCTTGCAAAAGAATAAGGTAGATCCAGTCTGGTCTTATTTTTTGGGCTGCCATTAAAAGCCAGCTGCTGGACAGCAGGACCCAAAGCTTCCAGAAGCTGCTTAATCAACTAATATATAACTTTGGTGATCAGCTTGTATTTTGCTTGCCAAAGGTGATATTAAGCTGAGGCCATGGCAAAACTGAGAAGCCCCAGAAGCTTGGTCTCTAGCTTCTGCTTTCAGCTGTCAGACTACTGTATGATTATTTGGATACCTCCTTGGTCAATATTGGACTTCCTTGGAGGCTCAGTTGGTAAGGAATCTGCCTGTAGTGCAAGAGACCCAGGTTCAATCCCTGGGTTGGAAGATCCCCTGGAGAAGGGAATGGCAATCCACTCCAGTATTCTTGCCTGGAAAATTTCATGGACAGAAGAGCCTGGTGGGCTACAGTCCATGGGGTTGCAAAGAGTTGGACGTGACTGAGCAACTAACACTTTCACTTTCACCAATATTTCTTTACTGTTTCAAAGCAGGAAAGGGCCAAATGACATCCAATAACAATGATCATTATCAAAATGATAACTACTAAAATAATAACACACATTGAGTATTTACGTGCCAAGGGTTTTACAAGTGTTATCTCTTTTAATCCTCATAATAGCTCACTTAGCTAAGGTAGATACCAGTATTTTCATTTTACACATGAGAGATTCGAAGATCAGGGAGTCTAATTTACTAGTCTAAGGTCAAAGAGCCAAGACTCAGAAGCTAGTCTGAGTGGTGAGCCAATTCTTGTAAGCGTGATTGAATAGTGTAATTCTTTCAGATGGTGAAAAACACAAATAAGCACCTGGAAATTTTGCACATGCAGTGCCCCTACAACTGAATATTTACCTGAATTTTTCACTTTTATCCAGATGTTTGACTTCATGTCAAAGGGGCTTCCCTTGTGGCTCAGCTGGTAAACAATCCGTCTGCAATGCGGGAGACCTGGGTTTGATCCCTGGGTGGGGAAGATCCTCTGGAGAAGGGCAAGGCTACCCACTCCAGTATTCTGGCCTGGAGAATTCCATGGACTGTATACTCCATGGGGTCGCAAAGAGTCGGACATGACTGAACAACTCTCACTTCACTTCACTTGACTTCATGCAGGCTAAATTGAACTGTGGCTGGCTTGTTAAAAAGTATCCTTTCTTAAGGCAATACCTTCACACTCTAATTCAGGTTTTTCCTCAAAGGATTTCCTATTTGCATTCTGGTTTAAGAATCAAGTCCTTAAACTCACACAAACCACCATTTAGTGCTTCAGTTATCCTTGGAGAGCATGGCTTATAATCAGCCTCCTTAAGTACTTTGAATTAAGTAATATGCAGAGAACAGCTTGCCTTTAATAGATTTCCTTACCCGATCTCAATGGGGCCCTGTCTCAGGTATTAAAGGGAAGAAAACCAATTAGCTCTAATTGCTGCTCTCCATGGATGTGTTGCCTTCTCATTGGCAGATGGTCACTGGTGTTGCAGAGGAGGCAATGACATATTTTCTAGGTGGAAATATCCCTCTCCCTGTTCTCGTTATACTTCTCTCCCACCAAAGCATCTTACGATTCACATATCTACGATACCTGTGACTCCAGATTTAGGAGTACGGGTATTAGAAATTGATGATCTTCTCAACAGAGGCCGGTTCCATTCCCAGAAAGTCAGGCATTTGATCTTCCCTTGGACATCACCCTTATGGCAGAAAGTGAAGAGGAACTAAAAAGCCTCTTGATGAAAGTCAAAGTGGAGAGTAAAAAAGTTGGCTTAAAGCTCAACATTCAGAAAACTAAGATCATGGCATCTGGTCCCATCACTTCATGGGAAATAGATGGGGAAACAGTGGAAACAGTGTCAGACTTTATTTTGGGGGGGCTCCAAAATCACTGCAGATGGTGACTGCACCCATGAAATTAAAAGACGCTTACTCCTTGGAAGAAAAGTTATGACCAACCTAGATAGCATATTCAAAAGCAGAGACATTACTTTGCCAACAAAGGTCTGTCTAGTCAAGGCTATGGTTTTTCCAGTGGTCAGGTATGGATGTGAGAGTTGGACTGTGAAGAAGGCTGAGCGCTGAGGAATTGATGCTTTTGAACTGCGGTGTTGGAGAAGACTCTTGAGAATCCCTTGGACTGCAAGGAGATTCAACCAGTCCATTCTGAAGGAGATCAGCCCTGGGATTTCTTTGGAAGGAATGATGCTAAAGCTGAAACTCCAGTACTTTGGCCACCTCATGCGAAGAGTTGACTCATTGGAAAAGACTCTGATGATGGGAGGGATTGGGGGCAGGAGGAGAAGGGGACGACAGAGGATGAGATGGCTGGATGGCATCACTGACTCGGTGGACGTGAGTCTTAGTGAACTCCGGGAGTTGGTGATGGACAGGGAGGCCTGGCGTGCTGCGATTCATGGGGTTGCAAAGAGTCGGACATGACTGAGTGACTGAACTGAACTGAATTGAACTGGCTTGGTTTAGTTGAACAAACATTTACTGGGTGAGAGCTGTATGTCTGGAACTGTGTAGGTAGTCTACTGGTTAGACTGGAAAGTTTTCATGGTAAATTCAGATGAACCTTACTCTTTTTGTGCTCACAAAGGTACCATATGCATAGTAGGTGTTTATATTTAAATTTCTTTTGAATGACTGTGTTAAAGATATTAATTAATTAATACGCTGTCTTCTCATAGCCTTCAAGGCTGTTCTGACCATGGGATTCTCTAGGCAAGAATACTGGAGTGGGTAGTCATTCCCTTCTCCAGGGTATCTTCCCAATCCAGGGATTGAACCTGGGTCTTCTGCACTGCAGGCAGATTCTTTACCATCTGAGCCACCAGGGAAGCCCAATAGTTAATTAATTACATTGCCTTTCTAAGAATTCAAGATAATGCTTGCCTGTGACAAAGAAGAAATGTTCAAGATTTCCCAGTCCTCACCGCAAATTCTACTGTCAAATTTGCACCAAAGCAAATTTCAGACTTTTAGAACTGGAAAAATAGCAGCATTATATAACAGAAGAACAGTTGGATAGATGTCAGCTGTGTGACCCATTCCCTAACTAACTGTGTGACTTTACACAAGTCATTTAATAATTGTATTTATTTTTAAATGTTTATTTGAATGTCTGTTCTTTGTTTAGTCCCCATTCTAGGTTCTGGAAAGAGCTAGAGGTGAAAGTGGAGGTAGAGACAGAAAGGAATAAGACATGTTCTTTGTCTTAAAGAATTCATTATTAAGTGGAGAGATAGAAATGTATGGAAAATATTACTGTATAACCTGGTCAATTTAAAATAGAAATATATGCAAAGTGCTTTAGTAGCCTAGCAAAAATGAAGGCCTACCTTTACAGAGGTTGGTGAAAAATCAGGTAATGCATCATGGAATTTGTGACTCTTTGACATTTAATATTTGAGTTGAACCTTGAAGTATGAAAACAAGTTAACCAAGGAGAGGTGAGGCAGAGACAAAAGTGGAAACAATGTATGCCAAGTCATGGAGTCATAAATTGTGTGAGATCTTTATTCTGATCTTCATTGGCAATCCTTGTGTCAGAAGTTGATTAAACACAGAAGGGATGTGAACACATTTCCATTATAAGGAAGAGCACTTTGGTGATAGTGCAAGGAAGAGCCTAAGAAACCATTCTCACTTCATGCCCAGCCCCTTGCCAGCCTTTAATGTTGCACTGCTATGGTGGCCTAAGAAGAACATCACATGCACAGCTCATACTTTCCCCCTTGGGTTTTCCATTCTAGAAATGGGAATGCATCAAGTTATTAGAAATTTCTATGCTAACTGGGTGTTGAGTTCCCCTATCCTGGATGATAGTAACAATTTTTAAATTAAACATCTATACTGTGCACATTTTTGGTATTTAGGGTGCTATGGGGGAGATTGGAGAAGGCAATGGCACCCCATTGCCTGGAAAATCCCATGGACGGAGGAGCCTGGTAGGCTGCAGTCCATGGGGTCGCTAAGAGTCGAACAGGAGTGAGCGACTTCACTTTCACTTTTCACTTTCATGCATTGGAGAAGGAAATGGCAACCCAGTCCAGTGTTCTTGCCTGGAGAATCCCAGGGACGGGGGAGCCTGGTGGGCTTCTGTCTATGGGGTTGCACAGAGTCGGACACGACTAAAGCAACTTAGCAGCAGCAGTAGCAGCAGCAGCATGGGGGACATACAAAAGTAATAATGACAAGGTGCCTACCCGTAGAGAGATTATAACTGACTTGTGAGAGAAGAGAAGCCTCCAAAGTATCTATAAGTACTTCATGCTTAACAATTTTGCCATTTGTATAATTTACAAGGATTTGTTAAATTTGGTGAATTTTCAAAAGGTAATTTCTTTTTTTTTTTTTTACTCTTTTTTTTAATTTTATTTTTTAACTTTACAATATTGTATTGGTTTTGCCATAAATCAACATGAATTCTTTATATGATTCTTACCTCAAAAATTACATTTCCCCTGCATTTATTTTTCTACCAAAGAGCAGTTGAGATCACCAAATTCATATGCATCTTTCTAGAACAGTCTATGCATCCACAACTAAGTATACATATTCTTTACCTTCTATTTACACAAATGATGTCATACTATACACATTGCGTTTTGCAGCTTGCTTTTTGTCCATGTAATAGATCTTGGAGCTCTTTCCATAACAGCACATGTAGAGCTGATTCATTCTTTCATCTTGTTTTTGTTTGTTTATGAGTGTACTGTATTACATTGTTTGGATGTGGTTCAATTTATTGAACCAGTAAGGTTGACTTTAATCTTTTGTTCTAATAAAATGATACTGAAATGAAAACTCAAACCAATTTTAATCCCATCACATTTCTATCTCATGCATTTTTATCCAGACTTCAGATAGGAAAAGGAGACACACTGGGATTTTGATTGCATTTTATTACTTCTCTCCTTCTTCTCACCTAACATCTAACTCATGCTACCTCAAGAAAAGTCATCTGCAGTAATATCTTCCATAGTTGAAGACAACCATTTTGGACACTTCAGGATTCTGGGCTACCCTCAGTTAGTGGAAAGATCAAGGACTTGGTGTTAAACAAACCTTGGGCTCAAATTCATATTTTGTTTGCATTACTGTCTGGCTGGACAGTCTTGAGCAGGTGAATTAATGTCTAGGACCCAGTTGTGATATATATAAAGTAGGGATAATAACAATATCTACCTTACTATGTTGCCATGAGGGATTAGTACAACAATCCTTGCAAAGAATAGTATAGTGCCTAGTACCTACAACTTATTTAACAAAAGAAAGTTTCGTACCCTTCCTGTTCATTAATGTGGAGAAAGTTCATGGGACAAAAGAAAATCCATCAATTTCACATTAACTATTCTTGACTCTGTAGAAAGATTTTCACTTTGTTGGGATTCTTAGAAAGTACCAAGAACTACTAGAAAAATAAGCCTTTCTTTTCACAAATCACTATACCAATTTTCTCAGAGCTACTTTTACATCCTTGTTCCTTAGAGTGTAAATAATAGGGTTGAGGGCAAGTGTAAGCAGTGTATACAAAAGGGAAAGCAACTTCAATAAGTTTTCATTCTGAGGCCCTGATAGAAATCCATAGACAATGCCCAGAGACCCATAATACAGACTGACTACTGTCAGATGGGAGGAACAGGTAGAGAAGGCTCTCTGTTTTCTTGTGACAGAAGGAACCCTTATAATGGTGGAGATGATGTGAGTATAGGAAGCCAGAGTTAGCAGAAAGGGGTCAAGGGCAAATAAAGAGGTGCATATAAAAGAAGTTATCTCAGCTATTTGTGTATCAGTGCAGGCCAGTTTCATGATGAGCTTCAGATCACAGAAGAAGTGGTCAATTTCATTGGCAGCACAGAATGTTAACCGAAAAATGAGGACCATGAGAAGGATGGGTGCCAGAAACGCAGCCACTCAAGAGGCAGCAGGTAGCTGTAAGCAACCCCAGTGGTCCGTGAGGCTGGAATAATGCAATGGGTTGCAGATGGCTATGAAATGATCATAAGACATTACAGCCAGTAAGAAGCATTCTGTAGCTACCAGAGCAGCAAAAAAAATAAAACTGGCGAGCACAATCAGGGAAGGAAATAGGCACATGATCTGACAGCAATGTCCTCAGCATCATCGGCTCAATGGTAGTGGTGTAGCCAATCTCTAGGAAGGAGAAGTGGTCAAGAAAGAAATACATAGGAGAATGAAGAGAGAGATCAGCCAAAACCACAGTTACGATTACAATATTGCCCATGAGAGTCAGCACATAGATGACCAAAAATACCCCAAAGAGAAGATACTGAACACCATGGAGATTCCCGAAACCCAAAAGGATAAATGCAGAAATTTGAGTCATATTTTCTTCTTCACTGCTAGCCATGACTTGGATCTAAAAAAAAGAAAGAAAGAACGACCATTGATCAAATTCTATTTTTAGAAAAAAATCAAACTGCTTAGAGGCATCATATATATCAAGCATAATTGGCTTCTTCCTGGATGTTCAAGATTTTTAATTAATAAATTTCACCACAATCCCAGAGGCCATTTGGAAAGTTAATCTATGACTTCAATTATCCCTTCATACCCTACATATATAGAATGTATGGGCCTTTGAGACCATGATTATGACACATGAATATGCACATTTATTTTTTAATAGAGGCAAAATGTTCTATCCTTGAAGAGTTTACTCTGGTTGTTTCTATTGCTGCTAGAGGTGTTACCACCAGTAATGAATATTATGAATGACTTACTTGTAAATTGTACAAAGTCTGGTCAAATTTTTTCCTGTTTTAGACATTCTATTCCAATTAAATTATATGAAATGCATTTCAAATGTGGAATGATAGTTCTTAAAACTTATTTGATAGTAAGTTCTCTAAACATGAGTAGAGGAGGTATAATGAAGTGAGGGTGAATTAGTGATGGTAGGCATTGTTGTTTAGTTGCTAAATTTTGTCCAAATCTTTTGTGACCCCATAGACTGTAGCCCGCCAGGCCCCTCTGTCTATGGGATTTCCCAGGCAAGAATATCAGAGTGGGTTACCGCTTCCTTCTCCAGGGGATCTTTCTAACCCAGGGATAGAACCTGTGTCTCCTGCATTGTGGGCAGATTCTTTACCTGGGAAGCACAATGGTAGGGATATGATATGGTATCATACCTAAATTCAAATTCCAGCTCTGCCACTGAATGATGTGTGCCTTTGAATAAGTCACATCACTTATCTTACAGTTCCCTCATCTACAGAACAGAATATGAATTCTGTGTAACATGATTTCCACAATCACTGGTCCATATTAGGCGTCTAATACATTCATTCATCCATTCAACAAAACTTATTGAGTATCTACTATATGCCAAACTCTTTGAAAGGTGCTAAAATAAAATGCTGAAAAAGGCAAGAATTTTTTTAACAAGTCAAGAATACTCCTGGGTTTCTGGTTTGAGCAACTGGTTCCATTTATTTTAACAGTGATAATATAGAGAGACGTTTAGGGAAAAGACAGTTCAATTTGGAGGTATTAAGCTTATGATGTTTGTTTATGAGAATTCTGAGTGGAAAGGAGAAGCAGACAGCTGGATTTGAGAATGTGGAGGCCACATGAGATGGCTGGAGTAGGATATAAATTTAGGAATCATCAGAATATAGATAATACTCAAAGCCATGAAAATGAACAAGATGACCTGCAGAGAGATTATAGATACCCAAGAATGTGCTACCTTGAGCTTTAAGATCCTCTTTCTCTTAGGTCTGTCAGGAGGAAAAGTAAGGATAAGAGACTGAAAAGGAAGAATCAGTGAGATGGGATGTAAACCTGGATGAAATACAATAACAGAAGCTGTGTTTCAAAAAAGTTATTGATTGTGTTAAAAGCTGGTATGGGGTTAAGATGAAGACACAGAATAGTCTCTTATGTTTGGTTACATGGATAATAGATTCAGTAAAGTGGTGGAGACTGAAGGGGAACAGAGAAATTGAGTGGTAACTCTAGAGAGATAAGCATTGACTTTCTCTTTCGCATGCTGATGAGAATGATCCAGCATAGATGGGTTATTGATGATACATAGGTAAATGAGGAGGTAATTTTAAGAATGAAATCTCCTATAAAGTGAGAGTAGATGGGAAACAGAGCAAAAGTGGAGGGTTTAAACTTTGGTAAGGGCATGGAAACTTCATCTTTTTAGAGGAAGGCTAGAGTAAATAGATGTAGTTAAGTTGCAACATTTAATCTTAGGAAGATGATGGACTCCACTTCTGGTGGTTTCTGTTTTCTCAATGAAGTAGAAGAAGATGTTATCATGTAAAAGTGAAGACAAAGGAAGACATATGGGAGGTTTGAGGGCAGAGGAAAAACTGTAAAATAGTCATATTTACAAATGAAAATGCTATCTTTCTAGAAAAAAACACTAAAATTTCCAGGCAGTTTTGAGTGGCATTAAATCTTTGAGAGCACACGTTTAAGGTGTAACTGCACTACTTTTTTAGATGATCTTTACTGGAAATGTTTGACTGCTAGGGTGGAGTAGGCAAATAGTTGGATTCAATCAGGTTTGGAGGTTGACAAATGAAAACAATGGAAGAAAAGAGAGACAAGAGAGTTGGGGAATATTTGAAACAGAAGTTGTAATGAGGGACTCTATGATACGCCTCTTCCATTTCCTTCCTTCTATTGTTTATTAAAGACAAGTTCCAGTTCCAGTTCAGTCCCTTAGTTGTGTCCGACTCTTTGCGACCCCGTGAACCGCAGCATGTCAGGCCTCCCTGTCCATCACCAACTCCCGGAGTCTACCCAAACCCATGTCCATTGAGTTGGTGATGCCATCCAACCATTTCATCCTCTGTCGTCCTCTTTTCCTCCTGTCCTCAATCTTAGCCAGCATCAGGGTCTTTTCAAATGAGTCAGCTCTTCGCATCAGGTGGCCAAAGTATTGGAGTTTCAGCTTCAACATCAGTCCCTCCAATGAACACTCAGGACTGATCTCCTTTAGGATGGACTGGTTGGATCTCCTTGCAATCCAAGGGACTCTCAAGAGTCTTCTCCAACACCACAGTTCAAAAGCATCAATTCTTCTGCACTCAGTTTTCTTTATAGTCCAACTCTCACATCCATACATGACTACTGGAAAAACCATAGCCTTGACTAGACGGGCCTTTGTTGACAAAGTAATGTCTCTGCTTTTGAATATGCTATCTAGGTTGGTCATAACTTTCCTTCCAAGGAGCAAGCGTCTTTTAATTTCATGGCTGCAATCACCATCTACAGTGATTTTGGAGCCCAGAAAAATAAAGTTTGACACTGTTTCCACTGTTTCCCCATCTATTTGTCATAAAGTGATGGGACCAGATGCCATGATCTTCGTTTTCTGAATGTTGACCTTTAAGCCAACATTTTCACTCTCCTCTTTCACTTTCATCAAGAGGCTCTTTAGTTCCTCTTCACTTTCTGCCATAAGGGTGGTGTCATCTGCATATCTGAGGTTATTGATATTTCTCCCAGCAATCTTGATTCCAGCTTGTGCTTCCTCCAGCCCAGCATTTCTCATGATGTACTCTGCATAAAAGTTAAATAAGCAGGGTGACAATATACAGCCTTGACGTACTCCTTTTCCTATTTGGAACCAGTCTGTTGTTCCATGTCCAGTTCTAACTGTTGCTTCCTTACCTGCATACATATTTCTCAAGAGGCAGGTCAGGTGGTCTGGTATTCCCATCTCTTTTAGAATTTTCCACAGTTTATTGTGATCCACACAAAAAGGACATTAAAAATATCATTTGACCAACCCTTTAATTTTGTAACTAAAAAAGAAAATTCAGGTAGGTAATTTGTCTTTCTTAGGATCTCAGATCTATTTCGGAGAAGGCAATGGCACCCCACTCCAGTACTCTTGCCTGGAAAATCCCATGGACGGAGGAGCCTGGTAGGCTGCAGTCCATGGGGTTGCTAAGAATCGGACACGACTGAGCGACTTCACTTTCACTTTTCACTTTCATGCATTGGAGAAGGAAATGGCAACCCACTCTAGTATTCTTGCCTGGAGAATCCCAGGGACGGGGGAGCCTGGTGGGCTTCCGTCTACGGGGTTGCACAGAGTCGGACACGACTGAAGTGACTTAGCAGCAGCAGCAGCAGCAGCAGATCTATTTAGTAACAAACTGAGAAATGACACCCAGTCTTATTTTCTGATTCTTGTTCCTTCTATTATACCATGCTCTTATGTTTTTTGCTCTCTTTCTGTCTCTCTTCAGTGTCCAGCCCTTAATGTGTGATACGTAAGTACGTGAAGAAAGATTTCCCTTCAGTTTAGTAACTTATGTGTCAGCAGCTTAATAATTTTCAAAGAACTATCATTATTTTTAATCTTCCCCCAAATTTTGTGAGGTATTTGGGAGTAGGTCTTTGATTGGTCTCATCTGATTTTCAGATAAGAAAACTGCATATGATGATTACTACACTACCACATTGTATCAATACTTGTATTTCAATTATAACTCTTTCTCTTGGAGATAAAGTTAATCTTAAGTGTATTGGAATAAATGTGAATTTACAAGATGCTAATCATATTATGAGCCAAGAATTTTTGTCCAGTAACTGAATGATTGGAGTCATGTGGCCATTGCCATCCTCTGAGCTGGACAACAAATATCAGAAAGAGAGGTAGAGCTCCATGATGAAGATGTAACAAGAAATCAGCTTTAGGAAAAAGGGATTTGGAAGGTAGGATGAAGTAAACTGTTTCAGAGCTACGGTAGTTGTCCAGAAAAACTAGTATCTTCTTAGAAGAAGAAAAGAGAAGGCATTTCAGGTAGAGGGACTAATGTGGCAAAAGGTCCAGTTACCTAAGGACCATGTTGGCTATTGATTTCAGAAAGGTTGTTTGAACAGAATGAGTAGGAGGCTGAAGACAGAAAAGGAGGGGAGCATACACACATTTTTGGAGAAAGAAATTCCAGAGAATTTTTTAAAATGAGTTAAAGTGGGAGAAACAAAGAGAGTGATGTCATGAGTCCAAGGGAGGAAAAGAACCATGACAATTGTTAGTAAAGAAGGTGCCATGAATACTGGAGGGCTGTGACAAGAATCCTGACCATACTGACATGGGCGGGGGAGGGGGGTAAAATAACAACAGATGTGGCTTTTTTATTAAGACCATTGGTGAAATAAAGGAGAGGGAGAGAGAGCCAAAAAAAAAAAAAAAGTAGAGGTAGAAGAGAGAGAATTGAGAGAAGATACTCTTCTTTATTCTTGATTTTGCTTGTTAATGAGGGAGAAACTCCATCAAGAGTCTAAGTCCAGAGAGAAGTAAATATGAAAGACATGCAAAGGGATGACTGATGGAGTAAGGAGTGTCTCAGGGGAGGCTAGAAGGGATGAGATTGGGAAATATGGGCTTCCCAGTTGGCTCAATGGTAAAGAATCCACCCGCCAAAGCAGGAGACTTGGGAGATGCAGGTTCGATCATTGGATCAGGAAGATCCCCTGAAGGAAGAAATGGCAACCCATTCCAGCATTCTTGCCTGAAAAAAATCCCATGGACAGAGGAGACTTACAGGCTACAGTTCATGGGGTTGCAGAGAGTCAGACACGACTGAGCGACAGACTGAGGACTGATGGGCAAATACACAAGAGGAGGCATTATCTTCAGACAAGAAAGAACAATCATCTTTTACAAGAGGAGAAGGGGATAACAATGGGTGTGTATAGGGATTATCAAGATAATTACCTCATCTTTTCCCTTCTACTTGAGTTTGGAAAGTTAAGCCATTCTAGATGGCTAACATGAGCCCATGGTAGAGATGTTCACTTTGCTACCTCAGAGCCTGTCTTGTTCCATCTGTGTGTGTGGAGCCTGAAATACTTAGTAGAAACCAGAGAAGATTGCTAAGACAGGTATCTGGTTTGCTGTACCACTATTATGTTGCTTGACCAGGAGTAGATCCAGTAACATCATAACAGACATTAATATATGTCCTTTAAAAATATCCAACAGGACCTTAAGAATCATAGCTTTACAACCTTTCCTTTTATATCTGCAGAATTACACTTTTCTCCCTAACTTCCCTGGAGCCCACCAAGCTTCAGAAAGGAAGAACTAGGAGTACTTCACCTGAAAGGCTTTTTCAGTTTTCAGGTGGTTGTGACCAAAGCATGTTTAGCTCCTGCAGTGACCTCCTTTGGGTTTAGAAAGAGCACAGTGCTTGCCTTGTTTAAAACTGTGTTTTAAACACTCCTACAACCTTCTGCAAGCAGGGACTGATAGATACAGTTCAAATAAGAAAACCAATTATCTTTAAGTTTGGCTCCCAGGGGAGCTTTGCTTTTTAATTGAGAGATCAATGTTAGATTCTTATGACATCCTGAACTTCCATTCAGTGACTTCTGACTAATAGTGTGAAATTGGAAGTTGGAGCATCTGACATGTCATATAGGTCAGAGCCATGATCCATTTAGGCCAGCCCCCAGAGGCTGCTTAAAACACCAAGCAGTAGCTTGGAGAAGATACAATGTGAAAAAGGAATGAAACAGAAAATCTAGGTTCTAAACTTGCATCTCCTGCTGCATGTGCAATCTGGTGTGTCATTTACCTTTGCTGCTGCTGCTGCTGCTGCTAAGTCGCTTCAGTCGTGTCCGACTCTGTGTGACCCCATAGACGGCAGCGCACCAGGCTCCCCCATCCCTGGGAGTCTCCAGGCAAGAATACTGGAGTGGGTTGCCATTTCCTTCTCCAATGCATGAAAGTGGAAAGTGAAAGTTAAGTCGCTCAGTCGTGTCTGACTCTTAGCGGCCCCATGGACTGCAGCCCACCAGGCTCCTCCGCCCATGGGATTCTCCAGGCAAGAGTGCTGGAGTGGGGTGCCATCGCCTTCTCTGTCATTTACCTTTACTAAATCCCAAACTGTTCTATTTTGAATGGGAATGACCTGCTGACCTCACAGGGTTTCTGTGGAACTCAAATGAGGTACAGGAAACACTTTAACAACTAGAAATCTGTACACGCCATAGTAATATCATATTTGAGGGATGTGTTAATGATATTGCTGATAGTAGAAGTTAAGGATAGCTTTGTCTTTAACTTCAAAGATACCTGAATTTCTGAAACTGCAAATAAAACTCTTACTTGTTTTACATCATAAATGCAGCCTTAAAACAGTATAAATCCCTTTCCCTAAAGCCTTCAGTCAACTTTAAGTGAATTCTACATTCTAATTAAAAGCACAACAGTTAGATTTCAGTTTTTATAATCAAAAGTCCTCTTACACAAGCTGTCAGAAGTAGTTTTTAAAAGCATTTACCTTGTCATGTTTTCATCCTTGGTGGATTGATTGCATCTGACCTCCTTGTAAGATTTTTCAATGCAGGTTTATATGCTTTCCAGGCTATATAGAAAAGAATTGGGTGGGGTAGTAAAACTTCTCTGTATAAAACTTAGGGAGGCCTCTCTCATTTCTTTGATGACTTTGTGAAGTGTCATACAAAACAGAGCACTTGTAGAGATATTACCATTGCTTCTGTTATCCCACGCCACCGCCACTGTCCCCATCTGCTTATGAAGTTTGCAAACCATACCTGGCCCCTCCTCTGCGAATTTTTCCAAAGCATTTTTATTTCTCTGATTTCATTAATCTCTACAACACACTGGATTTTGAAGGATAAATAGAAGGCTTTCCAGCCAATAAGTGGGTGGGAAGAGTTTCAGTCAGATATAAGAGTAAAGAGTGACAGGAACGAAGGCTGGAGATGTAGGCAGACATAGGAGATGGAGGGCTCTGTACACCAACCTGAAGAGTGTCAGCCTTATCCTGAGGTCAATGAGAAGGGTTTCTAATACGGAGGTCGCATAGCTATGTTTGTGTTTTAGAAAACTATATACTTTGATGGATATGCAAATAAACTAGAGACAAAGGAGGAGACTCAAACCAGGAAGTCCAGTAAGGAGGCAGTTACGTTGATTCAGGAAAGAATGATGGTTATTGGAAAAGCAAGGGAGGCAATGGCTTCAGACAATGGTAAAATCACTATCATTATCACTAAGACCATTTTGTCCCTTCATCATTATTCAACTTTGCCAAAAGCAATTTGTGGAGGAAAATAACTTTTCTAAGTATTTGCAAATATATAAGTGGATCATAACCCTGAAGTTCACATGTGACTTAGTTATTCGATGTCAACTCACATTTCGCATAGAAACAACAGCAGTCCTAAATCTCTGGCTATGCCAGAGAAATCTACTTAAAGGACAAAGTGCTTGAAAAGCTTTATGTTTGCAGTGAAATATAATTGTTCTCTAATAACATTCATCACATAAGTAAACAAATGAGAGGATGAAGGAATCGATGTATTAATATAATTTACTAACACAGGCAAAAGTCTGTATTCAGAGACCCAGTGATGTCTCAGATGTAGCTCTTGGCCTTGAGGGAAATGAAAAAAATGTTTCAGCTGGACAGCCCACCAAAGTGACACCTCCCCTCTAATTGCCAGATGCTCATCACTAAGGCTCAGCAGAAAGTTTTATTAAAAGAAAATTCAATAAATGTTACATAATCTTCAATACACAAAGAGTACCAACCTAAGGATCATACAAGGTGTCAGGTCTTTGATTTTAAGTTCATGAATTTTTCAAGAACTAACTTTAATGAACAATACATAATTTGCACATGGTGAATAATTAAAACAGTATAACTAATGCTCCCTCCAACCCCAGACCAATAGTCCCTCTCCCCAGAGGCAACGACTATACTTTGTTGTGGGTACTTGAAGAAATTTTATTAATATATGCTTATACCAGCATATATATACATTTACATTTTCTCATATTTACACAGAAGTGATTGTACAATACATAATAGTTTCAGGGAGCTTTTAAATTTACTATATTTTGGAGATATTTCTGTATCTGCATACATAGATCAGTCTCACTCATTTTAACATTTACATTCTGCACTGGCATATGGATAAGCCATTATTTATTTATTTTCATTAAGTTTGTTTTCTAAGAAATAAAACAGTATACATACAAAAATTCCTTTTGTCCCCAGTCCCATTTCTCTTGAGCCCCAGAGGCATCCACTGTCCTAAAGGTGTTGTATGTCCTCTATGTTTGTGTTTTTATCCTACTACATAAGAAGGTATCTTTAAACAATAGTGATAGTATTTTGTGTATTTTATATTTTGCACAAATGGCATAACATTTTGCTACTTGCTTCCCTACAACCCCCACCACTTCACATTTGTTTCTTCAGACCTATCCTTGTTGATACTTGCACTTTGTTCACTCATTGTTGATTTATCTTGCTTCTCCTTATACTGAATACTGTGGGTTTGTTGGGTTTTATTTGTAACTTACTTGCTATGAATAAAAGTCCTGCAACTGAAATTATTTTTCTCAAATCTTTGATTTGATGTTGCACTGGATAGATTAATAAAAGGATGGAAGATTCTTATATATTAGAAACTTGGTAACTTTTTGGCCTAGGAAAAAATGAATATTTGTGTTAATAACTTTAGCCATTACAATATTGTGAAGAATATTCTTGAATATGTTTTTCATACTTTTTAAAGGAAACTTGGAGTTGAATTGCAGGCTCAAGGTATATTCTTATTTTCATATTTCCTAGGTACAACCAAATTGCTCTCAAAAGTGGATATGCAAACACATATTTCCACAAGTAGCCTAAACAATTACTAGTTTCCTCACATTCTTGCTGGCATTTGGTATTGGCAGATGTTTTTATTTGTGGTAATCTGATGCAATAGTATCTCTGTGCTAATTTAATTTGCATTTCCCTGATTATTAGTAAGGATAAAAGTGTGTTTTCATCTTTTTAATGGCCATTCAGGTTTTCTTTTTTGTGCATTGTCCAACAGTATTTTGTCCATTGTTAATTTGGATTGTTGTTTAATAAATGTAGCCCTTTATGGAGTCTGTATTTGTCTATTGTATATTTGTTGCAAATATCTTCTCCAAGTCTGTTACTTACCTATTAACTTTGCTTATTGCATTGTTTTATAGCATAGAAAAGCGGAAGGTTTTATTTCTTATGATGTGGTCAAATTTATCAATCATTTACAATTTGTGTTTTTTGTGCCTTATTTAAAAAATCCTTTCCTACCCCCATATCATTAATATATTATTCTGAATTTTGTTTGAATTTTAAAAGTTTTTTTAAAAAACCATTGTTATTGAATCCACCTTGAATGTATTTCATATATGATGAAATATAGGAATTAATTTTATTTGTTTCAGTATTAATAAGCAATTATTTTTATACCATTTATTGACTAGTCCATCCTTTCTTCTCATGATCTACAATGCCAGTTCTGTCATATACAGTTGATCCTTGAACAACATGGGTTTGAACTGCATGGGTCTAATTTTTATTTGTGGATTTTTTTTCCAACAGTAAATACTACAGTACTGCACTATTAGTGGCTGAATCTATGAATGTGGAACCAGGGATATGAAGGAACTGTGTGTATATGAAGGGTCGATTGTAAATTATATATGGGGTTCTGACTATAAGAACTGTTGGCATCTCTAACCCACGTACTGTTCAGGTATCCATTGTATTCTCAGATTTGTGTCTGGGTCTCTTTTTTCTCCAACTGATCTGTTTGTCTCTCTCTATGCAAGTATCACATTATTTTAATTACTATAGTTTTCTAAGCCTTGATATCTGTAAGATAAATACTTCCTATTTATTCTTCTTCCTAATTGTCTTGGATATTTTTGGTGTCAATTTTTATATGAATTTTAGAATCAACTTGGGGCTTCCCTGGTGGCACTGTTGGTAAAGAATCTGCCTGCCAGTGCAGGAGACACAAGAGATGTGGGTTCGATCCCTGGGTTGGGCATATCCCCTGGAGGAGGGCATGGCAACCCACTCCAGTATTCTTGCCTGGAGAATCCCCATGGACAGAAGAGCCTGGTGGGCTACAGTCTGTGGGGTGGCAAAGAGTCAGACGACTGAGCACGCACGCACTTAGAATCAACTTGTTAAGTTTCATGAAAAATCCTGTTGGAACTTTGTTTGGAATTGCTTTGAACTGATAGGTAAATTTTTGGAACTGTGGACATCTTTAAGCTAATGAATTGTTCTATATGTAAACATGGTATGTATCTCCTTTTATTGAAGTCTTCTTTTATGTCCTTCAGTAGTGCTTATAATATTTTCCACAAAGATCATGGGCATCTTTTGTTAGAGTGTTACTTAGGTTAATAGTGTTGCTTGTTAATATGAGGCTTCCCAGGTGGCGCTAGTGGTAAAGAACCCTCCTGCCAATGCAGAAGACATAAGAGATACAAGTTCAATCCCTGTGTGGGGAAGATGCCCTGGAGGAGGGCACGGCAACCCATTCCAGTATTCTTGCCTGGAGAATCCCCATGGACAGAGGAGCCTGGTGGGCGACAGTCTATAGAGCTGCAAAGAGTTGGACATGACTGAAGCGACTTAGCACTCAGCTTTTTTTTTTAATTTTTTTTTTTTTAATTTTTGGTTGTGTTGGGTCTTTGTTGGAGCATATGGGCTTTGTCTAGTGGCAGTGAGTGGGATCCTGTCTTGGTGCAGAGCACAGGCTCTAGGCCCCCGGGCTTCATTAGTTGCAGCGTGTGGGCTAAGTGGTGGCGGCAGCTCCTGGGATCTAGAGCACAGGCTAAGTAGTCGTGGCCCAGGGGCTTAGTTGCTCTGCAGCATGTGGAATCTTCTTCGACCAGGGATTGAACTTATGGGTGGATGCTTATGCACTGTTCCACGAAGAAAGTCCTGAATGGTAGCTTTATTTTAACTGGTTTTATTAAGGTGTAATTTGCAAACAATAAAATGCACCAATTATGTGATGAGTTTTGAGAAATGTATATCATTGTGTAATGGTAACTGCAATCAAGATGTAGAACAGTTCCATCTCTCCAAAAAGTTTCCTCATGCCCCTTGAAGTGAATCTCTTCCAACTCACACTGGCTCCCTGGCTGATTTTCACAATAGTTGATCTTTTTCTAGAATTTTATATAAGTGGAATTAGATAGTAGACAGACCTCTGTGCCTGACTTCTTTTACTCAGCATAATATTTTTTAGACTCACCCATGTTTTTGTTTGTGTCAGTAGTTTCCTTTTTATTGCGGAGTAGTATTCTTTTGTATGCTTCCCTGGTGGCTCAGAGGTTAAAGCGTCTGCCTGGAATGTGGGAAATCCGGGTTCAATCCCTGCGTCAGGAATTTCCCCTGGAGAAGGAAATGGCAACCCACTCCAGCACTCTTGACTAGAGAATCCCTTGGAGGGAGGAGCCTGGTGGCCTACAGTCCATGGGGTTGCAAAGAGTCGGACACGACTGAGCGATCTATTCACCACCTCATGTTGTTTATCCTTTCATCTGCTTGTGGTTGTGTCAGGCTTTAGCTATAATGAATAAACCTATTATAAACATCACATGACAAGTCTTTGTGTGGACATGTTTTCATTTCTCCTTGATAAATTCTTATGGTGGGGTTACTGGGTCAAATATACATGTTTAACTTTATAAAAATTGCCAATCTCTTTTGTAAAATGACTATACCATTTTTCATTTCCAACAGCAATATATGCAAAGTTCTGAGAGTTGTACCACATCCTCAAATCACTTGATGTTATCAGTTTTCTTTATTTTTAGCCAGTGAATGGTAACTATTAAAAATTATGTTTTCTAATCAGTTTTGCTACTGTATAAGGTTGTTATTGACTTTTAAAAAAATATCTTCTATGCAGCAATATTCATGAACTCCCTTAATAGTTAAAATAATTTGTCTAAAAATTCTCTTTAATTTTCTATGTAACCAATTAAGTAGTCTAAATGACATTTTTCCATTCCAGCACTTAAATCCACTTCTATTCTTTGTCTTATTGAATTGACAATGATCTCTCCAATGCAGTGTTTAATAATAATTTGGAGTGCAGTTATCCTCATCTTGTTCATGGCACTGAAGAAAATGTTTCTAAAGCTTCTACATTAATCATAATGTTTATTGTAGGTTTTTTGTAGAAATCCTTGTCAGATTAAACTTTTCTCTCTATTTTGATTTGTTTAGAGGTTTTTCTTTTCCTCAGAGAGTGGTTGAATTTCATTTAATTTTTTAAAACTATTGAGATGAGTACTTATTATTTTCTCTTTCATCAGCTTAAGTAGTGACTTGTAGTAATAGATATTCTAAGGTTAGACTACCCTTTAATTCCTGAAAACAAGCCCACTTGATTGTATCATATTATTTTTATACACTTATTGAGTTCAATTAACTAATATTTTAATTAGGACTTTTGAGATCTTTATCAAAAGTGAGATTGGCATATAATTTTTGGTCTTTTAACAAGTTTGTCTGGTTTTGGTATTAAGGTTTTATGAACATGAAATAGATTGGGTAGCTTTCCTCTTTTTCTATTCTCTGGAACATTTTATATGATGTAGAAATTGCCTGTTATGTGATGGCTTGATAAAACTTACCTGTAAAAGAATATGGGATTGAATCTTTGGTGGCAGAGAGTTTGGATACTGACTGAATTTCTTTGTGTCTACTGATCTACCCATGTTTTCAACTCATTCTTGAATAAAATTTTGTTAATTTGTATTTTTCTACAGAATTAAGAGTCAACTAATTGGAAAAGACCCTGATGTTGGGAAGGATTGAAGGCAAAAGGAGAAGGGGGTGGCAGAGGATGAAATGGTTAGGTAACATCACTAACTCAATGAACATGAATTTGAGCAAACTCCAGGAGATAGTGGAGGACAGAGGAGCCTAGAAGGCTGCAGTCTATGGGGTCGCAAAGAGTCAGACACGACTTAGTGACTTAACAACAATAACAGAATTTTTTATCAAAGTTTTTATATTCATTGGCATAATTTTTATTTCATGCAAAATATTTAAAGCAAATATCTCATTCTGCTGCTGCTAAGTTGCTTCAGTCATGTCCGACTCTGTGTGACCCCATAGACGGCAGTCCATCAGGCTCCTCTGTCCCCAGGATTCTCCAGGCAAGAATACTGGAGTGGGTTGCCATTTCCTTCTCCAATGCATGCATGCATGCTAAGTCGCTTCAGCCGTGTCCAACTCTGTGTGACCCCACGGACAGCAGCCCACCAGGCTCCTCTGTCCACGGGATTCTCTAGGCAAGAATACCGGAGTGGGTTGCCATTTCCTTCTCCCAAGACATTTCATACATGCTCTTATTTTGAAATCTAAAATGTTTATTTAGTAATATCCTATTTTCATTGATCATAATGAAATTGATCAGGTCTTAATTTCTTTTTTTACTTATTCAATCTTATCAGAATATTGTCTCTTTCATTAAGCTTTTCATCAAATTAGGTTTTGGCTTTATTAAGCATTTTTATTTTTGTTTCCTATTTCATTAATTTCTGTTTTAATATTTCTTTCTTTTACTTTCTTCTGATTTGCTTCATGATTCTTTTCTAACTTATTTAGTTGAGTGTTTAACATATTAATATTCAACTATTTTGTTTCATGTTGCATGCATCACATTTTCTTATATTATATCAGTTATACTCTACAATTTGATATGTCATTCAATAATAACTGTGTAATTTTAATTAAATTTTTTCTTTACTCCATTTAAAGGGGTTTTTTGTCTAAATGTATATGGGGCTTCGGGGGTATTTTTTATTACTTTGTATTTTATTGCATTTTTATGAGAATGTTATTAATATGATATTGCTTATTTAAAAATTGAGACTTACTTTGATACTTGCCTTCTGTTCCAGTTTTGTAAATGTTTCAAATGTGATTGAAAATAATGTGTGTCCTATATTTGGGGGTGCCAAGACTTGTTATGTATGTGTGTTTGTGTATTAACTCAAACTTCATAATTGTGCTACTTAATATTACATATTCTTCCATATCTGCTTTATTAATTTCTGAGAAGGGTGTGTTAAAATTTCCCTTCTAGTAATAAGAATCTGTCAAATTTTCTCTCGTTCTGTCAAATTATTTCACCTTTCAGAGGCTTAGTTTCTCTGTGTATAAAATGGAATGAGAAATTGTGTGTAGAACAGTAAGTTCTGGGATTGTAGGCACTCAGTCTTCCAGAGGGTTTCCCTGATAGCTCAGTTGGTAAAGAATCCACCTGCAATGCAGGAGACCCTGGTTCAATTCCTGGGTCGGAAAGATCTGCTGGATCTTCCCACTCCATTATTCTTAGGCTTCCCTTATAGCTCAGCTGGTAAAGAATCTGCCTGCAATTGTGGAAGACCTGGGTTTGATCCCTGGGTTGCGAAGATCTGCTGGAGAAGGGAAAGGCTACCCACTC
Source organism: Bubalus kerabau (assembly GCF_029407905.1). Taxonomy (NCBI): domain Eukaryota; kingdom Metazoa; phylum Chordata; class Mammalia; order Artiodactyla; family Bovidae; genus Bubalus; species Bubalus kerabau. Next base: position 19,274,153 of record NC_073647.1, read on the forward strand.
CAGTATTCTGGCCTAGAGAAATCTGGCCTAGGGTTGCAAACAGTTGGCCATGACTTTCACTTTCTTTCAATCATCCAGAAGTGCTTTTGCTTGGTTGTTATTACTAGTATACATAAAATTAGTAAATCCAAGCCCTGTCCTCACAATATGCTCTCAAGATACCTTGGTTTTGGAGGATGAGGCACATTGTTTAGAATGAAGCCCAAACAAGGAATAGTAAAATAAATCAAGTTGATGAGGTCATATCACCTAGGCAAGGGCACTGAAAATTAGGAGTCATCTCATTCATAAGGAAAAGCAGTTGCTTCTAGAATGTGCATCTCTTGGGAACTTTCTTCAAGTCACCAAAGAGACAATGGTCTCAGAGTGGAGTAAGAAATTACCAGACCAGACTTTAACAACCTTGCTTCAGCTAAGCAGGGCTCCCGGGCATTGTAATCTAATGAAGTTGTTGAAAGAACACACGGCTACTGTCAAAATCCTTAAAGATTCTAGACACTGTCAAGAACCCCTTTCTTAAAATATGTTTCTAAGAAAGTTTTGGCATTTTCATATGAGAAGTGATATTTTCTGAGGTATCTGAGCAAGAGGCTAAAGTGATTGTTGGGAAATCTCTCCTTCTCCTTCCTGGGTCTAGTTTTAGGAGAAAGTGCTAAGAGTAGACCAGAGGGTGCAGTGGCCCTCCACTCCCACCTGTACACTTTCTAAATGAATGGAATGACAGGACATTTCAGGATATTTTCTTTCCTTCTTTCCTCTTTTCTTCCTTCCCTCCCTCCCTTTCTTCCTTTTTTCCTTCCTTATCTTTATTTATTTCTTCCCTCTGAGTCTAAGATGTGTTAAGCAAAGGCTCAATCTAAAGAAAATGTGTTGCTACTGACTCAGTCTCCAGTGTTCTTCTCTCAGTGCCTTGATGCCACATGTGTATAGCACAAATCTAGGATTTTAGAAAAAGTGATCACTCCAATGAAGGTTGGAAAGGTAGTTAAACATGAAAGCTCTAAATTCAGACAGACTTGAGTTCAAAATTATGACTCTATCCTATACTGGCTGTATATGTGTAATGAGCAAGCCACAAATTCCCTGACTCTCCAGATAAAAATCACATTGTTGAACTCTGGAATATATAACACCAAGATGAACTCTAATGTAACCTATGAACTTTGGGTAATTATGATGTGTCAGTGTAGGCTCATCAGTAGAAACAAATGTACAACTCTGGTGAGGAATATTGATAATCAGAGAGTCTATGTATATGTAGCGGCAGAAGATATATAAAGGGACTCTTTGTACTCTTTCTTGAATCTTGCTGTGTACACAATATCACTCTAAAAATACAAAGTCTTAACTTTTAAAATTTTAAGTCAATTTGTTGTGATGATTAAATGCAATAACCCTGTGTACGAGACAGCAAAAGAGACACTGATGTATAGAACAGTCTTATGGACTCTGATAGAGAGGGAGAGGGTGGGAAGATTTGGGAGAATGGCATTGAAACATGTAAAATATCATGTATGAAACGAGTTGCCAGTCCAGGTTCGATGCACGATACTGGATGCTTGGGGCTGGTGCACTGGGACAACCCAGAGGGATGGTATGGGGAGGGAGGAGGATGGGGAGCACATGTATACCTGTGGTGGATTCATTTTGATATTTGGCAAAACTAATAGAATTATGTAAAGTTTAAAAAATAAAATAAAATCAAATATGCTTCATAAAAAAATAAATAAATAAATGCAATAATCTGAGGATTTATCATAGTGCCTGGCCTTTACTAGGCTTGCAATAAATGCTAGCTCCCTATTCCCTTCTTCTACTCATATCTAGTTAACTCTACCCCTCTTTGAGCTCCACACAAACCCTCTTCTGCTACAGGCACATACATACTTGTTCACCCAATGGGCACTTGTTTTACACAGCTTGCTATCACTGGAAAAATAAAATACAGATGTGATCCATTTCCCGAAAGAGCTTTAATCTAGTTGGGAATACAACAGACATCAAATCAATAGACAGCAATGTATTTGCAAATGCTATGCTATAGCTCGGGGGGGAGGGGAGGCTGGCAGAGGCATAAGAAAAGGTCTGGAAGTAAATACTGGATAGGAGGTAGACTATTGAAAAGGGAAAGGAGGGGTGAGTTAGTAACATACCTCTGGCTTTTCAAAGAGTTCAGAAGTAGACACAAATGCCTAGGGCAAAGCCCAGTAAAAAGTTCTTATTCTTCCTGTGAACAATATTTCATTAATGACAACTTTGCTCCAGGCACTGAGGTGGTTATATAGCTATGAGACACCTTGGTCATCCTCTACCAAGCATACCATCAGTAGAGGAAGCAAGATATGAGGGTAAGAAAAGTGGAATAGAATATGGTAAAATAGGATGCTTGCAGGCTGTAATTATTGGTTCTAAAGTTCCAAGGAAGGGGTGAACACTTTTTGTCAGTTCAGGAGGAAGGTCATGATTAGAAATATGGGGAAGATATTTCACTGATGAAAAGTGAGGGTGCTGTGAATGAAGCAAAGAGTAAGTGCAAAGGGAAGGATGTGAAGTATGGGGATGGGAAGAGGGCTTGTGAAAGACAAAGTTTGAGAGATAAGATCCTGATTGTGGAGGACCTATAAGTTAAAGTATTTGAAGTTTATTCTGAGGACAATGAAAAGCCAATGAGGAGGTTAAAGTAGAACAATAGATACAGTCAGACTTCTGCTTAGAATAATCATAAGGCATCTGTATGGTGGATAAACAGGTCAGGGCAAGCCTGGAGTCCATGAGTTCAGTTAAGAGGCTACTGCAATAGTCCATGCAAACAATAAAATAGAGAAAAGTCTGCTCTATGACAGAGGAACTCCCAAAAAGGAAGGTGTCTTAAAAATAAGATCCCCCTTTAGGTCTGGCTGCCTTTAGACTTGAAGCAACTACACTAGGTCACACTTGTTAGGCCCTTGCCCAACCCTAACTTGACCACAAGCTTTGAGTCTGGAAGGAATTCCCTGATAGCTTCTTGTGACCAACGCCTCATATTTGTTGGTTGTCTGGCCAATCTGAGTAGCGTGGGCTATAGGCAGAAAACACAGTAAAGGCAGAGTAAAGTTCTATGGAGGTCTTGGCTTTCATAAAACTCGATTCTTACCACAATTGTAGGTAGCCACACACCCAAAGCCATCTTGGGTCAAATTAGGGAAAACAGAGCTCTATTTAGAACTTTTTCACTTATGGTAGTAAGGAATTGCTTAGATGTTCGTAAGACCTACAGAGAAAGTATATCAACCCTACCCAACCATCTCCCCATTTTGTCAATAACCTTTGCTTCTAAATGTGCCTTCTACCCTATTCCAACCAAACCAACCTTTTATGCATCTAGATTCTTTTATCTCATTCTTTGATTCCCAGTTCCCTTCACTACTCATCCATTCCTACCACTCCTCATTCTTCATAGATTTTATTTCAACCACCCACCTCCTCCTAGAGGCTCTCTTATGAACCCAATGCATTCTGTTTCTTTTGCCTTGAGTCCCAGGCTCACAGCTTATATCCCTTGGTGGTTATTAATAGGCACTCTAGTAATCCAGGAGGTGATACAGCAGAATGGGAAAACATCAGCTTTTTGGACAAACAGACCTGGATTCAAATCCTATATTCATCATTATTTAGCTGTGTGCTACCTTGAGTGAGTTACTTAATGCTTTTAGCTACAGTATTCTCATCTGTGAGATGAGGATGGGCTTCCCAGGTGGCGCTAGTGGTAAAGAACTTGCCTGCCAATGGAGGAGACATAAAAGATGTGGGTTTGATCCCTGAGTTGGGAAGATCCCCTGGAGAAGGAAATGGCAATCCACTCCAATATTCCTACCTGGAGAATTGCATGGACAGAAGAGCCTGGTGGGCTACAGCCCATAGGGTTGCAAGTCAGACAAGACTGAAGCAACTGAGCACACACACATTCTCATCTGTAAAATGGGAGCAATCTTTTAGGAAGAGGATTATGAGGTAACTGATTTGGCATTTATCACATAGAAAGAACTCAATAAGTGTCAATTTAAATGAAAAGTCATAGTTCGGTTGCCTTTTGGGTGAGATCTTCTGTCTTCCTCTAAATAAATTGAAAGGTGCCAAAAGTTAGTCCATAGATTTCTCCGTTGTTATCCCTCTCCACCCCTGCATCTGGTATAGGGCTCTGTACACAATGTGTTCGATTAATGTAATGACCAGATAAGGCATGATACAAAGCCACAGGTAAAGAAAAGGAGTAGGTCTTAGGGTACTGAATCTATTACAAATATGAGATACAAGATTTACCAGAAAGGGAAAAACTTCAGAAACATTTGACCCTGAAGGTTAATAGAGAGAGTGACATCTTGCCTCATGCAGAAAGTGTAATGCAATAGGAAGGGAGTTTCAAATGGTCCCAAATTGAAACCTAGGTCCTAAATCGAACCGCATTCTAGCTATATGACCTTGAACAAATCACCAAACCATTCAGAACCTCAGTTTCCTCATCTCTAAAACTAATACAATAATACTTGACTTCCAGAGTTGGGGAGAAGATTCAAAGCATAATCTATTTAAAATTCCTAGAATAATGCTTGAGACACGGTTGGTGGCCAAAAATATGTCACCTGCTGCTCCTTCCCTTCTCTGTCCTTCCTTTACTGCATAGAATATCATGGAAATCTGGGTATGGGGTGCGAGAAGAATTGTGAGGCCTTCTTGAGAATGTTCTCAAGTGTTTCCTTCACATCTTTGTTCCTCAGACTGTAGATCATGGGGTTAAGCACGGTGATGATCACTGTGTAGAATACAGAGACCAGCCTGCCCCTGCCTAGTAAGTACTCAGAGGTTGGGTGCAAGTAAATGAACGCAGTGGTTCCATAGTACAGGCTGACAGCAGTCAGGTGGGATGTACAAGTGGAGGTCTTGTGTTTGCCCTGGGCTGAGGGGATTCTGATGATAGCCATAAAGACACAAGTGTAGGAGTCCAGGACTACTGTGAGGGGCACTGACACATTAAAACCACCACAGGCAAAGAGGAGAAGCTGAAGGACCTGTGTGTCAGAGCAGGAGAGTTATAAAAGGGGAGGGATATCACAGAAGTAATGAGTGATGACATGGGACTTACAGAAGATGAGATGAAAGGTTGAGCTAGTGAGGAGCACTGTATTCGTCAGGCCCACTGCATAGCTGGGAGTCACTAGCTGCAACAGAGCCTCGGAGACATGATTGCATGGTAGAGTAGAGGGTGGCAGATGGCTATGTAGCAGTCATAGGCCATGGAGGCCGAGAGGAAGAACTCACTGACAGCAAAGATCACGAAGCAAGTTGTCTGGATCACTCAACCAGAGAAGGAGATGGTTTGGCAACCAGAGAAAAACTCCATCAACATTTTGGGGACTGTGACTGAAGAATAACAAAGGCAAGAAAGGACAGGTTGCTGAGGAAGAAATATCTGGGAGTGTGGAGTCGGGAGCACACCACAATGAAAGCAAAGAGGCCCAGGTTTCCAACCACCGTGACTGCGTAGATGAGGAAGAAGAGGGCAAAGAAGATGGGCTGAAGCTGAGGGTCATTGGTGAGGCCCACGAAGAACTCACTGAACTTACTGGTGTTGCCTGCTTCCATTGAGCCACCGCAATTCTGCAGGAGGAATATACAGGATGATAGTGAGACGCGTACAGCTCAGGTTCCTAGAGAAAGACCTGCAGTGTGGGTATCAACTGTGACATTTATTTCATCCTGACTCACCTATTTATTGCTACCCTCCAGCATATTGTACACAGTGTTTAAAGGCATGAGGAAGAAATATGGAGTCAGAAGAGTTGGTTTGAATCTCAGCTTTTGCCCCTCATGGTCTCTGTGACCTTAGGCGAGTGTCTTAACTTCTCTGAGCCTTCTTTGTAAATGGGGATAAAATTCCCATCTTGTAAGACTAGTTGTAAGGACTAAAGGTGATGGTAGGTGTATAGAAATTATCTAGCAAAGCATGGGAAGAAGAGCAGGTACACAATGAATCCTAATTTTCTTTCCTCTTCTACATCCTTCTTTTACCCAGCACCAAATCAGTCCTCAGCTGAAGTTTAGCCTGAGCATAAAGTTAAGGACACAAATCTTAGACGTGGGAGGGACTCAACAAACTTACATTATCAGTTGTATGTTTGATGGACTGCAGGGGATGAGTGGAGGGGGAATAGAAAACAATATAATATAGAGGTAAGAGGAAAAGTTATGACCAACCTAGACAGCATATTGAAAAGCAGAGACATTACTTTGCCAACAGAGGTCCATCTACTCAAGGCTATGGTTTTTCCAGTGGTCATGTATAGATGCAAGAGTTGGACTGTGAAGAAAGCTGAGCACCGAAGAATTGATGCTTTTGAACTGTGGTGTTGGAGAAGACTCTTGAGAGTCCCTTGGACTGCAAGGAGATCCAACCAGTCCATTCTAAAGGAGATCAGTTCTGGGTATTCTTTGGAAGGACTGATGCTAAAGCTGAAACTCCAGTACTTTGGCCACCTCATGTGAAGAGTTGACTCATTGGAAAAGACTCTGATGCTGGGAGGGATTGGGGGCAGGAGGAGAAGGGGACGACAGAGGATGAGATGGCTGGATGGCATCACTGACTCGATGGACGTGAGTCTGAGTGAATTCCAGGAGTTGGTGATGGACAGGGAGGCCTGGCGTGCTGCGATTCATGGGGTCGCAAAGTGTCGGACACGACTGAGTGACTGAACTGAACTGAACTGAAGAGGGCAAGCTCCAGGATCAGTGATAGGTTGGGTAGAATTCAATACTATAACTTGCTAGCTGTTTGATCTTGGACAATCTAGTTAACCTGTCTGAGCTTCCATTTCCTCATTTCTACATGAGAGAACCAAATTTTTCCTATTTCATTAATTTATTGTGAAGATAAAATAATTCATGCAAAGCACTTAACATAGCATGTGGTACACACTAAGAATGTGATAACTTTTATAATAACTGGAAATCTCCTAGTTTGTTCAAACCACACTGAAGCCCCTTTGAGATTCTGCCACTTGCCTCCTTGAGAATCCCTCCCTAACTAAGCTTCTGCTGCTAATCATGGTGTGATTTTCCAGTGTGTTGAGGGACTGAAAGGGTGAGAACTACTACTCTCATCTAAACTGTTTAAAGGAGGGAGAAATTCAGAAATTGGGACATGAAAAGGGGAAGTAATTTGCCCAAAGTTGCCCCAGGATTTGATGGAAGTGCCAGAACTCGAACCCAGGTGTTCTGTCTGCAGTGGTCCTTCCATTTAGAGGAAGTAAAAGCCTCTGACCTCTCGCCTTCCAGAAACACAGAATCCATACCCTTACCAGAACACGGAGCAGCTTAGAAATTAAAAAGCTCAATTCTGCTTAGGGCCATTTCTATCCATTTTCTTAATCAGGATGATTGACAGTGCCTGATTTTACTTTATTTTAATACTGTTTTTTCTGTTAAGAGCTGAGACAGTGAAGGCCAAACTATAGCACTGCACAGAAAATTTATATCATTGGATTTAGAGCCAGAACATCTGGGCTTGAGTTCTGATTCCATACTATTTTTTGCTCTATAGCATTTGGTAAGTCCTTTCTTGGTTATAGTATCTCCACCTATAAAATGGGCATGATAATACTTGCTCTTCTGAACTCACAAGATTCCTGCAAAGATCCAATGAGAGTCTCTAGGAAAATGCTTTGCAAAGTATAAATATAGTCAAGGCAAATATTCAGAAAGCATGCACTGGGATAGCCATGCCAATTTTTAAAAGTTCTTTGATGATTGTTAAGTTGTTGCTCTTGAGCCCCCTCTTTCCTGGGTGCTTCCTTGACACCTGCCAGCTCACCTTGGCTTTTACAGCACTGATCTCCATGTTCTTGTAGGCTACAAGTCAGACCCTGGAAGAGAAAGATAGATTAGCCTCCAGCAACCTGTACGGACATGCTTCATGCCCTTCTGCCTCTCTAAATCTGTGGCTGCCTGCTTTTGGCTGCTGTTCCATTAAAGTCACCATTATGGCCATCTTTGGGAACTGAAATTTCCACAGTACATTGTACTGGTTGCTACAATTTTAAATATTATCCTGAATATATTAATAAATGCCATTAGTAAAGTACCTAATAAGTGCTGCACGTTGTTCTGGGTGGTTAACATAAATCGTTTGATTTAACCTTCTTAACCACCTTGGCAAGTAACTACTGTTATTATCATTTCTACCTTAAAAACTGGGCAACCAAGACGGAGCATTTCAATGCCTTGCTCAAGATCTCATAGCTGTTAAGTGGCAGAATCTACATTCGAACATAGTTCTGCAATAGGCTATTGTTGTATCCATGGTCTCTTTTCTAAATACATGTGCTTTGTCGCTCAGTTGTGTCTGACTATTTGTGACCCCATGGACTGTAGCCTGCCAGGTCCCTCTGTCCATGGAATTTTCCAGGCAAGAATACTGGAGTGCATTGCCATTTCCTTCTCCAGGGGATCTTCTTGATCCAGGCATCGAACCCAGGTATCCTACAGTGCAGGCAGATTCTTTATCATCTGAGCCACCAGGGAAGCCCCTTTCAAAATATAGAGTCATACAATTAGAGATTGTTAGTTTTTTCCAAGGAATTTACAAATCCATCCTTTCTTTGTTATCATGCTAATCTTGAAAATAATCAAGGTGGTTTCTGTTAATTTTATAGATGATGAATTTAAGTCACAAAAAAGTTACATACTTTGTTCCTGGACATGCATGCTTTCATTAACTTGACTAGTATTCCTTGGATGCTTGGTGTGTTCTGGGCAATGGGATAGGCACTAGGGGCATTCTCATGGACTTTACAATCTAAAGGAAAAGAAGGACAACCAACCAACAAAGAAACACACAAATAATTTTGAATAATACAATTTTAAGGAAAATAAAGCAAGCTAATGGAATAGAGAAAACTCAGAGTTTGGAAAGACAACATTAGGTTAAGTAAAGTTGAAGGGAAAGCCTGTCTGAGGAGTTGATATTAAGAGCTAGAATCTCAATGGAGAGAAGCTACCATAGAGTGATCCGGAGTACACCTGGATGCTTAGTGACATTGTCAGGAATAGAACCAAGGTCTTCTAAATTCTACTCAGAGCTGCCATTTCCAGTTGGAAGAAAGGCACAATTAGAAGTTCACTAGGAATAGTTGAATATGTGGGACATTCGAACTTCAATCGGCAAGCATCTCTATCCTTTATCACCTACCTTTATTCTTTGAATGTCTCTAAAAGTCACAGATGTTCACCAGCCACTCTTCTGATTCTTCCAGGTGGCACTAGTGGTAAAGAACCCCCCTGCCAATGCAGGAGAAGACGTAAGAGAAGCAGGTTCACTCCCTGAGTTGGGAAGATCCCCTGGAGAAGGAAATGGCAACCTACTCCAGTATTCTTGCCTGGAGAATTCCATGGGCAGAGGAGCCTAGTGAGCTACAGTCCATGGGGTCTCAAAGAATCGGACACGACTGAGCGACTAACACTCACTTTCTGCTTCTGTACTCATTGAAAATGCTTCAGCCCAGCATCAGCACTTGGGCTTTTTCCAGATGTTCCCTTGGCAGGCACAGATAAGTTTGTGTGCCCACAACAGTAAAGCTTCTGGAACTAAGCTCCAAGTTGAACTTCCCTCCCCACTTCCCCCTCAAGGCTTGGCCTTTTCTGTATAATTGGCAGAATCATTAATACAGCAAAGTGTCTATCTTCGTGACTGGTCTTCTGAGATGCTGAGGAAAGTAAGCTCAAGGGCTAGAGCAGTAAGCAGAGCCAATCCCCAACGGGGTGTTTTCACTGACTCATACTGAGAGTCTGGGGACCTGTAGTCACCACTGAGATGTTTTGGGAGCAGTTGGAAGAATAAAATTGACTATGAGATATATTCTGCTATAAACTTTGTATCTAAAATACAGTCTTAGTCACATTAAAAAGTCTTAGCCACAGTTAAAATATCAGTTGCTTCCCCAAACATATGGATTCGAGTAATTAGGGATAAATGACCAACATAGAAGACAGTAAAAGGAGAAGGCAATGGCACCCCACTCCAGTACTCTTGCCTGGAAAATCCCATAGACGGAGAAGCCTGGTAGGCTGCAGTTTGTGGGGTTGTTAAGAGTCGGACACGACTGAGTGACTTCACTTTCACTTTTCACTTTCATGCATTGGAGAAAGAAATGGCAACCCACACCAGTGTTCTTGCCTGGAGAATCCCACGGATGGGGGAGCCTGGTGGGCTGCCGTCTCTGCCGTCACAGAGTCAGACACGACTGAAGCGACTTAGCAGCAGCAGCAGTAAGGATATGTTTCTCATTTATGAAGATTTGTCATATTACCTTGTTTACTTAACCCTGTACTCTGATTATAAAGTATAAATTACTTTAAAATAAAATAATTATTTAATTAGTTTTTATGTGGTCAGTAAAGTCTCTGAGTGCCACTCAGTGTTCAAATAAAATACTCTTGTACCTGAGACATATGTGGCAGCCAGCTGCCTTGTACCACATTGTTCCATTTTTTTCTTTTTTCTTTTAATCAGGCCAGATTTGGTTTTGTGCATTTGTTTTATTTTTCTATTCAATAAATATTTATTAAATATCTATCAGGTGCTTGTCTTTGTGCTAGGACCTCAGAATACACAATCAATATTACATTAATAATATCCCCTACATACACTCCACTCCCACTCCCCAGTACATGCACATGTGTGAGTGTGCTCACACACATACACACACAGTCTCTCCTTTGGAAGCAAAAGCAACTTGTCTCCTTTGGTACTGTCTTATTAGCAACTTTGATAGAAAATACCAAGTTATGCATTTTAAGGGCTAAATTTAGCTATTGATTTTAAAGCAAGAAAATTGTTTAAAAAGTAGACTTTATGGACATGTCTCTTGTGGGCAGATTCATTTAATTCTGTTGCTTGGCTGTGCAGATTTTGGTAGTCATTTAAAGGAGAAAATTTTTTTTTCTTCTTCAAGTTAAATGGTGGGACATTTGGTGATATTTGAACCAGTTTATGAGCTTCTGCTCTGGTGTGATGGGCTGACTCCATGTATTGAAAAGTGCTGTTCCCAAATTTAATTATCTTGGGGCAGTACACTGCATCGGGTAAAATGAGCTATTTTGTTCATCACGACTACAGCCTTTGCTGAAATGGAGGTTATGGAAAAACAACTTAAAGGCTAACTCATTAGTGCTCAGAGACGAATGAGGTAATGTGCCAGCAGACCAAATTGGTGCCCAAATGTTTTCATCTAGAGACCTGTATCTCTTTCCCCCGTTGTGATATTTTAATGGGGATGTCTTTATCCATTGTCACTGCCAGTAGACATTTGAATAACGTAGATGCGATAGCTTCTGGGCACTCAGCCTCGTACACTATCAATTTCTCAAACTCCAAAGATCTCTCAGTGGCTAGAAGTAAAATTCTGATGGTGCCATAGAATGCCTAATTTATAAGGGTTTCTAACAATAGCATCAATGTAGTCCCTGCCTTTTTTTTTCCCTTATAGGTGCTTATTAGTGAGCATTGCACCATCCTTTAACTATTAGATAGGGCAATGGAGTAAATTGGTCTTCCAAATTGTGAAGGCTGTGGGTTTACGTCTAACTGAAAGCATTTCCTTCCTTGCAATGTTGAAGTAAGTGCCTTTCTGACATGTCTCCATCTGTGCTTTGCATTTCTGGAGGACGTGAGGAATAGTCTTGATGATACCCAAGTGTGTTTCCCCTCTTTGTATTGCTATTGCTGATGGCTTGACAAAGGAGTCACCTATCCTGGTGACAGATCCCAAAGGACGTCCTTTTACCAGAGTCTACAGTGAGTCAGGGCAGGGGTCCATCTTCACGGAGCCTGGAACATGGAGTAGTTTACTATCCTCCTTGAAATGAGTGTCCCCTCTTGGTTATGATTCCATCCTGGCCATTCACTCTCTGAAATGAGATTTTCTCCAATGTTTCTGAATGTATATCATATAGCTCAAAAGTTAGTTTCATGCTACGTATTTTAAAAGGATTTATTTAAGTAGTCAGTTTAAGGAACTGTGCTAAACCCAGTCACAAAATTTTATGTCATTCTTACAATAACTTTATGGGGTAGGTACTATATTTATTTCTGTTTTACAGATAAAGAAAGTGAAGCTCAGAGAAAATAAATAAATTACCCAGGATCACATAGATGATATATAACTAAGCCAGAAATATTACCCAGGTCCTTTTGACTCTACAATCTATCAATCAATGCTCTTTTGGCCACAGCATATTGAAATCATTTTCTTAAAACTTATTTGCTAATCTGCTCAGCATTTTTTTTCTTTAAAACTGATGGTTCTCAACACTAGCTGCACATTAAAATCACCTAGGAACTTAAAAATACACCTTACTTGGGTCTCATTCTTAGATTCTGATCTAACTGCTCTGAGATATGGCATGGACTCCAGGTGACTCTAATGTAGTGCCAGAGTTGAAAGCTACAATTTTAAGAATTGTAAGCTGAGTTCCTTTTCCTGCTTCCTTTTTATGAGTAACATACTTAAACCTAGCAGTCTGATTCCTCACGGAGTCTGAGGAATACTTTAGAACTTTTATTTAATACAACAATCAGGAAGACATTTTTGCACAATGGTCTTCCCTGATAGCTCGGTAAAGAATCTGCTTGAAATGCAGGATACCTCAGTTCGATCCCTGGGTTGGGAAGATCCCCTGGAGAAGGTGAAAGGCTACCCACTCCAGTGTTCTGGCCTGGAGAATTCCATGGACTGTATAGTCCATGCGGTCGCAAAGAGTCAGACAGGACTGAACGACTTTCACTTTCACTTTCAGACTGTTGCCTTCAGATCTTTACAAGTGCCTCTTTATCTAGCAAATCTTGACCATCACTGAAATGGTGAACTGCAATCTTGGATAAAACTAAGTAATATTAAGAAGCAAAGGCATTTTAGAAGTGACTGTAGACAGAATCTTCGTCCCTTCCCTACAAAGCTATGAGGTAGCTTCATTGAGGGTGCTCTTTCTTTCTCTCTCTTTTTATGCAACAAACTTTTATTGAACATATGTATGAGCCAGGAACTGTTAGTGCTCCTCAATTAAGGTGCTGGTTCCCTTATAAAGGGTACTTGGAATTGTGTGGAACATTTATTGATAGTGAAATTAGCTGTGAAGAAAAACTGGTATTAAGTTTAAGGTGGCCAGGGATGCTAAATGTCCTGTAATGCTCAAAAGTCTTGTGCAATTCTTATGACAGGAATTTTCTCACTCCACATATCAAATAGCACTTCTACTGAGAAATAATAATATATAATTCAGGTCTAAGATACGACTTCTTTCCCCTTCAATGACAGTGGCTATGATTAACACCATCCTATTCCTATTGGGGGTTTTTAAAGGACTTTTCAGTCAGGTTTGTCAGTCAGCTACTATCAAGCCCTTACTGCACAATGAATCTTTGATTGACACTATGTAAAGTGCGGAGAAGGCAATGACACCCCACTCCAGTACTCTTGCCTGGGAAATCCCATGGACGGAGGAGCCTGGTGGGCTGCAGTCCATGGGGTCACGAAGAGTCAGCCAGGGCTGAGCTTTCACGTTCACTTTCACTTTCACTTCACTTTCACTTTTCACATTCATGCATTGGAGAAGGAAATGGCAACCCACTCCAGGGGTCTTGCCTGGAGAATCCCAGGGATGGGGGAGCCTGGTGGGCTGCCGTCTATGGGGTCACACAGAGTCGAACACGACTGAAGTGACTTAGCATGTAAAAGTGAGACAGTCTTTAACTTCAGAGAACTCATAATCTAGTTGGAGAGACATCAAAATAATCCATGAATCATAGAGAAAGTCTCAAAGGAAACTGGAAATTATTTGCAATAGAATGAAAATGAAAATGCAACATACCAAACTTTGTAGATTTCAGTTAAATTGGTGTTTAGAAATTTATAGAATTAAAAGCATGTATCAGAAAATAAGAAAAATCTCAAGTCAGTTAAGTATTTGTCTTAGGAAACTACTAAAATAATAGCAAATTAAACCATAATCAAGCCAAAAGAAGGAAATAATAAAGAACTTGAATCAATGAATTTTTTAAAAGGAGAGGCAAAGAAAATAAATGAAACAAAAGTTGGTTCTTTGAAAAGATTAATAAGACTGATAATTCTCTCTAAGGACTGAAAAGAGAAAATCACAAATTTCCAATATCAAGAATGAAAGTGGAATGGTACCACAAACCCTGCAGACATTAAAAGGAAAATAAGGGAAGAGTATGAATAATTTTACACACAGAAATTAGACATCTTAAATGAAGCTACCAACTACTCAAAAGCTAAATTATCAAAACTTACTAAAGATTAAATATTTGATAAGAATTGTCCTTTAATTATTATTTCATGGTTAAAAATCTTCTGAAAAATATATCTCTAGACCTAGACTGTTTCAATGGTGTCATTCATCAAATTGAAGAAGATATAATACCAGTCTATTCCAGAAAATAGCAGTAAACACATTCCATTTTACTTTATGATGCCAGCATTACCCTGATACCAAAATCAGACAAAAATAGTGCAAAAAATTAAAACTACAAGCCAATATCCTTTAAGCTCATCAATATAAAAATCCTCAACAATATACTAGAAAACTAAAACCGCAGTACCCAAAAAGAGCAAAATGTCACAACCAATTGAAGTTTATCCTAGGAATGCAAGGCCAGTGCAATACTAAACAATCAATTAGATCAATAAATATAATCCTCCATTTTAAATTCAACCATAAAGAAGGTTGAATGCTGAAGAATTGATGCTTTTGAACTGTGATGTTGGAGAAGACTCTTGAGAGTCCCTTTGACTGCAAGGAGATCGAACCAGTCTATCCTAAAGGAAATCAGTCCTGAATATTCATTAGAAGGACTGGTGCTGAAGCTGAAGCTCCAATACTTTGGCCACCTGATGCGTAGAGCTGACTCATTAGAAAAGACCCTGATGCTGAGAAAGATTGAAGGCAGGAGGACAAGGGGATGACAGAGGACTAGATGATTGGATGACATCACTGACTCAGTGGACATGAGTTGGAGCAAGGTCCAGGAGATGGTGAAGGACAGGGAATCCTGGCGTGCTGCAGTCCATAGGGTCGCAAAAAGTTGGACATGACTGAGTGACTGAATAACCACAACCATTCTAACAGTCTAAAGAAAATAAAGCCCACATGATTATATCAATAGATGCATAAAAAATTTGACAAAATAAAACATCCATTCATTATTTTAAAAAATAACTCTCAAAAAACCAGGAGTAAAAGGAAATCTCCTTAACCTGATTAAAAAAAGGTATTTATTAAAAATCTACAATTAATATCTTAATAGTAAGTGACTAAATGCCTTCTTCCTAAAATTAAGAATAAGGCAAGGATATTACCCTCATAACTCCTAGTCAACATTGTACTACAAGTTCTAACTGATGTGGTAAGATAAGCAAAAGAAAAAACATACGGATTAGAAAGGAAGAAGCAGTCTATTTGTAGACAAATGATTATCTGTGTAGAAAATCTCAGGGAATGTTAAATGAAAACCACTTAGAACTAATGAGTTCAGCAATGCCACAGAATACAAGTTCAACACACAACTTTTAATTGTATTTCTATTTTTTAAATTTTTATACAAATTTTAAAGGTTACTTTTCATTTATGGTTATTGCAATATATTGGCTATATTCCTTGTGTTGTACAATACATCACTGAGCCCATGTTACACCCAATAGTTTGTACCTCCCAGTCTCTCACCCCTATGCTGCCTCTCCCCTCTCTCTCCACTGGTAACCACTAGTTCATTCTGTATCTGTGAGTTGGCTTCTTTTTTGTTATATTCAATAGCTTGCTGTAATTTTTAGATTCCACATAAGTATATATCTTTCTCTATCTGACATTTCACTCAGCAAAATGTCCTCCATGTCCATCCATGTGGTGGCAAATGGAAAAATTACATTCTTTTTATGGCTGAGTAGTTTTCTGCTGTATACACCTCTTCATTCATCTGTTTATTGTTTTTAACATTTAAACACCATGTTTAACATTTATCATCTGTTGATGGACACTTAGGTTGGTTCCATATCTTGGCAACTGTCAATAATATTACTATAAATATTGGAGTGCATATATCTTTTTAAATTAGTGTGTATTTCTGTTTTTTGAATATAAATGCATGCTAGGTCATACGGTAATTCTACTTTTATTTTTTTTTAGAAATCTCCATACTGTTTTCCACAGCAGCTGCACCAATTTACATTCCCACCTCAAGTGTACGAGGGTTCCCTTTTCTCTACATCCTTGCCAACACTTGTGGGTTTTGGTCTTTTTGACATAGCCATTCTGACAGGTGTAAGGTGATATCTCATTGTGGTCTTGATTTGCGTTTCCCTGATAATTAAGGATGTTTGTCTTTTCATGTGCATGTTGGCCACCTGCATTTTGTGTGTGTGTGTGTGTGTAAAATTGTCTATTCAGTCCTTCTGCCCATTTTAAAAATCAGGCTTTTTTAAAAATTGAGTTGTACAAACTGTTTATATATGTTGGATATTACTCCCTTATCAGTCATATCATTTGGAAATATTTTATCCCTTTCAGTAAGTTGTCTTTTTATTTTCTCAATGTTTTCCTTTGCTGTGGAAAAGCTTTTTAGTTTAATTAGGTTCCATTTGTTTATTCTTGCTTTTATTTTCTTTACTTCGGGAGATGGATCAAAAAAGACTTATGTTAGAGTGTTCTGCTTATGTTTTCCTCTAGGAGTTTTATAGTATTTGTTCTTAAATTTAGGTCCCTTTTGAGTTTATTTTTGTATATGGTGTTAGAGAATGCTCTAATTTCATTCTTTTATATGAAGCTATTCAGTTTACATAGCACTACTTCTTTAAGATTATCTTGTCTCCATTGTGTATTCTTGTCTCTTTTGTCATAGATTAATTGACCATAAGTGCATGGGTTTATTTATGGGCTCTCTATCCTGTTCCATTGATCTATGTGTATATTTTTGTGCCAGTACCATACTTTTTTGATTATCATAGCTTTGTAGTATAGTCTGAAGTCAAGGAGAATGATTCCTCCAGCTCTGATTTTCTTTCTCAAGATTGTTTTGGCTATTGGGGATCTCTTGTGTGTCCATACAAATTTTAAAATTATTCTGTGAAAAATGCCATTGGTATTTTGGTAGGGACTGCATGGAATCTGTAGATTGTGTTGGGTAGTATGGCCATTTTAACAATATTGATTCTTCCTAAGAACAAGGTATATTTTTCCATTAGTGTCCTCTTTTATTTATTTATTTATTTTGGCTGCACCATGTGGCATGCAGGGTCTTAGTTCCTCGACCAGAGATTGAACCTATGCCTCCTGCATTTGTATCATTGAGTCTTAACCACTGGGCAACCAGGGAAGTTCTGTTTGTGTCTTCTTTAATTTCTTTCATCAGCATCTTATAGTTTTTTAAATACAGGTCTTTTCTCTCCTTAGGTAGGTTTATTCCTAGGTATTTTATTCTCTTTGATATAATGGTAAATGGGATTGTTTCCTTAATTTCTTTTCCTGATACTTTGTTATTAGTGTAGAGAAATGTAACAGATTTGGGTATATTAATTTTGTATCCTTCAACTTTATTGAATTCACTGGTGCACTCTAGTAGTTTTCTGGTGGCATCTTTAGAATTTTCTGTGTATAGTATCATGTCATCTGAAAACAGTTCATTTTATTTCTAAATTCAAGCAGTGAATAATTGGAATCAAAATTATGAAAATGTATGAATATCCTTTTAAATGCTTCTAAAAATGAAATTGCTAAGTATTAATATAACAAGCTAAAAACTGTAATATTAATATATACAGGATTTGTATGCTGAAAACTATAAAATACTGATGAAAGATTCAAGGACAATATAAATGGCGAGACATACCATGAGCATGGATTGGAGGATTCAATAAAATAAAGATGCCAGTTCTCCCCAAAGTAATCTATAAATTTAATGCAGTAAAACTTAAGCAATGAAAAGCACAGCAGAATTTTGCACACACAAAATTACTGTATACTGCATACTGTTACTATAGACAACAAGAATCTCTAAAACTGTATTCTAAGTTTTACATAAAAGGAAACAATGAAATAGCTAAAACAATTTTGAGAAAAAGATAAAGTTGAAGGATTCACAGTAACAAGTTTTAAGACAGTATAAATCTATAGGAATGAATACAGTATGCATTGGCAAAGGAATAGACCCTTGAATCAATGGGCCAGAATAGATAGTTGAGAAATAGACCCACACAAATGTGGCCATTTGGTTTTTGATAAAGATACAAAAGCAAATCACTGGAGGAATGATAGTCTTTTCATCAAATAAAACAAGTGGTTTCATGTGCAAAAGAATGAACTCTGACCTCAATTTTACCCTTGGTACAAGGATTAACTTCAAATGGTACATAGGTATAAATATAAAATGTAAAAGCTTTAAAGCTTACAGAAAACATAGGAGAAAATCTATATAATCTGAGTTTAAGCAAAAGTTCTTAGAAAGGAAATAAAAACTATGATATAAAGGAAAAACTAAATAAGTTCTTTGTAAAAGTAAGAATATTTTCTGTCAAAGGCACTGCCATGAAGATGAAAAAACAAAGACTGGGAGAAAATATTTGCAATTCACATATCCAACAAAGGACTTGTGTCCAGAATATATAAATAACTCTGAAAACTCAACAGTAAAAAAATACTTTTCAATTAAAAGTGGGCAAAAGGCATGATCAGACATTTCACTGAAGAAAATAGACAGATAGAAAGTAAGTATAGGAGAAGATATTTATCATCATTAGCCATTGCATGCTAAGTAGCTTCAGTCATGTCCGACTCTGCAACCCTATGGACTGTAGCCTGCCAGGCTCCTCTGTCCATGGGATTCTCCAGGCAAGAATACTGGAGTGGGTTGCCATTTCCTTCTCCAGGGGATCTTCCCAACTCAGGGATCAAACCAGAGTCTCTCGCATTGCAGGTGAATTCTTTATCACTGAGTCACCTGGGAAGCCCTCATTAGCCATTGCTGCTGCTGCTGCTAAGTCGCTTCAGTCGTGTCTGACTTTGTGCAACCCCACAGATGGCAGCCCACCAGGCTCCTCTGTCCCTGGGATTCTCCAGGCAAGAATACTGGAGTGGGTTGCCATTTCCTTCTCCAATGCATGAAAGTGAAAGTGAAATCGCTCAGTCATGTCCGACTCCTAGCGACCCCATGGACTGCAGCCTACCAGGCTCCTCCATCCATGGGATTTTCCAGGCAAGAGTACTGGAGTGGGGTGCCTTTGCCTTCTCCCACAATAAGCCATAATTGTGTAAAATAACCTAAATTGTATACTTTTACTAAGTAAAGTCTACATTACCCTCTCCTTATCTCACATTTTTCCTCCTAAACAACCTGACCCCTACCCCAAATGCAGGTGTCAGATTCCTAAAAAGTCTGGAGGAAAACTATGAAAAAATCAGGAGGCATGCAGACAGATGCAAATTAAAAATAATTTAAATAACACTATATAACCTATTGGAATGTCTTTTAAAATGCTGCAATACTAGTCTGGTTAGGATATGGAGCAACTGGAATTCTTATGCATTGCTCTTGGGAATGCAAAATTGTATAACCACTCTAGGAAACTTATTGGACATTTTTTATCATGTTAAAAATGCAATTGTACTCCAGGTAATTTTTCTTTGAGAAATGAGAACTTATACTCAGGTAAAAATTTATATACAATTCTTTGTAACAACTTTCTTTGTTATAGTAAAAAATTGGAAGCACTTTAAATGTCCTTCAATGGATGAGTGGTAAAATAAACTGTGATTCAACTGTGCAATCGAATAATAACTACTTAGCTAAACAAACAAAAAAGGTTTCTGCCCTGGAAGCTATACAGTTTCTGACAAGTGCATTTGGATGTAAAGGGTTTACAGCCAAGAGAATAAAGCATTTGACTACATTACTAACTAAAGGGAGGTCAAGAGGATTATGATGACCATGTTGTGGATGAGGCCTTCTAGTGGTGGAATGGAAGGGCTTGGGAAATAAAGAAACATGAGCCAGAGAAAGTCATTGGATATTTATTGAGTGCCTTCTGAGCTCATGCAGTGTACTATCCTAGCAATGGGGACTGGTGAACTTAAAATTTATCATATAACAATGAAATATGTAAGTGATTGCAGGAGCAAATTAGGTACAAGTCATGCAGGAGTTATAGGCTAAGTGCATTCATAACAAGTTGAATGTAAAGTGAATAGTCATACAGCAAATCATATTTTTTCACTGACTTCCATTATGACTGGAGACATGTAAGAGTTTTATTTTGCCTCAGCTGAAATAAACATCACATTTCAGGTTCCAAATGGTTCATTCAAGAAGCATGCTGCTTTTGTTGCTGTATAGGAGGTTTAAGTCTTTCACAATATCTGAAGTCCAAATGGTCAGTCACACCACTTAAAATTTCAAGATCTTTTAAAGCACCCTATGAATGATAGGGGCTTTTCAGGTGGTGCTAGTGGTAAAGAATCCACCTGCCAATGCAGGAGACATAATAGAAGTGGGTTTGATCTCTGGGTTCGGAAGATCCCCTGGAGGAGGGCAAGGCAACCCACTCCAGTATTTTTGCCTGGAGAATCCCATGGACAGAGGAGCCTAGTGAGCTACAGTCCATAGAGTCACAGAGTCAGACACGACTGAAGTGACTTAGCACACATGCACACATGAATGATAAACTACTAAGCTAATCCCCATTTGATGGACATTCTCACTGGTATCAGGTTAGAAATACGTAGTGCAAGGAGCAGAAGCTCAGGAAACAAACATAAGAAGGTATAATCCCAGAACTACCACACCATCTCCTCCTACAGGAGGAGAAGGGGACGATAGAGGATGAGATGGTTGGATGGCATCACCGACTCAATGGACATGAATTTGAGCAAGCTCTGGGAGTTGGTGATGGACAGGGAAGCCTGACATGCTGCAGTCCACAGGGTCGCAAAGAGTCGGCCATAACTGAGCGACTGAACTGAACTGATACCACACCATTTGTGTGACCTTGGGATTTAACTTATCTGAACCTCAATTTCTTATATAAGGACAGTTGCAAAGAGGGTTTGCAACTCTTTGCATAGGGTTGTGAAGAGTTGCACACGACTGAAGCAACTTAGCATGCACGCACATGCTGTTGAAGCAGATAGTTCAAGTTTGTACCCATATGTCATGTAGAAATTTCTGAGATTCATCAGAGACAAGAAAACACACCGTTATTTGCACATTAATACTTTAATAACAAAGATTTGAACACACCTCTTCCCTTCAAGCAAACCTTTCATTAATCAGTTTAGTTCACTTCAGTGACTCAGTCGTGTCTGACTCTTTGTGACCCCATGGACTGCAGCACGCCAGGCCTCCCTGTCCATCACCAACTCCCGGAGTTTACTCAAACTCATGTCCATTGAGTCGGTGATGCCATCCAACCATTTCATCCTCTATTGTCCCCTTCTCCTCCCACCTTCAATCTTTCCCAGCATCAGGGTCTTTTCCAATGAGTCAGTTCTTCTCATCAGGTGGCCAAAGTATTGGAATTTCAGCTTCAACATCAGTCCTTCCAATGAACACCCAGGACTGATTTCCTTTAGGATGGACTGGTTGGATCTCCTTGCAGTCCAAGGGACTCGCAAGGGTCTTCTCCAACACCACAGTTCAAAAACATTAATTCATCTGTGCTTTAGAACCTCAGAAAAAGTAGGGTAGTCCAGGTTTGGAACACGTCTTTGCTAAGATTTTGAGAATGGAGAAAGTGAATGGCAAAAATCTGGGCAGAACTGAAAGATAAATCGAGGCTGACTCCTATAAGAGTGACCATGTCCAGGTTCATGTCATTGTCATGACAATGACCATGTCCATTGTCATCATGATGACAATCTATAAGATGATGAACAATCCAAAGAGAGGGATTAAACTAAAGGTAATGCTTAGGAAGATCAGTCATTCCTTGGAGAAGGAATCTTGCACTACACTGGGATTTCTCTCCCATGGTTTCTAAAAGGCATCTAGGACAGAACTCCCAAGGCACAGACTCATATCTGGACATGAATTTAATCTGAGAGATCTTCCGGGTCTGTCCTTTGCCTCCAGGTTGGTGAGGGGCTCAACTTGTGATGGCCAATGTTAGCTCTAATGTCTCTAATCAACCTCATTGATCTTTTATGGCATAAAAATGTTTTTAGTTCCACATTTATTTATATTTATGGATCATTTTAAATTTCCTCTGGTAAGGGCTGGTCACCAAATTATGGGAAAGGATGGTGAAACTGAGTGGTGAAGCTGTAAAAGGAAGGTTGCAGAGCCCAGGGGGCTATAAAGAGAACAGGAATATTGTATCTTCCACTCTGGCCTTTTTTTCCTGCTGTAACTTGCATCTTGGCACAGAAAAAAAAGCAGTCAGATTTAGGGTCCAGTCTTGGTGTAGGTTTCACTTAATAATCGAAACCCAAAGGATAAGGGCCCTGAGAATCAATTGCATTTCTGTTTCCCAGTCATGAAGCAAAGTTCCCACTGTGCCACTCCCCTTTCAATATACTCATATGTCTTCCCAGTCTTATTGGATCAAGTTCCCATTTCACAGCCTAGCATTCAAGGCTCTTTTGACAATCCTTTGCCAATCATTTCCATCACTGGTTTTGCTCTCCACATTTACAAAACTTACAGTGGGAATTTTGACTGCTAACAATTACATTCTCTCTCTGGCTGAAATGTAAAAATTAAGACATGAAGGATGAGACACCATCTTGACCCTGTTACACAGTCCCTGGGGTAAGTGTTGGGGAACAGAGCCTGAGGGAAAAAGACAAGGCCAGGATATTGACTGACAATGTAATACGTTGGTGATCAGACTGAGACATTGAGTCGATAATGATGCCAAAATGGGTATGCATGGGTGTATATGGGTTTTCTTAACCCATCTATTAGGGATATTCCAACTTCTCTTTCTCTTTGAGTCTGTTCCAGCCTCTGTGCTGACCCATAGGCTTATGTGCATTTCTCTTTCTCCCAGGAGTTCAAGCTTTTGCTCTGTTAAGTTCCAGCTCAAATGATTGTTGCTTTCTCTGTATACCTGTTTTCCTTCCCTTACTGTTTCTGGAATCATTTAACAATCATATATATGTTGCTACTATGAATAACTGAATTAAGTCCCCCAATTAAATCCCAAGTCTCTCAAGGCAATTTGCTGTGGCCTTTTTAGTCCTCTGTCCATTCAATTCCAGTCTCAAAATTTTGTTCTCTCTTGGGATGCAGAACTCCATTCCCTCTAGGAAGTTCTAATTCTCTCAAAACTCATTTTCAATCTTCTAGCCAAACTTCAGTTGTTGGGATTGTTTCATTCACTCATTTGTATCTTAATTTAATACAGTTACACTATGATATTCTGTGCATATTGTTCATGAATCTCTTCCCTTCCTTTCCCTTTTCTCTCCCTTCCTCCTCTTTCTCCTTGTCCTCCTCTCCTCTTAAAACATCAACCAACTTGAAAGAGCTAATGATCCCTCTTCTATAACTTTAACCTAAATGTTTCTCTTCAATTTCAGTCACGTTTCTAGCTGCTTACTGGACATTCTCTCCTTGATATCAGAATGTATTCCAAGCCAAATATCTTTACCTTTTTCAACCTGGCTTTCTTCTTGTATCTCTCATTTCCATTAACTGTCTAATGTCTTACCAATTCATCATCATCACTGGCTTCCTTATGTTCCCTCTATGTCCAATCAGTCATAAAACCTTAGCGATTCAGCTTCTCAGAAATCTCTCACATCTGTTTATCCCAATCTTCACATGTCTTTACCATTATTGCCTTAGGTCTGGTCTTCATATTCTTTTATATGGGTTATTGTAATAGCAACTGTAGTTACCTTTCTTCCCAGTCCACCTTCCGCCTGCTCCTAAAGTTGTCTTGCTAAATGGATTTGACCATGCAATTTATCTGCTTTGGAAATATTTATAATTCTCCACTGTATACAGTATAAAGTCCACCCAATTTGGCATAGCAGTGTCAGGCCAACACAATCTGGGCCCAAATCAGTTTTCCAGATGTACTTCCTATCATTCCTTACATGTGCCCTATGTTTCAGCTCCATTTAGGCTACAGTTCTCCAGCACATGAATATTTAACATAATGTGAAATCCTCTACTTTAATCCTGATTGCATTGTTTTAAGGTATTTGCATTGGAGAAGGAAATGGCAACCCACTCCAGTGTTCTTGCCTGGAGAATCCCAGGGACGGGGGAGCCTGGTAGGCTGCCGTCTATGGGGTCGCACAGAGTTGGCCATGACTGAAGCGACTTAGCAGCAGCCAGCATTAAGTATCCTGAAGGCAAGGACCACGTCTTATTCACCTTTGTAGCCCCAGTTCTGGGCAAAAGTAGACATCAATAAATATTACATATGAATTAATGATGACCCAGATTTTAATTCTATTTCTGCCATTCCTTGTCAATGTGACTTTCGACCAGTTATCTAAGCTTTCAGAGCCTTAGTTTCCTCATCCGTAAACTGGGCATAGTAATAATTGCCATTCAGCTCCACAGATTTTGAAAGGAGTTCTCTTTTATGTCTTTTAATCTCTAGATTCCCAGGGCCCTACCCTGCCTTTGGCAGTGACAGAAACAAGGGAAGTGTTGTAGGGCCAAACCCTGAGCAGCAGCTGCAGTGGTCTGCCTCACAGCTGCTGCCCGGGCTCTTGGGAACTTTGCATTGTTAACCCTTTGGGTCTAGTTCTTTAGAAACCTATGGATTATTTAACCTTTACTTTTTGCTTCTTGGTTTCTTTCTGGGTAACTAACACATTATTCACCTACCCATCTGCTTCATCTCTTCTGGGAAACCTTTCTCAAGCAGACCATGATTAGATAGATACAATACACTCACCAATGTCTCAGATGAAAAGATTTCTTAAATTTTCCCCATCTTGGTGGCTGTCTTGTAAACATGTTTCCCTTTTTCAGTTATGATAATGCTCCAGATCTGTATAAAGAATGGTTAGACTCAAAGTCTGTTTTTAAACATTCATAGTCTATTATTGATAGCTCAACTTCTATGATTTTATTTAGCAATTGTGTCACACGCTGGTCTCACATCAGCCTAGGAGCAAGTGTAACCCCACTCCACCCCCCTCCCCGGGCATCTCTATACAAATTGCTGTCATGACAAATCATCCTGTATATGTGTACTTGATGTGCTGAGTCTTTAAGGAGAACTATGAAATTGTTAATTTCTATTCACCATTCCATTGTCTTGGTAGTTGTTACTATCTTGATTCTATTATCCATCTTTTCAGCTCCCATTCTTGTATTTCTCTCTTTTACACCCAGCTTTTAGTCATCTGTCGTTTGATCATTTGTCTATGTCCTTATCTACATAATCTGTATACTTTTCTTCCAATTCTTTACTGTAGGAAAATATGTGCTGTGCTGTGCTTAGTCACTTCAGTAGTGTCCAACTCTTTGTGACCCCATGGACTGTAGCCAGCCAGGCTCCCCTGTCCATGGAAGGGGGAGAATACTGGAGTGGGTTGCCATGTCCTCCTTGAGGGGATCTTCCCAACCCAGGGATCGAACCCAGGTCTTCCACATTGTAGGTGGATTCTTTGCAGTCTGAGCCACCAGGAAAGCCTAAACTTTACCATTTTAACTAACTATGTACTTATTACATATATATAGTTATCAATTGAATGTGGCCCCCCAAAATTCATGTTCAAATCCTAACCCCCAAAATCATGGTATGAGGAGGTAGGGCTTTTAGAGATGATTAAATCATGAGGGTGGAATTGACATGGAGGGGATTAGTGCCCTTAGATGAAGAGACAGGAGACTTTGCTCTCTTTCTGTCTGCACAATGGGGAGGTGGCCATCTACAAAAATATTATGAAACATGATTGCAGTTTTTATGCAGCTAATAATTTCCTTGAAGAAGGTTGATGGTTTATCTTTTTAACATACCACTATATTTCTATGCTTTCACCCATACTATAGCAATAGCTCTTTGCTCCTCAATGGTCTTGCTCACTTATGGCCTTGGCCTTCCTGCATCCCCAGTGCCTCCTCCAAATTATCGTCAGAATGGTCTCATAGAAACTCTACACTTATTTTCTCAACCCTGGATGCACCTTAAAAACACCAAAGCACAGTTAAAGTGTCACAATCTGGGTTTAAAAACAGATCAGTCAAGTAAGAGTTTCAGGGGTAGGACCTGGATATCCATACTTTTGAAGATCCTCATGTGATCCTGATGCTCAATGATAGATGACAGTCATCACTTTAGACTGATTATGCATCTCCTTTATTTGAAATTCTACCCTCTCACAGTTGCCTCTTCTCAAGCCCTTTTGCATGGCTACAGTGACTTCCATGATTTGGGCTGGGATTCATTTCTTAACACTCTTCATGTCACTCTTCATAATTAAGTAATCTATTCTCTAAATTAGCAGTGCTGCTTCATAACATTATACTTTTTCATGTACTATATTCTCTACTTGAAATATGTTTCTCTTATTATCTGTTGAGATATAATTTATCCTTCAAATTTTAAATGACATCTCTTCCAGGAAGTTTTTACTGGACCTGCTGTCTCTATAGTTGGTAAAAATTCTTATTGTTACTTATTATAAAAAATAACTTGCAAACCTTTGTTTGCACATGTCCCCCCTATTTAACTGTAAAGTCATTTAGGGCTGTGGCTGTGCCTTATTTACCTCTGTAGCCCCATAACTTAGGCACTAGATCTAGCACATAGTAGGTGCTCAATACATATTTGTGGACTGAGTTGATGAATGAATGAATGAATTTTTTTAATGCTTCAACATCTCTGAGATGGAAAAGTAAACAAGAGAGAATGATGCAGATTCAAAAGAAGGGGTTTGTCAGTTGAAAGCATTCAGTGAGAGGATCACTGTCTTTGGGAAGAAGGTATTTTGTCTGAAGAAAAGTAGGCTGTACTAGGAAGGATAACTAATTCCATGTAGACAGGCAGCCAAGAACAAGCTGTGGCCAAAGAGTTGATGGATGACAGCTGGAAATACGGTTTGTGAAGCAACGAAGAATGACACTTCCATCTGAACTGCAAAATAAAGCATAGAGACTCCAAAGATTTTTATTCACTTTAAAATCTGACCCTACATGAACATTCAATAAGAACACTCCAAATTGTTGTAGCACTTTATCACTTTACACATTCAAATACATAATCTCATTTAAACTCCCCAACAACACTACAAGACTAGCATTATCAACCCTGTTTTAGGGTGGAAAAACTGAGGCTCTGAAAAATTCAGTAAATTGGAAACCTCCGTGGTGGTCCACTGGGAAAGACTCTGTACTCCTAGTGAAGGAGGTCCAGGTTTGATCCCTGGTCAGGGACCTAGATCCCATATATGCCACAACTAAAGATCCCACCTGCCACAACTAAAGATCCCACCTACTACAACTAAGACCCAGGGCAGCTAAATTTAATTAATTAATTAATTAAAAATTCAGTTAATAGTCCAATGTCACACAGATGATGACTAGCCGATTTAGAACACAAACAGGCCTTGAAATAACAAAAGTAAATGAAATAAAATAAGAATATCAAATATATATATATATATATATATATATATATATATATATGGGGTGGCAAAGAGTCAGGCCCAACTGAACGACTGAACTGAACTGATATATATATATATATATATATATATATATATATATATATATGGAAAGTACAGAAAGAAATCCACAAAATATATACTTTAAATTTCATTCTGGAGTCTACTAACCTCAAGTTTATTGATCTTTTCTATGAGACAGTAAAAGAATTGGTCAGAGAAAGAGATGTTCCAAAGGCTAAGATCAACTGACCATCTATGATGTACTAAGTATGGTGCAAGTCACTTTACATTTATTTATTTTGATTTTTTAATTGGAGGATAATTGCTTTACGATGTTGTGTTGGTTTCTGCTATACAATGTGAATCAGTCATAGTATGTATATTATATATAAGCATATATCAATATCCCCTCCTTCCCACAACCCCCCATCCTGCCCTCTAGGTCACCACAGAGTGCCGATCTGGGCTCCCTGTATTATATAGCAGCTTCCCACTAGCTATCTATTTTATACCTGGTAGTATATATCGGAGAAGGCTATGGCATCCCACTCCAGTACTCTTGCCTGGAAAATCCTAAGGATGGAGGATCCTCGAAGTCCATGGGGTGGCGAAGAGTAGGACACGACTGAACGACTTCACTTTCACTTTTCACTTTTCACTTTCATGCATTGGAGAAGGAAATGGCAACCCACTTCAGTGTTCTTGCCTGGAGAATCCCAGGGATGGCAGAGCCTGGTGGGCTGCTGTCTATGGGGTCGCACAGAGTCGGACACGACTGAAGCGACTTAGCAGCAGTATATATATATATGTCAGTGCTGCTAAAGAAGTTGTGGTATATACAATAGAATATTACTCAGTGATAAAAAGAATGAATGTGAGTCAGCTGAACTGAGGTGGATGAACCCAGAGCCTCTTATAGAGAGTGAAGTAAGTCAGAAAGAGAAAAACAAATATCATATATTAATGCTTATATATGGAATCTAGAAAAATGATCACTTTACATTACCAAGGATATCCCTATATGGTAGATATTATGATCCACAATTTTAAAATGGAGAAATTGAAACACAGGAAAATTGAATAATTTGCCTAACATTCTATAAAAGGGCTTCCTTCCCTGGTGACTCAGACAGTAAAGAATCTGCCTGCAATGTGGGAAACTCAGGTTCAGTCCCTGGATCAGGAAGATCCCTTGGAGAAGGGAATGGCAATCCACTCCAGTATTCTTGCCTGGAGAATTCCATGGACGGAGGAGCTTGGTGGGATACAATCAATGGGATCACAAAGAGTTGGACACAACCGAATGACTACACATTCACTTTCCATAAAAATGTTGAACCCTGCTCTGTTTGACTCTAAAACCGGTGCAACTTAGATAACATCGTATAGTTAATTCCCCGATGTTGGTTATACTTATAAAGAAAAAATGTTTTATTAAAGAACTATTGGGAATATCTTTTTATGAAAGTAAGACTCAAAGTCAGAGAAAGAAAAGAACAGTGTTCTGAGCAGGGTTGAAATAATCATGAAAGTCAACCTGGAGGAAAATTGGGACTTGAATCTTGAGGGGTGAATGAAGTCTGTGACACCAGCTAGGCAAAGGAGGGCATTCCAAGAAGGGATAACAACATGGATAAAGGCACTGAGGAGAGCGGCATTGGCTGGAGCATCCACAAAGAAGCCAAGAACGATGGGTGTAACAGCCACCATCCAAGAAATGCAGTATGTCCTAAACTTCATGGTTTGAGAAATACATGCAGTCCCTTGAAATTTGGGGGCTAGGAGAAGTTACTGTCCAGGATACTAACAATAACTGAGGGTCCTACTGGTAAAAGGAAATTGAATTGTTGATTGCTGGACTGTGTTATGAAAGGGAGCAAGCCACCGATTGTCATCGGCTCCCTGCAGGGCCCTACTGGCACAACAGTGATAACTGGTGAAAAGACTCTGAGATAAGAACAAGAGAAGAAATGAGAGATGAGATAAGTAGACTTTAAAAAAAAAGACCCAAAATAGATATCTTTCATAGATTAGGTTTTTTTTATTGAAAAAGTCATACAGACACAATACAAAAAGTTTCAAAGAGTGCACAAGGGTGTAACAATGAAAGTCAGTCTACTTCTGCAGATACAAACATGTGTATTTATATATACTTTTGTTTAATCAATAAAGGAAGGCCACCATATACTTCACTGTGACCCTTACTTTTTCTTTAATTTCAGTAACTTTGAAAATCAGTATATTTTAAAGTGATGGAATATTTTTGCAATATATGAATGTATACTACTTTATTTATCTGATCCTGTAATAATGGAAATTTAGCTCGATCCCAATTTTTCACTGGTACAAATAATGCTGCAATGAATATGTATATGTATGCCTTTGCATACTTGAACAGTATTTTTATAAAATAAATTTCTAAAATGACAATTGTTGAGTCAAGGATAAATGCACTTTTCATATCCATAGATATTGCAAAATTATGCTCTCCAAACATGTTGCATCAATTTATAATCCCACCTATAAGGTATGAAATGCTCATTTCTCTATCCTTACTGACACTAAGCATTATTTAGCTTTTAATATTTTTCAGTCTGATGGAGAGAAATGATGTTTCACTGTTTTTATTTATGCTGCTTTAATTATTAGTAAGGTTACACATATTTTTCTGTGTTTATTGGCCAAGTGTATTTATTCTTCAGTGAACTGTGTATTTATGGCCTTTATTCATTTTTCTATTTATGCTTTTGCTCTTTTACCTATTGATTTGTAAAAGATCTTTACATATTAAATAACAGTTCACTGTGAGTCAGATGTTTTGAAGATGTTTTTCTAAAATTGTGTTTTGACTTTGTTTATTGTATTTTCATGCAAAAAGTAAATTTAAAATGTTGTGTGTAGTTAGATTTATCAAACTTTGTTTCATGGGTTTTGCATCTTGCTTAGAAATGCCTTTTCACTTTAAGATTGCATATAATTTTTCCTTGTTTTTTCCTGATACCTTTACACAATTGCCTCTTCCATTGACTCCTTGGTAATTCAGGAAATTATTTGGGGGTAAGAAGTTGGGAAATCTGTATTCTATGGCATTAATTTATCAAAGTGGTGTTGCCAGATTTGGCAAATAAAAATACATGTCCAATTAAATTTGAATTTCAGGTAAACAATATATTTTTAGTATAGTCATATCCTAATTATTGCACAGGACATACTTATCTAAAGATTATTTGTTGTTTATCAGAAATTTAAAATTATTGACAGTCTTCTAATAGGCAATCCTAATCATGAGAAAAATGAGGAGTAACTTAAAAGTATAAAAGAAAGTTGTGTAGATTGATGAATTAACACTTTCTGGTCAGTGGGAAGTCCTTAATACAGGCATTTAGATATTGGCTCTAGCAGAGCAATTACAATTCTAGGGCATGAATTAAATGAGCTTGTTTCGTCTTCTGGGCTTTGGCTTGAAAAGTGGAACCTCTTAAATAAAATGCAAGGGGCTCAATGGATTTGAAGGGAGGTATTTTTGGCTTTCCAACTCTTCTTTAAAAGAAAAATCAGTTTAATAGAAATTGAAAAATAAGATTCTTGTATATTTGTGTCATACTACCACAATTTTGATATATAGGCTTTCTTTTAAGATTAGCGTCTCAAGTTCAAATTATTGGTAAAGTTCCCAAATTGATTATATCTTTTGGACCTGGTAGGAAATGTCATGCTTATTAATCACTTTGGATAATAAATCTAAGTGAAATTCTTTGTAACTGATTAAGTCTTTTATTTTTTAAGTGACCAACTGAATTGAATCTGAAATTTGAAATGTCTAATTCATGAACATTTGCTTACGTAGTTCTTTCCTAAAAATTTAGTTTTGGAAGAAGCTCCTGTTCTTGCTTCTGTGGTATGTTAAGAAAAGCACTGAGGACTTCCTTGATGTCTCAGTGGTTAAAGTCCATCTACCAATTCAAGGGACACAGATTTGATCCCTGGTCGGGTAAGATCCCAGTGCAGTGGGGCAACTAAGCCAGTGTGTCACAGCTACTGAAGCCACCGCACCCAGAGCCCATGCTCTGCAACAAGAGAAGCCACCACAATGAGAAGCCCAAGCAACACAACTAGAGAATAGCCCTTGCTCCCTGCAACTAGAGAAAGCCCACACACAACAGTGAAGACCCAGCATGGCCACATAAATGAATGAATGAATCTTATGTGTGTGTATGTATATACAAGCATTCGGTGTAGAGTTAGAGGACATGGATTAAAGTCCCAGATCTGCCTTTTGGTAGCTCTGTGCCTGTGCTTAACATCTTTGATCCACCTGTTTCCTCATCTATAAAATGGGCAGAGTAATCACAATTTCAGAGCAATTGAGGATGAAATGGGATGCATAGGCAAAGTGCACTCTGCACAGGCATGGCACTTTGTTGTTGTTGTTGTTCGGTCCCTAAGTTGTGTCTCACTCTCTGCAAACCCATGGACTGCAGCAAGTTAGGCTTCCCTGGCCTTCACTATCTCCTGGAGTTTGTTCAAATTCATGTCCATTGAGTCCGTGATGCTATCCAACCATCCCATCCTCTATCATCCCCCTTCTCCTCCTGCCTTCAATCTTTCCCAGAATCAGGGTCTTTTCCAATGAGTTGGCTCTACTCATCAGGTGGCCAAAGTATTAGAGCTTTAGCTTCTGCATCAGTCCTTCCAGTGAATATTCAGGATTGATTTCTTTAATATTGACTGGTTTGATCTCCTTGCAGTCCAAGGGACTCTCAAGAGTCTTCTCCAACACCACAGTTCAAAAGCATCAATTCTTCAGTGTTCAGCTTTCTTTATGTTCCAGCTCTCACATCTATACATGACTACTGGGACAACCATAGCTTTGGCTATATGGATCTTTATTTGCAAAGTGATGTCTCTGCTTTTGAATACACTGTCTAGGTTTGTCATAGCTTTTCTTCCAAGGAGCAAGTGTCTTAATTTTGTGGCTGAAGTCACTGTTCATGGTGATGTTGGAGCCCAAGAAAATAAAGTCTGTCACTGTTTCCATTGTTTCCCTATCTATTTGCCATGAAGTGATGGGACCAGTTGCCATTATCTTAGTGTTTGAATGTTGAGTTTCATGCCAGCTTTTTCGCTCTCCTTTTGCACCCTAATCAAGAGGTTCTTTAGTTCCTTTTTGCTTTCTGCCTTTAGAGTGGTATCATCTGCAACTCTGAGGTTGTTGATATTTCTCCCAGCAATCTTGATTCTAGCTTGTGTTTCATCCAGCCTGCCATTTCCTATGATGTACTCTCCATACGGACTTCCCAGGTGGTGCTAGAGGTAAAGAACCCACTTGCCAATGCAGGAAACATAAAGAAATGTGGGTTGCATCCCTGGGTTGGGAAGATCCCCTGAAGGAGGGCAGAGCAACCCACTCCAGTATTCTTGCCTGGATAATTTCATGGAAACAGGAGCCTGGTGGGCTAAAGTCCATAGGGTCGCAAAGAGTCAGACACAACTGAAGTGAATTAGCATGCATGAATTCTGCATAGAAGTTAAAAAAACAGGGTGATAATATGCAGCCTTGACGTACTCTTTTCTCAATTTTGAAAAAATCCATTGTTCTATGTTCAGTTCTAACTGTGGTTTCTTTACCTGCATAGAGTTTTCTCAGGAGACAGGTAAGGTGGTCTGGTATTCCCATCACTTCAAGAATTTTCAGTTTGTTGTGATCCACACAAAGAGTTTAGCGTAGTCAATGAAGCAGATGTTTTTCTGGAATACCCTTGTTTTTTCTATGGTCCAATGGATGTTGTTAATTTGATCTCTGGTGCCTCTGCCTTTTCTAAATCTAGCCCGTACATCTGGAAGTTCTTGGTTCATGTACTGCTGAAGCCTGGCCTGAAGGATTTTGAGCATTACCTTGTTAGCAGGGGAAATGAGAGTCCTTGTACGGTAGTTTGAACTTTCTTTGGCATTGCCTTTCTTTGGTATTGGAATGAAAACTGACCTTTTCCAGTCCTGTGGCCACTGTTGAGTTTTCCAGATTTGCTGGCATATTGAATGCAGCACTTTAACAGCATAATCTTTTAGGATTTGAAATAGCTCAGCTGAAACTTCATCACCTCCACTAGCTTTGTTTGAAGTAATGCTTCCTAAGGCCCCCTTGACTTCACACTCCAGGA
Organism: Bubalus kerabau; assembly: GCF_029407905.1. Classification (NCBI taxonomy): domain Eukaryota; kingdom Metazoa; phylum Chordata; class Mammalia; order Artiodactyla; family Bovidae; genus Bubalus; species Bubalus kerabau. Next base: position 19,307,977 of record NC_073647.1, read on the forward strand.
TATCTGGCACTAGATGAGTGACCACAACATCGTGGTTATCTGGGTCATGAAAATCTTTTCTGTATAGTTCTTCTGTGTATTCTTGTCACCTCTTATTAATCTCTTCTGCTTCTGTTAGATCCTTGCCATTTCTGTCCTTTATTGTGCCCATCTTTCCATGAAATTTCCCTTGGCATCTCTAATTTTCTTGAAGAGATCTCTAGTCTTTCCCATCCTACTGTTTCCTCTATTTCTTTGCATTGTTCATTTAAGAAGGCTTTCTTATCTCTTCTCACTATTCTCTGGAACACTGCATTCAGTTGGGTATATCTTTCCCTTTCTCCTTTGCCCTTTGCTTTTCCTCAGCTATTTCTAAAGCCTCCTCAGACAACCACTTTTTGCCTTCTTACATTTCTTTTTCTTTGGAATGGTTTTCATCACTGCCTCCTGTACAATTGATGAACTTCCATCTGTAGTTCTTCAGGCACTCTGTCTACCAGATCTAATCCCTTGAATCTATTAGTCACTTCCACTATAAAATCGTAAGGGATTTGATTTAGGTCATATTTGAATGGCTAGTGATTTTCCCTACTTTCTTCAATTTAAGTCTGAATTTTGCAATAAAGAGCTCATGATCTGAGCCACAGCCAACTCCTGGTCTTGTTTTTACTGACTGTATAGAACTTCTTCATCTTCAGTTGCAAAGAACATAATCAATCTGATTTTTGCATGGACCATCTGGTGATGTCCATGTGTAGAATCATCTCTTGTGTTGTTAGAAGAGGGTGTTTGCTATAACCAGTGTGTTCTCTTGACAAAACTCTCAGCCTTTGCTCTGTTTCATTATGTACTCCAAGGCCAAACTTGCCTGTTACTCCAGCTATCTCTTGACTTCCATCTTTTGCCTTTCAATCCCCTATGAAAAAAAAAAAAGGACACCTTTTTTTGGTGTTACTTCTATAATGTGTTGCAAGTCTTCATTGAACTATTCAACTTCAGCTTCTTTAGCATTAGTGGTTGGGGCCTAGACTTGGATTACTGTGATGTTGAATGGTTTGCCTTGGAAACAAACCGAGATCATTCTGTCATTTTTCAGATTACATGCAAGGACTGCATTTCAGACTCTTTTGCTGACTATGAAAACTACTCCACTTCTTCTAAGGGATTCTTGCCCACAGTAGTAGATATAATGGTCATCTGAATTAGGTATTCAATAAATTTCCATTTATTTGTAGATATTCAGCTACTTAAAATTACTTATATTTGAAAAATTGTTTCCATAGATGTTTTTCTAGAAAGTGGAATTTTGTTTGGCATTTGACTTCTGTTTAAATGCTGATGAGTTTTTATTCTCACAAATATGGGGAAAACAAGGTAAATATAAAGATCTAATTTTAGAATGTTCAATATGAAACAAAGCCCACAAAATATAAAACAACATGTATCAGTGAGGTTGCTTCTGTACATTTATTGAATTGAAATCATAATGCTTGCCTTTGTTTTATTTTAAAAAATAAGATCCTCTTAAATAACTAAAGGGAAAAATACCAGCTAGCCTTCAGGTGGGGGTGGAGTGAGCCCAATGACTTTTCTATGGTGCACCCTTTGAAATAAGCCTATGCTTGGCCAAATCATCCCAAAGAAAGGCAATGCCAAAGGAAGTTCAAACTACCACACAATTGCACCCATCTCACATGCTAGCAAAGTAATGCTCAAAATTCTCCAAGCTAGGCTTCAACAGTAAGTGAACTGAGAACTTCCAGATGTTCAAGCTGGATTTAGAAAAGGCAGTGGAACCAAGGATCAAATTGCCAACATCCATTGGATCATAGAAAAAGCAAGAGAATGCCAGAAAAACATCTACTTCTGCTTCATTGACTACGCTAAAGCCTTTGACTGTGTGGATCACAACAAACTGTGGAAAATTCGTCAAGAGATGGGAATACTAGACCACCTGACCTGGCTCCTGAGAAATCTGTAAGCAGGTCAAGAAGTAACAGTTAGAACTGGACATTGAACAATGGACTGATTCCAAATTGGGAAGGAATACATCAAAGCTGTATATTGTCACCCTGCTTATATAACTTGTATGTGGAGTACATCATGTGAAATGCTGGGCTGGATGAAGCACAAGCTGGAATTAAGATTGTTGGAAGAAATATCAACAACCTCAAATAGGCAGATGGCAACACCCTTAAGGCAGAAAGCAAAGAGGAACTAAAAAGCCTCTTGATGAAAGTGAAAGAGGAGAGTGAAAGAGCTGGCCTAAAACTCAACATTCAAAAAACTTAGATCATGGCAACTGGTCCCATCTCTTCATGGCAAATAGTTGGGGAAACAATGGAAAGAGTGAGAAACTATTTTCTTGGGCTCCAAAATCACTGCAAATGGTGACTGCAGCCATGAAATTAAAAGACTTTTTCTCCTTGGTAGGAAAGCTATGACCAACCTAGACAGCATTTTAAAAAGCAAAGACATTACTTTGCTGACAAAGGTACATATAGCCAAAGCTATGGTTTTTCCAGTAGTTATGTATGGATGTGAGAGTTGGACCATAAAGAAAGCTGAGTGCCGAAGAACTGATGCTTTTGAACTGTGGTGTTGGAGAAGACTCTCGAGAGTCCCTTGGAATGCAAGGAGATTAAACCAGTCAATCCTAAAGGAAATCAGTCCTGAATGTTCATTGGAAGGACTGATGCTGAAGCTGAATCTACAATACTTTGGTCACCTGATGCGAAGAACTGACTGTTTAGAAAAGACTCTGATGCTGTGAAAGATTGAAAGCAAGAGGAGAAGGGAATGATAGAGGATGAGATGGTTGGATGGCATCACTGACTCGATGGACATGACTTTGAGCAAGATCCTGGAGTTCGTGATGGACAGGGAAGCCTGGAACACTGCAGTCCATGGGGTTGCAAAGAGTTGGACATGACTGAGTGACTGAACTGAACTCAGTTGAACTGCTTACATCAAGTCACAGATGGAGGGCATTTGGTTTCTGCTATTTTTTTTTTCTCATTGAAAATTTGTCAAGGTTTGTTATATGTTGTGGAATGGTTTTTTGTGTGTGCTCAGTCATGTCTGACTCTTTGCCACCCTATGGACTGTAGCCTGCCAGGCCCCTCTGTCCATGGGATTTCCCAGATAAGAATACTGGAGTGGGTTGACATTTCCTCCTCCAGGGGATCTTCTCAACCCAGAGATCAAACCTATGCTTCCCACATCTTCTGCAAGTGTCCTGGATTGCAGGTAGATTCTCCACAGCTGGGCCCCTGGAAAGCCATGTGGAATAGTTAGATGGGGAAAATAGCACAAGCACTGTGGCAGGTCCTGGGATTTTTGGATGAGTGTTAATGATCTGTAGAAGTAGGAAGGCTGCTGGTGAGAATGTGATAGACAAGAGACACCCAAGGAATGGTGATAAAGAACAAACCTTCCCAGAGATATGATTTTGTATGATAATCCTTCAGTTCAGTTTAGTTCAGTTGCTCAGTCGTGTCTGACTCTTTGCGACCCCATGAACCACAGCACGCCAGGCCTCCCTGTCCATCACCAACTCCCGGAGTCCACCCAAACCCATGTCCATGGAGTCGGTGATGCCATCCAACCATCTCATCCTCTGTCGTCCCCTTCTCCTCCTGCCCTCAATCTTTCCCAGCATCAGGGTCTTTTCAAATGAGTCAGATCTTTGCATCAGGTGGCCAAAGTATTGGAGTTTCAGCTGCAACATCAGTCCTTCCAATGAACACCCAGGACTGACCTCCTTTAGGATGGACTGGTTGGATCTCCTTGCAGTCCAAGGGACTCTCGAGAGTCTTCTCCAACACCAGAGTTCAAAAGCATCAATTCTTCTGCACTCAGCTTTCTTTATAGTCCAACTCTCACATCCATATATGACCACTGGAAAAACCATAGCCTTGACTAGATGGACTTTTGATGACAAGGTAATGTCTCTGTTTTTTAATATGCTGTCTAGGTTGGTCGTAACTTTCCTCCCAAGGAGTAAGCGTCTTTTAATTTCATGGCTGCAAACACCATCTGCAGTGATTTTAGAGCCAAAAAAATAAAGTCAGCCACCATTTCCATAGTTTGCATTAAATTTGCCAGGCTCCACAGTTGAACTTTCAAGCTCAAGATCAACCTCCCCCAGGCTCAAAGACCTTTCTCAGATATCCTCCATATCTTCAAACCAAGTGATACATTTAATACTATCATTCTTTAAACCTATTTTAGTTCATTTCTTCTCTTCCCAATCCTTTTTTGAGTTCCCCAAGAGAAAGGACTATAGCTGATTCAGTTCTCTATACCCAGTGGCCAGATCTATGATGTGCACACAGAAGGAGCTTAATAAATATTTGTTGATGAGTGGACATAAGATTAATTTTCAGTTTAAAGCCTGTGTTTGAGTATTGTTGAACATGTTTTTATCAGTGAAAGGAAACTGTAGCTAAGGTAATTTGTGAGCTGAAGCCATTGTTACCTCTGTTGCTAAGGGAAGTCAGTTACCCTGGGATACTAATTAACTGCAGCTATTGTGGAAATTAAGCCAGCATCCCCCAGCAGGTTCAGAAAGCTGATGGGAGGAGGGAAGCTTGATGGTGTCAAGAAAGTATCCCTTCTGTTTTCAGGAAAAGAGACTAAGGGAGGGGGTAGCTTGTACACTTTCAGTACCGTCACACCTCTGTGAAGCTTATTTCTCTTCCTTAGCGGGCAAAGAGTTTGTTCCCTATAATTAGTTCAAATAGTGGAGGCAAGATGAATAGACAGCCTGTGGCTGAGATCAACAGTTTGGTTTTTGCTAACCACTGAGGGGTAGGCATCTGGGGTGGGAGACTGACGTAAAAGCAGCTCCAAGCCTGAATAAAAAGTACCTGTTAGAAGAGACTTTTGACTCTAAAATATGATGCCAGTTGAGCTGATGAAGGGAAAGCAAGAAATCCATAAGAAATTTAAGAGAATTATCTACTCTGCTGTCTAAATTGGAGTTCAACAGTTTTAATAAAGAGATTTATTTATTTATAATTTTAGGAAACATCTCAACAACATACCCAGGGCTCACATTTTGGGACTTGGTCTCAAGTTGCTGTAACAGACTAGTTCCATCTAGTGATAGTGTACCTAAATTGCAGTTTGTTTTTCTGAGAAAATGAAAACGTGGCCTTTACAAGTGGCCGCTGCAGCACGAAGTCATGAAATTATTCAACAGCTGAGCACTGGCTTCATGAGAGGCCCTGGGCTAGGGACAGTGACACATGTCTGAGGAAGGCAGAGTGAGTGTTTTGCACATTGGTTAAGTGAGACCATAATAAAACTTTAGATTAACAGCAGGAGGTGAGAGCACCAGACCTCCAACAGGCATATAAAATAATATTTAGAGACCACAGCAGTTGAGATTAACTCTTTTCCTACTGACTCATGCTGTTAAAAGACCTATACAAAAGCTCTGCTAAATGAGAGAGCCACAAGAAGGTAAGAGAAAAAAATTCCAGGAGGGATTCTGACCAGAAGGATAGAATGAAATCCAGCAACAACATGGTGCCCTTCCTTTTAATGAAGTAAATTTGATAATTTTCCAGTTTCACCAGAGTGACACAGAGGTTTTCTTAACGCCAGACTCACATAGCCAAATGCATGCTGGGTTAAACACCTTCCATTCGGAGCATCCAAAGCACGGTGGGCCAAGGTACGGGTCTGGCAGTCCCCAACCAGGGCTATTCTGTTCTAGGAATTAGTAGAGAAAGAAGTGAAAGTTGCTCAGTCGTGTCTGACTCTTTGCAACCTCATGGACTATACAGTCTATAGAATTCTCCAGGCCAGAATACTGGAGTGGGTTTCCATTCCCTTCTGCAGGGGATCTTCCCAACCCAGGGATCAAACCCAGGTCTGCCACATTGCAAGCAGATTCTTTACCAGCTGAGCATTCAGGGAAGCCTTAGGAGAGAAACCACACCCTTTAATCCTAGGGGTGTGGAAATAGCCGGTGTGGATCAAGCCTTCTATATTTCAGAGAGAGGAGCGTTTCAGATCTCATCCTGAGGGCAGGGTTCACCAAGCTCACCAGACTGCAAGTGTAGGCTTTGGGCAGCTACACTCAGATCTAGGGACCTAGACCTTGACAACATTCTCCAGACTTCACAAACATTTTCTTCTCTCAAGTGTAGATATAGCTCCATTGGAGGCGAAGATGTTTACCCACCCAGTATCCCCTGCCCCACCACATCGTTCTCCTTTGGGTCACAGCTTCCTGCTCATGCCTAGACTCCATGTCCAAGTCATCTCTGGAACAGCCAGTGAGCACTTTCTGCCGTGTCCCAAGAATTTGGTCATTCTATAAAACCCAAGTTCCTAATGAGTACAGATTTTGAAGTGGGTCTTCCAGGTTCCTCCTAGGTTACAGAGAGTAGAATGGAGAGCAGTAAAGTTCTGGAATCTCAATAAAATCGCTCCATTTTGTTCTGATTTTGGCAGATTAGCAGACAGACAAGATTCTGAACAAGATTTTGCCCTAGCACTTCTAGTTCTACCTCATCTAAGAATTTTTTCTGGTTTTGTCAGCTTTCATTGATATGCTGCGCCTTCTGAATTCCTGTAATATAAAATCAAGGATTGTAGGCTGCTAAAAGACTCCAGAATTCAATCAGTAAATGGTTTCCTGGAACAGAAATCCCCTTCATAGGACCCCAACACATTTCATCTGATAACTACCTGACTACCCCACTTTTCATACAATATAGAACCTACCATCTTACCAGGCAATTATTCCAATCTCAATCACTTCTGTTAATACCCTAGTAGCCCAAAAGATATCTTCTATCCCACTGTTCTCAAATTCTTCCATGTTATAGCCTGAACCCACCGTAGGGGGATTAGTAACATTTAGACAAGAACGGTTTAAAACATTTTCAAACATTTCTGTTTTAAAAGTATCTTGATTTGAAAGTGATGCAGTCTCTTACAAAAAACAATTTGTAGGAATTCTTTTGCTAAAGCAGTTTGTAGTCATTCCCCAGGTACGTGTCTTCTGTTAAGGCAATGATCTCAGAATCCTTGCTACAAAAGCCCAAACAAAATGCTAAATCCCTTCAAGCACCTCTAGACAGGCAGATATATTGGTGGTCAGCTGCAGAACGCAGCTTGAAAACTGAAGTCAATCTGCTTTAGCCTCTGTGCTTTAGCAGCATTTTCCTAAATTGCTCTTCTCTTTTGCTAGTTGTCATAAGGCACCTTCTGTTGAAAGGGAAATTTGTGCATGTAAACCCCAAGAAACACAGATCCTAGCACAGATACCTGGAATCATAAATTCATGTCAAAGCAGGGAACAGAAAGGAGAAAAACTGGTGGATGGAAAGAATTCCCCCTTTTACCTTGCAAAAGTCATCAGGCAGGAACTTGACTTAAGCCGGTACAAAATAATGATTCATTTGTCAGGATTGAAGTGGAAATTCCCGAGAGCCAGAGGGGATTCGTTAGGGAGAGAAAAGGGATGGTGAATGCCATATTGCATAACTCCAGGGGGCACCACTGAACAAGTGCAGGGCTATGGAGAAGGTTCCAAAGAATGGTCCTCTGGTAGCAAATGAAACCTATGGCTTAGAGGATGTCTAGCAAACAAGTTGAAACCAGAGTAGGGTAGCAAGTGGCCCTGGATAATAAAATCAGTTAGCATTGAGAGTGTAGGTGTCTGTATGGGGCTCCAGCTCTGCAGGAGTCTAGGGAGATAAATTCAGCAGAGCACAGAAAAAGCCAGCCTAGTTCCAGATACTGATACATTGCTAGGGAAGGTGGAGGTATGAAATAATGAAGGGTTAACATGAGAACTTGGAGCACCAGGCTGTAAGTCTGACTTATAAGAGGGAAGACTGGAGAGTAAAGCAAGCCTGGAAATTGCTGCTAGGGTTTCTGGTAGAAGTAGCAGCAGTTCAGAAAAGAGTGAAGCAGAGTTTACAGTTGGTGAATTTATTTGCCTCCACTAGAGCAGTTAGGAACTTGTCCGGCTAACCCTAACTGCATTCCTCAAAATCCTGTTGGGCTTCACACAAACAAATTAGAAAACTTGGACCTTTTTTGAATGTGTTAATTTCTACTGTATATTTTATTTTTTTATTGAAGTATAGTTACTTTACACTGCTCTGTCAGTTTCTATTGTACAGCAAACTGTATCATTATATATGTGTGTGTGTGTGTGTGTGTGTGTGTATCCCCTCTCTTTTGTGTTTCCTTCCCATTTAGGTCACCACAGAGCACCAAGTAGAGTTCCCTGTGCTATACAGGTTCTCATTAGTTATCTATTGTATACACAGTACTGTGTATATGTCAATCTCAATCTCTCAATCATCCCCACCCCCTTCCCCCATGATATCCATACATTTGTTCTCAACATTTGTGTCTCTATTTCTGCTTTGCAGATAAGATCATCTTCACTATTTTTCTAGATTCTATGTGTATGTGTGTGTGTGTTAGTCACTCAGTCGTGTCCGACTCCTTGCGACCCCATGGACTGCAGCCCACCAGGCTCCTCTGTCCGGGTTTCTCCAGGCAAGAATACTGGAGTGGGTTGCCATGCCCTTCTCCATCTAGATTCTATGTTTTAATATATGATATTTGTTTTTCTCTTTCTGACTTCACTCAGCTTGACAGTCTCGAAGTCCCTATACATCTCTGCAAATGGCATAATTTCATTCCATTTTAGGGCTGAGTAATATTCCATGGTATACATGTACAACATCTTCCTTATCCATTCTACTGTTGGTGAACATTTAGGTTGCTTCCATGTCTTGACTATTGTAAATAGTGCTGCAATGAACATTGGGGTGCATGTAACTTTTCAAATTAATTTTTGTCTTTTCCAGATACATTCCCAGGAGTGGAATTGCTTGGTCAAATGGTAGCTCTATTTTAGTTTTGCAAGGAACCTCCATACTGGTTTCCATTGCAGCTGTACCAATTTACATTTGCACTAACAGTGTAAAAGGGTTCCCTTTTCTCCACACACTCTCCAGCGTTTATTATTCGTAGATTTTTGATGATGGCCATTTTGACTGGTGTGAGGTGATACCTCATTGTAGTTTTGATTTTCATTTCTCTAATAATTAGTGTTGTTGAGCATCTTTCCATGTGTTTGTTGGCCATCTATACGTCTTCCTTAGAGAAATGTCTGTTTAAATCTTCTGCTCATTTTTTATTGGGATATATATTTTTTTAATATTGAGCTCATGAGCTGTTTCTATATTTTGGAGATAAATCCCTTGCCAGTTGCTTCATTTGCAAATATTTTCTCCCATTCTGAGGGTTGTCTTTTGGTATTGTTTATGGTTTCCTTTGCTATGCAAAAGCCTTTAGGTTTAATTAGGTCCTATTTGTTTGCTTTCATTAACTCTAGAAGGTGGATCCAAAACTTCTTGCTGAGATTTACATCCAAGAGTGTACTACCTATGTTTTCCTCTAAAAGTTTTATAGTGTCCGGTCTTACATTTAGGGCTTTAATCTATTTTGAAGTTTATTTTTGTGTATGGTGTGTTCTAATTTCATTCTTTTACATGTAGCTGTCTAGTTTTCCCCACCACCACTTATTGAAAAGGCTGTCTTCACCCACTGTATATTCCTGCCTCCTCTGTCATAGATTATATGACCATAGGTGTGCAGGTTCATCTGTGGGCTTTCTATCCTGTTCCACTAATCTATATTTCTGTTTTTGTGTCAGTACCATACTGTCTTGATTACTGTAGCTATCTAGTATAGTCTGACTTCAAGGAATCTTATTCCTCTAGCTCTGTTTTTCTTTCTCAAGATTGCTTTTGCTATTCAGAGTCTTTTGTGTTTCCAGACAAATTGTAAAAGAATTTTGTTCTATTTTTGTGAAAAATGCCACTGGTAATTTGATAAGGACTGCCTTGAATCTGTAGATTGCTTTGGGTAATACAGTCATTTTCACAATATGTGCAAAGCAGAAATAGAGACACAGACATAGAGAACAAATATATGGATACCAAGGTGGGGGTGGGGAGTGTGAGGAATTGGTAGATTGGGATTGACACATATACACTATATTATGTATAAAATAGATAACTAATGAGAAAATAGTGTATACAGCACAGAGAGCTCTACATAGTACACTATGGTAACCTGAATGGGAAGGAAGTCCAAAAGAGAGGGGATACATATACACATGGCTGATTCATTTTGCTCTAAAGTAGGAGTTAACACAACATTGTAAAGCAACTATATTCCAAAAAAAATTAATTTAAAAAACAACAAAAAATTAAAAAATGGATTTAGATGCTCTCCTTTCCTTCATCAAATAGTCTGTTGTCAATGCCTTAATTTTCAAATAAAGTAAAACAAACCTTTAAAAAAAACAGATATAACAAGTCTTTTTATAAAATTCAGTGGCAATGCCTGACAAAAGCAAACTATTAATAAAACAGGAAAAATGGACAGAAAAAAATAATGAAATGAGAACAAGAAAATAATTGGCATATTGCTAAATGGCACAGAAATACTATTTGTCAGAAATAAGGCAAAGATGCCACTATCATCTCTATTACTTAACATTTGTTGAGAACTTTCTAATTCATATAGAAAAGGGTAAGAAGAAAGAGGCATCAACATTAAAAGGAGGAGTTAATTCTTTAATTTTTCACAGATGCTATGACTCATACATTAAATTAACAACACAAATACATGTAAATTATTAAAAACAGTAAGAACATCCTTCTTCCTTTTCTTTTCCCTTCTCTTGGAGATGGTGGTGTGACGGAGATTTATTTTTTTTTCTTTTTAAAAATTAATTTATTTTTTAAAAATTTGAATTGGAGGCTAATTGCTTTACATTATTGTGATGGTTTTTGCCATACATTCACATGAATCAGCCATGGGTGTACATGTGTTCCTCATCCTGACCCTCCCTCCCACCTCCCTCCCCATCCCATCCCTCAGGGTCATCCCAGTGCACCAGCCCTGAGCACCCTGTCTCATGCATTGAACCTGGACTGGCAATCTATTTCACATATGATAATATACATGTTTCAATGCTATTCTCTTAAGTCATCCCACCCTCGCCTTCTCCCACAGAGTCCAAAAGACTGTTCTTTACATCTGTGTCTCTTTTGCTGTCTCACACATAGGATCATCATTACCATCTTTCTAAATTCCATATATATGTGTTAATATACTGTATTGGTATTTTTCTTTCTGACTTACTTCGCTCCGTATAATAGGCTCCAGTTTCATCCACCTCATTAGAACTGATTCAAATGCATTCTTTTTAATGGCTGAGTAATATTCCATTGGGTATATGTACCACAGCTTTCTTATCCATTCGTCTGCTGATGGACATCTAAGTTGCTTCCATGTCCTGGCTATTATAAACAGTGCTGCGATGAACATTGGAGTACACGTGTCTCTTTCAATTCTGGTTTCCTCGGTGTGTATGCCCAGGAGTGGGATTGCTGGGTTGTACGGCAGTTCTATTTCCAGTCTTTAAAGGAACCTCCACACTGTTCTCCATAGTGGCTGAACTAGTTTGCATTCCTGCCAACAGTGTAAGAGGGTTACTTTTTCTATGATGGAGATTTAAAAGGTGACAAGGCCGAGGAGCCAATGGCTGAGGAAATGGCAATGGGTCTATGGGCTGAGGAAGTCACCAAGCAGAAAATTTATTATATATAAGAATATTGAGCATATCAGTAAATATATTGAGGATCATGAGAGCTAGATATCTCACTGTCAGAGAATTTACAAACACGTTGATTTACAAACACTGAAAGGGGAGGGCTAGAAAGAATCCTAGGATGTTGGATTTGAATTGGAAATATTGATGTGTATTCATCACACACACACACACACACACACATAGAAAAATAGATATGAATGTATGTGGGGTGTGAGTGCGTTGTGTACACAAATAAACACATATATACAAAATATTTCCTAGTTCTGTCTCCTAGAGGACACTGAATGCACAGATCTTGGTTTATAAATATCACTCTCTTCTAAAAGGAACCAAAGCTCCTTGGAAATTGACTGATTATGGGACCAGAGTAGGAAAAGTACAAGATGAACCTGGAACATCTAATTGTATTTGACAGATAAGAAGGCAATCAAAGAATGAAGGGGGTGTGTCAAAAGGGCAATGGAGCAAGCCTGAAAGGATGCCCAGAGCAAAATATAGGATAATTTGAGTATCAAAATAAGTAATGATAAGGATTACAACCAAATATTTTAAGTATAGGATTCCAGAAGTTCATATGAATACAAAAGATTAATGAATTTTTAAAGAGGTGAAATAAAAGATTTTTTAGAGTAGAATGTAATAAGCTAATGAATGTAAAAGGAATAATATAAAGAGAAAATCATCATTTGAGAATTACCATAGTAGTGGCTAAGTTAGGCAGAAATCATCAAGGCATGTTAGTGGGTGAGTGAAGAACAGGGTAATGGAATAGATGAAACACAAGCTAGAATCAAGATTGCCAGGAGAAATATCAATAAACTCAGATATCCAAATGACACCATCCTTATGGCAGAAAGTGAAGAAGAATTAAAGAGCCTCTTGATGAAAGTGAAAGAGGAGAGTGAAAAAGTTGGCTTAAAGCTCAGCATTCAGAAAACTAAGATCATGGCATCTGGTCCCATCACTTCATGGCAAATAGATGGGGAAACAGTGGAAACAGTGGCTGACTTTATTTTTATGGGCTCCAAAATCACTGCAGATGGCGATTGCAGCCATGAAATTAAAACATGCTTACTCCTTGGGAGAAAAGTTATGACCAACCTAGACAGCATATTGAAAAGCAGAGACATTACTTTATCAACAAAGGTCCATCTAGTCAAGGCTATTGTTTTTCTGGTGGTCATGTATGGATGTGAGAGTTGGACTATAAAGAAAGCTGAATGCAGAAGAATTGATGCTTTTGAACTGTGGTGTTAGAGAAGACTCTTGAGAGTCCCTTGGACTGCAAGGAGATCCAACCAGTCTATCCTAAAGGAAATCAGTCCTGGGTGTTCATTGGAAGGACTGATGTTGAAGCTGAAACTCCAATACTTTGACCACCTGATGTGAAGAGCTGACTCATTTGAAAAACCCTGGTGCTGGGAAAGATTGAGGGCAGGAGGAGAAGGGGACGACAAAGGATGAGATGGTTGGATGGCATCACCGACTCAATGGACATGGGTTTAGGTGGACTCCGGGAGTTGCTGATGGACGGGGAGGCCTGGCATGCTGTGGTTCATGGGGTCACAAAGAGTCGGACATGACTGAGGGACTGAACTGATCTTCTCAAAAAGACAACAATTATAAAGGGAAAAATGATGACTCTAAGTTTGAGAAACCTGAAAGACACCATCTTACACAAGTAATGAAGACTACCATTATCACTGCTATTAACAGAACTGGATTACCATCATTGCCTCTTGATGCTCTGTTTAAAGCATAATTTCATTTCTGTATTCTTTCTGCCAGGATTGCATGGCTTGAATTTGGACATGAATAATTACCATATTTCTTGGGCTCCAAAATCACTGCAGACAGTGACTGCAGCCATGAAGTTAAAAGACACTTGTTCCTTGGAAGAAAAGCTATAACAAACCTAGATAGTGTATTAAAAAGCAGAGACATCACACTGCTGACAAAGTCCGTACAGTCAAAGCTATGGTTTTTCCAGTAGTCATGTATGGATGTGAAAATTGGACCATAAAGAAGTCTGAGCATTGAAGAATTGATGCTTTCGGGCTGTGCTGTTGGAAAAGACTCTTGGGAGTCCCTTGGACTGCAAGGAGATCAAACCAATCAATCCTAAAGGAAATCAACCCTGAATATTCATTGGAAGGACTGATGCTGAAGCTGAAGCGCCAATACTTTGGCCGCATGAGGCGAAGAGCCAACTCATTGGAAAAGACCCTGATGCTGGGAAGGATTGAAGGCAGGAAGAGAAGGGGATGACAGAGGATGAGATGGTTGGATGGCATCACTGACTCAATGGACATGAGTTTGAGCAAGCTCTGGGAGATGGTTAAGGACAGGGAAGCCTGGAGTGCTGCACTTCTGTGGGGTCACAAAGAGTCGGACATGACTGAGAAACAACACCAACAAATTGTCGAATAAATCCAGGTTGAAGGATATCATATGAAATGGAAGACATGTATTTATTAAACTTCAAGGTCATGAAAATAAGAAAAGAGTAAGAAAATGTTCTATAGTATGGGAGAGTATAAAAAAATGAAGATTAAAAGTAAAATGTGTTTCTGGATTGGATCTTGGACCAGACAATAAAAAGAGACATTTTTGTACACTTGGTACAATTGGAATAGAATCTGTAGGTTGTATCGTAGCACTGTATCAATGTTAGTTTGTTGGTGTTTCTATTTGTGACTATGAGAGACAATATCCTTACTTTTGAGAGTACACTCAGTTGAACTGAGTACACTCTGTACTCAGTTGAGTGTACTCAGTTGAGTACACACATTTCAATTGAGTACACTCAATTGAAATACTGGAGTATTTTGGAATGATTGGGCATATACATGAACTTTGCTCTCAAACCAACTGTTTTATTAAAAAAAAGTAATGATTGTGTGTGTGTTCATGTGTACGTGTGTCTATAGAGAAAGGGAGAAATAGAGTGAATATACTGAAATATTAACAATTGGGTAATATGGTTGAAGGGGATACAGGAGTTCTTTCAAGGCTGAAATACTTCACAAAATACTGAATCACCATGCTGTACACCTGTATTACATTATAATACATTATAAATCAACTATACCTCAATTTTTTAAAAAATGAAAAAATTAAATCTACCAAACAACATTGTGATTTAGACCTAAGAAGGTCATTAAAATAAATATCTTATAGGATATAAAAAAATAGGAACTATAAATAATATTAAATCACCTTTTCTATAGCAGAGAAAGTATTATCAAGCATTCTGTTTTAAGATTTATAATGCCATTCAAAATTAATTCAAATGTATAGTTTATTTACTTAAAAATAAACATATTTTATTCTTTAAAAATAAGAGAGCTAAAAAAGACACATAACACAAAAATAAAAATAAAAAATGCAAGTGTTCAAATATAAACACATTTTTAACATCATGAAAACATTACATTTACAATTGCAACTATAAGAGCAAACAAACAAACAAACAAAAAAGAATCTAGGAATAGACCTAACTAGAAATGTATAGGGAACACATAAAGAAAACATAAGACTGTTCTATACATCAGTGTCTCTTTTGCTGTCTCGTATACAGGGTTATTGTTACCATCTTTCTAAATTCCATATATATGCGTTAGTATACTGTATTGGTGTTTTTCTTTCTGGCTTACTTCACTCTGTATAATAGGCTCCAGTTTCATCCACCTCATTAGAACTGGTTCAAATGTATTCTTTTTAATGGCTGAGTAATACTCCATTGTGTATATGTACCACAGCTGGGAGAGGGAGAGGGTGGGATGATTTGGGAGAATGGCATTGAAATATATATAATATCATATATGAAACGGGTCGCCAGTCCAGGTTTGATGCACAATACTGGATGCTTGGGGCTGGTGCACTGGGACGACCCAGAGGGATGGTGCGGGGAGGGAGGAGGGAGGAGGGTTCAGGATGGGGAGCATGTGTGTACCTGTGGCGGATTCATGGTGATGTATGGTGGAACCAATACAATATTGTGAGGTTAAAAAATAAAATAAGAAATAAATAAATAAATAAAAAGAAAACATAAAACATTATGTTGGGTCATAAAAGTTAATGAATGGGATAACATACTTCACCTTAAATTCATCTATACTGTCAACAGGATCCTATTGATACACCTACTGATACACTGACAGGAATTTTTAAACTTTATTTTCTCGAGCAGTTTTAAGTTTATGACATTTACAACATTGGGAGGTAGTACAGAAAATTTCCACATGCCCCTTGCCTCCACACATACATACCCAACATCTTTATCAACATCACTCACCAGAATGATACATTTTTTTAAACCAAGGATGAATTCATATTAGCACATGATTATCAGCCAAAACTCATAGTTTACTTTAGAGCCCACTCTTGATGTTGTACATTCTCTGAATGTGGACAAATGCATAGTGACATACATCCATCAATAAAGGAATTTTTAAAATTTTTAAGTTAATGAAGCTTATTTTAAAATTATCTGGGAAAAATCATTTAAGCATAAAACAGGGCCTTTCTGCAAAAGAATAATGAAGTGGAACTGGCATACATTCTCTTATGCATTATAAAGTAAATAAACCCAAATCATATTGGAATGTGGTATATTGAGAAGATGGCAATTAAATAGGAAAAAGAAGAGATGGTTTGATTAATAAATGGTCCTGAGACAAATGGATTTCCTACTAGGAAAAAAAAAAAAGATTTTGCTCCTGATCTCATGCCATATACCAAAATAAATTTCAGATGGCTCAAAGATGCAAATTTAAAAATGAAGACGAAGTACTAGAAGAAAATATGTTAGTTCTTATCTTTCATTTCAGAGTAGAGAAGAGCTCTCTAAGTATGACATGAACCAAGCAGTCATAAAAGAAAAGACAGATAAATTAACTATTCAAACCTTTATTAATTTCTACTTCTGGAAAAAAAGAATCTATTTAATTTTTCCTATTTACCCTGCTAAATACAGATTAAAACTTTGGATATTATATATAAAATAACCTTTAAAATATTGAAAGTGGAGAGAAAAAGACAGACAGGCCTGGAAACTCAGGATCCATAATCAAAATTACAATGTAAAATAAATAAATTTATATTAAAAAAATTACAATGGTATTTTTCTCAGAAATGGAACAAACAGTCCTCAAATTTGTATGGAACCACAAATGACCCTGAATGGCCAAGGTGATCTTGAGAAAGAAACATTTTCTCCCTGATTTCAAGTCATATTACAAAGCTATTGTAATTAAAGCAGTATGGTATTAGCATAAAAATAGACACATAAATCAATGGAACAGAATGGAAAGCCCAGAAATAAACCCACATAAGGGTTTATATGGTCATTAATTTATAAAAAACAAGCCAAGAGTAAATAGCTGGGAAAAGACATTGTCTTCAGTAAATGGTGTTTGGAAAATAGAACAGCCACATGCAAAATAATGAATCTGGACCATTATCTTACACAATATAAAAAAGTTAACTCAGTATGTATTAAATACTAGAATGTAAAACTTGAAATCATTAAACTCCAAGAGGAAAACATAGGTGGTAAGCTTCTTGACATAGGTCTTGGTGATAATTTTTTGAATCTAATACCAAAAGCAAAAATAATAAGTGCAACTACTGTGAAGAAGGCTGAGCGCCAAAGAATTGATGCTTTTGAACTGTGGTGTTGGAGAAGACTCCTGAGAGTCCCTTGGACTGCAAGAAGATCCAACCAGTCCATTCTGAAGGAGATCAGCCCTGGGATTTCTTTGGAGGGAATGATGCTGAAGCTGAAACTCCAGTACTTTGGCCACCTCATGTGAAGAGTTGACTCATTGGAAAAGACTCTGATGCTGGGAGGGATTGGGGACAGGAGGAGAAGGGGACGACAGAGGATGAGATGGCTGGATGGCATCACTGACTCGATGGACGTGAGTCTGAGTGAACTCCGGGAGTTGGTGATGGACAGGGAGGCCTGGCGTGCTGCGATTCATGGGGTCGCAAAGAGTCGGACATGACTGAGCGACTGAACTGAACTGAACTGACATCGTACTAATGTTGAAAGCTCCTGCACAGGGAAGAAAAACCAGCAACAAAACGAAAAGACAACCTACTGAATAGCAGAAAATAATTGCAACACATCTATCTGATAAGGGAATAATATCCCCAATGTGTAAAGAACTCATACAACTTAATAGTAAAAAATCTGATTAAAAATTGGACAGAAGGAGGTAGTCCCAAGATGGCAGAGGAATGGGACAGGGAGACCACTTTCTCCCTCACAAATTCATCAAAAGATCATTTGAATGCTGAGCAACTTTCACAAAACAACTTCTGAATGCTCGCAGAGGACACCAGACACCCAGAAAGGCAGCCCATTCCCTTCAAAAGGAGGTAGGACAAAATATAAAAGACAAAAAGAGATACAAAGAGTTAGGGATAGAGACCTGTCCTGGGGAGGAAGTTGTGAAGGAGGAAAAGTTTCCAAACAGTAGGAAACCCTCTCACAGGTGGGTCTGTGGGGAGTTTTGGAATCTCAGAGGGCAACATAACTGGGAGAGAAAAAAAAAAAAAAAAAACCATAGAATACGTACCTAACCACAACTGCCAGCAGAGAAGTAGCCCAGATGCTCCCGTTCACCACCAGCGAGCTATCCACCAGGGGGTTGGATGGGGAGACATGGGCTGCATCATCGGTCCTTAGGGTAAGGACCAGGCCTGAATGCCCTGAGGACAATCTGAGGGAGCTAAAGTGAAATAGCAACCCAAATTGTGGGATGGCCAGGAAGAAAAAAAGAGAGAGAGAGAGAACTTTCCATGAAAGGCTTTAACGCACAGCCTGGCCCACTCACAGAACAAAGGATTGAGTGAATACCAAAGGAGAGCTAGCCGGCTGCATACAGGCCCCATCCTCCTACTGGAGGCAGAGAGGCAGGCAGGAACGTGACAGACAGAGCCAGAAGGCAAGGGGCAATCTCAGCCCCAGAGACCACCATCCTTTACCAAACTGTGAGCAGGCTCCCAGTTGCTAACCGTGTCTTCCTGGGATCCTGGACAGTTGACATCTGCCAGGAGAGTTGCAGCCTTAGATCAGCTCCCCAGAGGAGACACACACCACACATGAGATGGTGCTCTCATGGCACACCGGGAAACTGAGCAGCCAGGACTGGGGAGATGATTAAGATGCACGGCCCACCTGGGACAGTGTGCTCGCCAAGCACATAGTCACCTGCACTGCTTGGACCTGGGAAGGGCACAAAACGCTCGCCCAACTGAGTCTGTGCCCTTGTGGAGTACCTGAGAAACTGAACCTGAGCAGCTCAGATCTGGAAAGTGCACAAAATGCAGGGCACACTTTGGATAGTGCCCCTGCAGAGTGCCATGGACCCTGAGCAGTGTAGACCCGGAAAGCATGTGCCACTGTGAGCTGGGGCAAGCCCAGTGTGGTCCATACACTGTGATCACTCAGCACACATGCCAGCAATATTTGTTTGCAGTGTCTCTCCCTCCCCACAACACAATTGAACAAGTGAGCCTAAACAAGTGACCACCTTCGCCCCTTTGAGGCAGGGTGAAAATTAGACACTGAAGAGACTTGCAAACAGAGGAATCCAAAATAAACGAAGAGGGAACTGCTCTGGAAGTGACAGGTGCAACAGATTAAAACTCTATAGTTAACATTGACTAAGCATTGGAGGGGGCCTATAGACCTTAAGAACAAGTAAAAGCTGGAACAAGGAACTATCTGAAACTGAACTGACCCTACAATGCCCACAACAGCTCCAGAGAAATTCCAAGATATAAATTTACTATTATCACATTTTAATTTTTTAAATTTAAGTTCTTTATTATTCTTTTAATTTTCATGTTTATAACCTACTCAGTTCAGTCAGTCAGGTCCGACTCTTTGTGACCCCATGAACCGCAGCACACCAGGCCTCCCTGTCCATCACCAACACCCAGAGTCCACCCAAACCCATGTCCAGTGAGTCAGTGATGCCATCCAACCATCTCATCCTCTGTCATCCCCTTCTCCTCCTGCCCTCAGTCTTTCCCAGCACCAGGGTCTTTTCAAATGAGTCAGCTCTTCACATCAGGTGGCCAAAGTATTGGAGTTTCAGCTTCAACATCAGTCCTTCCAATGAACACCCAGGACTGATCTTCTTTAGGACGGACTGGTTGGATCTCCTTGCAGTCCAAGGGACGCTCAAGAGTCTTCTCCAACACCACAGATAAAAACATCAATTCTTTGGTGCTCAGCTTTCTTTATAGTCCAACTCTCACATCCATACATGACCACTGGAAAAACCATAGCCTTGACTAGATGGACCTTTGTCGACAAAGTAATGTCTCTGCTTTTGAATATACTGTCTAGGTTGATCATAACTTTCCTTCCAAGGAGTAAGCATCTCTTAATTTCATGGCTACAATCACCATCTGCAGTGATTTGGGAGCCCATAAAAATAAAGTCAGCCACTGTTTCCACTGTTTCCCCATCTATTTGCCATGAAGTGATGGGACCAGATGCCATGATCTTAGTTTTCTGAATGTTGAGCTTTAAGCCAACTTTTTCACTCTCCTCTCTCACTTTCATCAAGAGGCTCTTTAGTTCTTCCTCACTTTCTGCCATAAGGATGGTGTCATTTGGATATCTGAGGTTATTGATATTTTTCCCAGCAATCTTGATTCCAGCTTGTGCTTCCTCCAGCCCAGAGTTTCTCATGATGTACTCTGCATATAAGTTAAATAAGCAGGGTGACAATATACAGCCTTGATGTACTCCTTTTCCTATTTGGAACCAGTAATTAAATTAACAAAGATCAAACACAAAGAACAAATATTAAAAGCAGCAAGGGAAAAACAACAAATAACACACAAGGGGATTCCCATAAGGATAACAGCTGATCTTTCAATAGAAACTCTTCAGGCCAGAAAGGAAAGGTGGACATACTTAAAGTGATGAAGGAGAAAAACCTACAACCCAGATTACTATACCAAGCAAGAATCTCACTCAAATATGAAAGAGAAATCAAAAGCTTTACAAACAAGCAAAAGCTTAGGGAATTCAGCACCACCAAACCAGCTCTTCAACAAATGCTAAAGAATCTTCTCTAGACAGGAAACACAGAAAAGGTTTATAAACTCTAACCCAAAACAACAAAGTAAATGGCAACAGGATCATACTTATCAATAATTACCTTAAATATAAATGGGTTGAATGCCCCAACCAAAAGACAAAGATTGGCTGAATGGATACAAAAACAAAACTCCTATATATGCTGTCTACATGAGACCCACCTCAAACCAAGGACCACGTACAGACTGAAAGTGAAGGGCTGGAAAAAGATATTTCATGCAAATGGAGACCAAAAGAAAGTAGGAGTAGCAATACTCATATCAGATAAAATACACTTTGAAATAAAGGCCATGAAAATAGACAAAGGACACTATATAATGATCAAAGGATCAATCCAAGAAGAAGATATAACAATTATCAATATATATACACCCAACATAGGAGCACCTCAATACATAAGGCAAATGCTAACAAGTATGAAAGGGGAAATTAATAGTAACACAATAATAGTGTGAGACTTTAATACCGTACTCACACCTATGGATAGATCAATCAAACAGAAAATTAGCAAGGAGAAACAAACTTTAAATGATAAAATGGACCTGTTAGACCTAATTGATGTCTATAGGACATTTCACCCCCAAACAATGAATTTCACCTTTTTCTCAAGTGCACAGGGAACATTCTCTAGTATAGATCACATCCTGGGCCATAAATCTAGCCTTGGTAAATTCAAAAAAAATTGAAATAATTTCAAGCATCTTTTCTGATCACAATGAAGTAAGATTAGGTGTCAACTACAAAGGAAAAAACTTAAAAATACAAACATATGGAGGTTAAACAACATGCTTCTGAATAACCAACAAATCATGGAAAAAATAAAAAAGGAAATCAAAGTATGCATAGAAACAAATGAAAATGAAAACACCACAACCCAAAACCTATGGGATTCAGTAAAAGCAGTGCTAAGGGGAAGGTTCATAGCAATACAAGCTTACCTCAAGAAACAAGAGAAAAATCAACTAAATAACCTAACTTTACAAATAAAGCAACTAGAAAAAGAAGAAATGAAGAACCCCAGGGTTAACAGAAGGAAAGAAATTATAAAAATCAGAGCAGAAACAAATGAAAAAGAAACAAAGGAGACTATAGCAAACATCAACAAAAGTAAAACCTGGTTCTTTGAGAAGATAAATAGACAAACCATTAGCCAGACTCATCAAGAAAAAAAGGGAGAAGAATCAAATCGACCAAATTAGAAATGAACATGGAGAAATCACAACAGACAACACAGAAATACAAAGGATCATAGAGACTACTATCAGCAACTATATGCCAATAAAATAGACAATTTGGAAGAAATGGACAAATTCTTAGAAAAGTATAACCTTTCGAAATTGAACCAGGAAGAAATAGAAAATCTTAAGAGACCCATCACAAGCACGGAAATCAAAACCATAATCAAAAATCTTCCAACAAACAAAACCCCAGGACCAAATGGCTTCATGGGTGAATTCCACCAAAATTTAGAGCAGAGCTAACACTTATCCTACTGAAACTCTTCCAGAAAATTACAGAGGAAGGTAAACTCCCAAACTCATTCTATGAGGCCACCATCACCCTAATACCTAAACCAGACAAAGATACCACAAAAAAAGAAAACTACAGGCCAATATCACTAATGAACATAGATGGAAAAATCCCCAACAAGGTCTAGCAAATAGAATCCAACAACATAGTAAAAAGATCATACATCATGACCAAGTGGGCTTTCTCCCAGGGATGAAAAGATTCTTCAATATTCACAAAGCAATCAATGTGATACACCACATAAACAAATTGAAAGATAAAAGCCATATGATTATCTCAATAGATGCAGAGAAAGCCTTTAATAAAATTCAACATCTACTTATGATAAAAACTCTCCAGAAAGCGGGAATAGAAGGAACACACCTCAACATAATAAAAGCCATATATGATAAACCCCCAGCAAACATCCTCAATGGTGAAAAATTGAAAGCTTTTCCCCTAAAGTCAGGAACAAGACAAGGGTGCCCACTCTCAACACTACTATTCAAAATAGTTTTGGAAGTTTTAGCCACAGCAATCAGAGAATAAAAAGAAATAAAAGGAATCCAGATTGGAAAAGAAGAAGTAAAACTCTTACTATTTGCAGATTACATGATCCTCTACATAGAAAACACTAAAGACTCCACCAGAAAATTACTAGAGCTAATGCATGAATATAGTAAAGTTTCAGGAAATAAAATTAATACACAGAAATCCCTTGCATTCCTATACACTAACAATGAGTAAGCAGAAAGAGAAATTAAGGAAACAATCCCATTCATCACTGCAACAAAAAGAATAAAATACTTAGGAATAAATCTATCAAAAGAAACAAAAGAGCTATATATAGAAAACATTAAAACACTGGTGAAAGAAATCAAAGAGGACACAAATAGATGGAGAAATATACCATGTCCATGGATCAGAAGAATCAGTATAGTGAAAATGAGTATACTACCCAAAGCAATCTATAGATTCAATGCAATCCCTATCAAGCTACCAATGGTCTTTTTCAGAGAACTAGAACAAATAATTTCACAGTTTGTATGGAAATACAAAAAACCTCAAATAGCCAAAGCAATCTTGAGAAAGAAGAATGGAACTGGAGGAATCAACCTGCCTAACTTCAGACTATACTACAAAGCTACAGTCATCAAGACAGTATGGTACTGGCACAAAGACAGAAATATAGATCAGTGGAACAAAATAGAAAGCCCAGAGATAAACCACGCACCTATGTACACCTTATCTTTGACAAAGGAGGCAAAAATATAGAATGGAGAAACAACAATCTCTTTAACAAGTGGTGCTTGGAAATCTGGTCAACCACTTGTAAAAGAATGAAAATGGAACACTTTCTAACACCATACACAGACACTGGAAAAAACTCAAAATGGATTAAAGATCTAAATATAAGACCAGAAACTATAAAACTCCTAGAGGAAAACATAAGCAAAACACTCTCTGACATAAATTGCAAGCTCCTCTATGACCCACCTCCCAGAGTAATGGAAATAAAAACAAAAGTAAACAAAAGGGACCTAATTAAACTTAAATACTTTTTGCACAATGAAGGAAACTATAAGCAAGGTAAAAAGACAGCGTTCAGAATGGGAGAAAATAATAGCAAACAAAGCAACTGACAAAGAATTAACTTCAAAAATATACAAGTGACTCCTGCAGCTCAATTCTAGAAAAATAAACGACCCAATCAAAAACTGGGCCAAAGAACTAAACAGACATTTCTCCAAAGAAGACATACAGATGGCTAACAAACACATGAAAAGATGCTCAACATCACTCATTATCAGATAAATGCAATTCAAAACCACAATGAGGTAGCATCTCACACCGGTCAGAATGGCTGGCATCAAAATTTCTACAAACAATAAATACTTGAGAGGGTGCAGAGAAAAGGGAACCCTCTTACACTGTTGGTGGGAATGCAAACTAGTACAGCCACTATGGAGAACAGTGTGGAGATTCCATAAAAAAACTGGAAATAGAACTGCCATATGACCCAGCATACACACCGAGGAAACCAGAACTGAAAGAGACATGTGTACCCAAATGTTCATCGCAGCACTGTTTACAATAGCTAGGACATGGAAGCAACCTAGATGTCCATGAGCAGATGAATGGATAAGAAAGCTGTGGTACATATACACAATGGAATATTACTCAGCTATTAAAAAGAATGCATTTGAATCAGTTCTAATGAGATGGATGAAACTGGAGCCTATTATACAGAGTGAAGTAAGTCAGAAAGAAAAACACCAATACAGTGTATTAATGCATATATATGGAATTTAGAAAGATGGTAACAACAATCCTATATGCAAGACAGCAAAAGAGACACAGATATAAAGAACAGACTTTTGGACTTTGTGGGAGGAGAGGGTGGGATGTTTTGAGAGAATAGCACTGAAACATGTATATTACCATATGTGAAATAGACAACCAGTGCAAGTTCGATACATGAAACAGGGCACTCAAAGCTGTTGCACTGGGACAAGCCAGAAGAATGAGATGGGGAGAGAGGTGGGAAGGGGTTTTAGGATGGGGGAAACATGTACATCCATGGCTGATTCATGTCAGTGTATGGCAAAAACCATCATAATATTGTAAAGTAATTAGCCACCAATTGATTTTCTCCAAGATGGCAAAGTAGAAGGACGTGCGCTCATCTTCTCATGCAAGAACTCCAAAATTACAACTCCCTGCTGAGGAACCATAGTCAAGAGATACCTGGAGTAACAGGCAAATTTGGCCTTGGAGAACAAAATGAAGCAGGTCAAAGGCTAACAGAGTTTTGCCAAGAGAACAGACTGGCCATGGCAAACACCCTCTTCCAACAACACAAGTGAAGACTGTAAACATTGACTTCACCAGATGGTCAATATCAAAATCAGATTGATTACATTCTTTGCAGCCAAAGATGGAAAAGCTCTATACAGTCAGCAATAACAATACTGGGAGCTGACTGTGGCTCAGAACATATATCACTTATTGCCAAACTCAGACTTAAACTGGAGAAAGTAGGGAAAACCCCTAGACCATTTAGGTATGACATAAATCAAATCCCTTACAATTATACAGTGGAAGTGACTAATATATTCAAGGGATTAGATCTGATAGACATAGTGCCTGAAGAACTATGGATGGAGGTTTGTGACATTGTACAGGAGGCAGTGATCAAGACCATCCCCAAGAAAAAGAAATGTAAAAAGGGGAAATGGTTGTCTGAGGAGGTCTTACAAATAGCTGAAAAAATAAGAGAAGTGAAAGGCAAAGGAGAAAAGGAAAGATATACCCATTTGAATGCAGAGTTCCAAAAAATAGCAAGGAGAGATAAGAAAGCCTTCCTCAGTGATCAATGCAAACAAATAGAGGAAAACAATAGAATGGAAAAGACTAGCAATCTCTTCAAGAAAATTAGAGATACCAAGGGAACATTTCATGCAAAAATGGGCACAATAAAGGACAGAAATGGTATGGACCTAACAGAAGCAAAAGATATGAAGAAGAGGTAGCAAAAATACACAGAAGAAGTATACAAAAAATCTTCATGACCCAGATAACCACGATGGTGTGATCACTCACCTAGAGCCAGACATCCTGGAATGCGAAGTCAAGCAATCCTTAGGAAGCATCACTATGAACAAAGCTAGTGGAGGTGATGGAATTCCAATTGAGCCATTTTCAAATCCTAAAAGATGATGACGTGAAAGTGCTGCACTCAATATGCCAGCAAATTTGGAAAACTCAGCAGTGGCCACAGGATGGGAAAAGGTCAGTTTTCATTCCAATCCCAAAGAAAGGCAATGACAAAGAATGCTCAAGCTACTGGACAATAGCACTCATCTCACACACTAGCAAAGTAATACTCAAAATTGTCCAAGCTAGGCTTCAACAGTACGTGAACCATGAACCTCCAGATGTTCAATCTGGATTTAGAAAAGGCAGAGGAACCAGAAACCAAATTGCCAACATCCACTGGATCATTGAAAAAGCAAGAGAGTTCCAGAAAAACATCTACTTCTGCTTTAATGACTATTGCAAAACCTTTGACTGTGTGGATCACAACAAACTGTGGAAAATTCTGAAAGAGATGGAAATACCAGACCACCTGAACTGCCTCCTGAGAAATCTGTATGCAGGTCAAGAAGCAATAGTTAGAACTGGTCATGGAACAACAGACTGGTTCCAAACCTGGAAAGGAGTACATCAAGGCTGTATATTTTCACCCTGCTTATTTAACTTCTATGCAGAGTACATCATGAGAAACACTGGGCTGGAAGAAGCACAAGCTGGAATCAAGATTGCTGGGAGAAATATCAATAACTTCAGATATGCAGATGACACCACCCTTATGGCATAAAGTGAGGAAAAACTGAAGAACCTCTTGATGAAAGTGAAAGAGGAGAGTGAAAAAGTTGGCTTAAAGGTCCACATTTAGAAAACTAAGATCATGGCATCCAGTCCCATCACTTCATGGCAAATAGATGGAGAAACAGTGGAAACACTGACAGACTTTACTTTTGGGGGGCTCCAAAATCAGTGCAGATGGTGACTGCTGCCATGAAATTAAAAGACACTTACTCCTTGGAAGGAAAGTTATGACCAACCTAGAGAGCATATTAAAAAGCAGAGACATTACTTTGCCAACAAAGGTCCATCTAGTCAAATCTATGGTTTTTCCACTAGTCATGTATGGATGTAAGTGTTGGACTATAAAGATAGTTGAGTGCCGAAGAATTGATGCTTTTGAACTGTGGCATTGGAGAAGATTCTTGAGAGTCCCTTGGACTGCAAGAAGATCAAAGCAGTCAATACTAAAGGAAATCAGTCCTGAATATTCATTGGAAAGACTGATACTGATGCTGAAACTCCAATACTTTGGCTACCAGATGTGAAGAACTGACTCATTGGAATAAACCCTGACACTGTGAAATATTGAAGGCAGGAGGAGAAGGGGATGACAGAAGATGAGATGGTTGGATGACCTCACCGACTCAATGAACATGAGTTTGAGCAAGCTCTGGGAGATGGTGACAGTAGGGAAGCCTGGCATGCTGCAATCCACTGGGTCACAAAAAGTCAGATATGACTGACTGAACTGAACTAGCCTCCAATTAAAATAAATTAATCAATTTTTTAAAAATTGGACAGAAGATCCGATTAGACATGTTTGCAAAGAACACATACACATGGCCAAGAGTTACATGAAAATATTCTCAGTATTGTTAATCACCCGGGAAATGCAAAGATATAGCACCTCACACCTCTCAGAATGGCTGTTATGAAAAAGACAAGATATAACAAGTGTTGGTGAGGATGTGGAGAAAAGTGAGCATTCATACACTGTTGATGAAAATAAAAGTTGGTACAACCACTATGGAAAACAGTATAGAGGTTTCTTTAAAAATTAAAATAGAGCTACTATGTAATTTAGCAATTCTATTTCTGTGTATTTATCCAAAGAAAATGAAAACACTAATTTGAAAAGAAATATGCACTCTCATGTTCATTGCAGCATTATTTATATTAGCTAATATATGGGAACAACCTAAGTGTTTACTGATGGATAAATGGATTAGGAAATTGTGGTATATATAATATTCCATTTTATATATGTATATAAAGCCATAAAGAAAATAATGAAATGCTGCCATTTACCACAACATGGATGGATATTGAGGACGTTATGATAAGTGAAGTAAGCCAGACAAAGGCAAATAGTGTATAATTTCTCTAATATGTGAAATCTAAAATTAAAAAAAAAAACAAAGTCATAGATACAAAGAACAGATTTGTGGTTGTGAGGGGGTGAGAGAAATGAGTGACCTGTTTTTTTTTTTGTTTGCTTGTTTAAGTAAATTGAATATTTGTAATGATATTTGTAATGAATATTTGTAATGATTTACAACATAAAAAGAGAGTGAAAAAGTTGGCTTAAAGCTCAACATTCAGAAAATGAAGATCATGGCATCCGGTCCCATTACTTCATGGCAAATAGATGGGGAAACAGAGGCAGACTTTACTTTTTTGGTCTCCAAAATCACTGCAGATGGTGACTGCAGCTATGAAATTAAAAGATGCTTGCTCCTCGGAAGAAAAGCTATGACCAACCTAGACAGCATATTAAAAAGCAGAGACATTACTTTGCCAATAAAAGTCCGTCTAGTCAAGGCTATGGTTTTTCCAGTAGTCATGTATAGATGTGGCAGTTGGACCATAAAGAAAGCTGAACATTGAAGAATTGATGCTTTTGAACTGTGGTGTTGGAGAAAACTCTTGAGAGTCCCTTGGGCTGCAAAGAGATCCAACCACTTCATCCTAAAGGAGACCGGTCCTGAGTGTTCATTGGAAGGACTGATGCTGAGGCTCAAACTCCAATACTTTGGCCACCTGATGCAAAAAGCGGACTCATTTGAAAAGACCCTGATTCTGGGAAAGATTGAAGGCAGGAGGAGAAGGGGCCGACAGAGGATGAGATGGTTGGATGGCATAACCGACTCAATGGAGATGAGTTTGGGTAAACTCTGTGAGCTGGTGATGGACAGCGAGGCCTGGGGTGCTGCAGTCCATGGGGTTGCAAAGAGTCAGACACGACTTAGTGACTGAACTGAACTGAACTGAACTGAACATCATAAAAGAATCAGAATCATAAAACAAGATACTATTTTGAGAAATCAGGCAGGGATCATAAAGAACCAAGTGGAAACTTTAAAACTGAAAAAGATATCCTTTAAAATGAAAAGTTTATGACTAAATTAAACAACAGATTTGATAGAATCAAAAACAGAATTAGCAAACTGAAAGATAAATCTAAAGACATAATCCAGAAGGACACATGAATGGAAAATATTAGAGAGACTAAAGAGAGGTTAGAATGAAGAGATTTTAAATCATGTGTAGTGACAGTTCCCAGAAAATAGATTGAATGAGAGAAAAGTAATATTCAGAGAACATATGTATGTGTCTTAAAACCAATGTAAAGAAAAACCAATGAAGAAAATGAGATGGTTCTTTACTAACAGTTTCTTGACTCCCTTTTCTAGCACAGTAAATAATATCACTATACACTGAATAATTACTGTTATTCTTTCCTATATTGTATATTATAGTTTTCTCTTGTGTCCATAAAAAATGTCTATCAGTCAATGAGAAAAAAACCAACCTAGTTTAAAACTGTGCAAAAAAAAATGAAGAGTTTACAGAAAGCTGTTTAATACAACAAACATAAAGCCAAGATTAATAGGTTCAATAATACATTGCATTGACAAAAATGTGTGGAAAAAGCACCCACATATATTATTGGTGGAGGTATAAAGTTTTTGAAGTCTCATTTCATTTTGTCCAGCAGCTCTAGTTTAATTAATTATCTTTCAGATATACTTACATGTTTTTTCAAAGATTTATGCACAAAGATTTATTGCACATTGTTGCAGTAGCAAAAGACTGAAAGCAATCTAAATGTTCATTAATAGGGAACTGATTCATCATTGTGCATTCATACTATGAAATACCATACAGTCATTAAACAAAGAATAAGCTATCTCTATGTCATTTGATGCAGTGGATTAAAACTTGTAGACATTGAAAACAAACTTATGGTCACCAAGGGAGAAAGCAGAATTGGGGAGGGATAAATTAGGAGGTTGGGATTAACGTATGTGTGTGTGTTCCGTCAGCCATTCAGTCATGTCCAATTCTTTGTGACCCCATGGACTGTAGCCCGCCAGGCTCCTCTGTCATGGGATCTCCAGACAAGAATACTGGAGTGGGTTGCCATTTCCTCCTCCAGAAGATCTTCCTGACCCAGGGATTGAACCCTTTTCTCCTCATCTACTGCATTGGCAGGCAGATTCTTTACCACTGAGCCAACTGGGAAGCCCGGTCACCAGTAACTATAGTTTTAACATATACACACTCCTGCAATGCAGGAGACCTGGGTTGGATCCCTGGGCCAGGAAGACCCCCTGGAGAAGGAAATGAAAACCCACTCCTGTATTCTTGCCTAGGAAATCTCATGGACAGAGGAGCCTGGTGGGTTACTGTCCACAGGGTCGTAAGAGTCGGATATGACTTAGCTACTAAACCACTACCACCACCACCATATATAAAATAGATAAGCTCTCTCTCTCTCTCTCTCTCTCTATATATATATATATATATATATATATATGTATGTATATATATATCTCACTTGCTCAGTTGCTTCGGTCATGTCTGACTCTTTGCAACCCTATGGACTGTAGCCCGCCAGGCTCCTCTGTCCATGGGATTCTCCAGGCAAGAATACTGCAATGGGTTGCCATGCCCTCCTCCAGGGGATCTTCATGGCCCAGGGATCCAACCCACGTTTCTTATATCTCCTGCACTGACGGAGGTTCTTTACCACTAGTGCTACTGGGGAAGCCTATATATATATAAAATAGACCTACTGTATGGCACAGGGAACTAACTATACTCAATATATTTTAATATCCTATAAGGGAAGAGAATTTGAAAAAGGATACATGCACACATATGCATATGTATGCATGGATGCTAGGTCACTTCAGTCATGTGTGACTCTTTCCCACCTTATGAACTGTAGCCTGCCAGGCTCCTCTGTCCATGGGATTCTCCAGGCAAGAATACTGGAGTGGGTAGCCATTGCCTTCTCCAGGGGATCTTCCTGACCCAGGGATTGAACCAGTGTCTCATTATGTCTCCTGCATTAGCAGGCAGGTTCTTTACACTAGCTTCACCTTGGAAGCCCATATATATATATACATATGTATGTATGTATAACTGTATATGTATATACATGTATAACTGAATTGTTATGCTTGATGTACACTTGAATCTAATATGAGATTGATATTATAAATCAATTATTCTTCAATTTAAAAAAGAAAACATTATTCAAAAATTCTTGTCAGTCCAATCAAAAGGGTCAAAGTCTGTGCCACCATCCCTTGAAGTTCGCTGGGGCTTTGAAACTTCTTAAATGAGTAGAATACAGCAGAAATGATGGTGTGGGACTTCCAAGGCTAGGTTAGAAATATCATACAGCTTCTACCAGTTTCTTTTAGGGCAATTGCTCTAGCAGCATTTAGTTGCCATGCATGTAATCTGGCTACCATGAAGCCACAGTAATGGGTGGAGGGGGAACAGAGGGAAGAAAAGGGTAGGGGAGAGAGAAACAGAGAGAGGCAGAGAGACAAAGAGGGAGGGGGATATGGCTGAGGAGGAATTGGCCCTTGTCTCCAGAGCCAGACGTATTAAGTGATGAAGCCTGTGGCTTATGAAACTATTCCACCTCAAATTACCATCTGATTATAGCCACATGGGGATCCTGAGTGAGAATTCTACATGAGCCCAGTCAACCCCAGATTGACTGTCAAAATAAATGACCATTGTTGTTTTAAGTCATTCTTCTGAGACTTTTTATTGTGCCTGAAGCAATAACTGGAATAGCTGATAGAGATCATTCTCTAAAATATACTTTTAAGTGGAAAAAGTAAGGTATAGAACAATATTTACAGTGAAATATTTTTTAAATTTTTCAAAGGCAGAGTAATACTCCATTGTATATATGTACCACAGCTTTCTTATCCATTCATCTGCTGATGGACATCTAGGTTGCTTCCATGTCCTGGCTATTATAAATAGTGCTGCAATGAACATTGGGGTACATGTGTCTCTTTCAATTCTGGTTTCATCAGTGTGTATGCCCAGCAGTGGGATTGCTGGGTCATAAGGCAGTTCTATTTCCAGTTTTTTAAGGAATCTCCACACTGTTCTCCATAGTGGCTGTACTAGTTTGCATTCCCACCAACAATGGAGTATTACTCAGCCATTAAAAAGAATGCATTTGAATCAGTTCTAATGAGGTGGATGAAACTGGAACCTATTATACAGAGTGAAGTAAGCCAGAAAGAAAAACACCAATACAGTATACTAACGCATATATATGGAATTTAGAAAGATGGTAACAATAACCCTGTGTACGAGACAGCAAAAGAGACACTGATGTATAGAACAGTCTTTTGGACTCTGTGGGAGAGGGAGAGGGTGGGATGATTTGGGAGAATGGCATTGAAACATGTGTAATATCATATATGAAACGAGTCACTAGTCCAGGTTCGATGCATGATACTGGATGCTTGGGGCAGGTGAACTGGGACGACCCAGAGGGATGGTATGGGGAGGGAGGAGGGAGGAGGGAGGAGGGTTCAGAATGGGGAACACGTGTATTCCTGTGGCGGATTCATGTTGATATATGGCAAAACCAATACAATATTGTAAAGTTAAAAAATAAAATAAATTTTTTTTAAAAAGAAAATTTTTTTAAATTAAAAAAAAAGAATTACAGTGAAAAAAAATTTTTTTTCAAAGTCATGTTTTAATGTATTATAACATGGAAGGAAGAATAAAAATGGGTAAGAGTAGTTGCTCCTTCAGAGGAAAACTGGAGGACAGGAGATAGTGGATGAGAGGAAAATTTTTCCCTGTGTATCAATTGTGTGCGTCTGTGCTAAGTCCCTTTAGCCGTGTTTGACTCTGTGTGACCCCATGGACTGTAGCCCGCCAGGCTCCTCTGTCCATGGGATTCTCCAGGCAAGAATACTGGAGTGGGTTGCCGTGCCCTCCTCCAGGGGATCTTCCCGATCCAGGGACCGAACTTGCACTCTTATGTCCCCTGCATTGGCAGGCAGGTTCTTTACCACTAGCGCCACCTAGGAAGCCCTGTATATCGATTACTACCATTTAAAAATGTTTTATCATATGTGTGATATTTTAAAGAATTAAAAAAATTTACCCTGTATCATTTATGAAGCAGAGATAGGATTTGTTTAGAATTCTGTTTAGAATACTTCCTTCTGGTTAGTAATGCCAGTCCCAGGGAATCTTTCTATGGCTCCTAAAATAACACTATTTATACTAACAATTAGAACTAGATGGGCTGATTCTTTTCTTAAAAAACAACCTTATATAGATATAATATACATATTTAGACACAACTCAACTATTTAAATTGTACAATTAAATGATTTTTGCTATATTAACAGAGTTGTGCCATTGTGACCACAATCAATTTTAGAATATTTTCATCATCTTCCCCAAAATCTTCGTACCAATCAGTAGTTACTCTTGATTCTCCTCTCTTCCAGCCCCTGGCAACCACTGTTTTATATTTTGTCTCCATGCATGCTGCGTCGCATCAGTCATGTCCAACTCTTTCTGACCCCATGGAATGTAGCCCACCAAGCTCCTCTGTCTATGGGATTCTCCAGGCAAGAATGCTGCAGTGGGTTGCCATGCCTTCCTCCAGGGCATGGCAAGGAGGAGTCTCTTATGTCTCCTGCATTGGTAAGTGGGTTCTTTACCATTAGTGCCACCTGGGAAGCCCCTTGTCTCCATGGGTTTGCCCATTCTGGACATTGCCTAAAAATGGGATCATAGAGTATATGATCTTTTGTGACTGGATTCTTTCTCCTGGCACAATGAAATCAAGATTCATTCCTGTTGTAGCATGTATCAGTATTTGATCCCTCTTATAGCTGAATAATATTCCTTCTTTTGGACATACCACATGTATTCGCTCATTCCTTGATGGATAGTTGGATAGTTTCATCTTTTTGGCTATAGAAGATAATATGAAACATAATGCACAACTTTTTGTGTGGACATATATTTTTATTTTTCTTGGGTATATACTTAGGAGTGAACATCTTTGGTCATATGGTGATTCTATGTTAAACTTTTTGAGGAACTGTTTATTTTAAGGGTTTCCCTGGTGGCTCAGTTGGTAAAGAATCCACCTGCAATCCAGGAGACCTGGGTTCGATCCCTGGGTTGAGAAGATCCCCTGGAGGAGGGCATGGCAACCCACTCTGGTATTCTTGCCTGGAGAATCCCCATGGACAGAGGAGCCTGGCAGACCATAGTCCATGGGGTCGCAAAGAGTCAGACACAACTGAGCAACTAAGCATACACCATCTTACATTCCCACCAGCAGTTTATGAAGTTTCCAATTTCTCCACATCCTTGCCAATAAACTGATTCTTAGAAGAAGTGACAAGAGCATAGATACAGGGGAAAGTTATGAGGAAAAAACGTGGTGAGGGAATCAGAACAGAAACAGAAAACAGACAAAAGAGGGTTGAAAGGCTGGTGATCTCAAAGAAACCAAGGCTTCAGGAAGTTTAGACATTAAGCTTGTCTGAGTTCAAAATCCCTGATCTTACAACTATTCTATTTCTATGTGAGAAACAAATGATGAAAATGAGGGGAAAGTTAGATTAAATAAAGAAGATAGGAAAACACTTATTGAGATAATTCTTTTTCTATTGAAGCTGAAATAACAAAGTCCCAATTTGGGCACTGGACATGCAAAGTCATGTCTGATCCTTGAAGAAAGGATAGTTCATTTTTTATCCTAGATTGAAGCTATGCTCTCCCATCTGCCACCATCTTGCCATTATGACCTCTGTGTGTGCTCAGTCATGTCCAACTCTTTACAACACTATCTATCCCCTCTACTCAGGTACAATGGAATAACAACATCTCATCCAGGGTTCTTCCTCTCCATATTTGGGGTTCCCCACTCATTTGTGCTCCATGCTGTAAAAGATGCCTTAATTATATTCCTGGAGCTGGAGACGAGAGCATTAGAGGCTAATGGTGTTGTTAGTTATTACAAATGGCGTTTTTGATTTGTGAGTAAGGAAGTGAAAGTTATATCCTTCACATATGAAGAATTTTAATTCTAATACTCACTGTGTCTTGGAATGCAAGTTGCAAAGCTTTGCCAAAATTTCTCCTGTTAGTGGCCAGTATTGTTGTTGCTCCCTATTTTTTCAACTGTATAAATGAAAACTACTGCCTGGCATTTTCCTTAGATGGAATTTTTACTAATAATGGAAATTTTTTCACAAATACCTTTTATGTACATTATCTTATTGAGTTCTCACAATAGTGCAGATAGGAAGAAACTGTGATTACCTTTAGGTCATACACGAGGAAACTGAGGCTATGTTTCTTTGGGCTGAATCAGAGGTTCAAGTTAAAAATATGTAAATATTGTTGGATAAACATAAGAACTCCCTGCTCTCAAGAGAATACCTACTGGAGGTGAATGGAGGGGAGGATGGATAGGTGTAGGGTTTTAATGCTGGCAATTATCAAGTAGAAAGGGAGACAGCCATCTATCCAGATGGTTTAGACTAATGATTCCCAACATGTTCCATGTTATGACACACTAATTTTGTCTAATTTTACTAATTCCCCAAAGCAATATGTGGGTTCTTAAAAGTAATTAAAGTGGAATTAAATATTATGTTAATTAAACATGCCTTTAAATGAATTTTGAATGATGTAAATTGGTTTTACCCCTTGGGATGACTCCAAATTGCCTCTACTAATTTTGTGACAACTCTGAGTAGGAACAAAGCTAGAGGACCAAACCAGAATATCATCAGATCCCTGAGCTTGTGCCTTAGGAGGTTTATCCCAGATGCTTTTGGGGAACTATGGAAGGAAACTAATGTTACAGCAAAGTTCATTCTCCTAGAACTGATTGATCCTCCAGAGTTACCTTTATCTTAACCTTCTCTTGGGCTAATGACCCTCCTCTATGCTCTCCCTATAGTAGCAAAACTGGCTGGCCATCTTCACTGGGGTGAGTCTCCTTTTATCTCTCTGTTCTGCTTAGATTTCTCTGCTCATTGTGCCCATGGCCAGTATCCTGTCTAACTTGTTTTCCAAGCACCGCAGACCATGAACTCCACTACTGATGATGTATTTTGTGATATTCCTCCTTTGATGAAGCTGCCATGTTTTTTTCCTTATCCTCTGTGACTGTGAAGCCTTTAACTCCCTCTACACTGCATTCACAAACATTCATCATCCTCACCTCACCGTCAGAAGCCTCTCAGTTCCAGGGCAAACACAAGTCCTTCATGCCCCGGCCTCCTACTGACTGCTCTCAGCCTCAGTTATGGAATCATGGCGTTCACCTGCTTTTCTCCCTCTGTCCTTGGGATGGACACTCACTGGGATGACACAGGCTGGCTTCAGTGTTCTACACCAAAGTAATATGCCCGTTCAACTCCAAAACCTGAGGGAAAATGTCTGGTAAAATCTTTTAGAACATCAGCTTTTTCTCTTTTCCACTGGTTCAAACGAAAGTATCATTTAAAGTCTTTGTGCTCACATGAGATTTTATCATAGAATATAATTCTTCTTTCAAGTAACTTCATTTAACCAAGGCTCATGGCTTCCCAGGTGACGCAGTGGTAAAAGAATCTGCCTATCAGTGCATGTGACATAAGAGACACGGGTTAGATCTCTGGGTTGGTAAGATCCCCTGGAGTAGGAAGTGGCAACCCATTTCAGTATTCTTGCTTGGAGAGTTCCATGGTCTTAGGAGCCTGGTGGGCTATAGTCTAAGGGGCTGCAAAGAGTCGGACACGACTGTTCACAACATAGCACTCATGAATTTAACAAAATGCAGTCACATTCCAAACTGTGTGTTTCATCTTTTGCTTTGAGCACATTGATAGAAGCTATATGTTCTTCTTATCAACCTTTTCAAAGGTCTTTGTTAACCATTTAGTCCTGAGAGTTCATCCATACAGTGGGTATTATGAAACCATTAAACTCAAGAGGAACAACGCTTATTGACTTGCATATTTTTCTAATGTATTTCAAGTGAAAAGAACATGGCACAAAATAATATCACATCATTATTCTACTAGAAATACATTTATAGACACACATGTATGCATGCATTTAAAAGTATGGAACACATGTATACCTGTGGTGGATTCATTTCAATAAAAATAAATAAATAAATAAAAGTATAACACAAAAAAGACATATAACAAAGTACTGGCAATT
Organism: Bubalus kerabau; assembly: GCF_029407905.1. Lineage (NCBI taxonomy): Eukaryota > Metazoa > Chordata > Mammalia > Artiodactyla > Bovidae > Bubalus > Bubalus kerabau. The sequence goes on from NC_073647.1 coordinate 19,345,164, forward strand.
GTCTCTAGGTGCTGAGTCATAGTCATCTTATTTCTCTGTATTTTCCACTTTCTCAATAATGAGCACGCCATTCTCTTATAATCAGGAAAAAAGTAATTTTAGATAATTCAATTAGTTATCAGGGTCAATCAGCATGTGTGGAAAAGGTGGCAGTTCTTACTGAAGAGAAATTAACACCTTTATTGTTGTTTTGAATTGAGGCTACATTTTTTAGGTAGGAACAAATCTCTAAAATTAAAATGTGAATTAGTGGGAACTTCCTGAGTTTGAAATAGTCATTTCACATACCCCCTTTCAAGAAAAACATCAAGTAAAATCCATTTCTGCTTGATTTTTCCTTTATGTACTTAAAACTTTTCTTCTCTGGGGCCCATATTTTATGCTCCTCAAGAGAAAGGGTTATATCCCACCTCTCTCCCCATTCTCTTCTCTATGCTTCTAATACAGCCTAGAATAAGTTTGTATACACCATGAACACTTAGAAAATATTTGTTGTTGGGCTTGCTTATTTCTGTTTTCCATTAGTCCCAGCTGAGCCATGGTCTCAGAATTCTACGAAATGGCTTCTGCCTCTTCAGAAGCCTGGTATCTGTTCCCAGTGCCCAGCTTTGGTGTTCTGAGTCACAGAACACACTTGGGCAGTGAGAGAGACCTCAGCCACGTCCAAGCTCCAGGATTTCTTCCCTTGCATGGACGGTAGATTTGCTCCAGCCGGTCCCCCTGACCCAAGGAGGCTTGAACGGGAGGCTTGAACAGGAGGCCATTCAAAATCCAGGAGGCAAGACACTTTCCTCCCTGAATGGTGAGAATTGGAATATTTCCTGCCATATCAATAAACAAGGATGTCAACATCATCACCGGATTCCAGCTCTCCAGGGCAGTCAGGAAAGAGAAGAAGACCTAGGATCAGCAGCATTAGGCTGCAGCCACTCCCTACACCTTGAGGTGCTCAGGATGTGAAAAATACAGGATACTGGCCCCAGATAACTGAGATGCATATGAAAGGAATGATTTCAGTGAGCCCAGACTCTCGCATCTTCCCATACAAAGAAAAGTGCTACATTACTTAACTTGGGATATCTGGTTTTCTTTAATTCACAAAAATACTTTTGATGTTCAGACTGTGCATGCGTGTGTGCTCAGTTGCATCTGACTCTGCGACCCCATGGGCTGTAGCCCGCAAGGCTCCTCTGTCCATGGGATTTCCCAGGCAAGAATACTGGAGCAAGTTGCCATTTCCTCCTCCAGTGGATCTTCCTGATTCAGGGACAGAACCTGGTTTTTCTGTGTCTTGTACATCAGCAGGTGGGTTCTTTACCACTGTGCCACCTGGGAAGACCCACCTGCCCTTTGTTGCAAACTTCTATATAACTTGACTCCTTCCCCCACCTCCCGGGAGCAGTTCTCTCAGGGTTACTTGAGATGCTGTCTTCTGGGCTTGAAGTCCTAAAAATTCCCACAGAATGAAACATAACTCTCAACTTTTAAGTTCTGACCATCTTTTAAGTCAACAATGAGACACCCCTGACCAGACCCTCCAGGAAATCCAAGTGGTCTGGGCCAAAAGAGTCCCTAAGATGCCCTTGGCTTGGACAGTAGCTGGGAACCACGCAGCCAGCCGCACTCTGCAGCTCAGCCTTTGGGTCTGTAGAATCTTGTCACTGGGACCCCCAGAACCACCCTCTCCCAATATCTGAGCATGTGGTCAGCTCCTGACTCAGCCTGGGGATGGGCTCTGGTTGAGCTCAATGTGACTGAGAACTCTGTCAGCAAGACCCTTCAGTCAGAGAAAGAAGCTGCTCTGAGTACTGCAATCTGGAGCCGTGCTGGGGAGGAGACCCAGCCCCCAAGTGTAGCTGCCTGCAGCCCACCCTGCCTGTGTGCAGAGTGGGGACAGAGGGCTTGGAGACAAGCTGAGAGCTCCCTGGGAAGCAAGGCTCAGGTTCTCCTGTCACTGTGAGTGGCAAGTGCAGACAGAGGTCAGTGGTTATTCTCTGATCACATCTGAGGGAATAGGAATGTTCCTGCTGGTCCAGTGGCTAAGACTTCATGCTCCCAATGCAGGGGGCCCAGGTTCTATCCCCGGTCATGGAATTTGAGCCCACATGCTGCAACTAAGAGTTTGCTGAGATGGGAACACCAGAGATTGCCTTGGATGGTCCTTTTCATTAACCCTATAATTAAGAGCCATTATTTATAAGACAACATCCTCTTCTTAAAAGCCTATTGGAAAAGCAACAAAATGAGAAGTGATGTCCCTGAAGTTGAATTTAGTAGTCTGATGTTGCAGAAAACAGTACTCAAGAACACCACACATGGAGAGTTGGAGAACTCAGGTTTATTACACCGGCGGGCCCAGAGGAGTTAATACTCCAAGCTCTGAGCCCTGAACAAAGGGATTACAGAGTTTTTATAGACAGACTATAGTGGGCAACACTAGCTGTTAATAGGCTGGTTTAAACTAAGGGGTTTCATGCACACAGGAACAGCAGTCAAGATGGGGAGGGGGATGCCTGACCTTTACATGGGCAGGCATGATTAAGCAGGTTTGCAAGGGCCAGGCAATTGCAAAGAGCAGGACAAGGAAGAGTGAATAAGCTCCAGTTCCTAGTATTGTAAGTCCCCATTTTCTGAGACTAGGTGACCTACGTGATCCAGACTTTACAAGCAGCAAGCTGAGTTACAGAGGCAGAAGGAACAGGAGATTATATAAAGTTTTAACTTTTCCTCTTCATTGAGACCCAGTGTCATATAGCCTAACACTAGCTCAAATGGGTCCTGAGTCTGCAAAAGGACTGAACTCTACCAGTGACAGCTGACTCAGCTCACTCAGTTTGTATAAATCTAGTGGAGTTTCCCTGAAGCCTGAGCAGTCACTGGAGACTAAGTCTGGTTATATGCTGTACAGACAATGGGTAAACACCATTTGGAACACAGACCTACAGCAGATCCAGAGTAAACAAAACCTGATGCTTGTATGAATATCTAAAAACTGTAGAACCCTAGTGTTAGGGGAAGCACACTAACTGAAACCGCCCACCCTGGCCAGGCACCATAGTCACCATCTGCATGAGTTGTTTTATGACAGGAGGTCCTGGTAAGGAACACGGAACTAATAAGCCCCCACCAACAGGGAGAGTTCAGGAAAGGTCAAAGAGTGACACCACGTGTCCAACCATCTCCCAGAGTCCTTCTCACTGGCATCCATCTTGGCTGAACAAGGTGTGCACCACCAGGAAAGATTCGGAGTCAGAATGATTGTCTAAAGACAACCTGGAACCTAATCCCATCATCATAAAACCCAGGACTGCAAGCAGTTCTCCTGGGTTCCTTAACCCTGCTGCTCTTGACCCAGGCACAGATTCCCAATAAAATCTCTTGCTTTGTCAGCACATGTGTCTCCTTGGACAATTCATTTCTGAGTGTTAGACAAGAGCCCACTTTCGGGCCCCTTTCTGCAACACTATGAGCAAAAAAAATAAGAATGAAAAAGTAATTAAGTGGATAACATGTCTGGGCATTATTCTATTCAATGTGCATGCATTACCTCACAGCAAACTTAAGTTATTGTCGACTAAAAAATATAGCCACAACCTGAAAGTAGAGAGTTATTTTATTTGGTGGAAATGTTTAGGACTCTGACCCAGGAGACAGCATCTCAGTATCTCTGAGAAAACTGCTCCAAGGGAGCAAGGAGGGTGAGTCAGGCTATACACAAGTTTGCAACAAAGGGAGCAGGCAATCTAAATGTCAAACATCGGTATGAAGTTAAGGAATTTAGCATTCTATGTATGAGAAGATGCAAGCCTGTGGGCTCACTGAATTCATTCCTTTCATATGCACCTCAGCTGCTGCTGCTGCTAAGTTGCTTCAGTTGTGTCCGACTCTGTGCGATCCCATAGGTGGCAGCCCACCAGGCTCCCCCGTCCCTGGGATTCTCCAGGCAAGAACACTGGAGTGGGTTGCCATTTCCTTCTCCAATGCATGAAAGTGAAAAGTGAAAGTGAAGTCGCCAGCTATCTGGGGCCAAATCCTGTTTCCTTGTTCACCTTAAAGAGTGGTAGATGGCTGGCTGCTTCTTGCATTTGCCAGGGTCCTCAGCAATCACCATTAGGGATGGCAGCATCCACTGGATTGCAGTTTGGGGAGCCCTCATTCGCATTTGGAGGCAAGAAATCGCTGATGGCTGGTGACATTTCTTGTTTATTGATATGGCAGGAGATATTTTCATTTCATGTAATCTTATTATCCTTATTTTACAGATAAGAAAATTGAGATAGAAAAGTTAAGTAACTTGTATAGGGTCAAAAAATAAGTGAGGGAGGTGGGCCTCAAAGTCTGGCAGTCTGATTCAGAGCTCGTGCTCTTTAACCACTACACTATACTGCTTCACGAAGACAAAAGAGATCCCTGTCTCTAAGCAGGACTGGCTTCATGGACATGTGATTAGTGCAGTAGTACAGGGTCCTGAGCTTAGAAGAGACTTGTACTTGCCACTGTTTAAATTTTAATAATTCAAATTTGTGCTTTGTAAGTGAAAACCAAAATGTGATAGAATAATTGACTAGGCACTTGAAGCTCGGAGTCTCAGCTAGCACACAGTCTCATCTTTGACTGCTTCTCCACCTCCCGGGAACAGATTCTCTGTCTTACTAGTGACTGCTGCAGCCCTCCACAATCAGGGATCTGGGCATGCGCCAGGGGAGGATGGGGGTCAGGTACACATGCCCTGTAACACCTCGGGGTTGAATGTGATGACAGCCAGCCATCCTGGCCCCGCTGTGGTATTACAGGGGCATATTTGGCAGATCACTCAGCCGGCCCTATTGCCCACCCAGATCCAGGCACCTAGTGCATCCTGGTGGAGAGGCTGCAATACTCTTGGTGGTCACCTGTCTACCCTGGGTTGGGGTGGCTGATCCATGGGAAGAGGATATGCCTGGGTCTACTTATTTACTCTTGACCAGGATACAATGCATCTACCCAGAAGGAAGGAAAAGGACCCAGCAGCCAGTGGGCCCCACACATGTGCACCAAATCACAGGGTGCGGTAACAGGGCACTTGTGAGAGTCTTCACTTGCCCCACAAGTATCCCAATGCCTGAAAGGAGTATGAAATTAAAAGGAAAACTTTAAATACCGTGAGAGATTGACAGACACACTCCAGTTGAAAGGAAAAAAAAACTGTATTTGAATATCTTTAATGGCAATTTTTTCTGCTTTTTGAACAAAGGATTTCACATTAACATTTTATACTGGGACTACAAATTATAAACCCAGTTCTGACTGTGAGGACTGTCTATTATTAAAGTATTTTGGTATCCCCTGAGATCTACCATTCCCCGTGTAGAAATGATGAAAGCTGATGAGGTTGTAACTGTCTCTAGTCTTGCTGGGGCTGATTAGAGGATAGGGGACACTTCTACTTGCCAAAGAAGCAGCCCATTTCATCCCAAACTCCCAGCTGTGTAAAGTATCTCACTTCATGAAAGGGATTTTGGAGGATGTGGTAATAAACAATATTCTGTGGTATGAATCAGGAGACCTGAATTCCAAATCTGCCTCTGCCACTACTAGTTAAGAAAGTTGCTCTCTCTTGGGGACACTGTTTCTTCATATATGAAAAGAGCAGTTTCAATTAACCTGGTGTTTTCAAACTATCACTGAGTTTCTACAGCAGTGTCTTGGAGAGGGAGAGGTGAGTGCTAGGCAATGGACCCATAGGCACCTCACACTTTTCCAGCCAAATTTGTTCAACTTTTGTTTTATATTTTTTGTTCTGCATTGGAATCCACTTGAAGAAATAATTCTGATTTATGATGCAGGATTACAAACTCTTAGAAAATTTGGGGGTGTGGAATTTCATCTCACCCTCCCTCACTTTTCCAAATCAATCTCAAGGAATGACTGCAGATGAAGTAACAATAGAGTAAATATGTCAACTGATTTCATCTTGACAGAGAGCCCCCTCCTCCCTTCAGTATTAATGATATTATTTCTGAAACAGTATAAGTCACAGACACTGACTATTTTGCTCAGTAAGTAGAGGGTTTCCCAGGACCTTGATCATCTTTTCACTGGTAGATGGCTGCAGAATCAGAATGCCTCAAAATGGCCATCAGAAACTGAACTCAAGGTATCCAGTATCATTTAGATCCTGTGAAAGACCAACAGAAAGATTCATGAAGTTCTTGCCTGATCATCACCTGAGTGATTCCTTTAACCATGCTTGGGACAAAGGTAATGCAGCTGCAGAAAACTGACTGCAAATTCCACAAGGACTTGTTGGTCAGGTCCATCAGAGCAAAGGACCAGATCTCAAAACAGTTGGAGTCAGGTGACATTGAGGCTATGTGCATGGACTTTATCCCTCCCTCTTGTAGTCACAGGATACTTCTAATGCTGACTTGCTCCCTCACACAAATGCCTGGGTCTTGCCCTGGATTAAGCACCTAACAAGAGAAGGGATAAATCCATATGGATACATCTCCACGTGTAGAATTTAAACTTAATCATAGCCCCTGTGGTTCACTGAAATGGCCATCAGCAATGGGTGTTTAAAGCGATTTCTGTATTTGGTGAGAGGCTGGATGAGGAAATCTCAGAGGGCTCTCCCAACCTTGATTTTTAAAACAGCAATATCTGTTTCAATTCACCAGAAAACATAGGTTCTTTATTTGGTGTAGTAGTTAAGATGTCTGATTCTGGACCTATACAGACCTATTTGAATCCTGGTTTCAGAGATCACTCAGTCTGTGACTTAGGACTTAACCTGCCTAAGTGCAGTAAACTGTAAAAGAAGGGACCCTTGTCATGGGACAATAGTGAAGGTTAAGTAAAATATTTTAAGTAAAGCACTTGGTACATATCAATTGCTCACTGAATTCTACTCTCTTCATTTATGACCACTGCTACTTTATGTATTAACTTTTTTTCTTCTCCATTTCACCAAATGGAATCAGAAGTATTGCTTTGCGTATACTATCACTTCAGACCGACAGCAGTGAACCTTAGAGAGGCTGACTAAAGAATTAATATAATCTCCATGTTGCAGCCCCTATTCATCCCTCAGAGACACACACACACAGCAGTTTTGGCCAGAACAGATGAAAGAAGCATCTTTACTTGTAGTAATTCACACCTTTTTGCTCTACCCAAACTGTTGGGATTAACTCCTTCTGCCTCTGCTACTGCTGGTCAGCACAGCAGCCTGTCCAGGGGAGTATTCAACAAACGGCAAGTATTCAACGAGTACTTCCTAATGGGAAGATTGGAGTAGGAACTCCTAGGAGGAATGGACACAATGGATAAAACACCGCTTTGAGAGACAAAAGACATGAGTTTTAGTCCTGGCATTAATTTGTATTGTCTTTCAGTGGAAAAGCCACTTAACCACTTTGAGCCCCGTATTTTCTTATCTTAAAAACAATATCCACCATGCCTGTCTTTTAGGGTTGGCATGAGGATCAAATAAAGTAATGAATGTGAAAGCACTCTGTAAACTCTGAAGGGTGATACAATACACATGGAACAGATCCCTATTATTATTTCATCATGGGAGGTGGGAGAGGGAGGAGGAATGCATCAATATGATCGTTTTTCTGCTGCCTGCTTCAGCTCCTGCTTACTGAGCTGCACTCTTTGCCCTCCCACTCACCCCCTACACACACATCATCTGCTCTGCCTCTCCACTGTGAAAGTTTCAACCTGCACAGGCTTAAACAAACAGCTCCTCGTGGTTCATGTATCTTGAATCATAAAAAAGACAGGTTTTCAATGTTAGTTTCACATCCTTGTATCATTTTTTAAATTTCCCATTTTAGGATAACTCTATTCCTTGACATCTGTATGCACTGTAGGCAATCAATAAATATTACTTGAATGAATAAGTGACTCTCTATTAGTCTTTAGAAGATAGTGAAATCTTTTTCCCTTAAAATAAGATTGAATTGCTTTTTCTTCTCAAAGGAAATAAGCATACAAAATTAAGACTGTATTAAGGAAATGATTTGATACACTCCATCTGCACATGCCATTGCATTAACTAGTATCAATATAACAACTACAATGGGTATGTTATTACCTTGGCTAATGTCTATTGGATACGTACTTATAGGAAATAATCAGGCACTCCTGTTATTTGTTGAAGAAGCAACGCTTCATGTTTAAAAATGCATTCATGCATTTAAACTAGAGGCACATAAATTTACAGTACCAGCTCTTTAAGAAAAATGTTTTAGTTATCTCTTTTCAATTCTTCAGTGTTGTAGTTCACAAGGAATCTTCCAAAAATAGCATAACATTTAGAACTTAAATAAAGGTTCGCTTATTTACTTATTCAATAAAATTTCTTGAGTGTTTAACAAATGCAGTCTTTCAAAAGATCTTACATTCCAACTCACTTATTTCCAGATGAAGAAACAGAAGTCCAGAGAGGTTAAGAGACACAGTGAATTAGTGGCAGAGCTGGTGTTGTAGCCCAGATCGCCTTGACCTGATTCAGTGACCTTTTCACATCACTATCTGGCTTTCCCCTTAATTTGTTTTCTGAAGGTATTCTCGATAGGACTTTCATCTTCGGTACATTCATTGTTTCAATAACAGATGAAAGGTCATTTCAGTCACTGTATTTGAGCTATACCATCTTGTGCAAATATCTTGCTCTTTCTGGGTCCTAGATTCTTCACCAATAAAATGAAGCAGCTAGACTAGGCGGTCTCTGAGGTTCTTTCCAGCTTTGAGCTATAATTTCCCATGGCTCTGCAAGTTAAACTGTACATACATCATTGGTTATACTCAATATCTGACTGAAGGAAGCTGAAAGAGAAAATTTCTATAGTTCCATGAATCTAGGCTGTACAAAACACTCCATCCTACTCTGCTCTCTCAGCCCTCAGAGTGACAGAAATGTCATATTGGTGCTTGGTCTTAGTGTGAGGAACCAAGGACCATTACTGTAAGAGCATGAGAAGGATGGTTCCAAACTTCCTAGCCACTGTAATGTAGAAAGACTTGGTCAAAGATCTGAGCAAAGTGTCTAGGCTCCGTCACATTGTAATCCTGTGATCCTAGACACTTTTTCAACATCTCTGCCATCAATTCCCTTACATAAGATGGAAATAATATTACCTAAATAAGTGACTATCTTAAATGACTGTTTTGAAGATTAAATAAGAAAAAAATATACACAAAGTGCTTAACAGGTATTTAGGTGCTTAACAAATGTTGCTTTTGCTTCTTCTTAAAAGTCTATTTTTTAATTTTATGATTCCATATATATGAAAAGTCCAGAATAGGCAAATCTACAGAAGCAAAATGAATTAGTGGTTGCCAAGGTCTTGAGGATTGGTGCAAGAATGGTAAATATAGGGGGGTGGTTTGTTTGCTTTGATTAAAAGCTATCTGATTTTTTTTAAATGTGTGTACTTTTACTTTATTTAATAGTGAGAGTTGGACCATAAAGAAAGCTGAGCGCCGAAGAATTGATGCTTTTGAAGTGTGGTGTTGGAGAAGACTCTTGAGAGTCCCTTGGACTACAAGGAGATCCAACCAGTCCATCCTAAAAGAAATCAGTCCTGAATATTCATTGGAAGCACTGATGCTGAAGCTGAAACTCCAATACTTTGACTACCAGATGTGAAGAACTGACTCATTGGAAAAGACCCTGATGCTGGTGAGCTACAGTCCATGGGGTCGCAAAGAATCAGACACGACTGAGCAACTGAACTGAATTGAATTGAACTTTTAATAGGTCTTAAACTTTTGACACTTATGTTACCAAGGATCTTATTGTTAGTTTATTTCAATGTCCAGCATGATTTGATATTTGCACATATTTACAAATTTCTGACTCTTCCTCTCTTTTTCGGTGATGATACATTCTAAAATTGTAGGGAAGTTTGCACAGCTTTGAATATATTAAAAACTACTGGGCATACACACTGAGGAAACCAGAAGGGAAAGAGACACGTGTACCCCAATGTTCATCGCAGCACTGTTTATAATAGCCAGGACATGGAAGCAACCTAGATGTCCATCAGCAGATGAATGGATAAGAAAGCTATGGTACATATACACAATGGAGTGTTACTCAGCCATTAAAAAGAATACATGTGAATCGGTTCTAATGAGGTGGATGAAACTGGAGCCTATTATACAGAGTGAAGTAAGCCAGAAAGAAAAACACCAATACAGTATACTAACGCATATATATGGAATTTAGAAAGATGGTAACAAGAACCCTGTGTACGAGACAGCAAAAGAGACACTGATGTATAGAACAGTCTTTTGGACTCTGTGGGAGAAGGAGAGGGTGGGAAGATTTGGGAGGATGGCATTGAAACATGTATAATATCATGTATGAAACGAGATGCCAGTCCAGGTTCGAAGCACGATACTGGATGCTTGGGGCTGGTGCACTGGGACGACCCGGAGGGATGGTATGGGGAGGGAGGAGGGAGGAGGGTTCAGGATGGGGAACACATGTATACCTGTGGCGGATTCATTTTGATATTTGGCAAAACGAATACAATATTGTAAAGTTTAAAAATAAAATAAAATTTAAAAAAATAAAAAATAAAAACTACTGAATGTACACACATTCATATATGTGTATTGTAATGGTATGTGAATTACTTCTCAATAAATCTGTTACCAAAAAAGTAGTCCTGATTAATACTAGGGAAAAAAGTCTATAATAAATAGATTATCCTCGACTGAATCTAAATCCTTCTACTGACCTATAGCAGAGAGCCCTGGTAAGAACTGGATGAGATCATTAATTTAAAAGTAGTTTGAAAAATTTAGTAATGACAAAAGAAATGCATTCAAAGGAAATGATACAATCATAATTGGAGAAATAAAGAAATGGAAAAAGACACCTTGCTTCCAATCAGCAAGGCTAAAATATAAGAAAGATGAGACTCTTTAAGTTAATGTATAGAATTAATGCAATATCAACTTAAAATTCTAAAGAATATTTTATAGGCTATGACAAATTTATAGTGAAATTCACCTGGAAGAATAAGAAGACAAAAATGCCAAAAAATATTATTTTTAGTAATGATGGAGATAGCCTCTCAAAACCTTTTAAGCCTTATTACAAAGCCATACATATAAAAAAAGACTATTTGGCATTGAGTAAAAAATTAATATTGATCAGTGAAATAGCATATTTTAGAAAAGGAAAATCAAATATATAAAAATATTTCCAGTTGGCTAGAAAGAATACACACACACACATATACACACACAATAAAGGTAACACAACAAATAAATATTATGGGGGAAAGTGTATACTCATAAAAAGAGAAATAAATTTGGATATGTACCTCATGTCATCTATTTCAATAAATTTCAGATCGATCAAAAAGTTAAACATTAAAATCTAAACTGTGAAACTAAGGGGAAAAAAAGAACAGCATTATTTATCTAGCTACGCTACGCTAAGTCACTTCAGTCGTGTCCGACTCTGTGCGACCTCATAGACGGCAGCCCACCAGGCTCCCCCGTCCCTGGGATTCTCCAGGCAAGAACACTGCAGTGGGTTGCCATTTCCTTCTCCAATGCATGAAAGTGAAAAGTGAAAGTGAAGCCGCTCAGTCGTGTCCGACTCTTAGCGACCCCATGGACTGTAGCCCACCAGGCTCCTCCGTCCGTGGGATTTTCCAGGCAAGAGTACTGGAGTGGGGTGCCATTGCCTTCTCTGATTTATCTAGCTAGTGTAGCCATTTAAAAAATTGAGGGTAACATAAAAGCCAGGATGATGTGTTTAAAATATGACTAAAAATCTTGTGCACATTGTACAAAATGGAGATCAAAAAGGAAACCATCAAAAGAGAAAAATAGGCAATTGAGCAGAACTTTAAAAACACACCCATCAGAACATATAAATAGTGAAACATATGAGATCAATGTATGAAGCTCACCAGATGAGTGGTCACATAATGAACAACACGCACAGTAGGGAACATACTGAGTGTGTAATGACATGATAAAACATGTGACCTCAGCATAATGCAAATTAAAACACAAGTTTCCCAAAAACCTTGGTACATATGTATATGTAATAAAGACCACTGTCAGCAAACATGACTCTGTAAATTGCTGATGGCAATATTTATTCTTTGTCTTGCCCAGTCTGGTGCTCTGTGATGACCTGGAGGGATAGGATGGGGGGAAGGGAAGGAGGCTAGGGAGGAAGGGGATGTATGTATAATAACAGCTGATTTGCATTGTTGTATGGTAGACACCAACACAACACTGTAAAAATTTAAATAAAAAAAATTGAAAACAAACAAACAAAAAGGAATACACCTCCAAGGATATAATCCAAAATAAATAAAAGCAATTTATGCAGAAATATTCATTATATTGCTATTTAAATATTCATCTACTGTATATATATAAATCACCATGCTATATATTTAGGGGATTCAGTTATGTGTAAGACCCAATCCTGGCCCTCAAGGATCCCAGAACATAGTAAGGAAGGCAACTGTATGTAAAATAAAGACAAAGAACTACAGCAGCAAAGAACCAGTGTCATTCCTTGGGGGTGAAGTGGGGTAGGCTTGGAGGAAAAAAAAAGGTATGGAGGAGGTAATATTGGACGTGGATCTTGAAAGGTGAGTAGGGTTTGGTGCAAGATGGGAATGGTTAAAAGACATTTCGTGAAAGATTCCAAATGATCCATAACTGAGGGATGGCTAAAAACACCATTTGATATTAATAGGCTGGATGGATATATAATCACTAGAAACAACCAAATGAAGTATATCTGTGAAATAACCTCAAGCCATGTAAAAACATGACTGTAACCAAAAAATATCAGACAGGCATGCAAAGTGCTGGCTATCCACAATGTCTGACTCAGTAAAGGTGTTCAAGTTTCATCATTTTCAAAAGTCAACACCACTATACAAATATGACTGCTAAGACAAACCAACAAACATTTGAACTTATCCTTCTCTGTAATTAAGCTCTCAGAGTCGAGAAGGCTGTTAACATTGAGTTACTGCCATGTATTCAGGAAAATGAGTGGTAGTTGCTTGTGGTTACTGCATGGAGCTAGATTCTGTGCTTCTTCCATTTACACATCTCCTATGAGCACAAGTCGTGTACTTGATGCGCTGCTCCCTCCTCTGTTCTTCCTCTAACCCCCTCACAGCCTAGCACACTAAATCCTCTTCTATTTCAACACAGCAATTGCACTGCCTTGTCTCCAAAATCCTTGAGTAATGGGACAGGAGTTAGGAGGACTCAGAACATCTATCTTGTTCTACTAAGTCTACTAACAGGGAGAAAGAAAAGCACCCAGGATTGGAAACCTTAGTTTATGTAAGCTTGGAATTCATCAGCTCTGATTCCTGTCCACTACATTCTTACCCAAATTTATTGTGTGTTCCCTCTGTGGACATAAAATAAAAATGTGAAAAGCAATTTGGAGTTACTCAAAGGATAATTTATCTCTCTGTCTGAAGTTTTTCAAGTTCTAGGCCTCAAGCAAACATATTAAAATAGATCAAATTTTACTATATGACCAAATCAGTGGCTCTTTCTGAAAAAGCCCACCCCATTGTTCACTCTTCTCTACTCCAAATGTAGGGATTTCAACAAAATGTACAATGCCACTAAACTCACCTACAACATCTTGCTATTTCTATCAAGGATACTTTTCAGCATTTGACTCATCTCCTTCAAGTCTTTCCTCTGGAAGGACTGAACCTTTAAGCGTTTTGGACTTGTATCCATATAAATAGCCACTCATGGTCCAACTGTGTGGTATTCAACACAAGCAATATACATCATATAAAACAGAATAATTCTCCCTGAAGAGAAACTGAGGCTAATTGAAAGGCTCCTAAAAAAAAAAAAAAAAAAAAAGCTGTTGTGTAATTTAGCTCTCTTTCCTTAATTATATCTTATGTTTTTGCAAATGCTAAGAAAACCTCATGCCACTAATTTTTTTCATCCAAACCCCACTCAAATCTTTTCCTGCACTTTCATTGTTCCAACACCCCTGTGAGATTAGGAGGCCACTGTTGGTACGCACTGACACACCTGGGCAGATTAGGATCAGGCCCTATCTTCAGGCCTCAAATGAAAAAGAGCAATGGGCAGATTGTCTGAAAAGGTGGGCTCTGGCCTCAGCTCTGCCACTAAGGAGCTGTCTGATCTTTGGCTAATAACTCCTCCTTTCTGGCCTTTAGTTTTCTTACCTGTAAACTAAGATATTGAACTGGATGGATTACAGGGTTTTTTTTTATTTATTTAAATTTATTTATTTTAATTGGAGGTTCGATGCAGGATACAGGATGCTTGGGTTTACAGGGTTTTTTTCCTACTTATAAGATTCAATGAGTTTAAGTTCACAGACATGTTTCAGAGGCAGTTTGCTATACACAAATGATAGTACTAATAAACTGAAAATATATTGGCTTTCTAGTACAACCAAACTGAATCTGAATCTAGGATATACTGCTAACTAGCAGTGTTACTTTGGCCAAGTTGCTCTCTCTGAGCCTTACATTTCTTGTTGGTAAAAAGGCAACACTAACTGCACATGCTTATAGCAATGAATAACTATGAAAACGTAGGTAAAGCACATGGCCCACGATAGCTTCTCAATAACTAGTGGCCATAATTAGCTGCCAGGAGATGAATATATCGCAGCTTTCTCTTCAGAACATATTTGTACATTACTGTTGTTTAGTTGCTAAGTCATGTCCGACTCCTTGCAATCCCATGGACTGTAGCACACAAGGCTCCTCTGTCCATGGGATTTTCCAGGCAAGAATACTAGAGTGGGTTGCCATTTCCTTCTCCAGGGGATCTTCCCAACCCAGGGACTAAACCTGCATTTCCTGTGTCTCCTGCACTGGCAGGAAAATTCTTTACCACTAAGCCACCAGAGAAGCCCAAATAATAATTTGTACCTTAATTATTCATAAATACTCTTTCTAGCCCTCAAAATAAACATGGATCTTCTCTAATTTCCCAGGCAAATAATAGCTTAGCAAAATAGCAATTACTATATTTGCAACCTGATTTTACACATCAGGAAACCAAAGTTATATAATTAGTTCCAAATTGGGAAAGGAGTACATTAAGGCTGTATATTGTCACCCTGTTTATTTAACTTATATGCACAGTACATAGTGAGAAATGCTGGACTAGATGAAGCACAAGTTGGAATCAAGATTGCCGGGAGAAATATCAATAACCTCAGATATGCAGATGACACCACCCTTATGGCAGAAAAGTGAAGAACTAAAGAGCCTCTTGATGAAAGTGAAAGAGGAGAGTGAAAATCTTGGCTTAAAACTCAACATTCAGAAAATGAAGATCATGGCATCTGGTCCCATCACTTCATGGCAAATAGATGGGGAAACAGTGGAAACACTGACAGACTTTATTTTTTGGGGCTCCAAAATCACTGCAGATGGTGACTGCAGCCATGAAATTAAAAAACGCTTGCTCCTTGGAAGAAAAGTTATGACAAACCTAGACAGCATATTAAAAAGCAGAGACATTACTTTGCCAACAAAGGTCCGTCTAGTCAAAGCTATGGTTTTTCCAATAGTCATGTATGGATGTGAGAGTTGGACTATAAAGAAAGCTGAGCACCGAAGAATTGATGCTTTTGAACTCTGGTGAAAAGACTATTCAGAGTCGCTTGCACAGTAAGAAGATCCAACCAGTCTATCCTAAAAGAAATCAGTCCCGAATATTCATTGGAAGGACTGATGCTGAAGCTGAAACTCTAATACTTTGGCAACCTAATGCAAAGAACTGACTCACTTGAAAAGACCCTGATGCTGGGAAAGATTGAACACGGGAGGATAAGGGGACAACAGAGGATGAGATATTTGGATGGCATCATCAACTCAATGGATGTGAGTTTGAATAAACTCCAGGAGTCGGTGACAGACAGGGAGGCCTGTCATACTGCAGTGCATGGGGTCACAAAGAGTCAGACAAGACTGAGGGACTGAACTGAACTGAGCTGATGATTAGTCTGACATCACACAGTGAGTTAGTGACAGAACTGAATGTAGAACCCACATCATCTTATCCCCAGGTCAGTAGATTTTATGCACTCAACGGATAGCCTTTAGACTACACTGTATTGCTATTAATAGTTAGTGGTGTCAGACAATAATAATAATGATTTTTCATTCACTTTATTCCTTATCTAAGTCCAGGTGGCACAGTGATAAAGAATCTGCCTACCAATATAGGATACGCAAGACATGTGAGTTAGGTCCCTGGGTTGGGAAGATCCCTTGGGGGAGGAAATGGTAACCCACTCCAATATTCTTGCCTGGAGAATCCCATGGACGGAGGAGCCTGGCAGGCTACAGTCCATGGGGTCACAAAGAGTTGGACAAGACTGAGCACACACATGCAGGAAGAGCAAAATAGAATACTGGAAATCTGAGTTCAGTTCATTTCAGTTCAGTTCATTTGCTCAGTCGTGTCTCTCTGGGACCCCATGGACTGCAGCACTCCAGGCTTCCCTGTTCATCACCATCTCCCAGAGCTTGCTCAAACTCATGTCCATCAAGCTGGTGATGCCATCCAACCATCTCATCCTCTGTTGTCCCCTTCAATCTTTCCCAGCATCAGGGTCTTTTCAAATGAGTAAGTTCTTCACATCAGGTGGCCAAAGTATTGAAGCTTCAGCTTCAGCATATATCCAATGAATATTCAGGACTGATTTCCTTTAGGACTGACTGGTTGGATCTCCTTGCACTCCAAGGGACTCTCAAGAGTCTTCTCCAACACCACAGCTCAAAAACATCAATTATTCAGTGCTCACCTTTCTTTATAGTCCAACTCTCACATCTATACATGACTAATAGAAAAACCATAGCTTTGATTAGACAGACCTTTGTCAGAAAAGTGATGTCTGCTTTTTAACATGCTGTTTAGGTTTATCATAGCTTTTCTTCCAAGGAGCAAGTGTCATTTAATTTCATGGCTGCAGGCACCATCTGCAGTGATTTTGGAGTCCAAGAAAATAAATTCTGAGTAATTCAGACTAAAACGTTTTTTCTAAGTTTGGGGAAAAAGAATCAAATGAAAAACACTTGGACAGCAAAAGAAGCAGATCAAATTAACGTCAATGCTTGCTTCCCCATATCTACTCTTGTCCTCTTCCAGTTAGTCTGACCATCTGAGTGAAGGGTGCCACAGTCCATCTAGCCAGAAACCTAGGATTCACACTTAACACCTTAATGCCTCCTTTTTTATCTACTTCTCCCTCATTCAAAGGTAACCAAGTTCTTCTAACTCTATCTTCTAAATTCCTCCACCTTCTGTTCAATTTCTAATCCCTTTACTAGGTGACAATTTTTTCTCACCTGGAATACTGCAAAAATCTGCTAACTGATCTCCATTTGGCTTTTATTACTTCTCTAAAATAAATTTATTATGCACAGCCAGTTGGTCTTTTAAAATTAAAATTGGAATATGTATGGAAAAAGGGAAAGTTTCTGTACCATTATTACACATATTGTTAAATACCTTTTTTCCTTGAGTCACTAATAATATCATTTTTATTTGACTAATTTGCTATATGAGAGTTTCTTGTACAGCAAGGAGATCAAACCAGTCAATCCTAAAGGAAATCAACCTTGAATATTCATGGAAGGACTGATGCTGAAGCTGAAGCTCCAATACTTTGGCCACCTGATGGGAAGAGCGAACTCATTGGAAAAGACCCTGATGCTGGGAAAGATTGAGAGCAGGAGGAGAACGGGGAGACAGAGGATGAGATGGTTGGATGGCATTATCAACTCAGTGGACATGAATTTGAGCAAACTCTGGGAGATAGTGAAGGAGAGGGAAGCCTGGTGTGCTGTAGTCCATTGGGTCACAGAATCACACATGACTTAGTGGCTGAACAACAGAAATTTGCTGTATAAGTATTTTTACTTTTTAATGCAAATACTATCAGATGTGAAGACTACAAATATAATTTTTTCCAAATAATAAAATGTGCCAAATTAGTTTATTCAACAAATATTTACTGAGCATCTATTATGGCCTAGGCACTAGAAATGCATAGTGAATAAGACAGACAATATCTCAATTTTTGTGAAACATGCACACTTGTAGATAGAGACATATAATAAGCAAGTAATAAATATATAATATGACAAAAATGCTACTATAAACGTGCTAAATGCTATGATGAAAAAGGGTTCCCAGTTAAATGCAGTGGATCAGACATTCATATTTATCTACAAATGACATAAAAGAGCTATTTTAGAGCCATAAGCCCATGAGAAGAAAAGAACAGGAAAGAGGATGAAAACAGCAGCATTTTAGGAAATGGAAAGTTAAAGAGAAAATGTCAACTGCTTAGCAGACCCAAGAAACCTGAATCCTAAACCAGCAGTGAGAAAATGAACAATACAACTCATACCAATGAACTTCCAAAAGTCTCAGAAGCTAGCAGCGTCAAGTCAGCATCCAGTACTTCTGTAAGTGAGGGCAAAAGTCGGAATAGTGCAAAGGTGATTCGCGAAGCAATTAGGCCTCCAAATCCCGTTCTTTATTCTTCGCAGCCAGGTAACTCCCCTATATACTTTCCTCTCACAGAAGACTAGAGATTTATTCTATGAGAATTTAAATAGGAGTTCTATGTGTCTCAGAGCTGAGTGTAAGATTAGGTGAAAGTCTAGCTATATACTGCATGTTGAGACCCCTAGTTCTCTTCTACTTGGTTCCCAGAAACTTACAGCCAAACTTACCTTGTATCCCCCAAGTAGAAGATTAGAAGATTATTTTCTGAGACAATTTGACCAGACTTACAGGAAATTATCTGAAAATAATTAGGGGTTCACCAAAGTAAAGGATCCAGCCAAATCATCCGATAGTAGTGCCCACCATGACAAAACTTTTTATCATCCTTGTCATCCCCCATTCAAATATAACCAAACATCCAAGGATCCCAAGACATATGAAAGAAAGAGATGAAAACAAATGAGGGGAAAAAACGAACTTAGAGGAAACATTTCAGAAAGATGAGAACTTAATAATCTTTTAAGATCATCAAAAATATAAAAGAAGATACTATAATCATCAAACAGGAATAGTATATTATTTTTTAATGGGCATTAAATAAAAGAGTTCTTGGATATTTTAAATGACAGCAGAAATAAAAACCTCAGTAGAAGTAGTGGGAAATGAAGTTGAGAAATTCTCAAGTAAACTAGACCAAAGAAACAAAGAGATAGAAAATAAAAAAACATTTATTTAGAAAATCAAACCAGGAGGTTTGGAATAGGTTTAATAAGAAAAATAAGTTTTCCTAAAAGAGAACAGTGAAAATGGAGGAGAGGAAATTATCAAATAAATCATTTAAGTAAAATTCCCAGAACTGAAGAAAGTTTCCAGACTAAAAGGGTCAGTTGAGTAACTAACAATACCAATGCAAGTAGACTCACACTAGGGCATGTTATATTGAAATATAAGAATACTGGAAATCAAGAGAAGATTATATTTTAATGGCAGAAGTTGAGTAGGAAGGCAAAAATGAATACGAGCTATTGAGATGACCATAGTCATGGCATGGCATATAACCCCTATATCTAATCTATCAAACTTTGCCTGCTCTATTCTAAAAGAACATACAATATTCAAAGACTTCTCTTTACCTTCTTAGCCCAATCCACTTGTATTTCTCTTAGAGTACTATGGTAGCCTACTACTTTAGGCTACCAGTCTTTACTCTCAATCTTTATTCTGCCCCTGTAGCTCATCATTCAGATAGCAGCCAGAATCATCTCTGCGAAGTGTAAACCAGACCCCTTTCCCTCCGTTCTAAATTCTATTCAGGGTTTTCCACTGCTTCCGAAATTAAGTCCAAACACTTTACCATAGCATTCTGGATCACCCCCTCCCTGTCATTATATGGCCTTAGCATGCCTTTTGACATCATCATCTATCTCTCTCTCTTTACTTCCAGACACATTTGATTTAATTTACATTCTATGTACATGACCTGTACATTTCCAGCTTAAGTCTTTTGCACTAGTCTCTATCTGCAGTTCTCCAGCTCTTTCTCATCTCTCATTACTTAGATCTCAGCTCATTTGTCACTTACTCACAAAAAATTCCCTGATCAACTTACCTAAAGCAGTCACTGACCCAACAATTCTCTATACTATTTTATTTTAGTATTTATTCTAGTTATTATTAGCTAAAAGTATGTTTTTATTTTATTTTTCCTTTAAAATTTTTTTTTCTGTTGATTTATTTTACTTTACAATATTATATTGGTTTTGCCATACATTGACTTGAATCCGCCACGGGTGTACATGTGCTCCCCATCCTGAACCGCCCTGCCACCTCCCTCCCCATACCATCCCTCTGGGTCATCCCAGTGCACCAGCCCCGAGCACCCTGTATCATGCATTGATCTTGGACTGGTGATTCGTTTCACATATGATATTATACATGTTTCAATGCCCTTCTCTCATATCATCCCACCCTTGCCCTCTCCCACCAAGTCCAAAAGACTGTTCAATATATCTGTGTCTCTTTTGCTGTCTAACATACAGGGTTATCATTGCCATCTTTCTAAATTCCATATATATGCATTAGTATACTGTATTGGTGTTTTTCTTTCTGGCTTACTTCACTCTGTATAATAGGCTCCAGTTTCATCCACCTCATTAGAACTGATTCAAATGTTTTCTTTTTAATGGCTGAGTAATATTCCATTGTGTATATGTACCACAGCTTTCTTATCCATTCTTCTGCTGATGGACATCTAGGTTGCTTCCATGTCCTGGCTATTATAAACAGTGCTGCGACGAACATTGGGGTACACGTGTCTCTTTCAATTCTGGTTTCCTCGGTGTGTATGCCCAGCAGCGGGATTACTGGGTCATATGGCAGTTCTATTTCCAGTTTTTTTAAGGAATCTCCATACTGTTCTCCATAGCAGCTGTACTAGTTTGCACTCCTACCAACAGTGTAAGAGGGTTCCCTTTTCTCCACACCCTCTCCAGCATTTATTGCTTGTAGATTTTGGATAGCAGCCATTCTGACTGGCATGAAATGGTACCTCATTGTGGTTTTGATTTGCATATCTTTGATAATGAGTGATGTTGAGCATCTTTTCATGTGTTTGTTAGCCATCTGTATGCCTTCTTTGGAGAAATGTCTGTTTAGTTCTTTGGCCCACTTTTTGACTGGATCTTTTATTTTTCTGGAATTGAGCTGCAGGAGTTGCTTGCATATTTTTGAGGTTAATTCTTTGTCCATTGCTTCATTTGCTATTATTTTCTCCCATTCTGAAGGCTGTCTTTTCACCTTGCTTATAGTTTCCTTTGTTGTGCAGAAGCTTTTAATTTTAATTAGGTCCCATTTGTTTATTTTTGATTTTATTTCCAACATTCTGGCAGGTGGATCATAGAGGATCTTGCTGTGGTTTATTTCTGAGAGTGTTTTGCCTATGTTTTCCTCTAGGAGTTTTATAGTTTCTGGTCTTACGTTTAGATCTTTAATACACTCTCACCACTACTATTCAACATAGTTTTGAAAGTTTTGGCCACAGCAATCAGAGCAGAAAAAGAAATAAAAGGAATCCAGACTGGAAAAGAAGAAGTAAAACTCTCACTGTTTGCAGATGACATGATCCTCTACATAGAAAACCCTAAAGACTCCACCAGAAAATTACTAGAGCTAATCAATGAATATAGTAAAGTTGCAGGATATAAAATTAACACACAGAAATCCCTTGCATTCCTATACACTAACAATGAGAAAACAGAAAGAGAAATTAAGGAAACAATTCCATTCACCATTGCAACAAAAAGAATAAAATACTTCTACCTAAAGAAACTAAAGACCTATATATAGAAAACTATAAAACACTGGTGAAAGAAATCAAAGAGGACACAAATAGATGGAGAAATATACCATGTTCATGGATCAGAAGAATCAATATAGTGAAAATGAGTACACTACTAAAAGTATGTTTTTAAATTCATTTCTCTATATACATTCATTATCTGTATTCTGCCACTAGTATACAAACACTATATGGGCAAAAATGAATTTGCCTTTCTTATTCATAACTACCGCAGTATCTAGAACAGAACTCTGCATGTTCATAGGTGCTCAGTAAACATTGCCTGAATTAACTTATTAATGGATTAACCATGAAGAGTTCATACAACTCAACAAGTAACAGAGTAAAGTTGTGGATATACAGGTGACATAATGACCATATATTTGATAATCCAAAAAATATCCCATGGTTGAGGAAAAAATGGTAAACAGGCTCATCAGTGTCATACCTAAAGAGAAGCCAATAGTTCTGAACTCTGCTATAATGTCCTCTAGCTTCTTTGTTCCCATGATTAAGGGGTAGCAAACATGGAAAAGAGACACCCTAGTAAAGAAGAAATACACAAATTGTGTAAAATGGAGTCTGTATGTACAAGGTGGGGGGATTATTTTGATACAAAAAAGGGTAATCAAGCCCAGTTTCTCACTATAACAATCAAATAATTTGTATTGTCCCCCAAAAAGAGACCCCCGAAGAGTCAGGTTCTAACACATTCTCAAGAACATAAACTCAAGTTGGTGGCATTAGATTTCCTTTTTTACATGTCACATGGCAAGACCAGTTTAGGAGAGGGTAACTGTCTTAGTCTGCTCAGGCTGTCATAACAAAATACCACTGGTGGCTTAAACAGCAGAAATTAATTTTCCCACAGTTCTGGAGGCTGGAATTTCCAGATTAGGGTGCCACCATAGTCAGTTTATTGTGAGAGCTCTCTTCCCAGCTTACAAACAAGGACCATCTTACTGTGTCCTTACATAGCAGAGAGAGAGAGCACTTTGACGGCCCTTTTCATTGTTGTTCAATCACTCAGTCATGTCTGACTCTTTGCAACCCCATGAACTGCACCATGCCAGGCTCCTCTGTCCTTCAGTATCTCATGGAGTTTGCTCAAACTCATGTCCATAGAGTCGGTAATGCCATCCAACCATGTCATCCTCTGCCACCCTCTTCTCCTCCTTCCCTCAATCTTTCCCAGCATCAGGCTCTTTTCCAATGAGTTGGTTCTTCGAATCAGGTGACCAAAGTAATGGCGCTTCAGCTTCAGAATCAGTACTTCCAATGAATATTCAGGGTTTATTTCCTTTAGGATTGACTGGTTTGATCTCCTTGCTGTCCAAGAGACTCTCAAGAGTCTTCTCCAGAACCACGGTTCACAGGCATCAATTCTTCAGCACTTAGCCTTCTTTATATGGTCCAACTCTCACATCCATACATGACTACTGGAAAAACCATATCTTTGACTAGACAGAACTTTGTTGGCAAAGTGATGTCTCTGCTTTTCGATATGCTGTCTGGGTTCGTCATAACTTTTCTTCCTAATCCCATCATGAGGTCCCCATCCTCACGATTTCATCTAAACTTAATTACCTTCAAAAGATCCCATCTCCAAATACCATCACACTGAGGGCTAGTGCTTCAGCATATGGATTTAGGAGGGGCACACAATTCAATCCATAGCAGTAAAGAAACTGACAGAGAAGAGAGGTAAAGTATAAGGCAGCTCTGCTAGGTGACACAGTTGAATGAAAGAGTCTGCAATTGCATTCCCCTCGAGATTTATGTATTGGTGGAGCTCACTAAAGCACTTCTACTTTTCCAATTATCCAACTCCCTGCAGTCCCCTCTCCATCTACTACTCTTCCAAACAATCATGTGGTAAATATAAAGATTGTTATATTCTAAAGTTATCTTGAGGTGGATGAACCTAGAGCCTGTCACACAGGATGAAGTCAGAAAGAGAAAGACAAATATTGTATATTAATGCATATATATGGGATCTAGAGAAATGGTACTGATTAACCCATTTGCAGGCTATGAATATAAATACAGATGTAGAGAATGGACTTGTGAACACAGAAGGGAAGGAGAGGGTGAGATGAATGGAGAAAGTCGCACCGACATATATACACCATCATGTGTAAAATAGAATAGCTAGTGGGAAGCTTCTGTATAGCACAGGGAGCCCAGCCTAATGCTCTGTGTTGACCTAGAGGGGTGGGATGTGGGGAGGCTCAAGAGGGAGGGGACATATATAATTATGACTGATTCACATTTTTGTATGGCAGAAACCAACACAACATTGTAAAGCAATTATCCTCCAATTAAAAATTTAGAAATCAAGTTATCTGATGGGATCAAGTTACACAGCCAGGAAAGGAATTCCTTTGTGTTTAACAGATCATAAATCCGATATGCATATTAGGGAAATAATATGTTCAAATTTACACTGAAAATAAGGTTTCAAGCCAGACTGGGACCAAAGGTCTTGTATCCCAGCAAAAGGCTTTTTCCTTTGAAGACATGGCTATTGTCCCAAGAGACCCATGTCTCAGGTTGGTTCTAGAAGAAGGCAATGGAGATTTAAGGGCTGCTAAACCCTGAGTCACTGTGCCCCTTACTCTGCACTTCACTGTTGAATTCTGCCTTTCTGGACACACCATCCAAATAACTGAAAATTAGGAAGATCCTCATTCTCCACCAATCTTGAATCTCATTAGGGAAGAAGTACACTGTGTACTTGTTCCCTTGGCACTTCAGGTGGCAAATTTTATCCTTTCCCAAGCCAATTAGAAGCTTGCAAGTACCTTGTTCCCTTGCCAGCTGTCTTCAAGGACAGTGTGCTCCTTAATACCCACATGATAACAAATATTACCTAACATAGACCAATAATACCATACCATGGTTGAAAATGTCAAGATTACTACTGAGACTGAAGCATTGACTAGAAAGGTGTCCCAGTGACCTGATTATGAAACAATTCTGCATATAGGAATGGTCACTGCCCCTCAACTTCTGTTCTCCAGCAAGTCCCTTCTAAAACCCACCTAACTCTGCCTGCTCAGATCCTCTACTTTACATGCTATTGTTTACCCTTGTTTAGTTGTTGCTTTGAAAGACTACTTTGGGAGGCAGAGTTGTCACTCTGCCTGTTATCTTGAGTTATCTTGAGTTATAACTACATGTATGTGTTCTCCTGAAACAATTTATGTGTTCTGTATAGCTGCTTTTGAGTATGATCTTGATTACCTGTGCTTTATCTATTCTACATTTTACTTCCCTGCATTTCTTTTCACTCACACAATAAACTAACATTATGGGGAAGCATAAAATCTAAGGGTTGGCAAACTATGGCTCATGCATCAAATAAAGCAAGCTGAATAGTAAAGTGTGACACCATCTGCTATGATTCTCTACAATAATAGGAACTAAATGATTTAACTTTGATGCCCAAATATCTCCCTACTGGTCTTCCTTCAATGCTCCCCCTATGTCCCAATGTCTCCTTATGTAGCTGCCAACAAAACCTCCATAAATTGTTAATTGGATGGAACAGGGATGGTATAGTTAATCTAACCCTTGATCTCTCAGCTTTCTCACTCCTCTCAGTGATTTTTGTTTTTTTCCTGTTAAGGGTTTATGGAAGAAAAAGAGAAACAGGTAAGAAGGAGAGTGAATCCTGGATCCTTGCACCCCCTTCCCAATTGAATGAGAGTTAGAGAAGAGAGGAGACCTATGGGATGCTTCTCTCACTTCATTTCCTCTTCTCTAATCCTGAAGAAGAGCTCTAACACTGCTTCTTTATTCCATTAGTGAAGCAACCAATGAATGGATAGTCTGTTTATCCACCTTGAAGAGGTTTCCATTTAGGGTTTAAATAGAGATTGGCTCCAATTTAGTTGACAAGCTTCCTAGTTCTTTTCCATAGAATATGATTATCATTAAATTTCGATTTTGAAACTTGTAAAAAAATAATAAAAAAAATAAAAAACTTCTATTAAACAGATTATTTAAAGCTATGTTTAATCTTTTACTCCCCTCTCTCCTGTCTGTTCATCACAAACAAGAGCTTACCTTTATTACCACCTCCAGATGACCTCTCTTCGCTAACACACTCTTCTATAGTAAGCCCCCTACCCACACACACAACATAGGTGAACCGATTAAGCAGAATGTAATTTTATTGTCATGAACACTCCCTAAGCTAAAAATTGAAAAACTTCATGAATTATACATCAAAACACATACACCAAACCCACCGTGTTAGATGAAAAGAAATTGTACTATTTCTACTATCCACCTTCGAGTCATGTAAGATCACATCTCCACCACAACATGCATAAGTGTACCCAATTATAAATCATAGAATTGTCAAATGTCAGAGTGGGAAGGGAGCGTAGAGATAATTTAGTCTAACTCACTCATTTTACAGAGAATAAAACTAATACCCAGAGAAAGGGTTTTCCAAAGGTCACTCAGGTAGTTGAGAATATAAGTGCAACTGAAACCCTGGCCATGTTTATGATCCTCTGTATCAAACAAACAAACATACACTCAATTAAGAATTTAAGGGTATATGGATCCATCCTCCAAAGGAGGAAGCATCAATCTTTTCAAAACTAAAATGACTCCATTCATCATATCTGAACATCCTTGCTCTTCTCTGTACTGTTTTGCTGCTATTGTCAATTCCCAGGACACCTTACTTCCCCAGCCACTGAACAGCCCCCACAAATGAGCAATTCCTAAACGCATTTGCTATGACGTTTGCAAAGGCAGCTTCTCAGAGAAAAGGTCAGTGTCACTGTTCTCTGTTTCCAAATATGTCCCTTAAAAGAATCAGACATTACAATGCTGCATACCAATTGCCTGAAGACTTAGAAATATCCTCTAGGAAAGTCCAAGTCTCCTGGAAAAATGGACAATCCAATGACATTTGTGATGTGATTTACCAAATTGAAAAAGGGACACAACAGAGGTATGAAGAGACACTGTTTTTCTATGGGCCCAGGGAATTGTGCTGATATGTTTACTATAGAGTGACACGACTCCTCATTCCTCATTCTTTATAACTAACTCTGCCCTTTCTCCAGTGACTTGGAAAGTTATGCAAGCCCGATACATGCCCTCTGGTCACTAGAAATAGGGAGTCAGATTTCCAGGGAGCCTCCAAACAGAGAAGTAGAGCCACAAAGGAAAGGAGGAATTATAGCTATTTTGCTTTGTATTTCTGATGTTAGTTCTTCCCCAGTACCTGTCAGTCAGCTCTGATCTCTGAATTTCCCACGGCACAAAATGACTCTTGCTATTTCTCTTAGATGGTGCCAAGCATCATTAATTATATGTTATACACAAAACCTTCACAACCATACTCAACCTATTACTTTCTAATCTCACCTTCTACCCCTTTCTCCCTTGCTTACAGCCCACACTGGGCAACTCTAAGTTAACTGCACCTGTCTCGTACTTTGAGGACTCACATTTCCCCACCTATATCTAAAAATTATGTTTCAAATTGCTAGAATGCCTCAATCTCATCCTTCATTTCATTATGCAACACATATTTTTAAACCTATTTTCTCTTTAAAGTCTTCCATGAACTCTCTGTGCGTGCTGAGTCACTTCAGTCGTGTCTGACTCTCTGCGACCCCATGGACTGTCACCCGCCAGGCTCCTCTGTCCATGGGATTCTCCAGGCAAGAATACTGGAGTGGATTGCCATGCCCTCCTCCAGGGGACCTTCCCAACCCAGGGATTGAACCCAGGTATCTTACGTCTCCTGCACTGGCAGGTGGGTTCTTTACCACTAGCATCACCTGGGAAGCGCTCCTTGATCTCTACTCCCACCCCAAATTAAATGTTCCATAAATAATTTCTATTCTTCTACTTCCCTTATAGCTCAGTTGGTAGAAAATCCGCCTGCAATGCAGGAGACCCTGGTTCAATTACTGGGTCAGGAAGATCTGCTGGAGAAGGGATAGGCTACCTACTCCAGTATTCTGGCCTGGAGAATTCCACTGACTGTATAGTCCATGGTGTTGCAAAGAGTCAAACATGGTGGAGAGACTTTCACAATTAATTCAATCATTCACAAATTATTGAGCATGAACAATTTGTCATGCACTTTGCTAAGCATTGAGAATGCAGCAGCAGATAGACATATTCCTGTACTTATAGAATTTATAGAATAACAGGAAAAATAAGTACTCAAAGTACTGTTTATGGGAGATATATAGGTGGCTATAGGATGTCACTGCAAGGATTTGACATAGGTTTGAGAGATCAGAGAAGGTATACCTTCAGAAGGAGAATTTAAAATGGGACTTGAAAGGGCTTCCCTGGTGGTTCAGTGGTTGAGACTCTGCTTCCATTGCAAGGGGCTTGGGTTTGATCCCTGTTCAGGAAACTAAGATCCTGCATGCCTCTCAGTGGAGCCAAAAAAAAATTTTGAGACCTGAAGTAAAAACATGTTAGCCAAATATAGAGGGTATTTCCTTCCAGAAAGAAAATATAAACATATGAAAAAACAATAAGGCAAGAAGGAATTTGGGACTCTCAAGAAACTGAAAGAAGGGGAAAGTGGTACAACATGAGAATCCAGAAGAAGGCCAGGCATTGTAGGTACATTATTAATTCTGGGCCATAAACTGAGAGGACTATGAAGTCACTGAAGAGTATCAGCCTTAAAACTGTTTGTAAGGAACAAAAGTAGAGATAGAAATGTGGTGATGGCTTCAAAAAGGGTGATGGAGAAATACATTTGAGAGATATTTAAGATGGGGAATCTACAAGATTTAAATAATGAGATCTTAAGAAATAAAGATGGAAGTTTAAAAAAAATGACAAAAATCAATGATGTAACATTTTACTGAGGTAAAGAATAATGGAACAGGGCCGAAATTGGTTTCAGCAGTGGTGTGGGTAGGCAATGAGTATGGATTTGAAAATAATGAATTTGAGGTGCCTATGAGATATAGAAGTGTTTATAACAAACAGTTAGGCATATGATTCCAGGGCTCAGAGAGAGAGCTAATTAAAGAAAAGAAACAGAATCATCAACATAAAGATTTAACTGAAGTAATGAAAGTGGATAATTTTATTCTAGGGATAGAATAGAGTGAGCAAATAAAAAAATTCTGTGACATCAAAACAAAACATTTAAAGGTTATATGGGAGAGCCATGATAGGAGATGGAGGAAGAGTGGTTAAGGAGATAGAAGGAAAACCAGGGGATTCAGGGTTCTCAACATCCAACAAAAGAAGGTACATCAAGAAAGAGGACCTACTGTATAGCACAGAGAACTGTACTCAATATTTTGCAATAACCAATAAAGTAAAAGAATCTAAAGAGCAATATATAGATATAGATATATACATACATATATATATATATATATATATGCGCCTGAATCTCTGCACTGTACACCTGAAACTAAAACAACATTGTAAGTCAGCTATCAGCTCAGTTCAGTTTTTCAGTCGTGTCTGACTCTTTAAGACCCCATGGACTGCAGCACGCCAGGCTTCCCTGTCCATCACCAACTCCCGGAGCTTACTCTAACTCATGTCTATCGAGTGAGTTTGGTGATGCCATCCAACCATCACATCCTCTGTCATCTTCTCCTCCCACTTTCAATCTTTCCCAGCATCAGGGTCTTTTCATATGAGTCAGTTCTTTGTATCAGGTGGCCAAAGTATTGGAGTTTCAGCTTCAGCATCATTCCTTCCAGTGAATATTCAGGACTGATTTCCTTTAGAATCTCCTTGTAGTCCAAGAGACACTCAAGAGCTTTCTCCAACACCACAGTTTAAAAGCATCAATTCTTCAGCACTCAGCTTTCTTTAGCCCAACTCTCACATCCATATATGACTACTGGAATATATATACATATATATATATATATGTATATACCTATACATATGTATATACTTACTTATATGTATATATATACACACACAGCAGTAAAGAATCTGCCTGCCAGTGCAGGAGACCAGGGTTCTATCCCTGGGTTGGGAAGATCCCCTGGAGAAGGAAATGGCAACCCACTTCAGTATTCTTGCCTGGGAAATCCCATGGACAGAGGAGCTTCGCAGGCTACAGTCCATGGGGTCACAAAAGAGTCAGACAAAACTTAGCAATTAAAAACAACAGAACAGCAATATAAAGAAAGAGGACTATCATCTGAGGTGAGTGCTGTTGAGTTGCTAAGAAGGGTGGATTTAGCAACACGGGTGTCACTGTGACCTTATCAAGAGCTATTTTAGTGGAGTTGTGTGGGGCAGAAGACAGATTGGAGTGGCTTGAGGTGAAGAAATTGAGACAGAAAGGTAGACAATTCAAGAAATTTGTGTTTGATGGTAGATGTAAGATTGTTTAGTAACTGAGGAGGCTAAGGAATCCTGGAGGATTTGCTTGTCTGTTTTGTTTTGTTTTATTTTGAATGTAGGAACAATTATAACATGTTTTAAAGCCAAAAGAAAAATCCAGTACAGAAAGGTTGGCTGAAGATATAAGAAATTAACTGATAACATAAGTCCCTTGGTAAGGCAATAGGGGAAGGAATCCAGAATATAGGTGAAGGGATTGGCCTTCAATAAGAGGAAGGATGTCCTTCCATAATAACATTAAGAAAAAAGAGGGTAGTGAAACGTTCACAAACTCTTGGTTTGGATGTAGAGTTAAACAGGAAGTGAGGACATTCGCTGGGATTTAGGATAGGGAGAATGATATGAGTGATATTTCCAAAGATATTTTTAGTCAAATTCTCAGAATGCCTTTCCCCCTTCCAAAGATCCCCCATGATTAATAAGTGATAATTTAATGCAGCAATTAAGAAAATGGTATCAAGAGCAAGAGTTTCTGGTAAGAACCTTGGCTCTGCCATCAAATAGTTGTATGACCTTGGGCAAATCATTTAACCTTTTGGTTTTCAGTTTCCTCCTCTGTGAAAAGGGGATGATATTTTTACCTACCTCAAATTTTATTGTGAAAATAAATCAACTGAGTTAATATACATGAAGGGCTTAGAATAATGCCTGACAAATAATAAGTACTCTGCAGTGTTGCTTTCATTACTAAAGCTCTCCAAATATTACCCAAGTCAGCTTATTATTGGATTATATGGAGATACAAAAGATAACTATTAGGTAGAAAGGAAGGTGAAATTTTCCTTCAAAAGTTGGTATTTTCGTTTTGTAACTAGAGTGAAAATACAACAGGGACATAGGCTTGCTTTCTATTCATATATATATATATGACTTATATATATAATTTATATGTATACATTATACTATGCATATAATTAATATACATTATTCATGTATAATAATTATTTATATTTATAATAAAATATATGAGAAATCAGTGAACATCAGTATATCCCAGTAGGGAGGTCTTGGTCCATAGAGGATGGAATTGAGAGTAGTTTCTAATGAGCAGCCTAGAGGATTGTGTCCTGAGCCCTAGGGTGATCTTTTTCTAAATCCAAGAGCAGGGACAACACCACCGGTTGAGGTTTTCAGTTCTATTTCAGCCCTCTCCTCTGCCTTTTTCTGTTTTTAGGAAGGGAAAATGTTCGCATCTGTCGCTGGGAAAATCACCGTTTTTTTTTTAAGTTGAGGAAGTGGAATCATTTCCTTCTGAAAAGCTTTGGAAACAGCCACAAAACATGTAGGTAAGTTCCATAGCAGAGGGACTCTCAACTCAAATATGCAAACATTTGTTCCTCAAGGTCACTGCAAAAGTATTGTACCAAATCAGTGACTTGAACACACAAGAGTCGAAAAGCTGAATATACTCATGTGTTTGGTTGTAAAAGATGGTGCCAGCTTAGGGAGAGTAGATGAGTACAAGCAGTTAAATTGAACTAACTGATATGGTGTTTGAAGATCAAATCAGAAACATAGACTGTCAAATTTTGCTAATATAGTCTGCATCAGTGAAGAATCTATAATAATATGTCAGTTTATTATTTTCAGTACATTCTGTACATATGAAATGGCTAAATGTTGCCTAGCAGAGGTCCCACAAGAACTGATCCTGCCTGGGATTTACAATTAGCACATTTATTTGTTAGTATGCAAATGAGAACTGCTACAGTACTTGGGGAAAATTGTGTTGTTAAGTAAGTGCAACATTTCTCCTGCAATTTTGCTTCAACTATCCATTAGTTCTGCTAACCTCTTTTTTCAAAGTGTACAAAGCTAAACAGCAAACCAACAGAAGTAGGTGAATTAATACAATGGCAATCCAGTTGTGTTAGACTGGAAAGGTGGTATGAAGACATACAGATTTTTGAATAAGTAACAACTGTGTATTAATAACATGGATCTCACAGCAGCATAGATAAGGTGCAAATTGGAATAAGCAAAGACAAAGCTTCCCATTTGTAAGCCCATCTGCTCTCATTTGGACTTATACAGAGATGGCAAAAACATTTTGGCATCAAGATTCAAAGTCAAGCTCCACCATCTACTAGCTTTTTGACTTTGGCTGAGCAAGCTCTTCTGTGCCTAAAACATAGGTGAGGCTCTTCACAAACACGCAGCCATAAGCAGTATAGTAGTTATATAGCATAGTATTAACAGTTCATCAAGAAGGCTCTGAAGTCAGGCTGGGCTCAGAATATACACTAGCTATGCATCACTCTTATTTTATGTAATTCTTGATTTCTTCATCTGCAAATGGAACATATTCTTAATAGACCTACTTAGCTCACCGAGTTGTGGTGAATATTTACTAAAATAATTGATGTAAAGCACTTAGCACTTGAATGCAACTGCAACTTTGTAAGCCCTCAATAAACACGTGTTGTTAAAGTGTTACCCCTAAATTTTCTTCATTGTGGCTTTCACCCAAGTAGCTCCACCATAAATGGTCATGTTAAGAACACTTACCATTGCATTACTTAATTCAATGGACATCCCTACAGGACTTCAGCAGCATTTATGGTAATGACTAATTTCTCCTTGTTGAGATGTAAAAACTGGGAAGTTTTCAGAAAGATTTGAGGAAGAGCTAATTAGTAAAAGGATAAAATTTTGGATCAGTTGTTGTAAGTTGAGTGTGGCATCTTTGTCTCTGGAACAGTGAAACATGATCAGCTAAATCATCATATGCGTATTGAATACTTAACTGCCCAAAGACAGAGGTTCAGCTATATGTTCTCTAAAGGTTTCTTTTTGCCTTTAAAGTCTGTGATTTTTCCAAATTAGTGAATGATAGCAGCTACTATTTCTGAGGCAATAGATAAAGTACAGATACAAGCATTTTACATGTGTCCTTACCATCCTCACAAAAACCCTATAAAGTGGATATTCTCCACATTTTAAAATTGATGAAATAGGCTTAGAAAAGCACAGAAAACAGTCATGAAGATAGTGAGTCATATGTTCAGAATATTTATTTTTTAATTTATTCACTCGTTTGTGTATAAATGCAACCAATATTTAATGAACACCTACTATGTTCTGGGCACTATCTTTAGCACTGGTGTACAGCACTGAACATAGTAGATAAAATTCATACCCTGTGGAGCTTGTATTTTAGTAAGCAGAAAATAAGATTCAGAAAATAAGTTCCAAGGCTTGATTTACTTTTATAATATGGTACAACGTCCTCTGACTAGCTTTTGTGTCATGTTACCATTTTACAGTAAAGTCACATTTTTTCCCTTTTTAGACACAGAAGAATCATGCTCCAAGGAAACCAAACTATCTCTGAATTTTTCCTCCTGGGACTCACAGTGGTGTCTGAACAGCAGCAGCACATCTTTGTGCTGTTTTTGTGCATGTATCTGGTTACCATGGTGGGAAATTTACTTATCATCCTGGCTATCGTCAATGATGCTCACCTCCACAGCCCCATGTACTTCTTCCTTGCCAATCTATCCTTCACCGACATCTGCTTCACATCTACTACAGTCCCCAAAATGTTGGCAGACATCCAAAGCCAGAGCCCAGTCATCTCCTTTGCAGGATGCCTTACACAAATGTACTTTTTTATGTTGCTGGTAGACTTGGACAATTTCCTCTTGGCAGCCATGGCATATGACCGGTACATTGCCATCTGTTACCCATTACACTATGCTGCGTTACTGAGTCTGAAGCGTTGTGCCCTGTTGGTAGTGACTCCATGGGTTGTCTGTAATCTTCTTTCTGTACTTCATCTTGGTCTGCTGGGCCTCTTGAATTTCTGTGATCAGAGAGAAATTCCACACTTCTTCTGTGACCTGGAACCCATTTTAAGGCTGGCTTGTTCAGACACCCAGATCAATGACTTGACAATCCTAGTAATTGGGGGAGCAGTTATTTTCATTCCATTTACCTTCATTTGTGTGTCTTATTGCCTTATTGGTTGCACTGTACTTAGGATTCCTTCAGCCAAGGGGAAGTGGAAAACATTCTCCACTTGTGGCTCCCATTTCTTAGCTGTGTCCCTCTTCTATGGATCTATCAGTGGGGTCTACTTTCTTCCCTCTTCTGCCTACTCTGCAGAAAGGGATAAGGTGGCTGCCATCATGTATACAGTGGTGACTCCCATGATGAACCCCTTCATCTATAGTCTAAGGAACAAGGACATGAAGGGAGCTGTGAGGAGACTACTTATCAGGAAAACCTATTTCTGGAGATGGTGATTCCTGCCATAAGAAATGCCTATATCATCTTCTTACACTTCGATGAGCACACAGAGTCCAAAACCTCAGGCTACTGTGCCACCATGATAGTTTCTTTGCCATCCATCTCCTGCCCTGAATCCATATCCAAGAATCTAGATCAAACTTCTGTCTCTAGGTAAAATAATAATAATAACAAAACAAAAATGCTCCTTTGTTCCATCAGTTCAGTTCAGTCACTCAGTCGTGTCCAACTCTTTGCGAACCCATGAATTGCAGCATGCCAGGCCTCCCTGTCCACCACCAACTCCCGGAGTTCACTCAGACTCACGTCCATCGAGTCAGTGATGCCATCCAGCCATCTCATCCTCTGTCGTCCCCTTCTCCTCCTGCCCTCAATCCTTCCCAGCATCAGAGTCTTTTCCAATGAGTCAACTCTTCGCATGAGGTGGCCAAAGTACTGGAGTTTCAGCTTTAGCATCATTCCTTCCAAAGAAATCCCAGGGCTGATCTCCTTTAAAAAGGACTGGTTGGATCTCCTTGCAGGCCAAGGGACTCAAGAGTCTTCTCCAACACAACAGTTCAAAAGCATCAATTCTTCGGCGCTCAGCCTTCTTCACAGTCCAACTCTCACATCCACACATGACCACAGGAAAAACCATAGCCTTGACTAGACAGACCTTTATTGGCGAAGTAATGTCTCTGCTTTTGAATATGCTATCTAGGTTGGTCATAACTTTCCTTCCAAGGAGTAAGCATCTTTTAATTTCATGGCTGCAGTCACCATCTGCCGTGATTTTGGAGCCCCCAAAAATAAAGTCTGACACTGTTTCCACTGTTTCCCCATCTATTTCCCATGAAGTGATGGAACCAGATGGCATGATCTTCATTTTCTGAATGTTGAGCTTTAAGCCAACTTTTTCACTCTCCTCTTTCACTTTCATCAAGAGGCTTTTTAGTTCCTCTTCACTTTCTGCCATAAGGGTGGCGTCATCTGCATGTCTGAGGTTATTGATATTTCTCCCAGCAATCTTGATTCCAGCTTGTGTTTCTTCCAGTCCAGCGTTTCTCATGATGTACTCTGCATATAAGTTAAATAAACAGGGTGACAATATACAGCCTTGACGAACTCCTTTTCCTATTTGGAACCAGTCTGTTGTTCCATGTCCAGTTCTAACTGTTGCTTCCTGACCTGCATACAAATTTCTCAAGAGGCAGATCAGGTGGTCTGGTATTCCCATCTCTTTCAGAATTTTCCACAGTTTATTGTGATCCACACAGTCAAAGGCTTTGGCATAGTCAATAAAGCAGAAATAGATGGTTTTCTGGAACTCTCTTGCTTTTTCAATGATCCAGAGGATGTTGGCAATTGGATCTCTGGTTCCTCTGCCTTTTCTAAAACCAGCTTGAACATCAGGAAGTTCACGGTTCACATATTGCTGAAGCCTGGCTTGGAGAATTTTGATCATTACTTTACTAGCGTGTGAGATGAGTGCAATTGTGTGGTAGTTTGAGCATTCTTTGGCATTGCCTTTCTTTGGGATTGGAATGAAAACGGACCTTTTCCAATCCTGTGGCCACTGCTGAGTTTTCCAAATTTGCTGGCATATTGAGTGCAGCACTTTCACAGCATCATCTTTCAGGATTTGGAATAGCTCAACTGGAATTCCATCACCTCCACTAGCTTTGTTCGTAGTGATGCTTTCTAAGGCCCACTTGACTTCACATTCCAGGATGTCTGGCTCTAGGTCAGTGATCACACCATCGTGATTATCTGGGTCATGAAGTTCTTTTTTGTACAGTTCTTTTGTGTATTCTTGCCACCTCTTCTTAATATCTTCTGCTTCTGTTAGGTCCATGCCATTTCTGTCCTTTATCGAGCTCATCTTTGCATGAAATGTTCCTTTGGTATCTCTGATTTCCTTGAAGAGATCCCTAGTCTTTCCCATTCTGTTGTTTTCCTCTATTTCTTTGCATTGATCGCTGAAGAAGGCTTTCTTATCTCTTCTTGCTATTCTTTGGAACTCTGCATTCAGATGTTTATATCTTTCCTTTTCTCCCTTGCTTTTTGCTTCTCTTCTTTTCACAGCTATTTGTAAGGCCTCCCCAGACAGCCATTTTGCTTTTTTGCATTTCTTTTCTATGGGAATGGTCTTGATCCCTGTCTCCTGTACAATGTCACGAACCTCATTCCATAGTTCATCAGGCACTCTATCTATCAGATCTAGGCCCTTAAATCTATTTCTCACTTCCACTGTAAAATCATAAGGGATTTGATTTAGGTCATACCTGAATGGTCTAGTGGTTTTCCCTACTTTCTTCAGTTTAAGTCTGAATTTGGCAATAAGGAGTTCATGGTCTGAGCCACAGTCAGCTCCTGGTCTTGTTTTTGCTGACTGTATAGAGCTTCTCCATCTTTGGCTGCAAAGAATATCATCAATCTGATTTCGGTGTTGACCATCTGGTGATGTCCATGTATAGAGTCTTCTCTTGTGCTGTTGTTGGAAGAGGGTGTTTGTTATGACCAGTGCATTTTCTTGGCAAAACTTTATTAGTCTTTGCCCTGCTTCATTCTGTATTCCAAGGCCAAATTTGCCTGTTACTCCAGGTGTTTCTTGACTTCCTACTTTTACATTCCAGTCCCCTATAATGAAAAGGACATCTTTTTGGATGTTAGTTCTAAAAGGTCTTGTAGGTCTTCATAGAACCGTTCAACTTCAGCTTCTTCAGTGTTACTGGTTGGGGCATAGACTTGGATTACTGTGATATTGAATGGTTTGCCTTGGAAACGAACAGAGATCATTCTGTCGTTTTTGAGATTGCATCCAAGTACTGCATTTCAGACTCTTTTGTTGACCATTATGGCCACTCCATTTCTTCTGAGGGATTCCTTCCCGCAGTAGTAGATATAATGGTCATTTGAGTTAAATTCACCCATTCCAGTCCATTTCAGTTCGCTGATTCCTAGAATGTCGACATTCACTCTTGCCATCTCTTGTTTGACCACTTCCAATTTGCCTTGATTCATGGACCTGACATTCCAGCTTCCTATGCAATATTGCTCTTTACAGCATGGGACCTTGCTTCTATCACCAGTCACATCTGCAGTGGGTATTGTTTTTGTTTTGGCTCCATCCCTTCATTCTTTCTGGAGTTATTTCTCCACTGATCTCCAGTAGCATATTGGGCACCTACTGACCTGGGGAGTTTCTCTTTGAGTATCTAAATAGGTCTCCTATAATGGGTTTCAATCTGTGAAGGCCCTGCTTTAATTGAGTTTGAATCTTTTTAAAAATAACTGAGGTGAAAAGTGTGATTGTAACTAAGGGGAAAGGTCCATCGGGTCTCATATTTTGAAGGCTGACTATAGGGGCCAAAGACTTAATTTTATTACTCATTGGGTCAGAGCATCCATGTGCACTAGAGGCTATTTGGGGATAATGGATGTTCTGGCTATGGGAAATACAGCAAGGCAATGATTCCAATGGTTAACGTTAGGTATATCTGTTTCTATTTCGTGTTCCTTTATTCACTTATTCCCTGGGTCTTTTTATGAGCTTGCCCAAATGTGGGCCAGAAGAGGATCAGAAATTGATGAGAGGTAAAAACTCAATTGTCAGACATCTAAAGTGGAATCTGGTTACTACACAGAGCCACCACCCCTCCATCACCCCTCTCTCTAGCAGGACCCCCAAAACAAACAGAAATACCACATCCTTTTCCTCCTCATCAGTGGGATGAAGTGTTCAGGGATAAATCCTCAGTGCTCAGAAATCTTCAGTCTGCAGTTCTCAGTCTTCACCCAGTCCTCACTCCCAGTGTCTGAGTAAGTATGGACTGGCTGGTCTGGGCCATAAACTGAAAGGACGCCACCTCCCTCCCTCCTCACACACCGGACCCTTCCCTTTCTCCCCTCTGCATCATCAAAAAAACATGCGCACACATCTTTTTACTGCTTGTTGGTACTTTAATCAACATCTGAGTAGTTTGGTCTGTCCAGAGGGGGCCTTTGTTGTATGTTTGATCCCTCTACAAACGACTATTCTGCCTTTGCTTTCCCTGGAGTTACAGCAGATGGCTCAGCATCTTGGGCTCCAGGGGGGCACAGGGGCTTACTTGGAGAATTGTCAGGAGAAGTGTTGGAAGAAACCTCTGGGGTTTCTTCATCCTCCATTGGCCCATTTTCATTCTTCTTTTTCTTCTGCTGGTGGTAGTAGAAGACTAGTATGGTCGACTTCCATTTCTTATTTCTGTTCGGATTCTGCTCTAGGGTTGATTGTACCTTCTTCATGAGGTTTTGTATCTGGTAAGAAAACAAAGTCATCCAGAAAGACATTAGTGAAGGAGGATGAGTAGGAGAACTTTGAGAGAATGGGTGTGCGTTGGGGAGGTGTTTTGTGCCAGGCAAGGGCAGGGTGAGTCAAGGATGGGGGATGAAGAGGAAGAACATGAGTAGGGTAATCTGACCTCCGGGTCCAAGCCAGTGGACTGATCAGAATTATTTGTCTTCCTTTCTTCGGAGATTGAGGCTTCTTCCTCAAAACTGATGTTGCATACATAAATTTCCGACTTCTCCTCCTTCACTTTCCCAAGTATGCCTCCCATCTTGCAGCAACAGTGGCCTACACCAAGGTGCCTGGCCTCTTTATATACCTTCCCAGACAATGAAGAGCCACAACTGTCCGTTTGATTGGTCAGCAAGAAATTTCTCCAGCCAATGGTAGCCCTGACATTGTTGACATCACAAAGCGCCACTTATGAACCTTCATGGGGGAGGGGAGGCTGCAATGGAGTCCAGGTGCTCTGGTTTGAGAAAGGGAGTGCTTCCTCAACACCCATTAAAGAGCCTTCCCAATTTGATTTGCCACATTTCCTCATCTTTTCCAGTTCAGTTCTTGTGGTGTAGAAGTTAGGGAGCCAGTGTTCCCTCCAAACCATTGCTCATGGCCACCCCCATTCAGTGATTGTCATCTTCCAGATCTCATCACCTAGTATTTGGTGTTGTTGTTTTTTTTTTTTTTTAAAAACAGTTTGCTTTAGAAGTTTTAGATTTGCAGAATATTTGTGAAGAGTATTTTCGTATACTCCACAACCAATTCCCTTTATTACCATTGTACATTAGTATTAAACATTTGTTCAACTTAGTGAACCCACACTGAAAGAGTATTATTAACTAAAGTCTGGACATTATCAGATTTCCTGCAGTTCAGTTCAGTTCAGTTCAGTCACTCAGTTGTGTACGACTCTTTGTGACCCCATGAACTGCAGCACACCAGGCCTCCCTGTCCGTCGCAAATCTGGGAGTTTACCCAAACCCATGTCCATTGAGTCAATGATGCCATCCAACCATTTCATCCTCTTTTGTCACCTTCCTCTCCTGCCCTCAATCTTTCCGAGCATCTGGGTCTTTTCAAATGAGTTAGCTCTTCGCATCAGGTGGCCGAAGTATTCAGTTTCAGCTTCAACATCAGCCCTTCCAAGGAACACCCAGGCCTGATCTCCTCTAGGATGGACTGGTTGGACCTTCTTGCAGTCCAAGGGACTCTGAAGAGTTTTCCCCAAGACCATAGTTCAACAGCTTCAATTCTTCGGCGCTGAGCTTTCCTTATAGTCCAACTCTCAGATCCATACATGACTACTGGAAAAACCATAGCCTTGACTAGATGGACCTTTGTGGACAAAGTCATGTCTTTGCTTTTTAATATGCTGTCTAGGTTGGTCATAACTTTCCTTCCAAGGAGTTAGTGTCTTAATTTCATGGCTTCAGTCACCATCTGCAGTGATTTTGGAGCCCCAAAAATAAACTTAGCCACTGTTCCACTGTTTCCCCATTGATTTGCCATGAAGTGATGGGACCGGATGCCATGATCTTAGTTTTCTGAATATTGAGCTTTAAACCAACTTTTTCACTCTGTTCTTCCACTTTCATCAAGAGGCTCTTTAGTTCTTCTTCACTTTCTGCCATAAGGGTGCATCCTATGCTTATCATTGTTCTAATATGATATCAGGTGTTTTACATAAATTGTTCCATTCAATCCCAGAATGACTCTAAGATATAGATACATGCTATCATCATTCCCATTTTACAGATGAGAAAACTAAGTGGTAACAAAGTTAGGAAACCTACTCAAGATCAAATAACTTTCAGGTGGTGAAGCTATAAATTGAGATGGGACTTGAAATCCTGTGGTCCCAAATGCTCATCTAGATGCTGTTATATTCCCTCTGCTACAACCCTATTCTCAGTCATCATCAGATCATGCCTGTGTAGTGCCAAGAGCCTGAGAGTCCTCTGTTCCTACAGAGTTCACAACATTCAGTGAGCTTTCTAAAACATAAATCAGACTGCATGACTTTATCAAACCATCTAGCAGCCCTCCACTGCACATAAGATAAACTGCCTGTTCTTACCCCACAAGTCCCTACGAGACCTCATCTCTGCCTCTCCAGTGTCAGTCTTCTGTCTCTGCTCTGCTCCTCTCTGACTGATTCCAGTTTACACTCAACCTTTAGCAATTCCTCAGCACACTGTTCTTATTCTTGCTTCATGACGTGGCAACTTGTTATTCTACCTAAAATGCTCTTCTTCCAAATCTTCACACAACTGATTATATCTCATTCTTTAAATCTTGTTTCAGATATGAACTCCTCAGAAAAGGTTTCCCCACACCCTTTAACCAAAGCAGCTCTCCTCTGCTCCACGCCAATACCATGAACCAGTACTTTGCCCATGAAAATAGAAATTACTGGATCATAGAAGTATTGACTTTATGTCCTTCACTGTAAGTCAAGAACCAAGTACAAAATCTGACACATCCTAGGCACTCAAGACATATCTGTTTCCTGAAATACTGGTATGTTTCTTAAAGTGCCATCCTCATATGTGTATAAATACACACACACACACGCTTTTGTGAAATCGGGAGCTTGATGTCATCTCATAGAAGTGTAATGTACAACCCCCTCCCCAATTTTCATCTCAATGTCAAGACTAAAGATGCCACACATACACCACAAAAATATGAAAATGATTGTTACTCATATAATGAGTTAATGCATCAAAAATAGAATGCCCAAAAAAGGCAAAAAATAGTAACTGTGCAGCAATGGGTCATTAGACGATTGTGATTCTTTCACTCTATAGATGTAGGTATGGATGTACATTCAGTGAAAACATCAAGTTCTGCACCTTAAATGTATGCAATGTTTATTTGTTCCTTTTAGCTCAATATAATTAATAAACAATGGCATCTATCTCTATTACAATTTACCCATGATATTTGTTTGATAACCAAAGAATTCCATGCTTCCTTTAATTTGTACTTGTTTATGGAAACCACTGTGGCCCCTGCATGGTGAGAGCAGTAAAGGTGGTGAGTGTCCCATTGAACATCTTGTTCAGGAGATAGTATTTTGTGTTCTGAAAAGCAAAATGAGTCTCTGGGTTTCTCTTATTGTGTAGAACTCCAAAGAGGATAAGGAGTGCCATGGTGAGACATTGTACTGTGGCTTTGATATGTGTAGAAAATGTGTGACCTTGATTTGCATTTTGGGTATAATTTATCGGGAGGCAAGAGATTGCGTGAGCTCTTAACCCTAAATGAGACAACCCTGGAGAAGAATTGTTTGACTTGGTCATAATAGACAGTCAGCCCAGTGGCCGTGGCTCAAAGATCTACAAAGGCATGAAGCTGAGGCCAGTTGTGGCGCAGACATTCTGTGCTAAGGTAGGTGCCACATACTGGCCCTTTGCGCTGACCTTTGGGTCCTGTCCTTTATCAGAACATAGTGATGAAGAGATGACAAGTAGCAGCTCTCAAGCAAGCTCCATCAGTGTGATAGTGATGACGGCATTGGTTAAGTGAATGATCTCCCTTTGGATTTCACTGTGTGGATGCAAAAAGGCTCCCCAGGTGTCCAAGAGTTCTAAGAGATGAACTCTTGTAGCAGTGTGGCATCTAACAAGGGCCTGAGCACAGGCAAAGGTGCCCTTTCCTGAAGATAGGGTATGTAGAGGGCTCAGTTTCAGCTGATCCTGTAGCAAGGAGGCCTCACTAGCTATGCTGAGCTTGCAGAGTGCTACTTCTGTAATCAAAGGCCAAATGGGCAGCTGGATATGGAGGGTCATAGGTTCAAGACCTGAGATCGTCTATATTTCCAGGCCAGTCCAGCATGTACCCACATGTGCTGCACTAAGGTCATACAGCATTGGGCCAAGGTGGGCAGTTCCCTGTATCAGAAGCCCATGAGACTAAGGGCCATCATTGGTGGTACAGAAACTCCAAGGTACATGAGAGAAAGCTGCTAAAGCTTGCACGGTGACAGAGTCTCAGGGGGTGCTAATAGGAGTGACTGTTCTATGGCAATTTAGGCAGATTCTAGAAACTTTTGACACGGGGCGTCTCATTCAAGGCAGGCCTATTTGGAAGTTATCGACCAAAAATACTGTGTATATGAGGAAATGTTTCCTCCAGAATCTATAAATGTCTAAAACATGTTGGGCTTGTTTTAACAGTATAGGTACTGCTGCTGCTGCTGCTGCTGCTAAATCGCTTCAGTCGTGTCCGACTCTGTGCGACCTCATAGACGGCAGCCCACCAGGCTCCCCCGTCCCTGGGGTTCTCCAGGCAAGAACACTGGAGTGGGTTGCCATTTCCTTCTCCAATGCATGAAAGTGAAAAAATAAAGTGAAGTTGCTCAGTCGTGTCTGACTCCTAGTGACCCCATGGACTGCAGCCCTCCAGGCCCCTCCATCCATGGGATTTTCCAGGCAAGAGTACTGGAGTGGGGTGCCATTGCCTTCTCCAAGTATGGGTACTAATAAGCCTAAAAGCTATTTCTCAACACTGTGAAGACTGGAGGAGTCCAGAACTTACCAAAGAGTTTTCAGCAACTTACCTGCAGTGGGGGGACTGTGTAGCATGTGTGTCATAGGAATCTCCTCAAAGCGGGATGTCATCAGTGTGAGGTCCTAATTGTG
The DNA here is from genome assembly GCF_029407905.1 of Bubalus kerabau. Taxonomy (NCBI): domain Eukaryota; kingdom Metazoa; phylum Chordata; class Mammalia; order Artiodactyla; family Bovidae; genus Bubalus; species Bubalus kerabau. The sequence continues at coordinate 19,388,626 of NC_073647.1, forward strand.
TACCTGACCAAACCAAGAGCAGGTGAAAATGTTGCCTTCAAAGACCGTGTGAGATGGCAGGAGTGGACACTGGCCCCATTGAGTAGACAGGTAAAGGTGTATTATTTCCGTTTGAAGCTGAAGGTTAAGTGTAGCTTAGAAGTTGTTGAAATAGGCAGTGAAAACAGCATGCTAGCCAAATGTTTTGCTATGACTGAAAAGTATTTGCCAGTTATTCGTTGGAAGCAGTATTTTCAATAATATAAATGGACATCTAATGAGTGGGGCCCTGACCCCAAGGGTACAAGTTCACACTGAGACCCTGATCTTGTTTTACAGCTTTGAGATCAAGTAAAATGTGTCTGTAAAGGGCAGGAGTGGAGGTAAGCACACCCTCTCTAAATCAGATCAGATCAGATCAGATCAGTCCCTCAGTCGTGTCCGACTCTTTGCGACCCCATGAACCACAGAATGCCAGGCCTCCCTATCCATCACCAACTACCAAAGTCTACTCGAACCCATGTCCACTGAGTCAGTGATGCCATCCAACCATCTTCTCCTCTGTGATCCCCTTCTCCTCCTGCCCTCAGTCTTTCCCAGCATCAGGGTCTTTTCAAATGAGTCAGCTCTTCATATCACGTGGCCAAAGTATTGGAGTTTCAGCTTCAACATCAGTCCTTCCAATGAACACCCAGGACTGATCTCATTTAGGATGGACTGGGTGGATCTCCTTGCAGTCCAAGGGACTCTCAAGAGTCTTCTCCAACACCACAGTTCAAAAGCATCAATTCTTCGATGCTCAGCCTTCTTCACAGTCCAACTCTCACATCCATACATGACCCTGGAAAAAACATAGCCTTGACTAGACAGACTTTTGTTGACAAAGTAATGCCTCTGCTTTTGAATATGCTATCTAGGTTAGTCATAACTTTCCTTCCAAGGAGTAAGCATTTTTTAATTTCATGGCTGCAATCACCATCTGCAGTGACTTTGGAACCCAAAAAAATAAAGTCTGACACTGTTTCCACTGTTTCCCCATGTATTTGCCATGAAGCGATGGGACCAGATGCCATAATCTTAGTTTTCTGAATGTTGAGCTTTAAGCCAACTTTTTCAATCTCCTCTTTCACTTTCACCAAGAGGCTATTTAGTTCCTCTTCACTTTCTGCCATAAGGGTGGTGTCATCTGCTTATCTGAGGTTATTGATATTTCTCCCAGTAATCTTGATTCCAGCTTGTGCTTCCTCTATGCCAGTGTTTCTCATGATGTACTCTGCATATAAGCTAAATAAGCAGGGTGACAATATACAGCCTTGACGTACTCCTTTTCCTATTTGGAACCAGATTGTTGTTCCATGTCCAGTTCTAACTGTTGCTTCCTGACCTGAATACAGGTTTCTCAAGAGGCAGGTCAGACGGTCTGGTATTCCCATCTCTTTCAGAATTTTCCACAGTTTATTGTGATCCACACAGTCAAAGGCTTTGGCATAGTCAATAAAGCAAAAATAAATGTTTTTCTGAAATTCTATTGTTTTTTCGATGATCCAGCAAATGTTGGCAATTTGATCTCTGGTCCCTCTGCCTTTTCTAAAACCACCTTGAACATCTGGAAGTTCACGGTTCATGTATTCCTGAAGCCTGGCTTGGAGAATTTTAAGCATGTGAGATGAGTGCAATTGTGCAGTAGTTTGAGCATTCTTTGGCATTGCCTTTCTTTGGTATTGGAATGAAAACTGATTTTTTCCAGGCCTGTGGCCACTGCTGAATTTTCCAAATTTGCTGGCATATTGAGTGCAGCACTTTCACAGCATCATCTTTGAGGATTTGAAATAGCTCAACTGGAATTCCATCACCTCCACTAGCTTTGTTTGTAGTGATGCTTCCTAAGGCCCACCTGACTTCACATTCCAGGATGTCTGGCTCTAGGTGAGCGTGAGTGATCACACCATCATGATTATCTGGGTTGTGAAGATCTTTTTTGTACAGTTCTTCTGTGTATTCTTGCCACCTCTTCTTAATATCTTCTGCTTCTGTTAGGTCCATACCATTTCTGTCCTTTATTGAGCCCATCTTTACATGAAATGTTCCCTTGGTATCTCTAATTTTCTTGAAGAGATCTCTAGTCTTTCCCATTCTATTGTTTTCCTCTATTTCTTTGCATTGATCACTGAGGAGAAGGCTTTCTTATCTCTCCTTGCTATTCTTTGGAACTCTGCATTCAAATGGATATATCTTTCCTTTTCTCCTTTGCTTTTTGCTTCTCTTCTTTTCACAGCTATTTATAATGTCTCCTCAGACAGCCATTTTGCTTTTTTGCACTTCTTTTTCTTGGGGATGGTCTTGATTCGTGTCTCCTGTACAATGAAACAAACCTCCAGCTCTGTTGTGGCACCACAATACTCCAGTCTGTGAATGCAAAGTGTAGTTTGCAGATCTGTGCTAGTCACAAAACTATTTGTTACTGATCAGCTGGGGGATTGAGGTTAGCTAAGTTTAAAAACTGTGATGAGTATTTAGAAACAGAGTAATTTCACATTTTTGGTACTCTCCAAGAGTCTGTTTCCCCAGTCTTGTGTAAGTTCTGGCAGCTCTATGGTCAGGTTAATGGCAACCTCCTCCAAGAGGGCTTACGCCATATCCAGGTCTGCTGCAACCAGAAGCTCTGCCCCTGTGGCAGGCCACTGCTGAACCGAACCTCCACAGGTACACAACAAACTGTGGAAAATTCTTAAACAAATGGGAATACCAGACCACCTTACCTACCTCCTGAGAAATCTGTACGCAGGTCAAGAAGCAACAGTTAGAACTGGACATGGAACAACAGACTGTTTCCAAACTGGGAAAGGAGTACATCAGGGCTGTATATTGTCACCCTGTTTATTTAACTTATATGCAGAGTACATCATGTGAAATGCCAGGCTGGATGAAGCACAAGCTAGAATCAAGACTGCTGGGAGAAATATTAATAACTTCAGATATGCAGATGACACCACCCTTATGGGAGAAAGTGAATAGGAACCAAAGAGCCTCTTGACAAAAGTGAAAGAGGAGAGTGAAAAAGTTGGCTTAAAACTCAGCATTCAGAAAACCAAGATCATGGCATCTGGTCCCATCACTTCATGGCAAATAGATGGGGAAACAATGGAAACAGTGACATACTTTATTTTGGAGGGCTCCAAAATCACTGCAGATGTGACTGCAGCCATGAAATTAAAAGACATTTGCTTCTTGGAAGAAAAGCTATGACAAACCTAGACAGCATATTAGCAAGCAGAGACATTACTTTGCCAACAAAGGTCCATCTAGTCAAAGCTATGGTTTTTCCAGTGGTCATGTATGGATGTGAGAGTTGGACCAGAAAGAAAGCTGAGAGCCAAAGAACTGATGCTTTTGAACTGTGGTGTTGGAGAAGACTCTTGAGAGTCCCTTGAACTGCAAGGAGATCCAACTAGTCCATCCTAAAGGAAATCAGTCCTGAATATTCATTGGAATGACTGATGCTGAAGCTGGAACTCCAATACTTTGGCTACCTGATAGGAATAACTGACTCATTTGAAAAGACCCTAACGCTGGGAAAGATTGAAGGTGGGAGGAGAAGAGAATGACAGAGGATGAGATGGTTGGATGGCATCAAAAACTTGATGGACATGAGTTTGAGTAAGCTCCAGGAGTTGGTGATGGACAGGGAAGCCTGTTGTGCTGCAGTCCATGGGGTTCAAAGCATTGAACATGACTGAGTAACTGAATTGAGCTGAATTTCACATTGCTATAAAGTTGTTTCATTTTACAAAAGTATCAGTCTACAAAAATTTGGAAATTAAAAAATTCTAGAAACACTAGATTCTTCTCTTTCCCCTCCTTCTTCTTTTTCTTCTTCTCCTTATCTTCCCATTCCTCCCTCCTCTCCCCAATTCCTCCTCTTCCTTCATCTTCTTCAACATAAAATCTTAAGCAGGCTCTGTATGATGAATAACTTTTTAACCAATGCCATCAAGATCTAATATTGGTTTGTTATTTTAAACATCAATTAAAGCATTTCCAAAATATACAAACAGCTCCTACAGCTTAATATTAAAAAAAAAACAAACCCGATAGAAAAATGAATAGAAAATCTAAATAGACATTTCTCCAGAGAAGACATGCGGATGGCCAACAGGCACATACAAGATGTTTAACGTTGCTAATTACTACAGAAATGCAAATCAAAACCACAATGAGGTACCACCTCACACCAATAAGAATGGCATCATTAAAAAGTTTACAAACAATAAATACTGGAGAGGATGCGGTGGAAAGGGAACCCTCCTGCACTGTTGGTAGAAATGTAAATTGGTGCAGCCACTATGAAAAATAGTATGGAGGTTCCTTAAAAAACTAAAAGTAGAACTACTGTATGTTCCTACAATTGTACTCCTGGACATATATGTGGAAAAGATGAAAATTCTAATTTGAATAGATACATGCACCCCAATGTTCATAACAGCACTATTTATAATAGCTAATATGTGGAAGCAACATAAATGTCCATCAGTAAATGAATGAATGAGGAGGGTGTGGTATATATTTATATATATTGAAACATACATATATGTATGAAAAATTACTCAGCCATAAAAAAGAAATAATGCCATTTGCAGCAACATGAACGGACCTAGAGATTCTCATACTAAGCGAAATTAGTGAGTAAGACAGAGAAAGACAAATCTCATGTGAGCCTAAAATATGACACAAATGAACCTATCTACAAAACAGAAACAGACTTGCCAACATAGGAAACAGACTACTGGTTAGCAAGGAGGAAAGGGGGAATAAATCATGAATTTGAGTTTAACAGAAATACACAACTATGTATAACATAGATAAGCAAAAAGGACCTAGTGTATAGCACAGGGAACTGTGTTCAACATCTCATAATAACTTACAATGGGAAAGAATCTGAAAAAGAATATGTGTGTGTGTGTGTGTGTGTAACCGAATCACTTTGCTGTACAGCAGAAACATTGTAAATCAGCTATACTTCACATAAATAAATAACTGAAAATATTAAAAATAACTTTAAAAATCAATTAAGTCAGTTCAGTCACTAAGCTGTGTTCGACTGTTTGCAATCCCATGGACTGAAGCACGCCGGGCTTCCCTATCGGTCACCAGCTGGGGAGCTTGCTCAAACTCATGTCCATCAAGTCACTGATGATATCCAACCATCTCACCCTCTGTCATCCCCTTCTCCTCCTGCCTTCAATCTATTCCAGCATCAGGGTCTTTTCCAATGAGTCAGTACTTCTCAACAGGTGGCCAAAACATTGGAGCTTCAGCTTCAGCATCAGTCCTTCCAAAGAATATTCAAGACTGATTTCCTTTAGGATGGACTGGTTGTATCTCCTTGCAGTTCAAGGAGTCTTCTCCAACACCACAGTTCAAAACGATCACTTCTTCCTTGCTCAGATTTCTTTAAGTTCTAACTCTCACATCCATACATGACTATTGGAAAAACCATAGCTTTGACTAGATGGACCTTTGATGGCAGAGTAATGTTTCAACTTTTTAACATGCTGTCTAGATTGATCATAGCTTTTCTTCCAAGGAGCAAGTGTCTTTTAATTTCATGGCTGCAGTCACTATCTGCAGTGATTTTGGACCCCCCCAAATAAAACCTATCACTGTTATTTCCCCATCTATTTGCCATGAAGTGATGGGACTGGATGCCATGATCTTCGTTTTTTGAAAGTTGAGTTGTAAGCCAGGGTTTTCACTCTGCTCTTTACTTTCATCAAGAGGCTCTTTAGTTCCTCTTCGCTTTCTGCTATAAGGGTGGTGTCATGTGCATATGTGAGATTCTTTATATTTCTTCTGGCAATTTTGATTCCAGCTTGTGCTTAATCCAGCCCAGCATTTAGCATGATGTACTCTGCATACAGGTCAGTTTTCATTCCAGTCCTACAGAAAGGCAATGCCAAACAATGTTCAAACTCATTGAACATTGCTCTCATCTCACGTGCTAGCAAAGTAATGCTCAAAATTCTCCAAGTGAGGCCTCAACAGTAAGTGAACTGAGAACTTCCAGATGTTCAACCTGAGTTTAGAAAAGGCAGAGGAACCAGAGATCAAATTGCCAACATCGATTGGATCATAGAAAAAGCAAGAGAGTTCCAGAAAAAAAACATCAATTTCTGCTTTATTGACTATGCCAAACCTTTGAGTGTGTGGATCACAAAAAACTGTGGAAAATTCTTAGAGAGATGGGAATACCAGACCACCTTACCTGCCTCCTGAGAAATCTGTATGCAGATCAAGAAGCAACAGTTAGAACCGAACATAGAACAACGAACTGTTTCCAAATTGGGAAATGAGTACGTCAAGGCTGTATATCGTCACCCTGCTTATTTAACTTGTATGTAGAGTACATCATGTGAAATGCCGGGCTGGATGAAGCACAAGCTAGAATCAAACTTGCTGGGAGAAATATCAGTACCCTCAGATATGCAGATGACACCACCCTTATGGCAGAAAGTGAATAGGAACTAAATAGCTTCTTGATGAAAGTGAAAAAGGAGAGTGAAAATCCTGGCTTAAAACTCAACTTTCAAAAAACAAAGATCATGGCATCTGGTCCCATCACTTTATGGCAAATAGATGGGGAAAGAATGGAAACGGTGACAGACTTTAGTTTTGGAGGCTCCAAAATCACTGCAGATGGTGACTGCAGCCATGAAATTAAAAGACATTTGTTCCTTGGAAGAAAAGCTATGACCGACCTAGACAGCATATTAAAAAGCAGAGACATTACTTTGCCAACCAAGTTCCATCTCGTCAAAGCTATGGTTTTTCCAGTAGTCCTGTATGGATGTGAGAGTTGGACCATAAAGAAAGCTGAGCACCAAAGAATTGTTGCTTTTGAACTGTGGAGTTGGAGAAGACCCTTGAGAGTCCCTTGAACTGCAAGAGATCCAACCAGTGAATCCTAAAGGAAATCAGTCTTGAATATTTATTGGAGGGACTGATGCTGAAGCTGAAGCTCCAATACTTTGGCCACATCATGGGAAGAACTGACTCATTGGAAAAGACCCTGATGCTTGGAAAGACTGAAGGCAGGAGGAGAAGGGAATGACAGAGGATGAGATGGTTGGATGGCATCACCAACTAGATGGACATGAGTTTGAGCAAGCTCTGGGAGTTGGTGATGGACAGAGATACCTGGTGTGCTACAGTCCATGGGTTCCCAAAGAGCTGGACATGATTGATGAACTGAATTGACCTACTCACTCTGCATATTAGTTAAGTAAGGCTGTATACTGGTGATGTATTCCTTTCTCAATTGGAACCAGTCCATTTTTCCATGTCCAGTTCTAACTATCACTTCTTGACCTGCATGCAGATTTCTCAGGAGGCAGGTAAGGTGCCCTGGTATTCCCATTTCTCTAAGAATTTTTCACCATTTGTTGTGATCCACACAGTCAAAGGCTTTAGCGTAGCCAATGAAGCAGAAGTAGATGCTTTTCCAGAAGTATCTTCCTTTTTCTATGAACTAACAGATGTTGGCAATTTGATCTCTGGTTCCTCTGCCTTTTCTAAATCCAGCTTGAACATCTGGACATTCTCGGTTCATGTATTGTTGAAGCCTCACTTGGAGAATTTTGAGCATTACTTTGCCAGTGTGTGAGATGAGTGCAATTTTGTGGTAGTTTGAACATTGTTTGGCCTTGCCTTTCTTTGGGACTGGAATGAAAACTGACCTTTTCCAGTCCTGTGGCCACTGCTGAGTTTTCCAGATTTGCTGGCATATTGAGTGCAGCACTTTCACAGCATCATCTTTTAAGATTTGAATAGCTCAACTGGAATTCCATCACCTCCACTAGCTTTGTTGGTAGTGATGCTTCCCAAGGTCCACCTGACCTCGAACTCCAGGATGTCCAGCTCCAGGTGAGTGATCACACCATTGGCTTATCTGGGTCATGGAGATCTCTTTTTGTATAATTGTTCTGTGTATTCTTTCACCTCTTCTTGATATCTTCTGCTTCTGTTAGGTCCATACCATTTCTGTCTTTTATTGTGCCCATCTTTGTATAAAATGTTCCCTTGGTATCTCTAATTTTTCTTTAAGGAGATGACTACTCTTTCCCATTCTATTGTTTTCCTCTATTTTTTTTCATTGATCACTGAGGAAGTCTTTCTTACCTCTCAGTGATCTCTTTAATCTCTTAAGAGAAAGAGATCTCAGTAATCTCTTATCTTTCCTTGCTATTCTTTGGAACTTTGCATTCAGATGGATATATCTTTCCTTTTCTCCTTTGCCTTTTGCTTCTCTTCTTTTCTCAGCTATTTGTAAGGCCTCCTCAAACAAGCATTTTGCCTTTTTGTACTCCTTTTTCATGGGTATGGTCTTGATTACCACCTCCTGTACAATGCTATGAACCTCCATCCATAGTTCTTCAGGCACTCCATCTATCAGATCTAATCCCTTGAATCTATTTGTCACTTTCACTGTATAATTGTACAGAATTTTATTTAGGTCATACCTGAATCGTCTAGTGGCTTTCCCTACTTTCTTCAATTTAGTCTGAATTTGGCAATAAGGAGTTTATGACCTAAGCCATGGGCAGCTCCCAGTCTTGTTTTTGTTGACGGTATAGAGCTTCTCCAAGTCATCTGGAAGTTTACCTCAAAGATGATAGGGATTTTAGAAATTTTCCAAAATAAGGAAAAAAGATATCTTGAAAAATCAAAATATATGTAGAAGAAAGAGAAGAGTGGTATGAAGAATCAGAGCAAAGAATTTAGTCCAAAGTAATTTAATTTTTTATCAAACATGAAGAAATATAAGAAGTTTCTCAAGTATTTTCTTGTGTGGTTCTTACCCAGACTGAGCTTAAAACTTACAGAGGAACTTTTTCAAGAAATCTATCACTTTTATTTTTCTTATGCAATATATAATGGGATTTGACAGAAGAATTAACACCATGTAGAAAATTGATATGGCTTGGTCTTGATCAAGCGAATAATTGGAAGAATGTCACATGTAAATAAATGTAATTGCCCCATAGAATAGAGTAACATCAGTCAGGTGTGAAGATAAAGTTGAAAACACTTTGGATTTGATTTCACTTAAGAAGATCCTCAAGAGAGTGGCAACAATGAACATGTAGAAGACAAAGATCATCTAGGTGAGGCCCCCAGTGAAAAAGAACAAGTAATTTCATTATGTGAGTGTCTGAGAACGAGAGTATCAAGAGTGGAGAATTATCACAAAAGTAGCTGCTGATGATTTGGATTCATAACTCCATCACTAGTTAGATGTGACAAACCTGGGACATGGTTACAGGATACAGCTGGAGATATCTGATTGTGAGGTCAAGTTCCGAGGTCAGGGAGGGTAGAAGATAGCATTTTAATACTCACAGAAAGCGATGTATCAGTATCAGCATTCAAATCACATACCAGGAAAAGAAAATGGTCCTCTTTTCTGCCCAAAATTTCACCAGCATCTTGGAGACTGTGGCAGGGGAAAACCAGAAATCTCTGAAGGATAAACTTTAGAGGAACACATGCATGGTAATTTGAAAATTGGACAAAGGTTGATAAGGATGAGCAAGCCAAGTTTCACACCAAAGGAGGCATATATACTGAGATAAGCACCCCAAAGGGAACACTTGAAATTGTGAGTACATGTAATTCTATGTAAAAACAAATTTTGTCAGCAAACTGTCATTCTTTTGGACATCCCTCATCTCAACTATTGCATCTTACTAGCTCAACAGAAGAGATTTCATTGGTAAGAATATCAATAGTTAGATTTTCTGTACACACACACATCAATCTATGGAAATATGTAGAATATAGACTGAATATAGACTGCTGCTTAATAGAAAAGTGCAGATTGTCTTAGTTTGTGCTGGTATAACAAAATACCACAAACTGGGTGGCTTAAACAACAAATGTTTATTTGTCACATATGAGAAGCTAGAAAGTCCATGATCAAGATGATGGCAGATCAGCGTCTGGTGAGAGCTGTCTTCCTGATTTTCAGATGGCTTCCTTCTTGCAATACCCTCATATAAGAGGAGAAGGAGAGGGAACAGGAGGTAGAGAAACAGAAAGACAGAGAGAGGAAGAGAGAGAGATCCCCATCTCTTCCTCTTGTTATGAGGGTATAAATCTCATCATGAGAGCCCCACCCTTGTGATCTTTCTAAACCCAATTACCTCCTGCTACAATCACACTGGAGACTAGATCTTCAACAGACAAAATTCAGTTCAGTTCAGTCACTCAGTCATGTCTGATGCTTTGCAACTCCATGGATTACATGCAGCATGCCAGGCTTCCCTGTCCATCACCAACTCCCGGAGCTTACTCTAACTCATGTCCATTGAGTTGGTGATACCATCCAACCATCTCATCCTCTGTCATCCCCTTCTCCTCCCACCTTCAATCTTTCCCAGCATCAGGGTCTTTTCAAATGAGTCAGTTCTTCCCATCAGGTGGCCAAAGTATTGGAGTTTCAGCTTCAGTATCAGTCCTTCTAATGAATATTCAGGACTGAGTTCCTTTAAGATGGACTAATTGGATCTCCTTGCAGTTCAAGGGACTCTCAAGAGTCTTCTCCAACACCACAGTTCAAAAGCACCAATTCTTCAGCGCTCAGCTTTCTTTATAGTCCAACTGTCATATCTATACATGACCACTGGAAGAACCATAGCTTTGATTAGATGGATCTTTGTTGGCAAAGTACTGTCTCTGCTTTTTAATATGCTGTCTAGGTTGGTCATAACTTTTCTTACAAGGAGTAAGCATCTTTTAATTTCATGGCTGCAAAATTGAGGGGATACAATCATTCAGTCCATAGCACATATCTTTATTCTGAGAACCTAAGGCAGAGGCTCTCTTTTAGATCTCACCTGGAAAACAGTGATTAAGTTGCTACCTCATGTCGACCAGATCAATCCATTGTGTGGATATAGTAGTTCCATAATCTCTTATATCTCATATGTAGAGCACAACCTAATGCCTTGCATGCAGTAGATGCTTGGAGAAATTTCATACTCTTTGGCTAGTAATCCAACTTTTGGGAAAGTAACCGAAAAATAATCCAAAACAGGGAAACAATATTTAGTACAAAGTATTGAACTCTGAAGGTCACTGAATTTTAAAATTAACTTGTATTTTGTGTATTCCAATGCTTTGTGTAAGCTTTCCAGCTGGCTCAATGGTAAAGAATCTGCCTTCCAAACCAAGAGACACGGGCAGGAGATGTGGAGAGGAGACCCAGTTCAGTCCCTGGGTCTGGAAGATTTCCTGGAGGAGGAAATGACAACCCACTCTGATATTCTTGCCTGGAAAATCTCATGGACAGAGGAGCCTGCAGGCTACAGTCCCAGAGGTTGCAAAGAGTCAAACACGACTTAGTGGCTAAACAACAATATGCAATATGATTGCTTGCTTTCTGAAGTTCATTAGCTCTCCATTTACGTTTACTGAGGACCTTGCCTAGGTCACACAACGTCTTACTTCTGGTAGCACAGATATAAAAATACAATTGCTGCCCAGAAGGAGCTCACAAGTTAGAAGTGGAGATAACCACAGGACGGGGTAAGAAGTGCAGGTAGGGAACCATATAAGCACTGAATCCAAATATGTGGTGAGTACATCTGCTGCCTTTGTGTAGGACTTTGGGACACAATGGCTTAAGACTCCCCAAAAGCTTAAACTGGGATCCAGATCGCTTTGGAATGTACCGTGCTGAGGCTTATGATCTGCTAATTCAACATGACCATGGACTTGAAATTCTGTGTGTCCTTTAAGACCTTGTCACACAGTAACACTATCACAGAGGTCCATTAATTGAATCATGCCTCTAAAAATGACGCTTTTTGTTGTTATTTTAAATGGAGAAAACAAAACTTCTTGATTTAAAATCTCACAGGCCAATCAAAGAAAGCATACCTTAGACTCTAGTATCTCCAGAAAAGTTTTCAATCATCAGTGCTCATCAGAATCCCATGGGCTGATACTAGGGACCTATACTGAATCTACTTAATCAGAATCTCTGCAGGTGGGTCCTCATTAACATTTTTATATTTGGAGGATGATAAACTTTATTGAGGTGTAATTTTCATCCAAAAATGTACCCAAGGTAAGTGTACAGTTCAGTGAATAGGGACAAATATATATATTTGTGTAACTGACACTCCACAAACAGAAAAAAAAAACATTTCTATCACTTCAGAAAATTCCCCCTTACCCCATCCTAATCAGTCTATCCCATCTTCGGTGCCAGGCAACCACTGATCTCTTTCACTGTGTATTACTAGTTTGTCTGTCCTGGAATTTCACAAAAGTGAATTCATAGAACATATCATTTTCTAAAGTTTCCACAAGTGATTATAACAGAAAGTCAATATTGAGAAACACTAATATAGAAGATTCCATAAAAGATAGTCATGATGATGAGCATGAGCTGGATATAAGCCAAATGGTTTTAACTCTAGAAACATATGTTAATTTAAATTGTGGTTTGAAAAATCATCCTATTAAAATTCCTATGATTCAAAACTGAAGGCCATGAAAAATTAGTGGATGAAAACTAAAATTTATATTGAACCACATCATGAAAACCTATCACATATCAATTACTATATAACTAAGAAACACATATATTAATATTTCTTAGATTTCATTGTCAAATGCCAAACATCCTTCTCCAACTTAAAAAAAATCTGCCTCAATGGGAAGTCATCCAGGTATGAGAGTACATTATTTAGCAGTATAAAACTGCAGTGTGCAAGGAGAATAAGGTCTGGGGTTGAGGATACATTTTAATAGACTCAATCATGAGCACCATAATAGGGCTTGCTGGCATGAACTGAATCAGTAAATGTATACAAGACCAATTAGCGGTTGTCATGGAACAATGATCTGAACTCTGCCACTGTCTCCATGGGTATCTTTGCATCTTTGCTCTCAAGATTCCCCATTTACAAATGAGATGCTTTCAAAGGTTACTTCTGACCTCAACATTCTGTGATCTCTTTCAGTGAATTTCTTGATAAAAAATATTGCCTAACATCAATGCTAAATGTTAGTTGGTACTGTAAGTGAAAATGAAAGTCTCTCAGTTGTGTCCGACTCTTTGGGGCCCCACGGACTACACAGTCCATGGAATTCTCCAGGCCAGAATACTGGAGTGGGTAGCTGTTCCCTTCTCCAGGGGATCTTCCCAACCCAAGGATCGAACTCAGGTCTCCCACATTGTAAGTAGATCCTTTACCAGCTGAGCCACCAGGGAAGCCCTGGAGTTTCTGAAAGAAGAAACTAAACAAAAATCTCATTGGAAGAGTTTGTGAGGTCAGGTTATCCCAGATTCAGTTCCTAGTGTGAACACAGCACCTGTGACAGGAATAAGACTTCAATGTGGGTTTTCTACTCTTGGAGGTAAATGTATTCTTTGGACACTATGTGGTATGTATATTATTTTTAATATTCATTTGGGAGTCATGTAGAAATTCTAAGAAGATGCCAAAATTTATTTAAAGAAATTATACCATCAGGCAGTTATGTAGAATATACGTCTTCTTCCTTTTTGTCACACAAGAAGGATTTACAGAACTAAATTAACTCAAAGTTTAGAATGTGTACAGGCAAGAGCATTTTTCTCTCTTCTGTCTTTATGAACCACTCACATTAATAGGCTTTTGAAATCTAAATCCAGGTTAACTTAATACAGATCTTTATAAAATATCCATAAATCCACCAGGTCATGAAATTCACATACACAATGGAGTATTACTCAGCCATTAAAAAGAATACATTTGAATCAGTTCTAATGAGGTGGATGAAACTGGAGCCTATTATACAGAGTGAAGTAAGCCAGAAAGAAAAACACCAATACAGTATACTAACGCATATATGTGGAATTTAGAAAGATGGTAACAATAACCCTGTGTACGAGACAGCAAAAGAGACACTGATGTATAGAACAGTCTTATGGACTCTGTGAGAGAGGGAGAGGGTGGGAAGATTTGGGAAAATGGCATTGAAACATGTAAAATATCATGTATGAAATGAGTTACCAGTCCAGGTTCGATGCACGATACTGGATGCTTGGGGCTGGTGCACTGGGACGACCCAGAGGGATTGAATGGGGAGGGAGGAGGGAGGAGGGTTCAGGATGGGGAACACATGTATACCTGTGGCGGATTCATTTTGATATTTGGCAAAACTAATACAATTATGTAAAGTTTAAAATAAATAAAATAAAACAAAATGAAAAAAAAAAAAAGAAGAGAAAGTCAATATAACCCACAAAACTGTACCTCTATTTAGACAACCATCTCAGATGTATATTTAGAGCAAAAGAAGACAACCTAGCTAATAGGCCGACTTAACTAAACAAATAAAAACCTGTATATGCTTAAGTCACAGTGTTAAAAGCACATATAAAAGATGGTGCCATTAAAACATTACCTATATCCATTCTGGTAAGAATCACTCACAAATCAATTAAAACAAAAAAGAATGCTTGATAGAATGTATTCCAAAATAAGGCTTTTGGACCATAAAGAAAATATGGTTTCATTGAAAACTTCTGGAAATAGGGCAGCATATGCATAAACCTAAATTTGTCAAAGCATTAACCATCTGAAATGCAGGACTTTCAGAAACACTTACTTGAATAAGACTTCCCAAGTAAAGAGATGTTCAAAAAATCATAGATGTTTCATTATTAACGTGGACACCTCCCCACTCGTATGGGATGTGAAGTGCAGAGAAGGTTAAGGAAAGCCTTCACTGGCAAAGGAAAGAAGAATGAGGCAGCCTAGCAGCATAAAGGGCACCCCAACTTGATGCTGGGGAAAAATTCCTACCCACAAAGAGAAAACAAAGCCCCAAAGGGAGATGAAGTTGGAAGAAGGGGCCAAAGTAAGAGGATGCCAGTGCTCAGTACTGGTCCTTTTGCACCCGCACGTGTGGTGTGAGGCCCCTTTACTTCTGCCATCTCTCCCTGTCCACCTGCTCAGGCCTGCCCCCTACAGACACCCTGCTCTTGAGAGAAAATCCTGGCTCACGCTTGCTAGAGTGGAAAGGCTAATCCCAGCTCCCTGGGCCTCCTGGGAATGGCTGGCAGTGAGGGGAGTGGTCGGGAGACGTAAAAGAGAGGAAAGTGGACAGTGCGACTGTTAATAGAGGTGACACCAGTGCATTCAGGTAAAGGAGTCTGGTGCAACTGGGAGAAGTTGGGGCAAGAAGTTTTCCCTCTCTTGCTGCATCTTGCTGGGGCTGTGCCTGGTAACCACCACTCTTTCAAGAATGTCACGTTGCAAACAGGTGCCAATGTTCTTGCTACACTAACGAGCTAAGTGACACAGTGGACAAAGCAAGGATGCTGTTCCTGGCTCAGTCGCTCTTTGAGGACGATGATTTGCCGCATTAACTTACCTTGCCAGGCACGAAGCATCAGAGGATTCGCTATTAAAAGAAAGACATTTTCTCGCTCATTACAGCCTGCAATGTAAACCATCTAGAGATGTAAAGACTCTTGTTTTCACCATTAAAGGAGAAATTATTTCCGGCGGCTTTGAGAGAAAATGCAGTTATTTCCCTTCTTGGCCCAGAGGTTCCACACTCACCTAGAGATGAGAGTGCCCTATTAACATGGCCTCATCTTGCTTTGAATGATGCCCATGAGTGACCTTCCTGGACTTGGGGGTGGGGAGGCTGGGCCCTGAGCCCTCACCCCTTGGAATGTGGGATCACCAAGGGCAGAGGTCATTGGACAGCACATCCCTTAGCTGTGGGAAGAGCAGCGTTTTCAGAGAGGAAAATGAGCCCTTCAGGCAGAGTCCACCCATTTTGCCAATGACCAGATCCCCCTCGGGCCAGACTGCCACAGGCTGTATCAGGGCTCTACTCCTGATAAGAAGCAACCTTAGAGCTTGGATCTGCCTAGCCACAGCTCTTTCCTCACTTGCTTGCCACCACAGAGGTAGAAGGACACCTGTAGCTCCACATACACTAATCAGAGCTCTTTGGCATTGGGCACATCTCTCAGCCAGCTTGGCTGTTGAGTGAAATTGCCCCAGGTGGCAATTTTCCTCCCTGCGTTATTGATTCATTTGGCTTGGATCTGGCCACTGGGCTGGTCACAGTCTTGGCTCCTGCCTGAGGCCCTCTCTCCCTGTCAGTTCCAAAGAAGGATCCAGTGCCATCGCGTGCTCATAAATTCAGGATCAATGTTCAAGGATGACTCATTGGCACCATCTAGCATCATGAGTAATCACATCACCACCCAAGGCAGGTATCCAGAATAGATGAGTCAGGTGTCCTTCTCTCCGACATAAATGCCTTATTACCATGTTTTTCCTTCAGTATGTTTTCCATAGTTCAGTGAGAATTCACTGTGATGATATCAGCATAGCAGTGATGTCTTCTGATTTATATGTTTTTTTAAGATTGCTCTTGTTGAAAAATGTAAAAAAGATTCAAAGAGAAGAGAAGACAAAAAAATGTTAGAACTGCGCAGAGGTTTGGGGAATATATGATAGTGTGAGAAAGGTACTTGGAGAGACAGGTCTATATACAAGACAAATTTTGTAGATGTAATACATGATATTTGGTAATGAATTTTAAATAAGGGGTAAAGGGAAAGGAGGCTGCAAAGATGACTCCAATATTCTGGCTTGAATAACCAACTTCCTCTCCCTTACCCCTCTACCCTGGCAGCCACATAAATTATAATGGAAAATAATATTTTAAGAGTGTATATATGTGTATAACTGAGCTACTTTCCTGTATAGCAGAGGTTGGCACAACACTGTAAATCAACTATACTACAATAAGAAAAACCGGAATTTCCATAAACCTGACCATTCTCCTCTACTCATCATGAAAACGAACAATTCAACTCCATCTTATTACAGCCAGCCAAGCATGACCCAGCGCTCCCAAGGAACAGTCCTACGTTTTCACTTTTTTGAGGTTCCAGTATAGATAGTGAAAAGGATAAGTCATCATACTGGCTATTCTTACACAATGACAGATATCTTAATGCAAAATTCAAACCAAAATTCAGAAATTTACAATTTATAAAGTAATACAATGTTATTCAGCCTTAAAAAGGGAGATCCTGCCATTTGTGACAACATGGATGACCCAGAAGGATGTTATGCTAAGTGAAATAAGCTAGATATAGAAGGAAAGATATGCATGATCTTATATGTGGAATCTAAAAAAGTCAAATACATAGAATCAGGGAGCAAAACGGTAGTTAGCAGCACAAGGGAGGTGGGGGAAATATGGAGATATTGGTCAAAGTGTCTAAATTTGTAGTTATGTAAGAAAATAAGTCTACAGATCCAATGTATAATATAACAACTATAGATAATAATACTGTAGTGAATGCTGGAAATTTGCTAAGACCGTGGATTCCAGGTGCTCTCACCATACACACAAAGACTGGTAAGTGTGAGGAGTTGGAAATGTTCATTAGCCTAATTGTAGTAATCATTTCATTATGCAAAAATCAAAACATCCCCTTAAATATAAACATTTTTACTCTTAAAAAATGGATGTGTGAACCACATTTTTAGATGTTTGTGATTTCTTTCTTTTGATCCAGATATTTCATGCTGTAGGCCATATCTTGAGCATGCCAAGGAAAGTTCAGCATTGTGTGGTTATTCTAGAAACCACTTAGGGTAAAAAGTTCTCTTCCTGGAACTTTCATATAGCAAAGGATCATGGTTATTTGACCATCTGCTTCACTAATGGTGCAAGCGCCACAACCTCAGGCATCTGGGCATATTACTACACTTTTCCATGTCAAGGGAGGATTTGTCAAGACTGTCATTCTTTAAGACATGTAATAAAAAATGTCATGATTTGCTTCCTTCTTAAGCAAGAGACAAAGCCTAGGTTGCCATGACACCAAACAATTTAATAAAAAATAGAAAAATTCAATCAATCAGTCAGTCAGTCCTTTCATTTTCAGAAAAATCAAAAAACTTACTGGACATAGTGTGACTTATTCTTTTAATGTCTTAAAGAGACAACCAGAATTCTTACAGCAATTTTTAGTGTGATATACAAATAAGTGAAGCAAACAATTGCCTTTCAAGTTGCCTATAAAAATGTTAATGTTGCTGAAATGAGTTGATAAGTGTTCTCAAATCCTCACATCACTTGACACTTCTGGGCAATTTAAGTTGTCTTCATATTTCAAGCTCATAAGAGTAATGGAAATCAGACCTGCAATAACAGAGATTAACTTGCAGCACATGAGAACCCAATTTCTCATCACTGATTAGCAAGGTATAACACACAAATGATGACCGTAGGACATATATGTGAATTGTAACTCATATCATGTAGTTGTGTTGCACTGAGCCAGTCATACTCCCTTATTCTCACTTTTTTGGCAACAGTATGCATTTGTTAAATGAGTTTTAAGGATTTTGAGTAAGTTTGTAGTTGACATGATGGATCTTTCTATGGCCAGGGCCAGGACCTATTTGTCTATTTATGTTTCTCTATCTAAATCTGTCCAGAGATCTATTATTCTATCATTATAGAAAAGAAAAACGATTTGAGATAGATCATAAAGCTAAACATAATACAAGATACATATAAAGCTATGAGTAAAGTTAATGTGCAAAGTTTATGTAACAATCTGTGTACCATGATAAGAAGTGACCCACAAAGGTGGCTCAGTCCCACACAATAGCAAAATTAAAGTGGGTAATGTAGTGACAAGAATCACAGTGTTCACAAGAGTATTATGAAAGAAAATTTTCATGGGTGACAGTTTTTTTAGTATCAAATTCAGAGAGGAATGTATACTGTAGGTCTTTATAAAATTGGAGAATATAGAGAACAATGTCCGCAAAAGCATTCTGGCAGTAAAGCACAATAAGTAACTAGTTTCATAGGACTCTTGATGATATACCTCAATGCAGATTGATAGTATTATGTTAAAGGGCAATTTCATTAAATAATTCTGCAATAAAGCTGTGGTACATATAAACAATGGAGTATTACTCAACCATTAAAAAGAATACATTTGAATCAGTTCTAATGAGGTGGATGAAACTGGAGCCTATTATACAGAGTGAAGTAAGCCAGAAAGAAAAACACCAGTACAGTATACTAACGCATATATATGGAATTTAGAAAGATGGTAATGATAACCCTGTATACGAGACAGCAAAAGAGACACTGATGTATAAAACAGTCTTTTGGACTCTGTGGGAGAGGGAGAGGGTGGGATGATTTGGGAGAATGGCATTGAAACATGTATAATATCATATATGAAACGAGTTGCCAGTCCAGGTTCGATGCACGATACTGGATGCTTGGGGCTGGTGCGCTGGGATGACCCAGAGGGATGGTGCGGGGAGAGAGGAGGGAGGAGGGTTCAGGATGGGGAGCACGTGTATACCGGTGGCAGATTCATGTTGATATATGGCAAAACCAGTACAATATTGTAAAGTTAAAAATAAAATAAAATAAAAATAAATAATTCTGCAAAAAAGACAAAATTTGTTGTTGTTTAGTTACTAAGTCGTGTCCAATTCTTTTGTGACCCCATGGACTGTAGCCTGCCAGGCTCCTCTGTCCATGGGATTTTTCAGGCAAGAATACTGCAGCAGGTTGCCATTTCCTATTCCAGGGGATCTTCTAGACTCAGGGGTTGAACCTGCATCTGTATTGGCAGGCGGATTCTTTACCCCTGAGCCGCCTGGGAAGCTCAAAAAAGACAAAATATGTGGTATAAATATACTCTCTCTGATGATATAGATTGATTCCCAAAGTCTAAATCTGGAGAAGTGAATGTAATATATCCCCTTTAAGTTATTAGATGTATCCTTTTCCCCACCGCATGACTCGGCTTTAGAGAAGATAAAAAAAATTAAGACTATACTTTCTGAAGACCAATTGGGGTAAAGATTTTCCAGTTGGCCAATCAGAAACAAACCAATAAGCTTTAATAATTGCTTAAATAGCTTTGAGACAGATGTAACATCATAAAAATTACACAGTGTAATACTTATTTCCGGAGAAGGCAATGGCACCCCACTCCAGTACTCTTGCCTTGAAAATCCCATGGGCGGAGGAGCCTGGTAGGCTGCCGTCTATGGGGTCTCACAGAGTCAGACACGACTGAAGTGACTTAGCAGTTAGCAATACTTATTTCTGAATAGATGGCCATATATTGAATATCGCCCTCCCCCCAAAAAAATTAGCAAATGAGTGAAAAAGGTCCCAAAGTTCTGTGACATGATGCAGCATATTTTTAAAAATTTCTAACCTCTCCAAATATTAATGTTAAATCCAAAATATATTTACAGTGTTATGCAACTATCACCACTATCTAATTTTAGAGCATTTTACTTACCCTAAAAAGCAATTGCTCCCCATATTTCCACCTCTGCAGGCACAAATTCTCTGTTTATAATTTGACTATTCTAGCCATTTCCTATAAATTGAATCATAGTATATATGGAGTTTTGTAACTGGCTTCTTCCACATAGCATAATGTTTACAAGGCTTATCTGTGTTGTAGCATATGGTGTTGTTGTTGAGTCACTAAGTCGTGTTCTCCTCTTTGCAAAACCGTGGACTGCAGCATGCCAGGCTCCTCTGACCTCCACAATCTCCCACAGCTTGTTCAAACACGTGTCCAGTGAGTGGGTGATGCTATCTAACCAGCTCATCCTCTGCCATCCACTTCTCCTTTTGCCTTCAAAATTTCCCAGCATCAGGGTCTTTTCCAGAGAGTCAACTCTTCTCATCAGGTGGTCAAAGTATTGGAGCTCCAGCTTCAGCATTAGTTCTTCCAATGAATATTCAGGGTTGATTTCCTTTAGGATTGACTGGTTTGACCTCCTTGCTGTTCAAGGGACTCTCAAGAGTCTTTTCCAGCACCACAATTTGAAAGCACCAATTCTTCGGCACTCAGCCTTCATTATGGTCCAGCTCTCACATCTGTACATGACTATTGGAAAAACCATAGCTTTGACTATATGGACCTTTGTCTGCAAAGTGATGTCTCTGCTTTTTGATACACTGCCTAATTTGTCACAGCTTTCTTTCCAAGGAGCAAGTGTCTTAATTTCATGGCTGCAGTCACCATCCACAGTGATTTTGGAGCCCAAGAAAATAAAATCTGTTGTTGCTTCCACTTTTCCCCCTTCTATTTGCCACAGGACAGGATGCTATGATCTTAGTTTTTTGAATGTTGAGTTTCAAGTTTCACTTTCCTCTCTCATTCTCATCAAGAGGCACTTTAGTTCCTCTTCACTTTCTGCAATTAGAGTAGTTTCATCTGCATATCTGAAGTTATTGATATTTCTCCCAGAAGTCTTGATTCCAGCTTGTGATTCAAGCAGCCTGGCATTTTGCAGGATGTACTCTGCATGGAAGTTAAATAAGCAGGGAAACAATATATAGCCATGTCATACTCCTTTCCCAATTTGGAACCAGTCCATTGCTCCATGTCTGATTCTAACTGTTGCTTCTTGACCTGCATACAGATACCTCAGGAGACAGGTAAGGTGGTGTGGTACTCCCATCTCTTTAAAAGTTTTCCACAGTCTGTTGTGATCTACACAGGCTTTAGTGCAGTCAGTGAAGCAGAAGTAGATGTTTTCCTGGAACTGCTTTACTTTTTCCATGATCCAATGTATGTTATCAACTTGATCTTTGGTTCCTCTGCTTTTTCTAAAGCCAGCTTGGGCTTCCCTGGTAGCTCAGCTGGTAAAGAATCCACCTGCAATGTGGGAGATCTTGGTTTGATTCCTGGGTTGGGAAGATCCCGTGGAGAAGGGATAGGCTACCCACTCCAGCATTCCTAGGCTTCCCTGGTGGCTCAGACAGTAAAGAATCTGCCTGCAATAGGGGAGACCTGGGTTTGATCCCTGGGTTGGGAACATCCTCTGGAAGGGCACATGGAAACCCATTTCAGTATTCTTGCCTGGAGAATCCCCATGGACAGAGGAGCCTGGCGGGCTACAGTCCATGGGATTGCAAAGAGTTGGACACGACTGAGCTACTAAGCACACAGCACAGCTTGTACACAGGGAAGTTCTTGGTTCATGTACTACTGAAGCCTGGCTTGGAGAATTTTGAGCATTACCTAGCATGTGAAATGAAAGCAACTGACTGTAGTTTGAGCATTCTTTGACATTGCCCTTCTTTGGGATTGGAATGAAAACTGACCTTTTCCAGCCCTGT
Organism: Bubalus kerabau; assembly: GCF_029407905.1. NCBI lineage: Eukaryota > Metazoa > Chordata > Mammalia > Artiodactyla > Bovidae > Bubalus > Bubalus kerabau. The sequence goes on from NC_073647.1 coordinate 19,410,826, forward strand.
GGCCACTGCTGAGTTTTCCAAATTTGCTGGCATATTGAGTGCAGCACATTCACAGCATCATCTTTTAGGATTTGAAATAGCTCAGTTGGAATTCCATCACCTCCACTAGCTTTGTTCACAGTGATGCTTCCTAAGGCCCACTTGACTTCACACTCCAAAATGTCTGGCTCTAGGTGAGTGAACACACCATCATGGTTATCTGAGTCATTAAGACCTTTTTTGTACAGTTCTTCTGTATACACAGAAGAACTTGCCACCTCTTCTTAATTTCTTCTGCTTCTGTTAGGTCCTTGCTGTCTCTGTTCTTTATTGTGCCATCCTTCCATGTACTGTTGAAGCCTGGCTTGGAGAATTTTGAGCAATACTTTGCTGGCATGTGAGATGAGTGCAATTGTGCGGTAGTTTGAACATTGTTTGGCATTGCCAATGGGACTAATCCTAGCAGCTAACTCCTCCTCTGCATTTATCCCATGCCACTTGCTGTTAATATAACTAGCTGATTTTAAAAAGACTTTGATAAATATTTGCTGATACCTGGGGTGTCCCTTAGTGGGAGTATGGTTTTCCATCTCCTCTCCTTCTGTTCATCTTCATTCATACTGCATTTATTGAATATCTCTTTTTGTAAAGAGTTGGACACAACTGAGTGACTTCACTTTCACTTTCTTGGGGGATTCCCTGGTGGCTCAGATGGTAAAGAGTCTCCCTGCAATGTGGGAGACCTGGGTTCTATCCCCGGGTCAGGAAGATCCCCTGGAAAAGGAAATGGCAACTCACCCCAGTATTCTTGCCTGGAGAATCCCACGGATGGAGGAGCCTGGCAGGCTACAGTCCATGGGGTCGCACAGTCCATGGGGTTGCAAAGAGTCAGACATGACTGAGCGACTTCACTTTCACTTTCTTTTTTTGTAAAGCACTTGGCTAGGCATTGTGACAGGTCATAAGAAGAAGACACTGTTTCTGCCTTCAAGGGCCTGAGAATTCATCAGAGGAGTAAAGACATGAATGCAAAGCTCCCTAGGGCAGAGTAGAGATGAAAATGTTGCAATAATGCTAAGAAAGCACATGGTGAACTTTGAGAAAGGACAAAGAATAGGCTTAAAATGCCTTGAAGGAAGTTAATGTTTTCACGTGTGATTGAGAGGGGCATTTCAAATGTAAACAAAAATTGGGCAGAAACAAATTATAAGACATGTTTGGGGGAAAAAAAGGAAAAAAATTAATAAGGCTGAAACTCAGTGTCTGACTGACAGTATGACAGAGGTTGTGTTTTGAAACATTGCAGAGAGTCTTGAATAGCATGTTTAAACCGATTTTTGTAATTAACAAGTAGCCAGTGAAGATTGCTGAGCAGAAAATGACAGAGGCAGAGATATGATTTAGGAAAGCTAACATAGGAACAAGTAGAATGGTCAGAAAGTCTGGACGCAAGAAACACACCACACACACACACACACACACACACACACACACACACAGTGTCTGGCTAGTTCAGTAGCCTGATGAAAGCCTACTAAACTGTGAACAAAGGGATTAGAAATGGGAAGAGACAGTAGATGACCAAGTCAGGAGATTTTGGAAGATGTAAAATTTCCAGGCTTTGGCAATGGGTGAGATGTGAGGAACATGAGAGGTGGAGGTGAAAAATATGACTGACATTTTCAGTCGAACTGACTGGGGAAACTCAATGTCATTAATGTAAAAATGGAGCACAAAAAAGAAGAAAAGGTATAGGAGGTGTTAACTGATGCTTTTTTTTTTTTAATTTTTAAGACAGCAGCATTACAGAGGATCACTTCTCAAACTTTAAGGTATTTGCAAAACACCTGAGGATTTTGCTAAAATAAAGATTGATTCATTAGATGAGGAGTGCGGCCTGATATTCTACAAGTCTAACAAGTGTATAACAAATGTCTGTGTCACTGCCCTACAGACTAGAGTTTAAGGCAGCGAGGCTTCAGAGGATGACAGGCAGAGGAGTCCAGGAGAGTTTTGGTTGAAAAAAGCAGGCCTGTCGAGGAGCTGTGTAAAGAAATCAGTTTGACAACAGCATTAATAAAAAATATAAAAGGAAAAACAACATAATTTAGGTCAAATATAGTTTTTAAAAGTGAAGTACAGTTATTTTTAATGTGCTTTCAATTTTTCTCGCTACTTACTCATAGTACTCAGAAACACATATGTATACTCACTACTCCCATTCTCAAACACATGCAACCTAATTATTATATAGATTTTCCCAAACTGAAACAACTAAGTGTCCTGGTACAGACCAGTATCTATATTAACAAATAAGATGGAGAATTGAGAAACTAATGCTCCTTAAAAAATATCATATTCAAGCATAATTGACTCCAAGATGCACTGTCTCTTGGAACCTTCACACCTGACTTCATGAAAACATTGATCATATGGATAAATAACTATCCTTGTAACTCTCAGATATAAATATGAATCATCTCTACTTAACATCTTTTCACTAGTCAGTAAGTCAACATTTCTGTCAGATACACCATTTAGCATGAATAATACAAATTAAATATTTTGCTTACTTTATATCTCCTTAAATAACTTGGCTAGCCTGACTTATATATGGAGAGACTCAGATGATTGCACTTAATGGGCAGGGAAGGTGCATCGATACAACATGAGCACTTGACAGCGCACAACGTCTCAGAGAAATCATGGATGTTCTTTTAACCAAGAGGTTGGCTTCTCTGCTATCCAAACGAAAGGGCATCAATCAGAACAGCCAAAACACCCGCTGTGAGAACGCTTCCTTCGCTGGTCTTTGAAATCTCTGTTCTAGGCTGGCTTTCATGAGAAGTACAAAATCTTCCATACTCGGTCACCTGGGAAGCTGTGATGTTAGCTGCCAAGGACTTGCGTGACACAAAAGCTGAAAGCAAAGGGCAAGAAGAGGCTCCATGGGGATAAGCAGACATGGGCACTGTGACCCATCCCAGGCGAATGTTGTCACTGTGGGAGAGGAAGTGTGGAGCTTCACAGGGGGCGTTTCCTCTGGCCCTTAGTTTTTAGGAGGCTCCCTGCAAATTCTCAGCAGAGGAAATGTCAGGAGCGATGAGCCTGTTTCCGAAGCCCTCCCCAATAACCTTCAGATTTGATGCATTTGGACTGCACTTAAAAATATCTAATAACTAGCCCGTGTTTTTAGGTGTGCTCCAAATGAGTCACCTTTCAAAGAAATAATTGGAGGCAAGCCGAGAAAGTAGCAGGCACTGAATAAAGGCTTTTAAGAATGAGTAAAATGAATGAATGTGTGTGAGACAGTGAATGTAAAGCTTACAATCTAAAGAATCAAAATCTGTAAATGACCAGAAAAGTATACTCCCTGAGGAAACTGTTTGATCTCAATTTGAAAATACTAATTTCTGGCCTCAAGAGTGCAGATAATGTATTTTCTCCTCCATTTCATATAGGTTTGTAAACTAGCTTTTCCAGACAAATTTCATTTAGGAAAAACAAAAACAAAAAACTCTGTCCTCTCCTTGAGCCCTGCAACCTGATTGATTTGGATGAGAAACCTGATCCTGCTGGCTCTCTGATGAAGTTTTAGCTACATTAGACTGGCTTGTACCCATCTAAACTTACAAATCCCAGGTAGATTTGAGAGGGACCCAAAGACCTAAAAAGAATGAGTTCTCTTCTGCTTCTATACCAACCCATTTCCCATTGTCAATATGATTTTATACAAAGTCAATTGCTTTTGTTCACTGAGCAATGGCCATGCTCCTACAATAAATTATTATGAGGTGTAGAAATCAGTAAATTATGAGCTTTAATTTCCACAGAAATAAATAAAATGTTCATAAGATGATTATGGAAGCCTTCCTTAAAATCATTTCAAATGACTTTGATAGATTATCTTAATATTAAAAACAAAATAGTACCTATAATTAATTTTCATTGCTAATTTTGGAAGAAAATTGAAACTGTTTGCTCAAATATGTATTTATGGAAAAATAGTTCATGTTAACTACCAAAGACACTGAATTGCAGCTAACTTGATAAGAAGCCATTATTAGGGAGTAAATAATGATTCTATTAAAAATTGATGAATATAAGGTAATCTAAATATATTTACAGTGTTAACAATCTGAAATGCAGGACTTTCAGAAACACTCACTTGAATAAGACTTCCCAAGTAAAGAGATGTTCAAAAAATCATAGATGTTTCATTATTAACGTGGACACCTCCCCACTCGTATGGGATGTGAAGTGCAGAGAAGGTTAAGGAAAGCCTTCACTGGCAAAGGAAAGAAGAATGAGGCAGCCTAGCAGCATAAAGGGCACCCCAACTTGATGCTGACATGCTGGGGAAAAATTCCTACCCACAAAGAGAAAACAAAGCCCCAAAGGGAGATGAAGTTGGAAGAAGGGGCCAAAGTAAGAGGATGCCAGTTCTCAGTACTGGTCCCTTTACTTCTGCCATCTCTTCCTGCCCACCCGCTCAGGCCCGCCCCCTACAGACACCCTGCTCTTGAGAGAAAACCCTAGCTCACGCTTGCTAGAGTGGAAAGGCTAATCCCAGCACCCTGGGCCTCCTGGGAATGGCTGGCAGTGAGGGGAGTGGTCGGGAGACATAAAAGAGAGGAAAGTGGACAGTGCGACTGTTAATAGAGGTGACACCAGTGCATTCAGGTAAAGGAGTCTGGTGCAACTGGGAGAAGTTGGGGCAAGAAGTTTTCCCTCTCTTGCTGCATCTTGCTGGGGCTGTGCCTGGTAACCACCACTCTTTCAAGAATGTCATGTTGCAAACAGGTGCCAATGTTCTTGCTACACTAACGAGCTAAGTGACGCAGTGGACAAAGCAAGGATGCTGTTCCTGGCTCAGTCGCTCTTTGAGGACGATGATTTGCTGCATTAACTTACCTTGCCAGGCACGAAGCATCAGAGGATTAGCTATTAAAAGAAAGACATTTTCTCGCTCATTACAGCCTGCAATGTAAACCATCTAGAGATGTAAAGACTCTTGTTTTCACCATTAAAGGAGAAATTATTTCCGGCGGCTTTGAGAGAAAATGCAGTTATTTCCCTTCTTGGCCCAGAGGTTCCACACTCACCTAGAGATGAGAGTGCCCTATTAACATGGCCTCATCTTGCTTTGAATGATGCCCATGAGTGACCTTCCTGGACTTGGGGGTGGGGAGGCTGGGCCCTGAGCCCTCACCCCTTGGAATGTGGGATCACCAAGGGCAGAGGTCATTGGACAGCACATCCCCTAGCTATTGGAAGAGCAGCGTTTTCAGAGAGGAAAATGAGCCCTTCAGGCAGAGTCCACCCATTTTGCCAATGACCAGATCCCCCTCAGGCCAGACTGCCACAGGCTGTATCAGGGCTCTACTCCTGATAAGAAGCAACCTTAGAGCTTGGATCTGCCTAGCCACAGCTCTTTCCTCAGTTGCTTGCCACCACAGAGGTAGAAGGACACCTGTAGCTCCACATACACTAATCAGAGCTCTTTGGCGTTGGGCACATCTCTCAGCCAGCTTGGCTGTTGAGTGAAATTGCCCCAGGTGGCAATTTTCCTCCCTGCATTATTGATTCATTTGGCTTGGATCTGGCCACTGGGCTGGTCACAGTCTCGGCTTCTGCCTGAGGCCCTCTCTCCCTGTCAGTTCCAAAGAAGGACCCAGTGCCATCACGTCCTCATAAATTCAGGATCAGTGTTCAAAGATGACTCATTGGCACCATCTAGCATCATGAGTAATCACATCACCACCCAAGGCAGGTATCCAGAATAGATGAGTCAGGGGTCCTCTTTTCTTACACACATAGCTTTTTACCATATTTTTAGTTTAGTATGTTTTCCATAGTTCAGTGAAAACAGAACGCTCTTTGACATAAAGCACAGCCATATTTTTTAATCCATTTGCTAGATTAATAGCAACAAATATAGAAATAGAAACAAAAATAAACAAAAGAAATCTAATCAAACTTAAAACTTTTGCATAGTAAAGGAAACCATAAACAAAATGAAAAGACAACCTGCAGAATGAGAGAAAATATTTGCACATGATGCTACTGATAAGAGATTAATTTCCAAGAAATACAAACAGTTCATATAGCTTGATATTAAAATAACCAAACAACCCAATCAAAAAATGAACAGATGATTTAAATAAACATTTCTCCAAGATGGCCAGCAGGCACATTAAAAGATGATCAATTATTAGAGAAATACAAATCCAAACTACTATGAGATATCACCTCAAACCAGTTAGCAGAAACTGTGTGTGTGTGCTCAGTCATGTCCAACTCTTTGCAACTCCATGGACTATAGATGGCCAGCCTCCTCCGTCCATGGAATTTTCCGGATAAGAATACCAGGGTCAGTTGCCATTTCCCACTCCAACAGATCTTCCCTACCCAGGGATTGAATCCATGTTTGCTGTGTCTTCTGCATTGCAGGATTCTTTGGCCACCTGGGAAGCCCAGTGAAGAAAACTGCAAGAGTGGCCAAAGGACTGGAGAGCGCCCGTGTGTCTTGAACCACCCTCGAAAGGTAATTGAATCACTTTATAGTTGAAGAAGCCACTGATCTACAGCCAGCAGATATCAATTAGAATGGCCATAATTAAAATATCTGCAAATAATAGATGCTAGAGGGTGTGGAGAAAAAGGAACTCTCTTACAATGTTGGTGAGAATGTAAATTTGTGCAGCCACTATTGAGAACAGTAAGGAGGATCCTTTAAAAACAACTAAAAATAGAGCTCCCATGTGATCAGCAATACCACTCACGGGCATGTATCCACAGGAAACCATAATTTGAAAAGATACATGCACTGTTCATTGTAGCACTGTTTACAATAGCCAAGACATGGAAGCAACCTAAATGTCCATCAACAGATGAAAGGATAAAGAAGATGTGGTATATATACACAATGGAATATTACTCATTCATTAAAAAGAATAAAATAATGCCATTTTCAACAACATGGATGAACTTTGAGATTGTCATACTGAGTGAAGTAAGTCCGACAGATAAAGACAAATATCACATGATATCATTTATATATACGTAAGTATGCTAAGTCACTTTATTCATGTCTGACACTTTGCGACCCCATAGGCCATGACACACCAGTTTCCTCTGTCCATGGGATTCTCCAGGCAAGAACACTGGAGTGGGTTGCCATGCCCTCCTCCAGGGGATCTTCTTGACCCAGGGATTGAAACTACATCTCTTATGTCTCCTGCATTGGCACCTGGGTTCTTTACCACTAGTACCACCTGGAAAGCCCAATATCATTTATATGTGTAATCTAAAAAAATGATACAAATAAACTTGTTTATCAAACAGAAATAGACTCACAGACATAGAAAACAAACTTATGGTTACCAAAGGCGATAGTTGTGGGGGGGGAGATAAATTAGGAGTTTTGGATTAAATTATACACACTACTATAAGTAAAATTAGTAAACAAAAGGACATATATAGAGTGCAAGGAACTATACTCAATATATATAATATATATTATGTATCATATAATCTATAATGGAAAAAAATCTGTATAACTGAAACACTTTGCTGTACACTTGAAACTAATACGATGTTGTAAAATTTTTTAATGTTTAATTTAAAAAATAATGAGATTTTATGAATCTAATAAATCATTCTCAAATGTATAAAGCAAAAAAATAGATATACCTGCTAAATGAGCAATCCTGACATAATACTAGTGAGATTTGTACATAACTTTTTATTATTGACAGTTAATTCTTATAAAAAATTAAATATTAATGGCATAAAATACAATTAACAACCTTAATGTAATGAAAAAAAATTTAATTTTACACACAAAAACTAAAAATATCAATTTTTTCATAGATAAATGGAACACTTACATATATTAATTATATTAAGGGGTTGAGAAAGTTAAGTTTCAGAGAATTGGTATTTGATTAAAACACAAGTTAGATGTCAATAGCAATTTTTTTTAATTCCCTTACATTTGGAAATTTTAAAGCACATTTCTAAGTCACAGATTAAAGAATAATGGATGGAAGTTTTTAAATACATAGAACTAAATAATACTAAAATGCTTCCTATAAAACCTATTAGATATAAATAGCTGGTATTTAGAAGGAAAGTTATTGTCTCACATGTTTTATTAGAAAATTATATCAATTATTATTTAATTTACTTAAATCATCTCAAAATTAATATGCTATATATCTAACTTAAGAAATTTGAATAAATAACAAGATAAAAATGTAATGAAAGCAGACAACAATGATAAGAAAAAACTCAATGAAATAAAAAGCAAGGAGATTAAAAAGAGTATACAAAACCAAAGACTGCTTCTTTGAAAGATTGATATTTATAAAATAGACAAACCTTTGGTAAAATTTATCCTAACAAAAGATAGAAGGCAAAAAATACAATTCTAGAAATCAAAGTGGCTCCTTAATATAGGTACAGATCAGATTAAAAGTAGAATAAGATAATACTTTGAAAAACTTTATGCCAAAGAAGACAACTAGACAAATTCTAATTACCTATACATCACCAAAAAATTTTTTAATACAGTTTTGATAGTCCAATAACTATTTTAAAAATTGAAGCAGTATTAAGATCTTTCTCATAAAGAAAATAACACAGAGAAAGTTTTTTGTTAGTGTTTTCTACCAAAATATGAAGAACCAGATTATTTCCATCTTAAATAATATATTCTAGAAAATAAAATAGATAATACTACCTAACTCATTCTATGAAGTTATTATAATCTTGCTATCTGAACCAAAAGACAATATGAGAATGAAATTTTATATGCCATTCTCTCTCATGACCTAGATTATAGGAAAATCTCAAAAAGAGTTAATTGAGTCAAACAATATGTAAAGATACTAATATACAATGATCAAGTTGAATTTATCCGAAGCAGTCAAGTAGCTGGCCTAAATATAATAAATATTATTATGTTAACATATTAACCACCATGTGAGAAATTCATTTTAAACATGCATCTAGACCCATGTGGAATTTGCCTCCCACTGACACTCATTAATTATTCCAATATATTTAGTGAATACAGACTCTATTACACATATGTATCACATGACATTGTGATAATATATTTTTGCAGTGGCCTCGTCAAAGAAACTGAGTCCTCCTTAAAGGCAGTCAGTATTCACCACTGTATCTATAGCACAATCACTGGAATAGAGTGTATATATAACATATGTGCATATATACGTGTGACATATGCATGGGATAGCCTAAGAAACAGAGCAAAATTTACCTAGAGTCAGGAAAGCCTTGTTTGTGTTGCATGTGTACTTGCTCAGTCACTCAGTTCTGTCTGACTCTTTGTGACCCTGTGGACTGTAGCCCACCAGGCTCCTCTGTCCATGGGATTTTCCAGACAAGAATACTGCGGTGGGTTGCCATTTCCTGCTCCAGGGGATCTTCCCCACCCAGGGATCAAACCCATGTCTCCTGCATTAGCAGGTGGATTCTTTACCATCTGAGCCACCTGGGAAGTCCCCTACTTGGCAGTGCCCAAACAGGAACTTACCTTAAAAGATGCATGTAGCAAGAGTCAAGCTATGGAAATAACCTAAAAATCTATCAACAAATCAATGGATAAATAAAATGTTGTATTACCATCCAGTGAAATGTCATTCTGCTTTAAAAAAGAAAGAAATCCTGCTATTTGCAACAACATAGATGTATCTGGAGGACATTATGCTTAGTGAAATAAGCCAGATGCTGCTACTGCTGCTGCTAAGTCACTTCAGTCGTGTCCGACCCTGTGCGACCCCATAGACGGCAGCCCTCCAGGCTCCCCAGTCCCTGGGATTCTCCAGGCAAGAACGCTGGAGTGGGTTGCCATTTCCTTCTCCAATGCATGAAAGTGAAAAGTGAAAGTGAAGTCGCTCAGTCGTGTCCGACTCTTAGCGACCCCATGGACTGCAGCCTACCAGGCTTCTCCGTCCATGGGATTTTCCAGGCAAGAGTACTGGAGTGGGGTGCCATTGCCTTCTCCGATAAGCCAGATACAGAGAGAAAAATATTGTATTAGTTCACTTACACTTATTAAACAATTCCCCATTTTCCCTCACTCCAACCCCTTGAAACCACAATTCTGTTCTCTGCTTCTCTAAATTCCACTGTTTTAGATACCACATGTAAGTGACAACATGCAGTATTTGTTCTATATCTGCCTTACTTCATTTAGCATAATATCCTTAGCTCCATCCACAGTGTTGTATATGGCATGATTTACTTCTACATGTGGCGGATTCATTTTGATATTTGGCAAAACTAATACAGTTATGTAAAGTTTAAAAATAAAATAAAATAAAAAAAAATGCCTTGGAGTACAGAATGAAGCAGGGCAAATGCTAACATAACAGAGTTCTGCCAAGAGAATGCACTAGTCATAGTAAACACCCTCTTCCAACAACACAAGATAAGACTCTACACATGGACATCACCAGATGGTCAACACCGAAATCAGATTGATTATATCCTTTGCAGCCAAAGATGGAAAAGCTCCATACAGTCAGCCAAAACAAGATGGGGAGTGGACTGTGGCTCACATCATGAACTCCTTATTGTCAAATTCAGACTTAAATTGAAGAAAGTGGGGAGAACCTACTTTAGGTCAGGTATGACCTAAATCAAATCCCTTATGACTATTCAGTGGAAGTGAGAAATAGATTTAAAGGACTACATCTGATAGAGTGCCTGATGAACTATGGATAGAGGTTCATGACGTTGTACAGGAGACAGGGATCAAGACCATTCCCATGGAAAAGAAATGCAAAAAAGCAAAATGGCTGCCTGAGGAGGCCTTACAAATAGCTGTGTAAAGAAGAGAAGGGAAAAGCAAAGGAGAAATGGAAAGATATACCCATTTGAATGCAGAGCTCCAAAGAATAGCAAGGAGAGATAAGAAAGCCTTCCTCAGCAATCAATGCAAAGAAATACAGGAAAACAATAGAATGGGAAAGACTAGAGATCTCTTCAAGAAAATTAGAGATACCAAGGGAACATTTCATGCAAAGATGGGCTCAGTAAAGGACAGAAATGGTATGGACCTAACAGAAGCAGAAGATATTAAGAAGAGGTGGCAAGAATACACAGAAGAACTGTACAAAAAAGATCTTCATGACCCAGATTATCATGAAGGTGTGATCACTCACACTCACCTAGAGCCAGACATCCTGGAATGTGAAGTCAAGTGGGCCTTAGAAAGCATCACTACAAACAAAGCTAGTGGAGGTGATGGAATTCCAGTGGAACTATTTCAAATCCTCAAAGATGATGCTGTGAAAGTGCTGCACTCAATATATCAGCACATTTGGAAAACTCAGCAGTGGCCACAGGATTGGAAAAGGTCAGTTTTCATTCCAATCCCAAAGAAAGGCAGTGTCAAAGAATGCTCAAACTGCTACACAATTGCACACATCTCACACGCTAGTAAAGTAATGTTCAAAATTCTCCAAGCCAGGCTTCAGCAATATGGGAAGTGTGAACTTCCAGATGTTCAAGCTGGTTTTAGAAAAGGCAGAGGAACCAGAGATCAAATTGCCAACATCCGCTGGATCATCGAAAAAGCAAGAGAGTTTGAGAAAAACATCAATTTCTGCTTTATTGACTATGCCAAAGCCTTTGACTGTGTGGATCACAATAAACTGTGGAAAATTCTGAAAGAGATGGGAATACCAGACCACCTGACCTGTCTCTTGAGAAATTTGTATGCAGGTAAGGAAGCAACAGTTAGAACTGGACATGGAACAACAGACTGGTTTCAAATAGGAAAAGGAATTCATCAAGGCTGTATATTGTCACCCTGTTTATTTAACTTATATGCAGAGTACATCCTGAAAAACGCTGGGCTGGAAGAAGCACAACCTGGAATCAAGATTGCTGGGAGAAATATCAATAATCTCAGATATGCAGATGACACCACTCTTATGGCAGAAAGTGAAGAGGAGCTAAAGACCCTCTTGATGAAAGTGGAAGAGGAGAGTGAAAAAATTGGCTTAAAACTCAACATTCAGAAAACTAAGATCATGGCATCCAGTCATATCACTACATGGCAAATAGATGGGGGAACAATAGAAACAGTGAGAGACTTTATTTTGGGGTGCTTCAAAATCACTGCAGATGGTGACACAGCCATGAAATTAAACGATGCTTGCTCCTTGGAAGAAAAATTATGACCAACCTAGACAGCATATTAAAAAGCGGAGACATTACTTTGCTAACAAAGGTCCGTCTAGTCAAAGCTATGGTTTTTCCAGTAGTCATGTATGGATGTGAGAGTTGTGATGGATGTGATCCATACATCATGTGTGGATGTATGGATGTGAAAGAAAGCTGAGAGCTGAAGAATTGATGCTTTTGAACTGTGGTGTTGGAAAAGACTGTTGAGAGTCCCTTGGACTGCAAGGAGATCCAACCACTCCATCCTAAAGGAAATCAGTCCTGAATATTCATTGGAAGGACTGATGCTGAAACTGAAACTCCAATACTTTGGCCACCTGATGCAAAGAACCAACTCATTGGAAAAGACCCTGATGCTGGGAAAGATTGAAGGCAGGAGAAGAAGGGGGTGACAGAGGATGAGATGGTTGAATGGTATCACCAACACAATGGACATGAGTTAGAGTAAGCTCCAGGAGTTGGTGATGGACAGGGAAACCTGGTGTGCTGCAGTCCATGGGGTTGCAAAAAGTCAGACACAACCGAGCGACGGAACTGAACTGAACTGAACAACACTTGTTATCTTGTTGGCATTTCTTTTTATAATAGCCATTCTAAAAAGTGGGAGCTGATATCGCATTGTGGTTTTCTTTTTATTTCCCTAATAATGAGTGATGTTGAGCACCTTTTCATATAGCTCTTGGCTATTTGTTTATCTTCTTTTGAGACATGTCTACTCAAGAAAATTATGCTGGTAAAACTGGATGTCTACATGCAAAGAATAAAAATGGATCTGTATCTTATACCATATATAAATATCAGCTCAAAAGGGTTTAAAGACTTCAAGATAATACCCGAAACTGTAAAACTCCAAGAAGAAAACACAGAGGGAAGTCTTCTGGACTTCAATCTTGGCAACGATTTCTTGGATATGACACAAAAAGCACAGGCAACAAAAACACACATAGACAAGTGGGACCACATCAAACTCAAAAGCTTCTGTAGAGTAAAGGAAACAACAAATAAAATGACAAGGCAAACAACAGAATGGGAGAAAATATTGGCAAATTCTGTATTTGAGGAACTCCTACAACTCAATAGCAAAATAATAATAATAATAATCACATTTGAAAATGGACAAATAAATAGACACTTCTGGTTTGTTAATTTTTATCTTTATTATTCTCTCATCAGCAAATATCATCTATTTTTCTACTATTTTGACTTTATTTTCTTCTTTGAAGTTCAGTTATTGCAAATTTATCTAACCAACTGATAAGAACATATTGATATTTTCTCTGTTTAAAAGCTGTATAATTCAATGTTTATTTTTATATAATTTCAAATTTTGAGGTTATATATGTCCTATGTATTCTTTTCTTAAATTTGTATTGAAGTTTATAGTTGATTTTCAATGTAATGTTAGTTTCAGGAATACAACAAAGTAAATCAGTAATACATATACATATATCTACTCTTTTTTAGATTCTTTTCCCTTATAGATTATTATAGAATATTGAGTAGAGTTCTCTGTGGGTCTTTTTTTAAAAAATTAATTAATTTATTTAATTGGAGGTTAATTACTTTACAATATTGTAGTGGCTTTCACTATACATCAACAGGAATCAGCCATGAGTGTACACGTGTCTCCCATCCTGAACCCCCCTCCCACCTCCCTCCCCATCCCATCCCTCAGGGTTATCCCAGTGCACCAGCCCTGAGCACCCTGTCTCATGCAAGAAAGCTGGACTCATAATCGATTTCACATATGGCAATATACATGTTTCAATGCTATTCTTTCAAATCATCCCACCCTCACCTTCTCCCACAGAGTCCAAAGGTCTGTTCTTTATCTCTGTGTCTCTTTTGCTGTCTCGCATACAGGGTCATCATTACCATCTTTCTAAATTCCATATATATGCGTTAGTATACTGTATTGGTGTTTTCTTTCTGGCTTACTACACTCTGTATAATAGGCTCCAGTTTCATCCACCTCATTAGAACTGATTCAAATGCATTCTTTTTAACAGCTGAGTAATATTCCATTGTGTATATGTACCACAGCTTTCTTATCCATTCATCTGCTGATGAACATCTAGGTTGCTTCCATGTCCTGGCTATTATAAACAGTGCTGCGATGAATATTGGGGTACACGTGTCTCTTTCAATTCTGGTTTCCTCAGTGTATGCCCAGCAGTAGGATGGCTGGATCTTATGGCAGTTCTATTTCCAGTTTTTTAAGGAATCTCCACACTGTTCTCCACAGTGGCTGTACTAGTTTGCATTCCCACCAACAGTGTAAGAGGGTTCCCTTTTCTCCGCACCTGCTCCAGCATTTATTGCTTGTAGACTTTTTGATAGCAGTCATTCTGACCAGCATGAGATGGTACCTCATTGTGGTTTTGATTTGCATTTCTCTGATAATGAGTGATGTTGAGCATCTTTTCATGTGTTTGTTAGCCATCTGTATGTCTTCTTTGGAGAAATGTCTGTTTAGTTCTTTGGCCCAGTTTTTGATTGGGTAGTTTATTTTTCTAGTATTGAGCTACATGAGCTGCTTGTATATTTTTGAGGTTAATTCTTTGTCAGTTGCTTTGTTTGCTATTATTTTCTCCCATTCTGAAGGCTGTCTTTTCACCTTACTTATAGTTTCCTTCGTTGTGCAAAAGCTTTTACATTTAATTAGGTCCCATTTGTTTATTTTTGCTTTTATTTTCATTACTCTGGGAGGTGGGTCATAGAGGATCCTGCTATGATTTATGTCAGAGAGTGTTTTACCTATGTTTTCCTCTAGGAGTTTTATAGTTTCTGGTCTTACACTTAGATCTTTAATCCATTTTGAGTTTATTTTATTAGAAAGTGTTCTACTTTCATTCTTTTACAAGTGGTTGACCAGTTTTCCCAGCACCACTTGTTAAAGAGGTTGTCTTTTCTCCATGGTATATTCTTGCCTCCTTTGTCAAAGATAAGGTGTCCATAGGTGCGTGGATTTATCTCTGGGCGTTCTATTTTGTTCCATTGATCTATATTTCTGTCTTTGTACCAGTATCATACTGTCTTGATGACTGTGGCTTTGTAGTATAGTCTGAAGTCAGGCAGGTTGATTGTAGGTCTTTATTAGTCATCTGTTTTATATGTAGTAAGAAGTATCTGTCAATCCCCATCTCCCAATCTATACATTCCCCACCTTTCTTCCCTGGCAACCATCAGTTTGTTTTCTACATCTGTGACTCTATTTACTTTTTTTTTTTTTTGAAAGCTTATGTACTTTTTATTTATATAAAAGGATTTTCTCTACATTCACAACTCTAGTCCTTGCTTTCTACTAGATTTTACTTTCTACACATTAGAGATCTTTTCAGATGTGATCACTCTAGTTCCTTCCTTATAACAGTTGCTATTGTTCAGTCGTTTAGTTGCTCTGTCCTGTCCGACTCTCTGCAGCTCCATGGACCGCAGTGAACCAGGCCTTCCTGTCCCTCACTATTACCTGGAGTCTGCTCAGACTCATCTCCAGTGAGTCAGTGATGCCATCCAACCATCCAACGCTCCGCTGCCCGCTTCTCCTCCTGCCCTCAATCACCCCCAGCATCAGGGTCCCTTCCAATGAGCTGGCCCTTCACATCAGGTGGCCAAAGCATTACAGCCTCAGCATCAGTCCCTCAAATGAGCATTCAGGGTTGATTTCCCCCAGGACCAACTGGTCTGATCTCCCTGCAGTCCGAGGTACTCCCAATTCATTTGTATCATTTTTTTAGATTCCACATATAAGCAATATCATACTATATTTATTGTTCTCTGATCTCATTCAATATGGAAATCTCTACACCCATCCATGTTGCTATAAATGGCATTATTTTATTCTTTTTGTGGCTGAGTAATATTCTGTTGCATTTATGTACCACACTTGCTTTATCCATTTCTCTGTCAGTGGACATTTAGGTTGCTTCCTTGTCCTGGCTACTTTAAGTAGTGCTGCAATAAACACTGGAGTGCATCTATCTTTTCAAATTATGGTTTTCTGTGAATGCATGCTCAGGGGTGGAATTGCTAGATCATACAGTAGCTCTATTTTTTAGTTTTTTAAGGAACTTCCATACTGTTCTCCATAGTAGCTCTACCAATTTACATTTCCACTAACAGTATAGGAGGGTTTCCTTTTTCCATACCCTCTCTAGCATTTATTGTTTGTAGGCTTTTTAAAAATCTAAAGTGGATCTCATAGTTCTTTTATCTTTTAGTTAATTTTTATTGGGGTATAGTTGATTTACAATGCCATGTTAGTTTCTGCCATACAGAAAAGTTAATCAGTTATACATATACACATATCCACTCCTTTGAAGATTCTTTTCCCATACGTTGTTGTTCAGTCACAAAGTCATGTCTGACTCTTTGCAACCCCGTGGACAGCAGCATGCCAGGCTTAGATAGATGATAGACAGATACACTAAATAGATTTCTAGTCTCTGCTACTCCATCTTATTCTGAGTGTGTCTCTGAAATATATATATATATATATATATATGTATGTATATTCAGCTAAATATCTTTAATGGTAAGATTGTCTCATGTCTACTTATTGATATGCCACTTTTTGCTTTTGTTTCTTTGTGTTAAGCTTTTTTAGAAAATTTCCTCTCTGTTTTGTCCTTCCCTATATTAATCTACTATTCTTTGTTTTATTTCAATTATGCCTTCTAAAGTTTATTGTTTTAGTGTCAAATGCTACTTTAATAACTATGGCTTCATGCAATAAACTTAAATCATGATTTTTTAATTATAAACTGTAGAAAATACACTAGAGGCTACACAGTATGGCAGATAAGAAGATAACTACTTAACACTTATTCTGACTCTAAATCCATCTCTATCTCTTAATTCCTATTTTTTATGTTCATATTTTTAGTTCATATGGTTATCTTCATATATACAAGTAATAAACTAAGAATAATTTTATTTCATCAACTTTTAAAGCAATCGATATGAAAGGTAAAGGAGTAATTACACTTAAATATTCTCCCAACTGCTATACCAATTTATACCTGCTGATTTGGATCAGAAAGAACATTGTTTCTATTTCATTAAATGTTATTGTGGCAGAAAGTGGATATACACCAAGTTTATTTCCTCTTTCTAGGGACTCACAAAGGCTACATTTCTCATCCTCCCTTGTAGTTAGGTTGGACCATGTGATGAATTATACCACCAAGAATGTGAACGGAAATGATTTATACAGCTTCCAGATTTGGCCTCTAGACTATCCTGTGAGAATCTTGTTTCTTGCTCTAGCTTTTGCACTCTCTCTCTCTCTCCAATACATTTACTTGAAAGTGAATGATTTCCAGACAGCAGAACTACACATTGAAAATGGCCTTGAATTCCTGAGTCACTGTGTGGAAGAGAAGAGCCACTTAAGAGAGTCACTTAACAGACAGTGATGGGAACAAGAAATAACCCTTTACTGAGTTCAAGCTCTGATATTTTGACAGTGCTTATTACAGCAATTATCAATCCTTTTCCTAAATAATGCAATAGATTTTATATCCTTATATGTAAATAGATATATTTCATTGTATTTTAAAAATATATTTCATGTTCATCACAAATCCCTTCATAAGATTTTCTTCACATGTAACTCAATTAGTTGAATTTTTCATAAAGAACAATTGATGGGGATTTTATCACCTACTCCGGTAGGATGAATGATGACTCCTCCCCACAGGTTGTCTATGCCCTAATTCTGGAATGCTGAGAATGTGTTACGTCAAATTGCAAGAGATACTTCATTGGTGGAATTAAGGTTACTACTCAGTTGACCTTAAGATAGACAGAGTATGAAACTGGAGCCTATTGTACAGAGTGAAGTAAGTCAGAAAGAAAAACACCAATGCAGTATACTAATGCGTATACATGGAATTTAGAAAGATAGTAACAATAACCCTATATATGAGACAGCAAAAGAGACACAGATGTAGAGAACAGTCTTTTGGACTCTGTGGGAGAAGGCGAGGGTGGGATGGTTTGAGAGAATAGCATCGAAACATGTATATTATCATATGTGAAACAGATCGCCAGTCCAGGTTCGATGCATGAGACAGGGTGCTCAGGGCTGGTGCACTGGAATGACCCTGAGGGATGGGATGGGGAGGGAAGTGGGAGGGGGGTTCAGGATGGGAACACATGTACACCCATGGAGGATTCATGTCAATGTATGGCAAAAACCACTACAATATTGTAAAGTAATTAACCTCCAATTAAAATTTTTTAAAAAAGAGTATCCTAGGTTAGCCAGCTGGGCCCAATGTAATCACAGGAGCCCCTTGAGACTCTAGGCAGAGACATCACCAAACTAAGCTGTACATAGCATTCTGAAATACAGAAAGTACAAGATAATAAATTTATATTGTTTTAAGCTTTGGATTTTGTGGCAATTTGTTACACATGCAATAGAAAATTATTTCACCTTCATTCTTGCATGTTTAAAATAATGTCTGTGTATAAATTTTTTCTCATTTCTTTCTACTTAAGATATCTTAGGCATTTCTTCACTGTTTTCTGGAATTGATTATTATTGCCTAGATGTCTGATGCCAGCCTGATTCTTTTGTCCTTGTAGTTGATTTCATTGGGAATGGAGAGTGGCCCGGGTATGTACCCATAGCATTTTTTCTTGACATTTGAGGTACAGTAAACTTGGTACATTGTGCTTTGGTAGTGATATTGTTGTTAATCAGTCACTAAGTCGTGTGTGACTCCTTGCAGCCCCATGGACTACAGCATGCCAGGGTTCCCTGTCCTTCATAGTCTCCCAGAGTTTTCTCAAAGTCATGTTCATTGAATCAGTGATGCTATCTAACGATCTCATCCTCTGCTGCCCCCTTCTCCTTTTGCCTTCAATCTTTCTCAGCATCAGTGTGTTTTCAAAAGAGTCAGCTCTTTGTATCAAGTGGTCAAAGTATGAGAGCTTTAGCTTCAGCACCAGTTCTTCCAATGAATATTCAGAATTTATTTCCTTTATGATTGACTGGTTTGATCTCCTTGCTGTCCAAGAGACTTTCAAGAGTCTTGTCCAGCACCAAAATTTGAAAGCATCCATTCTTTGGCATTCAGCCTTCTTTTTTTTTTTTTAAATTTTATTTTATTTTTAAATTTTACATAATTGTATTAGTTTTGCCAAATATCAAAATGAATCCGCCACAGGTATACATGTGCTCCCCATCCTCCTCCCTCCCCATACCATCCCTCTGGGTTGTCCCAGTGCACCAGCCCCAAGCATCCAGTATCGTGCATCGAACCTGGACTGGCAACTCGTTTCATACATGATATTTTACATGTTTCAATGCCATTCTCCCAAATCTTCCCACCCTCTCCCTCTCCCACAGAGTCCATAAGACTGTTCTATACATCAGTGTCTCTTTTGCTGTCTCGTACACAGGGTTATTGTTACCATCTTTCTAAATTCCATATATATGCGTTAGTATACTGTATTGGTGTTTTTCTTTCTGGCTTACTTCACTCTGTATAATAGGCTCCAGTTTCATCCACCTCATTAGAACTGATTCAAATGTATTCTTTTTAATGGCTGGGTAATACTCCATTGTGTATATGTACCATGACTTTCTTATCCATTCATCTGCTGATGGACATCTAGGTTGCTTCCATGTCCTGACTATTATAAACAGTGCTGCAATGAACACTGGGGTACACGTGTCTCTTTCCCTTCTGGTTTCCTCAGTGTGTATGCCCAGCAGTGGGATTGCTGGATCATAAGACAGTTCTATTTCCAGTTTTTTAAGGAATCTCCACACTGTTCTCCATAGTGGCTGTACTAGTTTGCATTCCCACCAACAGTGAAAGAGGGTTCCCTTTTCTCCACACCCTCTCCAGCATTTATTGCTTGTAGACTTTTGGATCACAGCCATTCTGACTGGTGTGAAATGGTACCTCATAGTGGTTTTGATTTGCATTTCTCTGATAATGAGTGATGTTGAGCATCTTTTCATGTGTTTGTTAGCCATCTGTATGTCTTCTTTGGAGAAATGTCTATTTAGTTCTTTGGCCCATTTTTTGATTGGGTCATTTATTTTTCTGGAGTTGAGCTGTAGGAGTTGCTTGTATATTCTTGAGATCAGTTGTTTGTCAGTTGCTTCATTTGCTATTATCTTCTCCCATTCTGAAGGCTGTCTTTTCAGCCTTCTTTATGGTCCAGCTCTCACATCTGTACATGACTATTGGAAAAACCATAGCTTTGACTACATAGACATTTGTCAGCAAAGTGATGTCTCTGCTTTTTAATATGCTGTCAGGGATTGTAATGATATATAACATAAAAGCTGAAATCAGGGACTGCTAAGAGGCTCCATATAGATAGCAAGAATGCACAATGTGAAACCCATCCCAGGCACACACTTCAAATTTATGAGAGGAAACACAAATCCAACCTGGCCCTTAGTTTTCAGGATGTTTCCTGAAAATTCTCAGAAAAGACAGGCTGTGCAGTCTGATTATGCAAGTTAGGGTCTTATAGTATTACTATAATACTTTTCATTTTATTTTTCTGTTCTCTTTTTTTTATAAATGTCAATTATGTATCTATTTTATCTTTATTTCCCCCTATATTTATGCTTTTCTGTTCAGATCTTCTCAGCTCCCTTTTCTTATCCATTTCAACTTGATCTATTTCAAGCCACTGGAGTGGATGTATATACAATGACTCTGATTGCATGTTCACGGATGCCTAGCTTCTCATTTCTAGTATTCCTTGAGCTTTTTATTCCTCTAATTTTTAAAGTTATTTCATATTACATATCTTTCTGGAGCTCTGCTGGTTCATTTGTCATTTCCCACTGTCTGATTATTATCTTTTCTTTAAATTTGTGAAGCTCATCTTTGAGGTCCTATTTCTGAAATTCCACATTGTCTTTATTTTATTTGAGACAGAAGTCTGTGTTCAATATTTTCTTCTGGCTTGGGGCATATTCTTGTTATGTATGCTCCAACTGCCTCATTTGCTGTATTTTGCCTCATTTCCATTACAGTATCTTAGCACACATGCCCTGTTGATTCATTTTTATCACTTATCTTTTAATAGGGAGCAAATTTGGTTGAGAATATACTGTGAAGAGAGGTGTTGGAATAGTCAGTTTCGATAACCAGAAGCCTAATTTTTTTCTAAGAAAAGTTTCTCCCAAACATTATCCCCTGGGGATATGTATGTTTTCTGAGGAAGCAGTAAATCTCCATATGTCACAGACTCCATGTACGATAATTCTATATTTACTTTTCTTCCATTGGCCAACATGAAAATTCACAGAGTAGATTGCAAACAAATCAATACATGTACACCACATTCATGTTCTGATCTATGGTCCTTTCAACGTCCATATCTCTGTTAGTTCTGAGCATTGCTTTTCCAGAGTTTCAGAGAAAAATACAATATTGCTTTCCTAGTTGCCCTGTCCTTTTTCTAGCTTAGATTGCAGGATCCTTGACTCTATTTACCTTCATCATGAACACCAGCCCACATGTTTTTTACTTCCCCAAATTAATTTAAATTTGTTCAGTCTTCTAATAGTTTTCACTTCTACAACTTTATTCCCTATTCGTCATTACAACTGCAGGTTTATTTTCACTTTTATAGTTATTCTGATATTTTCATGGTACTTGGAAGATATGGTGAAGTGAGATCAAGGATATAATTGTCCATCTTGAATTAAAAGACTGTCCAATGGATTTAATATCTTCTTTAAAGAACTTGGCTAGCCTGACTTATATATGGAGAGACTCAGATGATTGCACTTAATGGGCAGGGAAGGTGCATCGATACAACATGAGCACTTGACAGTGCACAATGTCTCAGAGAAATCATGGGTGTTCTTTTAACCAAGAGGTTGGCTTCTCTGCTATCCAAACGAAAGGGCATCAATCAGAACAGCCAAAACACCCGCTGTGAGAACGCTTCCTTTGCTGGTCTTTGAAATCTCTGTTCTAGGCTGGCTTTCATGAGAAGTATAAAATCTTCCATACTCGGTCACCTGGGAAGCTGTGATGTTAGCTGCCAAGGACTTGCGTGACACAAAAGCTGAAAGCAAAGGGCAAGAAGAGGCTCCATGGGGATAAGCAGGCATGGGCACTGTGACCCATCCCAGGCGAATGTTGTCACTGTGGGAGAGGAAGTGTGGAGCTTCACAGGGGGCGTTTCCTCTGGCCCTTAGTTTTTAGGAGGCTCCCTGCAAATTCTCAGCAGAGGAAATGTCAGGAGCGATGAGCCTGTTTTCGAAGCCCTCCCCAACAACCTTCAGATTTGATGCATTTGGACTGCACTTAAAAATATCAAATAACTAGCCCGTGTTTTTAGGTGTGCTCCAAATGAGTCACCTTTCAAAGAAATAATTGGAGGCAAGCCGAGAAAGTAGCAGGCACTGAATAAATGCTTTTAAGAATGATGTATAGAACAGTCTTATGGACTCTGTGAGAGAGGGAGAGGGTGGGAAGATTTGGGAGAATGGCATTGAAACATGTAAAATATCATGTATGAAACGAGTTGCCAGTCCAGGTTCGATGCACGATACTGGATGCTTGGGGCTGGTGCACTGGGACAACCCAGAGGGATGGAATGGGGAGGGAGGAGGGAGGAGGGTTCAGGATGGGGAACACATGTATACCTGTGGCGGATTCATTTTGATATTTGGCAAAACTAATACAGTTATGTAAAGTTTAAAAATAAAATAAAATTAAAAAAAAAAAGAATGAGTGAAATTAATGAATGTGTGTGAGACAGTGAATGTAAAGTTTACAATCTAAAGAGTCAAAATCTGTAAATGATCAGAAAAGTATACTTCCTGAGGAAACTGTTTGATCTCAATTTGAAAATACTAATTTCTGGCTTCAAGAGTGCATTTAGTGTATTGTCCAAGCTGGTCAACTGGTGATCATAAAAATAGTTTTTTCTAGACAAAACTCATTATCAGAAAATATGAAAATTGATAACTTGTCCATACCTCTCCCTGAGCCCTTGAATCTATTTGGTTCAAATATGAAGCCCAGATCCTTATGGCTTTTGTCCAATGTTGCAGCCATCTGATGAAGTTTCAGCTGCATTAGACTTAGCATCTGTCTATCAAAAGGTTAGGGGGACCCAAAATAGAAAGCTAAAATACATAATGGTTCCTCATCTTCCACCGACATGCCTGGTAAAAGCCAAGATTTGCATTCTCCTTCAAAAGGCAAATCTATGGCTTCAGTAAATGCTAGAGTTTGATTATTTTGTTGGAAGTTAATAAAAGCTTTATAAAGGAAATTAAAACAAGTGTCAGGACCTTAAGTATACTTCTTGACTAGAAGATTCTTAAGGGCTATTGTGGAAATTTAAGGATGTCATTAACATGAAAATTTTTTATCTGAGTCTCTATTAAGGGAGCTTTCATGATTTCCTAGAGAAGGCGATGGCACCCCACTCCAGTACTCTTGCCTGGAAAACCCCATGGATGGAGGAGCCTGGTAGGCTGCAGTCCATGGGGTCACTACGAGTCGGACACGACTGAGCGACTTCACTTTCACTTTTCACTTTCATGCATTGGAGAAAGAAATGGCAAGCCACTCCAGTGTTCTTGCCTGGAGAATCCCAGGGACGGGGGAGCCTGGTGGGCTGCCATCTATGGGGTCGCACAGAGTCGGAAACGACTGAAGCGACTTAGCAGCAGCATCAGCAGCATGATTTCCTATATGACACATCTTAAGGTGCTCTTCCCACTACATTATGGAATGGATGTTTCATTGCTTTGATATTGGAGTAATTTTGATAAGTATAAAAATGTTTGATAGATGACCTATTAAAAACCATGCTTATAAAGAAAAAAAATGTTCTATAAACTGAACAACGTTATGCAAATATTAGTTTTCCTTGCTGCTAGTGTTCTTACATGTGCTAATATGTCAATAGTGGAATTAAAGTCAGATGACTAGGGCTTCCCTGGAGGATCAGGGGCAAAGAATCCCCTCCTAATGCAGGAGACACGGGTTCAGTCCTTAATCTGGGAAGATCCACATGCTGCAGAGCAACTAAGCCTGTGCACCACAAATATTGAGCCTGTGCTCTACAGCTGGAGAGCCACAACTACTGAGCCCACGTGCCTTAACTACTGAAGCCTGTGCCCCTAGAGCCTGTGATCTGCAACAAGAGAAACCATTGCAATGAGAAGCCCGTGCACCACAACTAGAGAGTGGCCCCCCTATTCATTGTAACTGGAGAAAAGCCCTCACAAGAACCAAGACCTAACACAGCCAAAAATAAATACATAATTTAAAAAATAAAATACACTGCAATTTCTTTTTAAAAAATAAAGTCATGTAGAGGAGAATTGGAGTCCTTTTGCCCCAACTCTTCTCACAAATTAGCATTAACATAACATATTTGAGGGAAATATTGTGTGAATTACATATCTCTTTAAACTTTCAGCTTGTTTGTATTCTTCCAAAATTCACCTACTAAAGTCCTAATCCCTAATGTAATGGTTTGTAGAGGTGGAGCCTTTCAGAGGTAATTGAGTCATGTGAGAAGCCCTTACAAGATACATGAGAGAGAAAACTATCTCTCTCCAGCATATGACAATTCCACAAAAAGGCATCTCTATGCAAATTGGAACAAGAGTCCTCACCATGAACCAGCTCAGATGGTACCTTGACCTTGGATTTCCCAACATCCAGAATTGTGAGATATATAAGTATCTGTTGTTTAAACCACCCAATCCGTAGTGTTTTTTATGGTAACTCAAATTAAGACATAGCTTTAAAAAATGGGGGGAAGCTTTAGCTTAAATATTTCCTTTCTTTACAACTAAAGTGATGAGACTTCCATGATAAAATGATGGACAGAGTGACCAAGTTCCTTGACCCATCTCTATCTGCACCTAAGAATGAGAATATTGACCCCTCATTTCTGTCCAGTAATCCTATCAAGAAGGACAGTATAAGAAAGGTCTACAAGCTTCCAGGAAATGAGAGACTAAATCAATTTAAGACATTTAACATGTAACACAATTTGTCCCCATTCTCATTTCCTAGTAAGCATGAAAGATAAGTAATTGGTGAGAACATTTGCACAGATGTTTAACATGCTGGAGTAGATCTTGCTCTAGTGTAGCATGGGCCAAAGTACACTGCAGAAAATATTGAAATGAAAAGTTTTACACATCAAAACTTTTGTCAGTGTCAAACTAGGGGCCAGCAGCAATTGACACACTATCCTTAATAAAGTAAAATTTGGCACAGTCCCTTAAAGTTCATTATTAAAGAATCATGTTACCTAATGTTTCAATGCAGAAAAAAAGTCTTAAAATGTATTCATCCAGTCTATATGCAAATGGAAACAATGATAGCTATCTCAGTAAAAGCCTCTAATATTTCTTTATTAAAAGCTCAACATTCCACTCCATGAGTAAAACACCCAACAAACTAGGATTGGAAGGAAACTTTTTCAGACTGATAAAGAGAATCTAAGAAAAATCTGAAGGTAACATCATACTTAATGAGGGGGGGAAAGTGGGGGCTTTCCCTCTAAATCAGGAACAAGAAAAGTTCCACTCTTGCCACACCTGTTCAACATTGTAATGGAGGTTCTGGACAGGGCAATTTACCAATTGAAAGAAATAAAAGACATACACAGACTGGAAAGGAACGAGTAAAATTATCTCTATTCTCAGATTGCATAATCTTAAATACAGAAAATCCTAAGGAATCTATTGAGAAAATGATTGGAACAAATAAACAAGTTCAGTAAGATTTCAAGAAATAAGATCAATATACAAAAATCACTTGCAATAAACAATCTGAAAATGGAAACAAGAAAACACTTCCATTACCAATAAGCATCAAAAAGAATAAGATACTTAACTGTAAAACGTTCTTAAAATAAAGATCTAAATAAGTTGAAAAACACCCAATATTCATGGATCAGAAGACATGACACTGCTAAGATGACAATACTCCCAAAACTTATCTACGGATTCAGTACAGTTCCTATCAGAATCCCAGCTTACTTCTTTGTAGAAATTTACAAGTTGATTCTAAAATTCATATGGAATTTAAAGGGAATAGCCAAAACAACTCGAAAAAGAGAATAAAGTAGTGGGACTCACACTTCCTTATTCCAAGACTTATTATAAAACCATGGTAATCAAGATCATTTGTGTTAACAACACAAAGACAGACATTATAGATAAATGGAATAGAAGTCAAAAAATATGTTCATACATCTGTGTTCAACTGATTTTTTTGAACTTTTTATTTTGTATTGGGATATAGCCAAATATCAAGCAATGCTGTTATAGTTTCAGGTGAACAACAAAGGGACTCAGTCATACATGTATATGCATCCCTTCTCCCCCAGACTCCCCTCCCATCCAGGCTGGCACATAACGTTGAGCAGAGTTCCATGTGCTAAACAGTAGGTCCTTGTTGGTTATCCATTTTAAATGTAGCAGTGTATACATGTCCATCCCAAATTCCCTAACTGTCCCTTTCCTTCTTCTCCTTCTCCCTTCCTCCTTCTCTCCAGAAAGCCATAAGCTTGTTCTCAAAGTCTGTGAGTCTGTTTCTCACAGACTTTTGTAAGCTCACTTCTATCATTTTCAAGATCACTTCTATCATTTCTTTTCACATTCCACACATAAGGGAAGTCATACAATATTTCTCCTTCTCTGTCTGACTTACTTCACTCAGTATGACACTCTACGTCCATCCTTGCCATTGCAAATGACATTATTTCATCATTTTTAATGGCTGAGTAATATTCCATTGTATAGATGTACCATTTCTTCTTTATCCATTCTTCTGTCAATGGACATTTAGTTTGCTTCCATGTCTTGGCTATTGTAAACAGTGCTGCAATGAACATTGGAGTGCATGTATCTTTTTCAGATCATGTTTTTCTCCAGATATATGCCCAGGAGTGGGATTGCAGGGTCATATGGAAGCTCTATTTTTGGTTTTTTAAGGAACCTCCATACTGTTCTCCATAGTGACTGTACAAATTTACATTCCCACCAACAATGTAGGAGAGTTCCCATCTCTCAACGCCTTCTCCAGCATTTGTTGTTTGTGGATTCTTTGATGATAGCCTTTCTGGCTGGTATGAGGTGATATCTCATTGTAGATTTGATTTGCATTTCTAATAATTAGTGATGTATGTTCAACTAATTTTTAACAAGGGTGTCAAGATGACTGAATGGGAAAAGTATGGTGCTTTGAACAAATGATTCTGGAAAAACTATATTCAAAGGAATGTAGTTGAACCCTCACCTCACACTATATGCAAAAAGTAACTCAAAATGGATCAAGTTTAAGAGATTTCTATGGTCTGAATATGTTCCTCAAAAATTAACATATTGAAATACCAAGTCCCAAATATTATAGCATTATAAAAATGGGAATTTAAGAGGTACTTGGGTCATAAATGTGGAGTCCTCATGAATGAGATTATCACCCTTATAAAAAGAGTCTCCAGAAAGATCCTTACATCCTTCCACATTGTGAGTGCACAGCAAGAAGGTGCAGGCTATGAACTAAAGAGAGGACTTTCACTCAATCATACTGGTACCTTGTTCTTAGAGGTTCCAGCCTCTAGAGCTATAAGAAATAAATGTTTATAAGCAAGCCACTCTGTGCTTTTTCGCTACAGAAGCCTGAATAGGCTAAGACTGAGTTAAAATTATATAGTCTTAGAAGAAAACGTATGGTGCATCTTCATGATCTTGAGTTTGGCAAGAGTCTGTTATATAATACAAAAGCATAAGCAACAATAAAAAATAGGTAAATCAGACTTCATTGAAATTACAACTTTTTGTTTCAGAGCAAAGACTATCAAGAATACAACCTACAGAATTTGACAAAATATTTTCCAATTGTATATCTGTTAAAGGGCTTATATCTAGAATATTTAAAGAACTATAACAGAAGCAGAAGATATTAAGAAGAGGTGGCAAGAATACATAGAAGAACTGTACAAAAAAGATCTTCATGACCCAGATAATCATGATGGTGTGATCACTCATCCAGAGCCAGACATCCTGGAATGTGAAGTCAAGTGGGCCTTAGGAAACATCACTACAAACAAAGCTAGTGGAGGTGATGGAATTCCAGTTGAGCTATTTCAGATCCTGAAAGATGATGCTGTGAAAGTGCTGCACTCAATATGCCAGCAAATTTGGAAAACTCAGCAGTTGCCACAGGACTGGAAAAGGTCAGTTTTCATTCCAATGCCAAAGAATGCTCAAACTACCACACAATTGCACTCATCTCACATGCTAGTAAAGTAATGCTCAAAATTCTCCAAGCCAGGCTTCAGCAATATGTAAACCGTGAACTTCCAGATGTTTAAGCTGGTTTTATTTTTTTATATTTTTTAATTTTATTTTATTTTTAAACTTTACAATATTGTATTGGTTTTGCCAAATATTGAAATGAATCCGCCACAGGTATACATGTGTTCCCCATCCTGAACCCTTCTCTCTCCTCCCTCCCCATACCATCCCTCTGGGTCATCCCAGTGCACCAGCCCCAAGCATCCAGTATCGTGCATCGAACCTGGACTGGCGACTCGTTCCATATATGATATTATACATATTTCAATGCCATTCTCCCAAATCATCCCACCCTCTCCCTCTCCCACAGAGTCCAAAAGACTGTTCTATACATCAGTGTCTCTTTTGCTGTCTCGTATACACAGTTATTTTTACCATATTTCTAAATTCCATATATATGCATTAGTATACTGTATTGGTGTTTTTCTTTCAGGCTTACTTCACTCTGTATAATAGGCTCCAGTTTCATCCACCTCATTAGAACTGATTCAAATGTATTCTTTTTAATGGCTGAGTAATACTCCATTGTGTATATGTACCACAGCTTTCTTATCCATTCATCTGTTGATGGATATCTAGGTTGCTTCCATGTCCTGGCTATTATAAATAGTGCTGCGATGGTTTTAGAAAAGGCAGAGGAACCAGAGATCATATTGCCAACATCCGCTGGATCATCGAAAAAGCAAGAGAGTTCCAGAAAAAACATCTATTTCTGCTTTATTGACTATGCCAAAGTTTTTGACTCTGTGGATCACAATAAACTGTGGAAACTTCTTCAAGAGATGGGAATACCAGACCACCTGACCTGCCTCCTGAGAAACCTGTATGCAGGTCAGGAAACAACAGTTAGAACTGGACATGGAACAACAGACTGGTTCCAAATAGGAAAAGGAGTATGTCAAGGCTGTGTATTGTCACCCTGCTTATTTAACTTATATGCAGAGTACATCATGAGAAATGCTGGGCTGGAAGAAGCACAAGCTGGAATCAAGATTGCCGCGAGAAATATCAATAACCTCAGATACGCAGATGACACCACCCTTATGGCAGAAAGTGAAGAGGAACTACAAAGCCTCTTGATGAAAGTGAAAGAGGAGAGTGAAAAAGTTGGCTTAAAGCTCAACATTCATAAAACTAAGATCATGGCATCTGGCCCCATCACTTCATGGCAAATACATGGGGAAACAGTGGAAACAGTGGCTGATTTTATTTTTCTGGGCTCCAAAATCACTGCAGATGGCGATTGCAGCCATGAAATTAAAAGACACTTACTCCTTGGAAGGAAAGTTATGACCAACCTAGACAGCATATTCAAAAGCAGAGACATTACTTTGCCAACAAAGGTCCGTGTAGTCAAGGCTATGGTTTTTCCAGTGGTCATGTATGGATGTAAGAGTTGGACTATAAAGAAAGCTGAGCACAGAAGAATAGATGCTTTTGAACTGTGGTGTTGGAGAAGACTCTTGAGAGTCCCTTGGACTGTAAGGAGATCCAACCAGTCCATTCTAAAGGAGATCAGTCCTGGGTGTTCATTGGAAGGACTGATGTTGAAGCTGAAACTCCAATACTTTGGCCACCTGAGGCGAAGAGCTGACTCATTTGAAAAGACCCTGATGCTGGGAAAGATTGAGGGCAGGAGGAGAAGGGGATGACAGAGGATGAGATTGTTGGATGGCATCACCAACTCAATGGACATGGGTTTGGGTGGACTCTGGCAGTTGGTGATGGACAGGGAGACCTGGTGTGCTGTGCAGTTCATGGGGTCACAAAGAGTCGGACACTACTGAATGACTGAACTGAACTGATTTCATCTCAACAATGAAAATACAAAAAGTTGAATTAAAAAGTGGCAAAGGAGAAAAATGGCAAAGATTGTGAATAGACAGTTCTCCAAGGAGGCTGTACAAATGGCAAAAAAAGAAAACACCCATACACATGAAAAGATGCTCAAAATTATTAGTCATCAGGAAAATACAAAACAAAAGAGCAATGAGATACCACTTGAGACTAACTGGGATAACTATCTATAGAATTAAAAAGTTAAATAATAACAAGTGTTGGTGAGAAGCTGGGGAAATCAGAACACTCATACATTGCTGGTGGAAATATAAAATGATGTAATCATTTTGGAAAAAAATCTGGTAGTGCCTCAAATGATTATACTTAGAGTTACCATGTGACCCAGCAATTCCACTTCTAGTTACATACCCAAGAGAAATGACAACATATGTCACAGTAAAACTGGTACATGATTATTTTTTAGCAGCATTATTCATAATATCCCCAAAGTGGGAACAATCCAAATGTCCATCAATGAATGAAAGGATAAATAAAATCTGTTATATGCATATACTGGGCTTCCCTGGTGGCTCAGACAGTAAAGAATCCGCCTGCAATGTGGGAGACCTGGGTTTGATCTCTGAGTTGGGAAGATTCCCTGGAGGAGGGCATGGCAACCCATTCCAGTATTCTTGCCTGGAGAATCCCCATGGAGAGAGGAGCCTGGCAGGCTACAGTTGATGGGGTTGCCAAGAGTCAGACATGTCTGAGCGGCTAAGAACAACACACATGCATATATTATTTGGCCATATGAAGGAATGACATATTGACAAATGCTGCAACTTGGATGAACCTCAAAAGTATTATGCTACATTAAAAAAGACAGTCATAGAAGTCCACATAGTATATTATTCCATTCATATGAAAGTCCAAAACAGGTAAATCTATACACACAGGAAGTAGATCAGTGGTTAGTTGGGGCAGGGTTGGGAGGTGAGTGAGGATATAAGTAAAGGGTATGGAGTTTCTTTTTGAAGTGATTTAAATGTTCTAAAATTGAATATGGTGGTAGTTGCACATATCTATGAATATACTAAAAACATTGAATTATACCTTTTAAATGAGTGAATTGTATCACTCAGTAGCAAGTTATAGCTCAATAAAGCTGTTTCAAAAAAAAAAAAAGACAAAACAGAAAACTCAGTCGTATAACTTTGGGTTAAAGGATAAAATTCTACAGAAACTCTCCAAGAATAAGCCTTTCCTTGGAGTAAATTAGTAGAAGTTAAAGAGAGGCAGAAGGAACAAATTAATATTTTTTCATTCACTTCAAAAATATATAGAGGGGGATGTGTACCATATAGAAAAGTAGTAAGAGTCAAAATTCTGCTTTCAAGGAGCTCGTATTATTTTGTTGTTGTTTAGCAGAAACTATGGGCTTCCCTGGTAGCTCAGCTGGTAAAGAATCCGCCTGCAATGTTAGAGACCCTGGTTGGACTCGTGGGTTGGGAAGATCCCCTGGAGAAGGGATAGGCTACCCACTCCAGTATTCTTGGGCTTCCCTGGTGGCTCAGATGGTGAAGAATCCACCAGCAATGCAGGAGACTGGGTTCAATCCTGCGTCTGGAAGATCTCTTGAAGGAGGAAATGGCAACCCACTCCAGTATTCTGGCCTGGGAAATCCCATGGACAGAGAAGTCTGGAGGGCTACAGTCCATGGGGTCACAAAGAGTCAGAGACGACTAAGTGACTTAGCACACAACAGCACAAGTGCCATTCATTGTCCTAAGAAAAAGTATTAAATCCTTTATGTGCTGTGCTGTGCTGTGCTTAGTCACACAGTCATGTCTGACTGTACGGACTATAGCCCACCATTAACTCTTTTAGTCCTCACGAAACACTATGAATTAGTATTATTTCCCATTTTACATATAAAGATACTACTGAAACCTTGGTTCAAGCCTCATCTGGACTATTGCAGCAACTTTCCAACAAGTCTTGCTGTCTCCAGACTTGCCTCCACTCATTTTATCTTCTACAATGCTGTCAAGGTGATCTTTATAAAACCAAAATCAACCATATACCTATTAAACTCTTCAATGACTTTCCACTCAGAACACAGTCTAAGTCTTTAGCATGGTGGACAACACCATTTATGACCTCTGCCTAACTCTGCAACCTGATTGCTTCCCTCATTTTCTCTTTACATGTCAAGTCCCATTATGCTGAGCTGCTTTTGGTTTCTCAAACTAGGTAGGACTTTTCACATCTCTGGGCCTTAGTACCTCTCTCTGATTTTCCCTTCTACCTTCCTACATGTTTCCAGACTAGCATCCACGTATCTTAAAGACTTAACTTCAAGCTTTCCTCCTCAGTTAAACTTTCCTGACAGTATATCACTCCCAGTGGAATTGACCAGCCTCTTTTCTTTGTCCCGATATAGTTGTCATTCCTATCAAAGCACCTGCAACACTTTTTTTTGCATACACTCTTTTAGACATCGGCCTCTCCTTACTAAATGACAAGATTATTGAAGTTAGGGACCTAGACATATTTATTTATGTTCATTGAGCTTCTGATATATTGTCTGAAACCATAGTATATAATCAATATATGTCTATTTAACAAGTGAATACATCAGTCAATCAATCAATAGATGAAGTAATTTAAATTTCTATGAATAAATCAATTGGGCTTCCCAAGTGGCGCTAGTTGTATAGAGCCTGCCTGCCAATGCAGGAGGCATAGAGACACAGGTTCGATCCCTGGGTCAGGAAGATCCCCTGGAGGAGAGCATGGCAATCCACTCCAGTATTCTTGCCTAGAGAATCCCATGGACAGAGGAGCTTGGTGGACTACAGTCCATGGGGTCACAAAGAGCTGGACATGACTGAAGTGACTTAGCAGCAGCAGAATAAATCGATTAATGAATCAATCAATAGATAAAGAAATGTAAATTTTCTGGAAACTAGACTTCTGCATTGAGTCTGTTGTCTCTCTACAAACTATGCTGTCAGTAGTTTTTCATCATCATGTTCCTCCTCAGAAGCTTAAAATGCTTCTGATCTGAATATATCAAATGACTACATGATAAATAATGTCCATAATACTAATTGTCTTTTGTTGAGTGTTTCTTATATTCTAGGGGCTTCTCTGGTAGCTCAGCTGGTAAAGAATCCACTTGCAATGCAGGAGACCCTGATTCAATTCCTGGGTCTGGAAGATCTGCTGGAGAAGGCATAGGCTACCCACTCCAGTATTCTTGGGTTTCACTGGTGGCTCAGCTGGTAAAGAATCTGCCCGCAATGCAGGAGACCTGGGTTCGATCCCTGGGTTGGGAAGATCCCCTGGAGAAGGGAAAGGCTACCCACTCCAGTATTCTGGCCTGGAGAATTCCATGAACTGTATAGTCCATGGGGTGGAAAAGAGTCAGACTTTCACTTCACTATGCTCTAGGCACATTGCATATCTAGGCCACAAATTGTTTTATCTCCTTAAGGCTATTTCTTAATCTACAAAATTTAAGTGTGGTTATGTTTCAATGGTCTTCTGTAAATGTAAATGAAATAATCTATATAGCAGTAGATATATATTTCCCCAAAAAATAAATCAGAGAAGGCACAGTGTATTCTACCTGAAATTTAGACCTGATATTGAGATCTA
This sequence comes from Bubalus kerabau, assembly GCF_029407905.1. NCBI lineage: Eukaryota > Metazoa > Chordata > Mammalia > Artiodactyla > Bovidae > Bubalus > Bubalus kerabau. The sequence continues at coordinate 19,444,808 of NC_073647.1, forward strand.
TAGGCTCTGACTCTTTTTAAACCCTTAAAATAATTCCACGACTTGCATATTTCTTTATCTTTTGAGTGTGTTTCATACTCAGTATGTAATTTGGTTCTTTACACTACCCATATGCAGTGCTTTGAGTGGGGATGATGGTTCACCATTTCAAAACCATGAAGAGGTTAATAGACATACTACAATAATAAGGCAAGTTTGTGACATAGCCAAGCCTAGAACCCAGATCTCCCAAGAGGGCATTTGCATTTTTATATTGGGGTCATTTATGATAAAGTCTCATATTCTGAAGTTGGTGCCATTTACATGAACACATTTGGTACAACTCTCTTATGAGAAACTCATAAAAAGTTTTTGAAATTAAATCCCACTGCTTGGCTTCTGTTCATACAGAACATTTTTTTTCTATTGTTTTTAAGCCTTCAAAGTTTCTCCACTCTCATCTTGAGAAATTCTCCATTCCCCCATTGTTTACAATTAGTATGTCATTATAGGGCTGGAAGTTTCAGGTGAAGTTAACTGCCAAGTCTGCCAACTTCTTAACAATGCCCAGTGTGGCATCTTTGGGGGTTTGGAAGAAATAAGTTTTAATTGTTCAACTTTGAGCAATGCATTGAGGCTAATTATGCCTCCTGAGCCTGGATGAATCTCTCAGACACAAAGTTGTTAGAAGTGTTCTATAAGTTCCTTTATGAACCATTCTCAGGTTAAAACCCTAGACCCTTAGTAGCCACTCCATAGTCCTTTTCTTTATATGTTTCAAATGGAAAATATTTTAATTTGGAGAGAAAGAATGATTTTTACAGTATTTAGTTTGAGCCACCTCTGGAAGGAGGCATCTATTGATTAATTCTTTATTTCAACAAATATTTATGGGTACCTGCTGTACCCTAGGCACTACTATAGCTGGGATAAAGCGTTTGGTAATCTTACTGCACACTGCATTAATTAGGGTTCTCGTCCTTGATTCTAAACTTACCACTTCTATTGTTCCTAATGCATTGTCATAGGCAAGATGGGACATTTGTCTCAAACTATACTTTATTTTTTTAATTTGTATTTACAGATATTTTCAAAGTTAAATAAGGCAGTGTCATGAGTTCCCTTTAGTTATCATTCATAAACATGTTTTTCTTATATTTCTTCTTTTATTGATCCTTAGTTTTCAAAGGCAATTTCAAAGTTTTCAATCTTTGTATCTGACGGCAGGGGCCAGATACAGAGATCCACTTGGGTACTGTGCAATTACAAGAAATAAATATTTACCGTGAAATATGAAAATAAAAGAAAAGGATATGTTCCATTTGTCTAGGATTAACCTCAAAGCATCACAGGTGGGAAGAACATTTTTCTATTTGAATATGAGCACATCGTTTCCAGTGTTGAGACAAATTCCTTATAAATCTATTTAAAGACTATTATGAGAAGCCACCAGGGCTTCCCTGGTGGCCCAGATTGTGAAGTTATCCACCTGCAATGCAGGAGACCTTGGTTTGATCCTTAGGTTAGGAAGATCCCCTGGAGGTGGGCATGGCAACCCACTTCAGTATTCTTGCCTGGAGAATCCCCATGGACAGAGGAGCCCGGCAGGTTACAGTCCATGGGGTCACAAAGAGTCGGACACGACTGAGCGACTAAGCACATGAAAAGCTGGCTGATCAGTCCTGTCGAGAACCTCATCTCCCTTTTTTTCCTACTAATACACGGCTCAGGTCTATCTCATAGCATAAGGAAAAGGGAGAAGGCAGAACTGTTACTTGCTAAATGAAGATTGTATTTTTGTGCATAACTCCAGACAAACATCCAAAGACTGAGATGAGGAATTGCCTGGATTACAAAGTTAGCCTTTTGGAATTCACCACACACTTTTTCTTTTGTTCATCCTCTGATTAAGGATCTTTCAAGAGTACATCAGAAGCAGAGTTATCAAAGAGGTCTTCTACTAGTCACAATCTTTCCAAAATAGAGAAACATATTCCCATCAGCTTAGTCCCCCAACCCCTGCCTCTTTCCCTTTGCCCACAGTAACTCCTGCTGTTCAGTCTTCTAAGGCCTTCATTTCACTATTAGGATACATCCCTGCACTAAACTACAGAATCTACAAATGCCCCCTGCCCCCGGCTCTTTTTTTTTTTTTTTACCTTAACCCAGATCTTCCCTCACCCTTTTACTGATACTAGGACTTAACATAACTTCCTTAGTTATGTTTCATACACAGGAAAGATATTTATGACCCACCATCAAAAAAGGATGCTTTGAATAGGAACAGTTTCTCTTTAACCAAGAAGGTCATAATTGGAATGGGCCTTGGAAACGGTCTGTATGGTAAAAATAATAATAATAATAAGCTGCAGAAAGTCAAAGTGACTAGCCCAATGTCAGACAGCTTGTAAGAGGTCCACTCTCTCATTAGGCCCTCCCTTTTAAACAATTTGAGATATGACACATTAGGGATACATTCAGTGGTCATACCGCTGACTGAAGTTAAGTACTTTCATAAGAGCTGATTCTTTATCTTCAATATTGTGCTGTGCTAAGTCCCCTCCAATTCTTTTTGACCCTTTGGACTGTAGCCCACCAGGTTCCTCTGTCCATGGGATTCTCCAGACAAGAATACTGGAATTGCCATTTCCTACTCCAAGGGAATCTCTCTGACTCAGGGACTGAACCCATGTCTCTTACATCTCCTGCACTGGCAGGCAGGTTCTTTACCTCTAGCAGTGCCGTGGCTCAGATGCTAAAGAATCCTAAATATTACTGTTTACTAATTGACAGAGAAACAAGTTTCAGCTAAAGATTGATGCCTTAATGCTGCTAAGTCGCTTCAGTCGTGTCCAACTCTGTGCGACCCCATAGACGGCAGCCCACCAGGCTCAGCCGTCCCTGGGATTCTCCAGGCAAGAACACTGGAGTGGGTTGCCATTGCCTTCTCCATTGTGTGAAAGTGAAAAGTGAAAGTGAAGTCTCTCAGTCGTGTCCGACTCGTAGTGACCCCATGGACTGCAGCCTACCAGGCTCCTCCATCCATGGGATTTTCTAGGCAAGAGTACTGGAGTGGCTTGCCATTGCCTTCTCTGGATGCCTTAATAAAGTGGTAAAAATATGGCATTCCGAGTTACCCAAGGACCTGGAAAAAATCTTGTTCAGTACCAGATTGGAGACCTTTTTCCTCAAAGAAAGCATCAAGTAAAATACCATACAGATAATTTCTTAAAAGTCACTGATCTGGAAGTAATAAAGCCTGAGTTTTCTCTCCATCTCTGTCTTTAATTAATTGTGTGACCTTTAGCCAATTCACTTCATTGCTTTAGGGCACAATTTTCTCATTTATAAAATAAAAGAACCAATTTATGCGAATGCATTTGGAGAAGCAGAAAAAGCTAATAATGGTAATATTTATTGAAACTTTCCATGTGCCAGGCACTATTCTAAGCATTTTCCATGTATTTACTTATTTCCTATGAAAAGGAAAATTAGGCTCAGATAATTTGAATTACTTGAACGAAGTCACATAGTTAGTAAGCCTCTGAGTACACAGTCATAACCACTACCTCAGACAGCTTCCCACTCCTCTATTATCTACTGCTACTACCATAAAAAGTGTTACAGAAGTGAAAAAACAATATTTTGTCCTCAGGTTACCTATGATATAGCTAAAGAATCCAATAACATAGACAAACATATAACAAAAGAGCCAAATTACTAGGCTGAGTGTTGAAAAATGGATTAGGTAGTATTTTGCTCTTGAGGTTGGTAGACCATCAGGACTATTGGTGCAGAAAGAATAGGAGTGAGCTTTCAAAGAGCAATGAAGAAAGTATCCTGACTCAACTGGAGAGAAATTGTTGAGAAGTCGTGGGAGACAGAGGTGGTTGTGAGAATCAATAAAAATATCACCATGTAACACTTATCACAGGTGCATATTTATATTCTTGATTGCTAGGTTAATATCCATTTTCCCTCCATGAAAGTGGGATCTCTGTCTGGATTTTTTTTTTTTTCTCCATTGTATCCTCATTGCAAAGTCTGTTGCCTGACACATCGTGGGTAATCATTATTTGTAGAATAAATACAGTAATGTGTAAATGCCTGAACAAATGAACGTTTATGATAGATGGGGAACTATCATAGTTGACCTTGCATGTCACATGAAGGAATACAGACTTGATACAGTTGAAAAAAAGCTCCCATGGAAGCTGTTGGAGCAGGCTGGGGTGGTGGAAGCGGGACTGGAAAGGCAAACCTGAGGGCTATTTCAGCGTGGGAATCAATACCACACGCACTTGCCTTTGCGCACTGTCTATCCCAGCTGTGCCCCAGTAGGCATCTCTCTACCAGCGGCAAGCTCTGCCATGGCACCAATTTAATACAGAAAGAATGTGAAGAGACTACGGACCGAAATAAAAAAGAATTATTTCTTAGTTCTCTGCAAAGCCCAACAGTGGTATACAAAAGTCTCGTGGTCTCAAAAGTCTCCTTTCTCTTTATTTGTTTTCCCTACACAAAATATCACTTTTTTCTTTTCCAAACAACTCTGGTTTGGGAAAATTTAATTGCCTGTTTGGGATGAGGTCCCTGAAGCTCTCACAAGTTAATTATTTCTTTCTGGACCAGAAACTTTGAACTGTACTCGTGAGATAAATGGTCTGGTAACACTTTGCAACTTCAAGGTATTTAAGTTACTGAGCAGCTCATCAACTTTCTCCTTGTACTTGGAATGGAATCTGGAAGAGAACTGGACCCCAGACATCATGAGTAGGCTGAGAAAATAGGATCTATAGATTTAGTTCAGAGCAAAGTATATTCCCAGAGAGAGAACCTCTGGTGATGGCTTCCAGGTAAACATATAGCGATGGATTCTGAACCTAGATCAAGAGAAGGGGAAGAATGGCATAATTTCTAAAAACCAAACTGCTAATTGTAAGGCAGGTTCTGTTCATTATGTTTCCTGGACAAGTGAGGGTAACCAAATGGCTTTGGGCTTCAACTCCAGTTTAATGCTTTTGAAACGCTTTAGTGGGTAGAGTAACTGTCATTAGATCTTTTTGCTGACTGAGGAATGCTCAGGACCTTGGAGTCTTCAGATTGTACACTTTCACATTCTGACACTGAAAATAGGTAGTAGGGAAGAGTAGGAAACTGGGTAAGATATTCACAGAGCCCAGGATACTTCCTTGAAATCATTCAATTTTCTTTAAAGCCCTGAACACAACATGGTTTATTATCATTTCCGTCTTTTTAAAGTGACAGTTTGGTTTAATTGTGTTCCAGTTCATCAAGATAATATAATAGATAGATAAATATTGCCAAGAGGCAAGAGGTATCTAATCTAGCAGCTCTAAAATTGAAATAACCTGAGGGTTTTGAGGCAAAGTATTTGAAAGACCTCAATCCTCCTTATGTTATAACTTTTCTAGGAAAGATAAGACAACGATGTATATGAGTCAAAGGTCAGTAAAAGAAATGTTTGTCTAGGAAATTAAATAATATAATACCATCAACAAGGGCTGTACATCAAAGATTTGGCAATTGTAACTTGACCTAATTTTTTTAAAAAATCTTTTTTTCTTCAGGTTTCCAGGCATTTGGGAGTTTGAGAAGCTGGAAAGGCTTTTGAAATCTCATCAGGAGAGTTTTCAGGGAGATTGTCAGTGTTCCAAACCTGACAACTGTTAGAAAATTGATATTTTCGGCAGTCTCATTCTGCTCCATCTACTGGTACTTGAGAGGAACCTCCAATGGTGAGTCAATATCAGAAAAAGACTCCAATTTCTTTCATTCCCCTTCCTACTTTTTAAAAAAACGTCTACTCATTTATCAGACATGGGCAACCTCCAGGAAGGCAAACGGCAGCTATTAGTTGAAAGAAAAATTAGGCTATATAAATAATTGCAGGCAACAAGACTGAGATGGGAAACATTCTTCTTTAATGATAATTTTAGGATAAGACAATCAGCACTGTCTTTGGACAGCAGGGCCCACACTAAATGAAAAATAGTGCCCTTGATTTAGATGCTGAGAAGCCTTTGAGTGTGAAATGGAAGTTGTCATCAATTCTAGTTCCATAGGTCCAAATACAGTACTAATGAAGGCAAGTTCATAGGTTCGATCCCAGTTTCTGTCAGTAAGCTTAACACCATTAAAAACAAATCTTCCCACACCCACATAGACTGAGCACCAAGTTTTAGTCAAATGGCTCATTAGCTTTTTCAGTTAAATTCAGGAAAAGCTAAGGGATAGACTCTATAAAAAGTGAAAAGAAAGTGAAGTCGCTCAGTCAAGTCCAACTCTTTGCGACCCCATGGACTGTAACCTGCCAGGCTCCTCCACCCATGGGATTTTCCAGGCAAGAATACTGGAGTGGGTTGCCATTTCCTTCTCAAGGGGAGCTTCCCAACCCAGGGATTGAACCTGGGTCTTCCACAGACCTGTCTTCCAGGCAGGCTCTTTACTGTCTGACCACCAGGGAAGCTCTAGACTCTATAAACACAACCTCAGTACTGGAGAAACAAAACACATCTTTCAGGTCATTAAGAATGATAGGTTTATATAAGAAGAGAAAACATTTGATCAATATTTAATATTCAACAACAAAATCAGTCTGTTTTATAGCATTCTAGGAGCAACAGATATTTTTAAATGGCATAATAATCAGCAGTCTGTATCTATGCAAAACCACTTCATCCTCCCATCTGCAGCTTGTCCACCATCTTTCTAGATATTCTACTCTGAATGGCCCATATATAGGTAATTGAGAGTTAAACACAAACCACTCAAATTTCAAGTATGAGTGTGTGTGTTAGTCACTCAGTCGTGTCCGACTCTTTGCAACCCCATGGACTCCTCTGTCCATAGGATTCTTAAGGCAAGAATACTGGAGTAGGTTGCCATTTCCTTCTCCAGGAAGTATGAGTGTACTAACTTAAAATATAACAGGCTTCAGGGCATTGTTTCATATAGTCGTGTGACTCTAATCTTTCTACATTTTCCCTCTGTGGAAATGACTATTTCAATTTTAGCTTGGGAAGGAAGAAGCAATCCAAGGGAAACCCCTTTCTCAGAGTACCATGATAAATGAGGACAAAATCAGCATTAGATTTCTCAAGCTATGAGCACACTCCTGTGAAGGCAAGTTACTATTCTCCTTAACCCTTACATGTGTTTACCACTTCACAAGTGGCATGCACTTTCACTTCCATGAATGTAACATTCTTGTGTACTTAGCCTGTCTGGGAAGCTGAACAAGTAGAGAACTAGACACAGAGATAGGTTACTTGGACTCCAGGACAGAGAAGTGGGAGATTTATAGAATCTTCTTTGCTAAAGACTCCTAAAGACAAGTGAGTCTGCCATTTCAAAGATGGTTAGAGAAATTCCATCCCTTAGTAAACCCTTTCTGTAGCCCACATGCTTCTCCAACAGTGGAGGAAAATGTGGATTCTTCCTATTCTGAGGAGGGTTGAATTTTGTTTTGTTTTGTTTTCATTTTAATTGAGGGAAATCAGAGAATCCTAGCAAGTTAGAGGTAGAAGGACTCTTAGAGATCACTTAGTTTAACTAGATTGCAAATAAAAATCTCAGCCAGTGAAGGGAAGAAACTTATCCAGAGAAATAGCCAGTGAGTAGCAGAAGCTTCAAGGAATGGATAGAAGAGAAGGGAAAGTTGCTGTCATGAAGGAGCACGTATACATTAGGGGGTGCTTGACATATAAACAGCATTATCTAGGGAAGAGGCAGGTGGAAAGAGAGGCTGTCTTTTAGTGTGGAACAGCTAAAGAGTTGCATTCACACATTCATTAAGCAGATAATCCTTAAGAACCTTCCTTGCACCAGGCACTATTCTAGGTTTTGGGCATGCAGCAGCAACTTCACTAAGTATATATTCTAGTTGAGAGAGATAATTAAAAACATAATTCATAGATAAAATATATAATGTGCTAGAAGTAATAATTCTAAAGAAAACAATCATGTAGAAAAGGGAGACATAAAATACCAGGGGTGAAATGTAAAGCTTTTACACAGGGTGGCCAAAGAAAAACTGACCAAAAAGATGCATTGTGAGTAAAGACTTGAGAGGAGTGGGAAGGTAAGCTATACAAGGATCTTGGTTTCAGAAATATGGAGTAACAAGATCAAAGAGATCAAAGGCTCTGAGAAAGGGATGAGCCATGGTGTTTAAGGAACAATGAGGAGGCCAGTGTGACTAGAGCAAAGTAAGCAAGGAAAAGAATAGTAGGCACTGGGGTCCGAGAGGTAAAGGGAAAGCAAACCATGTAACACCTGATAGCTCATAGTAAGGAGATGGGTGCTAAATTAGGTTGAAATAAAAAGCTATAGAAATTGTTTAATGGAAGAGTAATCTGATCCAACTTACAGTTTAGCTGAATCATTTGAAGTGAATGGGGGCAAAGCCAGGAAGAGGGAAACCAGTGAGGAAGTTGTTGGCAAAATTCAGGTGAGTAATGACAATGGATCGGAATAAAGAATGGCAGTGCAGGTGACAAGAGGAATAGTTTGATTCTGAATAATATGTGTGACCTCCCAAGACTTTATACATTCATCTATTCATTCCATATCCAACAGTTACATATGATGGCCCAGTCACTGTCCTAGGTACCAAGGACAAGCCGGTAAAAAAAAGAAAAATAAACAAGGTTCGGTCCTCAATCAATTTACATTCGCATGGCAGACAAGTAAGTACTAAACCATCAAATCATTAATGCAGTTTCAAATATTGGAATGTGCTATCAGAAAAATTAAGCAGCATGAGGGGAAAGAGAATGATGAAGGTGAGAAGAGAGTGCTTTTTCAGGTAGGGTGGTCACTTCTTACCACTCAAACTTTTAGAAACATCATTTTAGATTGTCACATTCTTAACTGGGGCCCTGCAATCACAACATGGAAAACACCATAAGAGCTGGAAATGTAACTCCAACCATGGACATTAGCAGAGTTTTCACAGACCTCAGCGGTTCCATGATAAACCATATTTACAGACTATCACTTCAGACCAAAGAAATACTCGGCAGGACTCTATGACAAGAACCATAGTAGATACTAGCAAAATGGGAGAGTGGAGGTATGAACAATCTAAGAGTGAGACACAAGAATAGGCAATATTTTAGCTAAGACTATCAGAAGGTACCCTCTTGGTGGAGGTAATAACTCAACCTGACAGATGTTCAACCATTTTTATGAATCAGATTTGTCTTGGAAAGTGAACAAGTGAGAGAAGCAGAACGATGCCCTCCTTTTCCTCTCTTCTTACTTGGAAAAAAATGAAACAAAAAGGCATCTGGCAAAAGTGGGTTGGAGAACTTTTCATATAACCATTTCAAAAGGATGGGGAATTTGCTGTTTTCCAGGGGAGGGAGTAGATTTTTAGCTTGGCCTCTGTTCCCATCATAGATATCTCATTTGTATTCTTATATCTCTTAAAGAGGGCAAAGAGAATGATCCTGTACGCCCTAATTATTTCCAACTTTCTTATACCATCCTTCCATGTCTATTCTCATTCTCTCAGGTAAAACTAGACAACTACATTGGACCCATTCAATGGATAGTGGAAAGGATGGCCATGGATAATGCTACAGCAGTATTCGAGTTTCTCCTTATTGGAATATCTAACTATCCTGAGTGGAGAGTCACATTTTTCACATTGGTGCTGATTGCTTACCTCAGCACATTATTGGGGAATGGACTTATCATCTTTCTTATCTACACTGACCCTCACCTCCACACTCCAATGTATTTCTTCCTTAGTAACCTGTCTTTCTTGGACCTTTGCTATGGAACAGTCTCCATGCCCCAGGCTTTGGTGCATTGCTTCTCTGCTCATCCTTACCTTTCTTACCCACGATGTTTGACCCAAATAAGTGTCTCTTTGGCCTTGTGTACAGCAGAGTGCCTCCTACTGGCTGTCATGGCCTATGATCGTGTGGTTGCTATCAGCAATCCCCTGCGCTATTCCGTGGTCATGAACAGCTCAGTGTGTGTCTGGCTGGCTGCTACCTCATGGGGGGCATCTCTTGTGCTCACTTCCATGCTCATCTTACCCCTGAGGCTTCACTTCTGTGAGGTGAATGTCATCAACCATTTTGTCTGTGAGATTCTCTCCCTTCTTAAGCTGGCCTGTTCTGATACCAGTCTCAATGAGCTTCTGATCCTCATCACAGGCATTTTTACCCTTCTCCTACCCTTTGGGTTTGTCCTCCTCTCCTATGTCCGAATTGCCACTGCTGTCCTAAGGATTCGTTCAGCCCAGGGTAGGCTCAAGGCCTTTTCTACCTGTGCTTCTCACGTGACTGTGGTGGTGATCTTCTATGGGGCAGCCATTTCCATGTATATGAAACCACAGTCCAAGTCATCCTCAGATCAAGACAAATTTATCTCAGTGTTTTATGGGGCTCTGACACCCATGCTGAACCCCCTAATATATAGCCTGAGGAATAAGGATGTTAAAGGGGCAATGAGGAAAGTTATGGCAAAAAGGACATAAGTCTTCTTTGCTTCTAAACTTCTAAAATACCATTCAGCTACATCTTCAGTGATGGTAAAAACTGTTTAAAAGTTTCATTTTTACCTTTGGTGGTTGTTGTTCAGTCATTAACTCATGTCCAACTCTTTGAGACCCTATGGACTCTATGGACTGCAGCACGTCAGGCTTCCCTGTCCTTCACCATCCCCCAGAATTTGCTCAAAAAGTGACCATTGAATCAGTGATGCTATCCAACCATCTCATTCTCTGTTGTCCCCTTCTCTGGTGGCTCAGATGGTAAGGAATCCACCCGCAATGCAGGAGACCCAGGTTTGATCCCTGGGTCAGGAAGATCCCCTGACCCACTCCAGTATTCTGTCTGGAGAATTCCATGGACACAGGAGCCTGACGGGCTACAGTCCATGGGGTCACAAAGAATTGAATATGACTGAGGAATTAACACCTTTACCCTTGGTACAGTAGGTGATTGTCATGTGAGAATCTTCAGGATGTGTTCACCACGAAAGCTTATTCCTACTGAGACTTCAATTTCAGTTACAGACAGTACTTTTGGGGGGGCTTCCCTGATAGCTCAGTTGGTAAAGAATCCACCTGCAATGCAGGAGACCCCAGTTTGATTCCTGGGTTGGGAAGATCCACTGCAGAAGGGAAAGGCTACTGACTCCAGTATTTTGCCCTGGAGAATTCCATGGACTGTATAGTCTATGGGGTCGCAAAGAGTCGGACACGACTGAACAACTTTCACTTTTCACTTTCACAATATTTTTACTCTTTCTTTACATGAAACACATTAGTAGTCACCCGTTAAGTTATTCAACTTCAGGTAAATAAATGTCTCAGAATCATTTCCTCACTGACAGAAGAGACCTAAGCTCTAAGACAACCTCCTATGACTGTTAGCAGGAGGTGAGGCATAAGTGAAATTGGAAAATAGGACGAAGAATGGTATAATAAAAGGCCAGAAGACAAATGTCAGAAATTTTACAACTTTACTGAAGGCAAGGCCTGTTGTAAAAGCACGATTCTCTCCACTTAACCTCAGAATCATGAGAAAATTGTATCATAGCCATTTCCTACGTTATGGTAGTGTTTCATTTTTTTTCTTTTTCTGAACTTTTTTCAAATATATTATCTCATTCTGTATTCCTAATATTGCTGTAAAGCTGGTAACAAAAGTTACCATAATCCATCCCTCATGTTAACAATGAGACAAACAGAAGCCCAGAGAAAGATGAACAATTGTCTAAAGCCTCACACAAAACAGAAAATTGGACAAAAGATTTACTGAGCATGGCCCTGCCCATCAGAAAAAGACATAGATTCCCCCACAGCCAGTCCCTCCCATCAGGAAGCTTCCACAAGCCTCTTATCCTTATCCATCAGAGGGCAGACAGAATGAAAACCATAATTACAGAAAACTAACCAATGACAACCCACTCTAGTACTCTTGTCTGGAAAATCCCATGGACGGAGGAGCCTGGTAGGCTGCAGTCCATGGAGTCAGTAAGAGTTGGACACGACTGAGTGACTTCACTTTCACTTTTCACTATCATGCATTGGAGAAGGAAATGGCAACCCACTCCAGTGTTCTTGCCTGGAGAATCCCAGGGACGGGGGAGCCTGGTGGGCTGCCATCTATGGGGTCGCACAGAGTCGGACACGACTGAAGTGACTTAGCAGTAGCAACCAAACTGATCACTTGGACCACAGCCTTGTCTAACTCAATGAAACTATGAGCCACTTAGGGCCACCCAAGATGGACGGGTCATGGTAGAGAGTTCTGACAAAATGTGGCCCACTGGAGAAGGAAATGGCAAACCACTTCTGTATTCTTTCCTTGAGAATCCCATGAACAGTATGACAAGGCAAAAAGATATGACACTGAAAGATGAACTCCCAGGTCAGTTGGTGCCCAATATGCTACTGGAGTAGAGGGGAGAAATAGCTCCAGAAAGAATGAAGAGGCTGAGCCAAAGTGAAAACAATGCTCAGTTGTGGATGTCGATGGTGATGGAAGTAAGTCCAATGCTGTAAAGAACAATATTGCAAAAGAACCTGGAATGTAAGGTCCATGAATCAAGGTAAATTGGAAGTGGTCAAACAGGAGATGGCAAGAGTGAACATCAACAATTTAGGAATCAGTGAACTAAATTCCAAGGGAACATTTCATGCAAAGATGGGCACAATAAAGGACAGAACTAAAGACCTAACAGAAACAGAAGATATTAAGAAGAGGTGGCAAGAATATACAGAAGAACTATACAAAAAGGATCTTAATGATCCAGACAACCATGATGGTGTGATCACTCACCTAGAGCCAGACATCCTGGAGTGTAAAGTGAAGTGGGCCTTAGGAAGCATCACTACAAACAAAGCTAGTGGAGGTGATGGAATTCCAGCTGACCTATTTCAAATCATAAAAAATGATGCTGTGAAAGTGCTGCACTCAATATGCCAGCAAATTTGGAAAATTCAGCAGTGGCCACAGGACTGGAAAAGGTCAGTTTTCATTCCAATCCCAAAGAAAGTCAGTTTTCATTCCAATACCCAAAATGTTCAAACTACTGTACAAATGCACTCATTTCACATGATAGCAAAGTAATACTCAAATTCTTCAAGCTAGGCTTCAACAGTACATGAAACAAGAACTTCCAGATATTCAAGCTGGATTTAGAAAAGGCAGAGGAACCAGAGATCAAATTGCCAGCATCTGTTGGATCATAGAAAAAGCAAGAGAATTCCAGAAAAAAAATCTACTTCTGCTTTATTGACTATGATAAAGCTTTTGACTGTATGGATCACAACAAATTATGGAAAGTTATTAAAGAGATGGGAATACCAGACCACCTTACCTTCCTCCTGAGAAACCTGTGTGCAGGTCAAGAAGAAACAGTTAGAGCCGGTCATGGAACAATGGACTGGTTCCAAATTGGGAAAGAAATACGTCAAGGCTGTATATTGTCACCCTGTTTATTTAACTTATACGCAGAGTACATCAAGAGAAATGCCAGACTGGATGAAGCACAAGCTGGAATCAAGATTGCTGGGAGAAATTTCAATAACCTCACATATGCAGATGACACCACCCTTATGGCAGAAAGTGAAGAAGAACTAAAGAGCCTCTTGATGAAAGTGAAAGAGGAGACTGAAAAAGCTGGCTTAAAACTCAACATTCAAAAAACTAAGATCATGGCATCCAGTCCTATCACTTCATGGCAAACAGATGGAGAAACAATGGAAACAGTGACAGACTTTATTTTCTTGGGCTCCAAAATCACTGCAGATTGTGCGTGACTGCAGCCATGAAATTAAAAGATGCTTGCTCCTCGGAAGAAAAGCTATGACCAACCTAGACACCATATTAAAATGCAGAGACTTTACTTTGCCAACAAGGTCCATCTAGTCAAAGTTATGGTTTTTCCAGTGGTCATGTATGGATGTGAGATTTGGATAATAAAGTTTAGTGCCAATGAATTGATGCTTTTGAACTGTGATGTTGGAGAAGACTCTTGAGAGTTCCTTGGACTGCAAGGAGATCAAATCAGTCAATCCCAAAGGAAATCAGTCCTGAATATTCATTGGAAGGACTGATACTGAAGTTGAAGCTCCAATACTTTGGCCACCTGATGCTAAGAGCTGACTCATTAGAAAAGACTCTGATGCTGGGAAAGATTGAACGCAGGAGGAGAAGGGGAAGACAGAGGATGAGATGGTTGGATGGCATTAGCGACTCAGTGGGCATAAGTTTGAGCAAGCTGAGGGAGTTGGTGATGGATAAGGAAGCCTGGTGTGCTGTAGTCCATGGGGTTGGAAAGAGCTGGACACAACTGGGTGACTGAACTGAACTGAAAGTCATATATAATTGGTAACAGAATAAAAATTAGAATTCAGATCATCTATATGCCACCTCTGAACTTTTCAATATTGTCCAGAAAAGTATCTGGAATTTTAAAATTATAAATGCACCCAATATTTATCAAGCACTTAACCATATACTAACTACTGAGCTATGTCCATTATCACATATAATTCTCATTACAATTCAGGAAAGTATCACTATTATCAATCCATAGTAGAGATAAGGAAATTGAGACTCTTAGAGGTTCTGTGATTTGCCCATGGCCATAGAGCCAGTATTTAAACCCAGGTATGACTGATTTCAGATCCCATTCACTGTATCTAAATTTCAGAGGCCTTAGAGATTATTTAATGAAGTGATTTTTAATCAATTTTTTGGATATAATTTATGCACAATAAAATTTATGTAATTACAGTATACAATTAAAATTTTGACAGGTACTCCCAGAACCACCACCACTATACAGCTACTTAACAACTTTATCACATCCAAAAGTTTCCTCATGGTCTTTTGTAGTCCACCCTTTCCTCCACCCCCAACCCCTGGCAACCACTCATCTGATTTTTTTCACTATATGTCAGCTTTGATTTTCTAGAATTGACTATAAGTGGAATCATACAGTATATGCTCTTCTGTGCATGGATTCTCTTATTCAGCAGGATTTTGAGATTCATCCTTGTTGTTGTAGGCATCAGTAGTTTGTTCCTTTTTCCTGCTGAATAATATTCCATCATACAATTGACTATGTTTTTAAAACTCCATTCCCTGTTACTGTACATAATATAGTGGTTTTTAAACTTTGGTTCATGCAGTTCTATGGGTTTGGCTGTGGTGCCTGGAACCTGTCAATGGAGGTGAAATTTTCTGTGAAAAATTTCATTTGAAAATGGAGTTCTGATAATAAAACATTTGACAAACAATGATCTATTACAGAGCTCTTGCTTTAGATAAGAATCAATGGCTCAGTGAACAGAATGTAAATTTCCCAAGACCATGAAACTTTTTGGAAGCAATCTAAGACTAAGACCCAGATATCTTGTCTCCCGGTTTCACTTTTTGGGCAGTTTGACCAAACATGATGAAGTCTTCTCCAAAGCAACCTGATGGAGAACTGGACATAGATGAATAGATAAAAAGATGATGCACAGCACCTAGATCTGAAGTATGGCATCACTGAGCAAGCAGGTATTCAATGCACTCGTCAGACACTGACCACTGGAAGTTGATGCTGCTTTGTTTGGTACTGCAAAGAGAGTAACAGACACACAAGAGACCTGTCTCACATGTTTACTCACTAAATAAATAAAAAGAATGAGTAAATCACTTATCAAAACAGTCTAATTTTCAAATACATGCAACATTTATTCAAATTCCATCTATTACATATTTTTAAAAGATTGTAGTATTCTCGGCCACCGAAACCATGTTTTAATATCAAGAAATAAAAAATAAATGCAATTATCCTCAAATTAAAAATAAAAACATTTTAAAAATAAAAACTGATTTTGAAAAAAAAGCCAAGTGATTGAAATCTTGGATTTATTCATTCAACCAATGTTAACTTTCTACTTTTAACCAGGCACTAGGTACTAGGTGCTAGGGCAAGTTTCATACATTTTGCAAAATATCCTTTACTATTAAAATAAATATTTCAAATTAACATTGTGAAATAAAGTTAAATTGATGGAATCAATAAAATTTTACATGAAAAAATAATAGAGCCTTTAGGGAGAGAGAAAATCAGAAATTAGGAGAAATATTAAGAGTGCTCATTTTAGTGACCTTGCTTTCAGGGGGAGAAATATTCTACTCTCTATTACAGCTCTCTATTTGCAGCTTAAAGTGAGAATCATATTTTTGTTAATAATGCCTCTACTACAAAACTGTAACTGTCACTAGATGATTTGTCTCCGTATTGACCTGTTGGTAGAGACACAGCTTACAGACAGAGAGACAGAGTGGAGTCTGGAGATGGGGCTGCAGAATTGATTCTGCTACTAACTGGTTATGTGACCTTAATTATATCACTCTTTGGCCCTCAAATTTGCTCATCAATACAATAGGAAAGTTGTGTTTGTTACCCAAGGATCTCTCTAGTTCTAACATTCTGCATCTAGGTGTTATTTTATATAGATTTTTTTTCTTTTCTTAAAAAGAGAATAATATCATCAATTTACTCGAAACTTGCTTTTTCCACTTGACAATATATCATGAACATTCTTCCAGATCAATATATACGGATCTATCTGCCTGACTTTAAATGTTAACTTTGAAACAAGTAGGCACTTGGCTTTTTTTTCCAAATTAGTTTTTATTTATTTTTAAAATGTTTTTATTTTTAATTTGAGGATAATTGTATTTATTTAACAAGCATAGCAGCTAGTTAACATAGCTATGGCCCTTCCAGCACCAATGTTCTGTTTCTAGGCATCTAAATCCCAAAGGCAATCTAATTCAACATTGATACTAATTCATTTTAACTATGAAAAATGAATTGTATGAGGGTGCTGTAGAACAAAAATCAATTCCAGATTGTTGAAAACCCCTAAGGTTGACTATCACTTGGCTGCTTGATCACTCACAGGCACTGTGAGAAGCGTTCCACTGTGCTCCCCATTCTGGATAGCTGGGTAGTGAAGCTTACCTTGCTTCACCTTGGAAAGCAAGGATTGGTTTGAAACTAAGATAGCTCTGCTAAAAATTGAGAAGAAAGTTTGCAAACTGAAAAAAAAGTTGCAAAATGATATTTTCCAATAGAGATTTAAGAAAAAATACCATGCCCCATTCATAGGATTGGGGATTTCACTTGAGGAAAGGCAGTGAACTCACTAGACCACAGGCCCTGGAGCCAAAATTTTGGATTCAGAGCTTCATTCTACCAGTCTTCTTTCAAGTTACTCTCTGTGCTTCGATCTCTCCATGTGAAGTGGGCTGATGTAACACTACTTATAGTGTTCAGAGTTTGATCATGTAGACAATCCCACTCTAGTTATATCAGGCAGGAAGGGATTTAATAAAGAGAATTAGAGGTCTATGAAGCCTTTGGAAGTGTTGTGAGAGGGAAGGTAAAAGAATGTTGCCAACAACTTTAGACAGTTGCAGGAATTGCAAGAATCTTAGGAAGTTTTAAGGAAACTGTTACCAATGATGTCACTGAAGTAGATGCTTCAAGGAACAAAGCTCAAAAGCCACTGAAATCTCTGTTTACAAAGTCTACATACTTTTACAATACAGCTGACAGCTTAAAAGGATGGGAATGGTGTTGAATGTGACTTCATAGCTCAGTTATAAGAACTGTATGACTCAATTCATGTAAAGCACTTAGAAAAGCACCTGGCCTATAGTTAGAGAACAGCAAGTGTTAGCTGTCATCATGAAGCCTGGATCACATGAACCTAAGGCACCAGGAATTGAAATGCCTATATGCTTCTTAAATAGTGCTTTTCAAGGCTGCTCCCTCATCCAGGCATTCGAGCCTCTGCACATATATCACTCATTTAACATGCACTTATTAACTACCTACTATACAAGTAGAGTGGTATTGCCAGAGATGGAGTGGTCAAAAAAACATATTTGATCCTTCCGCTCAAAGAATTCACTGTCTAGGTGGGAAGAAAAACATATACACAGGCAGCATTACTATGTGAATTTATATCTTCCTAGTTCTTAAGATTATAAACACTTTATACACTTTATGGTTTATAAGATAAATATATCTTGAACATATATTACCTCATATCATCTTCTAAATAATTTAATGAGCTAAGCAAGCAGATATTATTACTATTGTGAAACTGACATTAACAGATGATAAAGAGCTATAAAAAGGCTGTGATATTATCAAGGTTAGCAGTTAGTGATATAACTGGGATTAGAATACAATTCTCCTAGAATTATTGTGGTGATAACTACTGATTGTATACAAATACCAAATCATTATGGTGTACACCTAAAACTAATATAATGTTATGTGTCCATTATACCTGAATAAAAAATTAATTTAATTAAAAAATACAATTTTCCTGATGCTGGATGCTCTTTTTGAGGGGAGACTGATAGGTTCAGGAGTCTCTGAAAAAGAAAAGTAGGAAGAAGGTAAAGCTGTTGCTGAAGTGGGAAAGGTAAAAACATTAGGTTTTCAGATTGTCTAGCTAAAAAAATCTGACCCTGACTCTTATTGGCTATACAAACTTGGGCAACTTCCTGTCTCAATTTCCTCATCTATAACAGGATGACAATCATAGGACTGAATTTATAAGGTTGTTAAAACAATTGGATCAGTTGATTTTATATAAAATGCTGAGAACTATGGCTGGAACATAGTAAGTTCTCAATAAGCTTTACCTATATTATGGAGAAGGCAATGGCACCCCACTCCAGGACTCTTGCCTGGAAAATCCCATGGACGGAGGAGCCTGGTGGGCTACAGTCCATGGGGTCGCTAAGAGTCGGACACGACTGAGCGACTTCACTTTCACTTTTCACTTGCATGCATTGGAGAAGGAAATGGCAACCCACTCCAGTGTTCTTGCCTGGAGAATCCCAGGGACGGGGGAGCCTGGTGGGCTGCCATCTATGGGGTCGCACAGAGTCGGACACGACTGAAGCGACTTAGCAGCAGCATTGTTATTATACAGTTATTATTACTAACACTGAAGTCTCAATTGACTCAAAAGTATTTGGTGTTCATCTCACTGTGTTCCTTCTCTCTTTTTTCCCGGCTAGTAATCTGCATACCAACTGTTTCTGATTAAGTGTAAGCAGCAGGTACAGCATCATGATGGAGTGAGAAAAGCACATGATTAGGTGTCAGGGAGTCTGGATTCTAGTCTGGATTCTGCTGCTAATGAGCTATGAAACTCTGGATGAATCACTTAACTTCTCTGGACTGCATTTGTCCAACAGGGGAAAATGTATTCTTTAACCTGTCTCAGAAGGGTTGAAAGATCCAATGAGATCATAGATGTTAGACACTAAAAAGCTAAAAGTACTCTACAAATACTACACAATGGTATTTTCATTATCCTCAGACTTAACCTCTACATCTTCTCCTCACTTACCCTTAATGACCACTCACTCACCGAATCTTATTGATTCTTGCTCTGAAATATTTTTGAAATCCATCTCTTCTCTGTCCTCAGTGCATCTGTCCTAGTTCACAGCTTCCTCAACCCTTACCAGGATGACTATAATCAGCTCCTATTTTTATCTAATCCAGTCTCTCTCTAAACTAGCCATCCAATCAACTTCTCCAGAATGACTATCTAAAGGGGAAAATCTCATCATATTAAACCTTCCTCTACAATCCCACTCCAAGATTAGAAACTTGCAGTGGGTCCCTATTGCCCGTAGGATGCATGCTTGTGTACTCAGCCAACTCAGTTGTGTCTGACTCTTTGCGACCCCATGGACTGTAACTCACCAGGCTCCTCTATCCATGGGAAGTGCCAGGCAAGAATACTGGAGTGGGTTGCCATTTCCTTCTCCAGGGGATCTTCCTGATCCAGGGATAGAACCTGGGTCTCTTGCATCTCCTGTATTGGCAGGCAGATTCTTTACTGCTGAGCCACCTGTGAAGTCCTACCTATAGGATATACAACATTACTTGAGACCCTTGCAAACCTGTTTATCCTTATTCTCTACCTTAACTCTGCAGACCCCAGGCCCCAGGAAAGCAGTACTGTTTTCTGACCCCTTTATGTATATATGCCACTGTGTACACTGTTCTCTCTGCCTGCAGTGACCTTCTTGTCTTCTATGCCTGGCAAAACCTCAGTCATCCTTCAAGTTCAGATCAAATGTCATGTCCTCAGTGAAGCCTTCCCCAGAGCATACTCCATTCTGTTTAAACCTGGACAGGTGACTTAATCCCATTTTCTTTTGCTTAATAACATTCAGTTCAATCTTAAATTCAACATCTTCCATAGTATTTTATAATCTGTTGTTTTGGAGTATTTATCCCAAATTAGATCATAAGTTTATTGAGAACAAGAAGGTTTTCATCTGTTTCCCTAGCATAGTTCCTGGCCCAGAGTACATACATAATAAGAATTTGTTAAATGAATACATGGCCAACTAATACTTAACTATCTGGGGTAAAATACAACTATTTTTAAAGTTCCAAGCTGTTACAGACTGATATTTTACAAAATTCAACAAAAATATTTTGGCAATGTCAAATCACTTTAAAAGTTACTGTTTACTCTCAATTCTGTTTTTATCTCATTGAAAACATTTTGAGAAGCACTCCCTGGTGGCTCAGTGATAAAGAACCTGCTTGTAATTAGCCTCCAATTAAAATAAATAAATTTTTAAAAAAGAATCTGCCTGCAATGCAAGAGACCTGCATTCGATTCCTGGGTCAGGAAGATCCCCTGGAGAAGGGAATGGCAACCCACTCCATTATTCTTGCCTGGGGAATTTCATGAACAGAGGAGCCTGGAGGGCTACAGTCCATGGGATCACAAAGAGTCAGACACGACTGAGCTACTAACACTTTAACTTTCACTTTTCCAGCTAGACTATTTACTAAGATGCCTCATTCCTAGCCCCTTAAATCTTGAACTCTGAGTTGGAAATTTTAAGAAGGTTACATGTAAAATAATAAACAATCAGATCATATATTCAGGCTACAACTGGGCAAGAAATCAATAAAATAATATTATCATAATTAGCCATATGCACAGATGAAGTAGATCAATGGGACAGTGAATGAGAAGGTACAGGATTATATTTAGACAGTGACAGCCTATTAAGTGCATGCGTGCTCTGTCATGTCCAACTCTTTGAGACCCCAAGGACTGTAGCCCACCAGGCTCCTCTGTCCATGGGGATTCTCCAGGCAAGAATACTGGAGTGGGTTGCCATTTCCTACTCCAGCGGATCTTCAAAACCCAGGGACTGAACCCACACTTCTTGTGTCTCCTGCACTGGCAGACAGATTCTTTACCAACAGTGCCACCTGGGTATGGCACCTCGAAATTAATCCACCAAAGTTTTAGGAAAAAGTGGGATTTCCAGAAACCATTCAAGTCAAAGAGGCTGGGATGGGCTGGGGAAATTCAGGGTAAAGTGAAGAAGAAGAGGAAATCCCCAATAAACACTGTTAACATAATTTTATTTACCTGAATGCTTAATTGAAGCTTTCATGGCATCACAATAGATTGAAGCCATTCCTCCTTTCCTGTTCATTCATTACCTTCTTGAGTCACTGCATTGGAAACCCTCCCAAGAGACATAGGACTCTGAGTAATCACCCTAGTGTTGGTTCCATTATCTGGTAACTTAAGAGCAGAAGTCGAGTTGATAGTGTTAGTCAAAAATTTTACATACTGTCACTAATAAAACATTGGTATTAATAGACAAAATCTACTTGTATTTTAATGACTTAGAAATAACATCCCAGAAGAATATACAGCTTTAGTTCAGTAACAGGATTTAATTGTCTATTTTAGGGACCTAATCCCTGAAGTCTCTTAGTGAAATCACTTCTTTGGAACCAGAGTGAATAAACACAGAAAGTAACAGCAGATAATGTTTAAGATTGTTCTCTTCTTCTCTTGTTCATCTTTTGGACCACTTAAAGTCCTGGTTTCTAAAATGCTGAATAGAATCAAAATAAAACCCATTGTAAGAGCAGGTGAAGAACATACACCCAACAAGGAAGAAGGAAGCCAAAGTTGTCTTTTTGAGCAAATCAACATATATGTATGGAATGGTCAGTCTTGACATGGATCTCCTAGGATGCACCTGTAACTCACCCCCACTTGAAAGACCCGAATACGTCAGTAAGGTAATGATCCTACAACACGTAAGGGGCTATATATTAACACAACTCTTAGAGACCTTGCTGTTTTTGTTTGAGGGCCTTTTTTTGCTCTTCCAGTGACTAAAATCAATTTGATTCCCCCAATCTTCATTTATTCATTAACTTCCTGCCATGTGTCAGGAATTGAGACAAGTACTGGAGTTATAGAAATAAATAAAATGCAAATTCTTCTTTCAGAAGGCTCATAGTATAATCTGACCATATTGCCTTATTTATGTCTTCATTCATTTAATTATTTTCCCTCTTCCAGCAAAGAAAGACGACAAATGTGGTCACATTGTCATGGGTGCTACTTCCCAAATGAAGATTCACTTTAAAATAATAATAGCAGAATGGGGAGGGAGGAGGGAGGAGGGTTCAGGATGGGGAACACATGTATACCTGTGGCGGATTCATTTTGATATTTGGCAAAACTAATACAATTATGTAAAGTTTAAAAATAAAATAAAAATTAAAAAATAAATAAATAAAATTAAAATTAAATTAAAATAATAATAGCTAATATATATATTATATATATATGCACCAGATATATAAATATATATGTAGCACAAAAGCCCTATGAGGTAGTTACTATAATTTCCCCAACTTTATAATTGAAGAAACCAAAATAAATGAGTTAAACAAATTACCAATGTCACATAGTGAATCAGTGATGGATCCAGGATTCAAACTTTGATTAAGAATCCATGCTCTTAACCAACAGTCTGCACTGCCTGATATGAATAACAGCAATTCCTGTCTGTACTCACTATCTATTCCAGTATATTTTGAGGACCTGGGAGCTTTCTGAAGAGCACAGAGAACAGGGAAGATACTCCAAGCATCCACTAATTTTAGTATAAAAAATGAAATGAGTCCTCCTGGGAAGCATGCTTTTACATGGTAAGTGGGACCAGGAAAGCCCTCTTTGGGAAACCTGTGTGAAGAACAGTGTACCCAATATATTTCTGAAACATCAGAAGCCTGTGACTACATGTGAAAATCTCCACATATGTCTAGTTAATTTAGAAAGAATCTAGCTCACACAGCGCTAAAACACTGAATTATTCAATAAATATATATATATATATACATACACACATATATGCTTAGTCTAGTGAGATTCTCTGCTGATACTGCTGCTGCTGCTAAGTCGTTTCAGTCGTGTCCAACTCTGTGCGACCCCATAGATGGCAGCCCACCAGGCTCCCCCGTCCCTGGGATTCTCCAGGCAAGAACACTGGAGTGGATTGCCATTTCCTTCTCCAATGCATGAAAGTGAAAAGTGAAAGGGAAGTCGCTCAGTCGTGTCTGACTCTTAGCGACCCCATGGACTGCAGCCTACCAGGCTCCTCCATCCATGGGATTTTCCAGGCAAGAGTCCTGGAGTGGGGTGCCATTGCCTTCTCTGAGTGAGATTCTCTAAAATCATATAAACACAAAAATGTCTTCTTTGTTTTCCAGCTATCTACACTGGCATTTGTTTTGAGATTTTTAGGGCTATATGATGGCAGATATTGCCAGTCAAAATAAGGCTTTATGATTTAAAATGCTGCCATTCTAGGTGAAACTTTAGTACTCCTTGAAAAAATCTGTGTCTCGAAAATCCAATTCTTGTAATGCTATTAAGAAACTATGCTTGTGGTGAATAAAGATCAGATCACCTGACTTTTGTTTCAGTCACAATCCCATAACTCTACTCCAAGAAGACCTTTTCACTTCTGACTGATTGTGTTTTCTGATTTTAATTCTGGGAGTATACAGAATAAAAAGGAGCCTTTAAATTCTCATTCAGTTCAGTTCAGTTACTCAGCCATGTCCGACTCTTTGTGACCCCATGGATTGCAACACACCAGTCTTCCCTGTCGATCACCATCTCCAGGAGCTTGCTCAAACTCGTGCCCATTGAGTCGGTGATGCCATGCAACCATCTCATCTTCTGTCATCCCCTTCTAGTTAAAAGCCCTCCTTGTAGGATCACTCATAAGTAAAAACAACTGTAATTCGAAGTTTGGCAGCAGCTCAGTATTTTTTCAGTTTGTTGGCCCTTGGTCCTGATTTCTTTTCAGAAGGCTTTATCCTGTATTAGGTTTTATTGAGGAGCTTGTTATAAATTCTTACTCTACTTCCTGAATTACTTGTCTATAAACATCATGTGCTTTCTGAGATTTGGAGTCTGTCCTGAGTAGAGAATCCAAAGAGATCACCTACATCATTAGCCTGAATAGTTCTCCCTGCTGTCTAACACCCAAGACAAACCTTCCCATCCACAGCCTGTTCTCACCAAGGCCTGACAACTGCCTCATGAGACTGAAACTGCACCGTAGATGCCCCAAATCCTGATTTGTGACTAGAACTTTGTAAGAAGGGGTCTTTCCAGGTGGTGCTGTTGGTAAAGAATCCGCCTGCCAGTGCAGGAGACAAGAGGTGTGGGTTTGATCCCTGGGTTGGGACGATCCCCTGGAGGAGGAAATGGCAACCCACTCCAGTATTCTTGCCTGGAGAATCCCAGGGACAGAGGAGCCTAGTAGGCTATAGTCCATGGGGTTGCAAAAAGTCAGACATGACTGAGCACACACGTAATTCATGAGAATTTTTACAGACAATCCAGGAAAAGAGCTTGACCTTAATAATGAACTAGTCTGTGATAGTATGCCTATCTCATATAATCATACCAAACAAAAAAAATAAAATTTGGAATGGATGGAAAAGGGTGAAAACATTTTTTTTTCCAGATTTTAGAATAAACCCATTTGCTCTCTTCACTATCACACCTTCCCTCCATAAAGGGCTTTCCCCGTGGCTCAGCAGTAACAAATCTGCCAACAGTGCAAGAGATGTGGGTTAGATCCCTGAGTCAGGAAGATCCCCTGGAGAAGGAAATGGCTACCCACTCTAGTATTCTTGCCTGGCACACCCCATGGACAGAGGAGCCTGGCGGGCTACAGTCCATCAGGTCACAAAGAGTCAAACAGGACTGATGTGACTGACCATGCACTCCATGCAAAGGGCAAATTGTAGAGCTAAAAAAGTATCATTTCTGAGCTATTAATAAAGCTGAATACTATGAGGGACTTCCCAGTGGTCCAGTGGTTAAAACTCCTTTGCAGGGGGCATGCATTTGATCCCTGGCTGGGGAACTAACATCCCACATGTTGCAGGGTGTGGCCGAAAGTTAAAAAAAAAAAAAAAGAAAGACTGAATACTATGATATATTAACTGTTTATCATCATAGCTGTTTACCATCAAATCAAACATTTATTTTCTTCAGCCAGTTCAAAGTAGTTTCAGTCAAATCAATTTCATGACATTTGGTAAGACAGAAGACCAAGTAACTGGCTTTGGTTCATTCAACAAACATACATTGAACCCATATTTTGTGTAAGATAGTGAGAATAAAGCAGTACATAGAAGAGTCAGGGGCTTGTTCTTTCTAGTGCTATAGTAAGAGAGCAAAAATTAAATAATCACACAACTATATAAATACAAACTATGATAAGAGCCATATAGGAAAAGTTCTGAGTACTATGAACAATTTTAACAAAGAGATCTGATTTAAATTACTGGGGTTTGGGATGGCTTTTCGAATGAACTTTCTTTTGGACTGAGATATTAATAGTAAGAGGGCTTCTCAGGTGGCATTAGTGGTAAAGTACATGCCTGCCAACGCAGGAGACATCAGAGATGCGGTCTTGATCCCTGAGTTGGGAAGATTGCCTGGAAGAGGGCTCAGCAACCCATTCCAGTATTCTTGCCTGTAGAATGCCATGGACAGAGGAGCCTGGCGAGCTACACTCCATAGAGTTGCAAAGAGTCACACACAATTGAAGTGACTTAGCATGCACACACACATTAATAGTAAGAATGACTAGGAATTCACCAAACAAAGAAGGTAGGAAGAATATTTCTAGCAGAAAGAACACAATGTGCAAAAGTCCTAAGGTGGGAACAAGCTTAGATTCTTCATAAAGATAATATGACTGAAAGAAAGTCAGCATGAGAAGAGACAGCACAAGATAAGGTTAGGGTCAGATCATTTAGAATCTTGTGGGTCATGGTAAGTAGGTTAGATTACATTCCAATTGTAATTAAAAGCCCTTCAAGTGGCTTTTTAGCATGGGAAGGTCATAATTATGTATGTTTGTAAAAAGTCTCTGGCAGTTATGTATAGACTAGACTATAGGGAGGTAAGAATGGAAGAAGGGAGATACATTAAGCAGCTCATGTATCATTAAGCAGTCCATGATGTAGCTGTGGATATGGAGATTTGTAGGCAGATTTGAATGAACCCAAAGTACTTAGTGATTGATTTGATGTACATGTTAAGGAAGAAATGAGAGTGAACTGGGCATATATTTTATATCATAAATATGAACCAGCTAATGACAAATCTGTGGCTAATATTCAGAGCAGGAAAAAACAATTAGTAATTCTGTGATTCAGAGATCTGATTATGTTTAAGCAGTAAATTAGCACATTTTCTTTAAGGGGGAGTGTTCAAAGCATGTTCAGGTGGAGTCCAACCTCCCTCATTTTATATAGGAAGGAAATAAAACTTACAATGGATTGTGCTACTTTGTAAATTAATCTTGTGCTGTGTATGAATGCTTTATCTTCCAAAATAGAACATAAACTTACAAACAGCATCACTTATTTGGTAGATATTCTCCTTCTCCTAATAGCACCTGATATGCTACTGAGGGGGCTTTCCTGGTGGCTCAGTGGTAAAGAATCTGCCTGCAATGCAAGAGACACAAGAGATGCGGGTTCGATCCCTGGGTCGGGAAGATCCCCTGGAGGAGGGCATGGCAACCCACTCCAGTATTCTTGTCCAGAGAATCCCATGCATAGAGGAGCCTGGTGGGCTACAGTCCATAGGGTCACAAAGAGTATGACAGGACTAAAGTGACTGAGCACGCACGCATGCATGTTACTGAGGATACAGCAAATAATCAATGTCTCCCAAAATAAAATGATTTCAATTTCTTCTACCTCAGCAAATAGAACAAAATGGATATTCCAGTTTCTGATAATGCCAGCGGGGTGACAGAGTTCATCCTCGTGCGTTTGTTGAATCATCCAAAAGACCAGATTGCCTTTTTCTGCACCATGGTAGCAGTCTATCTGATCACATTAGTGGGTAACAGTCCTATCATTGTCTTGGTTAGAAGTAGATAGACAGCTTCACACCCCTATGTATTTTTCCTTAAGCAACTTGTCCTTCCTTGATATCTGCTACTCTAGCAATTCAGTGCCTTTCAGTGCTTTAAGAAACTACCCCACCATTTCCTATACTAGCTGTTATGCTCAGATGGTCATTTCTCTTTTTCTGGGGATGACAGAGTGCCTCCTCCTTGCTGTCATGGCTTATGACAGATTTATTGCAATCTCAAATCCTCTGCATTACACTATCATTATAAACAACCAGGTCTGCATACAGTTGGCTGCGGTGACCTGAGCTAGTGCTTTCCTTTTAGCAGAAATACCAATCACTGCAATTCTGGCCCATTTTTGTGGACACAATCTCATCAAACATTTTACCTGTGAGACACAGGCCCTTTTGAAGCTCATCTGCTTAGAAACTCCAGTTAGACTTATTCTGGGTCTGGTCATTGGTATATTCACACTGCCCCTACCCTTCACCTTCATCCTCATCTCCGGTACTTGCATTGTGGTTGCCATGCTGAAGATCCGTTCTGCAGAGGCCAGGCTCAAGGCTTTCTCCACCTGTGGATCCCATCCACCTGTGGTCAACATATTTTATGGGACAGCCATATACATGTACCTGAAACCTCAGTCAAGGCAGTACCAGGACCAGGATAAAGTCATCTCGGCAATTTGTGGTAATGTAACCCCTATGCTGAACCCTCTCATTTATATTTTGAGGAACAAGGATGTGAAAGATGCCCTAAGAAAAATAATTAAGAGGCAAGAATTCTAAACAGGGTGTGAATAGCCCACAGAGGCTCATCTAACCAACAGCTTGACATTGACTTATAAAATTAACGAGGCCTAAATACTAAACAATGTTTTAGTAAGGTAATTAGTTTCAAATGTTTTTTTTTTTCTATTTCCAACAGGCATGTGATAAAGAACTCACTCCCACTGAGAAAAACATGTTAAACATTTACAATGCTTTCCATTTAAGTAATAAATTATATAGGACAATCTTGTGGGAGCGTTTATAAAACAAAATAATAATTAGCACATTTGAATCCTGAGTAGCTTGATTTTGTTTTACTAAATGAGAAACTGTTCAATATTCTAGATTCTCTTTTATAGATGATAAAAAGCAAAGCTATAACATGGACAATTCTTATCTCAATACATTTTGAATGAAGTATATTATGACCCAGGCTTAGGAGTGATGAGTGTGAGTGGGTAGAGAGAGGAAATATACTCAATTTCTATATAAGACTTGCACATGAAAAGTCCTCTGCTGAAGCAAAGAGCCCTTCAAGACTATATACATACTGAGGGCCACAACTGACGACTCTATGAAACCTACACTTGCCTGTCTTGATCCGTAGATAGGGCTGCATTCTCTCTGCAAATATACCTTACTTCTGGATAATTTCATACCACTTCCAAAGTTGTTGATCTCACATAGAGCAAATTGAGAAATACAGGAGGAACTCCTTTTAAAAAATGAGCTGTATCTTTTGATTATAAAAAGTATGATGTTCATATTTTTAAAAAAATACATTGAGGGGAGTAGGGAAAAAATAAAACATCTCCTATAATTCCAACACTCAATGAGGCTGGCATAGGTGTTAGAATCCAAAAGACATGTATTCAAGTCTGCCACTCAAAGTTTTATGGGATTAAGTTAGTTACTTTTCATCTCTAAGCTTCAATTTTCTCATCTATAAAATGGGGATAATAAGAGTGCCTACCTCACAAACTTGTTTTGAGAATTAAATAAGATAATGCATGTCAAGCTTCTGGCACATGGTGGACACAGAAGACACATTAGTCAAAAGTGGGGGCAGAATCTGTCAATTCACTAACACAAAGCCATTTTTGAGTGTTTGCTTGCTTATGTCTATATAAATAATGACTATATTGTTTTTAAAATAATTCACAAAAATAGGATAGATTGAAAAAAATATGTTCCCACTGTGTTCTTAATTTGAATTTATCTTATCAGAAATATGTTTCTCATGTTCATTGGTCATTTGTATTTCAATAGTTAGGGTCTTTACTGTTGGTTCAAAATAACAATGAAAAAGTCCAATTTGGGGAACAAAATGCTGCACTCAGTAACATATGACTAACAAAAAAAACCCAAATTCGTTTCAACATTGATTGACTCCACCATTGTTTCCAGATACATCTTGACAGGCAGATCCCCAGTTTGAGCCATTTTATTTCACCGTGGTAAGCACCCCTGCAATTAATGCCTAACTGGCCAACAACAGAAGCTGATAGGAGACTACTGTAGATGAAAATGAAAATAATAAAACTATGGGAAGGCGGGAGGAGAAGGGGACAACAGAGGATGAGATGGTTGGATGGCATCACTGACTCAATGGACATGAGTCTGAGTAAACTCCGGGAGAAGTTGGTGATGGACGGGGAGGCCTGGCATGCTGCAGTCTATGGGGTTGCAAAGAGTTGGATACGACTGACAACTGAGCGACTGAACTGAACTGATGGGAATTCCAATAGAAAACTCTTTAGAAAGAGAACCTATGGTGTTATGCAAATTTTGTTGTAACATTACCATTTTAACCTTGAACAAATTCTTCTGTAAGTTTTATTTCTGATGTTTCTAAAACTTCTCATTTAACCTAAAGCACCCCTGAAACTAAAGAGAATGTACTAACTAACAAGACACAGTGAGCAGATAAATTCACACACTAGATGGGGGGGAACAAATGTAATTCTTCAAAAGGAAGGAAAAGCGGAATAAAACTGCAAAACTGCAAACATAATACTTACTGGATTTTGATCATTTCATTAGGGACTAAGAAGAGAATAGAATAAGCAGTGAGATGTGCCTTTTGCTGACAGAAAGGAATTTATTGGGGAGAGGCAAGGAGTTTTTTTGCAACAAGAGAAAATTAGCTAAAGTAATGTCTCCCCTTTTGATTACCTCAGGAAGAAGTTAGACAGGGTTTTCTCTAGAGAGAGAAATATGTTACATCTCACTTTCACGCATTGGAGAAGGAAATGGCAACCCACTCCAGCGTTCTTGCCTGGAGAATCCCAGGGATGGGGGAGCCTGGTGGGCTGCCGTCTATGGGGTCGCACAGAGTCGGCCACAACTGAAGCGACTTAGCAGCAGCAGCAGCAGAAGTAGAGAACAAGCTGCAGGAAGACTTCTGACATGAAGTCAAGACTGGATGAATGGAAAGTGTAAGAGATTATATGAACCACTAATCAGCTAGAGATATGTGCATAAGGTGTTTTATGTTAAATGTTTACTGTGAGAGTTGTTTTCTTAAAACCCTCCTTGTATTGCTAAGTAAACAAGTTAGAATTATAATACAGGCAATAATTTGGAACTACCTATGCCTTGGAAAACTTGTTTAAATTTCTTATCTCTGCCAAACAGCACTTATGACTTGCAGCTGATAATGGGCAACTCTGCCTCCCTGTACACCATCTCCTCGTAAGGTGTGCCAAAATCACGAGGCGACATCTTAAAAGGTTGAACTGACCCTGAAAAATCAGCATCACTGAGAAAAGAGCTTTGTGCTGTGTACTGGCAGCATCAGAGTGAAGAAAATGCACTTGAGAGCCATAATAACAACTTTTCCTGTAAGTGTTTAAAAGAATTAACCCTTAGTTCAGCCTTAGGCCAAAGAACAGGGAGAGAACACAGCCCCACCCATCAACATAAAAATGGATTAAAGATTTACTGAGCACTGCACCACCCATCAGAACAAGACCCAGATTCCCCCACAGCCAGTTCCTCCCACCAGGAAGTTTCCACAAGCCTCTTATCCTTATCCATCAGAGGGCAGACAGAATGAAAATCACAGTCACAGAAAACTAACCAAAGAGATCACATGACTCACAGCCTTGTCTAACTCAATGAAACTATGAGCCATGCCCTGTAGGGCCACCCAAGATGGATGGGTCATGGTGGAGAGTTCTGACAAAACGTGGTCCACTGGAGAAGGGAATGGCAAACCACTTCAGTATTCTTACCTTAAGAACCCAATCAGTTGAGTTCAGTTCAGTCGCTCAGTCGTGTCCAACTCTTTGCAACCCCATGAATCGCCTCCCTGTTCATCACCAACTCCCGGAGTTCACCCAAACTCATGTGCATTGAGTCAGTGATGCCATCCAGCCATCTCATCCTCTGTCATCCCTTTCTCTTCCTGCCCCCATTCCTCCCAGCATCAGGATCATTTCCAATGAGTCAACTCTTCACATGAGATGGCCAAACTATTGGAGTTTTAGCCTGAACATCAGTCCTTCCAGTGAACACCGAGGACTGGTCTCCTTTAGGATGGACTGGTTGGATCTCCTTGCAGTCCAAGGGACTCAAAAGAGTCTTCTCCAGCACCACAGTTCAAAAGCATCAATTCTTCGGTGCTTAGCTTTCTTCACAGTCCAAATCTCACATCCATACATGACCATCGGAAAAACCATAGCCTTGACTACACGGACCTTTGTTGGCAAAGTAATATCTCTGCTTTTTAATATGGTGTCTATCTTGGTCATAACTTTCCTTCCAAGGAGTAAGCGTCTTTTAATTTCATGGCTGCAGTCACCATCTGCAGTGATTTTGGAGCTCCAAAAAATAAAGTCTGCCACTGTTTCCACTGTTTCCCTATCTATTTCCCATGAAGTGATGGGACCAGATTCCACGATCTTCGTTTTCTGAATGTTGAGCTTTAAGCCAACTTTTTCACTCTCCTCTTTCACTTTCATCAAGAGGCTTTTGAGTTCCTCTTCACTTTCTGCCATAATGGTGGTGTCATCTGCGTATCTGAGGTTATTGATATTTCTCACGGCAATCTTGATTCCAGCTTGTGCTTCTTCCAGCCCATCATTTCTCATGATGTACTCTGCATATAAGTTAAATAAGCAGGGTGACAATACACAGCCTTGACATACTCCTTTTCCTATTTGGAACCAGTCTGTTGTTCCATGTCCAGTTCTAACTGTTGCTTCCTGATCTGCATATACATTTCTCAAGAGGCAGGTCAGGTGGTCTGGTATTCCCATCTCCTTCAGAATTTTCCATAGTTTATTGTGATCCACACAGTCAAAGGCTTTGGCATAGTTAATAAAGTAGAAACAGATGTTTTTCTGGAACTCTTATGCTTTTTCAATGATCCAGCAGATGTTGGCAATTTGATCTCTGGTTCCTCTGCCTTTTCAAAAACCAGCTTGAACATCTGGAAGTTCACGGTTCACATATTGCTGAAGCCTGGCTGGGAGAATTTTGATCATTACTTTCCTAGCGTGTGAGATGAGTGCAATTGTGGGATAGCTTGAGCATTTTTTTGGCATTGTCTTTCTTTGGGATTGGAATGAAAATTAACCATTTCCAGTCCTGTGGCCACTCCTGAATTTTCAAAATTTGCTGGCATATTGAGTGCAGCACTTTCACAGAATCATCTTTTAGGATTTGAAATTGCTCAGCTGGAATTCCATCACCTCCACTGGCTTTGTTCATAGTGATGTTTCCTAAGCCCCATTTGACTTGGCACTCCAGGATGTCTGGCTCTAGGTGAGTGATCAGACCATCGTGGTTGTCTGAGTCATTAAGATCTTTTTTGTATAGTTCTTCCGTGTAGTCTTTCAATTCTTCTTAATATCTTCTGCTTCTGTTAGGTCCATGCCATTTCTGTCCTTTATTGTGCCCATCTTTGCATGAAATGTTCCCTTGGTATCTCTAATTTTCTTGAAGAGATCTCTAGTTTTTCCATTCTGTTGTTTTCCTCTGTTTCTTTGCATTGATTGCTGAGGAAGGCTTTTTTATCTCTCATTGCTATTCTTTGGAACTCTGCATTCAAATGGGAATATCTTTCTTTTTCTCCTTTGATTTTTACTTCTCTTCCTTTCACAGCCATGTGTAAGACCTCCTCAGACAGCCATTTAGCTTTTTTGCATTTCTTTTTCTTGGGGACAGTCTTGGTCCCTTTCTCCTGTACAATGTCATGAACCTCTGTCCATAGTTCATCAGGCACTCTGTCTATCAGATCTAGTCCCTTAAATCTATTTCTCTGTATAGATTTATAGAGTATACTTATAGATTATACTTCCACTGTATAATCATAAGGGGTTTGATTTATGTCATATCTGAATGGTCTAGTGGTTCTCCCCACTTTCCTAAATTTAAGTCTGATTTTGGCAATAAGGAATTCATGATCTGAGCCACAGTCTGCACCTGGTCTTGTTTTTGCTGACTGGATGGAGCTTCTCCATCTTTGGCTGCAAAGGATATAATCAGTCTGATTTCAGTGTTGACCATCTGGTGATGTCCATGTGTAGAGTCTTCTCTTGTGTTGTTGGAAGAGGGTGTTTGCTATGACCAGTGCATTCTCTTGGCAAAACTCTATTAGCCTTTACCCTGCTTCATTCCGTATTCCAAGGCCAAATTTGCCTGTTACTCCAGGTGTTTCTTGACTTCCTACTTTTGCATTCCAGTCCCCTATGAATAGTATTAAGAACCCCATGAATAGTATTAAAAGGCAAAAAGATAGGGCACTGAAAGATGAACTCCCCATGTCAGTAGGTGCCCAATATGCTACTGGAGAAGAGTGGAGAAGTAACTCCAGAATTAAGAGATGAAGCCAAAGCAAAAACAACACCCAGCTCTGGATGTGACTGGTGATGGAAGTAAGTCCAATGCTATAAAGAAGAATATTGCATAAGAACATGGAATGTTAGGTCCATGAATCAAGGTAAATTTGAAGTGGTCAAACAGGAGATGGCAAGACTGAACAACAATATTTTAGGAATCAGTGAACTAAAATGGACTGGAAAGGTCAAATTTAATTCAGATGACCATTATATCTACTACTGTGGGCAAGAATCCTTTAGAAGAAATGGAGTAGCCCTCATAGTTAACGAAAGAGTCCAAAATGCAGTACTTGGGTGCAATCTCAGAAATGACAGATGATCTCTGTTCGTTTCATCCAATATCACAGTAATCCATCTAGGCCCAAATTACTAATGCTGAAAAAGCTGAAGTTGAAGGGTTCTATGATGACCTACAAGACCTTCTAGAATTAACACCAAAAAAATATATCTTTTTCATCATATGGGACTGGAATGCAAAAGTAGGAAGTCAAGAAATACCTGGAATAACAGACAAGTTTGGCCTTGGAGTACAACATGAAGCAGGGCAAAGGCTAATAGAGTTTTGCCAAGAGAACGCACTGGTCATAGCAAATACCCTCTTTCAACAACATAAGACATAACTTTGCAAATTGGACATCACCAGATGGTCAATACCAAAAATTAAATTGATTATATTCTTTGCAGCCAAAGATGGAGAAGCTCTATACAGACAGCAAAAACAAGACCGGGAGCTGACTGTGGCTTAGATCATGAACTCTTTATTGAAAATTCAGACTTAAATTGAAGAAAGTAGGGAAAACCACTAGACCATTCAGGTATAACCTAAACCAAATTCCTTATGATTATACAGTGGAAGTGTCAAATAGATTCAAGGGATTATATCTGATAGACAGAGTTCCTAAATAACTATGGATGGAGGTTCATAACATTGTACAGGAGGCAGTGATCAAAACTATCCCCAAGAAAAAGAAATGCAAAAAGGCAAAATGGCTGTCTGAGGAGGTCTTACAAATAACTGAGAAATGAAAAGAAGTTAAAGACAAAAGAGAAAAGAAAAGATAAATCCATCTGAATGCAAAGTTCCAAAGAATAGCAAGCAAAGATAAGAAAGAAAAGAAAGTGAAGTCGTTCAGTCGTGTCTGACTCTTTGCGACCCCATGGACTGTAGTCTATCAGCTCCTCTGTCCATGGGATTTTCCAGGCAAGAATACTGGACTGGGTTGCCATTTCCTTCTCCAGGGGATCTTCCCAGCCCAGGGGTCAAACCCGGGTCTCCTGCATTGCAGGTACACGCTTTACCATCTGAGCCACCAGGGAAGCACTAATTAATTGATCCTTAGTGATCAATGCAAATAAATAGAGGAAAACAATAAAATGGGAAAGACTAGAGATCTCTTCAAGAAAATTAGAGATACCAAGGGAATATTTCATGCAAAGATGGGCACAATAAAGGACAGAAATGGTATGGACCTAACAGAAGCAGAAGATATTAAGAAGAATTGAAAGACTACACGGAAGAACTATACAAAAAAGATCTTAATGACTCAGACAACCACGATGGTCTGATCACTCACCTAGAGCCAGACATCCTGGAGTGCCAAGTCAAATGGGGCTTAGGAAACATCACTATGAACAAAGCCAGTGGAGGTGATGGAATTCCAGCTGAGCAATTTCAAATCCTAAAAGATGATTCTGTGAAAGTGCTGCACTCAATATGCCAGCAAATTTTGAAAATTCAGGAGTGGCCACAGGACTGGAAAAGGTTAGTTTTCATTCCAATCCCAAAGAAAGGCAATGCTAAAGAATGCTCAGACTACCACACAATTGCATTCATCTCACACACTGGCAAAGTAGTGCTCAAAATTCTCCAAGCCAGGCTTCAACAGTATATGAGCTGAGAACTTCCAGATGTTCAAGCTGGTTTTCGAAAAGGCAGAGAAACCAGAGATCAAATTACCAACATCCATTGGACCATAGAAAAAGCAAGGGAATTTCAGAAAAAATATCTACTTCTGCTTTATTGACTACACTAAAACCTTTTCCTGTGTGGATTGCAAGGAACTATGGAAAATTCTTAGAGAGATGGGAATACCAGACCACCGTACCTGTTTCCTGCAAATCCTGTATGCAGGTCAAGAAGAAACAGTTAGAACCAGACACTAAACAATGGACTGGTTTCAAATTGAGAAAGGAGTACATGCCAGGTTGGATGAAGCACAAGCTGGAGTTAAGATTACTGGAAGAAATATTAATAACTTCAGATAGGCAGATGACACCACCCTTATGGCAGAAAGCAAAGAGGAACTAAAGAGCCTCATGATGAAAGTGAAAGAGGAGAGTGAAAAAGTTGGCTTAAAATTCAACATTCAAAAAATGAAGATCATGTCATCTGGTCCCATCAGTTCATGGCAAATAGGTGGGGAAACAGTGGAAACAGCAACGGGCTTTATTTTCTTGGGCTCCAAAATCGCTGCAAATGGAGACTTCAGTCATGAAATTAAGACACTTGCTCCTTGGGAGAAAAGCTGTTACCATCCTATACAGCATATTAAAAAGCGGAGGCACTGCTTTGCCAACAAAGGTCTGTCTAGTCAAAGCTATGGTTTTTCCAGTAGTCAGGAATGGATGTGAGAGTTGGACCATAAGGAAAGCTGAGCACCAAAGAACTGATGCCTTTGAACTGTGGGGTTTGAGAAGACTGTTGAGAGGCCCTTGGATTGCAGGGAGATCAAACCGGTCAGTTCTAAAGGAAATCAGTCCTGAATATTCTTTGGAAGGACTGATGCTGAAGCTGAAGCTCCAGTACTTTGGCAACCTGATAGAACAACTGACTCTTTAGAAAAGACCCTGATGCTGGGAAAGATTGAAGGCAGAAGGAAAAGGGCACAACAGAGGATGAGATGGTTGGATGGTATCACTGATTTGTTGGACATGAGTTTGAGCAATCTCTAGGAGTTGGTGATGGACAGGAAAACCTGGCTTGCTGCGGTCCATGGGTTTGCAAAGAGTCAGACATGACTGACTGAACTGAACTGAACTGAAGAATATATCATTGGGTTTTGAGTGAGTTTGTCAACACCAGTACTAAGTAATAAGAAAATAAAATTAATTATTGCAAAATGAATCTTGTTTTTCTACAATTCAGGAAAGCATAACTGTGAAATCTACCATTTTCATCATAATGAAAGGCAATACAGAAAATTGTTCATTTATTCCTGCAATAGTTTTGTGGACTATGTTCAAATAATAGAATATGATATAAATGAAAGCATACAATATGTACCATTTTTAGCATAATGTTTTCTTTTCTTTTCTTTTTCTTTTTTCTTTTTTTTTTTTTTGAGGCAAGGAATACTATTCTATTCTGAAAGCCATTTGACTCGGAAGATGGCAGACTTATGTCTTAAAGTAACCATCTTTTTGGGGTCTGGATTCCAGGTTCTTTTATAGAACCAAAGAGAGAAGCAAAGAGCAACTAAAGTCAAAAGGCAGAATAAAGAGGGAGAGGCAGTGGGCAGGGAAAGTAAAAAGGATCTTCAGTCTTGCACAACATCTCCAGAAGGGCCAGCCTTTAGAAGGGGTGGGTTAATATCTTCTTTTTTGTAGCAATTGACAAATGGGCAGGGTCTCAATATCTCGCTATGAGCTGAACAAAGACACTTTAGTTTAATAGTCAGGCAGAGGGGTAGGGTCCTTTGAGGCAGGCCATTATGTATGATTATAATAACAAAAGCAATGAAAAGCAAATCAAATAGAGTTCCAACATGGAGTCAGAATTGGTTCTCCTCCACAACAATTCCCCACTGTTGAAGTCCATTCCACAATCTTGTGGGAGAAAGGGGGTGCTGACCATTCTGTTTCATCAGATGGATCTTTCTGGGAGTGTCTGCCATCAGTGCCAATGTTTCAAATGTTGAGATTTGTCTTCTTTTTCTTCCTCTTTTGGAACAAAAAGTTTACACCTGCAAACTTAAAAATACTGAACTTCAAACCCAGGAGGCAGCATTTCAAGTTAAGGAATTTAGTTCTTTTCTATGTATGGGAAGATGCAAGAGTCAGGGCTCATTAAAATTATTTTCTAAGGATATACGTTAGCTATCTGGGGACCTATAATCTTGTATTCTCAGAATTTCCTTGGGGCTCATGATAGGGAGTGGCTGCAGTGTGATGGCTACTAGATGGCAGGTAATTCTCCTTCCTTGGGGCTCACCAGCTCACATTGGAGGGCCGCAATTGCTGATTCCATTTCTCAAGTTTTTCCCTCTTGGTCAGGAATTTGACCAATATTTGGAAGACATTTCATGATCAACTTTTGTCCCATGGCACTGGGAGGCTCATCCCAGTTCAGGTAAAAATTTGTAATATGCCAGTCCAGGTGTTAAATTTTGGACCAGGCCCCAGCAACAATTAAAAATTCTCTGGATTCTGTCTAACTATAATCCAAGAGACATTTTCTCTTCCCATACCTAGAATCTCACTATTAGAATTATTTTATGTTATAAATGTTATTTTCTCAAAATGTTTAGCCATACAGGTGTGATTACACTTTGGTTACTGCAAGAGACAGTAATCTTATAAATTAGACAGGATATAAGTAATGCAGCTAGTAACATTCACAATGACAAAATGCAGTAGGGAGAAACAAACACAATTTGAAAACAAAGAACAAATTTAAACAAGATTAGTATAACTAGTTGTAATCTAGTTGTAATAATTGAGAGATCAAAGGAGCTGTGACTGATTTAATGTTCTATCTTCAGTTTCATTGTACCAGCCATGCACACTTATGCACAGCTTAATCTTTGAGGCAAGCATATGTTACTGACAGAATCAACAAAGTAGAGAGAAAAAAAGGTAAATGATTCAACTCTGCTCACAAAAGGTATATTTACCAAGTTACTGTAAGTCATAATAAGATTTTTCTTACACCTGGAAAAGACATATTCAAACCAGTAATCTTGGCTCAGATGGTAAAAAATCTACTTGCAGTGCAGGAGAACTGGGTTCAATCCCTGGGTTGGGAAGATCCCCTGGAGAAGGGAATGGCTACCATCCCAGTATTCTTGCCTGGAGAATTCCATCAATCAAGGAGCCTGGCAGGCAAGAGTCCATGGGATCATAGAGTTGGACATAACTGAGTGACAAACACTTTCACACTTTCATAAAATTTATAACCATATTTACCAGTTTAGTCAGTCCTATGTAACTAATCCTTTTTGTTAACAGCTTTATGAAACCATCAGGTTTTCCATTAGAATTCTTCAGTTTCTTACTCAGTTCAGCATTACAGTCTGAAAATCAGGAACTTGTATTTGCCCAAAAGACCTTTTTATAAATCTTCTTGAAGAGGATGCATTTTTGCAAAGGCATCAGAGTGAAACCATAACTGTCTATAATGACAAAAGACTTAAGAAGGCAAGTTTAGGTCTGATTGCAATGCAATTGACAAGGCAACCCAGTTACTACTCTGACATACAACACTTTCAGATAATAACTAGAATGATGACTAATAATATTGTACAAGGACTTATTAGATTTTTAGGAACTCAATATAATCTCTAGAATATCTGTATCATTTACCATATAACTTAAAATTTAATACTCATTTGACATCACCTCCCATGCAGTTTAACATACCAAGTGATCTTAATTTGTTTAATATTTTCCATTGGGCTGTTTCAGGGGCCTTTTGAAGCATCCCAAAGTTAGCTAGAGGTAATTTAATATGAGAAGTATTGTCAAAAGAACCTTCAAGAAACATTTAAAACACAACAGGATTGCAGGTCACTGTGAAACAATAGCTATTACTTAGCCAAAGAGACAATAAAACATTTCAAAGACAAGTACAGAAAAGATCACTTAAAAGGTAAAGAAACTTAAAATCCATTGTCAAAGGCAGTTTAACATCTTCAGAAAACTTGTCTTTTTTTAATGGAGAGAAAAGCCAAATTTACTTTTTCCACCAGCGTACTTTAAAGTTTTATTTACTCAGCTAAACATGTTTTATGCTTAGTCAATCCTGATTGATCATGTGCAAACCCTTTTTGGGGTCCATTTTCCACAAACCTTTCATCAATTTTATTTTAGCACAGTTTTAACTTTCAAATTGTAGAATATCTGGAGAGATCTAGCATTATGTTTTCAAGGTTCATCTATGTTGAATAATGTTTTATGGATGAATAATATTCCATTGTATGGATATAGCAGATTTACTTTTACTTATCTATTCATCAGGTGCTTGTTCCTGTGTTTTCAGAAATAATAATCTTCAGGATGTGAATACACGTGTAGCAAAACTAGAGAAATAGGGGAATCCATGCCACAGCAATATACAGTTTCCAATTTCTCCACATCCTAGCTAATGCTTGTTAGTGTACAATTAGATTTTTTTAGCCACTTTAGTAGGCTAAGTTGGTATCTAATTGTGATTTTGACTTTATTTTTCTGGGCTCCAAAATCATTGCCGATGTTGATTGCAGCCATGAAATTAAAAGATGCTTACTTCTTGGAAGGAAAGTTATGACCAACCTAGACAGCATGTTAAAAAGCAGAGACATTATTTTGCCAATAAAGGTCCATCTAGTCAAGGTTATGGTTTTTCCAGTGGTCATGTATGGATGTGAGAGTTGGACTACAAAGAAAGCTGAGCACAGAAGAATCGATGCTTTTGAACTGTGGTGTTGGAGAAGACTCTTGAGAGTCCTTTGGACTGCAAGGAGATCCAACCAGTCCATCCTAAAGGAGATCAGTCCTGGGTGTTCATTGGCCACCTGATGCGAGGGGCTGACTCATTGGAAAAGACCCTGATGCTGGGAAAGATTGAGGGCAGGAGGAAAAAGGGATGACAGAGTATGAGATGGTTGGATGGCATCACTGACTCGATGGACATGGGTTTGGGTGGACTCAAGGAGTTGGTGATGGACAGGGAGGCCTGGCGTGCTGCGGTTCATGGGGTCACAGAGAGTCAGATACAACTGAGTGACTGAACTGAACTGAACTGAGTAACTAGTGATGTGTATCTTTTCATGTGCTTCTTTTGCGAATCTTCCAATTTTGTTAGTTTTCAAGATTGATTTGGCTACTCTGGGTCCCATGCAATTCCATATGAATTTTAGGGCTAATGGGGTAATTTCTACAAAATTCCAGCTGAGATTTAGGTAGAGATTGGGTTGAACCTATAGATTTATGTGGAGAGTACTGATTTCTTCCTATTTTCCAATATTAAGTCTACCTAGTCATGAAAATAGGAAATTTTCCCATTTAGTTAGGTTTTCTTTACTTTCTTTTTTTTTTTCTAAAAGTGTGAATAATTTTATTTAAAAAACAATTTTAATAAGGCTTACTTATTAAAGTTAAGCCTTATTAATATTATTATAATTATTTATAATTAATACATTTTATTTTATTTTTTTTAAAATTTTATTTTATTTTTAAACTTTACATACAGTTATGTAAGGTTTTCTTTACTTTCTTGCAACAGTTTTTTTCTGTAATTTTCACTCAACAAGTCTTGCAACTCTTTTGTTAAATTTATTCCTAAGTGTTTTATTCTAAGTTTTTAGTTGGAATGATTTTCTTAATTTAATTTTTGATTGCTCATTGCTAGTGTATAGAAATACCATTGATATACTATATTGCTTGTATCTTGCAACTTTGTTGAAAGAGGTTATTAGTTCTAATCATTTTTTCTCTGTGCTCCTTAGGATTTCCTATACATTAGATTATGGCATTTGTGGATAGAGATAGCTGTACTTCTTTTCCAATATGGATGATTTTGGGGTTCTTGGTTGTTATTTTTGTTTGACTGATTGCCCTGGCAAAACATTGCAGTACAATGTGGAATTGCTGTTGTTGTTCAATCACTAACTCATGTCCAACTCTTTGCAACCCCATGGACTGTAGCATGTCAGACTCCTCTGTCCTTCACTGTCTCCCAGAGTTTGCTCAAACTCATGTCCATTGAGTCTGGTGATGCTATCTCCTCACCTCATCTTTTGCCATCCCTTTCTCCTTTTTCCTCAGCCTTCTTTATTGTTCAACTCTCGCATCTCACAATGAGGAATAGAAGTGGTAAAAGTAGAAATCCTGGTCTTCTTCCAGGATCTTAGGGGGAAAGCTTGCAGTTGTGTAGCTTTCATTTATGGCCTTCATCAGGTTGAGTAACATTCCTTCTGTTCCTAGTTGCCTAATGCTTTTTTATTATAAAAGGGTATTAGATTTTCTAAAATTATTTAACTATCTGTTTAGATGATGATGTGGGATTTTTTTTTTCCTTTAATGAATTTAACACAGTGTATTACATTGATATGCTAAGTTAACCTTGCATTTCCCACTAGCTACCTACCTTACACAGACTCAGAGAGGACTGGCTACACAGCTAATAACTGGTAGAACTAGAAATCTAACCACATTTTGCATAAAAGTCTCTGTTTTTGTTAGAAGTTTGGGAATTTCTTTTTTGCTTTATTTTTAATTGGAGGATGATTGCTTCACAATGTTGTGTTGGTTTCTGACATAAAACAACACGAATCAGTCATAAGTATACATATAACCCCTCCCTCTTGAGCTTCCCTCCCACCACCACCCCCTCCCCTAGCCCACCCATCTAGAGATCATCACAGAGCATGAGCTGAGTTCCCTGTGTTATACAGTGGCTTCCCACTAGCTATCTGCTTTACACATGGAAGTGTATATATGTCAATGTTGTTCTCTCAAATTATCTTCACATTCTTTACTGTATCTCTTTGTCTTTGATGAATTTAATATAGGGATTGGAACTGAAAGACAGAGTGCCTAAAGAACTATGAACAGAGGTTCACAACACTGTACAAGAGTGAGTGATCAACCATCCCCAAGAAAAAGAAATGCAAAAAGGCAAAACAGTTCTCTGAGAAGGCCTTACAAATAGCTGAGAAAAGAAGAGAAGTGAAAGGCAAAGGAGTAAAGGAAAGATATACATTCTGAATGCAGAGTTCCAGAAAGAAAGCCTTCCTCAGTGATCAATGCAAAGAAACAGAGGGAAACAATAGAATGGAAAAGACTTGAGATCTCTTCAAGAAAATTAGAGATACCAAGGAAACATTTTATGCAAAGATGGGCACAGTAAAAGACAGAAGTGGTATGTCTGGACCTAACAGAAGCAGAAGATATTAAGAAGAGGTGGCAAGAATACTCAGAAGAACTGTACAAAGCTTTAGTGACCCAGATAACCATGATGGTGTGATCACTCACCTAGAGCCAGACATCCTGGAGTGCAAAATCAAGTGGGCCTTAGGAAGCATCACTACCAACAAAGCTAGTGGAGTTGATAAAATTCCAGGTGAGCTATTTCAAATCCTAAAAGATGATGTTGTTAAAGTGCTACACTAATATGTCAGCAAATTTGGAAAATTCAGCAGTGGCCACAGGACAGAAAAAGGTAAGTTTTCATTCCAATTCCAAAGAAGGGCAATGCTAAAGAATGTTCAAACTACCACATAATTGCACTCATTTCCTATGGTAGCAAGGTAATGCTCAAAATCCTTCAAGCTAGGTTCAACAGTACGTGAACCAAGAACTTTCAGATGCTCAAGCTGGATTTAGAAAAGGCAGAGGAACCAGAGATCAAACTGCCAACATACATTGGATCATAGACAAAGCAAGGGAATACCAAGAAAACATCTACTTCTGCTTCATTGACTATGCTAAAGACTTTGACTGTTGGATCATAACAAACTGTGGAAAATTCTTAAAGAGATGGGAATAAGAGACCATCTTACCTGCCTCCTGTGAAACCTGTATGCAGGTCAAGAAGCAACAGTTAGAACCGAACATGGAACAATAGACTGGTTCAACATTGGGAAA
Source organism: Bubalus kerabau (assembly GCF_029407905.1). Taxonomy (NCBI): domain Eukaryota; kingdom Metazoa; phylum Chordata; class Mammalia; order Artiodactyla; family Bovidae; genus Bubalus; species Bubalus kerabau. The sequence goes on from NC_073647.1 coordinate 19,488,584, forward strand.
GAAGTAAGTCAAGGCTGTATATTGTCACCCTACTTGTTTAACTTATACACAGAGTATATGAAATATTGGGCTGGATGAATCACAAACTGGAATCAAGATTGCTGGGAGAAATATCAATAACATCAGATATGCCAATTACACCACCCTAATGGCAGAAAGAAAAGAGGAAGTAAAGAGCCTCTTGATAAAGGTGAAAGAGGAGAGTGGAAAAGCTGGCTGAAAACTCAACAGAAAAAGATCTTTAGAAAAGGAAGATCATGGCATCTGGTCCCATCACTTCATGTGATATAGATGGGGAAAAAAATGGAAACAGTAACAGATTTTATTTTCTTGGGCTCCAAGATCACTGTGGATGATGACTGCAGTCATGAAATTAAAAGACGCTTGCTCCTTGGAAGAAAAGCTATGACAAACCTAGACCATGTATTAAAAACAGACATCATTTTGCCAATAAAAGTCCGTATAGTCAAAGCTAAGGTTTTTCCAGTAGTCATGTATGGATATGCAAGTTCAATCATAAAGAAGGCTGAGCACCAAAGAAATGATGCTTTCAAACTGTGGTGCTGGAGAAAACTCTTGAGAGCCCCCTGGACTGCAAGGAGATCAGACCAGTAAGTCCTAAAGAAAATCAACCCTGAATATTCATTGGAAGGACTGATGCTGAAACTGAAGCTCCAATACTTTGGCCACCTGATGTGAAGAGTCAACCCATTGGAAAAGACCCTGATGCTGGGAAAGATTGAGGGCAGGAAGAGAAAGGGGTGATAGAGGATGAGATGGTTGGATGGCATCATTGACTCAGTGGACATGAATTTGAGCAAACTCTGGGAGATAGTGAAGGACGGGGAAGTTTGGCGCTCTGCAGTCTATGGGGTGGCAAAGAGTCGGACATGACTGAGTGACAGAACAACAAAAACTTCACATATTTAAATCTAACAGGATATCTTTTCAGGCCATAATGAAAATTAGTTTCAAAGTCAACAATGGAATTCAATATAATACCCGAGTCAAGTAGGACATGACTAACACATGAATTAAGGAAGAAATCACAGAAAAATTATGTGCTTGTGCTTAGTCACTCAGTCGTGTCCAACTCTTTTTGACCCCATGAACTGCAGCACTCCTGGCTCCTCTGTCCATGGGGTTTCTCCAGGCAAGAATACTGGAGTGGATTGCCATGCCCTGCTCCAGGGGAACTTCCCAACCCTGGGATCAAACCCAGATCTACCACATTGCAGGTGGATTCTTTACCATGTGAGCCACCAGGGAATAATTACAGAATACTTCAAACTTAGTGAAAATTAAGAAACACCATAAAATTCATGGGATACAGCAAAAGTTGTGCTTTGAGAGACATTTATAACTTCAAATGTTTATATTTTAAAAAGAATGATTTAAAATCAATTATCTATATTTTAACTGTGAGAAGTTAGCCAGATAGACTTAACTGACACCTAAAGAATATTCCACCTGAAAGTAGCACAATACTCTTTCTTCTCAAGTGCATGCATAACATTCTCCAGACTAGATCACATCTGAGGTCACAAATCAAGCCTAGATAAATTCAAGAAAATTAAAAGCATATCTTCAAGGCCTAAAAGTCATATCATAGGCTTAAAACTCAACATTCAAAAAACTAAGATCATGGCATCTGGTCCCATCACTTCATGGCAAATTGATGGGGAAACATGGAAACGGTGACAGACTTTATTTTTTGGGGCTCCAAAACCACTGCAGATGGTGACTGCAGCCATGAAGTTAAAAGACGCTTGCTCCTTGGAAGAAAAGCTATGTCAAACCTAGACAGCATATTAAAAAGCAGAGATATTACTCTGCCAACAAAGGTCCATATAGTTAAAGCTATGGTTTTTCCAGTAGTCATGTATGGATGTGAGAGTTGGACTGTGAAGAAAGCTGAGTGCCAAAGAATTGATGCTTTTGAACTGTTGTGTTGGAGAAGGCTCTTGAGAGTCTCCTGGACTGCAAGGAGATCCAACCAGCTCATCCTAAAGGAAATCAGTCCTGAATATTCATTGGAAGGACTGATAATGAAGCTGAAACTCCAATACTTTGGCCACCTGATGCAAAGAACTAACTCATTTGAAAAGACCCTGATGCTGGGAAAGATTGAAGGCAGGAAGAGATGGGGACAACAGAGGATGAGATTGTTGGATGGCATCACTGACTCAATGGACATGAGTTTGAGCAAGCTCCAAGAGTTAGTGATGGACAGGGAGGCCTGGCATGCTGTAGTCCATGGAGTCACAAAGAGTCAGACACAACTGAGTGACTGAACTGAACTGAAGGTCATATCAAGCATTTTTTCCATGCACAATGCTATGAGATTAGAAGTCAATTACAGGGGGAAAATTTGTAAAAACACAAACACATAGAGGCTAAAATATATGTTCCTAAATAGCCAAGATATCATTGAAGAAATCAAAGAAGAAATAAAAAATACCTAGAGACATTTCTTTTTCTTTTTCTGACTTATTTCACTCTGTACATATTGGACAGGTTCTAGATAGCTGTTGTGGGAATCTAAAATTTTGTAAAGTAAATATTCTAAAAAAAAAATACCTAGAGATGAATGACAGTGAAAACATGATGATCCAAAACCCAGAAGATGCAGCAAAAGCAGCTCTAAGATGGATGTTTATAGCAATATAATCTTACCTCAGGAAACAAGAAAAATTGCAAATAACCATCCTAACCTTACAACTAAAGCAACTAGCGAAAGAAGAACAAACAAAACCCAAAGTTAGTAGAAGGAAAGAAATCATAAAGATGAGAACAGAAATAAATGAAATAGAGACGAAGAAAATAAAGATCAATGAAACTAAAAGCTGGTTCTTTGAGAGGATAAACAAAATTGATACACTTTTAGCCAGACTCATCAAGAAAAAGAGGGAGAAGACTCAAATCAATAAAATTAGAAATGAAAAAGTAGTTAAGATGGACACCACAGAAATACGAAGGATCATAAGAGATTACCAGAAGTGACTATACCCCAATAAAAATGGACAACCTAGAAGAAATGGACAAATTCTTACAATTCTTAAAGACTGAGCCATAAAGAAACATAAATTATGAAAAGACCAATGTTTTTTATTTTTTTAAATTTATTTATTTAAATTGGAGGCTAATTACTTTACAATATTGTAGTGGGTTTTGCCATACAACGGCATGAATCTGCCCTGGGTGTACATGTGTTCCCCATCCTGAACCCCCCTTCCACCTCCCTCCCCATCCCATCCCTCAGGGTCATCCCATTGGACCAACCCTGAGCACCTTGTCTTGTGCCTCGAACCTGGACTGGTGATCTGTTGCACATATGATAATATACATGTTTCAATGCTATTCTCTCAAATCATCCCACCCATGTTTCAATGCTATTCTCTCAAATCATCCCACCCTCGCCTTCTCCCACAGAGTCTAAAAGACTGTTCTATACATCTGTGTCTCTTTTGCTGTCTCGCATATAGGGTCATCGTTCCAGTTCCAGTTCAGTTGCTCAGTTGTGTCCGACTCTTTGCGACCCCATGAATCACAGCACACCAGGCCTCCCTGTCCATCACCAACTCCCAGAATCTACCCAAACCCATGTCCATTGAGTCGGTGATGCCATCCAACCATCTCATACTCTGTCATCCCCTTCTTCTCCTGCCCCCAATCTTTCCCAGCATCAGGGTCATCGTTACCATCTTTCTAAATCCCATATATATGTGTTAGTATACTGTATTGGTATTTTTTGTTTTGACTTACTTCACTCTGTATAATAGGCTCCAGTTTCATCCATTTCATTAGAACTGATTCAAATGTATTCTTTTTAATGGCTGAGTAATATTCCATTGTGTATATGTACCACTGCTTTCTTATCCATTTGTCTGCCAATGAACATCTAGGTCACTTCCATGTCCTGGCTATTATAAACGGTGCTTCAATGAACATTGGGGTACACGTGTGTCTTTCAATTCTGGTTTCATTAGCGTGTATGCCCAGCAGTGGGATTGCTGGATCATAAGGGAGTTCTATTTCCAGTTTTTAAAGAAATCTCCACACTGTTCTCCATAGTGGCTGTACTAGTTTGCATTCCCACCAACAGTGTAAGAGGGTTCCTTTTTCTCCACACCCTGTCCAGCATTTATTGTTTGTAGACTTTTGGAGAGCAGCCATTCTGAACAGCATAAGATGGTACCTCATGTGGTTTTGATGTGCATTTCTCTGATAATAAGTGATGTTGAGCATCTTTTCATGTGTTTGTTAGCCATCTGTATGTCTTCTTTGGAGAAATGTCTATTTAGTTCTTTGGCCCATTTTTTGATTGGGTCTTTTATTTTTCTGGAATTGAGCTGCAGGAGTTGCTTATATATTTTTGAGATTAATTCTTTGTCAGTTGCTTCATTTGCTATTATTTTCTCCCATTCTGAAGGCTGTCTTTTCACTTTCCTTCATTGTGCAAAAGCTTTTAAGCTTAATTAGGTCCCATTTGTTTATTTTTGCTTTTATTTCCATTACTCTGAGAGGTGGGTCATAGAGGATCCTGCTGTGATTTATGTCAGAGTGTTTTGCTTATGTTTTCCTCTAGGAGTTTTATATTTTCTGGTCTTACATTTAGATCTTTAATCCATGTTGAGTTTATTTTTGTGTATGGTATTAGAAAGTGTTCTAGTTTCATTCTTTTACACGTGGTTGACCTGGTTTCCCAGCACCACTTGTTAAAGAGATTGTCTTTTCTCCATTGTATATTCTTGCCTCCTTTGTCAAAGATAAGGTGTCCATAGGTGCGTGAATTTATCTCTGGGCTTTCTATTTTGTTCCATTGATCTATATTTCTGTCTTTGTGCCAGTACCATACTGTCTTGATGACTGTGGCTTTGTAGTAGAGCCTGAAGTCAGGCAGGTTGATTCCTCCAGGTCCATTCTTCTTTCTCAAGATTGCTTTGGCTATTCAAGGTTTTTTGTATTTCCATACAAATTGTGAAAATACCAATTATAAGTACTGAAATTGACACAGTGATTAAAATTCTTCCAACAAACAAAAGGCCAGGACCAGATGGCTTCACAGGGGAATTCTATTAAACACTTAGAGGAGAGTTAACACCCACCCTTCTGAAACTCTTCCAAAAAATTACACTCCCAATCTCATCCTATAAGGCCACCATCACATAGATACCAAAACCAAAGATACCACACAAAAAATAAAATTACAGGTCAGTGTCAGTGATGAACATAAATGCAAAAATCCTCAACAGAATGCTAGCAAACAGAATCTAACAACATATTAAAAAGATCAAACACCATGATCAAGTAGGATTTATTCCAGGGATGCAAGTATTCTTCAATATATGCAAATCAATCAATATGATGCACCATATTAACAAAATGAAAAATAAAAACCATATGATCATCTCAATAGATGCAGAAAATTATTTTGACAAAGTTCAACAGCCATTTATGATAAAAAAAAATACTTTTAGAAAGTAGAGGGAACGTTGTGGTTGTTGTTGTTCAGTTACTAAGCCATGTCCAACTCTTTATGACCCCATGGACTGCAGCATACCAGGCTCCTCTGTCCTCCACTATTTCCCAGAGTTTGCTCAAATTCATGTCCATTGGGTCAGTGGTGCTATCTAACCATTTCATCCTCTGACACCCACTTCTCCTTTTGCCTGCCATCTTTCCCAGCATCAGGATATTTTTCAGTGAGTCAGCTCTTTGCATCAGGTGGCCAAAGTATCAGAGAGAGGGATATACCTCAACATAAAAAAGGCCATATATGACAAACCCAGGCCTTTCCAGGTGGCGCCAGCGGTAAAGAACCCACCTGCCAATGTAGCAAACTCCAGGAGATGAACAACAACATACTTTCAGAATCATCTAATATTTCAAAAAGTACTTGTATACACAGTTACCACTTCCAGCTACATCCTCTCATCTTGTGAACTTGATGAAGAAATTTGCTTCTCAATAATAGTAGCTACCATTTACTGAACACTAATCAGGTACTGCTGTGCATTGTTATATTTTATTATGAAAATAACTCTATTAGATAAGTATTGCTATGATCATATTTATTTTTCAGATGAAGAAACTGAGATGCAGAGTTCACACAATTAGTAAGTGGCAATCTGGAAATCCAACTCAGGATTGCCTGACAACAGAACTCTCACTTAAATACTATGCCATGCTGCTTTCTTGCTAAATCCTTATCAGGCCTTTAGCTTGGGTGTGCACTCATAGGGAGTTTGAGGCATGAATGCAGTCTTTGATGTTATAGTAAATTCTCCTGTTCATGATGGAAGGAGAAAAGGTGTGTGATCGTGCTTAAAAAATTGTTTCCAGAAATGAAAATGGAGAGGGATCACTAGGAAAATCAAGTTATCAAAATATTTACCTGGATTGTCTCTGTAAACATTGCAGAGCAGGCAAGAGAAATAAAAGGCCATTGCCCAGGAACCCTGCTGCTTGAGTATTCAAAAGAGAAGAGCTTCTTGGAAATTGAATTTATAGCCATTAAATGTTTTCATCGAAATGCAATGCTTTCTTAATTCAAGTCACTAACTGCAGTTGGAAAAACTTGTGGACCTCAAGGCAAATTGTTTGGCCTTGATAGGAATCTGGCATGACTTGCAAAGTGTCACAGAAGGCAGGTCCAGAATATGAGAGTTGATCTCTTCTTAGACATCACAATGGGGTGACTCTGGGTCCAGTGCTTGAAAGCTTCTACCTTAAATGCTTCTACCCTCACACAGGCAGTGGAAGCATCGTTTTTTTCAGAATAAGAAAATACTTCTTTCAGTTCATGCCACAAAAATGAGTTTTTCAAGTTTTCCTGAATACTTTTCCATATTTCTTGCAACAATAGAAGACTATTCAAATTAATTTCATCCGTTCGGGTATTTAACATCAATATACTCTCATTCAGAGATAAAAGGAGCTTTTATATAACAAGAGCTTTTTATTAACTGTTCTTATCTGGTCAAATTTCACTAGGCAGGCCACAGGAAGTTGTAGATCCTAGCCTTCCCGGATATTGGACTTTCTTCTACATCTCTGCCTGGAAACTGCCAGCTGAGTTATTGCTGTCGGAGAATTATGCAGTGTGTCTGGGCTTTGAGGTTATCTGATCAGCACAGGCAACGGTAAGTAAAGTTTATTTTCCCCCCGGCCAAAGAATTATAAACTTAGTGTCTCTGGCCAGGAATAACTTAAAAAGCCATCTTGTCCAACTTCTAGTCAATTCCTATATCACTTGAGCATCATATTCAGGCTCCTGTAATAACAATGGAATAGAAATAAATTTATCCAGTACTTATTGTATACTGAGGATAATATTTTATCTATCATCTCATTTAAAAGTCATAACATTACTCTAGAGTAGAAATTATTTTACAAATGACAAAACTAAAACTCAGAGACGTTAGATGATTTGGCCAAGGTCACATGAAGTAGCAAGGGCAAGATTCAAACCTATGTTTGGCTGCAGAGCTCACACCCTTAAACACCATACTGTCCCTCATAACTCAATTATCTAAGATAAGATCTGCTTCTAATACTCCATCATGATACTCCTGAAAGTTGCCTCATAATTGTCAGATTACCCATATCAGTTTTAGATTCGGAAAATTCAGTTAGCATTCCTCTACCTTCCCATTTTTCTCCCAACAAAACAACAACTCTATTTTGATTTTTAATATTAGTACCTTTTCATAGCGAGAAAAAATATTGGCTAGCAGAAAAATGAAGCTGGTCATCAAATCATGCGATTCTAAGACAAAATAAAAGCCTATATTGAAGATAATACAGAAAATTTGGGGCCAAGTATGAATCTGCCATAAGGCTTTATTAAGTAAACCCCCAAAGTTTCATTGAGTTCAAATTTAGATAAACTGAAGATGCCCTGGTCAAAACAAATCTCTCAGTTATTCACTGGGTTCTAAAATAGACTGACAAGACTTATTTGTGTGACTTCTTTCAAGTTATTTGTATCCTGAGGTCCTCTCCTCTTCTACCTGCTAGGTGGTAACCTCTTCCAGGACAGGGATCATGTCCTTCACTTATCTCTGTTTCTTTTTAAGTATCTACAAATTTATCCTTCCAACCTTTATTGAGCACTGTTTTTGTCCTTGACACTGTACTGAGCACTGGATACACTTAAAAAAATTATTTCTCTCTCTCTCTCTCAGTGTAGTGAGGAAACCAGACTCTGAACAAACAGCAACAGCTTAATACACAGAGTGCTCTAATACAAGTATATGTAGAGTCCTATAAGAACACAGCAGGTAGCACAGTATCATGTACATTACAGATGCTCAAAATTTATCTGTCAAATTTAATTTACTTAAAGAGAAAAAGGGTTTAGCTCAGCAGAGGGGGACCATGACCTTTGAGGTGAATCGAGGCCACAAAAAGTATCTAAAATCAAGGATTTCTCAGTGCACACTCCTCCTTGCCTCCCACTTACTTTCCCAAATTAAGCAAATGAGGCTAAGGATATTAAAATGTAAGAACAAATTCTCTATCCTTACCGTTTTATCCCCAACATTTCACTGTGAAAATATAATCTTAAGAATCTTATTATCATATAGCCAAGAAATATGTTATGAGTGTATTGCAACTGATGGTAGTAGCAGAAGTGATGTAATCCACACTTTCTTGTATCAGTGCTGGATAAAGTTTTAGGGTTAAGGAGGGTGGGGTGAAGGATGCTTACCATGGGCAGATTAATAGTAACAAGCTAAAAAAGTGATATGGAAGTAAGAAGCTGTGGAAATTGGGACTAGCCAGTTGCATACTGTTGGCTGGTGAAAAGTGAAAGTGTTAGTAGCTCAGTTGTGTCTGACCCTTGGCAACCCCATGGACTGTAGCCTGCCAGGCTCCTCAGTCCATGGGATTTCCCAGACCACCAAGCTGAAACTGAATGTGCATCAGTGAAGGAGGGAGCCCACTAATTCATGAAACTGCTCATTCCATCATATTAGATAACTCTAGCTATCTAGACAGAAAATCTATCCTCCTCTTCAGCTGAAATCTGCCTCTGTTTAACTGGCTTCCAATTCTACCCTCCTTTATTGCAATGAAATTATTCTCTTCCATACTTCATTCTTGATGTTGATGTTCTCTCTTTTCTCTGCCTTCTTTCCTCCATTCCTCATTTTTGCCTCTCACTTCCTATCTCTTACTGATGACCCAGAACTACAAACTTAACATTAATTCTATGCTTAATAATTGTTACTTTCAGCAAGTTATTGAATAAATTGGCCTTACTCTTAATAATACTCATAAAGGTAAATATTCATATACATAAATATCAGTATATAGTAGATTTGATTATCCAGAATACCACATTTCTAGCTATGCAAACAACTTAATGTATACTTTAAACTACTTTTTTGTGTATCAAGTATTACATAAGGAAGGATCAGGCTTCCTCCTTAAAAAAGTGTTTTTAAGAAAACACTAATCTAAAAAGATACATGCATCCCAGTGTTCATAGCAGCACTATTTACAATATCAAAGACATGGAAGCAATCTAAATGTCATCAAAAGATGAAAGGATAAAGAAGCTATAGTATATATATATACAATGGAATATTACTCAGCCACAAAAAGGAATGAATTTGACTCAGTTCTCATGAGATGGATGAACCTAGAGCCTGTTATACAGGCTCTAAGTAAGTCAGAAAAGGAAAAACAAATATTTATATTAACACATATATATGGAATCCAGAAAAATGGTACTGATGAACCTATTTGCAAGGCAGCAATAGAGATGCAGGTATAGAAGACAGACTTGTGAACACAGTATGGGAAGAGAGAGTGGGATGAATTGAGAGCATTGAAACATATATGTTACCACATGTAAAATAGATAGCCCATGGGAATTTGCTGTATGATGCAGGGAGCTAACCTACTCTGTGACAAGTAGAGGGGTGGGATGGGGTAGAGGTGGAAGGGAGGTTTAAGAGAGGTGACATATGTATACTTGTGGCTGATTCATGTTGATGTATGGCAGAAACCAACACAACATGATAAAGCAATTATTCTCCAATTAAAAATTTTAAAAAAAGGATTAGTCTTCCTTTCATGCAGCTCAATACCAGAAAAATAAATGACCCAATCAAAAAATGGGTCAAAGAACTAAATAAACACTTCTCCAAAGAAGACGTACAGATGGCTAACAAACACATGAAAAGATGCTCAACATCACTCATTATCAGAGAAATGCAAATCAAAACCATGATGAGGTACTATCTCACGCCAGTCAGAATGGCTGCTATCAAAAAGTCTACAAGCAATAAAGGCTGGAGAGGCTGTGGAGAAAAGCGAATCTTCTTTTTTTTTTTTTTTTTTTTTTTGAATTTTATTTTATTTATTTTTTTTTAATTTTATTTTATTTTTAAACTTTACATAACTGTATTAGATTTGCCAAATATCAAAATGAATCCGCCACAGGTTCTTACACTGTTGGTGGGAATGCAACATAGTACAGGCACTATGGAGAAAAGTGTGGAGATTCCTTAAAAAACTGTAAATATAACTGCCATATGACCCAGCAATCCCACTGCTGGGCATGCGCACTGAGGAAACAAGAACTGAAAGAGACACATGTTCCCCAACGTTCATTACAATACTGTTTACAATAACTAGAACATGGAAGCAACCTAGACGTCCATCAGCAGATGAATGGATAAGAAAGCTGTGGTACATATACACAATGGAGTATTACTCAGCCATTAAAAAGAATACATTTAAATCAGTACTAATGAGGTGGATAAAACTGGAGTCTGTTATACAGAGTGAAGTAAGTCATAAAGAAAAACACCAATCAGATCAGATCAGATGAGTCACTCAGTCGTGTCCGACTCTTTGAGACCCCATGAATCGCAGCACGCCAGGCCTCCCTGTCCATCACCAACTCCTGGAGTTCACTCAGACTCACGTCCATCGAGTCAGTGATGCCATCCAGCCATCTCATCCTCTGTCGTCCCCTTCTCCTCTTGCCCCCAATGCCTCCCAGCATCAGAGTCTTTTCCAATGAGTCAACTCTTCGCATGAGGTGGCCAAAGTACTGGAGCTTCAGCTTTAGCATAATTCCTTCCAACAGGGCTGATCTCCTTCAGAATGGACTGGTTGGATCTCCTTGCAGTCCAGGGGACTCTCAAGAGTCTTCTCCAACACCACAGTTCAAAAGCATCAATTCTTCGGTGCTCAGCCTTCTTCACAGTCCAACTCTCACATCCATACATGACCACAGGAAAAACCATAGCCTTGACTAGACGAACCTTTGTTGGCAAAGTAATGTCTCTGCTTTTGAATATGCTATCTAGGTTGGTCATAACTTTCCTTCCAAGGAGTAGGCGTCTTTTAATTTCATGGCTGCAGTCACCATCTGCCATGATTTTGGAGACCCCAAAAATAAAGTCTGACACTGTTTCCACTGTTTCCCCATCTATTTCCCATGAAGTGATGGAACCAGATGCCACGATCTTCGTTTTCTGAATGTTGAGCTTTAAGCCAACTTTTTCACTCTCCTCTTTCACTTTCATCAAGAGGCTTTGTAGTTCCTCTTCACTGTCTGCCATAAGGGTGGTGTCATCTGCATATCTGAGGTTATTGATATTTCTCCCGGCAATCTTGATTCCAGCTTGTGTTTCTTCCAGTCCAGCATTTCTTATGATGTACTCTGCGTATAAGTTAAATACACAGGGTGACAATATACAACCTTGACGAACTCCTTTTCCTATTTGGAACCAGTCTGTTGTTCCATGTCCAGTTCTAACTGTTGCTTCCTGACCTGCATACAAATTTCTCAAGAGGCAGATCAGGTGGTCTGGTATTCCCATCTCTTGAAGAATTTTCCACAGTTTATTGTGATCCACACAGTCAAAGGCTTTGGCATAGTCAATAAAACAGAAATAGATGCTTTTCTGGAACTCTTTTGCTTTTTCTATGATCCAGTGGATGTTGGCAATTTGATCTCTGGTTCCTCTGCCTTTTCTAAAACCAGCTTGAACATCAGGAGTTCAAGGTTCATGGAAGTTCATGGTTCACATATTGCTGAAGCCTGGCTTGGAGAATTTTGAGCATTACTTTACTAGCGTGTGAGATGAGTGCAATTGTGCAGTAGTTTGAGCATTCATTGGCATTGCCTTTCTTTGGGATTGGAATGAAAACTGACCTTTTCCAGTCCTGTGGCCACTGCTGAGTTTTCCAAATTTGCTGGCATATTGAGTGCAGCACTTTCACAGCATCATCTTTCAGGATTTGGAATAGCTCAACTGGAATTCCATCACCTCCACTAGTTTTGTTCATAGTGATGCTTTCTAAGGCCCACTTGACTTCACATTCCAGGATGTCTGGTTCTAGGTGAGTGATCACACCATCGTGATTATCTGGGTCATGAAGATCTTTTTTGTACAGTTCTTTTGTGTATCTTTGCCTTCTCTTTTTAATATCTTCTGCTTCTGTTAGGTCCATACCATTTCTGTCCTTTATTGAGCCCATATTTGCATGAAATGTTCCCTTGGTATCTCTAATTTTCTTGAAGAGATCTCTAGTCTTTCCCATTCTGTTGTTTTCCTCTATTTCTTTGCATTGATCACTGAGGAAGATTTCCTTCTCTCTCCTTGCTATTCTTTGGAATTCTGCGTTCAGAAGGGTATATCTTTCCTTTTCCCCTTTGCCTTTCACTTCTTTTCATAGCTGTTTGTAAGGCCTCCTCAGACAACCATTTTGCCTTTTTGCATTTGTTTTTCTTGGGGATGGTCTTGATCACTGCCTCTTGTTCAATGTCATGAACCTCTGTCCATAGTTCTTCAGGCACTCTATCAGATCTAATCCCTTGAATCTTTTTGTCTATTTCTATCTATCTATTTCTGTGATGTAGGAAAGGCATATATTTCCCCTCATTCTATAGGTAATGAAACTGCCACTTACTTGAGTCATATAGCAAGTAAAGAGTCCATCCAACGCTAAAATGCCCTTACTTTGGTACTCTTTCCTATAAATTTCACTGGTTCTTTGTTATAATTCAACTCAACTACAATTATCCTGAGTGAGAGTTGCATGCAATTTCACAAAAAGCAAAGCTCAAAATTGGCACAGAGCTACCCTCAACACATTCTTGACTTCTCTTGATGATCAAGTCCCTTTTCAAGTTCCTTGAATTCTATGATCAGATCTTTAATTTCAACTGTATCTTTTAGCCTCTTGTACCTAAGAAATTGTTCTCTAAACACAATAGATGTTCAAGACTTGAAGTCTGACTGGAAGCAAAATAATTTTTATTTTGTTACTTAGACAAAGACAAGGGAAATATTCTGTTTAGGTTTGAGATGCTTGCCCTTGTTTCGGATGGCTTCTCTTATTATTCTGGGCCAAGTAAATGTGTTAGTAAGTATAGGAAGGCCTTTCAAAGCCTTCCTTTGAAAGGCTGCACTTCACCATGAGAACACTCATTACAGACATAAAATCAAGTTTAGCCACTCAAAACAAATTTCTATACAAAAGACTCCATTTTAATACAAATAATCTGTAAGGAGGGTGTGGTTCTGCCTCTTCAGGTTTGACTGTTGAGTGAGAGAATGAAGAGCTAAAAACAAGGCCTCGTTGACCTAACCACAGCTACGAGAAGATGCAAAGGATTACAGTTAGAGTGGCATAAACTATATTTTTCCTCTCTCTGGTGAAGTGAAGTTCTTCCTCACCATCAGCCTTGCACTTTTTCCAGTGCCTTCTTAGGACTCTGTCACATTTGTCATACTTTCCTCCTTTTTCTCTTCATAGAAAGGATGATGATTTCTTCAACTGAAGAAAATAATGCAAATGTGATGGAATTCATTCTGGTGGGACTCTCCAGACTGCCTGCATCTCAGCTCCTTTTGTTCATCTAATTGGTTACATTTGTGGACAATATTCTCATCATTGGCATTATCCAGATTGATTCCCGTCTTCACGCTTGTGTACTTGTTTCTCAGCCACTTATCCTTCTCAGATAACTCTTAGTCTACAAGCTCCATACCCATGGTTCTGGTGAATTGCTTTAAGGACATTCCCACTACACCCTATAGTGGCTGCTTATTCCAAATTATGACTTCTCTTTACTTGGGGGTGATGGAGTGTTTCCTTCTCGCTGTTATCACCTCAGTTCTGTTCAGTGACTCAGTCATGTCCGACTCTTTGTGACCCCATGGACTGCAGCACGCCAGACTTTCCTGTCCATCACCAACTCCCAGAGCTTGCTCAAACTCATGTTCATTGAGTTGGTGATGCCATCCAATCATCTCATCCTCTGTCAACCCCTTCTCCTCCTGCCCTCAATCTTTCCCAGCATCAGGGTCTTTTCTATGAGTCAGTTCTTCACATCAGGTGGCAGAAGTACTGGAACTTCAGCTTCAGCACCAGTCCTTCCCATGAATATTCAGGACTGATTTCCTTTAGGATTGACTAGTTTGATGTCCTTGCAGTCAAGGGACTCTCAAGAGTCTCCTCCAACACCACAGTTCAAAAGCATCAATTCTTCAGCACTCAGGCGTTATCACCTATGGCAGGTTTATTGCCATTGCAAAACCCCTGTGCAACAGTTTGTATCTGGATGGTGGCAGGAGTTTGGGCCACTGCTATCTTAATGGCTATGATCCCTGTCCTAGTCACATCAATCCAATTTTGTGGCCACGAGGTAGTTAACCATTTCACATGTGAGCTCCAAATAATCTTCAAACTTACTTGCTAGTAAAGGAGATCCTAATATTTCCTAGTAGTATATTAATACTGTTCCTGCCTTTTGGGCTCATTTTGCTCTCTTATTTCCATATTACTGTGGTTTTCATGAAGATCCACTCTGTAGGGGCCAGACTCAAGGCCTTTTTTACCACTGGCTCCCACTTGACTGTGGTCACAATTTACTATGGGCCAGCAATCTTAATGTATATGAGCCCACACTCTCATCTTCCCAGGATGAGGATAATATCATTACAATGTTGTATGATAGGCTGAACCCACTCATTACACTCTGAGAAACTAGGTTGTGGAAGATTCTCTAATGAAGGTGGTCAAAGGAAGGATAATGGTCTCATGTCCTCAAATGTCCTGCATCCTTGTCAATGAGTCATCAGTCCTTTGCTCTTTCACAATTGTCCACAAAGAACTGAATAAAAGATGAACCTATCTCAGACCCAATCAAATGGGGATCAGTTGTCAAAAGACTCTTTTCCATGACAGTTTCATCTTTAAGAAAATGGATATTAATGATAGTTCTCCAGTTTTTGAATTTATTTCTCACTGATGATAATTGTTAGAAAAAGCAAGTGGTAGATTTTAGAAGAGAGTGGACAGTCCAGTCTCTGTGGTACCACATAAGGAAGAGAACTGGTCTCTTATATACAAACTGTACAGTATACTCTGGCTTATAAACTGCCCCTTCCCAAAGAAGAGATTGCCACAAACAATTGTGTTGCTAACAAATTTCACACACTAGCTCTGAAGCAGTTAGGTAGCCATGGTGTTCACTAGATAGAATAAAAAGATGTGGCAAGAAGGTACACTCTCCACATTCTCCCTGGTATGCTAGGTATCTTGATGTGTTTGCTATAAGTTTCCAATTTCCAGAGCCAGATCAAATGACTTTTGGATCAACTATTGCTCTGTTTTGCCTACTCTAGTATATTGCTGCCTATATACAGAAATGAGAGTCTAGGAAGTAAAAGTAGAGATCTCTTTATATTTCAGAAGCTTATACTATGAAAAGGACCAGATAACTACCAAAAAAGTCAGTCTAGAGAAATAGGAAATGTAACAAGACTCAGATATTCATACCCTATCTAATGTAGGCAACTTCTACGGTAAAACTCCCTTCCTTCCTAAGGAGTTGGCCTGGCCTATTCAGTACTGGCTGAGTTGAATGGATAGGGGTGTGGGATTAGGTTCTAAAGAAGTAGATCATCAATATAAATATATAGCATATATTTCTATGGGGCTTCTCAGGTAGCACAATGGTAAAGAATCTGCCTGCAATGCAGAAGACTTGCAGGACATGTGGGTTTGATCCCTGGGTCAGGAAGACTCCCTGGAGGAGGAAATAGCAACCCACTCCAGTTTTCTTGCCTGGGAAATCCCATGAACAGAGGACCCTGATGGGCTATAGTCCAGGGGGTTACAAAAGAGCAAGACACGACCTAGCAACTAAACAAGAGCAATATGTTTATGTATTAAAAGCAACTAGGACAAGTTGGTGAGTCAAAACAACGTGCATAAGGAAAAGAGGAATTTCAGACACTTGAGAGAACACATATACTATAAAGAAAGACAAATTCATAGGGCTGGAATCTGGAATTGATGTAAGGACCCCAAAGCAAAGCAGAGTGGGACACAGGAACAGAGCCTAAAAATTTAAGAAGACTGAAGTGAACTGATTCATAAGAACAGGTTAGTGTAGACCTCTGGTTTTTAAACTTTATGAATCACCTGAGAAATCCTGATGAATTTCAGATTGGTGATTATAATGCTGTTAGCCTATAAACCACACATTTGGGTATCAAGAGTGTGAATAATTCCATCTAGAAAAAACTGACATAGTAATGTGGATATCAAATAACACTATAAAGGGGATAATGAAGAGAAAATTTACATACATAGTATCACACAGAAATCCTTAAACATTTTGACATTTTGCTTTACAATTCTTATGCTTTCCTATAACACTGAAAATAAAAAATAAAGTTCCCCACAAAGAACACATTTCTGCCTTAGATATTATTCAAGATTCTATAACTTACATGACAATGACTCAGTGATGCTTTTCTTAATCTTTAATGATGCTGTTTACAAAATGACATCTAAAGTGAGACTTCCACAGAGGATAATGAGACATTTGCTGCATGGACAGGGGCTTGAAAGCTATATTTTTGGCATTAGACTGGAAAGGACAAAGCAGTGGTCCAGGAACCTAACATCATAAATATAGGAAATTTGTCCACCCTGAAGCTAATGTTATTGCATTTGCGTCATATGCAAAATTTAAGGCAAATCATATAAAGAGCTCTATTTTCCTAAGCATTAAAGATACTTTCTTATAATAATAACTAGCATTTGCATAACATTTAGCAATTTACACATTGTTTTCACATATATTATCATATTTCATACTCATAGCAAACCTATGAGTTAAATAAGGCAAAGAAAAGTAGCCTCTTTTTCAGAATTGAAAAGAGAATCAGAGAAATCAGATGACTCACTAAAGGACACCACTTACAGACAGGGATCTTGACTAAACATCCAGTGTAGTTCCTATTGTACATCTAAGAATGTGTCTTAAAGTAAACTGTTGAAGATAAACTCCTGATTGTCATTTATTTTGGTGGCATGTTCAAGTTTTCTCATCAAATAGGTAGAGAAATTCATGTGTATCATAGAGTGAAATGCTAAACCAAGAAACATGGTCTGCATTAGGAGGATAGGAGGATAGGAGATTTGTTTCACTCCACCTGCTAGAGTCATCAAGTGTAGAAACACTGCCCCTCTTGTCAATTTCTGTGTCATTCCCAGTCTTTGGTTTTGAAACACTTCTTTCAGCATAGCACAGGGTCTTTTGCCCTCCTGCCTACTTACCAAGCCTCACTCCAATTGCAAGCTTCAACTTGGGCAAGGGTTACATAGGAAATTCTAAATACTTTTGTGATTCAATATCAGGACATACAGTTTCTATTCCATCCTTGACCTAGTGCCCCTATGGACCTCCATTAGCTTTATTCAAAGTAGTTCTTTGGGTCATCAAATGCCTAGAATTCTAGGTCCTCTAGGACTCATGAGCAGTCTTACACTTTCAAGCAGTGTTCCCTCCATCCTTTCAGAAATCCAAATCCCACCTGACCTAGAGTACAACTTTATGATCTCAAAATTCCTGAATGATGATTACCTTCATAGATTACTAAATGTAGTTACCATATGCACAATGAATTTCTGATCACCATGTCCCATCTTCATGTCTGGAAAATCTTCCATTATTACTAAATCCCTGTTTATGACTGCTGATCTGTATTCTCTATTGCTTGCTTTGGCCATGCTTGCCTAAATAGCTTACATACAAGGTCTTATCTCACATCACTACCCCAATTTGAGGCAGAATATTTATGTGCAGTTATACGGAGTAAAATTCCAGAGAATAAGAATGGGGGGACATGGATAGTGAATGAAGGAAACAGGTAAAGCCAATTCTAGGACGTGTTACTGAGCTAAACTCAGCTCAGTGAGACTGTTAATTTCATTGGATTTTTCAAGAAGTTTTATAAACTCAATCATATTCATGAGTGAAAACAAGATGGATGAATTTAGCCAGCATCTCTTATCTCCCAATGAACAAAAAGTTCGTTCTTCAATCATACATGCTTTCAGATTGTAGATATACAGGTATCAGTGATGGTCTCATGGTAGTGATCACCGGTCAATCCCAGCCCAGACGTTGAGAGGTGTACAAAGAGAGCATGAGGTAAGGTGCTGTCAGGGTGTACCTGCATGAAGTATGCTGGAATCCACACAGCTAATTTTCATAATGACAAGTAAATAATATACAGGTGAAGCCAAGATGCACAAGAGATTCTAATATATCCCAACACCTGAGGATATTCTTGTCGCACTATGCCAGATCCACCCAATGCCTGAGTAGCATTCAAAATCTTGTCCTTTTGTTGGTACATCTGGCATCTTTAATTAGCCTATGTCCAGCCATATCAAATTTCTGTGTTTGGCTACAAATAAACATGCAAAACCAAATAGGAAAAATATTTAACCAGGGGAAAAACAGCATGAAAAAAAAAAGCAGTTGGAAACAGAAACTCAGCTCCCACTTCACAAGATAAACCACCTTTTCCAGTGGATTCTATTTTATAAAGGAGGTATTGGTGTTGTTGGCTTAGTCACTAAGTCATGTCAGACTCTTGCGACCCCACGGACTGTAGCCCACCAGGCTCCTCTACCCATGGGATTCTCCAGGCAAGAATACTGGAGTGAGTTGCCATTTCCTTCTGCAGGGGATCTTACTGACCCAGGAATCAAACCCGGGTCTTCTGCACTGCAGTTGGATTCTTTACCAACTAAGCTATAAGGGAAGCCCATCAATGAGATACCTGACAGCTAAAAGAAAATGGCCAATTTAAAAAACCTAAATGACTTCAAGGATATAGAGGGAAAGAGTTGGCAAAATACCAGTACATAAAATGGTATTGGTGATGGTAAAGCTTGTAACAGTAGATGTTGAAATGAAAAAAAAGTGAAAATAAAGAGATATTCATAATTAGATTCACTTCAAAGAGAGTTATGAGCCAGGTTACTGGAGCACTTTTCATAATAGCAAACGGTTAAAAATAATCAAAATTTCCATTAATAAATGGCTATAAACAAATTTGGTAAATCTATACAATGGGCTACAAGAGACATGAAAAGAATTCAGTTCAGTTCAGTTCAGTTCAGTAACTCAGTCGTGTCCAACTCATTACAACCTCAAGGACTGCAGCACGCCAGGCCTCCCTATCCATCACCAACTCCCGGAGTTTACTCAAACTCATGTCCATCGAGTCGGTGATGCCATCCAACCATCTGATCCTCTGTCATACCCTTCTCCTCCCATCTTCAATTTTCCTAGCATCAAGAATCAGCATCTTTTCAAATGAGTCAGTTCTTTGCATCAGGTGGCCAAAATATTGGAGTTTCAGCTTCATCATCAGTGCTTTCAATGAATATTTAGGACTGATTTCCTTTAGGATGGACTGGTTGGATCTCCTTGCAGTCCAAGGGACTCTCAAGAGTCTTCTCCAACACCACGGTTCAAAAGCAGCAATTCTTCGGTGCTCAGCTTTCTTTATAGCCCAACTCTCACATCCATACATGACTACTGGAAAAACCGTAGCCTTGACTAGATGGACCTTTGTTGGCAAAGTAATGTCTCTGCTTTTTAATATGCTGTCTAGGTTGATCATACAATGTATTCCAAGGAGCAAGCGTCTTTTAATTTCATAGCTGCAATCACCATCTGCAGTGATTTGGGAGCCAAAAATAAAATAAAATCTGCCACTGTTTCCACTGTTTCCCCATCTATGTCCCATGAAGTGATGGGATCAGATGCCATGATCTTAGTTTTCTAAATGTTGACCTTTAAGCCAACTTTTTCACTCTACTCTTTCACTTTCATCAAGAGGCTCTTTACTTTTTCTTCACTTTCTGCCATAAGGGTGGTGTCATCTGCATATCTGAGGTTATTGATATTTCTCTCGGCAATCTTGATTCCAGCTTGTGCTTAATCCAGCCCAGCATTTCTCATGATGTACTCTGCATATAAATTAAATAAGCAGGGTGACAATATACAGCCTTGATGTACTCCTTTTCCTATTTGGAACCAGTCTGTTTTTTCATGTCCAGTTCTAACTGTTGTTTCCTGACCTGCATACAAGTTTCTCAAGAGGCAGGTCAGGTGGTCTGGTATTCCCATCTCTTTCAGAATTTTCCACAGTTCATGGTGATCCACACAGTCAAAGGCTTTGGCATAGTCAATAAAGCAGAAATAGATGTTTTTCTGGAACTCTTTTGCTTTTTCAGTGATCCAGTGGATGTTGGCAATTTGATCTCTGGTTCCTCTGCCTTTTCAAAAACCAGCTTGAACATCTGGAAGTTCCTGGTTCACATATTGCTGAAGCCTGGCTTGGAGAACTTTGAGCATTACTATTGTGTGAGACGAGTGCAATTGTGCGGTAGTTTGAGCATCCTTTGGCATTGCCTTTCTTTGGGATTGGAATGAAAACTGACTTTTTCCAGTCCTGTGGCCACTGCTGAGTTTTCCAAATTTGCTGGCATTTGAGTGCAGCACTTTCACAACATCATCTTTTAGGATTTGAAATAGCTCAACTGGAATTCCATCACCTCCACTAGCTTTGTTCATAGTGATGCTTCCTGAGGCCCACTTGACTTCATATTCCAGGATGTCTGGCTCTAGGTGAGTGTGAGTGATCACACCATCATGATTATCTGGGTCATGAAGATCTTTGCTGTTACCATCTTTCTAAATTCCATATATATGCATTAATATACAGTTTTTGTTTCTCTTTCAACTTACTTCACTCTGTATAATAGGTTCCAGTTTAATCCACCTCATTAGAACTGATTCAAATGCATTCCTTTTTATGACTGAATAATATTCCATTGTGTATATGTATCACATTTGTACATGGATAAATCCTTATCCATTTGTCTGCTGATTGACATCTAGGCTGATTCCTTGTCCTAGCTATTATAAACAGTGCTGCAATGAACAATGGGATACATGTGTCTCTTTCAATTCTAGTTTCCTCAGGATTACCCATCTTTTATAACTGCTATATATTAAGTCTTCTATCCCTTGAAGCTGAAACTGATTCTGACTGATACATGGTCCCTGCCAGTTTGTCATGTCCATTTGAAGATAACTAAGCCTTACCACGCAATGTCTCAAAGCTCAACATGTCTGACTAATTATACCTCTTTATATATGCATGGTTCGTGGATATTTACAATATTTCGGTCTTAACTGCATTGTTCATTCCTTCACTGCCTACAAACTGACTTATTATTATTCACTGTATACCTGGTGATTATTGTTTTATACTGATTTCATTCTCTACCTTAAACCATATTGGGGGAGGATATACCATGGCATGGGTGAAACATGATTTCTATAAGACAACTAGAGCAAAAGATATTGGTAAAAGAAAGTTCAAACTCATTAACACTGTGACAAATCATTATTTAGAGTAATAACTGCCAAAGCTCTATCTAGACTTCGGATATCTCTTCTGAGCTCTGGTCACAAGTGTTCTCAAAAAATGGACATGTATCTACTTCAAGGCTTCACAGACAACCCAAATGGAATCATTCCAAACCAGAAAACTCCATATTCACCCTAAAATCTCCCCCTCTTGTTTTCTGTATCTCATTTAATGGTGCCCCCATCCACCTGAGGGACATCCTGTAATCCTCCTGTTCCCTCACTACACAGTCCAATCATCTTTGAAGCTTTGCCTCTTCTACCTCTGTGATAAATCTCAAGTTCGTTCCTGGTCTTTCATCCCACTCCTCTCTCACTTCTAGCACTCATCATTTCTTGCTCTGACTGTTCCAATGACTTGAAACATAGTCTCCTCAATAGCCCACTGCAATTAGGCTCTACATTATGTTGTCACCAATCTTCCTGAGACATGTCAAAGCACATCACTTTCTTGTTTTAATATCCTCAATGGTATTTAGTCATGTGGATGTAAAAAAACAAGACTCATCAGTGTGGCATTTAAGACTTTCCAAGATCTGGACCAGGCCCACACGGGTATCATGACCTGCTGATGGAATCAAACAGACTAATTACCATTCCAATAAACACTTCATTCTTTTCCAATCCTGTGCATAGGGTTGATGTGGTCTCCACAAAATATATGCATACTCAACTAGTAAGCTATCTGACCCTGGAAACCCAGGAAAAATGTCTCCTTTAATATCAGTGGTCTTCATTTACTCTTTATTTCTAGGCTTGGAAAGTAAGTCCCCTCTTTGTCAGTGTCCCCAAACACAAATCTATGTTTGCTTACTTTGTACATTTCTTATAATCTGTACGTGACTGCACAACATAGCACTCTTTCCATTTGGCTACAGGTCTTAGAAAACAAAAGAGAACCATATCCATATGGACCAGCACTAGGACATATCCTTGCTGCTGTACGACCTTTCCTAGAGGCTCGCATGAATGTGGGGCTTTCAGAGATCCAGAGAACATCTTGAAACAATAAGAACTCTACCTCTGCCTGCATATCCTTTTCACTCTACTAACTCAAGACACTCTTTCTCAAAAGCATCAAAAGAGCATATACCTCCTCCTCAAGCCTTATATCACCCAAGCTTTGGGCTTGTAATTGCTGGTGGGACCCAGGAACTTCCTCACAGGCATTTTTGCCTCTTGTGATATGAGCTGAGTCTGACAGGCCAGGATCACAGTATAGCTGACCCAACCACTAAGCACATTCTGTTCACAGTTGCTTGGCCTAAAAAGGCCTCAAGTGGCTGGAAACTACTCATTGTCACTAAATTTAAGCTTTCAGAATAAATATTGACTGGAACTTTGTGTCTTAATCTTTTTCTTTTTAGAAATATGAAATCTCTATCTATTACAATCTCTAGCCTCCAAGCCTAGAGTCAAGTGGAACAAACGCAGAGAAGTTGTCCTATTTTCTGCATGGTTAAGAAATGGGGAATTCAGTATGTGTTTACAATGATGGCAACATTAAAATAGCTCATGCTACATTGCCAAATGAAGGATAACAGTGACATAAACACTGCCTTTTAAAAGATTCTTTTAGAAAAAAATGTATGAATCGAATTATTTACTGAAGTACTGTTTGAACAGATGGTGTGATTAACAGCTAACATGTAAGCCATCTTGGGAGCTTATGGAAAAGTAAACAAGTGGAGCTAAAAAGAAATCACTTTATTTCCCAAAAGCATCTTTCATTCATTTTACTAGGAAAATTGGAAAGTCTGTGGTTTGAAGGCTGTGTTTCCTTGGGGGGTGTTAGGAGTGAGCAGGGGGAGTCTCTTTAGAGCAAGACCACATCCACGCCAGGTTGACTTTTTTGAACTGACTTCCTGGAGGACGAGATGGGCCAAGCAGTCAACCCCCCAGCAGGGCTGGTCCTGGGAACCACTAAGGACACTCTACACCTCTGCTTGTCCTGAAACTCCTCCTGTGCAGGAGGTGAAGAGAAGGGGTTTAAGAGCTGAGAACCAATTATGTAAGAGGCACTCTGCCAGGACGTCACATACGCTATTCCCTCTAAAGCCAGCTCACAATGGCCTCGGGAGTCACATATTGCAAGACCAATCTCCCAACAGGAAAACAGAGGTTGAGAAAGGAGGGAACATCTCCTAAGCCCATACAGTTACCTCCTTTGTGGAGCTGCCATTGAGACTGTTGAGTTTCAGAGCTCTTTGGAGAGGCAGCTGATTACAGAGGAAAGAACACGGAGCAGAATGCCTGGCGATGCAGGTATGAGAGTCTTCTCTGCTACCTAATGCTTCAGAGACAGACTTTGTTCCTTTGTGGGCTTAATTTCCTCATCCTTAGAATGAGGGCCCTGTATCATGGGCTCCAAGGTCCTCAGTTGGGCATGAAAATGGTGTCATACATCACATCGGCTTCCCCAGCTCCATTCCCGACCTTCCTCACCTGACGTGAGGAGAAACCCTTGCACACTGGCACAGCTCTAGCCATTGTGCCCCCACCCACTTAGACAACTCCCCAGGTAATGGCTGACCCTTGGCAGAGCTCGTTCCCTCCTGCCTTCACCAGAAAGTGTTGCATGCACCCACCTCAGCTCGCCCAAGTGCTCTCTCTTTATCTAACATCTACGGGTGTGTAGTGACCCTCCAGGCCCTGTGCTACACACCGTGGAAAGAAATCAACGGTGAGCAGGGAGGACGCAGTGCCTCTCCTCCCAAAATTAGACCCAGTACTGGAGACACACGAGTGGACAAATACTAAAAATATAGAGGGGTGAGTGTGAGGATAAGAAAAGGAGCTCGATTTCTTCCTGAGGAGTCAAGGTACGCTGCCCCATGGTAGTAACCTTTAGCTCAGTTCAGTTCACTTGTTCAGTCATGTCTGACTTTTTGTGACCCCATGACTATAGCACGATAGGCTTCCCAGTCCATCACCAACTACCGGACTTTGATCAAACTCATGTCCACTAAATCAGTGATGGAATCCAACTATCTCATCCTCTGTCGTCCCCTTCTCCTCCTGCTTCCATCTTTCCCAGCATCAGGGTCTTTTCCAATAAGTTGGTTCTTCACACAAGGTGGCCAAAGTACTGGAACTTCAGTTTCAGCATCAGTCCTTCCAATGAATATTCAGGACTGATTTCATTTACGATTGACTGGTTTGATCTCCTTGCAGTCCAAGGGACTCTCAAGACTCTTCACCAACACCACAGTTCAAAAGCAACAATTCTTCAGCACTTAGAATTCTTTATGGTTAAAATCTCGCATTCATACAAGACTACTGGAAAAAACATAGCTTTGACTAGATGGACATTGCTGCTGCTGCTGCTAAGTCGCTTCAGTCATGTCTGACTCTGTGCGACCCCATAGACGGCAGCCCACCAGGCTCCCCAGTCCCTGGGATTCTCCAGGCAAGAACACTGGAGTGGGTTGCCATTTCCTTCTCCAATGCATGAAAGTGAAAAGTGAAAGTGAAGTCACTCAGTCATGTCTGACTCTTAGCGACCCCATGGACTACAGCCCACCAGGCTCTCTGTCCATGGGATTTTCCAAGCAAGAGTACTGGAGTGGGGTGCCATTGCCTTCTCCAGATGGACATTAGTCAGCAAAGTAATGTCTCTGGTTGTTAATATGCTGTCTATGTTGATCATAGCTTTTCTTCCGAGGAGCAAGCGTCTTCTAATTTCATTGAAGTTGCATTGAAGTTGCTGCAGTCACCATCTGCAGTCATTTTGGAGCCCAAGAAAATAAAGTCTGGCACTGTTTCCATTGTTTCCCCATCTATTTCCCATGAAGTGATGGGACCAGATGCCATGATCGTTTTTTGAATGTTGAGTTTTAAGCCAGCTTTTTCACTTTCCTCTTTCACTTTCATCAAGAAGCTATTTAGTTCTTCACTTTCTGCCATAAGGGTGGTGTCATCTGCATATCTGAGGTTATTGATATTTCTCCCAGAAATCCTGATTCCAGCATGTGCTTCATCTAGCCTGGCATATCACATGATGTACTCTGCGTATAAGTTAAATAAGCAGAAACAAGCAGGGTGACAATATACAGCCTTGATGTACTACATTCCCAATTTGGAACCAGTCTGTTGTTCCATGTTCGGTTCTAATTGTTGCTTCTTGACCTGCATACAGAGTTCTCAGGAGGCAGGTAGGATGGTCTGGTATTCCCATCTTTTGAAGAATTTTCCACAGTTTGTTGTGATCCACATAGTCAAAGGCTTTAGTGTAGTCAATGAAGCAGAAGTAGATGTTTTTCTGGAACTCTATTGCTTTTTTGATGATCCAGCAGATGTTGGAAATTTGATCTCTGGTTCCTCTGCCTTTTGTATATCCAGTTGGACATCTCAGTTCATGTACTGTTGAAGCCTCACTTGGATAATTTTGAGCATTACATTGCTAGCACATGAGATGAATGCAATTGTGTGGTAGCTTGAACATTCCTTGCCATTGCCTTTCTTAGGGATTGAAATGAAAACTGACCTTTTCCAGTCCTGTGGCCACTGCTGAGTTTTCCAAATTTGGAGGCTTATTGAGTGAAGCACTTTAACAGCATCATTTTTTAGGATTTGAAACAGCTCAGCTGAATTTCCATCACCTCCACTAGTATTGTTTGTAGTGATGCTTCCTAAGGCCCATTTGACTTTGCACTCCAGGATGTCTGGCTCTAAGTGAGTGATCACACCATCGTGATTATCTGGGTCATTAAGATCTTTTTGTATAGTTCTTCTATGTATTCTTGCCACTTCTTCTTAATATATTCTGCTTCCATTAGGTGCATACATTTTCTGTCCTTTATTGTGCCCATCTTTGCATGAAATATTCCCTTGGTATCTCTATTTTCTTGAAGAGATCCCTAGTCTTTCCCATTCTATTGTTTTCCTCTGTTTCTTTTCATTGATCAGTTAGAAAGCCTTCCTCATCTCTCCTTGCTATTCTTTGGAGCTCTGCATTCAGAAAGGTATATCTTTCCTTTTCTCCTTTGTCTTTAGCTTCTCTTCTTTTCTCAGCTATTTGTAAGGCCTCCTCAGGCAACCATTATGCCTTTTTGCATGTCTTTTCTTGGGGATGGTTTTGATCACTGTCTCCTGTACAATGTCATGAACCTCCATCCATAGTTCTCCAGGAACTCTGTCTATCAGGTCTAGTCCCTTAAATCTATTTGTCACTTCCACTATATAATCATAAGTGAAGTTGCTCAGTCGTGTCTGACTCTTTGTGATCCCATGGACTGTAGTCTACCAGGCTCTTCCATCCATGGGATTTTCCAGGCAAGTGTACTGGAGTGGGCTGCCATTTCCTTCTCCAAGGGATCTTCCCAACCCAAGGAATGAACCCTGGTCTCCGGCATTGCAAACAGATGCTTTACCATCTGAGACACCAGGGAAGTGTAAGGGATTTGATTTAGGTCATACCTGAATGGTCTAGTGGTTTTCCCTATTTTCTTCAATTTAAGTCTGAATTTGGCAATAAGCAGTTCATGATCTGAGCCACAGTCAGCTCCTGGTCTTGTTTTTCCTGACTGTGTAGAGCTTCTTTATCTTTGGCTGCAAAGAATATAATCAATCTGATTTTGGTATTGACCATCGGTGATGTTCATGTGTAGAGTCATCTTGTGTGTTGTTGGAAGAGGGTGTTTGCTATGACCAGTGTGTTCTCTTGGCAAAACTCTGTTAGCCTTTGCCCTGCTTCATTTTGTACTCCAAGGCCAAACTTGCCTGTTACTCCAGGTATGTCTTTACTTCCTACTTTTGTATTCCAGTCCCCTATGATGAAAACGACATCTTTTTGGGGTGTTAGTTCTAGAAGGTCTTATAGGTCATCATAGAACCATTCAACTTCAGCTTCTTTGACATTAGTGGTTGGGGCATAGACTTAGATTACAGTTCTGTTGAATGGTTTGTCTTGGAAATGAAGAGAGATCATTCTAAAATATTTGAGATTGCACCCAAGTAGTGCATTTTGGGCTCTTTTGTTTACTATGAGGGCTACTCCATTTCTTCTAAGGGATTCTTGCCCACAGTAGTAGATATAATGGTCATCTGAGTTAAATTCACCCATTCCAGTTCATTTTAGTTCACTGATACCTAAAATGCTGATGTTCACTGTTGCCGTCCCCTGTTTGACCACTTGTGATTTACCTTGATTCATGGACCTAACATTCCAGGTTCCTATGCAGTATTGTTCTTTACAGCATCAGAACAGCATTGTTCTTTACAGTTCTTACTTCCATCACCAGTAACATCCAAAACTGGGCATTGTTTTTGCTTTGGCTCTCTTCATTCTTTCTGGAGTTATTTCTCCACTCTTCTCCAGTAGCATATTGGGCATCTACCGACCTGGAGAGTTCATCTTTTATTGTCCTGTCTTCTTGCCTTTTCATACTGTTCATGGGGTTCTTAAGGCAAGAATACTGAAGTTATTTGCCATTCCCTTCTCCAGAGACCATGTTTTGTCAGAACTGTCCACCATGACCCGTCCATCTTGGGTGGCCCTACAGGGCATGGCTCACAGAGTCATTGAGTTAGACAAAGCTGTGATTCATGTGATCAGTTCGGTTCGTTTTCTGTGATTGTGGTTTTCATTCTGTCTGCCCTCTGATGGATAAGGATAAGAGGCTTGTGGAAGTTTCCTGATGGATGGGACTGGCTGTGGGGGAATCTGGGTCTTGTTCTGAAGGGCAGCTATGCTCAGTAAATCTTTAATCCAATTTTCTGTTGATGGGCAGGGCTATGTTCCCTCCCTATTGTTTGGCCTGAGGTCAAACTATGGTAGGGGTAACATTTCTCCTTCAAAAGGACTTATTCCAGCACTGATGTATTCAGTGCTCCGACCCTGTGGCAGGCAACTGTCGATCCACACCTCTGCTGGAGACTCCCAGACACCCACTGGCAAGTCTGGCTCAGTCTTTTGTGGGGTAACTGCTTCTTTCTCCTGGGTCCTGGTGCACACAAGGTTTTGTTTGTGCCCTCCAAGAGTCTGTTTCCCCAGTCCTATGGAAGTTCTGTAATCAAATCCCACTTGCCTTCAAAGTCAAATTCCCTGGGGGGGTCTCAGTCCCTTACCTGATCCCCAGGTTGTGAAATCTGTTGTGCGTCCTAGAACTTTCATAACAGGGTGAGGACTTCTTCGATACAATTCTTTTCCAATTTGTGGGTCGTCTACTCGGTAGCTCTATGGTGGGGCTAATGGCAACCTCTTCCAAGAGGGCTTATGCCGCACACTGTGCCTCCCAGGTCTGCTACAGCCAGAGACCCTGTCCCCGCAGCAGGCTACTGCTGACCTGTGCCTCTGCAGAAGATACTCAAACACTCAAAGACAGGTCTGGCTCAGACTCTGTGGGGTCTCCGGGTCCTGGTGGGCACAAGGTTTTGTTTGAGCCCTCCAAGCGTCTCTGGCAGGAATGGGGCTTGATTCTAAATGCCATTTCTCCCCTCCTACCCTCTTTTTGGTAGGAGGTCCCAAAAAGGAGAGGTCTTTTGGGGACCTCTCTTTTGCTCTTGGACATGGGGTATCTTTTTTTGGTGGAACCCAACATTCTCCTGTTGATGGTTGTTCAACCATCCTGTTGATGGTTGTTCAGCAGTAGTAACCTTGGAACCAAACTAAATATGTCTAATCAACCATCCAGATATTTAGAATCACCCAGGTGACTACTAGACTTCTGTGCCTTTCATCCTAGCATTTGATACCACTTAGTCCCACAGGTTGGATTCCCAGGCCACTGTTATGTTTCCAAAGATCTAGAGAATTAATTAAGGAGGAGAGAAACTTAAGCATTATGAATCCAGAAATAAATTCTTTCTCTGGGGCCTGTTCTTGTAAATACTTCTGAACTCTTTCACATGAACTCTTTCCTTCTAATTGCATCTCTGGGACCTAATCCTGGAGGGGTTGAAATTATTTGCCCTTGTGACTTTGAAACCTTTGATGCTGTGTCCCTTGCCAGGTGTGATTCCACTTCCCTCCCCAGACATCTTAATAAACAGACTTTGGAGTCTTCCTCTCCCCATTTACTAAAGATGCTGCTGCTTTTGAGTTACATTTGAAGTTTGCTTCAGCCCTCTACTAAGTAGGAAAAAGCCTACTCTTACTGCATGTTCTGTGTTGAGGCATGATACTGCTCAGCCCAAGGATTCTGTCCCGGGATGGAATGATCCATTGGAACGCTGCTGCAGGTCGTCAGAAGAAAGCAATTCCTGTAACATCTCAGATGCCTCTCTGTGAGGACACTTACCACTCTGTCCCTCACCTGAGAGCTATTTGTGTCCAAGAGTCACCTCTCCTCACCCAAGTCAGACAACAACAGTGTTTTGGTTTTCCTGGGATGCTATGTGCCAAGGGCCAGTGCATTGTATGTAGGAGGTGCTTATCCAATATTTGGCCAACATCCAAAATTTCAATGTTGCTTTATTGGTCTCTCAACGCTGTTTTATTGTCATGTAAAGTTTTCCATGATTCATTCTCAAAGTCAGCCGTTTTCATTGTTTTCCATATTATATCAATATTGCTTCATTTTTTTAATCAGGTGCTAAAACTTATATTCTAAACTTCTGAATTCAGAAGAATTTTCTCTTTTTTAGGAAACAATATATTTTTTTCATCTTCAGTAATTTTCATAAAATATGGCCTTAGGGGCCATATGATTCTGCTGAGGGAGAAAGGAATGGTATAACTGGTTTTTAGTTTACCACGCCAGACCTTTCTTTAGGGTACAACCCAAACATGGGCTGACAAGGGTAAATAAAGGATTGTAATAATTTCTTTTTTAGAAAGCTGTTTTCTTTTTTTTATTTTTATCTATCTGTTTATTTATTTGGGCTTCCCATGTGGAGCAAGTGATAAAGAACCCACTTGCCAATGCAGGTTAGATGTAAGAGACACAGGTTTGATACCTGGGTGGGAAAGATCCCTTGGAGGAGGGCATGTCAACCCACTCCAGTATTCTTGCTTGTAGAATCCTGTAACAGAGGAGCTTGGTGGGCTACAGTCCATAGGGTCACAAAGAGTCAGACACTACAGAAGTCACTTAACACGCATTTATTTATTTATTTATTTTTGGCCTCACTAAGTCTTCATTGCTAGTTGCAGCTACCAGGGACTACTCTTTGTTGAAGTGTGCAGGCTTCTCACTGCACTGGCTTTTCTTTTTGTGGAGCATGGGCTCTAGGTGCATAGGCTTTTTTAGTTGAAGCACATGGGCTCAGTAGTTGCAGCTCCTAGGCTCTAGGATGGTGGGCTCAGTGGTGTATCACCCAGGCTTAGTTGCTCTGCAGCATGTGGAATCTTCTTCAACCAGGGATGGAACCTATTGGTTCCATCAGGTTATATCCTCCATTAGCAGGCAGGCTCTTAGCCACTGCACCACCAGTGAAGACCAAGGATTGTAATCATTCCTTATAAGCTTATAAATAATTTATTTGTATAATTCTTACATTTATTTTCCATGAAAAACTTTATATTGACCTCTTTATTGGTTAAAAAACAAATATTATTCACCATGATTTTTTTTCAAACTTTAAACTTTTTATTTTGCATTATTATTTTTTTTTGCATTATTATTATTTTGCATAGCCAATTAACAATGTTCTGATAGTTTCAGGTGAACTGTGAAGGAACTCAGCCATATATATTCATGTATTCATTCTCCTCCAAACTTACCTCCCATCCAGGCTGCCACATAACATTGAGAAAGTTCCATGTGCTATATAATAGGACCTTGTTGGTTATCCATTTTGAATACAGCAGAGTGTACATGACCTTCCCAAACTCCCCAACTATCCCTTTCTCCTAGCAACCATAAGTTCATTTTCTGAGTATCTCTGTTTTGTAAGTAAGTTCATTTGTATTTCTTTTTAGATTCCACTATAAGGGATGTCATACAATATTTATCCCTCTCTGTCTGAATTACTTCACCAAGTATGACACTCTCTAAGTCCATCCATGTTCCTATAAATGGTATTATTTCCATTCTTTTTTAATGGTTGAGTAATATTCCACTGGATATATGTACCACATCTACTTCACCTATTCATCTGTCAACAGACATTTAGGTTGCTTCTGTGTCTTGACTATGGTAAACAGTGCAGCAATGAACATTGGGCTGCATGCATCCTTTCAGATCATGTTTTTCTCCAGATATATGCCCAGGAGTGGGATTGCAGGGTCATATGGTAGCTTTATTTTCAGTTTTTTAAAGAAACCTCCACCCAGTTCTCCATACTGGCTGTACAAATTTACATTCCTACCAACAGTGTAAGAGGGTTCCCTTTTCTCCACACCCTCTCCGGCACTTGCTGTTCGTGGATTTTTTGATGATAGCCATTCTGGCTGGTATGAGGTGATATCTCATTATAGTTTTGTTTAGCATTTCTCTAATAACTAGCAATGTTGAACATCTTTCCATGTGCTTTTTGGCAATCTGTATGTCCTCTTTGGAGAAATGTCTATTCAGGTCTTCTGCCCACTTTGGGGATGGATTGTTTGTTTTGATGCTATTAAGTGTCATAAGCTGTTCATAAATTAAAAAATTAAAAATCCCTTATCAGTCACATCATTTGCAAATATTTTTTCCCAAACTGGGTTGTCTTTTCACTTTGTTTATTGTCTCCTTTACTGTGCAAAAGCTTTTGAATTTAAGTAGGTTACATTTGCTTATTTTTGTTTTTATTTCTATTATTCTGGGAGATGGATCAAAAAAGATATTGCTGTGATTTATATCAGAGAGTGTTCCGCCTATGTTTTCCTCTAGCAATTTTATAGTGTCTGATCTCACATTTAGGTCTTTAATCCATTTTGTGTATGGAGTTAAAGAATGATCTAATTTCATTTTTTTTACATGTGGCTGTCCAGTTTTCCCAGCATCATTTGTTGAAGAGACTATCTTTCCAACATTGTGTAGTCTTGCCTCCTTTGTCATGTATTAGTTGACCATAGATAGGTGCATGGGCTTTTTTCTGGGTTTTCTATCCTGTTCCATCAAACTATATTTCTATTTATGTGCCAATACTTCACTGTTTTGATGACTGTATCTTTGTAGTATAGTCTGAAGTTAGGAAACATGATTCCTCCAGCTCTTTTTTTCTTTTCCAAGATTACTGTGGCTATTCAGGGTCTTTTGTGTCTCCACACAAATTTTGAGATTTTTGTTGTTGTTGTTGTTCTAGTTCTGTGAAAACTGCCATTGGTAATTTGAGAGGGATTGCATTGAATTTGCAGATTGCCTTGGGTAGTGTAGTCATTTTGACAATACTAATTCTTCCAATCCATGAAGATGGTATATCTTTCCATCTTTGTTTATATCTTCTTTGATTTCTTTCATCAACATCTTATAGTTTGTGGAGTACAGGTATTTGTCTCCTCAGGGAAGTCCTAGGTATTTTATTCTTTTTGATGCAATGGTAAATGGGATTTCTTCTTGAATTTCTCTTTCTGATCTTGTTGTTAGTGTACAGAAATGCAACAGATTTCTACGTAATAATTTTGTAACCTGCAACTTTGCCAAATTCATTGATGAGTTCTAGTAGTTTTCTAGTAGTATCTTTAGAATCTTCTATGTATAGTATCATGTCATCTGCAAACAGTGATAGCTTAATTTCTTCTTTTCCAATTTGGGTTCCCTTTACTTCTAGTCTTCTCTGATTGCTATAGATAAGACTTCCAAAACTATGTTGAATAAAAATGGCAAGAGTGGACATCCTTGTCTTTTCTTGACCTTAGAGAGAATGCTTTCAGCTTTTCACCATTGAGTATGATGCTAGCTGTAGATTTGTCATATATGGCCTTTATTATGTTGAGGTTTGCACCCTCCATGCGCACTTTCTGGAGAGTTTGTATCAATGGGTGCTGAATTTTGTCAAAAGCTTTTTCTTCATCTATTTAGATGATCATATGGTTGTTATTCTTCAGTTTGTTGATGTGGTGTATCACATTAATTAATTTGCGGATGTTGAAAAATCCTTGCATCCCTGGGATGAATCCCACTTGCTCTGGCGTATCATCTTTTTAATGTATTTTTGAATATGGACTGCTAGTATATTGTTGAGGATTTTTTAATCTATGTTCATCAGTGATATTAGCCTGTAATTTTATTTTTTGTGTCATTTGTGTCTAGTTTTGGTATCAGGGCAATAGTGGCCTCATAAATGAGTTTGGAAGTTTTCTTTCCTATGCAATTTTTTGGAACAGTTTCAGAAGGATAGGTGTTAATTCTTCTCTAAAAGTTTGATAAAATTTAGCTGTGAAGCTGTCTGGTCTTGGATTTTTGTTTGTTGGGAGGTTTGTTTTTTTTTTTAATTTATTTTTAATTGAAGGATAATTGTTTTACAGTATTGTGTTGGTTTCTACCAAACATCAACATGAATCAGCCATAGGTTTACCCATGTTCCCTTGTTGGTAGGTTTTTAATCACAGTTTACCCTGCTTATTTGACTTACATGCAGAGTACATCATGAGAAATGCTGGGCTGGAAGAAGCACAAGCTGGAATCAAGATTGCCAGGAGAAATACCAATAACCTCAGATATGCAGATGACACCACCCTTATGGCAGAAAGTGAAGAGGAACTAAAAAGCCTCTTGATGAAAGTGAAAGAGGAGAGTGAAAAAGTTGGCTTAAAGCTCAACATTCAGAAAATGAAGATCATGGCATCCAATCCCATCACTTCATGGGAAATAGATGGGGAAACAGTGGAAACTGGCTGACTTTATTTTTATGGGCTCCAAAATCAGTGCAGATAGTGATTGCAGCCATGAAATTAAAAGATGCTTACTCCTTGGAATACATTGTATGACCAACCTAGACAGCATATTAAAAAGCAGAGACATTACTTTGTCAACAAAGGTCTGTCTGATCAAGGCTATGGTTTTTCCAGTAGTCATGTATGGATGTGAGAGTTGGACTATAAAGAAAGCTGAGCACCAAAGAATTGCTGCTTTTGAACTGTGGTGTTGGAGAAGACTCTTGAGAGTCCCTTGGACCGCAAGGAGATCCAACCAGTCCATCCTAAAGGAGATTAGTCCTGGGTGTTCATTGGAAGGACTGATGCTGAAGCTGAAACTCCAATACTTTGGCCACCTGATACGAAGAGCTGACTCATTTGAAAAGACCCTGAGGCTGCGAAAGATTGCGGGTAGGAGAAGAAGGGGACGACAGAGGATGAGATGGTTGGATGGCATCACTGACTCAATGGACATGAGTTTGGGTAAACTCCAGGAGTTGGTGATGGACAGGGAGGCCTGGCGTGTTGCAATTCATGGGGTCGCAAAGAGTCGGACACGACTGAGCAACTGAACTGAACTGAACTGAACTGAAGGCTCATCTTGTGGCCTAGCATGTGGTCAATCCTGGAGAATGTTCTGTGTGTGCTTGAGAGGACTGTGTAGTCTGCTGCTTTGGGGTGGAATGCTCTATAAATATCAATTAATTCTGACATGTCACCATGATTTTTGATCATCTATTTTACATTGACCATAAGAAGCCAAATATACTCAGAATCATAGGGCAAGAAGAGTCCTAAATGATTGTCTGTGCCATGGGGAAAATGCTAGAGTGGGAAACAGGGCCCAGCATTTTCTATAGTTTGACATAATGGCTGTGAAAATAGGCATAGGAATAGGGAAAGAGCTCAAATGTTGTCAATGGCCATGACCAACAGTACAATTCTCTGTGGTTTTAGTTCCATTACCTATAGTTTTCTGTGGCTTACATGTTCTCTCATTTGATTAGAAAAATGTTATTAAAAAGAGTAATTGTCCAGTGACAGTCATTTGCTTAACAGAGGAGAAATCAAAGACCCAGGTGTTCTGGCACAACCAGGGCAAGAAATCTGGCTTCAGGACTTCTAAACTAAGTTGTTCTTCGAATTGAGAGTTAAAGAAGACACATTTAGAATTCTGTTTTTCAATTAACCTAAAATTTGAGTGAAATAAGAATCCTATGCATTTGAAAACCTGGCACTCATTCTAGAGTCAAGTGGAAAACATGGTTTTACATAGGCAGCGGATATGCTTCCTAGACTTCAACTCTCTTTTAGATGGCACAGTCATCTGCAAACATCATCTTACAGAGCTCCCCTTGTCCTGCTCTAGTTTCTCTTTTCAGTCATCTGCTCTACCCAAGAGCCTGTTGCCAACAGTGGCTTCAGTCATCCAGGGATGCTCACAACCTCTGGTGCAAGAGGAGATTAGACTCTTTTGGTAAATGGCTGTCAAAGCTCTGGGTATGAGTTAGTTTCACTGAAGGAAACCTGAACTTTTACAGGACGGGTGCTAATGCCTGCTAATTGCTATCACCTAATAATTAGATTGGCAGAAATTTCACTCCAGGGGCATGTATGAAAACTGGTAGGCTTAAAATCTGTCTTCTCAGAGAACCCTAAGACTGGGAACCATGAGTTCAATAGCACATTTCTAAGCCTTAGTTCTATGAGGAATTCAGAGGGCACAGTGAACCACAAATAGGGCACAAGACCTACAGATACCTAAGGGTTTCTGGTTCAAAGAGTCACTCTTCAAAAGGACACTGGGGAGAAAATCAAGTATATTATCAGGAGCTGTTTTGCGTTTGTGATTGAGAGGTCTTAGAACTAACTATATCTTCTGAGTTGAGATGGAAGGGCTACAGAATACTTAACTTGGGGAAAAAAATACTCTGTGAGAGTATTCTATAGTAATGAGTAGTGAGTTTCTATACTAATACTTAAAGTCCCACACAGGGATTAAAGGATTTCCTATTACATGAGACTTTCAGTGGTAAAACCAAGAAAGTCTGGGACAAGCCAGGATGATTGTTTACCCTACACTACACTTCAGCTGCAGTTATCTGCTATCTTTTCAGCAAGCAGTGAAACTTGTTCTTGTTTTAGAGTCTTAGCACTTACTGTTCCCTCTCCCTGGAACTCTCTTCCCCTAGATTTTCACATAGTCTGTTTGTGTACTCTTGGTCTCAACTCAAATAGTAATCTTGTTCTAGCACTCTCTTTCATGTCAACTCTGCTTTCTTCATAACAGTTATTATGATATGAATTGCTTAATTTGCTACTTCTTGTTCTATCATCCAAATAGAGTATAAGTTAAATGAGAAGGGATGCCTAATCTCTATTTGTTCATTGCTGTATCCTCGGCAACTTTAACAGAATTGGATACATGGTATGAACTCAAAAAATATTTGCTGAATGGACAAATGAATAAATGATTCTGCCTGACTCTAAAGCATATATTGAATTCTCTCATAGATACAACAAAAGGCTCTGAGAAAAATATCCACAAGACAAGTAAAATCCACGTACCTGGTAAACTTTCAAATTAGGCCACACAGATCTATGTGGCCTAGTAGAATCTTGAGCTTCCCTCACAGGGGGATGGGTCTAGTAGAATCTTGGGCTTCCCTCATAGCTCAGTTGGTAAAGAATCTGCCTGCAATGCAGGTGACCCCAGGTTTATTCCTGCGTAAGGAAGATCCACCGGAGAAGGGATAGGCTACCCACTCCAGTATTCTTAGGCTTCCCTGGTGGCTCAGCTGGTAAAGAATCTGCCTGCAAAGAGGGAGACCTGGGTTCAATCCCTGGGTTGGAAAGATCCCCTGGAGAAGGGAAGGGCTACCCACTCCAGTATTCTAGCCTGGAGAATTCCATGGACTGTATAGTCCATGGGGTCGCAAAGAGTTGGACATGACTGAGCGACTTTCATTTTCACCAGTAGAATCTGGCTACAGACAGGAAAGTTGCTGTCAATTAGGTCTTTAGAGATTGCTAAGTACGGTCTACATGCAGGAGATCTGAGTCTGGACTGTTTGCATGCTCTGTGCTGTGCTCTTGAAGTGGAAAAGGTCTATTTTCATCTTAAATCTTTTGTGATTATCTGTATCTGGTCAAAGTATCATCAGAGTGTTTAAGAAATTTGAAATTAAAAGATTCAGAGAAAAGCTATCTGGTTTCATAGCCAACTTCCCTTTTAGAAGTATTGGCCATAGCCTTTCTTTCTATTATGAACTCCCAGATGATGTGGTTATTTTGTCCAAGATTCCGGTCCATTCCATCATAATTAAATCCATAGCATCATTTCCCCTCAATGCTTCTTTAACCTTCTGAGAAATGAAATTGTCAGCAAGGCAAATCCCAAATTTATCAGATGCCCTGCTCTTTACCAGACTGAGATTTCCATCAGATGCCTGGACAGCTGAA
This sequence comes from Bubalus kerabau, assembly GCF_029407905.1. Lineage (NCBI taxonomy): Eukaryota > Metazoa > Chordata > Mammalia > Artiodactyla > Bovidae > Bubalus > Bubalus kerabau. The sequence goes on from NC_073647.1 coordinate 19,526,557, forward strand.
GCTTTCCATTCCTTTTGTAGTGTGCCTCTATGTCCGTTCTGTAATCTTCATCAGGGAAGCATCAATCATGTTCTCCATGAAATACTTCTTTGGCGGCATTGCAATTTCTTTCAATTTGTGTGCCACTACAATGTTCATCATCCTATTCTCCTTCATGTTTTGTGGATTTCCACAAAGGTTTGAAATATTTTTAATATACGGGTGTCAGAAAGTCCCCAGGATAGAATCACAAATAAAATTCTTGAGGAATTAATATCTCACATAAGCAGAACCTTATCATCAACACTTTGTGGAGAGAGTGACCCACAGAACCTGCTATGATGTGACTAACTGGGTGAAAGTTCTCTTATGTTGTATTTCTACAGAGCACTGCTCTGTCAGTTGATACACTTTTTTGGTACAAAGAAATTGACAAGTAAAAATTTCAGGAAAAGAGACTTCCCTGATGATCTGATGGTTAAGACTTTTTGCTGGTTTGATCGCTGGTCAGGGAACTAAGATTCCTATGTGCTGCACGGGACAGCCAGAAAGGAAAAAATTCAGAAAAAAAAAATTGTATGATTAAATGCAATGTAAAAAAATACCTGCATGGAAGAATCCATTTAGTTAAAGTGACATCAAGAGCTTTTATTTCAACAAACATCTTTGAAGAGTTTTCTCTGTGCAAGGTAGAGTTCCAAAGAAAATAGAAATGACTCAGATATGGTCGCTAAATCCAGGGGCTTATAGCTTCCAAAATATACACTCAGTCTTACTTCCATTATACAGAGACAAAGGTCCCTCAAGTTAAAAAAAAACTAAATTGAACTCACAATTATACTTGAGAGAGAACTGGACTGACAACCATAGTATATCTTTGGAGGATCCAGTAAACACAAAAGTTAAGTTACGTAATCATACTTTGATGTACATCTTCATCCCCCAAATTCCTCAATATAAATTCTTTATAGCACTTACCTGAATATTTAACTTGTTATCAGAAAAGTAGGTAGGGGCTTCCCTGGTGGCTCAGATGGTAAAGCATCTGCCTGCAATGCAGGAGACCTGGGTTCGATACCTGGGTCAGGAAGATCCCCTGGAGAAGGAAATGGCATTATACAGAGACAAAGGTCCCTCAAGTTAAAAAAAAAAACTAAATCGAACTCACAATTATACTTGAGAGAGAACTGGATTGACAACCATAGTATATCTTTGGAGGATCCAGTAAACACAAAAGTTAAGTTACGTAATCATACTTTGATGTACATCTTCATCCCCCAAATTCCTCAATATAAATTCTTTATAGCACTTACCTGAATATGTCACTTGTTATCAGAAAAGTAAGTAAATGAAGAGCTACCCAGACAGAAGAAAGTTTCTCCTTTGAGGAAAAGCAGTGCTGGTTCCCAACTGCCACCATATTTATTGAGTAGAATCATTGCTATAGGGAGCATTCACTGAAATGCTCATTAATCAAGTTAGGAGGAAAGTGAACATTATTTTAACGAGCTAAATACAGCAGATGTCTCCTCCTCCTTATTTGTTTTCTCTCTTCTCTATTTGCATTAGGCAACTTAATTACAAAGCAGGGATATCTCCTAAATCCCCAAAGTGGAAATTGTTCTTCAAGACTGAGCTTATAAATTCTTAAACCCAGCACAAGATTATCCAAATTTCCAAAGTTCCTTCTTGCCTTTGAATTGTGGCTTCTTTTAATACTACCTAAATATTTTTGGTCTGTAAGTAGATTATACATTTTTGGCAAACACAAATGCTTTAAAAATATCTCAATGTATTCAGAAAGGACATTTTTTCAATTTATTTTTGTGTTTGCTGGGAACAAAGTAACAGAATTTTGGACACTTCTAGAAGAAATAGTATTCTAATATTTGTACAGGCAAAGAAAAACCACATGTCATGAATTGACATTTATATTATTATTAATTATTATTATTATTATGCTAGAAAATGAATGTTTCTATTGTCTTTTAGACACCAACCTTTCATGGTAGCCTTATTACAAGCCAACTCTGTGTAAATAAAAGAAAAAGATATTTAACAAGTAGAAATAAATGGGCATGATTCACCAGCACCGTTAACTCAAGATTTTCCAACCTTATAACCACAACTGATAGGAAGATTTATTACCACAGCTGCTTGTATTAAACTTCTTTTCCTTGCAGTTGAAAGAATCAAATTTCTTCTTGGAGATTAGTCATTTGTGGGGGTGTCGCCAACTGCAAAATGCTTCTGTTATGAATGAGGTACACTTCTCTGTTGCTGTCCTCCAGCCCTAAGTCAGTGAGTAATTTTCATCTCTTTATATGTCTTTTCCCGCCTACCATTAGGAACAAATTTTAATGACTTACATACTCAAACTTTCTTTAGTTGTTACTCAAACCAAAAACTTCAGATGGTATTCTTACTGGTAACATGATAACCTTACAAAGAAAGGTACAATGACATGACACTTTGGCACATGTTTACAAGGATGAAATCCAAGCTGATGGAAAGGTCTACATGGGCCATGAAAGTGGGAAGGGAGCTAATGTATCTTGGGTGGTATACTTATACTCAGCACTGTGTTAGGTTCTTTATAGAAATCATCTTGTCTAATTCTTTGAGCAAGCTCTGGGAGCTGGTGATGGACAGGGAAGCCTGGCGTGCTACAGTCCACGGGGTCTCAAAGAGTCGGACGCAACTGAGCGACTAAACTGAACTGAATTCTTGGAACAGTTCTGCCAGGGGCTAGGTGATATTCCCGGTTTATGTGTGAGGACACTGAATTTCTCAAGATGGTGCAGCTTATTAGTGGATCCAGGTTACTCCCTTGCCTTCTCTCTGTATTTCAACATTCTGCCTATTTAGCATGAAGAATTACCTAATTATGTATATAGCATGAACATAACTATACAGTTAAGGAGAGGTTTGATTCTGTGTCTAAATAAGAAAATCATAAAGCCAAAAGAGACTTCGATGGGTCATCTCTTTCACTCCCTACTGAAATCATATAAAACTAGGAAAGCTCTGCCTTTTTTCTTTTTTTTCTGAACACTTCTGGAAACATGTATTCGAAGATTTCCCTTGTCTCCCTTCACAGTTTCTGGTAACTGTTGTCTTCATAAAATGTTTTATCTAATAAGATTTTCCCATCACCCTTTAAGCTTTTGTTCTGAACTATATGGAGATGGCAGGATCTACACATAGTAAGTTTCTGTCATTTGAAAATAGTTGTTAGGACAACTAAACAGAGTGAGATTTCAGTAAACCCACACATTGCTTTGTTTATTTCATGTCATTTTGGCTGGTGATGTTTTTCCATTGAACTGAGTGATAGATTTAGCTACATATGCACCTTCTAATTTACATGCATAGGTGGTTTTACTATTATATATGAACAAAAACCAAAAAAAAAAGTTGAAAAGCAAAGAAGTATTCCAAGAATTCACAACTGGATCATTGAGCTTAAACTTAAAAATTATTACTTGCTAATTAATGAACCAGCTTAAATAAAACTGACTATAAACAAGCATTTTTGGTGGGGAGATGTAGCATATTTGCCTTTTTTTGGTTAAGAATATAGTCAATCATCTAGCTATGCCCCTTTATGAGTGTAATAGTTCTGTGTAACCCACTATTGATGTTTAATAGTGTCTTACATGATCAACCCACTTACTTGATCAAATGTGTCTTACATGATCTAAGGGGTACCTAACAGTCCAAACAACGTAATAAGCCTTTCCTGATCATATACGGTTCTGTAAGACAGAAAAACAAAGAGAGAACCTCTATTTCCACCACTGGACACTTGAACAGCTGAGTCTAACCCAGTAAAATGAATGACACACACTAATCCAGAACATGGCTTCTAATAAGCTATTGAGATGCTACTCTTCCTATTTCTTCATTTAGGTAACATGATGTTTTGTCTTATTTCCCTAGTACTTGAGACAACTAAATAAATAGGCAGTGTAAAGAAAGACAATGCCTCTGAGGTGACTGGATTCAGGATTTTCCCAACAGCCTCAAATCCAGGTTGCCTTCTTCTTAGGACTGCTGTTTTTCTACCTGGTCACAGTGTTTGGGAACAACCTTATTGTTGTAGTGAGATGGGATTCTCAATATCATACCCCCATGTATTTTTTTTCTCAGTAATTTATCCTTCCTTGATATCTGTTACTCTACCAGCTGGGAGCCATATGTGCTGGCCCAATGCTTCAGGGACTTCCCTACTATTTCCTATACCAGCTGTTAGGCCCAGATGACCACATTCCTCTTTTGGGGGATGACAGAGTGTCTCCTCCTTGCTATCATGGCTTATGACAGGTTTGTTGCAATCTCCAATCTCCTGCGTTACACCGTCATTATGAACAATTGGGTTTGCATACAGTTGGCCTTGGGAACCTGGACTAGTGCCTTCTTAGTAGCAGTCACACCAATCGTCGCAAGCCCTGCTCATGGTTGTGGGCATTATTTCATCAACCACTTTACCTGTGAGATCCCAGCCCTGCTGAAGCTTATCTGCTCAGACACCCCTGTCAGTCTAATTCTGGGTCTGGTTATCAGTGTGTTCACACTGCCCCTGCCATTCACTTGCATCCTCATCTATTACTCTCATTGTGGTTGCCGTGCTAAAGACCCATTCTGTGGAGGCCAGACTCAAAGCTTTCTCCACTTGTGGATCCCATCTAACTGTGGTCACCATATTTTATGGGACAGCGATCTACATATTACTGAAACCTCAGTCAAAAGAATATCAAGAAGAGGACAAAGTCATCTCAATATTTTATGGAACAGTCACCTCCATGTTAAATCCCCTCATTTACACTCTGAGAAATAAGGATGTAAAAGGAGATCTTAGGAAGTTAGCCAAAGGAAATGAAAAATCCTAATGGTTCTCTTTATAAGCCTCTCCAACATGCAAGAAAAACAGTGAAAGCTCAGTCCATAAAATTTCAGTTTACGTATTTAAAAACAACAACAACAACAACAAAACCTGAGTAAGCATTCTTTCTGTGGTCATCACTAGGAACTCATGAACAAGTATACCATGAGAGTTAACATCTTGTCAAGCCATGTGAAGCGTTAAGGCCATGAATGTGCCTGAAATAGTTCACAAAGAGAATAATGGTATTAGGGAAGCAAAGGTGATGGCTGCAGCCATAGTAGCCCCTCAAGGAGTTTTTTTCTGGGGTATAAAGCACAAGATTTTTGCAAACAAACATCTTTGTATTTGCCACACAAGGTAGACAGAATTCATATATAGGACAGTGGTCATGCAACCAGAATATAGCATTTGCTCCTCATATCACATTTTAGAGATGTCTGACCCAATTTGAACCTGATGGACAAATGACCCCTCACATCCCACATGTAGGTGATACTATCTCATGGCAATAAGCAACTTTTGTATTTAAAACATGTTTATCATTTGAAAGTGTTTTTTAAAAAATTATTCTAATTTATGCTTATAATTCCTTATTTTAAAAGTTTGCATATTATACATATTAATAAATATTTTCTCAACCAACATTTATTTCTGCATATATTAAATTTCCATCATATCAATTTCCTATGAAAATGTCTAAACTGAAATTGTTATTCTTTTGCCTTCTCCTATTTCTCTGCCTTCTCTTCCGTGATGTGCTTTAGTGACCCTCTGGTCATTTCTACTCCCACTTCTCATACACATTCATGAGCATTTCTGCTCTACCCAAGAGCCTTCATGGCCAAGATTGTGAATATTTTTCTCTTTTTCCCCAATTTAATAAGATGCCATATGCAGTTCCTATTGTTGCCAAGCAACATTTACTTTATACTTTGTATTATGGTAACTTGTTGATTCTTTTTCTCATCTTAAGTTGATTGACTCCAGAAACCTTTTGCCACAGCACATTCAGAAGGTAGATATGTCTTCTAAAATTTCCTTTATTCCTAGAGGCTTCTCTTGGGTAGATGGGTATCTGGTCACAATACTTTCTGTCATTAGCCTTTTTCTTCACTTTCTGAAGGTTGTTTATTTTGAAGGTATATTATCTGAGAAATGATATATATACCTGTATATATGCACATATAATATACTTATATATTATGTGTTATATATTCAGTTCAGTTCAGTCAGTCAGCTGTGTCTGACTCTTTGTGACCTCATGGACTGCAGCATGCCAGGCTTCCCTGTTCATCACCAACTCCCAGAGCTTGCTCAAACTCATGTCCATTGAATTGGTGATGCCATCCAACTATCTTATCTTTATATTATAATTACATATATTATACTTTTATAATATATTCTATATTTTATAATTTATATATATTTTATAATATATAAAATATATATAATAAATTATAAAGGTATAATATATGCAATTATATTCAACACTGTACTTTGTTGATGGTTCCATATATAATTGAAGCCATTTGGATTGTTGCCAATGGAGTCAGAAAGCTTGGGTTCATATTTAAGCTCCACTATTTATTAGCTATGGCATCTTTGGCAAGTAACTGCTCTGTGCATCAAGTTCTCCACCCATAAAATAAAAATAATAATGGTACCCTTCCTATTGTGCTGTTGGAAAAATTAAATTGATATGATTATCTATTTAAAGTTCTTAGAGCAGTTCCTGGCACATGGTAAGCATTCAATAAATGTTAGATACTACTGTTATTTTCTAAAAGCTTCCAAATATTTCTATTCTTTGCTTTTTAAAACCAATTTCATTTATGCATCATTTTCTCCAGGGTGTACAATGAGGAGCCTCATCAGTCCCATTTTCCAATTTTAGAAACACAGTAATATCATATTTCCCTTTGGCTCTCACTTTTATGGCTTTACTCTTAATCTGGTTGACTCCTATTCCAGTTCCTCTGACCTACGCTTGATATATTTTAAGTAGAGACAGCCTCAAACTTAGGAATGAGTTATGTCCAAAAGTTAACTCATAAGTCATCAGCTTGGAACTCAGAGCACGTTTTCCCCACTGAGACAGGATAGCAACATTCCAAGGGCAGCTCACCAACACCTATTTAGGTCATCATTCTATCACTAATAATACTAAAGGCCTTAGGAGAATTTTTTTTAGTATGTTTATTGAAAGATAGGTTCTGAGTCCCACTTTGGACAGGCACTATTAGATGGCATTAGTGATCAAAAAAAAAAAATCTGCCATGAGGATCTGTGTAACCACTGTCATGCCCTGATGGGTATATGAGGAAATCTTCAGAAGAAGTAAGAGTGGGACTCAGGGAGCTTCTCTAGAGACTAAAAAAAGTAGTAACTTGCTTCTATATATGGGTCCTGCACAATTCAGAGGACTGCTAAGCCTCTCTTCATTTCTTTTTACGTTATTGCTGGGGTTGGATGACTTCCTAACAGAAAGCTTGGGGTCATTCATTCCATTAAGATTTTTAAAGTGGCTACTGTATGTTAAGGATACAAATCCAAGTAAGTCATTCTCTTGCCTTTGAGAGGCTCACATCCGAGTTGGGGAGTAAATAAACACAGTGAAGTGCTACAGATACTGCGACCCATATTTATAAAAGTCACAGAGATCAGTTCTAACTGGGCAGTCAGGAAACATTTACTAGAAGACATGACACCTTTAGTAGAGCCTTGAGAAAGGAAGAATTTGCCAGTTGGATAAGGAATGACAATTATAGTGGATGCAGTGTGAACAAGAACAGAGGTATAAAACCCAGGTTGCTGAACTTTCAGATACTGCCAATTCAGTTCCCACAGCAGAGGGTGTGGGACGTGTTTTGGCAAAATATAAAACCTGAGAAGAAAGCAGAAGGCCAGATTAATGGGAAGATTGCTATGCTATATATAAAGCTTGCACTTCATTTATTCTATAGGTCAACAAACTACAGTCTGAAGAGCCAAATCCAGCTCTTGGTTTGTGTAGCCCACAGCTAAATACGGTTTTCAAATTTTTAATGGATGCTAATTGGATGCATCACTGACTCAATGGACATGGGTTTGGGTGAATTCCAGGAGTTGGTGATGGACAGGGAGGCCTGGCGTGCTGTGGTTCATGGGGTCACAAAGAGTCGGACATGACTGAGCGACTGAACTGAACTGGAAAAAAAAAAAAAAACCTAAGAAGACAATTTGACAAAGTCTGTGTGTTGTCTGTGAAGCCTAAAACACTTACTATCTGACCCTTTTAGGGCTTCCCAGGTGGCTCAGTGGTAAAGAATTCACCTGCCAATGCAGTAGACCTGGGTTTGATCTTTGGGTCAAGAAGATCTCCTGGAGAAAGAAATGACAACTCACTCCAGTATTCTTGCCTAGAGAATCCCACGGACAGAGAAGCCTGGGAGGCTATATAAAGAGTCGGACACAACTTAGCAACTAAACAACAACAAAACAACAACAATCTGACCCTTTGCAGAAAAAAAAAAATTGCTGAGCCCTGCTATAGGTGATGGATAACTACTGAAACTTTTTGAGCTGATCAGTAACATGCTCAGAATCGTGTTTTTAAAAGCTCACTTTTACAATGAAAGTGAAAGTGAAAGTCACTCAGTTTTGTCCCACTCTTTCCCACCCCATGGACTATACAGTCCATGGAATTCTCCAGGCCAGAATATTGGAAGGGGTAGTCTTTCCCTTCTCAAGCGGATCTTCCCGACCCAAGGATCGAACCAGGGTCTCCTGCATTGCAGGCGGATTCTTTACCAACTGAGCTATGAGGGAAGCCCCAACTTCTACAATAAATGTGTAAAATTGATTGAAGACATGGAAGACTGGATATAGGGCCCATTAGGAGGCTTCAACAACAAACTCAAACTAAGACTGTAGCAATACAGATTTGGAAGAAACTCGGGTCATTAGAATAAACCTTCCTCTTTCATTTTTACATGAAATTTCATTCACATTCAACATGCATTTTCTCCAAAGCAGGATCTTTAGCACAAATATAGTAAGGGGCCTCAGGGCCGGGTGATCTCGTCCTGAGCATCATTCATTTCTTTCCTACCATTCAGTGAGCACAGAGAAATATGAAGAGAGCCAGGTCCAAAGTTACTTAGTTGGGTGTTTTATTTATGTATTACAGCCCTTTCTGTAACCCACAATAGCTGTGTATGGCATATAAAATTGCATTTTGCTCAAATAAAATACATTTATTTAAAGATAATAAAGATCCTCTGGCTTTTCACGTGATCTCTGCAGTTCACTGGTCACCTGTCACTTGTTTAGACATACTACTGCATCTCATGCATCCGGAATAGTGCCATTATGAGCCTTAATAAAAAGATTTCTAAAAATACTGTTTAGTAATGTCAGTGATTCCCAGTTTCATTTTCTTTGCTCAAATACCATTAACCTTCCCTGTTCTATCATATCAGTTATTTCCTGCTTATCCCATAAAACCACGGAAACCTACAGCTATCATCCCTTTGCAATATGTACATGTCTAAAATCACTATGTTGTGCACCTTAAACTTCCACAAGGTTATATGTCAGTCATATCTCAATGAAGATAGGGGAGGACAGGAAGACACCCACAAATAAATACTTGCTCAGCCCATGTAAAAAAAAAGTCCTAGAATAATAATATCTAAATTTTTTTCAAGATATGGTCACAAAGATTGTTCAGTTTGAGTTTCACAACAACATTAAGTTACTTTACAGATGAGAAATTCAAGGATTTGGAAGTTACAAAGATTTGCCAAAAATAAAAGTAGGACCTAAACCCATCTCTAACTCTAAAGCTTGTAGATTTTCCATTGTGCTGCATCCATAAGGCAGCAGAATTCAATTTTCTCATCAACAACTTGTTCATGGTGCTCACTCACACTTGAGCTGTGAAGTCTGTTGCTGAGTCACTCTTTCACTTGCTGCTTATTTTTTCATATTAGCCTATATTCTTTCCTGCATTATAGATCCATAAAAGACTCTCATAACTGACTTAAAGTCACCTTAACCTAACTGTCTATAATCTCTCAAACGCATGGCAATCTTCTCTTCACACACATGAAAAAAATGTCAGTAGCTTTGCTTGCTTTTGCTTCTTCCCTATATTACCCAGGCTTTCTGTCTATTGCAGACATTTGTCATTTGTGCTTTGATTTTCCCTACCTATGTTCTAATTTCTTTATTTTTTTCTGTGCTCTCCATTAGTTTGTTCTGAAATCAAAAATATCTATTTTTCTCTTCAAAGCATTTGGCTTCGTTTTTTTCTTTGAGAGCTTTCTTCAAATTATTTTTTCATCTGTACCAATCCTCTCTGACAGCTTGAAATGAAAGCTGGGCTTCTCTCTCCTTGACCATTCCTCACTGTTTTCAATGCCTTCTCTTACTTATATGAATTTGCTCATCCTCCATTTACCTCTGCCAAATTTCCAAGCTTTTAAGAAATTAATTTCAGCTATTACAATTGCATGATAAGAAAAAGTACTATCTTTCATTTTATATGTCGGAACTCTACTCTCTCTTGCATATAAATCCTGTCAACCTACTGGACCACCTCCCTTTTATGTAAGCATATTGCAAAGTGTTAGCATATGCTTCCAAATAATCTTTCAAGTCTACATTTTTGCACACAATTTTCTGAGTATTCAGCTTTACTGGTCAATTTCCAATTATCTCTGGCCCTTTTCCCTTTCCTGACATGTAATTTAAATGTCCCTCTACTCCAAAACCACTCTGCTTTATGAAGAATGAAGAAAGGGCACCACATCTTTAATTTACAAATCCAAGCTGTTCTCCTCCCTAATTGACATCCTTGATCATGCCCTCCAATTCAGATCTCCTATCTTTCAAACATTTTTATGATAATATTTTACCAAAAATCCTCCTCTCTGTTGTAGTCTCTTCCTCCTTTTCAACAACAAGAACGTCAAAAAAAAAAAGTTATGACATATGAATAATGGACATGTACTATAAGGAAACAATGGTATGTTACACATATAAAGAAGACAGATAAATTATTTGTGGGTAAGAAGAGGTGGCAAGAATACACAGAAGAACTGTACAAAAAAGATCTTCATGACCAAGATAATCACGATGGTGTGATCACTCACCTAGAGCCAGACATCCTGGAATGTGAAGTCAAGTGGGCCTTAGGAAGCATCACTACAAACAAAGCTAGTGGAGGCGATGGAATTCCAGTTGAGCTATTTCAAATCCTGAAAATGATGCTGTGAAAGTGCTGCACTCAATATGCCAGGAAATTTGGAAAACTCAACAGTGGCCACAGGACTGGAAAAGGTCAGTTTTCATTCCAATCCCAAAGAAAGGCAATGCCAAAGAATGCTCAAACTACCACACAATTGCACTCATCTCACATGCTAGGAAAGTAATGCTCAAAATTCTCCAAGCCAGGCTTCAGCAATATGTGAACCGTGAACTTCCAGATGTTCAAGCTGGTTTTAGAAAAGGCAGAGGAACCAGAGATCAAATTGCCAACATCCACTGGATCATAGAAAAAGCAAGAGAGTTCCAGAAAAACATCTATTTCTGCTTTATTGACTATGCCAAAGCCTTTGACTGTGTGGATCACAATAAACTGTGGAAAATTCTTCAAGAGATGGGAATACCAGACCACTTGACCTGCCTCTTGAGAAACCTATATGCAGGTCAGGAAGCAACAGTTAGAACTGGACATGGAACAACAGACTGGTTCCAAATAGGAAAAGGAGTACATCAAGACTGTATATTGTCACCCTGCTTATTTAACTTATATGCAGAGTACACCATGAGAAACGCTGGGCTGGAAGAAGCACAAGCTGGAATTAAGATTGCCAGGAGAAATATCAATAACCTCAGACATGCAGATGACACCACTCTTATGGCAGAAAGTGAAGAGGAACTCAAAAGCCTCTTGATGAAAGTGAAAGAGGAGAGTGAAAAAGTTGGCTTAAAGCTCAACATTCAGAAAACGAAGATCATGGCATCCAATCCCATCACTTCATGGGAAATAGATGGGGAAACAGTGGAAACAGTGGCAGACTTTATTTTGGGGGGCTCTAAAATCACTGCAGTTGGTGATTGCAGCCATGAAATTAAAAGACACTAACTCCTTGGAAGGGAAGTTATGACCAACCTAGACAGCATATTCAAAAGCAGAGACATTACTTTGCCAACAAAGGTCTGTCTGGTCAAGGCTATGGTTTTTCCAGTAGTCATGTATGGATGTGAGAGTTGGACTATGAAGAAAGTTGAGTGCCGAAGAATTGATGCTTTTGAACTGTGGTGTTGGAGAAGACTCTTGAGAGTCCCTTGGACTGCAAAGAGATCCAACCAGTCCATTCTAAAGGAGACCAGTCCTGGGTGTTCATTGGAAGGACTGATGTTGAAGCTGAAACTCCAGTACTTTGGCCACCTCATGTGAAGAGTTGACTCATTGGAAAAGACTCTGATGCTGGGAGGGATTGGGGGCAGGAGGAGAAGGGGACGACAGAGGATGAGATGGCTGGATGGCATCACTGACTCGATGGACTGAGTCTGAGTGAACTCCAGGAGTTGGTGATGGACAGGGAGGCCTGGCTTGCTGCGATTCATGCGGTCGCAGAGAGTCGGACACGACTGAGCGACTGAACTGAACTGAAGAAGAAATGTAGGTTATTTCTTTAATGCAGAAGAATTCGAGCCAGGTTAAGAAGTATGGGTAGCATTTAATGGTATGGGATGGATATGATCATATTCCAAATGGCAGGGAAAAATTCACACACATGTAAATGCCTGTCATGGGGTGTATTTTCAGAATGGCTAGTTCCTGTTGGCTGAAGGATGGGCTGCAAGTATTGTTCATCGGTAAGGTTGGGGCATGTTGTAGAGCCTATTATTCACTTAAGTTTATCTTTTATTCTATAGGAAAAAGTAAGCCTTTGGAAGTTTAAAAAGGAGTAACATAGTAGACTCTCAAATCTTTACCTAAAGAGTGAATGAATGAATCATAGATAAGTCCACAATGTTTTATTTGAGTGAGTAAGAAGAAAGCAACAGTGTTAACAAAGAAAAGAAAGAAGGGGATCTGCTGGCTTTGGTCAGTGGGAAATGGGATATAAGTGAACATAAAGTGCTTGAAAGACATCCAAATTAAGCTGTTCATCAAAAACACACATATGAAAGTTTAAGAGGTTAAACATACAGATAAAGGTTGAAATTCTACCACACAGAAAGGATAGTTAAAAATTATAGAGGTGAGTGAAATCACCATGCCTAAAGTCAGAAGAAAGATCAGAAGGTGTTTCTTTGGAAAATACCCTCGGAGATAGGAAGAGAAAACTGGAGATTAAGGAGCAAAAGCTTTGTATGGTAGTTAGAAGAATCCAGAGACTGAAACATTATTGAAGCCAAAGGAAGAAAAAATTTAAAGGAAAGGATTATTAACAATGCTGAAATGGTTCAGAGATACAGAGGAGAAGGTGTTTTAAAAAGCATTAGGTATTTCAGTAGACAGGAAGTTGCAGAAGCTAAATGGTGGGAAGGAGGTGAGAAAGGAGAGGTAGAAATTGTAGACTACTCTTTAGTAAAGTTCGGTGATAAACAGAAGGTAAGAAATAAAATAGCTCATGAATTTATCAAGATTAAGGGATGAATGTTCTTAGAATTGGAGAATCCTCTGTATGATTGTAAACATAAGGAACAGAGTTTGGTACAAATCAGGAGATATGTGTATGTGTGTATACATCATAAAACTGGTAGCATGGAACATGAGGATAATTACTAAAGCAAGATCCTGAAAAGTCAAGAGGAAGTGAAATCAGCTAACCATGTGCATGCAGTAGTTAGCTCTGATAGGAAAGCAGGTGGGATCTTCTTTCCTACAGGCAGAAAAAAGTATAGTTTCAGATACAGGAAAGAGTTAAAATTGAAAGGAGAGAAAGGGGTAAACAGATCTTACTCCTCTTTGATTAATCTAAATTTTTTATTACCCACTTCTCTATCCTTCTTTCATCTGGGTCTTGAACTCCATCTTCAGGGAATGTGTAGTATTTATTTTCGTGTGTCTCTATCATCCTTCTTTCCCCACTCTGTAGATGTTTTATGTTACAAATCCACATTGTCTTTTTTCCTTCAGTTTATCCCAACATTTTTTTTTTTTGCTGCTCTTCCACTTTATGGTATTCCTTTACTCCTTTCTCTACCCCTCCTAACATGGATTTTTATTTCTCCCTTCAACATAAACTCATCATCCACACATATTCGTTCCTGAATCTCTGTTTTTCATACAGACCTTTCCTGACTAGTGAAGACTATAGCTAATGATTATTACATTTTTTAAGAGGTTGAACTGTAATAGAAAGTGATAGCCAGAGAAGGGATAGTAGCATTGTGGCGGGGTAGGGTGGGGGAACTTGAACATGTTTACAAGATAAGAGCAAAAAGTCAGTCGACAAGGGGAGTGAGGTGTTAATACAAAACAAAGTTATTTTCTAGAGCAAATAAAAGGAAATGGAATCCAGAGCACAGGTAGAGGAATTTATCTTAGGCATAATGGGAATTCTTTTTCACCAAAGCAGGAGGGAAGGAGCCAGTGATGAGTCAAACATATACCTGTTGATAAAAGGAAGGGACAAGAAGTATAAGAATTCTAACTTGATGACTTCAATATTTTGGATATTAGGGAGGTCAAGTATTGAGTGTGAAGATAGAAATGATGAAGGAGAAGACAGGGAGAAACTCATGGAGGTTCCAGTAAGCTGTTGTGGGAAATGGAGCAGAGAGCAGTTCAAGAAAACATCGCATTATTATGACATGGAGGTTCAAAGGGAGCTTAAAAGCCATAAATCTGTAGAAGGATAAATCCACATAGTTAAGAGATCTTGTCTTAGCAATATTTAGCAGTCTACACATAGCAAAAGATGGCCTGAATAAGGCCCACATGGAGGAAAAGAATTTAATTAATTCTGGTGTAATTGAGATAGGGATAAATCCCAATGTCTCAAGAGAGTATGCTGTGCTTGAAAAACTGCAGGAGTTTGTTATGGCTGAAAGAATAGTATCTGAGGTTGAAAGGTTAATCAAGGACCTAAGAGCTGATGGTCTCACATTCCTTTGTCAATGGAGATCCATTGAAGGATTTTGAGCATGAGAATGACCTGATTAGATTTGTGTTTTAATAACATCACTAGGAAATATCTGCAGAGGGCGGATTGAGAAGAGATTTTGGAGGTGAAGACGGCATTTAAGAAGTCATTTCAATAAAATAGATGAGAGGACCTACAGAAGTGGGCACAGAGAGGAGCATATGGATTAGAGAGAACTACAGAGATATTTGGGGCTTCCCAGGTGGCTCGGTGGTAAAGAATCCACCTACCAATGCAGGAGACCCGGGTTCGATCCCTGGATCAGGAAGATCCCCTGGAGGAGGAAATGGCAACCCACTGTAATATTCTTGCCTGGAGAATCTCATGGACAGAGGAGCCTGGCAAAGAGTCGGACATGACTGACCCACTAAACAACAACAGAGACATTTGGTTGAGGATAGATTTGAGAAAACTTGGTGATTGAATGAGCATTTAGTTTATTTGAATTGTTGCATTTCTTCCTAAAGATCCTTCTGCAGCTGATGAGCGATCCTTCCTCTGAAGCCAAGAGAAAAAAGCTTAGGACTAAATGAATCTGAAGCTTATAGTACATTCTTGAATCTCTCAAGCAGTGTAATGGAAAAAGCATGGGCTTTGGAGTCAGACAGTCCTGGATTCTAAACCCAGGTCTGCCACTTAATACCTATATGATGTGGCATAGTTAGATTCTCTGAGCCTTAGTTTCTTTATAAAATGAGAAACATATCTATTTTCCAGAGTTATTGTGATTTTTAAACTGAAATACTGAAAGAAAATGTGAACAAGGTAGGTGGTTTGAATATTTTCTGGTACGTAGTAAGTGTTCAATAAATGATAGCTAGTTCTGTTTCCATTGTGTTTTATATTATTAGGATCTTTGTTATTATCTCAATATTCATGTAGTACTTCTGCCAGGTTCTACTATCCCCTCCAGGACTAGCTTCATAGTGTCACAAGCTACTCCTGCCTTTTTTTACAATGAAGTCATAGACGCATTACACATACATTCATACATTATAGATAAGTTATCCCTCAAATATAGCTAAATAAGCCATCATGGTTTTCGTGCTTCAGGTCACATGGTATGAAGGACCCTCCCCTCCTCTAGTCCACCAATGAAACAGCCAGACCTGGTTCGTACCAGTAGCAGAGACTGTCCCTGAAATCAGATTGTATTTGACTGGCAGATAAAACAATACCACACAAAGGTGGCTTCTCAAATCATGTGTTTAATGGTTGTTGTCATATTATAATAGGGCTTCCCTGGTGGCTCATATGATAGAGTCTTCCATATTATATGTACAAATAAACATTGCATCATTCTATATGTCATATGTGAATATGACATATGTTATACTCATATTGTTCCAGTCATGCCTCATATGCAACTACCTGAAAAAGTGTGAATTGGAGGAAGCCCCTCAAATCCCATGATTTAAGGAGATTCTCCAAAAACAAAATCATAGCAGTCCAGGCCCCTCTAATTGTATCACAGGCAGCTGTCCCTGAAATGGTGTCTGCCAAATGGATGGCTGCCCACAGAGACTGCCCTACAAATAACCTTTGGTATGGTGTTGTGCCTCTAGTTATACCCTGTGAATGACAGAAATCCTGCCACATAGAGGCTTTCCTTGAGTTATACATGTATGTGTGCATGCTAAGTCATTTTAGTCATGTCCGACTCTTTGCGACCCTATGGACTGTAGCCCGTCAGGCTCCTCTGTCCATGGGATTCTCCAGGCAAGAATACTGGAGTGGGTGGCCATGCCCTTCTCCAGGGGATCTTCCCGAGCCAGGGATCAAACCCACATCTCCTGTGTTGGCAGGCGGGTTCTTTACCACTAGTGCCACCTGGGAAGCCCATACATGTATAGACATAATCAAAATGGCTTACTATTTTATTCTAAATAAATCCAATATGATTCCTTTAACAAAAGAACATGTTTAGGGTTCTTTCCTCAGAAATCTACTAGGTTGTTGCTCAAAGGGATCACTTTTCCAAACTACGGTTCAAGTTCAAGTGATAACCTGAGTTAGGGATACAAAATAGCTTGTGCATGAAAAGAGATCCAAACTATCAGAGATTTTCCAAAATTTCCCTTCAGCATCAGCCCTAAGGCTCTGAATTAATAAGATCTCTGATGATACTTTATTGGGTGCTTTTGACAGTGTTCTCAATCAGGTATTCTAGAATATTTTGCTGCCCAAGCTAGAACTAGGCTCAACGACATTCTCCATGCTTATGTTTTCCTTATTGCAGTGTGGAGCCACTTGCCCCCAAAATGTAGCAAATTGGGGTTGTGAGAAGAAGAGAGAAAAGTTGTCTGTCAACACTAGCTAGCAACGAAGAAAATGAGAGATGGCAAACATGAGCAACTTAACGTGGCCATATACTTTACTCTGGGTTTTTGTGAAATGGATTCTCACCAAAGAGGGAGAGACAAAGAAGGAAACAATTATAATACAGTATGTAAAAAGCTGTGAAGGAGATAAACACAAGATTTCTATGGGATTATAGTGACACCTAACACAGGCTTAGAGGATAAAGGTACCAGGGAGGGTTTCCTGTAAGATACGACATCTGAAATGAGCTTTGAAGGATGAACAGGATTTTACTGGATGAAGAAGTTGTGGCAGGTATTCCACGCAGAAAGAAAATACCTTGTTCAGAGGAGTCAAAGCTTTAAAGAGAAGCATGTGCAAACCAGAAGTAGCGCTGCCTGGCTGCACTATAAAGTTTGAAGGGGTAGTGAAGAGATGGTAAGATAGGTCAGAAGAGGGAATGCCAAAATGAGAGGCTGGAGCAGGAACCAGATCATGCATGGCCTTCTGTGGCACTATACGGTAACCTCCACATATGTTATGGCTTTAATAAGGAAGCTTCATGAAACCAGAGACTGTATATATTTCAGTTATGAATTCATCCCCAATGTCTCTAACATAGTACAAAGCACAGAATATACTCTCTCAAAGAAGCATGGAGTCCCATGCTTAAGAATTTACTTGTTATCCTGAAGGATAAGGTTAGCCATTAAATGGTTTCAAGCAGAGAAGTAACACAGATTTAGATTTCAGATGCATTCTGGTTGCTGAGTAGAGAATAAATGGGAGAAATCAACATGGGATGTGAGGAAAGTGTCTATAAGGTCACTGTAGCAATCCAAGTGAGAGGAGATGATGGCCAGGAATGAGGCATGTGGAAAATTGTGTACATTCAAGAGATAGTTAGGAAATAGAGTGAACAGGAAGAGGCTAATTAATGAAAAAGAAGATAGAAGGGAAAACGGTCAAAGATTATACCACCAGTTTGATGACTTGAACAAGGTGGTGCTGTTTAATGAGATGGGGACAACTGGGAAGTGGGCAAGTCTGGGAGGCAGAGAAGGGGTATGGTTACTAAGGTTTGCCATGGGATGGAAATGTGAGGAGAGTGGGTGGCAAAGAGAGTAAGGAAAATATTAGTTCCCTTTTGGAAACTTTAAGGTGGCTGATGGATATTCAAGCAGCTATCAAGTAGATGGTTGTGTGTACATATCTCATGTGTGTATACATATATGTTATGTGTATATTCGTATGTTGTGTGTGTGTGTGTGTGTGTGTGTGTGTATGGTGGCTCAGCAGTAAAGAATCCACCTGCCAATGCAGGAGACTTGGGTTCTCTCCCTGGGTCAGGAAGATCCCCTGGAGAAGGAAATGACAATCCACTCCAGTATTCTTGCCTTGAAAATCCCATGGATGGAAGAGCCTTCCATCCATGGGGTTGCAAGACTCAGATATGACTTAGCCATTAAACAACAATGACAAATATATATTTGAGACTCAGAAGGAAAATTTGGAAATATAGATATGGAAGTCTGCATGCATATGGTAATTGAAAGTAGATGTTCCTTTGAATTGGTTTCCTCTCATGCCCGTGACTCAGTGAGCTCTGCGTAAAAAGTTAGGCCACCATTGCCTGAATTCCTAATCAGTACTTAATCATTTTCCTCATGTCCCCGAACCCAGTTCAGGCCCTGGTGGCACCATCTGATAAATCCTTCAGGAGACGAGAAAATTCTCTACACCCCACGCAGTTATTGAGGCATCTAAGGACACCCTCAGCTCTCAACTTCTAATAGCCCAAGAGTGCCCTCCAGCGTTCAGCACGATGCATTCAAAGGCAAAGAGAGCAGAAATGGGAATCATTGCTTTCAACCAGTATCACTGCCCTGCTGCTCTCACTTCAGGGGAAATTCACCAGCAACCTGCAATCCCAGGTGAGGAAGAACTCTAGAGATTTCAGATTCTGCCAAAACACGAGGAGAGTCTAGTAAGCTCGACTCTCTTAGGCAATAATTTTTTTTTCAGCAGCCCCACCAGTTAGGAGATAGCCTACAGTGCCATTTGTTGACTAGAAAGAATAGGCCCTGTAGTCTGAGCTCTCAGCAATTCTCAGGAGATACTACAAGATGGATGGATTGGAGCAGTATTATTTTTTTCAAATATAATAAGCCTCAGGATGGGAAGGGAGGGGCAAGATAGGGATAGAGGATTAAGAAGTACAAACTACTATGTATAAAATAAGCTACAGGGATATACTGTACAGCACAGGGAATATAGCTAATATTTTATAGTAACTTTAAATGGAGTATAATCTATAAAAATTTTGAATCACTATTTTGTATAGGTATACAATATAATATAGTAAATCAACTATACTTCAATTAAAAATTTTAAAAAATAGTAAGTCTCAGGGCATGAATATAGATTGTGTCCACAAAACTATAGAAATAGAAGAATCCATGCCACAGGCCTCCTGGACGCTAACCTCTGAATATGTACCAAAGTAGAGCTAACCACTTTGCCCATATGTACCACCTCCTCCACTGGAAACTCCTTGGTATACTAACCAGGGTTCCAGGGTGAGAACAGAAGGTTCATCTTTTTTACCTGCAAAGAGCAGTAGGAATGGCATTTCAGAGCATAGAATTCTGGGTGGTATGCTTTCCACAGTGATGATGAGATACCAAAGTTATCCTAGTTTAAATGGAAACCCCTTCTAGATATCCCATGTTGGAAGGAATAGAGATAATTGAATTAACATACTCATAAGATAACAAGCAAAACAAACAAACAAACAAACCAGTATTGTCAGTGCTGCTCATAATCCATTCCTCAGTCTATTGCTTATACAGATGGAGATCCAAGTGCCTTAGACCTTAAGAAAACCTATACTCTTCATCTTGTTTTGGACTTCTCCCTAAGTTCTAGCTCTGCCCACTATGGTCCTACACCATCTGTCACTTCCTTAACTGGGAATCCAGACAAGTCTGCCACTTACCAGAAGGCACTTTCAGAATCTAAGGCAAAACTACATGTGAATATGGTTTATCTGGGATCTGGAGCCCACAATTATGTCAAGCACTTGAACACTTTCTCCAAGCCCAAGGCCAAGTCCTTCCAATACTATACACACATTGTATATATGGACCACATCTTCTTTATCCATTCTTCTGTCAATGGACATTTAGGTTGTTTCCATGTCTTGGCTGTTGTATATAGTGCTGCAGGGAACACGGGTGCATCTATCTTTTCAGATCACGTTTTTCTCCAGATATATGCCCAGGAGTGGGATTGCAGGGTCATATGGTAGCTCTATTTTCAGTTTTTTAAGGAACCTCCATACTGTTCTCCAGAGTGGCTGTACCAATTTACATTCCCACCAGCAATGTAGGAGGGTTCCCTTCTCTCCACACTCTCTCCAGCATTTATTGTTTGTGGATTTTTTTGATGATTCAGTACCTGTCAGATCATCTTGGCAAACCATAGCTTCTTTTAAAAATCTTTTTTAGGTATAGTTTATATACAATAAAAGTCACCCATTTTGAGTATACGTTATGAAGAGTTCTGACAAATTATATATACCCCCTTGGAAGTAGCAACTATTACAGTCAAAATATAAGAGATTAAAAAATATATATATATGAGAGATTTTCATTACTCCCCAAAGTTCCCATGCATCTACCTCAGTCGACCAGTACCCGAATCCAAGCTACAGGCAAACATGAATATGCTTTCATCATCTAGAAAAGATTTGTCATTTCTGGAGTTTCATATAATGGAAGTATACACTGTGTACTCTTTTGTGTCTATCTTTTCACATAATATTTCAAGTGATCAAGAAACTCAGTGATCTCTCTTTCAAAACAACCATGTTATCTACCCCAGGACAAACAACACTAAGAGAACTGCAAGACCTTCACAAGGACTGAAAGTCAAGCGCTGATATATATTGGGGGAGGATATTCACATGAGAAATCTATATAATTGCTTATAGGTAAGTATCTACCATCCGTGCTGAAAGATGATTACTTGGGACCATTTGAATGATGGCTGAGACGGTAAAGAATTGCCTGCAATGAGGGAGACCTGGGTTCGATTCCTGTGTTGGGAACATTCCCTGGAGGAGGGCATGGCAACCCACTCTAGTATTCTCACCTGGAGAATCCCCATGGACAGAGGAGACTGGCAGGCTACAGTCCATGGGGTCACAAAGAGTCGGATATGACTGAGTTACTAAACATAGCACATTTGAATGATAGATCATCAACTAACATCTTTTGACGCCAACTGCCCTCTTCCTTTGCATATATTCTACTTCCACCATTCTCTAGAATGTCTGTTCACTGGATACCTGAATTCACTACCACCCTCCAACTGACCCAACAATCTAGGATAGAGAACCAGAGTATGTCATAGCGAAACTGCTAGACTTTGGCAGGAAAACTACCAAGCCAGTTAAGAAGATTATAGGCCACAGAAGCAGACATAGAAGCACACTTCCAGAAAAATCTTCTGACCTGCCTTTCCCAAAGAAGGTAATGAAGTAGTGTGGTAGTGTCAAAATATTTGACTGCTACCTACTATGTCTATGTCTGGGTTAATGAGCTCTGCAAAAGAAGAGACAGCAAGCATCTGAATTCTAGTTCTTGCATTAGTTATCTTTGGTTCTGAAAGCTCTTGGTTTGTTCATTTTGTTTATAACTACCAGGACTTAAAATATGTTATTCTAGGAAACATTCTCCCCTGGACAAATTTAACATTTTTCTTCCCTGCCAACATTTGCCTTTTTAACTCATTTTTTGAGTGCTCTCAACAGGATAAAACCACCTCCAGATTGACACATTTTCCCCTTAAGCTACATTAATGTCTTGAGTAAATTTTCTGCCTATATTTGCTCTTTAAGATGAATCTGCATATCTCTGCTATGATCCATTATGCTCTGATTTTCAAGGTATAATACTGAGGTCAGTTCTCTAATTGACCCTGAGGTGAGTCCTATAAACATGCCACTTTTTTGGCCTGCCCACACTTTTTGAAGTGCCACACATGTAGTAGGAAGCCAAGCAAAGTAAAGTAGCATCAGTGAGTTGAGAAGACAGAGACTGGATTTTAGAGAAGTTAAAGTGACTGGAATTTGCAAAGTTGAGTGCCAGAGAGCGGCAACTATGAGAGAAATTTGCTGGGGGTTCCCTGTAACTATTCTGGTAAATATAAGATGTGTCTTCAAAGGGTGAAATGTCAAAAGGCTAGGCAAATAACAGTTACCAGAGAGATTTAGGTTGAACAATTTCTTGTGCTCACACAGGAATGGAAGACCTTTGGCTGTCATTCAGCAAAAGTGGATAAATTTTACTGAAATCTGGAGCATTCAGTAGAAATCTCAAAAGAGTTAGTTTTCTGTGGCTACTGTAACAAATTACCACAAACTTGATCACTCAAAACAATAGAAATCTATTCTTTCACAGTTCTGGAGGCTAGTAGCATAAAATCAACATGCCATTAGGGGTGTACTCCCTCCAAAAGTTCTAGAGGAGAATCTGTTCCTTGCATTTTTTAGCTCCTAGTAACTGATGGATCGGAGAAGGCAATGGCACCCCACTCCAGTACTCTTGCCTGGAAAATCCCATGGATGGAGGAGCCTGGTGGGCTGCAGTCCATGGGGTTGCTAAGAGTCGGACACGACTGAGCAACTTCACTTTCATTTTCACTTTCATGCATTGGAGAAGGAAATGGCAACCCACTCGAGTGTTTTTGCCTGGAGAATCCCAGGGACAGGGGAGCCTGGTGGGCTGCCGTCTATGGGGTCGCACAGAGTCAGACACGACTGAAGTGACTTAGCAGCAGCAACTGATGGATGACTTGGCATTCCCTGACTTGTGGCTGCATCACTCCAATTTCCACCAGCTTCTTCACATCACTTTCGTG
Source organism: Bubalus kerabau (assembly GCF_029407905.1). Classification (NCBI taxonomy): domain Eukaryota; kingdom Metazoa; phylum Chordata; class Mammalia; order Artiodactyla; family Bovidae; genus Bubalus; species Bubalus kerabau. The sequence goes on from NC_073647.1 coordinate 19,549,798, forward strand.
TGTGGGGGGGTGTATATTTGTGTAAACTCCCTCTGCCTCTCTCTTATAAGAATACATTGCATCTAGAGCATACCCAGATAAGTCAAGACAGTGAAGAAGTGGAGTTGTTAGTCACTCAGTTGTGTCCAACTCTAGGTAACCCCATAGACTGTAGCCCGCCAGGCTCCTCTGTCCAAGAAATTATCCAGGCAAGAATACGGGACTGGGCTGTCATTCCCTTTTCCAGGGGATCTTCCCAACCCAGGAATCGAACCCAAGTTTCCTGCATTGCAGGCAGACTCTTTACCATCTGAGCCACCATTTCAGCCATTAAATAAGGAAGCCTATTTAGTCACATATTTTTACATATATAATCATATTTACCCTTCTGTTATAAAAGATAATGTTCATGGGTTCTGAGGATTTAGAAAAAATTATTTAGGGGGAGAAGGGAGCATTTTTTTTCAGCCTACAGTAATACCCTAGTAGTAAGACTAGAGTAAGACATATTTGATCTACCCTAACAAAGCTTTAAAAAAAGTCTTGAGAATGACATCAGCATGATGACAAAGTAGGAAGCCCTGGGCCATCCTTTCCCCTACAAACACACCAATTCAGCAATAATTCATGGACAAATTCTCTTTGTAAGAAATCCAGAAACAAAATAACTAAACAACCATGAAACCAGACTGAAGCTGGTGGAGAGATTCAAGACATCCTTTTGCAGGAGTCCCTGCCCCAGTGCAATGCCATATGATCATAAAGAGGCTCCCAAGATCCTAGATTTGGTAAGGGGAGTTATAAGGGGATGATTCATTTGTGCATCCAGTGCCCTGCCCTTCTGAGGAGGCTCCTCAGAGAACTGACCTCTGCCCTGTTAATCTCGCAGTTGGATGGATCCACCATAGTCTAGAAGTCTGAGGGAGGATGTAGACAATAGCTTGGGCCCACAGACACCATAGTTCCCCTTCCTGCTCAGCACAGAGCAAGTGGACACAAAAGTCCAGGTTTCAGCTTCTCCTTGAGAAGGGAAAAAGTACAGCCATATGTAAATGGTGTTCTTAAATTCTCTGGAGAAATTCCCCAGAGGATTGACCTCTGTCCTTCCAGACTTGCAGCTTGGATGAGTCTAGTAGGCTAGGAGAGAACACAGATAGCAGCTTCCATAGCTCTCCTTCTTACCTCAGCACACAGAAATACGACGAAAAAAATTTGTTGGTGGGTCACTGAGGGTAATAGTGAGTGGTGCAACTTGTTTCCATCCCTTGATCCATGAATTGACTATCGGAGAAATAGCACCATATGCTGTGCTGTGCTAAGTCTCTCAGTCGTGTCTGACTCTTTGCAACCCCATGGACTGTAGCGCACCGGGCTCCTCTGTCCATGGAGATTCTCCAAGCAAGAACACTGGAGTGGGTTGCCAAGCCTTCCTTCAGGGGATCTTCCCAACTCAGGGGTCGAACCCAGGTCTCCCACATTGCAGGCAGATTCTTTACCATCTGAGTCACCAGGGAAGCCCAAGAATACTGGAGGGGGTAGCCAATCCCTTCTCCTGGGGAACTTCCCGATCCAGGAATCGAACCAGGGTCTCCTGTATTGCAGGTGGATTCTTTACCAGCTGAGCTACCAGGGAAGCCCATAACACCATATATTAGACATTGACTCAAAAACATTGAGCCTTCTGGAGACCCTTGCCCCAGCCTTAGAGTACTTAGTACTTGCTGTGCTCATTCGTGTCCAACTCTTTGCAACCCCATGGACCGTAGCCTGCCAGGCTCCTCTCTCCATGTGATTTTCCTGGGAAGAATATTGGAGTGGGTTGCCATTTCCTTCTCCAGGGGATCTTCTCAATGCAGGGATCAAACTCGAGCCTCTTGCGTCTCCTGCATTGCAGATGGATTCTTTACCACTGAGCCACCAGGGAATGTAATGCCATCTAGCTGGCACTGTAACTAAGTCTTGAAAGGACCATTCAATCTTTTTAACAAGCTATATGCTTCATGGTGCTTGGGAACATAGTAAGGCCAGTGAATTCCATGAGTATGGGCCCACTGCCACACTGCTATTGCTGCAAAGTGAGTTCTTTGATCAAAGTGAATTCTTTGATCAGAAGCAATGATGTGTGCAATAACATTACAGTGATTACAGCATTCTGTAAGTCCATGGATGGTAGTTGTGGCAGAAATACTCAATGCAGAGAAGGTAAACAGTATCTAGAGTCCTTATTCCAGTAAGGACAAAACACTGTCCCTTTCATGATCACTTGTGATCAGGTAGCTGGTGAACAAGTAGATACCATTGCTCAAATTGGGCTTCCCTGGTGACTCAGATGGTAAAGAATCTGCCTGCAATGAGGGAGACCTGGGTTCAATCCCTAGGTTGGGAAGATCCCCTGGAGAAGGAAATGGCAACCCACTCCAGTATTCTTGCCTGGAGAATCCCATGGACAGAGGAGCTTGGCGGACTACAATCCATAGGGTCGCAAAGAGTCGGACATGGCTGAAGTGACTTAGCATCCATTTCTCAAAAAGTAAAAGAATTAGATGTAAACCTAACAAAACATGTAAAGGAGCTGTATGAAAACTACAAAATAAAAGGAACCAAACAAGATCTAAATGTATGGAGAGATATAGCATGTCCATGAATCAGAAGACTCGAAAAAGTAAAAATGTCAGTCCTCCTCAAATTTAGATATTTATGTAATTCCTACCAAAACCCAAACAAGATTTTTTGTAGACCATATAATATCTATTATGTAGTTTTATAAACAATTTATCTACAGAAATGTCTTTCCTAAATTTCGGCAGGGATTACTATAAAACTTATATGAAAAGTCAATGGAATTAGAATAGCGAAAATAGTTTTGAAAAAGCACAAATTGGAAAAATCAATCTATCCTATTTCAAGATTTATTATATAACTACAGTAATAAGGACTGTCTGATATTGGCAGAGTGATAGAGACACAAATCAATGAAGAAGAATAGAAAACCTAGAAACAGACATACACAAATATACCCAACTGCTTTTGGCAAAAGTGCAAAAACAATTCAGTGAAGGAAAAAAAAGCATTTTTAAAAACAAATGGTATTGGAACAGTTGAAAATCCACAGGGGAAAAAGATTCATAGTATACAAAAGTTAACTCAGTTTATTGAGCTAATAAATGCTTGTTATCACTCTAAAAAATTAACTGAATTTTTAAAATTTGAAACCAAACATAGGCAACAAAAGCAAAGTAAAAAAAAAAAGTGGAGCTACATGAACTTTAAGTTTCCAAAGGACAAAGAAAGGATAAAATATTTGCAAACCATATATCTGATAAGGAGCTAACACCAAAATACATAAGAAGCTATTACAGCTCAATAACAAAAACCCTCAAACAACCCAATTAAAAATTGGCAAGAAATGCGTGTACACTGTTGGTGGGAATGTAAATTGGCATAGTCACTATGAAAACAATATGGAGGTTCTTCAAGCTATTAAATATAGAATTACCATATGATCCAGCAATTCCAATTCTAAGTATATACCCAAAAAATGAAATCAATGTCTCAAAGAACTATCTGTACCTCCATGTTTTTTACAGCATTATTTGCAACATCCAAGACTTGGAAACAACCTGTCTGTCAACAGATGAATGGATAAAGAAAATGTGATATATATGTGAACGTGTGTGTGTGTGTGTGTATTCAGCAATAAAAAAGAAGAAAATTCTGACCTTTGTAGCAGCATGGGTGGACCTTTATGGCATTATGCCAAGTGAAAGAAGTCAGACAGAGAAAAACAAATATTGTATGATCTTACTTATATGTAGAATCTAAAAAATCAAGCTCATATGTAGAATCTAAAAAAATCAAACAAAGCATCAGAGAATATATTGGTGATCACCAGGGGCAAGAGCGTGAGAGAAATGGGTGATATGGTCAAAGGGTACAAACTTCCATTTATAAGATGATTAAGTTCTAGAGATGTAATGTACCACATGATGACTAAAGCTAAGACTACTGTAAATTTGAAACCTGCTTAGAGACTAGCTCTTAAAAGTTCTCCCCATACACACAAAAAGGTAACTGTGTGACATAGTGGATATGTTGGTGAATCTTATAGTGATACAATTTCACAATGCATACATATAACAAATCATGACTTTGTACACCTTAAACATAAATAATGCTATATGTCTATTAGTCTCAATTACACTAGGAAAAAACCCAAGATAGTAAATTGTACTTTAGTCAGAAAGTCAAAGTCAATTGAAAATTTCTTAAATATCCATTTTCCTTCAAAAGAACCCATAATGAAACCTGTGGTATAATGATATACTGGGCTGACTGACTCAGTCTGCTTATATTTCTCAACATTTGTAACCAGAATACATTGGTTACTCAATACTAATGTAATGGTTGTAATGGTTAATTAACTATGTGCAAGAAAATATATAAAATAAATAATTCTTCCCTCCAAAATTGGGAAAAGACTTGACTAGGCATTTTTCCAAAGATGACATGCAAATGCCTAACAGGTATATGAAAAGATGTTCAGCATCACTCATCATCAGAGAAATATAAATCAGAACCCCAATGGGATATTACCTCACAGCTGTGAGGGTGGATATTATCAAAAAGTCAAAGCACATTTAAACCCTTATTGGATACATGGCTTGCAAATATCTTCTTCTACTCAGTAGGCTGTCTTTTCATTTTGTTGATGGTTTTGTTTGCTATACAGAAGTTTTTAGTTTGATGTAGCCCCATTTGTTTATTTTCGTTTTGTTTCCCTTGCCTCAGGAGACAAGTCCAGAAAAATACTGCTATCCCCAGTGACAAAGAATGTGCTGCCTATGTTTTCCTCTGGGAGTTTTATGGTCTCAGGTCTTACACTCAAGTCTTGAATTCATTTTGTGTTGATTTTTGTGTATGGTGTGAGCTGGTGATCTGGTATCATTATTTTTGTTTTGTATGTGGTTGCCCACATTTCCCAAAACCATTTATTGAAGAGACTATCCTTTCTCTCAGAGCAGGTGATGGCACCCCACTCCAGTACTCTTGCCTGGAAAATCCCGTGGGCGGAGGAGCCTGGTAGGCTGCAGTCCATGGGGTCACTAGGAGTCGGACACGACTGAGCGACTTCACTTTCACTTTCCACTTTCACTTTTCACTTTCATGCACTGGAGAAGGAAATGGCAACCCACTCCAGTGTTCTTGCCTGGAGAATCCCAGGGACGGGGGAGCCTGGTGGGCTGCCATCTATGGGGTCGCAGAGTTGGACACAACCAAAGCAACTTATCAGCAGCAGCAGCATCCTTTCTCTATTATGTGTTCTTTGTTCCTCTGACATAAATTAATTGTCCATATATATGTGGGTTTATTTCTGAGCTCTCAGTTCTGTTCCATTGATCTCTGTATCTGGTTTTCTGAAAATACTATGCCATTTCGATATACATTAGCTTTGTAATATAGTTTGAAATCAGGGAGTGTAATACCTCCAAATTTGTTGTTTTTTTCCCAGGATTGCTTTCACTACTCAGGGTCTTTTGTGATTCCATATAAATTGTTTCTATTTTTTGCTCTATTCCTGTGGGGGAAAAAATGTTTTTGGAAATTTGATAGGGATTGCATTGAATGGAACTCATACAACTCAACAATAATAAAAACAAACCACTCCATTCAAAATGGGAAGAGGGGCTAAACAGACCTTTTTCCAAAGAAGACATACATATGGCCAATGCGCACATGAAAAGATGTTCAATGTCACTAATTCTTAGGGAAATGTAAATCAAAACCACAATGAGATATAACCTCATGCTGCAGAGAATGAGTATTATCAGAATCATTTAACAGAATTCAATACCTATTCCTGACAAAACTCAGCAAACTAGGAATATAAGGAGACTTCTTCAACTTTATGAGACTTCTTTTTTTTTTTTTTTGGCTGCACCACTCAGAATGCAGGATCTTATTTCACTGACCAGGGATTGAACTCATGCTCCTGGCAGTGAAAACACAAAGCCCTAACCACTGGACTGCCAGGGAATTCCCAATATAAGGGACATCTATTTTATTAAAAAAAAAAAAAAAAAAAAAACCTGCTAACATCATACTCAATGATAAAAAAAAAAAAAATTCATGGTTTTCACCTAACCAGGAAAAGGCAAGGATGTCCACTCTCACTGCTTCCTTTCAACTTATTAATCACTGTAATAGGCAAGAAAAAGATGGTAAGTCATTGCGATTGGAAACAAAGGTGTAAAATGTTTTTATTTGCAAACACCATGATTGTGTATGTAGAAAACCCTGAAAGTGAAGTCGCTCAGTCATGTCCAACTCTTTGCAACCCCGTGGACTGTAGCCTACTAAGCTCCTCCATCCATGGAATTTTCCAGGCAAGAGTACTGGAGTGGGTTGCCATTTCCTTCTCCAGGGGATCTTCCCAACCCAGGGATCTAACCAGGGTTTCCCACATTGCAGGCAGACACTTTACCATCTGAGCCACATGGGAAGCCCTGTAAAAGAGAATATGTTTTTAAAAAATCCTAGAACTAATAAGTTAATTTAATAAGGACAGAAGATACAAGTTGAACACACAAAAATCAATGGCATTTTTATATACTAGCAACAATTGATTGGAAATGGAATTTAAATATAATATAGACTCCCTGTCTTAAAGTGAATTGATTTGATACTTTATTACATCTGTAAAATTCCTTCACATTAGCACCTAGATTAGGGCTTAATTGCATAATTTGGAGATGCTGTATGTATACCAGATAGCAGGGATCTTGGGACCTGTCTTAGAATTCTATCTACCACAAGTATTGATACACTTACCAATATCACTGACTCAATGGACATGAGTTTGAGCAAACTGCGGGAGATAGCGGTAGTGCCAGTGGTAAAGAACCCACCTGCCAAACACAGGAGACATACGAGATGTGGGTTTGATCCCTGGGTCAGGAAAATTCCTTGCAGAAGGCAACGGCAACCCAACCCACTCCAGTATTCTAAGACTGAAGCCACTCAGCACTTAGCACAAGTGGAGACAGTGAAAGACAGGGAATCCAGGAGTGCTGCAGTTCATGGGGTCGCAAGGAGTAGGACACGATTTAGCAACTGAACAACAAGAGAAGCTAGTCAAAAGAAGAAATACACATGCTGAATTAATTCACTCACATAAAATTCCAGAAAAAGCAAGAATAATCTGTAATAAGAGAAAGTAGATCAGTAGATGTGCCTTCCTAGGGTTGGGATGTACTATTGATTGTAAATGGGCACAAAGGGATAATGGAAATGTACTATATGTCAATTGCAGTGTTGATTACACAGGCATATACATTCATCAAAACTCTCTGAACTCTTTAGATGACTGTATTTTGTGATATATAAAGTATGTATCATTTCAATTGATCTTTCAAGTGAAGGCAAAAGAAGGATATTTTTTTAGATGAACAAAAGCTGAATCAATTTCATATCATAAGATCTGAACTATAAGAATGATAAAAGGAAAAAAAAGAACGATAAAAGGAAGGCATTTAACCTGAAAAAAATGATAGCAGATTAAAATTTCAGATATATACAAAGGAATGAACAACACCAGAAATAGCATATATGAGTAAATGTAAAAAGAGGGGTTTTTTTCTCATTTTGTTGGCTGTCTACATAAAAAATAAAAGTAATTTATTATTGAATTTATAACATAGGTAACAATAAAATGAACAATAACACAAAAGATGTGAAGGAGTAAATGGCAATATACTGTTCCAAGTTTCCTGCATTATACATGAAGTGGCATAGTATTGTACTATTTTGCTGCATGGTATATGGATCATAGGGCTTTCCAAGTGGCACTAGTGGTAAAGAACCTGCCTGCCAATGCAGGAGACATAAGAGACATGGGTTCAATCCCTGGGTCGGGAAGATCCCCTGGAGGAGGGCATGGCAACCCACTCCAGTATTCTTGCCGGCAGAATCACATGGACAGAGGAGCCTGGTGGGCTACGGTCCATAGTGTCACAAAGAGTCAGACATGACTGAAGTGACTTAGCAAGTACATAAGGATCATAGGGCTTCCCAGGTGACTCAATGGTAAAGAATCTGCCTGCAATGCAGGAGATGTGGGTTCAGTCCTTGGGTTGAGAAGATCCCCTAGAGAAGGAAATGACAACCCAGTCCAGTATTCTTGCTTGGGAGATCCCACAGACAGAAGAGCCTGATGGGCTACAGTCCATGGAGTCACTAAAGAGCCAGACATGACTTAATGACTAAACAACAATGATATGGATCATAGGCTATGATAAGCTAAAGATGCATATTTTAAACCCCAGAAATACCACTAAAAAAAACAAATACATATAGGTAATAAGCCAATTGGAGATAAAATGGGATACTAAAAGAGAGTCAAATTTAAAAAATCAAGAAAAGGAGAAAAATGATCAAAGAACATATAGAACAGTTAGAAAAGAAACAGAAAGATGGTAAAAAATTAAACTAACAGTGTATATAATGAAGTCATGAAGATTTTTGAAACATTCAATTAAAGATAGATATTTTCAGATTAGATTTTAAAAGACAACTGCATAGTCAAAGCTATCTTGAGAAAGAAAAACCGAACTGGAGGGATCAGGCTTGCTAACTTCAGATTATACTACAAAGCTATCAAAACAGTATGGTACTGGTGCAAAAAAACAGAAATATAGATCAATGTAACAGGGTAGAAAGCACAGAGAGAAGCCCATGCATCTGTGGTCACCTAATCTTTGACAAAGGAGGCAAGAATATACAATGGAGAAAAGACAACCTCTTCAATAAGTTGTGCTGGGAAAACAGGACAGCTACATGTAACAGAATTAGTTTAGAACACTCACTAACATCACAAACAAAAATAAACTCAAAATGGATTAAAGACCTAAATGTAAGGCCAGAAACTGTAAAACTCTCAAAAGAAAATATAAGCAGAACATTCTTTGACACAAATCGCACCAATATCTTTTTGCATCCACCTCTTAGAAATGAAAATAAAAACAAAAATAAACAAATGGAATCTAATTAAACTTAAAAGCTTATGCACAGCAAATAAAACCATAAAAAATGAAAAGACAACCCTCAAAATGGGAAAAAATATTTGCAATGGAAGCAACCAAGGGATTGATCTCCAAAATATACAAGCAGCTCATGCAGCTCAATATAAAAAAAACCAACCCAATCAAAAAATGGGTGGAAGATTTAAATAGACATTTCTCCAGAGAAGACATACAGAAAGTCAACAGGCACATGAAAAGATGCTCAATATCACTAATTATCAGAGAAATGTAAATCGAAACTACAATGAGGTATCACCTCACACTAGTCTGAATAGCCATCATCAAACATCTACAAACAATAAATGCTGGAGAGGATATAGAGAAAAGGGAACCCATTTGCACAGTTGGTGGGAATGGAAACAACTAAATGTCCATAGACAAAGGAATGGATAAAGATGTGGTACATAATATATACAATGGAATATTACTCTGCCATTAAAAAGAATAAAATAATGCCATTTTCAACAACATGAATGGATCTAGAGATTGTCATACTAAATGAAGTCAGTCAGAGAAGGAGAAATATCATATGGCATCCCTTTTATGTAGATTCTAAAAAGAAATGATACAAATAACTTATTTACGAAACAGAAAGAGACTCACAGACTTAGAGAATGAACTTATGGTTGCCAGGGAGAAAGACGAGGGAAGAGATAGGGAGTTTAGGGTGGACATGTACACACTGCTATATTTAAAATGGATAGGCAACAAGGACCTATTGTATAGCACATGGAACTCTGCTCAGTGTTATGTGGCAGCCTGGATAGAAGGGGAGTTTGGGGGAAAATGGATAAAGCCTACAAACAATAAATGGCGAAGAGGGTATAGAAAAAATGGAACCCTCCTACACTGTTGGTGGGAATGTAAATTGGTGTAGCCACTACGGAAAACAGTGTGGAGTTTCCTTAAAAAACTAAAAATAGACTTACTATATGATTATGCTATTCTGTTCTTCAGCATATATCTGGAGTAAACTATAATTCAAAAAGATACATATATTCCAATGTTCATTGCAGCATTTTTTATTAATATAATAGCCAGGACATGAAAACAACCTAAATGTCTATCAACAGAGGAGTCAATAAAGATGTAGTACATATATACAATGGAATATTCCTCAACCATAAAAAACAATGAAACAATCCCATTTGTAGCAACATGGATGGACCTAGAGACTATCATACTAAGTGAAGTAAGTCAGACAGAAAACAAGAATCATGTGATAGCACTTATATGTAGAATCTAAAAAATGGTACAAACTGGAAGGAGATAAAAGAAATACACAAGTATATTTGGAGATGTCAATAATTATCTTAGTATGAATAGGACAAGAAGACATGAATTCATTATGATAATACTTGATCAACAGTATCAATCAATAAAACACTGTATGCAACAACTTCAAAATATATATCCTCAGGAGCATACAGGACATTCACTAAGACTGACCACATGTCGGGCCATTAAACAAGATTCAATATATGTAGAAGGGCTGAAGTTATACAAAGTATTTTTTCTTACCACAAAAGAATTAAAGACAAATAGAAATATATATTTTAGAAAGCCCAAGTATGAAATTATCACACTTTTAAATAAATCATGTGACAAAGAAGAAATGACAAGGAAAACTAGAAAATATTGTGAACAGAATGAAAATTAAAAATTGTATATAGCTAAAGCAGTATATGGAGGGAAAGGTACAGGTCTAAATGATTTTTTCTACTTATTTAGCTATGATTGATGAATTTAAAATTGTATATGTCTAAGGTGTATAACATGATGTTTTGATGTAAGTATACCTTGTGTAATATACCAAAGTCAAGCTAATTAACATATCCATAGCCTCACACCGTTATCATTGTGTGAGGGTTGAAAACACTTAAAACCTACTCTCTTTGCAAATTATAAGTATACAAAACATTATTAACTGTAATTATCATACTGTACATTGCATATCTAGATCTTATTCATCTTATAATTGAAAGTTTACACCCTTTGACCAATATCTCCTTATTTCTCCCATCCCACAGTCCCTGGCAACCATCATTCCATTCTGTTTCACTATATTCCCTTTCTCTTTAGGTTCCATATACATGCAAGAAAACTGGCAGCTGGAGTAATTATTGCCTTGATCCTGAGAGAGGAAAGATTGAGGGCAGGAGGAGAAGGGGACAACAGAGGATGAGATGGTTGGATGGCATCACTGACTCGATGGACATGAGTTTGAGCAAGCTCCGGGAGCTGGTAATGGACAGAGAAGCCTGGTGTGCTGCAGTCCATGGGGTTGCAGAGTCAAACATGACTGAGTGACTGAAATGAACGGAGAGGGGAAACAAGGTATATGGCAGCACATTACAGTATACATGTATTAATAGAATGACCTGGTTTATTCCACCTTAAACACCCTTTCCCCCAATCTTCATTCATGTCCAATCCCTCTAGCATCATACTCTGTTCTAATTCTTCATTATTTAGTTCTGAGCGCTTCCACATCAAATCTCAGATATTCTTGATTAATTAGGAAATATGGAGAGGGTGTTGACCTCATTATCCTCAGAAACCTCAGTAGCATAGATAGAATACCTCAAGCTAACCTAAGTTACTCAAGATGGGTGTCTACCAAGGCGCTACCCCTAGAAGTGCTCCATATGAGTTTGGTGTGAATCTAGTAATCCATGTCCAAAGGAGCCAGTATGTTTAGGTTGTAGAGTTCTCAGACTTGCCTGGATTCAATGAGGTGCTTACCCACAGCACCCTAAAACAAAGCACTGAAGAAGAGTTTAAACTATCGCCAATGAAGGAAGTTGGAGGTCAGAGCCAGAAAAGGAGCACCCATCAAGCCTGAGGGATAAGGCAAGGTCTTAAACATTAAAAAACAACAACAACAACAAAAACACAAGGCAATATTTTCTTACATTAATCTGTCTAGGTAGCCAGCCAGCCACCTATACCATTGGGAAATTCTCTACATTAAATGTGTATTTTTCATTTAGAATTTGTACACAGAATAGCACAAGGAAGTGGTGGTCCGAAGAGCGGAGCACTTAACCAGGAATCTAGAGAAAAAATGTCTAAAGAAACTCAACTCTGTCACTTACTCATATCACATACAATAAATCACTTAACCTAACTGAGACTCACATTTTTCTCATATCTAAGATGAAAATATGAATATAGTACCCATTTCCCAGAATTGTTGCTGGGATTCAATGAATTAGCAAATAGAAAACTGGCTTCACATTAGTGGTTACTTTCATGTAGATCTGTAAGAAGATACTTCTCAGCACATCACAGCACTACAGGCCATCCATTAAAAGAACAACTTTTCAGTTTGTGTTCCTAAAAATTAGTTCTTGATTGACTCTTTTATATCTTTTGTAGTAGCTCACTCTCTTGGTTCTCCTGTAACCAGCTGTCAAGGTGGTCTCGTGAGGTCTTTTCACTGATCTGTAGCCTCTGGCTGCATTTCCTGTTTTCGCTAATGAACTTAAGGTTCTTAGTCTGCTGTCTTTCCTTTCTTTCTTTCTTTCTTTTTCTTTCTTTCTCTCTCTCTTTCTCTCTCTCTCTCTCCTCTCACATGTTTAGAGTTCAGCTGCCTTTCCTCCAAGCACAACCAGATATGCTGAAATTTGCTTCTTTCTCAAAAACAAGATCTTCCCTCTATGGATTCTACTGAAGATCGTACCAGAAAATAGAAGATATCAAATATAACAGACTCCAAGGTGTATCAATAGGTTACAGAACATAGACTCTTCACCATCTCCATTCTCTATCATTCCAAACTCCCTTTTGAGTTGGGTGTTTGTCCCCAGTAAGTGGAGCTCCCCCTTTCTGCCCACCTTCAATTTCCTGATTGCCACCTGAGGGTGTATTCTACATCCTTTGAAAGCTCCTCTTCTCATCTTGAATGCATGCAATGCCCTAAACATCCCTTTCTCTAAAGGCCAGTAGGCATCTCTGAGGTAATCCAGACAGACTGACCCCTTGCTCACTAAACCTCTGGATATTTTATTGCTCACATTGCTCCTCACAGTCTGCAGCTCCTCTCCTGCTTAGTCTTTCCACTTTATAATAAAATTTATCCTGCTTTCCAGCCCTCATTCGTCATGTTTTATGTCTGTATTCTGACTAGTGTGCTTCAATTCAGAGGACACTCAGCCATTTCAAAAACCAAGGCACAATCTTTGTTCTTTTCCATGCCCACAACTATTCTAGCACCAAAGAATAGTAATGTATGCTCCCTCCTGGAAGAGCAGTAGAATTGATCACAGACACAATTCTAATATGCTCCCCAGACACAGCCATGTACACGACCCAAGCTGGCCTCACTTCCACCATCTCCATGGAAACTAGAAAAAGTATGCATTTTGAGCAGCCAGAGGTCAAGTCCCTGTGGCACATATATTTTCCACACTGAATGATGCAGGTGAAAATGACTCAAGTAACAGTGATACAGGCTAAGTCCTAGATGGACCTGCTTCTCCCTAGCCAACCATCAAAGCTCACACTGAGGTTTCTCAATTTGCCATAATACCACCAACTGACAGAATGTTATCATAAACTTTCTTAGCCCTGCTATCCAACTAGCTAAATTTTCAAAGAGGAACAAGCTTTGAGAATCTATGGCCTTTTTTTCTCCATCACCCAGGCATGAAATGCCCTGACCCATGGGGCCATCCATTCATTCATTCATGAAACAATTTTGTGTGAAAAGAATTTGCAGAATGGTGCACTACTGTGTTGTTCTTGCTTCCTCCTATGTAAATAGCCTTAGGACTGAGCTATCCAGCACTGTAGAAAGAGTCACTGTCAAGGTGACATCATTAAGATGATGACATAGATCATTCACAATTTTAGTCCCCCTTAGGAGAAAACGAACTAGTCACTATCCATAGAAAAGATTCCACTGTGAAAATTCCAGAACCCAGGGATAAGGCTGAAACACCTCCCTGGACCACAGAGACTGAGAAGGACTACATGGGAAGGATAGAAAGAGTAGTTTCACTTTGACCACAAGACCTTTCCCCCATGCCAGCACAGTGCTGCACTGAGAGGGCCTCCCTGAGCTTTTGGTTCCTCCAGTGGGAAAATAGAGCCCAAGGTATTACAGGACACTTCCAGGAAGGCCCACTTAAGTTCCACCTAACGGGGATCACTGGAAGAATCTATGGGGCTCAACCACTAGAGATCAGATAGGGACTGAGAAAGGGGACAGGATTTATAGCAACCAGCACTCAGCTCTTACAACTCAACAGCAGGAAAACAAATACTCCAATTAAAAAATGAACAAAAGGAGGAGTCAAGATGGCAGAATAGGGTGATGTGGCATCAAGAATACATCTACAAATGGAACAATTCTCATAGGGTACTTGCTGAACATTAGCAGAAGACTTCAGAGACCTAAAAGGACAAGAAAAATCCTTTTGCAACCAGGTAGGATGAAAGAAAGAAAAGAGGAATCAGAAAAGGGACCAGCAACCCTGGAGGGAAGCCAAAGGTGAGGACACGTTCCTTCAATCAGAAAAAGCCCCTCACAGTGAGGAAATTAGCTTCAACAGAGAGGGACCTTCTGGGGATCTAAGGGGAATAATGCAGGGCATGGTCTGCAGAAGGTAGAACTAAGGAAGAGCTGTGCGCATGGTCTGTGCCACAGCCCTGCGCACCCCAGCCTGAGTTGTGTGTCTCCTGTTGCAGAGTGGGGCTTAGTACTGGAAAGTGAGGTTTGGAGAGCAGACCCAGGGTGTGGACAGCTGTGGGTTGTGAAAAGACAGCCACAAGGACACAGGTGAGGAGTTCCACAACCAGTCGTGGCCACCATACTCCTCCCAGTCCTGAGTGAGTAAGTGTGCCCTAGTCAGCCACTGCTTTTGATATCTCTCACCTGGGCAGGGAACAGATGACTGAGAGTGGCACACACACAGAGGTGGGCCCCAAACCAAAGCTGAACCCCAGGGCCACTGTGGCTAAGGAAGAGGACTGGAAATCTCTCCATGCATCTGCACAAGACACAGATTAAATCCCTGTGATTGGCTTGCTAAATCCTGCATCTGTGGAATGTCTCAATAGACATCAAGTGTTCCCACAACTGAGACCAGTCTAGCTTTAGAAGCAGTGGAATCTGGGGGTAAGCACACATGTGCAGGGCCAGATCAGAGTCTGAGCTGGTCCCACAGTGCATACAGTAGGTCCAGAGACCTACATAGAAGTATCTACCTCAACACCAAGACCTGGCTCCACCCAAGTGCCTGCAGGCTCTGGTGCTAGACACCTCATGCCAAACAACCAGCAAGACAGGAATACAGCACCGCCCATCAGCAGACAAGGCTGGCTAAAGTCATACTAAGCTCACAGACACCCCAAAACACATCATCTTATGCAGTCTCTACCCATCAGAGAGAAAAGACTCAGCTCCACCCACCAGGATGCAGGCACCAGTCCCTCTCACCAGGAAGTCTACACAAGCCCCTGGACCAACCTCACCCACCAGAAGATAGACAACAGAAGCGAGAGGACTGTAGATTCTCCAGGGTACATCACATCTTGGGTAACAAAACAAGTCTCAGTATATTTAATAAAATTAAAATCATATCAAGCATCTTTTATGACCACAGTACTATGAGATTAGAAAACAGTTACAGAGGAAAAACTGCAAAAAATACAAACACGTGGAGGCTAAACAATATACTACTAAATAACCAAGAGATCACTGAAGAAATCAAAGAGAAAAAAAAAACTAGAAAAATGACAATGAAAACACGATGGCCCAATACCCATGGGATGCAGCAAAAGCAGTTCTAAGAAGGAGGTTTATAGCAATACAATCTTACCTCAGGAAATAAGAGAAATCCCAAATAAACAGCTGACCTTACACCTAAAGCAACTAGAAGAACAAGAAGAAACAAAATCCAAAGGTAGTAGAAGGAAAGAAATCTTAAAGGTCAGAGCAGAAATAAATGAAATAGAGACAAAGAAAACAATAACAAAGATCCATTACACTAAAAGCTGGTTCTTCAAGAAGATAAACAAAATTGATAAAACTTTAGCCAGATTCATCAAGAAAAAAAAGGGAGAGGACTCAAGCCAATAAAATTAGACATGAAAAAGGCAAAGTTATAATAGACACAAAAGAAATATTAATACAAAGGATCATAAAAGACTATTACAAGCAACTATGTCCCTGTCCTAGAAGAAATGGACAAATTCTTAGAAAAGTACAACCTTTCAAGACCGAACCAAAGAGAAACAGAAAATATGAACAGACCAATCACAAGCACTGAAATCACAACTGTGATCAAAAATCTTCCAACAAACAAAAGCCCAGGGCCAGATGGCTTCATAGGCAAATTCTACCAAATGTTTGGAGAAGAGCTAACACCCATCCTTCTCAAACTCTTCCAAAAAATTGCAGAGGGAGGCACACTCCCAAGCTTATTCTGTGAGGCCATCATCACCCTGATACCAAGACTAGACAAAGATATTACACAACAAAGAAAATTACAGACCAATATCACTGATGAACATAGATATAAAAATCCTCAATAAAATGCTAGCAAGCAGAATGCAACAACACATTGAAAAGGATCATACGCCATTATCAAGGGGAGTTTATCCCAGGGATGCAAGGATTCTTCAACATATGCAAATCAATCAATGTGATATACCATATTAACAAATTGAAAGATAAAAACCATAGGATAATCTCAGTGGTTACAGAAAAGGCTTTTAACAAAATTTAACACCCATTTATTATAAAAAAAAAAAAAAACGCTCCAGAAAATCAGCATAGAAGGAACCTACCTCAACATAATAAAGGCCATATACAACAAATTCACAGCAAATATTATTCTCAAGGGTGAAAAACTGAAAGTATATCCTCTAAGATCAGAAACAAGACAAAGGTGCCCACGCTCACCACTATTATTCAACATTGTTTTGGAAGTCCTACGCCATGGCAATCAGAGAATAAAAAGAAACAAAAGGAATCCATATTGGAAAAGAAGAAGTAAATTCTCACTGTTTGCAGATGACATGATACTATACATAGAAAATCCTAAAGATATCATCAGAAAATTATGAGCTAATCAATAAATTTAGTAAAGTCACAGGATACAAAATCAGTACACAGTGTTGGTATATGGCAAAAAAAACAACACAATATTGCAATTATCCTTCAATTAAAAATAAATTAAAAAATTTAAAAATCAATACACAGAAATCCCTTGCATTTCTATACACTAACAATGAAAAATCAGAAATAAAAATTAAGGAAACAATCTCATTCACCACTGCAACAAAAAGAACAAAACACCTAGGAAAAAGCCTACCTAACGAGACAAAAGATCTGGATGCAGAAAACTGCAAGATGCTGATGAAAGAAATCAAAGATGACACGAACAGATGGAGAGATATTCCTGGATTGGAAGAATCAATGAAAATGACTATACTAACCCAAAGCAATCTACAGATTCAATGCAATCCCTATCAAATCACCAAGGGCATTTTTTCACAGAACTAGAACAAAAAATCTCACAATTTGTATGGAAACACAAAAGATCCCAAGCAATCAAAACAATCTTGAAAAAGTAAAACAGAGCTAGAGAAATCAACTTTCCTAACTTCAGGAAACCTATAGTAACAGGACAGTGTGGTATTGGCACCAAAAAAAGAGAGATATAGATCAATGAAACAAGATAAAAAGCCCAGAGAATTTTCTGTAATTTCAACCTCTCACCCTCTACTGGCTTCTTAAATAAAATGTCTACACTTGCTCAGATTACTCAACTCCCATTTACTCCAAATCTACTACTTTAATGCTCATACTTCAATGACAATAGCTCTGGAAGAGTTCAAAAATATCTCTCATATTGCTACTGTGAGTGAGCATACCTCAGTCTAACCTTATTTGACCTTTCACAACCTTAGATGGTTGTTGAATACGACTTGCTACACGTTTTCTCTTGCCTGAGCTCAATGGCATCACTATCTCATGGTTTTACTCTTCTCTCCATAGCTGCTGTTTTTCCTCCTCTTTTACTGGAATCTTGCAGCCATGAAATTAAAAGATGCTTACTCCTTGGTAGAAAAGTTATGACCAACCTAGATAGCATATTCAAAAGCAGAGACATTACTTTGCCAACAAAGGTCCATCTAGTCAAGGCTATGGTTTTTCCAGTAGTCATGTATGGATGCAAGAGTTGAACTGTGAAGAAAGCTGAGCGCTGAAGAATTGATGCTTTTGAACTGTGGTGTTGGAAAAGACTCTTGAGAGTCCCTTGGACTGCAAGGAGATCCAACCAGTCCATTCTAAAGGAGATCAGTCCTGGGTGTTCATTGGAAGGAATGATGCTAAAGCTGAAACTCCAGTACTTTGGCCACCTCATGCGAAGAGTTGACTCATTGGAAAAGACTCTGATGCTGGGAGGGATTGGGGGCAGGAGGAGAAAGGGACGACAGAGGCTGAGATGGCTGGATGGCATCACTGACTCGATGGACGTGAGTCTGGATGAATTTCGGGAGTTGGTGATGGACAGGGAGGCCTGGCGTGCTGCTATTCATGCGGTCGCAGAGAGTCGGACACGACTGAGCGACTGAACTGAACTGAACTTCTCTCCCCATTACTTAAATGTTGTTATTTTTCAGAGACTTGATCTTTCCAGGACTTACTATCATCTCAGACCATACCAGTTTTTTTTAAACTGACAACGTTCCAAAATCACCTGTGTGACACTTTTTAAAAAGTTTAACCAGATTCCATACCTAGAAAGTGTGGCCAATAGACTTATTTTCCATCTTTCTTTCCTTTCTCCCTTCTTCCCTCCTCTCTTTCCTTCCTTCCTTCCCTGTTCCTCATTTTATTCCTTCTACCATTTCTCCCTGCCTCTTTTTCACTCTATTTAACTCTCTTTCCTATTATTTTCCCCCCTCTCTCTCTCCCACCTAACTGATAACTAAGCATTTGCTGAGCATTTTATATATTTCAGATATTACGTTTTGCACAGTGAATGAAACAAAGACTGTAAACACATATACATTGCTTTAGAGGACATTGTAAAAAGCATCTAAAATTGAATTTGAAACCCCCATTTTGTACCCCAATCAAATCTTGCTCACCCTTATCATAAGCATAAATTTGAATCCAGATTAAGATGGTGAATCTGATGCCTGTATTGCTATCCCCCTGGTGCATTTTTGAGACTGGAGAAATGTTGAGGCCTGTGAATGAGATGGTCAACTCTGCTCATTCTCTTAGGAAGCAGATAATGTGAGTATGTAGCACCACAACTCTGAGTTTCCCATGATGAACTCTGAAATGAAACCTCTTCTCATATACTGAAGAGGAGAAACAAGAGTAGCATGAAGACTTCACATACCATAGGATACTTATCATTTAAAAATAAAATAAAAAAAACAAGTGCTGGCAAGAATGTGGAGAAACTGGAAGCCTTGTTCACTGTTGGTGGGAATGTAAAATGGTAAAGCAGCTATAGAAAACAGTATGGTGGTTTTTTAAAAGTTAAAAGCAGAACTATCACATGATCCAGCAATCTCACTCCTGGGTATATATCCAAAAACCCTGAAAGAAAGGTCTTGAAGAAATAATGGCACACCGTGTACATAGATGCATTATTCACAACAGCCAAAAGGGAAAACAACTCAAATGTTCACCAACGGATCAATGGAGAAGTAAAATGCAATATATACAAATAATGGAATATTATTTGTCCTTTAAAAGAAAAAAATCTTTCACGTGCTTCAGCATGGATGAACCTTGAAGACATTATGCTGCTAAATAATCCAGTCACAGAAAAACAGTGTTCTGTTCCACTTACATGAGTCTCTAGAGTAGCCAAATTTACAGAAACAGAAAATAGAAGAGTGATTCCCAGGGCCTGAGGGGAGGGGGAAATGCAACCTGGGGATAGGGCTTGGAAACCTCAACATGACTGCAGTTACATTTCTGCTACTGCTGCTGCTGCTAAGTTGCTTCAGTCGTGTCCAATTCTGTGCGACCCCATAGACGGCAGCCCACCAGGCTCCCCCGTCCCTGGGATTCTCCAGGCAAGAACACTGGAGTGGGTTGCCATTTCCTTCTCCAATGCATGAAAGTGAAAAGTGAAAGTGAAGTGGCTCAGTCGTGTCCGACTCTCAGCGACCCCATGGACTGCAGCCTACCAGGCTCCTCCGTCCATGGGATTTTCCAGGCAAGAGTACTGGAGTGGGGTGCCACTGCCTTCTCTTACATTTCTCCCTCTCTGTCAAAATTGAGGTTCAAAGTAGAAATACGTTTAGTTATTTACTTTTAAAATAGCTCTATTTCTAGGTAGGCTTGAGAGTCATGATGAGGTGGAAACTTGCAGTATGACACAAATCATACCTTAGAAGTATGCTCCTGAGAATTGTCATCACTATTCATATCACTTTCAGTTCTTTCTCCAGTGGGTCTTGAAGGTGACAAGAAACAGACACTCTGCAATAAATATTCCAGTTTACTATCTCTGATTATTCAGATGGAATATAAATGTGTGAGAAATGAGTGAGCTCTGGAAAAAGTGGTTATAAGAATTTGGGAGCTGTGTGTAAAGAAATAAAGAGCTAGAAGTGGAATGCGATCGCATTTTGCAACCTATTGAACTCAACAATAGACCTAGGATCGGCTCTAGAGTTTCCAACAGGGCCAGGTGCAGTGGACGCGACAGAATAACCAGCACAAATCTCTTACTCGATGGTGTACACTGGTTAGCCCTACCTGTAGACAGAAACCACAGAATGATCTCAGTCCAACTCAAGGCTATCCTATAGATCATGCAGTCCTTCCTGATACACACCAGGCCCTGATGTCCAAGTAGTGCTGGTCGGTGTAGAAAATGCAAGTGTGAAACTCACAATGCCTTTCAATGAGAAGACAGTGTATAGGCACATGCAAGAAATATATATGTTCTTCAAGTGCTACATTTAATTCATATACTTCCTCTGGTTTGAGGTCCTGGATATTTAGGTATGAATCTGTAGGGCCTAAAAGTGAACCCTTCAAGCCAGAATGTTTTCATGTGAGTCAACCTAATGCAAAACCTGGTCCAGAAAGCAATGCCCATCTGACAGTGAGTCAGCAAGTCCACACACGCATACTGGCTATTTCTCTGCTCTGGATGTATAATTGGAATGCACATCTCAGATTCTACAAGATCTCTTCCATCGCTTCTCTGACCTCTGGATTAAGGACTATCAAAATAGGAAGGGCCAAACGAAAACCCCCATTAGAGGGTTTTATTCCCCTTCCAGAAATCCAAACCAGAAGAAACACCACATTGCCAAAGGGACTGCAGAAACTGGTGTCAGCATCAAAGATTTCAAAGATAGGCTAGAAGGATCTTATTATAATTCTCTCAATTCTCCAAATTTACCCCTACAAAATCAGGTGGTTCATGCCTGGTGATAGTGAAGTATTATAAGCTTAACAAAACTGGAGCCCTGCTATGCTGGATGTGCTATTTTATGAAGGCAGTTCAACTTAATCTCAGGCACTTAGTATAAAGCTATTGATTAGACAGAATGCTTCCTTTGTGACCCACATGAGCAGGGAAGACTGAAAGCAATTCACTTTTTTGTGTCAAAAGTAGCAGAGTGCATACATTTTCTTGTCCGAGTGCTATGTTAACTCTCTTGCTCTTTGATATAATATCATGAATATCTTGACCCTGAATATCTTGAAATTCCTCAGAATATCATTATGCCCTACCTTATGCTAACTGGACTTGATAATCTGGAAATGACAAATACCCTGAATAAGACATGTATACCAAAAGGTGGGAAATAAGTTCTATAAAGATTTTTGGACCTACCATAGTGTTAAATTTTTTAGGGGTTTGCTTGTATACCAAAAGGTGATAAAGAAACCTCAAAAAGTTTTGGGGGTCTGCCATATTGGTGAAGTTTTAGTAGGGGGGTTGTCTTGAAAGATACTACAATATTTTTCTAAAGTAAAGGGCACGTTGCTGTACTTTGTAGCTCTTAGAACCAAGAGAGAGGAACAGTGGCTATTTGGCCACAATAGGAGAGTCATAAAATAGTCACCAAGGGATAAACAACAAAGTACTACTGTATAGCACAGGGAACAATATTAAATATCCCGTGATAAGCCATAATGGAAAATAATATGAAAAAGAACACGTGTGTGTGTGTGTGTGTGTGTGTGTGTATCTGATATCTGAGTCACTTTGCTATACAGCAGAAATTAACACGACATTGGAACTCAAATATACTTCAATAAAATTTTTTAAAAATAAAAAAACAGACACCTAGGACTCTAAAGAAAGCACACACCTTCCGCAGTAGAGAAACACTGTTTACAAAATGTATTCTGCTGAATTACTGTGCCCTGGTTGAGACTGGACACCTGACCAGAGGATACCAAAAGAATTTGCAAAGAGAGATGCCCATCATGAGAACACCATGGTGTTAGAGGCACCATGACATAAGTTGGGGTAATTATAACAGCTATCCATTTAACCCCCTGTACAATGAATTAATGCATTTGGAACTAGATTCAGGCAGGTCCAGAACGTATGAATCAACTACATGAGTAGATGGCCCAGATGCCCATGTCACCTAACTTTGTTCCATTAACGCCTATTCTTCAACTCACATCAGTGGCCTCATGAGATCTCTGTAACCAACTGTGAGAGGAGGGAATCACAAGGTCCTAATTTATAGACAGGGCAGCACAGCAGTTTGGCACCAGAAATAGACTTCTGCTGCCATGTTACAACACTACTCCATGACCAGAATTGGAGGATTGAGTATAAGGAAGGGGTATATGGATGAATCTATGGGAACAGACATAAAACACATATATCTTTATGTCTCAAGTTAATATCAACCAGATAATATACATTGCAGAGAAATTTCATAACAATCACGTAGACAAGAGACTTACTCATGAAGTGGATCTCAGCCCATGTCTCTCCTCAGCTACTCCACTACTTACACAATGTGCTCCTGAAAAAAGGATGCCAGCTATGTGTGCATGAGCCCAACCACATGAGCTCCCTTTGAAAAAGGTGAATTCTTCTGCAACTGCTGATTATTCCAAACTTCTACTAGTAGAACCCAATATGGCATCATTCCTTGGGTAGGTCAGCCAGACAACTGGTAGAAGGGCAATTACAACAGACTCCTTCCAGTTTAGACAGAGCATCAGTTAACCTCTATCTGAATAGATACATATAAGATAGGTGTTTGCCATCTTTATCTGTAGAACCTCCATCCTCCCCACCAAGCAAGAACTGAGAAAATTTCTGATCCACTGGCATTGAATTGTGCACAAAAATGTCCAATACCAGACAACCTACATTACAGCAAAGGAGATGCAACAATGGGCTTATGAACATGATAATCCTTGGAGTTACCATGTATCTCATCAGCTAGAATCAGCAAGCTTAAAACAATGGTACATAGACGTGTCCAAGGATGAGCTAAGGCACCAGCTCAGTCACAGTCTCTTTAGATATAATATAATCACTGAAGTCATCATCAATATATGATTTTCTTGAAAAGCTGGAAACCTTAGATTCAGGAACCAAAGTATGGTAGGGGGCTATTTTCACTTGATGACACCCACAGTAAATGTTTCCATGAACCAGCAATTGCAATTTCTATCTTGCAACCTTGGGCAAGATAGGACATTCCTAACGTCAATGGAACAACAAGCAAAGAAACAAATTGTTATACTTACTAAGGTCATCACCCTAATTTATGTCACTAGAGTCACTACTTTACACAGAGATAGGGAGAATTACTTTTGGAACTCAGGGTATCAACTGAAACATTGCTTAATGTATCTATTCTCAATAATAACTGAATACCTAATTGTAGCAACCATGGCCCAAAAAGGAAAAGGCAACGGAGTGCTCAAACCCCTCCAGGATGAAGGTCAGGGTCCTCTCACCAAGCAAGAAACCTAAATTAGCCAAGATGCTAGTTTATTGTGAGGGCAATACTAAAATGGTGGTCATATAGGGAGATGATTAATATAAATTAAGTTTCTGGGGTGAGATAGAAGAGCAGGAACTGTATCTTGGTGTAATAACCCTCTTCTGAAGTCGCTCAGTCATGTCCGACTCTTCGCAACCCCATGGACTGTAGCCCACCAGACTCCTCCATCCATGGGATTCTCCAGGCAAGAATATTGGAGTGGGGTGCCATTTAACCCTCTTAGACCTTTTCCAAAAAGTATAAATGGCCACCATTTTGAAGAAATGCTCCCTCATGCAGGAAAGAAACAGGGATTCCAAGTGATAGTATCAAGGGGCAGACGATGTCATCCTGAATTTATGCCTGTCTTCAGTTTACACAAGAGGAGTGCTTGACCTGCCAGGTCCTGGGCCATTTGCTCAAAGGTGATCTGTGGCTACTACCATTATCACCTTGTCTTGTAATGTCACTGACTCTCATGGCCTTCTTTGGGCTGAGATCTAGGTTCCACTAGGGCCCCTTCATGCCTGATTTGATGGAAATGACAGCAGCTTCAGTACCAAGTCTGACCCTATCAGACTCATGGAAACTCTGGCTTTTTCCACTTCTTCCAGCCTTAAATGAAATGATATTCCACGGGCTGTGGGTTCTGACTCTCCAATGATTACTTGAAAGATGGAGAGGAGGAACACAACTACAAGCTCAAGGGAGTTAATCAGCTGAACCAGGGTGCAGCGGTTCCACAGTGCTTATCCAGACACATCCACTGTGAACCAGCAACCAGTGGTGTTTTCTCATGAAACTGCAGGAATCCCTGGAAGTGCTACTTTGTATTTGCTTTCTCTCCCTCCTTGCCTCATTTCCTCTCTCTGCCTACTCCTAACTGCTCTGGCATTGCAACCCTCGATAAGCCCTTAGCACAAAAGCTTTGCTTCAGTCTCTGTTTTCCAGTGAACTCAGGCTAAGACACGCTCCTATACTTCTTGGTCATCAGCACCATAACTCCAGTTTCAAGGGTCACAAGCCTTAAGGGTGTTCCTACACACTTCCCTTCTATTCAATCCCCATATCCACTCCTGATCACCAGAAAGTCTAAACACTGAAACCTGGTGAACAATGACCTCCATGCTGCAGCTCCTGCCATCTCTACAACCACTTTCCTTGTTCTTTTCCTCATTTTGAGGTTCCTCTCAGCTACCATGATCTACTTGCAGGATCTTGTATGTTTCCTTCTGTACATCTTCTCATGAGCCTCTGAAATTCACCATTTTCTGTTCCTTTGTTCTCTAGGTCCACCTGGCAAAAAACTACTCATCACTCAAGGTGAAGTCCATAGGTCATATCTTCTATGCAACTGTACTTGACACTGCTGCTAGAAAGAATTTTTAAAACACGAAACACACACAACTAAAACTTAGGTATTAATAGTCGTTACTCTGTGCTGTCCTAGGTGCTTGGCATGTAATATATTCACTCAGTCTCTGCAATAATCCCGTAAATTACATACCAAGATTATCCCCTCTTCCCAGATAAGGAAACTTACACACAGAGAACTTAGGTCACATAAGTAGGCCAGTATTTACGTGGATATCTATGTTCTTAAAAATTGCACTCCCCTGTCATGCTATCACACAGGTCTGCCTGGCCAGGCATGCTGTATTCTCTGTTCTATCACAGCATGATGTTTGATGACCGTCTTTGTTCATACACGTGCCTCCCAAATAGACTGTTTGTTGCTAGAGTTTAAGACGTTGAAATCACTGCTGTGTGCCTAGCAGAGAGCACAGAGTAGGTACCTGGTAAACATTTGCTTAACTAATTAATTAATTAATCTGGTACAATTTTTAACAATGGTAGATCTTAGACTTGAGTTTGCTATTTTACAAAACACTTTTCCATGAATCATCTTATTTGGTCCTTCCAATATGACTATGCCAAAGCCTTTGACTGTGTGGATCACAACAAACTGGAAAATTCTGAAAGAGATGGGAATACCAGACCACCTGAGCTGCCTCTTGAGAAACCTGTATACAGGTCAGGAAGCAACAGTTAGAACTGGACATGGAACAACAGACTGGTTCCAAATAGGAAAAGGAGTACGTCAAGACTGTATATTGTCACCCTGTTTATTTAACTTATATGCAGAGTACATCATGAGAAATGCTGGGCTGGAGGAAGCACAAGCTGGAATCAAGATTGCCGGGAGAAGTATCAATAACCTCAGATATGCAGATGACACCACCCTTATGGCAGAAAGTGAAGAGGAACTAAAAAGCCTCTTGATGAAAGTGAAAGAAGAGAGTGAAAAAAATTGGCTTAAAGCTCAACATTCAGAAAACTAAGATCATGGCATCCAGTCCCATCACTTCATGGGAAATAGATGGGGAAACACAGTGGCTGACTTAGTTTTTATGGACTCCAAAATCACTTCAGATGATCACTGCAGCCATGAAATTAAAAGATGCTTACTCCTTGGAAGGAAAGTTATGACCAACCTAGATAGCATATTCAAAAGCAAAGACATTACTTTGTCAACAAAGGTATGTCTAGTCAAGGCTATGGTTTTTCCAGTGGTCATGTATGGATGTGAGAGTTGGACTATACAGAAAGCTGAGCGCTGAAGAATTGATGCTTTTAAACTGTGGTGTTGGAGAAGACTCTTGAGAGTCCCTTGGACTGCAAGGAGACCCAACCAGTCCATCCTAAAGGAGATCAGTCCTAGGTATTCATTGGAAGGACTGATGTTGAAGCTGAAACTCCAATACTTTGGCCACCTGATGCAAAGAGCTGACTCATTTGAAAAGACCCTGATGTTGGGAAAGATTGAGGGCAGGAGGAGAAGGGGACGACAGAGGATGAGCTGGTTGGATGGCATCACCGACTCAATGGACATGAGCCTGAGTGAACTCCGGGAGTTGGTGATGGACAGGGAGGCCTGGTGTGCTGCGGTTCATGGGGTCACAAAGATTCGGACACGACTGAGCAACTGAACTGAATATGTCTATAAAATATTTATTCTTAGTGTGGTTAAACATTTAATAAGTGCAACAGGCAGGGCTTGAACTCAAATATTTTCACACAAAACCCAGTGCTTTTCCTGAGTGTATACACTGACTTGTCTGTGGCTTCTGTGTGACATAAGGTGAAATATTAGGAAGAGTTGTGAATTTTCTCATTCTTCTCCCCGCCAGGGCTAGATAAGACAGCTACATCTATGGAATTCTTTAGAGAGATGGCTAGGCTTGGGCAGAATTTTATAGACCCAAAGTTGTACTTTATCAGAGTAGATTCACTCTAACAGAAAATAAGATTAAACAAGCCATCTAATTTACAGAAAAGCTACGATCTGTTCTGGCCAATAAATTGTATCACCAGTATGCTAAAGACAGCAGTACCAAGCATTGCAAAAGTTCTTGCCTTTGATGTTAAAGGACCCTTCACCTCCCTTAGTAACCATCTTTTGAAATTCCCCTTGGTAATCCTCCTAATAGGATTTACTAACATTTAAATCTATTAACATATGTCCTTTAGTCAAACCTCTGAAGCTCACTGAAAGTGTTATTAATGTATTTAGCCACTCAGACAATTTAATAGAATGGTTCAAAATGAAAATCATTGTCATGTCTTGAAAATAATTACAATCTTTCGTACAAACAAATGATCATGCAAACAATGACTGAAATTCTAATATATGCTAAACACTGTACCTAGCACAGCTGGAAGTGAAAGAAGTTCCAAGAGCGTGTGGACACTGTTTTAACTCACTATTGCCTATAAATAATTAAGCACAGTGCTTGGCAAGAAGGAGGTACTCAAAAATATTGGCATAATATATAAATAAACTATCAGGAGTGCATGGCTGCTATCCTTGAAAATATTGCAATATACAATATTTGAACCTCAAGAATGTATCCTGAGCCCATGGACAAGCTTATGGTCCACAATTGCACATGAGCATTTGTGGGGCCACTAGACCCACAGAGAGACCCAGGAGAGCCAATTTTAGGTATGATATGATATAATATTTGCATTTCATGCAAAGGTGGGCACAATAAAGGGAAGAAACAGCAAGGACTTTACAGAAGTGGAAGAGATTAAGAAGAGGAAGCAAGAATGCACAGAACTATACAAAAAAGGACTTAATGACCTGGATAATCACAATGGTGTGGTTACTCACCTAGAACCAGACGGTCAAATGGGCCTTAAAAAGTATCACTACAAACAAAAGCTAGTGGAGGTGATGGAATTCCAGCTGAGCTATTTCAAATCCTAAAAGATGATGCTGTGAAAGTGCTGCACTCAATGTCAGCAAATTTGGAAAACTCAGCAATGGGCACAGTGTTAGAAAATGTGAGTTTTCATTCCAATCCCAAGAAAGGCAATGCCAAAAAATGTTCAAACTACCATACAATTGTGTTCATTCCACATGCTAGCAAGGTAATGCTCAAAATTCTTCAAGTTAAGCTTCAACAGTATTTCCAGATGTACAAGATAAATTCAGAAAAGGCAGAGCAACCAGAGATCAAATTGTCAACATCCGCTGGATCATAGAAAAAGCAAGAGAATTCCAGAAAAAACATCTGCTTTTGCTTCACTGACTATGCTAAAGGCTTTGACAGTGTGGATTACAATAAACTGTCGAAAATTCTTAAAGAGATGGGAATACCAGACCGCCTTACCTGCCTCCTGAGAAATCTGTATACAGGTCAAGAAGCAACATTTAGAACCGGACATGGAACAATGGACTGCTTCCAAATTGGGAAAGGAGTACGTCAAGGCTGTATATTGTCACCCTGCTTATTTAACTTCTATGCAGAGTACATCATGTGAAATGCCAGGCTGGATGAAGTACAAGCTGGAATCAAGATTGCCGGGAGAAATATCAACAACCTCAGATAAGCAGATGATACCACTCTAATGGCAGAAAGCGAATAGGAAACAAAGAACCTATTTTTCTTTTTTTAAGAGCCTCTTGATGAGGATGAAAGAGGAAAATGAAAAAACTCAACATTCAAAAAAGTAAGATCATGGCATCTGGTCCCATCAATTCATGGCAAATAGATAAGGAAAAAATGGAAAGAGTGACAAATTTTATTTTCTTGGGCTCCAAAATCACTGCAGACAGTGACTCCAGCCACAAAATTAAAAGACACTTGCTCTTTGCAAGGCAAGCTGTGACAAACCTAGACGGCATATTAAAAAGCAGAGACATCACTTTGCTGACAAAGGTCCATATAGTCAAAGCTATGGTATAGTTTTTAGTAGTCATGTATGGATGTAAGAGTTGGACCATAAAAAAGGCTGAGAGCTGACGAATTGATGCTTTTGAACTGTGCTGCTGGAGAAGACTCTTGAGAGCCCCTTGTACTGCAAGGAGATCAAACCAGTCAATTCTAAAGGAAATCAACCCTGGATATTCATTGGAAGGACTGGTGCTGAAGCTCCAATACTTTGGCCACCTGATATGAAGAGCCGACTCATTAGAAAAGCCCCTAATGCTGGGAAAGATTGAAGGCAGGAGAAGAGGGCGACAGAGGATGAGATGGTTGAATGGCATCACCGACTCAATGGACATGAGTTTGATCAAACTCCAGGAGATAGTGAAGGATAGGAAAGCCTGGCATGCTGCAGTCCATGGGGTCGCAAAGAGTCAGACACAACTGAGCAGCTGAACAACAATGATAATATGAAAAGCAAAATGACATGTGGTGTTAGAAGGGAGAGGCCAAGATGGTGGAAAAGAAAAACAACATAGGTGTGCTCAGGGCTCTTACAATGCTCACTGTAGGAGGCCCCATTTCTCTAATTTATCCCTTTGGAGAAAAGAATAAGGTTGGGGAATGTAGAGGCTGTTCATTTGTAGAATTCAAATCTCATATATTGTAGCTTGAGTCATTCCGTGAACTCTGTGACCCAAAGGAAGATCTTTGCAGAGAGCCATGACATAGTAGGTGTTTCATACATACTGGGGCATGAATGAAACTGAGTCAAATCAAATGGCTGCTTAGCCCCAGGAGACACAAGGGAGACTCCAGCTAAGCTCTATATGAGCATCTTGCGGTCATCATTGCACGTTAATACCCAGGCCCAGAACCAGGACTGCAGAAGATCAGTTCACTTCCACAAGTGGGTGAGGGCAAAGAAGCTTAGTGGTGTGTGGGAAGTCGATGGGGGAGGGGGGACAGGCAGCAAATGTTTTCTAAGGGAAGGGCTGCCCCCCACCTTGGTGGCTCTGTTCCAGGACTTGGTGTGTACAATGACCCACAAGCAGGGGCTTCAACAGCCTATTCTCTGTTTAGAAAGGCAAGTCTGGGCTAAAACTGGGCTGGCAAAGTGATTTATCTTGAGAAATTTAGGCCATCCCAGAACTCAGAGAATAGGATTTGGGTAAGTACCTGCCTTATCTTTCCGATGCCAATGTTAAGCAGTTGGGGTGAAGGTGAGGAATTGAGTTGCCATATCACAAATGTATGAAAACAAAAACTGATCTGAAAATGGCAGAATTGAGAAGACATATAATCCTGGCCTGGAAACAGAGGGATATGTTGTAGAGGGCTTTGTTCCATCAGTCCTTGAATGTTAGATCTGCCCTCCCTACTCACATGCCTCAAAAGACACATTTTTTTTCATCCACTTACCAGCCATAAAAAGAAATGAAGTACTGATCCAGGCTACTACATGGATGAACTTCTAAAATGTCATGTTAAGTGTAAGAAGTCAGACACAAAATGCCACATATTTTATGATTCCATTCATATGCAATGTCAAGAACAGGCAAATCCATAGAGACAGAAAGCAAATCAGTGGTTGTCAGGAGTTGGGGGCAGGGGTGGGAAACTGGGAATGAGAATGTAATGGATATGGGGTTTCTTTCAGGGGTGATGGAAAGTCCTAGAATTAGACAGTGACAGTTGTTGCAAAGCTTTGTGAATATGCTAAAAAAAAAACCCACTGTATTGTGCATTCTAAAAGGGTAAACGCGATGGAACGTGAATAATATCTCAATTTTGTAAAAGAAAAAAAAAGCAGTAAGAATATACAAATCAGACACAAGAAGAAAATTTCAGGCCACCCTGAACTTTGTGCACTATTCTCTGCAGCAGGTCAGCCTTTGGGAAACCCTGGGGACTTTGACTGGTCATTACCAAGCAGCATTGTACCCCTGAGTGTGCACAGCACCTGCCCGGTGGGAGCCTAGCTCCTGTCCCAGGAGCAGCATTTTATGCATGGGCCCTAAAGCTGCACTCCAGGGTCAAATATTTACACCAGATGGAATGGCTTTCTATCTGTGGGTGGAGGGAACTTTCATATGTTCCCAGACAACATTGGGACTCAAATAATATGCTGCCAGGCCTGTCTCAACCCAGAGCATAGCAGCAACTACACCAACAGCAGGGCTTTGAAGAAAACTAGGACCACAGAGCACCTAGCAACCACCAGACACAGTTTATGAAACCAGGGACAAAGCCCAAAGACAAAAACCAGCAGCTCTAAATGGGAAATGCCATTTAAAAAACGAAAGGGGTAATTTCTGTGGCCTTACTATGAGAGTCCAAGATGACAAATTAGAGGAGCTAACATATATGCTAGGTATCCTCTTAAGTGTTTAGAAATGCAGATTCATTTTGTTCCCATAACTCCACGAGGTAGGTACTACTGCAATTCTCCTTGTATGTATGAGGACACATAGGCACAGAGAGGTTAAGTAACTAGCCGAAAGTCACACAGCTACCAAGATGTGGTCCGTGTCCTTAGCCCAGCCCACAGTAGGTGTTGGCTGGGTTATGCTGAGGTCAAGAAAGAACATAGACGCCGGTCTTCTACACCGTGAGGGAGGAGGGCAGTAGGTCCGGGGAACACAGGGACAGCCAAAGACAGCTGCATTCGCAGCATCTATCCTTGCTGATATTATTGCTGGAGGGAGTCATACACTGTGTGATCAGGGAAGAGACAGGATGCTAAAGGGTGGAGTGTCCCGGGTAGAGCAGGAAGTGGTTTTGTTCAGCCTTCATTCACTCAGAGATGTGTGTGAGAGATGAGGGGAAGATACGGGGGTGCCATTTGTCCCGAGTCCTAGTTTCACTCACCAGAGAAGGACGAACTTGACGTGTGAAAAGCTGCCCTTAGCCCTGGAAGAGAGGCGAGGCGTCCAGGCAGGTCTCTGTCTCCATCTAGCGGCAACTGTGGGGAACGACACCCAGAGGCGACCCTGCCGCTGAGAGCCAGACTCAAGTTGGGAGAATAGAGGAGGGGTTCTGAGCTCCAGGGGTTCGGAGGAAGAGCTGGAGGTTGTGTGAACATAAATCCCCTTGAATCATAGTAAAAGCAGCTCCGGAGCATTTCCCCGCAGCGGTCACCAGGTCAGCAGAGGCTTTTGTGAGACACACAACTTCAGAACCACAGCTGGAGCGTCGGAAAGTGGGGCCCAGAGCGGGTGGCTCCAGGCTGGGGGACCCTCCCCCTGTGTGGGAGCCCAGTGAGCAGAGAGCCCGTAGGCGGGGCCCAGCCCTGCGCCCTCTGCTCACAGAGGCAGGACGTTGGAGGGAGCACTGCACCCATGAGACCTTCTGGGTGGTGGCGTTCGGGCCCTCTTGGTCTTCAGAGGGCCGGGCGGGCCTCGTGACAGGGGCCCCTGGGACGGCTCACCTCCTTATCGGTCAGAGGCTGGCCCGTCAGCTCTCGGGGCCTTGCTTCCCTCCGCAGCCCACAGACTGGCACAGGCCCAGCCTGTCGCCCAGGCTCTCCTTCCCTCCCTTTGCTGTAAGACCCGGGACCCTGCCTCCTCCCCTCTCTGTAGCTGCCACCTCCACCCCTCCCTTGGGTTGCCCTTTTCTCTGGAGGCCTGGCTGCAGAGGGGGTCACAGCCCCCCTGCGCCTCCCTTCCTGGGCCTCGGAAGCCCGGCACGCAGAGCATCCTGCTTCAAGGGCTGCCCTCCGGATCAGGCATGAGACGTTCAGGCACACACAGCAGGCCCACTAACACTACTAACTAACTACTAACACTACTAACCAACCACTAACACTACTAACTACTAGCGCCACCAACGACTAACACTACTAACTACTAGCGCCACCAACGACTAACACTACTAACTACTAACAATACCACCAAGAGCAGCAGGCAGCGGAGCGCCCTCCAGAGGTCTCGGAGGCCCCATTGCGGGTCTGTGGGTTTCTTCTGCCTTTGACTCAGTGCTGACACCTGGAGGCCAACTTGGGCTCCTGTCCTTCCCTTTCTTCTCTGATGTTGACTCTACGCACCTTCCCCTGTTTTAGTGTGCCGCCTTGAAGCATACTCTCTGACCTGAATTCCATTCCTCATCCCGAGGAAGTAAGGATTCTTCTGATCTGCGGAGGCGTTTCTCTAAGTCCAGATCCCCTTACACCTTTTTTCTTCCATTAAGTAAGCCTCACTATTCATATTTAAAGACTGCATGCGTGCTTATCTGCTCAGTCACGTCCCATCTGTGGGATCCTGTGGATTGTAGTCTGCCAGGCTCCTCTGACCATGGAGATTTTTCAGGCAAGAATACTACAGTTGGTTGCCATTTCCTCCTCCAGCGGATTTTCCCTACCCAGGGATCGAACCCGTGTCTCCTGCATTGCAGGTGGATTCATTATCCGCTAGCCACCAGGGAAGCCCAATATATGCAGTGTAAACCAGCCTCACATGGGGTTGTGCAGGAGCGCTGAGCCTTTTTCTCCATTTCTTGAGAAAATTATTCTCAGATGAAATTAATTGCCCCATATCTGCACAGGAATTGATAGTCAAAGATCTAGTGGGAAGAGGATACCTGGTTCACCTTTCTCAGAAATACTAGCATGGGCAAGACCAACTCTAAGCCACCCCAAAGTCATGTTATCTGGATACTGTTTGTGAGTCTGGGATAAATTCAGGTAGAGGTGAGTGAGTTAGAGTATCAAGACTGAGGTGAAAGACCTTGGGAGCTTATTAGAACAGGCAAGAACCAATGTAATCAAGTAGGTAAGTCTGAAGGACTGATGCTGAAGCTGAAACTCCAATACTTTGGCCACCAGATGTGAAGAAATGACTCATTAGAAAAGACCCTGATGCTGGGCAAGATTGAAGGCAGGAGGAGAAGGGGATGACAGAGGATGAGATTGTTGGATGGCATCACCGACTCGATGGACATGAGTTTGAGTAAACTCTGGGAGTTGGTGACGGACAGGGAGGCCTGGCGTGCTGCAGTCCATGGGGTTGCAAAGAGTCGGACACGACTGAGCGACTGAACTGAACTGAAGTATGAACCACAATCAATGAGAAAGGCAAAGACCAGAGCTTGAAAAGCTATATGAAACATTAGTCCTGACCTTAGCTCAGATGAATGAGGGAAGACTATAAACAGGCAGAACGGAATTGTTCAGGTCAGAGGCATAAAGATTACAAAGCAAGCAGGGAACAAGGGAATGAATAAGAGCGAGACTGTAACCCTACAAGAGGGTCAGAGGTTTGTTTTCATATGGTACCAACTATCGAGTGCTGAGATATTGAAGGCAACTTCACTACAATATGATTCAGAAAAATATTCCCTATGACTCAATTTGTCTAGTGCTTTAAAAACACTTACCCCATACGGCTTTTTTAAAATGTCATAAGGTCTCAGAGAGAACGAATTACAAAAAAATTTGTGGGAATTGTAAGGCATTCCTTAGAATGCCTCCACTTTCAGGAAAAATTAAACATAACTTTTTTTAGGAAAATGCACTGATTAAAACCCAGCCATGATTCTAAGCTTCAATCAACAACTCAGTTGCTAATAGATTCAGTGGTTCTCAACCAGGGGTGATGGCATAGGGGTTCAGGGGGCATAGCAGAAACACTTGTGAAAATTAAAAACACTCATGTCCAGTCTGCTTGTACCCACCATGCTTGGAACGGTCAGGGGGAGGAAAGGACAGAGGCAGCTACACTTAAAAAAAAACAAAAATCCTTGCAGGTGATTTGAGACATAGCCACAAACACATTTTTCCATTGGAGAAATGTTGAATTATGATGAGTAGCTAAAAGTAAAATGTACTCAATGATCAGCTCAGTTCAGTTCAGTCGCTCAGTCATATCTGACACTTTGCAACCCCATGGACTGCAGCACACCACGCCTCCTTGTCCATCACTAACTCCCAGAGTTTACTCAAACTCGTGTCCGTCGAGTCGGTTATGCCATCCAATGATCTCATCCTCTGTTGTCCCCTCTGTTCTCCTCTGTCCCCCTGTTCTCCTCTCACCTTCAATCTTACCCAGCATCAGGGTCTTTTCAAATGAGTCAGCTCTTCACATCGGGTGGCCAAAGTATTGGAGTTTCAGCTTCAACATCAGTCCTTCCAATGCACACTCAGGACTGATTTCCTTTAGAATGGACTGGTTGGATCTCCTTGCAGTCCAAGGGACTCTGAAGAATCTTCTCCAACACCACAGTTCAAAAGCATCAATTCTTCGGTACTCAGCTTTCTTTATAGTCCAACTCTCACATCCATACATGACTACTGGAAAAACCATAGCCTTGGCTAGACGGACCTCTGTTGACAAAGTAATGTCTCTGCTTTTTAATATGCTGTCTAGGTTGGTCATAACTTTTCTTCTAAGGAGTAAGCATCATTTTATTTCATGGCTGCAGTCACCATATGCAGCCATTTTGGAGCACAAAGAAATAAAGTCTGCCACTGTTTCCACTGTTTCTCCATCTATTTGCCATGCAGTGATGGGACCAGATGCCATGATCTTTGTTTTCTGAATATTGAGCTTTAAGCCAATTTTTTCACTCTCCTCTTTCACTTTCATTAGGAGGGTCTTTAGTTCCTCTTCACTTTCTGGCATAACGGTAGTGTCATTTGGATATCTGAGGTTATTGATATTTTCCCCAGCAATCTTGATTCCAGCTTGTGCTTATCCAGCCAGCATTTCTCATGATGTATTCTGCATATAAGTTAAATAAGCAGGGTGACAATATACAGCCTTGACATACTCCTTTTCCTATTTGGAACCAGTCTGTTGTTCCATGTCCAGTTCTAACTGTTGCTTCCTCACCTGCACACAGATTTCTCAAGAGGCAGGTCAGGTGGTCTGGTATTCCCATCTCTTTCAGAATTTTCCACATTTTATTGTGATCCACACAGTCAAAGACTTTGGCATAGTCAATAAAGCAGAAATAGATGTTTTTCTGGAGCTCTCTTGCTTTTTCGATGATCCAGCGGATGTTGGCAATTTGATCTCTGGTTCCTCTGCCTTTTCTAAAACCAGCTTGAACATCTGGAAGTTCATGGTTCACATATTGCTGATGTGTGGCTTGGAGAATTTTGAGCATTACTTTACTAGCATGTGAGATGAGTGCAATTGTGAAGTAGTTTGAGCGTTCTTAGGCATTGCCTTTCTTTGGAATTGGAATGAAAACTGACCTTTTCCAGTCCTGTGGCCACTGCTGAGTTTTCCAAATTTGCTGGCATATTGAGTGCAGCACTTTCACAGCATCATCTTTTAGGATTTGAAATAGCTCAACTGGAATTGCATCACACCACTAGCTTTGCTCATAGTGATGCTTCCTAAGGCCCACTTGACTTCACATTCAAGGATGTCTGGCTCTAGGTGAATGATCACATCATCATGGTTATCTGGGTCATGAAGATCTTTTTTGTATAGTTCTCAGGAGTGGCCAAGAGGAGCTACCCCACGTCCAAGATCAGGGGCAGCGGCTGAGAGGAGCAACCCCACATCCAAGGAGAGGCAGCTGCATGGGCACAGCAGGGCCAAGAGGAGCTACTTGACGTTCAAGGTCAGGAGGGGCGACCCCCTCCAAGGTAAAGAGCAGTGGCTGCGCTTTGCTGGGAGCAGCCGTGAAGAGATACCCCACATCCAAGGTAAGAGAAACCCAAGTAAGACAGTAGGTGTTGCGAGAGGGCATCAGAGGGCAGACACACTGCAACCATAATCACAGAAAACTAGCCAATCTGATCACACGGACCACAGCCTTGTCTAACTCAATGAAACTAAGCCATGCCCTGTGGGGCCACCCAAGACCGGTGGGTCATGGTGGAGATGTCTGACAGAATGTGGTCCACTGGAGAAGGGAATGGCAAACCACTTCAATATTCTTGCCTTGAGAATCCCATGAACAGTATGAAAAGGCAAAATGATAGGATACTGAAAAAGGAACTTCCCAGGTTGGTAAGTGCCCAATATGCTACTGGAAATCAGTGGAGAAATAACTCCAGAAAGAATGAAGGGATGGAGCCAAAGCAAAAACAATACCCAGTGTGGATGTGACTGGTGATAAAAGCAAGATCCAATGCTATAAAGAGCAATATTGCATAGGAACCTGGAAGTTAGATCCATGAATCAAGGCAGATTGGAAGTGGTCAAACAGGAGATGGCAAGAGTGAGAGTCGACAGTCTAGGAATCAGAGAACTAAAATGGACTGGAATGGGTGAATTTAACTCAGATGACCATTATATCTACTACTGAGGGCAGGAATCCCTCAGAAGAAATGGAGTAGCCATCATGGTCAACAAAAGAGTCCAAAATGCAGTACTTGGATCCAATCTCAAAAATGATAGAATGATCTCTGTTCGTTTCCAAGGCAAACCATTCAATATCATGGTAATCCAAGCCTATGCCCCAAACAGAAATGCTGAAGAAGCTGAAGTTGAATGGTTCTATGAAGACCTACAAGATCTTTTAGAACTAACAGCCAAAAAAGATGTCCTTTTCATTATAGGGAACTAGAATGCAAAAGTAGGAAGTCAAGAAACACCTGGGGTAACCGGCAAATTTGGCCTTGGAGTACAGAATGAAGCAGGGCAAAGGCTAACAGAGTTCTGCCAAGAGAATGCACTGGTCATAGCAAACACCCTCTTCCAACAACACAAGAGAAGACTCTACACATGGACATCACCAGATGGTCAACACTGAAAACAGAATGATTATATTCTTTGCAGCCAAAGATGGAGAAGCTCTATACAGTCAACAAAAACAAGACCGGGAGCTGACTGTGGCTCAGACCATGAACTCCTTATTGCCAAATTCAGACTTAAATTGAAGAAAGTAGGGAAAACCACTAGACCATTCAGGTATGACCTAAATGAAATCCCTTATGATTATACAGTGGAAGTGAGAAATAGATTTAAGGGACTAGATCTGATAGACAGAGTGCCTGATAAACTATGGATGGAGGTTTGTGACATTGTACAGGAGACAGGGATCAAGACTATCCCCAAGAAAAAGAAATGCAAAAAAGCAAAATGGCTGTCTGAGAAGGCCTTACAAATAGCTGTGAAAAGAAAAGAAGCAAAAAGCAAAGGAGAAAAGGAAAGATATAAACATCTGAATGCAGAGTTCCAAAGAATAGGAAGGAGAGATAAGAAAGCCTTCTCCTCAGTGATCAATGCAAAGAAATAGAGGAAAACAACAGAATGGGAAAGACTAGAGATTCTCTTCAAGAAAATTAGAGATCCCAAGGGAACATTTCATGCAAAGATGGGCTCAATAAAGGACAGAAATGGTATGGACCTAAAAGAAGCAGAAGGTATTAAGAAGAGATGGCAAGAATACACAGAAAAACTATACAAAAAAGATCTTCATGACCAAGATAATCACGATGGTGTGATCACTCACCTAGAGCCAGACAGCCTGGAATGTGAAGTCAAATGGGCCTTAGAAAGCATCACTATGAACAAAGCTAGTGGAGGTGATGGAATTCCAGTGGAGCTATTTCGAATCCTGAAAGATGATGCTGTGAAAGTGTTGCACTCAGTATGCCAGCAAATCTAGAAAACTCAGCAGTGGCCACAGGACTGGTAAAGGTCAGTTTTCATTCCAATCCCAAAGAAAGGCAATGCCTAAGAATGCTCAAACTACCGCACAATTGCACTCATCTCACACGCTAGTAAAGTAATGCTCAAAATTCTCCAAGCCACACATCAGCAATATGTGAACCATGAACTTCCTGACGTTCAAGCTGGTTTTAGAAAAGTCAGAGGAACCAGAGATCAAATTGCCAACATCCGCTGGACCATCAAAAAAGCAAGAGAGTTCCAGAAAAATATCTATTTCTGCTTTATTGAGTATGCCAAAGCCTTTGACCGTGTGGATCATAATAAAATGTGGAAAATTCTGAAAGAGATGGGAATACCAGACCACCTGACCTGCCTCTTGAGAAACCTGTATGCAGATCAGGAAGCAACAGTTAGAACTGGACATGGAACAACAGACTGGTTCCAAATAGGAAAAGGAGTATGTCAAGGCTGTATATTGTCACCCTGCTTATTTAACTTATATGCAGAGTACATCATGAGAAACGCTGGGCTTGAAGAAGCACTAGCTGGAATCAAGATTGCTGGGAGAAATATCAATAACCTCAGATATGCAGATGAAACCACCCTTATGGCAGGAAGTGAAGAGGAACTAAAAACCCTCTTGATGAAAATGAAAGAGGAGAGTGAAAAAGTTGGCTTAAAGCTCAATATTCAGAAAACGAAGATCATGGCATCCGGTCCCATCACTTCATGGCAAATAGATGGGGAAACAGTGGCAGACTTTATTTTTTTACGCTCCAAAAGCACTGCAGATGTTGATTGCAGCCAGCCATTAAAAAGAATACATTTGAATCAGTTCTAATGAGGTGGATGAAACTGGAACCTATTATACAGAGTGAAGTAAGCCAGAAAGAAAAACACCAATACAGTATACTAACACATATATATGGAATTTAGAAAGATGGTAACAATAACCCTGTGTACGAGACAGCAAAAGAGACACTGATGTATAGATCAGTCTTATGGACTCTGTGGGAGAGGGAGAGGGTGGGGAGATTTGGGAGAATGGCATTGAAACATGTGTAATATCATGTATGAAACGAGTCACAAGTCCAGGTTCGATGCACGATACTGGATGCTTGGGGCTGGTGCACTGGGACGACCCAGAGGGAGGGTATGGGGAGGGAGGAGGGAGGAGGGTTCAGGATGGGGAGCACGGGTATACCTGTGGCGGATTCATTTCGATGTTTGGCAAAACTAATACAATATTGTAAAGTTTAAAAATAAAATAAAATTTAAAAATAAATAAATAAAAGACGCTTACTCCTTGGAAAGAAAGTTATGACCAATCTAGATAGCATATTCAAAAGCAGAGACATTACTTTGCCAACAAAGGTCCGTCTAGTCAAGGCTATGTTTTTTCAGTGGTCATGTATGGATGCGAGAGTTGGACTTTGAAGAAAGCTTTTGAACACGCTTTTGAACTGTGGTGTTGGAGAAGACTCTTGAGAGTCCCTTGGACTGCAAGGAGATCCAACCAGTCCATCCTAGAGGAGATCAGTCCTCGGTGTTCATTGGAAGGACTGATGCTGAGGCTGAAACTCCAATACTTTGGCCACCTCATGTGAAGAGTTGACTCATTTGAAAAGACCCTGATGCTGGGAGGGATTGGGGGCAGGAGGAGAAGGGGACGACAGGATGAGATGGCTGGATGGCATCACTGACTCGATGGACATGAGTTTGGGTAAACTCTGGGAGTTGGTGATGGACAGGAAGGCCTGTTGTGCTGAGATTCATGGGGTCGCAGAGAGTCGGACACGACTGAGGGACTGAACTGAACTGAACTGAACTCTGTGTATTCTTGCCACCTCTTCTTAATATCTTCTACTTCTGTCAGGTCCATACCATTTCTGTCCTTTAATAAGCCCATCTTTGCATGAAATGTTCCCTTGGTATCTCTAATTTTCTTGAAGAGATCTCTAGTCTTTCCCATTCTGTTGTTTTCCTCTATTTCTTTGCACTGATCACTGAGGAAGGCTTTCTTATCTCTCCTTGCTAATTCTTTGGAACTCTGCATTCAAATGGTTATATCTTTCCTTTTCTCCTTTGCTTTTCACTTCTCTTCTTTTTACAGCTATTTGTAAAGCTTCCTCAGACATCCATTTTGCCTTTTTGCATTTCTTTTCCATGGGGATGGTCTTGATCCCTGTCTCCTGTACAATGTCACGAACCTCCATCCATACATAGTTCATCAGGCACTCTATCTATCAGATCTAGTCCCTTAAATCTATTTCTCACTTCCACTGTATAATCATAAGGGATTTCATTTAGGTCATACCTGAATGATCTAGTGGTTTTCCCTACTTTCTTCAACTTAAGTCTGAATTTGGCAACAAGGAGTTCATGATCTGAGCCACAGTCAGCTCCCGGTCTTGTTTTTGCTGACTGTATAGAGCTTCTCCATCTTTGATACTCAATGATAACTCGAACTTAAAAAAAAAAAGAAAGAAAGAAAGAAACATAAAGACAAGTGTGTAACATTTAATTTTATTTATTTAATAATGTAATTGCAAAAGTATATATGTTTTAATAGATGTATGAAGAAAGTCATTTGTCCATTTCTTTGAAGTGATGAACAAAATGTTATATAAACAGAAATGGGTGGTTGCTTGGTTGTTTTCAGAAAAGTGCAATCATTTACTCCGTGACTTGTTTTTCTCATTTACTATATGA
Source organism: Bubalus kerabau (assembly GCF_029407905.1). Classification (NCBI taxonomy): domain Eukaryota; kingdom Metazoa; phylum Chordata; class Mammalia; order Artiodactyla; family Bovidae; genus Bubalus; species Bubalus kerabau. Next base: position 19,591,321 of record NC_073647.1, read on the forward strand.
TGGACATCTATCCGAGTCAACTATATATATATAATTGCTTTTTATTTTTATTTTTAAACTTTACATAATTGCATTAGTTTTGCCAAATATCAAAATGAGTCCGCCACAGGTATACATGTGTTCCCCATCCTGAACCCTCCTCCCTCCTCCCTCCCCATACCATCCCTCTGGGTCGTCTCAGTGCACTAGCCCCAAGTTGCATAGTAATTGATAGCGGCAATGTATCACACTTTATTCAGCTATTCCTTTCTCTTTTGGGTGAAACTTCAGTTTGGTTTCAGTTTCTTTCTTTTTTTTTTTTTTTTTTTTTTTGACAGTACAAGTAAAGCTGAAATAAACATTTTGTGCATATATCTTTGTGCATTGATGCTTTTGATCCCAAAGGACTGATTCCCCAAAGTGTGTGTGCTGAGTAAAAGAAAATGTTTTATACTATTACCAAACATTATCATAACTATCTCATTAAAAGCTTTTAGCAGTTTATACCCCACACACCCACCAGCAGTGTGTGGCCGGCTCTTTCCCTCTCCATCTTCACCAGCAGGGAATTTGCTCCTTTGGTGGCTGGTGCTTCATTTTGCAGCTCCCTCACCAATAATAAAGTTAAGAATTTGTGCATGTTTATTGGACATCTTTATTTTCTCTTCCGGGAATTGCCTGTACATCATGCATTTTTCTATTCATTCGTTTGATTTACTCTGATCAAGATATATTTAATCTTTGGCTGACACATGTGCCATATATTTCAGTTTATTGTTTCTCATTTGGTTTTGTTTTTAGTGATTTCTTTTTGCTGTTTGTTTCTACAGAGGACTTAGTTTAGTTTATTTGGAGAGGGGTTAATTTTTATTGGAGTATAGTTGATTTACAATGTTAGTTTCTGCTGTATAGCAAAGTCCTATATGTTATACATAAACATATATGTTATACATATACATATATCTACTCTTTTTTTTTTTACATTCTTTTCCCATATAGGTCAGTACAGAGTATTGAGTAGAGTTCCCTGTTCTATACACTGGGTGCTCACTAGTTATCTATTTCATACATAGTACTGGTAGGCTGCAGTCCATGGGGTCGCTAAGAATCAGACACGACTGAGCAACTTCACTTTCACTTTTCACTTTCATGCATTGGAGAAGGAAATGGCAGCCCACTCCAGTGTTCTTGCCTGGAGAATCCCAGGGACGGGGGAGCCTGGTGGGCTGCCGTCTATGGGGTCGCACAGAGTCGGACACGACTGAAGCGACTTAACAGCAGCAGCAGTAGAAGCAGTGTGTATATGTGACTTTAGGGTTACTTATCTTATAAAGGTCTTGCCTATTTAAAGACTACCCCGCTTTTCTTTTAAAGACTACCACATTTTTCCTTCATATTGCATTGTTTTACTTAAGGTATTAATCCAGCTTATGTTACTTCCACACAAAACATGAGGAAAGGGGCTGGTTTAGTTTTGCTCCGTGAATTTCCAATTTTTCCAGTATTATTTATAAAAAACACTCTTTACTGACAGACACTGCACACTTCTTTTGTTATGTGGTTGCTCCCTTGCAAAGTCGTGTCCGACTCTGCGACCCTATGAACTGTAGCATGCCAGCTCCTGTATTCTTCACTATCTCCTGGAGTTTGCTTTCTGGTCCAACTCTCACATCCATACATGCCTACTGAAAAAAACCATAGCTTTGACTATACAGATCCTTGTTGGCAAAGTGATGTCTCTGCTTTTTTATACGTTGTCTAGTTTTGTCATAGGTTTCCTTCCAAGGAGCGTCTTTTAATTTCATGGCTACAGTCCCCATCTGCAGTGTTTTTGGAGCCTCTAGAAAATAAAATATGTCACAGCTTCCACTTTTGCTCCTTCTATTTGCCATGAGGTCATGGGACCAGATGCCATTATCTTAGCTTTCTTTTAATGTTGACTTTTGTCATGTATTAATCATTAATCCATATATATCAATACTTGGATCCATATCTGAAATCTCTACTTGTCCCCACTAATCTACTTGGCATTTTTTACTCCAGTCTATGAGTCAGCAAGAGCTGGAGTAAAATGACTAATTCTCTTGAAGAATATGTATGACTTACTGTGTTCCCTTTTAATTCAGACCGGGTGAATTGATATTTCTAATTAGTGTTTATATCTTAGGTGCTAATGAAAATTATATTCAAATTTAAGTCTACAAAATAATACATAATAAAGAAAATATAGTATCTGTACTTAGAGTAAACAATACAAAATGAGTGCTAAAGCAATTTTCTCACCTTGTTATGCTTTCAAATTACCTAAACATGATTTCAATTCACTGGTCTTGATGGATAAGCATGACTTTTTATTGTTATAATGAACATACAATATTATATTAGCTTCAGGTGTACAACATAGTGATTCAATATTTTTATCCATTATGAAATGATCTAAGACCAGTTACCATCTGTAACCATACAAAGCTGTTACAATATTATTGGCTATATTCATTATGTGTACATGACATCCCTGTTATCTACTTATAGTTGACTTATGTACTGTTTAATCTACTTTACCTATTTCATCCATTGCTCACATACCTTCCCTCTGGCAACCACTGGTTTATTCTCTGTATCTATGAATCTGTTTCTGGATATTTTTATTAGTTTGTTCACTTGATTTATTTTTAGATTCCACATATAAGTAATACAATATTCATCTTTACCTGACTTAGTTCACTTACATAATGCCCTCCAGGTCCATCCACGTTGTCAAAAATGGTAGATTTCATTCTTTTTTCTGGCTATTATGCCATTGTAATATATATACCATATCTTCATATAGATTCATCTGTGGATGGACACTTAGGTTGCTTTCATATCTTGACTATTGTAAATAATGCTGCAACTTTTTATTCAGGGTAAAATACATATAACATAAAACTTACTATCCTAACTATCATCAAGTGTACAGTTAAGTATTGTTAAGTGTATTCACACTGATATGCAACCAACTGCCAGATTATTTCATATCCATGAATCACAAACTCCTGATCTCTCCTTTCCGCAGCCTCTGGCAACCATCATTCTACTTTCTATTTTTATGAATTTAACTTCTCTATATGACTCTTTTTTCTGAATCTTATTTTTTAATTTAATTGTTTATCTTTGGCTGCACTGGGTCTTCATTGTTGCATGCAGACTTTCTCCAGTTGTGGCAAGCAGAAGCTATTCTCCAGTTGTGGTACATGATCCCATATATATGGGCTTTTCATTGCAGTGGCTTGTCTTGTTGCAGAGCATGGGCTCTAGGGTGCACAAGCCTCAGTAATTGTGGCACACAGGCTTAGTTGCCCTGCAGCATATGCAATCTTCCCGGACCAGGGATCAAACCCGTGTCTCCTGCTTAGCACCTGGATTCTTAACCACTGGACCACCAGGGAAGTCCTGTGACATTTATGTGACTTAGCGCAATGTCTACAGGTTTCATCCATATGATAGTACATCTCAAAATTTTATTTCTTTTTAAGTCTGGGCTGAATAATGTGCCATTGCATGTATATCTGTCAGTGGACATTTGGGTTGCTTCTACCATTTGGCTATTGTGAATAATACTTGACAATGCTTTCAGCTTTTCACTGTTGAGTATGATGTTAGCTGTGGGTTTTCATTCCATTTATCTTTACTATGTTGAGGTATGTCCCCTCTATGCCCACTTTCTGGAGAGTTTTTTATCATAAATAGATGTAGAATTTTACCAAAAGCTTTTCTGCACCTATTGAGGTGATCATGTGGTTTTTATACTCTAACTTGTTAATGTGGTGTATCACGCTGATTGATTTGCAGATATTGAAAAATCCTTGCAGCCCTGGGATAAATCCCACTTGATTATGGTGTATGATTCTTCTAATGTATTTCTGAATTTTGTTTGCTGGTACTTTCTTGAGGATTTTTGCATCTATGTTAATCACTGATATTGGCCCATAGTTTTGTGTGTGTGTGTGTGCTATCTTTGTCTGGTTTAGGTATCAGAATAATGGTGACCTCATAAAATGAGTTCAGAAGTGTTCCTTCTTCTGCAATATCTTGAAACAGTTTTAGAAGGATAGGTGTTAACTCTCCTCTAAATGTTTGATAAAATTCACCTGTGAAGCCATCTGTCCATAGACTTTTGTTGGGAGTTTTTAAGTTACAGATTCAATTTTAGTATTGGTAATAAGTTTGTTCATATTTTCTGTTTCTTCCTGGGAAATTGTACCTTTCTAAGAATCTGTCCATTTCTTCTAGGTTGTTCATTTTATTGGGATGTAGTTGCTTGTAGATCCTGCTCTTCGAGGATCAAGTTTTTTAGCAAAGTGTCTCAAATTTTCATAGTTATGGAAATTACACAGAGAAACAAGATCATGACAGAAGTGACTTCCCTTAACACTGTTGCCCATCTTGTCTCTTATGATTCTTTGTATTTCTGTGGTATCAGTTATAATTATCCCTTTCTCATTTCTGACGCATATATCTGGAGAAAACTCATGCACCTCAATATTTGTGGCAGCACTATTTACAATAGACAAAACATTTAAGCAACCTAAGTGCCCATCAACAGATGAATGGATAAAGATATGGTATATGAATACAATGGAATATTACTCAGCCATAAAAAATGCCATTTGCAGCAACATGGATGGAACTAGAGATTATTATACTAAGTTAAGCAAGTCAGCCAGAGAAAGATAAATATCATATGATGTCAGTTGACTTTTGTATATGAGACAGTAGTTGAGCTTCATTTTTTTTGCATGACTCTACAGTTTTGCCAGTACCACCTACTGAAGACACTAGCCTTTTTTCCATTATATTTTCTTTGCTCCTTTGTCCTAAATTAATTTTCCATACAAATACATGGGTTTATTTCTGGACTCTCAATTTTGTCCCACTGATATGTGTATCTTTTTTTCTGGTAATACCATGCTGTTTTGATTTCTATGGCTTTGAAAGAGTGTGATACCTCCAAATTTGTTCTTTTTTTCCCCCTCAGAATTGTTACACAGGATCTTTTGTGGTTCCATAGAAATTTTAGTTCTATTGGAAATAGTTCTATTGCCTGGAAAATCCCATGGACGGAGGAGCCTGGTAGGCTGCAGTCCATGGGGTCGCGAAGAGTCAGATACGACTGAGCGACTTCACTTTCACTTTTCACTTTCATGCACTGGAGAAGGAAATGGCAACCCACTCCAGCGTTCTTGCCTGGAGAACCCCAGGGACGGGGGAACCTGGTGGGCTGCCATCTATGGGGTCGCACAGAGTCGGACATGACTGAAGAGACTTAGCAGTAGCAGCAATTCCATAGAAATAGTTCTATTTCTGTGAAATACATTTTTGGGATTTTGGTAGACATTGTATTGAATATGCATATTGCTTTAGGTATATGAATATTTTGACAATGTTAATTCTTCAAATTCATGAGTGTGAATATCTTTCCATTTATTTGTGCCTTCTTCAATTTCTTTCAACAATGTCTTATAGTTTTCAGTGTATAGGTTTTTCACCTTCATGGTTAAATTTATTCCCAGGTATTTTATTCTTTGTGTTGCAATTGTGAATGGTATGCTTTCTTCTCTTTTTCATAGTTCACTCTAGGCATAAACATTTCAAAAGTTGCACACTGAAACTTTACTGAATTGATTGGTTCTAGATGACACCACCCTTATGGCAGAAAGTGAAGAGGAACTAAAAAGCCTCTTGATGAAGGTGAAAGTGGAGAGTGAAAAAGTTGGCTTAAAGCTCAACATTCAGAAAACGAAGATCATGGCATCTGATCCCATCACTTCATGGGAAATAGATGGGGAAACAGTGGAAACAGTGTCAGACTTTATTTTTCTGGGCTCCAAAATCACTGCAGGTGGTGACTGCAGCCATGAAATTAAAAGACGCTTACTCCTTGGAAGGAAAGTTATGACCAACCTAGATAGCATATTCAAAAGCAGAGACATTACTTTGTCAACAAAGGTCCATCTAGTCAAGGCTATGGTTTTTCCTGTGGTCATGTATGGATGTGAGAGTTGCACTGTAAAGAAGGCTAAGCGCCGAAGAATTGATGCTTTTGAACTGTGGTGTTGGAGAAGACTCTTGAGAGTCCCTTGGACTGCAAGGAGATCCAACCAGTCCATTCTAAAGGAGATCAGCCCTGGGATTTCTTTGGAAGGAATGATGCTAAAGCTGAAACTCCAGTACTTTGGCCACCTCATGCGAAGAGTTGACTCATTGGAAAAGACTCTGATGCTGGGAGGGATTGGAGGCAAGAGGAGAAGGGGACGACAGAGGATGAGATGGCTGGATGGCATCACTGACTCAATGGACGTGAGTCTGGGTGAACTCCGGGAGTTGGTGATGGACAGGGAGGCCTGGCGTGCTGCGATTCATGGGGTCGCAAAGACTTGGACACGACTGAGCGACTGATCTGATCTGATCTGAATAGCTTTTTGGTGGAGTTTTAGGGTTTAGTTATGGTTTCTTGTATATGGACTTTCTTATGTTGAGATAAATCCTTTCCATACCTACTTTATTGAGAGTTTTTATCATAAAATTTTGTCAAATGCCTTTTCTGCATCTAATTCAGATGATCATATGGGTTTTGTCCTTCATTTTATTAATGTAATGTATCATGTTGATTGATTTGCAGATATTGAACCATTCTTCAATTCCTGGAATAAATCCCACTTGATTATGGTGTATGAACCTATCAATGAATTTTTGCTTAGTTTGTTACTATTTTGTTGAGGATTTTTGCATCTACATTCATGACAGATACTGGCCTGTAATTTTTTTCTTTTTGCAATGTCTTTAGCTGGTTTGGGTATCAGGTTAATGCTTAGCTCATAGAATGACTTTGGAATCATTCCTTTCTCTTCACTTCTTTTGAAATAGTTTCAGAAGGATAGGCATTAAATTGTCTTTGAATGTTTGGTAGAATTCACCTGTGAAGCTCTCTGGTCCTGGACTATTGTTTGAGGGGAGATTTTGATTATTGTTCCAATCTCTGTGAAGTCATATTGATCAGTGATACAAGTCTTCAGATTTTCTATTTCTTCATGATTCAGTCTTGGAAGGTTGTATGATTATAAGAATTTGCCCATTTCTTCTACATGGTACAATTTGTTGACATATAGTTGTTCCTAGTATTCTCTAAAATTCCTTTCTACTTCTGTTGTATCCACTGTATTGATTCTCTTCCATTTCTGATTTTATTTACCAGAGCTATCTCTTTTTCCTCAGTGAATCTAGATAAAGGTTTGTCAATTTTATCTTCTCAAAGAACCAGTTCTTCATTTCATTGATCCACTCTGATTTTTATTATTTCACTCCTTCTATTAACTTTAGGCTTCATTTGTCTTCTTTTTATAGTTCCTCTAGGTTTAAAATTAGATTATTTATTTGATATTTTTCTTGTTTCTTGAGGTAGGCCCATATTACTATAAACTTACTTCTTAGTACCACTTTTGCTGGATCCCATAGATTTTGGTATATTGTATTTTCATTTTGGCTTGTATTTGGGTATTTGTTAATTTCTCCTTTAAATTCTTTATTAACCCAATAGTTGTTCGGTATCATGTTGTCCAGTCTCCACCTATTTATGGTTTCTTCCAGCTTTCTTCTCATAGCTGATTTCCAGTTTCATACCACTGTGCTTGTAAAAGCTGTTTGATGCAATTTCAGTATTCTTAAATGTACTGAATATTGTTCTGTGTCCAAACATATGATCTATACTTTAAAATGTTCCATGTGTGCTTGAGAAGAAAGTGCATTCGGATGGGATGCTCTGTGCAAATGTATCACATCCATCTGATCTAATATTTCATTTAAAGCCACTGTTTCCCTGTTGACTTTCTATCTGGATGATCTGTCCATTGATGTAAGTTGGAGAGTGGGGGTAAAATCCCCTGTTATTATTGTGTTGTTGTCAATGTCTCCTGGAGGCAGCATGTATTAATAGTTAGGTCTTATTTTTAAATTCATTCAACTACTCCATGTCTCTTGATTGGTGAATTCAATCCATTTACATTTAGAGTAATTGCTGGTACATAAGGAGAAGGCAATGGCACCCCACTCCAGTACTCTTGCCTGGAAAATCCCATGGATGGAGGAGCCTGGTGGGCTGCAGTCCATGGGGTCGCTAAGAGTGGGGCACGACTGAGCAACTTCACTTTCACTTTTCACTTTCATGCATTGGAGAAGGAAATGGCAACCCACTCCAGTATTCTTGCCTGGAGAATCCCAGGGACAGAGGAGCCTAGTGGGCTGCCGTCTATGGGGTCGCACAGAGTCAGACATGACTGAAGCGACTTAGCAGCAGCAGCAGCAACAAGAACTTAGTACTAACATTTTATTTTTGCTTTCTGGTTACACTGTATCTCAGTTGTTCTTTTTCCTTTTTTTCTGTCTGCCATTTTGGTTTGGTGGTTTTCCAAGATGTTTTAACTCAGATTCCTCTTTTGTATGTTTCATGTCTCTGTTCTAGGTTTTGTGGTTCCTATGAGTTTAGTTTAAAATATCTCATAGATAAAATAGTCCCTTTTCTGTTGACAGCGTCTTCACTTACCTATATGGGTTCCATCCATTTTTTCTTCCCCTTTTGCATTTTTGTTGTCTCAAAGTATCCCTTTTTAAGTTATGAGTCTGTTACCAAACTGAGATAGCTATAGTTGTTTGCCCTTTCTTCCCCTTTAACCTTTATACTATTCTAAAGTGTTAAAAAAAAACTTTTTCTGATAAAGAGTTTCAACTTTCAGATTCTGCCTACTCGATGTTTTGTGTATTTTTGCCTTTTCACTTCTGGTAGAAGAACTCCTTTCACTATGTCTTGTAAGGCAGGCCAGCATTGATGAATTACCTATGCTTTTGTTGTCTGAGAAAGTTTTCATTTCTCCATCATATCTGAATGATAACTTTGCTGGATAGAGTATTCTTCAGTGACAGCTTTTATCTTTCAGGATTATGAGAATGTCATTCTATTCCTTCTTGGTCTGTAGCTTCTGCTGATAGCCTAATGGGGATTCCTTTGTAGTCTACCATCTTTTTTTCTCTGTCTGCCTTTACAATCCACTGACTTTTGACAGTTTCAGTATGACATGTTTTGAAGGCCTTTTTGCACTGAGTAATTAGATGTTCTCTTAGCTTCATGAACTTGTGTATCTAGCTCCTTCCCCAGGCTTCAAAAGTTCTCAGTCATTATTTCTTTAAACAAACTCTCTGCTCCCTTCTCCCTCTTTTTTCTGGGATACCCATTACAAAATATTCTCCTTCATAAAAAGTCAGATAGCTTATGTAGAAATCCCTCACTTTAAAATAGCTTATCTTTCTTTTCTCTTCTACTTGTATTATTTCTAGATTTCTATCTTTGACCTTGCTAATTCTCCCTTCCATATGGTCGGCTCTATTTCCAATGATTTCTTGTGTATTCTTCACCTTATTACATTCTTCCATTCCAGAACTTGTTTGTTGTTTCAGGGTTTCAATCTATTTGGTAAAGTATTCCTTCTGTTCATTGATTTTGAGCTCATTCAACTACCTTTCTGGGTTTTCTTGTAGTTTGTTGGGTTTCTTCATGACAGGTATTGTAAGTTCTCTCAGATCACAATATTCCATGACTTTAAGTATGGCTTCTGGAGAACTGTCACTTTCTTTTGTTGGTATATTCTGTTACTGTGATTCTTCATGGTTCTTGATGAATTGTCCCCTTGCCAATACACCTGAAGTTAAATGATACATTAGAAGTTAAGAGTGCTTTGCTTCCCAGTAAGTGGCAATGTAACACAAGTTTTTGTTTCTCTTACCTGTGCTGCTTCTGGTTATATTTGAGAGTTGACTTTCCAGCCTTCAATGTCTTTGTTAGAGGTGTGGCTCCATACCCTTGTTGTTGCTTCTTGTACCTCCAAGGTCTTTGTTGTCTTGATTCTGCCAAAGCCACTCTCATCACAGGGATTGTGGGCTCTCCCCTTGTGCCCAGGATCCCCTGATTTGCAAGCTGTACCATGGGGGAAGGGAGTCAGTGAGGGAGGAGACAGGATCAGACAAGTGCCTCTACCATGTCTGGCATAAGGTTTGCAGTATCCACCTCTGCAGATGGCAGTTTAGAGGCTAGGGTTGTGCGTGTCTTAGAAACTGGAGGGATGGGGTCCCAGTCCCCACTGCCATGGCTCCCCCGTTACCTGTAACCCTTGGGAGGCTAGAGTCTTATGCACTGCCTTCCCTGTTGATACTGGGTTCTCTAAAGACACAGATTCATCTGCTGCTTTCAGAGGGCTGGGATTACAGGCACCAACTTCCCTGTTCCTCAGGTTCTGCCTCCTCTCCATGTTCTAGTATATATACCTTCAGATGTACAGATGTGTGCAATTCTCTTGCTTCCTGTTGTGTTGGGCAAAAGCATCTTAAATTGTGAATGTTTTAGTGGTTGTAGATTAAAGTAGAGAAAGGTAGTTTTTCAGTCCGCCATGTTGTCTTTTTGAAAACAGCCATCCTAACAGATGTGAGGTGATATCTTATTGTGGTCCTAATTTGCATTTCCCTGATGATTAGTGATATTGAGCATGTTTTCATATACCTATTGGCTACTGTCTCTTTCTATCTTTTCTTGAGATATAGTTGATGTAGACTATTGTTACATATGTACAACATAGTGATTCAATTATTAAAGGTTATACTCCATTTATAATTCTTATAAAATATGGACTATATTCCCTGTGTTGTATATCTTTGTAGCTTATTTATTTTATACATAGTAGTTTGTACCTGTTAATCCCCTACTCCTGTCTTGTCCCTTTATCCTTTCCCTCTCTGCACTGATACTAATTTCTCCTCTACATCTGTGAGTCTGTTTCCTTTTTGTTATATTCACTAGTTTTCATTTTTAGAGTCCATATATAAGTGATACACATTATTTTGTCATTGCCTGACTTATCTCAATTAGCATGATACCCTCCAAGTCTATCCACGTTACTGAAAATGGCAAAATTTCATTCTTTTTTATGAGCAAGTGGTAATCCATTGTGTGTGTGTAGGGCACATCTTCTTTGTCCATCCATGTGTTGATGAACATTTGGGTTGCGTCTATATGTTAGCAATTGTAAATAATGGTGCTAGAACATTGGAGTGCATGTATATTTTTGAATTAGTATTTTCACTTTTTTTGGATAAATGCCCATGAATAAAATTACTGAGTCATATGATTTTATTTTTAGTTTTTTCATAAACTTCTATACTGTTTTCCAGAGTCTGCATCAGTTTACATTCCCAGAAACAGTGTATGAGTGTTCTTTTTTCTCTACATCCTTGGCAACATTTGTTATTTGTGTTCTTTTTGATAACAGCCATTCTAACAGATGTGTGGTGATATCTCATTGTGGTATCTCATCAGAGAATCTGCATTTCTCTGATGATTAATAATATTGAGCATCTTTTCATGGGCATGTTGGCCATCTGTATGTGTTCTTTGGGGAAATGTCTGTTCAGGACTTCTGCCCATTTTTTAATCCGATTATTTATTTATTTATTTGGCATTGAGTTGTATGAGGTGTTTATATATGCTAGATATTAACGCTTATTGGTCATCAATTCAGTCGCTCAGTCATGTCCGACTCTTTGCAACCCCATGGATTGCAGCATACAAGGCTTCCCTGTCCATCACCAACTCCCGGAACTTGCTCAAACTCATGTCCATAGAGTTGGCCATCCAACCATCTCATCATCTGTCATTCCAGTCTCCTCCCACTTTCAATCTTTCCCAGCATCAGGGTCTTTTACAATAACTCCATTCTTTGCATCAGGTGGCCAAAGTATTGGAGTTTCAGCATCCAATGAATATTCAGGACTGATTTCCTTAATGATTGACTGGTTTGATCTCCTTGCAGTCCAAGGAACTCTCAGGAGTCTTCTCCAACACCGCAGCTCAAAAGCATCAATTCTTCAGCACTCAGCTTTCTTTATAGTCCAACTCTCACATCCATACATGACTACTTTGACCAGACAGACCTCTGTTGGCAAAGTAATGTCTCTGCTTTTTAATATGCTGTCTAGGTTGGTCACAGCTTTTCTTCCAAGGAGCAAGCGTCTTTTTTAATTTCATGGCTGCAGTCACCATCTGCACTGATTTTGGAGCCCCCGAAAAAATAAAGTCTCTCACTGTTTCCATTGTTTCCCCATCTATTTGCCATGAAGTTGTTGGTCATATCAACAGCAAATATTTTCTCATTCAGTAGGCTATCTTTTCATTTGGTTGAGGGTTTTCTTTGCTGTGCAAAAGTTTTATATCTGACTATGTTCCATTTGTGTATTTTTGCTTTTACTTCCTTTACTTTAGTAGACAGATCAAAAAAATCCCTATGATTTTTGTCAAAGAATGTTCTGCCTATGATTACATCTAGGAATCTTATGGTTTCTGGTCTTTAATCCATTTGGGGTTTATTTCTGTATATGGTGTGGAAAATGTTCTAATTAATGTTCTTCTACATGTAACAAACTTTTCCAGTTTTCCTACCATCACTTACTGAAGAGTCTGCCTTTTCTCTATTTTATATTATTGTCTCTTTTGACAGATTAATTGACCACAAGTGTGTGGGTTTATTTCTGGGTCTCTATTCTGTTCCATTGTTCTGTTTTTGTGCCTATTTTGATTACTGTATATTTGTAGTGTCATCTGAAATCAGGGAACACGATTCTTCCAGCTCTGTTCTTCTTTCTAAAGACTGCTTGGCTACTTTATATTCATAGATATTTTAAATTATTTGTTCTAGTCCTGCAAATAATTCCACTGGCATTTCGATAGGGATTATACTGAATCTGTAGATTGCATTGGGTAGTATGATCATTTTAACAATATTAATTCTTCTAATGGAGAAGGCAATGGCACCCCACTCCAGTACTCTTGCCTGGAAAATCCCATGGGTGGAGGAGCCTGGTAGGCTGCAGTCCATGGGGTTGCGAAGAGTTGAACACAACTGAGTGACCTCACTTTCACTTTTCACTTTCATGCATTGGAGAAGGAAGTGGCAACCCACTCCAGTGTTCTTGCCCGGAGAACCCCAGGGACGGGGGAGCCTGGTGGGCTGCCATCTATGGGGTTGTACAGAGTCGGACACGACTGAAGTGACTTAGCAGCAGCAGCAGCAATTCTTCTAAACCATGAACACAGTATATCTTTCCATCTTTTTCTATCATCTTCAATTTCTTTCATTAGTGTCTTACAGCTTTTGGAGTACAGGTATTTTATTTCCAAGGTATTTTATTCTATTTACACAATTGAAAATGGGATTGTTTCCTTAACTTTTCTTTCTTGAAGTTTGCTGTTAGTATACAGAAATGTAACAGATTTAAAGCATATTACATTTGCATCTTGAAACTTCACTGAATTTATTGATGCACTTTGGTAGGTTTTTGTGGCATGTTTAGAATTTTTCATATATAGTATCATTACGTTCAGTGAAATTTCAATTTCTTCCTTTTCAATTTGGATTCCTTTTATTTCTTTTTCTTCTCTGACTGCCACAGCTAAGACTTCCAAAACTATCTTGAATAAAAGTGGCATGAGTGAGCATCCTTATCCTGATTCTCATCTTAGAGAAAATACTTTCAGCACTTCACCATTAAGTATGATGTTACCTATGGGTTTATCATATGTGGCCTTTATTATATTAAGGTATGTTCCCTCTACACAGAATTTGTGGAGATTTTATTGTACATGAATATTGAATTCTGTAAAAAAAAAAAAAAAAACTTTTCTGCATCTGTTATCACACATTTTTATTCTTCGATTTGTTAAGGTAGTGTGTCACACTGATTGATTTGCATATACTGACCCATCCTTGCATTGCTGGATTAAATCCCCTTTGATCAGGGTAAATGATCCTTTTAATGTATTGTTGGATTTGGTTTGCTACTATTTTGTTAACAACTTTACATTATGTTCATCGTTGATATTTGGTGTATAATTTCTTTTCTGAGTTTGATATGAGGATGATGCTGTCTTCATAGAATGAGTTCAAAAGTATTCCTTCCTTTACAATTTTTTGGAATAATTTCAGAGGGATAGGGGTTAACGCTTCTCTAAATGTTTGCTAGAACTCACCCGTGAAGCCATCTGGTCCTGGTATTTTGCTTATTGAGTATTGATTCAATTTCAGGAATGGAAATTGGTCTGTTCATACTATCTATTTCTTCCTGGTTCAGCTTGGGAGATTGGACATTTCTAGGAATTTGTCTGCTTCTTCTAGTTTGTCCATTTTATTGGCATATAGTTGTTGGTAGCAGTCTCTTATAATCCTTTGTACATCTGTGGTGTTATTTTTAACTTCTCCTTTTTCATTTCTAATTGTATTTATTTGGTCCCTTTCTCTTTTTTCTTGAAGAGTCTTGCTGAAGGTTAACCGTTTTGTTTATCTTCTCGAAGAACCAGCTCTCAGTTTCACTGGCCATTTCTATTTTTTTTAATCTCTAATTCACTTATTTCTGCTCTGATCTTTATGATTTCTTTGTTTCTAACTTTGGGTTTAATTTGTTCTTTTTCCCTTAGGTGGAAGGTTTTGAGATTTCTCTTGTTTCTCTGAGGTAGGCTTGTATCAGCATAAACTTCCCTCTTGGAACTGTTTTTGCTACATCCCATAGGTTTTCGATCAGTGTGTTTTCATAGGTCTCCACATGTTGTTTGATGTCTTTTTTTCATTGCTTCATGATCCCTTTAGTAGCATGTTGTTTAGTCCCCATGCATTTATGTTTTTGCAGTTTTTTCTTACAGGTTTAAATAAATTCTTCAATTTATTTTGGCTGGCCTAACATGTGATCCTAGGAATGTTCCATGTGCACCTGAAAAGAATGTGTATTCTGCTACTATTGGATGGAATGTTCTATACCTCTTAAGTCCATTTGGCCTAATGTGTCATTTGAGTCCAGTGTTTCCTTATTGATTTTCTGTCTGGATGATCTGTAATTAATGTAAGTGGAATGTTAAAGTCTCCCCACTATTATTGTGTTACTGGGGATTTCTCCCTTTATATCCATTAACATGTGCTTTACGTAAATAGGTGCTCCTATGTTGGGTACATATATATATATATATATTTGTAATTGTTATATCTTCTTCTTACTGATGTAAGTCTACTTTTGCTTTCCACTTACATGGAATGTTTTTCCATCCCCTCACTTTCAGTCTTTTCAGTGTCTTTAGATATGAAGTGAGTCTACTCTTGGCAGCATATATACAGGTCTTGTTTCTGTATCCATTCAACCACTCCATGTCTTTTAACTGAAGCATCTAGTCCATTTACATTTAAGGCAATTATTGATATGTACTTATTACCATTTTGTTAATTGTTTGGGAGTTATTTATGTAGGTCTTTCCCCTTTCTTCTTTTGTTCTCTTCTCTTGTGATTTGATGACTACCTATGGATTCCTTCTTCTAATATATCTACCTATCATAGGCTTTTGATTTGTGGTTACCATAAGGTTTTTATATAGCTAGATGTGAATATATGTACATATATGTGTTTTAAGTTCCATTTTCTTAATTTCAAATGCATTGTAACAAACATGTATTTGTATTCTTCTCCCCTCATGATTCCTGTTTTTGATATCATATTTTACATTTAACTGTCTTGTGTATCTCTACTTGGTTACTGTGGATATAGATGATTTTACTACTTTTGCCTTTTATCCTTCCTACTAGCTTTCTGCATAGATGATTTACTATGTCTTCTGTATGTTTGCCTTTACTGGTGAAGTTTTCCATTTCATGATTGTCATGTTTCCCGTTTTTCCTTTTCTTTTTCATTTAGTGAATTTCCTTTCACATTTCTTGTAAAGCTTGTTTGGTGGTGCTGAACTCTTACTTTTCACTTGTCTGTGAAACTGTTGATCTCCCCATCAAATCTCAATAAGAGCCTTGCTTGGTAGAGTATTCTTGGTTGTAGGCTTTTCCCTTTAATCGCTTTACATATATCATGCCACTGTATTCTGTTCTGCAGAATTTCTACTGAAAAGTCCGTTGATGGCCTTATGAGTATTCTCTACTTCGTTATTTGTTGCTTCACCCTTCCTTGTTGCTTTTAATAGTCTCTCTTTATCTTTAGTTTTTGCCATTTTAATTTCCATGTGTTTTGATGTGGTCCTCTTTGTGTTGATAACCATTTTCTTTCTCAAACAGAATAGGTTGATATTTATTATTGATGTTTTCAAAGAGTCTAGAATTTATTTATTATTTCTATTGCATTTTTGGCTATTTCCTTGAATTTATTTTTATAATGATTGACTCAATCTTTCCTTTTAAAGAGAATTTTTTTTGTTGTTTCATAATATTTAGTAAAATGAACTCATTCTTTTTGGTATTCTTTCTTTAATTGAAAACATTACACAGGCATTTATAGATGAAAGCTTCCTTTTGTGTAAAACATCTACAGAAAGAATAGAATGTGATTTCATGTCTTCCTTCTTTAATTCCTTCATGGATGTTATATAAATTACCTTTTTCTTTCCTATTTGAGTCAAAGGAAAAATGTGCTTCCTAATTTCAAATTAGATAAGATTTGGTAACTTTTCATTATTTATAATGGAGAAGGCAATGGCACCTCACTCCAGTACTCTTGCCTGGAGAATCCCAGGGACGGGGGAGCCTGGTGGGCTGCCATCTATGGGGTCGCACAGAGTTAGACATGACTGAAGCGACTTAGCAGCAGCAGCAGCATTATTTATAAAATTACTGGACAATAGACAATGTGGACTACAAGATACTAACAGTTTTAATATATTACATGATTTTTGGGCCAAGCAAATAACTAATTTATATAAGTACTTCAAGAAATTTTAAATAAACCTCTTTCCCTAAGTGGGGAATTGTAAGATTATATAGTTAGTACGTAATTTATGTTTATTAATTAATTCAGTTCTCTTGTGTTCTACAAGAACCTAAGATTGGTAAATGTGTAAAGCAAAAGAATCAGAAGTGAATATCCATAAATTTAATCAGTGTTTATTTTGACATAGTCAATTTATATTCGTGATTTTCTTTTTTTAAGAACATTTCTTTATTTCCTCAATCCTTTTACAAATAAAAGGGCATTTTCTACTGAAAAATAGTAAAAAAAAAAAAAAATCAATAAATAATAAAGTAAAAATCTTAAGATATGTAAAAGGAAAAGGTTATTTAATGACATTGGAAACTACTTCTACTGCAATCTTAAATGAGACCAACAATAAGCATAAGTTACATTTAAAAAAATTATTTTATGAAAGAAGTGTATAGAAGTGTGTCACTGTATGTGAGGCATTGTTTTGAATAGAGTGAAGAGCACTAAACAGGCCTTACTATTGGGCTTAGAAAAAGGTTATTTTGTTTAAAAAACAAAAAACAAAAACACAGGGGCATGACTGCTAAGACAAAAAATGGAGTCAGAATCTCTGAGAGCCTCAGAGATAAGCTGTATGGCTAGGGGTATCCTCTTCTACACTTTGAACTTCCAGCATTTCTTTTCCTTTTAAATTTGGATATGTCAGAACTATCCCTTGAGACATAAAACTTGGTACCAATGGAAAATACTGAATATGAAATGCTGAATGAAGAAAACAAGAAATGCTTAGGCTGCCGCTGCTGCTAAGTCACTTCAGTCCTGTCCGACTTTGTGCGACCCCATAGACGGCAGCCCACCAGGCTCCCCCGTCCCCGGGATTCTCCAGGCAAGAACACTGGAGTGGGTTGCCATTTCCTTCTCCAATGCAGGAAAGTGAAAAGTGAAAGTGAAGTCTCTCGGTGGTGCCGGACTCGTAGCAGCCCCATGGACTGCAGCCTACCAGGCTCCTCTGTCCATGGATTTTCCAGGCAAGAGTACTGGAGTAGGGTGCCATTGCCTTCTCCGATGCTTAGGCTAAGTAGATATAATTTCTGAAAGAATAGGATGTCTGATGAGGGTGAGTGGTTTTAGGCCTCAGTTTGATTTCATGGAAAACCAAAGCGCAAAAGTGTACCTGCTTGAGCAAGTTTCCTCAAATTGGACAAAATGCTAGGGAGCCAATTGTCTTGGTTCTTTTGTCCCTTTGTGAAGTTTTTTCAAACTGGAAGGGCGGGAGAAGAGAGCGAAGGGCGGGGTCTACTGACATGGCTGAAGCACTACTGCCATCGTGCGGAAGCAGTTTCAAAACAACTTACGTTGTTACACTGTCCTTTTAAGTTCCACTAGTCAAGGAATGTCAGAACAGGCTTGGGCCCTCAGCTGGACCTCCTTGCTTTCTTTTCTAAAGCCTTACCGGAGACCTGGATGTTGGGAGCATCTTGGCCTAGAATCTGCAGGGTGAGGGGGCCTGGAGTAAGCCAGGTGCCACATGTCGTACCTCACTTGGTAAAGAATCTGCCTGCAATGCAGGAGACCTGGGTTCAGTCCCTGGGTCAGGAAGATCCCCTGGAGAAGAGACTGGCTACACACTCCAGTGGTCTTGCCTGGAGAAGTCTATGGACAGAGGAGCCTGGTGGACTACAGTCCATGGGGTCTCAAAGAGTCTGGACTGAACGACTAACACTTTCACTTTCACCAGGAGGTCAAGGTACAGAAAGTTGTAGGGTGGGGCTTAGGTTTCCTTCCAAAATGGGCTGGACTAGTAGAACTCACACAAACACTAATGTAAACTTCTGTATACATTTGTCCCCTGTTCTTGCCCCTTGCAAACAGAGTTAACACTTTTCATATGGTGTCCCTATGCTATGGGGCTTCAGTTCCTTCGGCTAAAGTATTAAAACATGATGGACAAGCCTATTCCAAGGGAAATTCAGCAGCATTTGGTTTGACTGTTCTGAGTCTCAAGTCAGAAAAAAGTATAGAGCCCCACTGCCCGGAAACAAAGGGGGTAAATTAGAAGTAGAGGCTAATATGCCCAGTCTAACTTAGGCTAGCTAAAGAAAAAAGATCTACCCAAGAGGGAATCTTGATCTCCTCTCAAGTGTCACAAGAAGGGAAGACATAATACGCCTAAGACCTAAGACCACTAGTCACATTATAGTAATCAACATTCTCTGTCTTTGCTTCATAACTAAAGCTGGATGGAGATGAAGGAATTTCATAGGCCTGTCCTCTTGTGACACCTGAGATAATATCAAGACTCCACGAAGCATTTCATCTAGGCCTAATAATCAGCTACAAATCTACTGTAGCTGCCTCCTCCTTCCAGACCTAGTGAGTACTTCTTGGTCTTCTTTTCCATTTGGTAACCTCACTAGGATGTGTAAGTCTATTCAGCTAGCCAAGGCTACATGGGACTCCAGAACTGGCATGGTCTATGATGTACAAGCATACCAGATACTGCTAAACTGCCCTCAGAACAAACTTAATCATCTTGCAGACGCTTCAGCCACAAGAGACCCAGGTCTAGATGAAACTGAACAATTTCCTATGCCTGAAAAACAAGTGGACTAATAATTACAAGGTCAACAGAATCTGACTTATTTTTACCTGTGTTCCTGTATGCCAAGAATCCAAGATGGAACTGAACTTCTTTCCTGAATCGTCTCTGCACCTGAGTCTTAGAGAATGCAAGAAAACCAGAAAAAGTTGGAGGCTTCCACAAAGTCCTCCAGAACTGAGCCTACAGTTTATTTCTCTAGTGCTTAAGAGTTTGAGCACTGAAGTCTGATTATTCTGCTTTTGTCTATATTATTGGCCATGTGACCTTGGAAAAGGTTTGTAAAATTTCTGTGCTACATTTCCTTATGTATTAAGTGGCAAGAATCACTCTACTCACCCAGAGGGATGCTGTGAAGAATCAATCTATGAATTCTTACCAAAAATCTATGGAATACTTACTGCTGCTGCTAAGTCATGTCAGTCGTGTCCGACTCTATGTGACCCCATAGACGGTAGCACACCAGGCTCCCCCGTCCTGGGATTCTCCAGGCAAGAACACTGGAGTGGGTTGCCTAAGAGTGGTTTCATGCATTCCTTGTCCAATGCATGAAAGTGAAAAGTGAAAGTGAAGTGGAGTGGTTTCATGCATTCCTACTCCAATGCATGAAAGTGAAAAGTGAAAGTGAAGTGGAGTGGTTTCATGCATTCCTTCTCCAATGCATGAAAGTGAAAAGTGAAAGTGAAGTCGCTCAGTCATGTCTGACTCTTAGTGACCCCATGGACTGCAGCCTACCAGGCTCCTCCATCCATGGGATTTTCCAGGCAAGAGTACTGGAGTGGGGTGCCATTGCCTTCTGGTATGCTGTAAATACTCAATAATTATCAGCAACAGTTGTTGCCTAAAATGCCCTAATGTTGTCCTTCATGTTCTGGAACGATCTTTTTTCTCCTAGGCCTGGCTCCTTGAGACTTACCCTGGGAAGCAGACTACATAATAACTTGAAAAAATACATGGGATGTAAAGCTGAGTGAAGAATAGAACTAGGTCAGGTAGAAATTCAGTTCTTGCAAAAGAAGATGCCTGATGGAAATACGTAAATTAGGCCTCAGTTTTGATTTCAGTGGAAATGAAAAGCAAGAGAACAACAGCATGAGCAAGTTTCCTGAATGGTCAGTCATGTCCCACTCTTTGTGACCACATGGACTATAGCCAGACTCTCTTGTCCATGAAATATTCCAGGCAAGAATACTGAAGTGGGTTGCTATTTTCTATCCCACGACATCTTCCCGAACCAGAGATAGAACTCGTGATTCCTGTATCTCATGGATTGCTAGGCAGATTCTATACCATTGTGCCACCAGAGGAGCCAAGCAACTCTCTTAAAACCCTCCAACATACAAGGCAGCCATGTTTCCTGGAGCCTTTGTCTCCTGGTGATGTTTTTTCCAGACTGGTTGGGGGGAGATGAGGGCTCAAGGGCCTGGCCTGCCTACATATCTGGAGCACTACTGCCATCATGAGGAAATTGTTTCAAAACACCAGAACCCCTTACAGCTTCCTTGCTTTGAGGCCAAAAGTTGTAGAAGAGCACACATGTGGGGACTTGGAAAAGGCTTAGACCCAAGCTGGGCCTCCCTGCCGTCTTCTCTATGGCCTTACAGGATTCTTGAACACTGGTGGAATCCTGGTGTACAGTGTGGAGACTGAGGGACTAGAACTGAGCCAGCAGCTCCTGGTCCAGGCAAGAAAGTCATGGGTAAGGCCTTGTTCTCCACCCAATGCAGACAGGATTAGAGATATCCACTGAAAGACAAAGGCAGGCTCTGGTGGCTATCTGTCTCCTGCTCCTGCTCTTTGGAACAAAAGGTGGTAGCCTTTCAAGTGCTACCCAGGTATTAGGGAACATGGATCTTTAATGGCAGCAGCATCAGGACATCAAAGACAAGCCAGTTCCAGGTAGCATTATGACAGGAGCAGGGGTGCTAAGTACTCCGGTTCACCCAGATGTTTACAGGCCCACTGCCTGGAGTTCACAGGGCCTGAACAGAAGCGGAACCACCCAGCCAAACAAAGAAGTGGTAAATGACCTTGTGTTATTTCTTCATATACCTCTGTTGTAGCAGGTACTTTCTGAAGAAGCATGATTCTTTCTAGAAAGGTAAAACCATGTGGCAAATATGATGTCACTGAAGATGGTGAAGTAGGGAACTCCAGTGATCCATCCCTCCATAAAAGTAACAAAGGAGCTGATAAAGTGTCAGGATCCAATTTTACCAAGCTCTAGATCTAGTTGAAAACGTAAGAAAATCAACACTGGCTCGGTGAAGAAAGAAGTGTGACTACTTTGCAGTGAGAGAAGACTGGCTTTAAAATTCCCCACTTACCACCCCCTAAAAACCACACTGCCTTAAAGATGGCTCTTGTCATCTTGGTGCGTGATGTGAGTTCTGGAGGGGGAAATATGGAGTTACTCTCAAAGAATTGTGGTTGTCAAGTTTGACCTCTCTGGAGGCTCGCTGAAAGGTTGGTGCAAGAGCTTGTCTTTGTCTTGACTTCCTTGGAGTGTTTCCACCGCTGGGCTGTCTTGAAGAAAGACATTTACTAAAAATATGTAAAGGCACAAGAATTGACCAGAAAAGCGTGGGGCAATAGACAATACTTAGGACAAGCAGTAGACAAATGGAGAAGCACAGAAAGGAGAAGGATATGAAAGGAAACATATTGCGGAAGAAAGAACTTTAAAAGGTCTTACATGTACTGGAGAAATTAGAAACCTGCAGACCTATGCAGAGCTACACGACTATTCAGATGAGGCCTGAGACCCTAAACATTCGTGTCTCTTGAGGCTCCTTGCAAGCTGGAAGTGAAGGGTAGACTTGTGAGCAGTCTTTATAATCATTGAAAGAGTTCTCGAGACAAATCCAATTGCAAAGACTGGCAGCATTTTTCAGATGTTTAAACAAAGTCTGTCACAACACTAAGTGATCACCAAGCTAACATAACATAGACGTGAGTGACCACACATGACAAAGTACAGACTTTACAAAAATAATTGAGAAAAGTCACTAAACAAGAAAAAAGCAGTACACAACAAGTGCCATCAACCAAACCTGTGCGTTGGAAATCTAATTTCCATGTTGATACATCAGAAAAATCAACATGTTCAGTTTCACCACCAATTAAAAAATGAGACATCCAAAGTAACGGAGGTATGTCCGTTTATAGGAAAAAGCAATAAACTAAAGTCGTCTAGAATGAAGGCTAGGCAATGGATATACTAGAAAAGACTTTAAATAAACTCCCCTAAATATGAGGATATTTGATGGACATCTTTAAATATGAAAGGGATAAAAAGAACTAAGTACAATGAACTGATGAAAACCAGGAAAACAATGTCACACTAAAGTTTATAATCAAACTTACAAGAGCCACGAAGCAAGAATCTTTTAAGCATCAATACACATTATCATATACAAAGTAGCTCAATACAATTTGCAGGTGATTTCTCTTCTGAAACCTTTAAAATTCTAAAAGAAAAAGAAAACCTATCAACCAAGGATTCCACATCCAGCTAGACTCTTTCAAAAATGAAGGAGAAACTAAGACATTCCTAGAAAAGAAAACAAATGAAGTTTGTTATTAAAAGACCTAGCATAACAGAAATGTAAAAGGGAATCCTCCAAGGTGAAATGAAGACACTAATCAATAACTTGAAGTCATACGAAGAAATAAAAAACAAAGATAAAGGTAACTCCATAGATACATTTAAATGCCATAATAATAAATATATACAGTGTGTGTGTGTGTGTGTGTGAGTTTAGTTACTAAGTCCTAGCCAGCTCTTTTGCAACCCTAAGGACTGTATACACTGCCAGGCGCCTCTGTCTATGGGATTTTCCAGACAAGAATACGGGGGTGGGTTGACAATTCCTTCTCCAGGGGATCTTCCCAACCCAGGGTTTGAACCCGTGGTTCCTGCATTGGCAGAAGGATTCTTTACCACTGAGCCACTACGCAAGTCATACATATTTGCTAGCAGGATTTTAGTATACATGTCAGACCAGGGATTGAATCCCAGCCACAGTAGTGAGAACACTAACTCCTAACCACTGGACTACCAGGAAACTCCTTATTTTTGTTTTCTAATCTTTTCTTTTCCTTTGGCATTTAAAATGTAAGAGAAGTACACAAGGTAAAATTATAAATCTAAGTTAATGGGAATGCAGTGTACTAGCATATAATCTGTGAAAATAATAAGATTTTAAAGCTGCAAAGGAACAAAAGTAATTTGATACTAAACTATTTAGTATAGGTTAATTATACATACCTGACCAAAAAGGACTTAAATCTGGAAAAAAGAAGATACCTGATAAGGTTGGGTCACTTAGATCACAGTTTGATATTCAATGGAAACCACAAATTAAATGAAAAGACTATTGTACAGTAATTAGCCTCCAATTAAAATAAATAAATTTATATTTAAAAAAATGTCATATATGCTTAAAAAAAGAAAGGACTAGCTGCTGGTTTCCTCAAACCAGGAAAGTAAAAAGTAGCCATATTACCTACTGCCTTTGTATGTTCAGTGTTTTTTCAGCCTGGAAGGGCGGGAGAAGAATGGTTGGAGCAGGGCTCCTTGTCTGTTCTGAGGCCATACCGCCATCGTGCGGAAGCAGTTTGATCGGGCCCAAGCCGTGAGCTGCTCTTGCTTGCAAGGCCTAGCAGTGGAGGCAGGTCAGACCAATGTAGAACCAACAGAACCTGAACTCAAGCCTGGGCTCTCTCTACCTTTTTCTCTGTGGTCTGGCAGGATCAGCGGACAGTCAGGTTCTGGGCTTAGAATCTGATCAGTGAGGGCCCAGGGCCCAGGAGCCCTGCAGCTGCTGCCAGGAAGTCCAGCCACCAGAAGGAGGGAGGCGGGGCCTCAGTTTCCTAACAGTGTTGGCTGGACTTAGAGCCAAGCAAGGAAAACGGGGGCATTTGTCTTGTGAATCTGCCCTTTGGGGTTCAGGCCTCCTGGTTACCCCTGTGTTGTAGGGTCTGGGCCCATTTTGACAGGAGCAACAGAGCGCAATGGACTGGCCAGTGCCAAGTACCCTAAAGAGCCGGTGTCATTGATGGAGTTGAGGGTGACCAAATGTCTAAACTACCACGGCTTGGAGCAAGAAGGACCTGTATGAAAAGAATGGGCATACACTGCTTTGGGGGTGTGAGCCAGGACATCTAGGAGACGGCAGTTGCTCAAGGGAATGAAAATCAGGAACAGACGGGAAGCGGCTGGCTGGCTCCTGGGCCCTGGCCCCTCACGGAGCTGACTGACCGTCCCTGCTCTTGCCATACCACAGAGGAAAAGGTAGAGAGGCCAGGCTTGAGTTCAGGTTCTGTTTTCTCTTCCATTGGCCGGACCAGGTTCTCCAGGAGGAACAGCTCACAGCTTGAGCCCGATCAAACTGTTACCGCACGATGGCGGTATGGTCTCAGAACAGACAAGGAGCCCTGCTCCACGCATTCTTCTCCCGCCCTTCGAGTCTGAAAAAACACCATGAGCAAAGATATAGGAAAATGTGGCTGCCCGGTATTTTGTTCAGTTTGATGAAACCTGTTCATACTTTTGCATTTAATTTTTGCTTTCCTTTAGATATCAAACTGAGATGTAAGCCTTCCAATCTCATCGGGCATCTTCTCTTTTCCAGATTTCCTTTTCTACTTGACCAAGGCTACCCACATTTGCTCTTATTCTCTCAGCCTTTTAACTCCAGCATTTTTTCATGCTATCACATTGTTTTGTGGTGTCAAGGGGCAAACCTCAGGAATTCATGCCAAATGAAGAAAAAAAAAAAAAAAAGGTAAACCTAAGGACTTGGTCAGTCTAGGCAACAGGCCACGTGGTGGTTATTATCCTATCTCATTTTCCAAATTCCCTGGGGTCTTCATAAGTTAGACCCTGTGTGTTGTGTTGGAGCAGCCATCTGGTGGAGCCCTAGGAAGAAGGACCAGAGACCTCGCATGACTGAATGCAGGCAATCTCCTGCTTATAATCATACATTCTTACATGAGTATAAATTCCAATCAGATGGGACATGTGACTTTGTCTCATGGTATCATCATATAACATTGGAAAAAGGCATTTTCCATGTCATTAAAATGTCCTTCGACTTTACTGTGTATGTACGTCACTTTTTAAAAAATTTTATTTTATTTTTAATTGAAGGATAATTTCTTTACAATATTGTGATGGTTTCTGCCATGCATCAACATGAATTAGTCGTCGGTATACATATGCCCCCTCCCTCTTAAATCTCCCTCCTACTTCCCTCTCCATCCCATGCCTCTAGATTGTCACAGAGCACAGGTTTGGGTTTCCTGTGTCATACTAGAAATTCCCACTGGCCATCTATTTTACATGTGTAAATATATATGTTTCAGTGCTACTCTCTGAAATATCCCACCTTTTCCCTTCTGCATTTTGTCCAAAAGTCTGTTCTCTGTCTGCACCTCCATTGCTGCTCTGTAGGTAAGTTCATCATTAGCATCTTTCTAGATTCCATGTGTTTGTGTTAATATATGATATTTATCTTTCTGTTTCTGACTTCACTTTGTGTAATAGGCTCTAGGTTCATCCAAGTCATTGGAATTGACTCACATGCATTCTTTTTATAGCTGAGTAATATTCCACTGTGTGTATGTACCACAACTTCTTTATCCATTCATCTGTCAATGGACATCTTTGCTGCCACCGTGTCCTAGCTGTTGTAAATAGTGCTGCAATGAACACTGACTGGAGTACATGTGTCTTTTTCAATTATTGTTTCCTCAGGGTATATGCCCAGTAGTGGGATCGCTGAGTCATCTGGTAGTTTTATTCCTGATTTTCTTAAGGATTCGCCATACTACTCTCCATAGTGGCTGTATCAATTTGCATTTGCAAACAACAGTGTCAATCTGTGTGTGTGTGTGTGTGTGTGTGTTACCTTACTTAAAGAACAACCTTATAATATTTTCTCATTAGTTAGACACAGAACGTGTTTCTACCTTTGCAGAAGAGTCGGACATGGCTGAGCAACCGAACTGAACTGAACTGACAAGGTCTTTTCAGAAGGTGCTTACTCAGTTGTGTCCAACTCCACTACCCCAGGGACTGTAGCCCTCCAGACTCCTCTGTCCATGGGATTCGCCAGGCGAGAGTACTGGAGTGGGTCGCCATTTCCTTCTCTAGAGGATCTTCCCAACCCAGGGTTTGAACCCACATCTCCTCAGTCTCCTGCATTGGCAAGCTGGTTCTTTACCTGCTGAGCTATCAGGATTTCTAGGTAAAGTCAAAAATATATGCTTGATCATTCACTATGAGAAGAATTAACCACTTGCAAAATGTCTTTGCCATGCATCATCATCCCTTCATTATGTATATAAGATACATACTTTTATAAAATATTGTTCCAGTCCCGCAGTACTATGATTGTTAAAACAAGTTCTTATCACTTATAACTTGAATGTTTTTCAAATATCATAATAAATCTTTGAAATTCTAGCATGTTTAAAATATTGCTACTTTTACAATTTGAGGTCAAATTCATGTAACATAAAATTAATTATTATGATGTGTATAATTCAGTGACATTTAATACACTCGGAATGTCGTGCAAGTATTTTCTGTATCTACCCGCAACTGATTTTCTTTACCCCAGAAGAAACCCTAGGTACATGAACTAGTTTTGCTCCATTACCCAAGTTGTTCAGTTCTTGGCAAGAACTAATCTGCTTTCTGCCTCTGTGGAAGTTACCTACTCTAGTTATATCAATGTAAATGGAACCATACTTTATGTGGCATTTCCTGTTTTTCCTTTACCATTTAGCAGAATGATTGCAAGGTACATCAATGTCATAACATATCGGTGCTTCATTTCTTTTTATCGCTGAATAATTTCCGTTTTACATATCCACTGGGTAATGGAGAAAAACTATTTTATGGAGATAAGGTTTCATTTGGGGTAAAGAAAATGATTTGGAGGTGAATAGAGATAATACTTTCACAGCATTTAGAATATCCTAAGTGTTGCTGAATTATACCCATTAAAATGGTTAATCTATATCACATCTTATTTATCAAATCATCAAGTGATGGAAATATTGCTTGGGCTGTTATGAATATGTGTTTATTTGTGTACTTGTATAAGTACTTGTTTTCACTTCTTTTGGGTATGTGTTTTGCAGTAGAATTGCTGGGTTATATAGTAATTTTTTTTTTTTCCAGTCTTTCTTCTGCTTCCCTTGTCACACCATTAGCAATATCCCTGGGTAAGTCAACTGGGATTAAGTTTAAAAACCATCTCGACATTTTTCTGCTTACATTGGATGAACTTAGACTGAGATTTCTTTAAATATTTAATTTTATTTGTTTTGCTGCAGGGTAAATTCTAGAAGAATTTCTAATGGCCTTTCCTTTGCACAGTTCACCTGCAATTCTTTTTGTTCTCAAAAGAAAGACCCTGCTTTCAGACATAAAAGTTATGATAGTAAAATTCTTGAAATAATTTTGTGCCCCATGGTAATTCTATGTTTAAATAGTTAAAGCAGTGCCAAACTGTTTTCCATGGCAGCTGCATATTTTGAATTCAGGTCAGCACAGTTCCTACACCCTCACCAATTGTTGTACTTGTCTTTCCTTTATTTTTTACATTATAGTGGGCATAAAGAGGTATTGCTTAGTGGTTTTAATTTACAATTCTGTTTTGACTGTTATGTATCTTTTCATGTTCTTACCGGCCATTTATATATCTTCTTGTGAGAAATGTATATTCAAGTCCTTTTCCTATTTTTTGGATTGGGTTGTCATTTCATTCTTGGGTTCTTTATGTACTATAGATACTAGAACTTGTGAAGATAAATAATTTGCAAATATTTTCTTCCAAACTATGGTGGAGGTAATGAAGATAATGGTGACCTCCCTCAAAAGATTGCATGCATGTACTGCTATGCTCAGTGCCCCCATCCCTGCAGCAGGCCACCACCGACCCACGCCTCCACCGGAGACTCCCGGACACCCATAGGCAAGTCCGGGACAGTCTCCTGTGGGGTCACTGCTCCTTTCTCCTGGGTCCTGGTGCACAAGGTTCTGTTTGTGCCCTCCAAGAGTCTATTTCCCAGTCCCGTGTACATTCTGGCGGCTCTATGGTGGGGTTAATGGCGACCTCCTCCAAGAGGGCTTATGCCACACCCAGGTCTGCTGCACCCAGAGCCCCTGTCCCTGGGACAGACCACCGCCAACCCGTACCTCCACAGGAGACACTCAAACACAGTTCTGACTCAGTCTTTGTGGGGTCCCTGGGTCCTGGTGCACACAAGGTTTGTTTGAGCCCTCTGAGCATCTCTGGCAGGAATGGGGTTTGATTCTAAACGCGAATTCACCCCTCCTACTGTCTTGCTGGGGCTTCTCCTTTGCCCTTGGACATGAGGTATCTCCTCACAGCCGCTCCATCGACTACCGTCTTACTGGGGTTTCTCTGACCTTGGACGTGGGCAATCTCCACACGGCTGGTCCAGCGAAGCGCAGCCGCTGCTCCTGACCTTGGACGTGGGGTATCTCCTCATGGCTGCTCCAGCAAGGCTGCTCCAGCAAAGCGTAGCTGCCACTCCTGATGCCATTTCATGAGAAACACTGGGCTGGATGAAGCACAAGCTGGAATCAAGATTGCCAAGAGAAATATCAATAACCTCAGATATGCAGATGACACCACCCTTATGGCAGAAAGTAAAGAACTAAAGAGCCTCTTGATAAAAGTTTCTGAAAGAGGAGAGTGAAAAAGTTGGTTTAAAGCTCAACGTTCAGAAAACAAAGATCATGGCATCCGGTCTCATTACTTCATGGCAAATGGATGGGCAAACAGTGGAAACAGTGGCAGACTTTATTTCTTTGGGCTCCAAAATCACTGCAGATGGTGACTGCAGCCATGAAATAAAAAGACGCTTACTCCTTGGAAGAAAAGTTATGACCAACCTAGACAGCATATTAAAAAGCAGAGACATTACTTTGCCAACAAAGGTCCATCTAGTCAAGGCTACGGCTTTTCCAGTAGTCATGTATGGATGTGAGAGTTGGACTACAAAGAAATCTGAGCGCAGAAGAATTGATGCTTTTGAACTGTGGTGTTGGAGAAGACACTTCAGAGTCCCTTGAAGTCCATCCTAAAGGAGATCAGTCCTGGGTGTTCATTGGAAGGACTGATGTTGAAGCTGAAACTCCAATACTTTGGCCACTTGATGGGAAGAGCTGACTCACTGGAAAAGACCCTGATGCTGGGAAAGACTGAAGGCGAGAGGAGAAGGGGGCGACTGAGGATGAGATGTTTGGATGGCATCACCGACTCTGAGTTTGAGTAAACTACGGAGTTGGTGATGGACAGGGAGGCCGGGCGTGCTGCAGTCCATGGGGACACACAGAGTCGGACACGACTGAGCAACTGAAACGAAGTGATTTTCTTCCATTGTCCAGACTGTCCTTTTACTTTCTTGATAGTGTCCTTTGATGCACAAATGTTTGTGGGGGGGTTTTGTTTCATTTTTAGATTTTGATGAAAAAAAATTTGTTCCTGTTCTTCTAGTGACATATCTAAGAAACCATGATCAAATCCAAGGTCATGAAGCTTTGTCCTTATATTTGTCTCTTTAAGTTTTATATTTTCCCCTCTTAAATTTAGAATTTTGACCCATACTGATTTAATTATTGGATATGGTGTGAAGACCAGTCTGAAGTCATTTTTTGGTATATGGATAGCCAGTTTTCTTAGCATCATTTATTTGTTAAACAGGCAACTCTGCTTGCTCTGCTCTCTACATGTCAGGTCCATTAACTGAGAGACGAAGTGTTAAGACAAGGAATATGACTTTATTTAGAAAGCTAGCAGACCAAGATGGCAGAGTTATGTCGCAAAATGATGATCTTACAGGGGTCTGGATGCCAGGTTCTATTATAGAACAGTGATGGGGGGAGATAGGAAGTAATGTTAAAAGGACATTAATCTTGCAAATATCTGCTGGAATTGCCAGCCTCATGGAGGAGATGTGTTAATTTTTTCCTTCCTGTAGCCATTCATAGATATATGGTGTGTTGAACAAAGGCATTTGGTTTAACATTCAGGCAGAGGGGCAGGGTTCCCCAAGGCAGTCCGTTATCTATCAACAGTATGCTTTTTGTGAACAAAACCAATGGGAAGCAAAGGTTAGAGAAAAAGAAACAGATCCAACATGGAGCTAGTTCTTCCCTGTAACTGAATTCTCAGGCATCGTTTTTAAAACTCAACTGACCATAGTGTATGGGTTGATTCTGCATTCCCAATCTATTTACTGTTCCACATGTCTATTCGTATTTTAGTATCACACTGCTTTTATTACTATAGCTTTCTAGCAAGTTTTGAAATATGAAAGTCAGTCCTCTAGCTTGGTTTTTCACATTCAAGATTATTTTGGCTCCAGAAGTCACTTGCAATTCCATAGCAGTTTTAGGATTAGCTTTTCCATTTCTGCAAAAAGAGTGGTGTTGGGATAATGACAGAGATTATACTGAATTTGTAGATCCCTTGGGGTAGTACTACTGTGTTGACAATATTTAGCCTTCCAACCATGAGTAAAAGATATCTTTTTTAAGTCATCTTTAATTGTCAGGAACTTTCAATGCACTTCTATTTTTTAGTTATATATTCTCCTACGTATATTGTTCATTTTGAAACTATAGCAAATGGAACTGTTTTCATTTCCTTTGCAGATTGGTCATTGCTACTTTATTCAAATATGACTGATGTCTGTGAGCTGCTTTTCTATCCTATAAGTATATAGGTGTTAGTCGCTCAGTCATGCCTGACTCTTTGTGACCGCAGAGACTGCAGCCCACCAGGCTCTTCTGTCCATGAGATTTTTCCAGGCAAGGATACTGGAGTGGGTTGCCATTTCCTTCTCCAGGGGATCTTCCCAACCCAGGGATTGAACCCAGGTCTCCTGCACTGCAGGCAGATTCTTTACCGACTGAGCTACAAGGGAAGCCTATCAGTTCAGTTCAGTCGCTCAGTCATGTCCGACCCTTTGCGACTCCATGAATCGCAGCACGCCAGGCCTCCCTGTCCATCACCAACTCCCGGAGTTCACTCAGACTCACGTCCATCGAGTCAGTGATGCCATCCAGCCATCTTAGGCTCTGTTGTCCCCTTCTCCTCCTGCCCCCAATCCCTCCCAGCATCAGAGTCTTTTCCAATGAGTCAACTCTTCGCATGAGGTGGCCAAAGTTCTGGAGTTTCAGCTTTAGCATCATTCCTTCCACAGAAATCCCAGGGCTGATTTCCTTCAGAATGGACTGGTTGGAAATCCTTGCAGTCCAAGGGACTCTCACGAGTCTTCTCCAACACCACAGTTCAAAAGCATCAATTCTTCGGTGCTTAGCCTTCTTCACAGTCCAACTCTCACATCCAAACATGACCACAGGAAAAACCATAGCCTTGACCAGATGGACCTCTGTTGACAAAGTAATGTCTCTGCTTTTGAATATGCTATCTAGGTTGGTCATAACTTTCCTTCCAAGGAGTAAGCGTCTTTTTATTTCATGGCTGCAGTCACCATCTGCAGTGATTCTGGAGCCCAAAAAAATAAAGTCTGACACTGTTTCCACTGTTTCCCTATCTATTTCCCATGAAGTGATGGGACCAGATGTCAGGATCTTCGTTTTCTGAATGTTGAGATTAAGCCAACTTTTTCACTCTCCACTTCACTTTCATCAAGAGGCTTTTGAGTTCCTCTTCACTTTCTGCCATTAAGGGTGGTGTCATCTGCATATCTGAGGTGATTGATATTTCTGCCGGCAATCTTGATTCCAGCTTGTGCTTCTTCCAGTCCAGCGTTTCTCATGATGTACTCTGCATAGAAGTTAAATAAGCAGGGTGACAATATACAGCCTTGACGTACTCCTTTTCCTATTTGGAACCAGTCTGTTGTTCGTACTTGCTAAATTCATTAATCAGCATTAATATAATTTTTTTGCATTTCTTGATATTTTCTTTCTATGTAACCATGTTATCTGAAGACAGATAATATTACTACTTCCTTTTTAATTTGGATGCCTTTAATATATTTTTCTTGCCTAATTACCCTGGCCAAAACATTCAATAGAAAAGACAAATGTGAGCATTCCTATCTTGTTCTGGGTATCAGGGGTAAAGAATTCATGAATCTTGTTTAAATAAGCTCTAAGTGATAAAAAAAAAGTGTTTTAAAAATCATAGTACTGGGGAATTTGAACAGTATTTTACAAAAGTACATATCGCACGTACATAGTGAAGCGATGATGATACACGCCAAGGACATTTTGAAAGTGGTTAATTCTTCTCATTGTGAATGACCTAACATGTATTTTTGACATTATAATATCCTAACTGTGTTTTAGAATAAAATATATGAAATTCAAGCGCTCTGAAACACCTATTAATGTGGATATGTATAAATGATACGAGGTGCCGCCAAAGACTTCATCTATAAGTAAAAACAAGCTCTGCTTCTTTCTTACTAATGAGAAAATATTATAAAATGGATCTTTAAGTAAACAAACAGTGATAATATACAATAAGGTCTAAGGCCATTTAATGACATAGAAAATGCTTGTTTTTTCCCCAATGTTGTATGATACCATTAGACAAAGTCACGTGTCCCATCTGATTGGAATTTATAGTCCTGTAAGAGTGTATGATTACACGTAGGCAACTGTCTGCATTCAGTCGTGAGAGCTTCATCTGGGTCATCCTCCTAGAGCTTCATCAAATGGCTTCTTCAACTCAATACACAAAGCCTAGAATTTGAAGACCCCAGGAAATTTGGGAAGTGTGTGTGTTATTCACTCAGTTGTGCCTCACTCTTTGGGACCCCATGGACTGTAGCCCACCAGGTTCCTCTCTCCATTGAATTCTCCAGGGAAGAATACTGGCATGTTTTGCCAGTTCCTGTTCCAGGGGATCTTCCGGACCCATGGATCAAACCTGGGTCTCCTGCATTGCAGGCCGATGCTTTACCTTCTGAGTGAGACAAGATAATAAACATGTGGCCTGTTGCCTAGATTTGGCAAGTCCTTAGGTATAGTCATTTTCTTTTGTCTCTTAGGCATGGATCCTGAATCCATGATACCTCCAAACAATATGATAACTTGGGAAAATGCTGGAGACAAAAAACTGAGGGAAAAGATCTAATATGGGAAGACACGATCAAGTAAAAACTGAAATCTGGAGAAGAGAGGTGTGATGAAGTTGGGTTCCTTTGATCTCAGTTTGATATCTAATGGAAACCAAAATGAAAGTGCAAAAATATGACCAGGTTTCCTTGAATTGAGTCAAATACAAGGCAGCCATATTCCTGGCGTCTTTGTCTGTTTACAGTGTTTTTTTCAGACTCGAAGGGCGGAGGGAGAAGAACACTTGGAGCAGGAAGTCTCAGTTCCAGGACAACACTGCCATCGTGCGGAAATAATTTGATCAGGTCCACGCTGTGAGCTGGTCTTCCTTGCAGGCCTAGCAGTGGAGGCTGGTCAGACCAACTTAGGAACAACAGAACCAGAACCGGAACTCAAGCCTGGCCTCGCTACCGTTTTCTGTGTGATCTGGCCTGCCAGTGGACAGTCAGGCTCTGGGCTTAGTATCTGATCAGTGAGGGCCCAGGGCCCAGGAGCCCTCCAGCTGCTGCCAGGAAGTCCAGCCACCTGAAGGAGGGAGGCGGGGCCTCAGTTTCCTAACACTGTGGTGGGCCTTAGAGCCAAGCACTGAAAATGGGGGCATTTGTCTTGTGAATCTGCCCTTTGTAGGGCCTGGGCCCACTGTGACAGGAATGAGAGCTCAGTGGACTGGCTAATGCCAAGTACCTTAAATAGCTGATGTCATTGACAAAGTTGAGGGTGACCAGAAGTCTAAATAAAGTACCATGGCCTGGAGCAAGAAGTACCTGTATGGAAGGAATGGGAATACACTGATTTGCTGGCTTGAGTCAGAACATTTTCTAGGAGCCTGCAGATGGTCAGGTGGATTCAAATCATGAATGTAGTGGAAGGCCTACATTCTCCGAACCCACCCACCAGCTGGGAACTTCTGTGTCTTTGCAGGTTCCCTGTAAAGCCCAGGGTCAATACCTTTGTCCTGACCTGCCCCTGCTGTTATCTCAGTTCTTGCAGGGTGGGCAAAGATATGGCTTTGGGGTTGGTGTGTGCCAAGTCTCTTCAGTCATGTCAGACTCTGTGCGACCTTATGGACTGCAGCCTGCCAGGCAGGATGGCATTATTTCCTTCCTGTGATTTAAGATGGAAAGCAAACTGCTGCACATTGAGGATCATGTTTTACCTACTTCTAAGCTATGTGGTTTTACTCTACTTCTAAACTACTTTATTTTGGGGGACTCCAAAATCACTGCAGATGGCGACTGCAGCCATGAAATTAAAAGACGCTTGCTCCTTGGAAGAAAAGCTATGACCAACCTAGATAGCATATTAAAAAGCAGAGACATTACTTTGCCAACAAAGGTCCATCTAGTCAAAGCTATGGTTTTTCTAGTAGACGTGTATCAATGTGAGAGTAGGAATATAAAGAAAGCTGAGTGTCAAAGCATTGATGTTTTTGAGCTGTGGTGTTGGAAAGACTCTTGAGAGTCCCTTGGACTGCACGGAGATCAAACTAGTCAATCCTAAAGGAAATCAGTCCTGAATATTCATTGGAAGGACTTGATGTTGAAGATGAAACTCCAATATTTTGGTCACCTGATGCGAAGAACTGACTCATTTGAAAAGACCCTGATACTGGGAAAGATTGATGGTGGGAAGAGAAGGGGATGACAGAGGATGAGATGGTTGGGTGGCCTCACCAACTTGATGGACATGAATTTGAGCAATCTCCAGGAGTTGGTGATGAACAGGAAAGCCTGGCGTGCTGCAGTCCATGCGGTTGCAAAGAGTTGGACATGACTGTCCGACTGAACTGAACTGAAGCGATGTGGTAAGTTTGAACCAAACATACATTTATATATTGTACAAAGCCAATATTAACATTGGGTTTATGTTTATATTTGGAGAAAACAACTAATGGTGTCTTCACTTCTAAGGTGATTTTTTTTGTGGGTGTACTTTCAATTTTGCCCATGTATAGTGACAAACAAGGCTTAGTTTTGATAGCATTCTGTATAACATCATATTCTCTAAAAATGACACAGCACTATCCACATAATGAAATGACTAAATATTTTGCTGTTATAGACAAGGGTTTTAATAAATCATTACTTGACACAAATCCAGTCATCTGTACTTAATGACATTTAAGTAGCCTCTCTATATAAGACCTAGGAAACTCATTGGACAAATCTCCAGCTGTAAGGAAATTCCACATAAACATTGTCATTTGAAATCCTTAAGAAACAAGACGTTCATACACACCTGCTACAGCCTTTAAAATTATAAATAGAATAACAACTGGACTGTAATAAATTTAGATAGTGAGATTTTACTGAGCTTTGGCCAGTAATGAATATCCTACATTTACTCCTTTATAATTGTCAAATTTTGTATTTCTTTGCCAGATGCTTAAAATATCCTTAGGATTTGAACAACAATTTAAAAAGTATTATAAGATTTAGCAAGTAAAGTATTATTAGTTACCACATAAATAATAATACTATTGGAAATTTCAAATTATCTAAAATTGTGGGAAATATCCATGGCACTTAATTCTACCTATTTCATTACCAGGATGGAATTGAGCAAAGATTTTCTATGATCATCTATGTATGTATGTGTTTGAATGTTTTGAACACTCCTTTGATCAGATATTGATGGGCTTCCCTGGTGGCTCAGAAGGTAAAGAATCTGCTTGCAATGCATGAGACCTGGGTTCCATTACTGGGTCAGGAAGATCCCCTGGAGAAGGGAATGGCAATACTCTCCAGTATTCTCACCTAGAGGATTCCATGGAGAGAGGAGCCTGGTGGGCTATGTCCATGGAGTCTCAAAGAGTCAGACACGAATGAGCATCTAACACACACACACTGATTGATGGGCCTGTATTTACTTAAATGGTACCAGCTTTTGTGATTAATCATACATAATATTTGAATGTATTTATCATGTTGGTAATGGTGGATGCCGCAGGAAAGTGGCATTTGTGATCAACTGTTTCTATTTGACCTTTGAAGGTTTGTGAATTCTCATCACTTGAGAAATTTACAGTCTCCTAGAAGAAGCCTCTGGCTCACACCAGCAAGTCGGTCTATTCCCATTTCTTCCAAATAAGTCCTTCTTACTCCAAGTTATGGTGTGTGTGTGCTTTTGTGCTCAGTTGCTCAGTTCTGTCTGACTCTTTGCAACCCCATGAACTGTAGCCTGCCATGCTCATTTGTCCATGGGTTTTCCTGGCTTTACTATAGGCTTTTGGGTAGATTCAACTTCATCAATGACTCGGGCTCTTTAGGGTACTTGGCACTGGCCAGTCCATTGCCCTCTGTCACTCCTTTCAAAATGGGCCCAGGCCCCACAACACCCAAAGGGCAGATTCACAAGACTAATAATGCCTCCCTTTTCTGCACTTGGCTCTAAGTCCCATCCACACTGTTAGGAAACTGAGGCCCCGCCTCCCTCCTTCCTGTGCTTGGACTTCCTGGCAGAAACTGGAGGGCCCCTGGGTCCTGGCCCCTCACTGATTAGACACTAAGCCGAAACCTGACTCGGTTCCTATTCCTGCCAGGCAACAAACAGCATGCCAGGCTTGGGCTCAGGTGTGTTAGGCTTGCATTGGCCTGAGCTACCTCCACTGTTCCTCTGAAGGAAGGATAGATCACAGCTTGGGCCTGATCAAACTATTTCCGCACGATGGCAGTATTATCCCAGAACAGACAAGAAGCCCTGCTCCAAGCATTCTCCTCCCGCCCTTCAAGTCTGAAAAAACACAAGGAACAAAGACACCAGGAAATATGGCTGCCTTGTATTTTGCTTGGTTTAAGTAAACCATATCCTAGTCTTTGCATTTATTTTTTTTGGTTTCCATTGGACATCAAAATGAGATCTAAGTGGCCCAACCTCATTAGGCATCTTCATTTTTCTAGATTTCATTTTCTACTTGACCAAGTCTTCCCACATTTGCTCTTCTTCACCCAACATTTTATCTCCAGTATTTTCTCACGATATCAAATTGTTTGGAGGTATCAAGGGGCAAACCTGAGGGATCCATGCCTAAGAGAGAAAAGCAAATGACTATGCTTAAGGACTTGGCCAATCTGGGCAATGGGCAATGTAATTATTATTCTAGCTCACTTCCCAAATTCCCTGGGCTCTTCATATGTTAGATCTTGTATGTTGAGTTGGAGGAGCCATTTGGTGGAGCTCTAGGAGGAAGGACTAGAGACCGCGCATGACTGAATGCAGACAATCTTCTAATTAGAATCATACATTGTTACATGAGTATACATTCCAATCAGATGTGACCTGTGACTTTGTCACATTATTTGACACTAGAAATCTAGCATTTTTCATGCCATTAAATGGCCTTAAACTTTACTGTTTATGTTTGACACTTTTGTTTTACTTCAAGATCCATTTTATATTTTCTCATTGGTAAGAAACAGAGCTTATTTTTACTCTGGCACAAAGTCTTTAGCAGCACCTTGTATCATTTACACTTTCCATATTAATGTATCTTTCAGAGTTATTCAATTTTCTTCTATTAAAGAAAATATGTTTTACTATGCTGGGTCTTCATTGCTGTGCGGGCTTTTCTCTAGGTGCAGTACAGGAGCCTCTCCTTGTGATGGCTTCTCTTCTTATGGGGCACAGGCTATATGGCACGCGGACTTCAGTAGTCGCAACGCATGGGCTCAGTAGTTGCGGCTCCCAGGCTCTAGAGCACAGGATTTGTAATTGTACACAGGCTTAGTTGCCCCATGGCATGTGGGATCTTTCAGGATCAGAGATTGAACCTGTGTCTCCTGCACTGGCGGGCAGATTCTTTATCACTAAGCCACAAGGGAAGCCTGAATTTTCTTATATTTTATTCTAGAACATGTTTGTTGTATTAGTTGCTCAGTTGTGTCCGACTCTTTGCAACCCCATGGACTGTAGCCCGCCAGACTTCTCTGTCCATGGAATTCTCCAGGGAAGAAAACTGGAGTGGGTTGCCATTTCCTTCTCCGGGGATCTTCCTGACCCAGGGTTCAAACCCGGGACTCCTGCACTGCAGCCAGATTCTTTACCATCTGAGCCAAACATGTTTAGGATATTATAATGTCAAAATATGTTTTAGGTCATTCACAATAAGAAGAATGAACCATTTTCAAAATGTCCTTTCCATGCATCATCATCATCCCTTCCCTGTACATAAGTATGTAAGATATGTACTTTTATAAAATAACGTTCAAATTCCCAAGTACTATGTTTGTTAACAAACAAGTTTTTATCATTTATAACTCGTTCAAGCAAGATTTCTGAATTCTTTACTCCTGACATCCGGAAAAAGAGAAGACTGCCCACTTTTGTCAATTCTACTGAATATTTTAGCCAAGGTAATCAGGCTAGAAAAATGTATTAAAGGCAGCCGGATTAGAAAAGAAGTAGTAAAATTATCTGTCTTCAGAAACAAAATGCTTACATTTAATGAAATATCTGAGAAATCCACAAAAGCAATATAAATGCTGATTAATGAATTTAGTAAGTAATATAGGATAGAAAAGCAACTCACAGATATCACTCATATTTGTAGAAACCAGCAATGAACAATCTGCAAATGCTGTTGCTGCTGCTGCTAAGTCGCTTCAGTAGTGTCAGACTCTGTGCGACCCCATAGACAGCAGCCCACCAGGCTCCCTCATCCCTGGGATTCTCCAGGCAAGAATACTGGAGTGGGTTGCCATTTCCTTCTCCAATGCAGGAAAGTGAAAAGTGAAAGTGAAGTCGCTCAGTCGAGTCAGACTCTGTGCGACCCCATGGACTGCAGCCCACAAGGCTCCTCTGTCCATGGGATTTTCCAGGCAAGAGTACTGGAGTGGGGTGCCATTGCCTTCTCCGCAGATGAGGCCTGAGACCCTAAATATTCATGTCTCTTTAGGCTCCTTTGCAAGCTGGAAGGGAAGGATAGAGTTGTGAGCAGTAAAATCACTGAAGAGTTCTCGAGACAAATACAATTGCAAAGACCGGCAGCATTTTTCAGATGTTTAAACAAAGTCTGCCACAACACTAAGTGATCACTAAGCTAACATAACATAGACGTGAGTGACCACACATGACAAAGTACAGACTTTACAAAAATAATTGAGAAAAGCCACTAAACAAGAAAAAAGCAATACACAACAAGTGCCATCAACCAAACCTGTGCGTTGGAAATCTAATTTCCATGTTGATACATCGGAAAATTCAACATGTTCAGTTTTCACCACCAATTGAAAAATGAGACATCCAAAGTAACAGAGGTATATGTCCATTTATAGGAAAAAGCAATAAACTAAAGTCGTCTAGAATGAAGGCTAGGCAATGGATATACTAGAAAAGACTTTAAATAAATCCCCTAAATATGAGGATATTTGATGGACATCTTTAAATATGAAAGGGATTAAAAAAAACAACACTAAATTCAATTAACTGATGAAAACCAGGAAAACAATGTCACACTAAAGTTTATAATCAAACTTACAAGAGCCACGAAGCAAGAATCTTCTAAGCATCAATACACGTTATCATATACAGAATAGTCTCAATACAATTTGCAGGTGATTTCTCTTCTGAAACCTTTAAAATTCTAAAAGAAAAAGAAAACCTATCAACCAAGAATTCCACATCCAGCTAGATTCTGTCAAAAATGAAGGAGAAACTAAGACATTCCTAAAAAAGAAAACAAATGAAGTTTGTTACTAAAAGACCTAGCATAACAGAAATGTAAAAGGGAATCCTCCAAGGTGAAATAAAGACACTAATCAATAACTTGAAGTCATACGAAGAAATAAAGAACAAAGATAAAGGTAACTCCATAGATACATTTAAATGCCATAATAATAAATAAATATATATATATATATATATATATATACACACACACACACACGCACACACACACATATGTGTGTGTGTATGTGAGTTTAGTTACTAAGTCCTAGCCAGCTCTTTTGCAACCCTATGGACCATATACACTGCCAGGCACCTCTGTTTATGGGATTTTCCAGACAAGAGTACTGGAGTGGGTTGACAATTCCTTCTCCAGGGGATCTTCCCAACCCAGGGTTTGAACCCGTGGTACCTGCATTGACAGAAGGATTCTTTACCACTGAGCCACTACGCAAGTCATATATATTTGCTTGCAGGATTTTAGTATACATGTCAGACCAGGGATTGAATCCCAGCCACAGTAGTGAGAACACTAACTCCTAACCACTGGACTACCAGGAAACTCCTTATTTTTGTTTTCTAATCTTTTCTTTTCCTTTGGCTTTTAAAATGTAAGAGAAGTACACAAGGGAAAATTATAAATCTAAGTTAATGGGAATGCAGTGTACTAAGATATAATCTGTGAAAATAACATAAAAGATTTTAAAGCTGCAAAGGAACAAAAGTAATTTGATACTAAACTATTTAGTATACGTTAATTATACATACCTGACCAAAAAGGACTTAAATCTGGAAAAAGGAAGATGCCTGATGAGGTTGGGTCACTTAGATCAGTTTGATATTCAATGGAAACCACAAATTAAATGAAAAGACTATTGTACAGTAATTAGCCTCCAATTAAAATAAATAAATTTATATTAAAAATAAAATAAAAAAATAAATGTCATATGATTAAAAAAAAAAAGAAAAAGAAAAGACTAGCAGCTGGTTTCCTCAAACCAGGAAAGTAAAAAGCAGCCATATTTCCTACTGCCTTTGTGTGTTCACAGTGTTTTTTCAGACTGGAAGGGCGGGAGAAGAATGTTTGCAGCAGGGCTCCTTGTCTGTTCTGAGGCCATACCGCCATCGTGCGGAAACAGTTTGATCGGGCCCAAGCCGTGAGCTCCTCTTGCTTGCAAGGCCTAGCAGTGGAGGCGGGTCAGACCAATGTAGAACCAACAGAACCTGAACTCAAGCCTGGGCTCTCTCTACCTTTTTCTCTGTGGTCTGGCAGGAGCAGTGGACAGTCAGGTTCTGGGCTTAGAATCTGATCAGTGAGGGCCCAGGGCCCAGGAGCCCTCCAGCTGCTGCCAGGAAGTCCAGCCACCGGAAGGAGGGAGGCGGGGCCTCAGTTTCCTAACAGTGTTGGCTGGACTTAGAGCCAAGCAAGGAAAACGGGGGCATTTGTCTTGTGAATCTGCCCTTTGGGGTTCAGGCCTCCTGGTTACCCCTGTATTGTAGGGTCTGGGCCCATTGTGACAGGAGCAAAGAGCTCAATGGACTGGCCAGTGCCAAGTACCCTAAAGAGCCGGTGTCATTGATGGAGTTGAGGGTGACCAAATGTCTAAAGTACCATGGTTTGGAGCAAGAAGGACCTGTATGGA
The DNA here is from genome assembly GCF_029407905.1 of Bubalus kerabau. Classification (NCBI taxonomy): domain Eukaryota; kingdom Metazoa; phylum Chordata; class Mammalia; order Artiodactyla; family Bovidae; genus Bubalus; species Bubalus kerabau. The sequence goes on from NC_073647.1 coordinate 19,633,157, forward strand.
AAGAATGGGCATATGCTGCTTTGGGGGTGTGAGCCAGGACATCTAGGAGACTGCAGTTGCTCAAGGGAATGAAAATCAGGAACGTATGGAAGCGGCTGGCTGGCTCCTGGGCCCTGGCCCCTCACGGGTCAGACACCGAGCCCACAGACTGACCGTCCCTGCTCCTGCAAGACCACAGAGGAAAAGGTAGAGAGGCCAGGCTTGAGTTCAGGTTCTGTTTTCTCCTCCATTGGCCGGATCAGGTTCTCCAGGAGGAACAGCTCACAGCTTGAGCCCGATCAAACTGCTACCGCACGATGGCGGTATCGTATCAGAACGGACAAGGAGCCCTGCTCCAAACATTCTTCTCCCGCCCTTCGAGTCTGAAAAAACACCATGAACAAAGATATAGGAAAATATGGCTGCCCAGTATTTTGTTCAGTTTGATGAAACCTGTTCATACTTTTGCATTTAATTTTTGTTTTCCGTTAGATATCAAACTGCGGAGAAGGCAATGGCACCCCACTCCAGTACTCTTGCCTGGAAAATCCCATGGACGGAGGAGCCTTGTGGGCTGCAGTCCATGGGGTCGCTAAGAGTCGGGCACGACTGAGCGACTTCACTTTCACTTTTCACTTTCATGCATTGGAGAAGGAAATGGCAACCCACTCCAGTGTTCTTGCCTGGAGAATCCCAGGGACGGCGGAGCCTGGTGGGCTGCCGTCTATGGGGTCGCACAGAGTCGGACACGACTGAAGCGACTCAGCCGCAGCAGCAGATTTCAAACTGAGACTTAAGTCATCCAACTTCATTAGGCATCTTCTCTTTTCCAGATTTCTTTTTCTACTTGACCAAGGCTTCCCACATTTGTTCTCATTCTCTCAGCCTTTTATCTCCAGCATTTTCTCGTGCTATCAAATTGTTTTGTGGTGTCAAGGGGCAAACCTCAGGAACTCATGCCTAAGGAAGGAAAAAAAAATGATTGTACTAAGGACTTGGTCAATCTAGGCAACAGCCCACGTGGTGGTCTTTATCCTATCTCATTTTCCAAATTCCATGGGGTCTTCATATGTTAGACCTTGTTGTGTGTTGTGTTGGAGCAGCCATCTGGTGGAGCCCTAGGAAGAAGGACCAGAGACCTCCCATGACTGAATGCAGGCAATCTCCTACTTATAATCATACATTCTTACATGACTATAAATTCCAATCACATGTGACACGTGACTTTGTCTCATGTTATCATATAACATCGGAAAAAACAGGTATTTTCAGTATCATTAAATGGCCTTCACCTTTACTGCGTATGTTTGTCACTTTTTTTTCTTTTACTTGAAGATCAGTCTTAAAATAGTATTTTCTCGTCACTAAGACACAGAGCTTGTTTTTACCTTTGCACAAAGTCTTTAGCAGGACCTTATATCATTTACCCATATCCATATCAATAGATCTTTCAGAGTGCTTGAATTTTCTTATATTTTATTCTAGAACACGTTTAGAAAATTACAAAATCAAAAAAATATCTTAGGACCTTCACTATGAGAAGAATTAATAACGTTCAAAATGTCTTTGCCATGCATCATCATCCTTTCCTTACATATATAAGATATGTACTTTTATAAAATACTGTTCAAATTCCCCAATACTCTGTTAAAACAAGTTCTTATCTAGCTTGAATGCTTTTCAAATACTATCAAGAAATCTTTGGAATAGTGACATGTTTAAAATATTGCCATTATTACAATTTGAGGTAAAGTTCATGTAACATAAAATTAATTATATTCATATGTATAATTCAGTGACATTTAATACACATGGAATGTTGTGGCAAGTATTATCTCTCTCTATCCCCAATTCATTTTCATTACCCCAAAAGAAACCCTAGATCCAGGAACTAGTTTTTCTCCATTACCCAATTTGTCCAGCCCTTGGCAAATACTAATCTGCTTTTACCTCTGTGGGATTTACCTACTCTAGCTATATCATATATATGGAACCATACATAATGTGGCATTTCCTGTCTCTCCCTTATCACTTGGCAAAATGATTTCAAGGTCAATGTCATAACATACAATGATGCTTCATTTCATTTTATGGCGGAATAATATCCATTTTACCTATCCAGAGTAATGGAGAAAAACTATTTCATGGGTCTAGGGTTTCAAGAAAATTAGAGATACCAAAGGATCTATATACATGCAAAGATGAGCACAATAAAGGACAGAAATGGTATGGACCTAACAGAAGCAGAAGATATTAAGAAGAGGTGGCAAGAATACACAGAACTGTACAAAAAAGATCTTCATGACCTAGATAACTAAGTTGGTGTGATCACTCACCTAGAGCCAGACATCCTGGAATGCGAAGTCAAGTAGGCCTTAGGAAGCATCACTACAAACAAAGCTAGTGGAGGTGATGGAATTTCAGTTGAGCTATTTCAAATCCTAAAAGATGCTGTGAAAGTGCTATACTTAATATGCCAGCAAATTTGGAAAACTCAGTAGTGGCCACAAGACTGGAAAAGGTCACTTTTCATTCCAATCCCAAAGAAAGGCAATGCCAAAGAATGTTCAAACTATCGCACGACTACACTCACCTCACACACTAGCAAAGTAATGCTCAAAATTCTCCAAGCCAGGCTTCAACATCACGAGTACGTAAACTGAGAACTTCCAAATGTTCAAGCTGGTTTTAGAAAAGGCAGAGGAACCAAAGATCAAATTGCCAACATCTGCTGGATCATCGAAAAAGCAAGAGTTCCAGAAAAACATCTATTTCTGCTTTATTGACTATGCCAAAGCCTTTGACTGTGCAGACCATAATGAACTGTGGGAAATTCTGAAAGAGATGGGAATACCAGACCACCTGACCTTCCTCCTGAGAAATCTGTATGCAGGTCAAGAAGCAACAGTTACAACTGGGAAAGGAGTAGGTCAAGGCTGTAAATTGTAACCCTGTTTATTTAACTTATATGCAGAGTATATTATGCAAAATGCCGGGCTGGATGAAGCACAAGCTGGAATCAAGATTGCCGGGAGAAACATCAATAACCTCAGATATGCAGATGACACCATCCTTATGGCAGAAAGTGAAGAAAAACTAAAGAGCCTCTTGATGAAAGTGAGAGAGGAGAGTGAAAAAGTTGGTGTAAAACTCAACATTCAGAAAACTAAGATCATGGCATCTGGTCCCATCACTTCATGGCAAATACATGGGGAAACAATGGAAACAGTGACAGACTTTATTTTGGGGGGCTTCAAAATCACTGCAGATGGTGATTGCAGCCATGAAATTAAAAGACGCTTGCTGGTTGGAAGAAAAATTATGACCAACCTAAATAGCATATTGCAAAGCAGAGAGATTACTTTACCAACAAAGGTCCATCTAGTCAAAACTATGGTTTGTCCAGTAGTCATGAATGGATGTAAGAGTTGGACTAAGAAGAAAACTGAGCGCGGACAAATTGATGCTTTTGAACTGTGGTGTTGGAGAAGACTCTTGAGAGTCCCTTGGACTGCAAGGACATCAAACTAGTCAATCCTAAAGGAAATCAGACCTGAATATTCATTGGAAGGGCTGATGTTGAAGATGAAACTCCAATACTTTGGCCACCTGATGCAAAGTACCAACTCATTAGAAAAGACCCTAATGCTGGGAAAGATTGAAGGCGGGAGGAGAAGGGGATGACAGAGGATGAGATGGTTGGATGGTATCACCGACGTGATGGACATGAGTTTGGGTAGGCTCTGGGAGCTGGTGGTGGACAGGGAAGCCTGTTGTGCTGCAGTCCATGGGGTTGCAAAGAGTCAGACCTCACTGAGCTACTGAACTGAACTGAGGGCTTCATTTGGGATAATAAAAATGATTTGGAGGTGAATAGTGATAATACTTTGGAGAAGGGAATGGCAACCCACTCCAGTATTCCTGCCTGGAGAATCCCATGGACACAGGACCTTGGCGGGCCACAGTCCATGGGGTCGCAATACAGTCAGACATGACTGAGCGACTGAGCACTTGATACTTGCACAGCATTTGGATTATCCAAAATGTTGCTGAATTATATCCATTAAAATGGTTAATCTATATCACTTCTTGTTTATCAAATCATCAAGTGATGGAAATATTGCTTGTGTCCAACTTTTGGCTGTTGTGAATATTCCGCTCTGAATATATCTATATACATGTATGTGTAAGTGCTTGTCTTCAATTCTTTTGGGTATATATCTTCCCAGGTGGCTCAGTGGTAAAGAACCTGCCTGTCAATGCAGGAGATGAAGGAGATGCGATTTAGATCCCTGGGTAGGGAAGAGCCCCTGGAGACAAATCCTAATGGCAACCCACTCCAGTATTCTTGCCTGAGAAGCTTGGAGGGCTACAGTCCATGGGGTCTCAAAAAGTTTGACATGACTAAGTGACAGAGCACGCACACATGCTTGGAGTAGAATTGCTGGGTCATATTTAATTTTGTTTTGCTGTAGGATAAATTCTAAAAGAATTCCAAATGACCTTTTAACAGTTCACCTACAACTCTGACTGTTCTGAAATGAAAGATCTTGCCTTCAGAAATAAAGTTATGATAGTAAAATTCTTGAAGTAACTTTGTACCATATGATAATTCTATGTTTAAATATTTGAAACATCACCAAACTGTTTTCCATAGAGCCCACATTTTCAATTCCCACCAGCACTGCATGAATGTTCTAATTTCTCCACATCCTCATCAATGCTTTTACTTTTCTTTCCTTTCTTACATTCTACTGGCTATAAAGAGGTACCACTTGGTGGGTTTAATTTACACTTTTGTTTGGACGGCTATGTATCTTTTCATGGGTTTGCTGGCCATTTATGTATCTCCTTTATATATATGCCTATGGATGATTCATGTTGATGTTTTGGTGGTGTGTCCTGGCTCACACCACCAAAGCAGTGTATGCCCATTCTTTCCATACAGGCCCTTCTTGCTCCAAGCCATGGTACTTCAGATATTTGGTCACCCTCAACTCCATCAATGACACCGGCTCTTTAGGGTACTTGGCACTGGCCAGTCCATTGAGCTCTGTTGTCCCTGTCACAAAGGGCCCAGACCCTACAACACAGGGGTAACCAGGAGGCCTGCACCCCAAAGGGCAGATTCACAAGACAAATGCCCCCAGTTTCAGTGCTTGGCTCTAAGTCCAGCCAACACTGTTAGGAAACTGAGGCCCCGCCTCCCTCCTTCTTGTGGCTGGACTTCCTGGCAGCAGCTGGAGGGCTCCTGGGCCCTGGGACCTCACTGATCAGATACTAAGCCCAGAATCTAACTGTCCACTGATCCTGCCAGACCACAGAGAAAAAGGTAGAGAGAGCCCAGGCTTGAGTTCAGGTTCTGTTGGTTCTACATTGGTCTGACCCGCCTCCACTGCTAGGCCTTGCAAGGAAGAGCAGCTCACGGCTTGGGCCCGATCAAACTGTTTCCGCACGATGGCGGTATGGCCTCAGAACAGACAAGGAGCCCTGCTGCAAACATTCTTCTCCCGCCCTTCCAGTCTGAAAAAACACTGTGAACACACAAAGGCAGTAGGAAATATGGCTGCTGCTAAGTGGCTTCCCTCCTGTCCAACTCTGTGCGACCCCATAGATGGCAGCCCACCAGGCTCCCCCTGGGCCCTCAGTGATCAGACAGTAAGCCCAAAACCTGACTATCTACTGATCCTGCCAGACCACAGAGCAAAAGGTAGAGAGAGCCCAGGCTTGAGTTCAGGTTCTGTTGGTTCTACATTGGTCTGACCTGCCTCCACTGCTAGGCCTTGCAAGCAAGAGCAGCTCACGGCTTGGGCCCGATCAAACTGCTTCCGCACGATGGCGGTAAGGCCTCAGAACAGACAAGGAGCCCTGCTCCAACCGTTCTTCTCCCGCCCTTCCAGGCTGAAAAAACACTGAACACACAAAGGCAGTAGGAAATATGGCTACTTTTTACTTTCCTGGTTTGAGGAAACTAGGTGCTAGTCTTTTCTTTTCTTTTTTTTTTATCATATATGACATTTTTTTAATTTTATTTTTTAATATAAATTTATTTATTTTAATTGGAGGATAATTACTGTACAATAGTCTTTTCATTTAATTTGTGGTTTCCATTGAATATCAATCTGTGATCTAAGTGACCCAACCTCATCAGGCATCTTCTTTTTTCCAGATTTAAGTTCTTTTTGGTCAGGTATGTATAATTAACGTATACTTAATACGTTTACTTAACGTATACTTAATAGTTTAGTATCAAATTACTTTTGTTCCTTTGCAGCTTTAAAATCTTTTATGTTATTTTCATAGATTATATCCTAGTATACTGCATTCCCATTAACTTAGATTTATAAATTTCCCTTGTGTACTTCTCTTACATTTTAAATGCCAAAGGAAAATAAAAGATTAGAAATCAAAAATAAGGAGTTTCCTGGTAGTCCAGTGGTTAGGAGTTAGTGCTCTCACTACTGTGGCTGGAATTGAATCCCTGGTCTGACATGTATACTAAAATCCTGCAAGCAAATATATATGACTTGCGTAGTGGCTCAGTGGTAAAGAATCCTTCTGCCAATGCAGGAACCACGGGTTCAAACCCTGGGTTGGGAAGATCCCCTGGAGAAGGAATTGTCAACCCACCCCAGTACTCTTGTCTGGAAAATCCCAGACAGAGGTGCCTGGCAGTGTATACGGTCCATAGGGTTGCAAAAGAGCTGGCTAGGACTTAGTAACTAAACTCTCTCTCACACACACACACATATATGTATGTGTGTGTGTATATATATATTTATTTATTTATTATTATGGCATTTAAATGTATCTATGGAGTTACCTTTATCTTTGTTCTTTATTTCTTCGTATGACTTCAAGTTATTGATTAGTGTCTTCATTTCACCTTGGAGGACTCCCTTTTACATTTCTGTTATGCTAGGTCTTTTAATAACAAACTTCATTTGTTTTCTTTTCTAGGAATGTCTTAATTTCTCCTTCATTTTTGACAGAAACTAGCTGGATGTGAAATCCTTGGTTGATAGGTTTTCTTTTTCTTTTAGAATTTTAAAGGTTTCAGAAGAGAAATCACCTGCAAATTGTATTGAGGCTACTCTGTATATGATAACATGTATTGATGCTTACAAGATTCTTGTTTCATGGCTCTTGTAAGTTTGATTATAAACTTTAGTGTGACATTGTTTTCATCAGTTCATTGTATTTAGTTTTTTTATCGCTTTCATATTGAAAGATGTCCATCAAATATCCCCATATTTAGGGGAGTATATTTAAAGTCTTTTCTAGTATATCCATTGCCTAGCCTTCATAATAGACGACTTTAGTTTATTGCTTTTTCCTATAAATGGACATATACCTCTGTAACTTTGAATGTCTCATTTTTTAATTGGTGGTGAAAACTGAACATTTTGAATTTTCCGATGTATCAACATGGAAATTAGATTTCCAACGCACAGGTTTGGTTGATGGCACTTGTTGTGTACTGCTTTTTTCTTATTTAATGGCTTTTCTCAATTATTTTTGTAAAGTCTGTACTTTGTCATGTGTGGTCACTCACATCTATGTTATGTTAGCTTGGTGATCATTTAGTGTTGTGACAGACTTTGTTTAAACATCTGAAAAATGCTGCCAGTCTTTGCAATTGGATTTGTCTCGAGAACTCTTTCAATGATTATAAAGACTGCTCACAAGTCTACCCTTCACTTCCAGCTTGCAAAGGAGCCTAAAGAGACATGAATATTTAGGGTCTCAGGCCTCATCTGCGGAGAAGGCAATGGCACCCCACCCCAGTACTCTTCCCTGGAAAGTCCCATGGATGGAGGAGCCTGGTAGGCTGCAGTCCATGGGGTCGCTAAGAGTTGGACACGACTGAGCGACTTCACTTTCACTTTTCACTTTCCTGCATTGGAGAAGGAAATGGCAACCCACTCCAGCGTTCTTGCCTGGAGAATCCCAGGGACGGGGGAGCCTGGTGGGCTGCCGTCTATGGGGTCGCACAGAGTCGGACACGACTGAAGTGACTTAGCAGTAGCAGTCCTTCCCTGGGAGAAGGCAATGGCACCCCACCCCAGTACTCTTCCCTGGAAAATCCCATGGATGCAGGAGCCTGGTAGGCTGCAGTCCATGGGGTCTCTAAGAGTCGGATACGACTGAGCGACTTCACTTTCACTTTTCACTTTCCTGCATTGGAGAAGGAAATGGCAACCCACTCCAGTGTTCTTGCCTGGAGAATCCCAGGAATGGGGGAGCCTGGTGGTCTGCCGTCTATGCGGTCGCACAGTCGAACACGACTGAAGCGACTTAGCAGCAGCAGCAGCAGCATTTGCAGATTGTTCATTGGTAGTTTCTACAAATATGAGTGATTTCTGTGAGTTGCTTTTCTATCCTATAATACTTGTTAAATTCATTAATCAGCATTTATATTGCTTTTGTGGATTTCTCAGATATTTCATTAAATGTAAGCATTTTGTTTCTGAAGACAGATAATTTTACTACTTTTCTAATCCGGCTGCCTTTAATACATTTTTCTAGCCTGATTACCTTGGCTAAAATATTCAATAGAATTGACAAAAGTAGACATTCTTCTCTTTTTCTGGATGTCAGGAGTAAAGAATTCAGAAATCTTGCTTGAACGAGTTATAAATGATAAAAACTTGTTTGTTAACAAACATAATACTTGGGAATTTGAACATTATTTTATAAAAATATCTTACATACTTATGTACAGGGAAAGGATGATGATGATGCATGGAAAGGACATTTTGAAAATGGTTCATTCTTCTTATTGTGAATGACCTAAAACATATTTTGACATTATAATATCCTAAACATGTTTGGCTCAGATGGTAAAGAATCTGGCTGCAGTGCAGGAGTCCCGGGTTTGAACCCTGGGTCAGGAAGATCCCCGGAGAAGGAAATGGCAACCCACTCCAGTTTTCTTCCCTGGAGAATTCCATGGACAGAGAAGTCTGGCGGGCTACAGTCCATGGGGTTGCAAAGAGTCAGACAGAACTGAGCAACTGAGCACAAAAGCACACACACACCATAACTTGGAGTAAGAAGGACCTATTTGGAAGAAATGGGAATAGACCGACTTGCTGGTGTGAGCCAGAGGCTTCTTCTAGGAGACTGTAAATTTCTCAAGTGATGAGAATTCACAAACCTTCAAAGGTCAAATAGAAACAGTTGATCACAAATGCCACTTTCCTGCAGCATCCACCATTACCAACATGATAAATACATTCAAATATTATGTATGATTAATCACAAAAGCTGGTACCATTTAAGTAAATACAGGCCCATCAATCAGTGTGTGTGTGTTAGATGCTCATTCATGTCTGACTCTTTGAGACTCCATGGACATAGCCCACCAGGCTCCTCTCTCCATGGAATCCTCTAGGTAAGAATACTGGAGAGTATTGCCATTCCCTTCTCCAGAGGATCTTCCCGACCCAGTAATGGAACCCAGGTCTCATGCATTGCAAGCAGATTCTTTACCTTCTGAGCCACCAGGGAAGCCCCTCAATATCTGATCAAAGGAGTGTTCAAAACATTCAAACACATACATACATAGACGATCATAGAAAATCTTTGCTCAATTCCATCCTGGTAATGAAATAGGTAGAATTAAGTGCCATGGATATTTCCCACAATTTTAGATAATTTGAAATTTCCAATAGTATTATTATTTATGTGGTAACTAATAATACTTTACTTGCTAAATCTTATAATACTTTTTAAATTGTTGTTCAAATCCTAAGGATATTTTAAGCATCTGGCAAAGAAATACAAAATTTGACAATTATAAAGAAGTAAATGTAGGATATTCATTACTGGCCAAAGCTCAGTAAAATCTCAATATCTAAATTTATTACGGTCCAGTTGTTATTCTATTTATAATTTTAAAGGCTGCAGCAGGTGTGTATGAACGTCTTGTTTCTTAAGGATTTCAAATGACAATGTTTATGTGGAATTTCCTTGCAGCTGGAGATTTGTCCTATGAGTTTCCTAGGTCTTATATAGAGAGGCTACTTAAATGTCATTAAGTACAGATGACTGGATTTTGCGTCAAGTAATGATTTATAAAAACCCTTGACTATAACAGCGAAATATTTAGTCATTTCATTATGTGGATTGTGCTGTGTCATTTTTAGAGAATATGATGTTATACAGAATGCTATCAACATTAAGCCTTGTTTGTCACTATACATGGGCAAAATTGAAAGTACACCCACAAAAAAAATCACCTTAGAAGTGAAGACACCATTAGTTGTTTTCTCCAAATATTTAAACATAAATCCCAATGTTAATATTGGCTTTGTACAATATATAAATGTATGTTTGGTTCAAACTTACCACATTGCTTCAGTTCAGTTCAGCCGGACAGTCATGTCCAACTCTTTGCAACCCCATGGACTGCAGCACGCCAGACTTTCCTGTCCGTCACCAACTCCTGGAGATTGCTCAAATTCATGTCCATCGAGTTGGTGAGGCCATCCAACCATCTCATCCTCTGTCATCCCCTTCTCTTCCCACCATCAATCTTTCCCAGTACCAGGGTCTTTGCAAATGAGTCAGTTCTTCGCATCAGGTGACCAAAATATTGGAGATTCATCTTCAACATCAAGTCCTTCCAATGAATATTCAGGACTGATTTCCTTTAGGATTGACTAGTTTGATCTCCGTGCAGTCCAAGGGACTCTCAAGAGTCTTTCCAACACCACAGCTCAAAAACATCAATGCTTTGACACTCAGCTTTCTTTATATTCCTACTCTCACATTGATACACGTCTACTAGAAAAACCATAGCTTTGACTAGATGGACCTTTGTTGGCAAAGTAATGTCTCTGCTTTTTAATATGCTATCTAGGTTGGTCATAGCTTTTCTTCCAAGGAGCAAGCGTCTTTTAATTTCATGGCTGCAGTCACCATCTGCAGTGATTTTGGAGTCCCCCAAAATAAAGTAGTTTAGAAGTAGAGTAAAACCACATAGCTTAGAAGTAGGTAAAACATGATCCTCAACGTGCAGCAGTTTGCTTTCCATCTTAAATCACAGGAAGGAAATAATGCCATCCTGCCTGGCAGGCTGCAGTCCATAGGTCGCACAGAGTCTGAATAACTGAAGAGACTTGGCACACACCAACCCCAAAGCCATATCTTTGCCCACCCTGCAAGAACTGAGATAACAGCAGGGGCAGGTCAGGACAAAGGTATTGACCCTGGGCTTTACAGGGAACCTGCAAAGACACAGAAGTTCCCAGCTGGTGGGTGGGTTCGGAGAATGTAGGCCTTCCACTACATTCATGATTTGCATCCACTTGACCATCTGCAGGCTCCTAGAAAATGTTCTGACTCAAGCCAGCAAATCAGTGTATTCCCATTCCTTCCATACAGGTACTTCTTGCTCCAGGCCATGGTACTTTATTTAGACTTCTGGTCACCCTCAACTTTGTCAATGACATCAGCTATTTAAGGTACTTGGCATTAGCCAGTCCACTGAGCTCTCATTCCTGTCACAATGGGCCCAGACCCTACAAAGGGCAGATTCACAAGACAAATGCCCCCATTTTCAGTGCTTGGCTCTAAGGCCCACCACAGTGTTAGGAAACTGAGGCCCCGCCTCCCTCCTTCAGGTGGCTGGACTTCCTGGCAGCAGCTGGAGGGCTCCTGGGCCCTGGGCCCTCACTGATCAGATACTAAGCCCAGAGCCTGACTGTCCACTGGCAGGCCAGATCACACAGAAAACGGTAGCGAGGCCAGGCTTGAGTTCCGGTTCTGGTTCTGTTGTTCCTAAGTTGGTCTGACCAGCCTCCACTGCTAGGCCTGCAAGGAAGACCAGCTCACAGCGTGGACCTGATCAAATTATTTCCGCACGATGGCAGTGTTGTCCTGGAACTGAGACTTCCTGCTCCAAGTGTTCTTCTCCCTCCGCCCTTCGAGTCTGAAAAAAACACTGTAAACAGACAAAGACGCCAGGAATATGGCTGCCTTGTATTTGACTCAATTCAAGGAAACCTGGTCATATTTTTGCACTTTCTTTTTGGTTTCCATTAGATATCAAACTGAGATCAAAGGAACCCAACTTCATCACACCTCTCTTCTCCAGATTTCAGTTTTTACTTGATCGTGTCTTCCCATATTGGATCTTTTCCACTCAGTTTTTTGTCTCCAGCATTTTCCCAAGCTATCATATTGTTTGGAGGTATCATGGATTCAGGATCCATGCCTAAGAGACAAAAGAAAATGACTATACCTAAGGACTTGCCAAATCTAGGCAACAGGCCACATGTTTATTATCTTGTCTCACTCAGAAGGTAAAGCATCGGCCTGCAATGCAGGAGACCCAGGTTTGATCCATGGGTCCTGAAGATCCCCTGGAGCAGGAACTGGCAAAACATGCCAGTATTCTTCCCTGGAGAATTCAATGGAGAGAGGAACCTGGTGGGCTGCAGTCCATGAGGTCCCAAAGAGTGAGGCACAACTGAGTGAATAACACACACACTTCCCAAATTTCCTGGGGTCTTCAAATTCTAGGCTTTGTGTATTGAGTTGAAGAAGCCATTTGATGAAGCTCTAGGAGGATGACCCAGATGATGCTCTCACGACTGAATGCAGACAGTTGCCTACGTGTAATCATACAGTCTTATAGGACTATAAATTCCAATCATATGGGACACGTGACTTTGTCTAATGGTATCATACAACATTGGGAAAAAAACAGGCATGTTCTATGTCATTAAATGGCCTTAGACCTTATTGTATATTATCACTGTTTGTTTACTTAAAGATCCATTTTATAATATTTTCTCATTAGTAAGAAAGAAACAGAGCTTGTTTTTACTTATAGATGAAGTCTTTGGCGGCACCTCGTATCATTTATACATATCCACATTAATAGCTGTTTCAGAGCGCTTGAATTTCATATATTTTATTCTAAAACACAGTTAGGATATTATAATGTCAAAAATACATGTTAGGTCATTCACAATGAGAAGAATTAACCACTTTCAAAATGTCCTTGGCGTGTATCATCATCGCTTCACTATGTACGTGCGATATGTACTTTTGTAAAATACTGTTCAAATTCCCCAGTACTATGATTTTTAAAACATTTATTTATCACTTAGAGCTTATTCAAACAAGATTCATGAATTCTTTACCCCTGATACCCAGAACAAGATAGGAATGCTCACATTTGTCATTTCTATTCAATGTTTTAGCCAGGGTAATTAGGCAAGAAAAAATATATTAAAGGCATCCAAATTAAAAAGGAAGTAATAATATTATCTGTCTTCAGATAACATGGTTACATAGAAAATATCAAGAAATGCAAAAAAATTATATTAATGCTGATTAATGAATTTAGCAAGTACAAACAACAGACTGGTTCCAAATAGGAAAAGGAGTACGTCAAGGCTGTATATTGTCACCCTGCTTATTTAACTTCTATGCAGAGTACATCATGAGAAACGCTGGACTGGAAGAAGCACAAGCTGGAATCAAGATTGCCGGCAGAAATATCAATCACCTCAGATATGCAGATGACACCACCCTTATGGCAGAAAGTGAAGAGGAACTCAAAAGCCTCTTGATGAAAGTGAAGTGGAGAGTGAAAAAGTTGGCTTAATCTCAACATTCAGAAAACGAAGATCCTGACATCTGGTCCCATCACTTCATGGGAAATAGACGGGGAAACAGTGTCAGACTTTATTTTTTTGGGCTCCAAAATCACTGCAGATGGTGACTGCAGCCATGAAATTAAAAGACGCTTACTCCTTGGAAGGAAAGTTATGACCAACCTAGATAGCATATTCAAAAGCAGAGACATTACTTTGCCAACAAAGGTCCATCTGGTCAAGGCTATGGTTTTTCCTGTGGTCATGTTTGGATGTGAGAGTTGGACTGTGAAGAAGGCTGAGCATCAAAGAATTGATGCTTTTGAACTGTGGTGTTGGAGAAGACTCTTGAGAGTCCCTTGGACTGCAAGGAGATCCAACCAGTCCATTCTGAAGGAGATCAGTCCTGGGATTTCTGTGGAAGGAATGATGCTAAAGCTGAAACTCCAGTACTTTGGCCACCTCATGCGAAGAGTTGACTCATTGGAAAAGACTCTGATGCTGGGAGGGATTGGGGGCAGGAGCAGAAGGGGACGACAGAGGCTGAGATGGCTGGATGGCATCACTGACTCGATGGACGTGAGTCTGAGTGAACTCCGGGAGTTGGTGATGGACAGGTAGGCCTGGCTTGCTGCGATTCATGGAGTCGCAAAGAGTCGGACATGACTGAGCGACTGAACTGAACTGATAGGCTTCCCTTGTAGCTCAGTCGGTAAGGAATCTGCCTGCAGTGCAGGAGACCTGGGTTCAATCCCTGGGTTGGGAAGATCCCCTGGAGAAGGAAATGGCAACCCACTCCAGTATCCTTGCCTGGAAAAATCTCATGGACAGAAGAGCCTGGTGGGCTGCAGTCTCTGCGGTCCCAAAGAGTCAGGCATGACTGAGCGACTAACACCTATATACTTATAGGATAGAAAAGCAGCTCACAGACATCAGTCATATTTGAATAAAGTAGCAATGACCAATCTGCAAAGGAAATGAAAACAGTTCCATTTGCTATAGTTTCAAAATGAACAATATACGTAGGAGAATATATAACTAAAAAATAGAAGTGCATTGAAAGTTCCTGACAATTAAAGATGACTTAAAAAAGATATCTTTTACTCATGGTTGGAAGGCTAAATATTGTCAACACAGTAGTACTACCCCAAGGGATCTACAAATTCAGTATAATCTCTGTCATTATCCCAACACCACTCTTTTTGCAGAAATGGAAAAGCTAATCCTAAAACTGCTATGGAATTGCAAGTGACTTCTGGAGCCAAAATAATCTTGAATGTGAAAAACCAAGCTAGAGGACTGACTTTCATATTTCAAAACTTGCTAGAAAGCTATAGTAATAAAAGCAGTGTGATACTAAAATACGAATAGACATGTGGAACAGTAAATAGACTGGGAATGCAGAATCAACCCATACACTATGGTCAGTTGAGTTTTAAAAACGATGCCTGAGAATTCAGTTACAGGGAAGAACTAGCTCCATGTTGGATCTGTTTCTTTTTCTCTAACCTTTGCTTCCCATTGGTTTTGTTCACAAAAAGCATACTGTTGATAGATAACGGACTGCCTTGGGGAACCCTGCCCCTCTGCCTGAATGTTAAACCAAATGCCTTTGTTCAACACACCATATATCTATGAATGGCTACAGGAAGGAAAAAATTAACACATCTCCTCCATGAGGCTGGCAATTCCAGCAGATATTTGCAAGATTAATGTCCTTTTAACATTACTTCCTATCTCCCCCCATCACTGTTCTATAATAGAACCTGGCATCTACATATAACAGACCCCTGTAAGATCATCATTCTGCGACATAACTCTGCCATCTTCTTGGTCCAATAGCTTTCTAAATAAAGTCATATTCCTTGTCTTAACACTTCGTCTCTCAGTTAATGGGCCTGACATGTAGAGAGCAGAGCAAGCAGAGTTGCCTGTTTAACAAATGATGCTAAGAAAACTGGCTATCCATATACCAAAAAATGACTTCAGACACGTCTTCACACCATATCCAATAATTAACTCAGTATGGGTCAAAGTTCTAAATTTAATAGGTGAAAATATAAAACTTAAAGAGACAAATATAAGGACGAAGCTTCATGACCTTGGATTTGATCATGGTTTCTTAGACATGTCACTAGAAGAACAGGTAAAAAAATTTTTTCATCAAAATCTAAAAATGAAACAAAAACCCCCCACAAACATTTGTGCATCAAAGGACACTATCAAGAAAGTAAAAGGACAGTCTGGACAATGGAAGAAAATCACTTCGTTTCAGTTGCTCAGTCGTGTCCGACTCTCTGTGTCCCCATGGACTGCAGAACGCCAGGCCTCCCTGTCCATCACCAACTCCTGAGTTTACTCAAACTCAGAGTCGGTGATGCCATCCAACCATCTCATCCTCTGTCGTCCCCTTCTCTCGCCCTCAATCTTTCCCAGCATCAGGGTCTTTTCAAATGAGTCAGCTCTTCGCATCAGGTGGCCAAAGTATTGGAGTTTCAGCTTCAACATCAGTCCTTCCAAAGAACACCCAGGACTGATCTCCTTTAGGATGGACTGGTTGGATCTCCTTGCAGTCCAAGGGACTCTCAAGTGTCTTCTCCAACACCACAGTTCAAAAGCATCAATTCTTCTGTGCTCAGCTTTCTTTGTAGTCCAACTCTCACATCCATACATGCCTACTGGAAAAGCCATAGCCTTGACTAGACGGACCTTTGTTGGCAAAGTAATGTCTCTGCTTTTTAATGTGCTGTCTAGGTTGATCATAACTTTCCTTCCAAGGAGCAAGCGTCTTTTTATTTCATGGCTGCAGTCTCCATCTGCAGTGATTTTGGAGCCCAAAGAAATGAAGTCTACCACTGTTTCCAGTGTTTCCCCATCCATTTGCCATGAAGTAATGGGACCGGATGCCATGATCTTTGTTTTCTGAATTTTGAGCTTTAAACCAACTTTTTCACTCTCCTCTTTCACTTTTATCAAGAGGCTCTTTAGTTCTTCACTTTCTGCCATAAGGGTGGTGTCATCTGCATATCTGAGGTTATTGATATTTCTCTTGGCAATCTTGATTCCAGCTTGTGCTTCATCCAGCCCAGCGTTTCTCATGAAATGGCATCAGGAGTGGCGGCTACGCTTTGCTGGAGCAGCCATGAGGAGATACCCCACGTCCAAGGTCAGGAGCAGCGGCCGCGATTCGCTGGACCAGCCGTGTGGAGATTGCCCACGTCCAAGGTCTGAGAAACCCCAGTAAGACAGTAGGTGCTGGAGCAGCTGTGAAGAGATACCTCATGTCCAAGGGCAAAGGAGAAGCCCCAGCAAGACAGTAGGAGGGGTGAATTCGCGTTTAGAATCAAACCCCATTCCTGCCAGAGATGCTCAGAGGGCTCAAGCAAACCTTGTGTGCACCAGGACCCAGGGACCCCACAAAGACTGAGTCAGAACTGTGTGTGAGTGTCTCCTGTGGAGGTGTGACAAGGGAAGCAGAAAAAAGACTGGAAAAAAAATTACTATATAACCCAGCAATTCTACTGCAAAACACATACCCAAAAGAAGTGAAAACAAGTACTTATACAAGTACACAAATAAACACATATTCATAACAGCCCAAGCAATATTTCCATCACTTGATGATTTGATAAATAAGATGTGATATAGATTAACCATTTTAATGGGTATAATTCAGCAACACTTAGGATATTCCAAATGCTGTGAAAGTATTATCTCTATTTACCTCCAAATCATTTTCTTTACCCCAAATGAAACCTTATCTCCATAAAATAGTTTTTCTCCATTACCCAGTGGATATGTAAAACGGATATTATTCAGCGGTAAAAAGAAATGAAGCACCGATATGTTATGACATTGATGTACCTTGCAATCATTCTGCTAAATGGTAAAGGAAAAACTGGAAATGCCACATAATGTATGGTTCCATTTACATGATGTAACTAGAGTAGGTAACTTCCACAGAGGCAGAAAGCAGATTAGTTCTTGCCAAGAACGGAACAACTTGGGTAATGGAGCAAAACTAGTTCATGTATCTAGGGTTTCTTCTGGGGTAAAGAAAATCAGTTGCGGGTAGATACAGAAAATACTTGCACGACATTCTGAGTGTATTAAATGTCACTGAATTATACACATCATAATAATTAATTTTATGTTACATGAATTTGACCTCAAATTGTAAAAGTAGCAATATTTTAAACATGCTAGAATTCCAAAGATTTATTAATGATATTTGAAAAACATTCAAGCTATAAGTGATAAGAACTTGTTTTAACAATCATAGTACTGCGGGACTGGAACAGTATTTTATAAAAGTATGTATCTTATATACATAATGAAGGGATGATGATGCATGGCAAAGACATTTTGCAAGTGGTTAATTCTTCTCATAGTGAATGATCAAGCATATATTTTTGACTTTACCTAGAAATCCTGATAGCTCAGCAGGTAAAGAACCAGCTTGCCAATGCAGGAGACTGAGGAGATGTGGGTTCAAACCCTGGGTTGGGAAGATCCTCTAGAGAAGGAAATGGCGACCCACTCCAGTACTCTTGCCTGGAGAATCCCATGGACAGAGGAGCCTGGAGGGCTACAGTCCCTGGGGTTGTGGAGTTGGACACAACTGAGTAAGCACCTTCTGAAAAGACCTTGTCAGTTCAGTTCAGTTCGGTTGCTCAGCCATGTCCGACTCTTCTGCAAAGGTAGAAACACGTTCTGTGTCTAACTAATGAGAAAATATTATAAGGTTGTTCTTTAAGTAAGAAAACACACACACACACACACATTGACACTGTTGGGTGCAAATGCAAATTGATACAGCCACTATGGAGAGTAGTATGGCGAATCCTTAAGAAAATCAGGAATAAATCTACCAGATGACTCAGCGATCCCACTACTGGGCATATACCCTGAGGAAACAATAATTGAAAAAGACACATGTACTCCAATCAGTGTTCATTGCAGCACTATCTACAACAGCTAGGACACGGTGGCAGCAAAGATGTCCATTGACAGATGAATGGATAAAGAAGTTGTGGTACATATAAACAGTGGAATATTACTCAGCTTTAAAAAGAATGCATCTGAGTCAATTCCAATGACTTGGATGAACCTAGAGCCTATTACACAAAGTGAAGTCAGAAACAGAAAGATAAATATCATATATTAACACAAACACATGGAATCTAGAAAGATGCTAATAATGAACTTACCTACAGAGCAGCAATGGAGGTGCAGACAGAGAACAGACTTTTGGACACAATGTGAAAGGGAAAAGGTGGGATGATTTCAAAGAGTAGCACTGAAACATATATATTTACATATGTAAAACAGATGGCCAGTGGGAATTTCTCCTATGACACAGGAAACCCAAACCTGTGCTCTGTGACAATCTAGAGGCATGGGATGGAGAGGGAGGTAGGAGGGAGATTTAAGAGGGAGGGGACATATGTATACCTACGACTAATTCATGTTGATGCATGGCAGAAACCATCACAATATTGTAAAGAAATTATCCTTCAATTAAAAATAAAATAAAATTTTTTAAAAAGTGACGTACATACACAGTAAAGTCGAAGGACATTTAATGACATGGAAAATGCCTTTTTCCAATGTTATATGATGATACCATGAGACAAAGTCACATGTCCCATCTGATTGGAATTTATACTCATGTAAGAAAGTATGATTATAAGCAGGAGATTGCCTGCATTCAGTCATGCGAGGTCTCTGGTCCTTCCTCCTACAGCTCCACCAAATGGCTGCTCCAACACAACACACAGGGTCTAACTTATGAAGACCCCAGGGAATTTGGAAAATGAGATAGGATAATAACCACCACGTGGCCTGTTGCCTAGACTGACCAAGTCCTTAGGTTTATCATTTTTTTTTCTTCATTTGGCATGAATTCCTGAGGTTTGCCCCTTGACACCACAAAACAATTTGATAGCATGAAAAAATGCTGGAGATAAAAGGCTGAGAGAATAAGAGCAAATGTGGGTAGCCTTGGTCAAGTAGAAAAGGAAATCTGGAAAAGAGAAGATGCCCGATGAGATTGGATGGCTTACATCTCAGTTTGATATCTAACGGAAAGCAAAAATTAAATGCAAAAGTATGCACAGGTTTCATCAAACTGAACAAAATACCGGGCAGCCACATTTTCCTATATCTTTGCTCATGGTGTTTTTTCAGACTCGAAGGGCGGGAGAAGAATGCGTGGAGCAGGGTTCCTTGTTCGTTCTGATACCATACCGCCATCGTGCGGTAACAGTTTGATCGGGCTCAAGCTGTGAGCTGTTCCTCCTGGAGAACCTGGTCCGGCCAATGGAAGAGAAAACAGAACCTGAACTCAAGCCTGGCCTCTCTACCTTTTCCTCTGTGGTCTGGCAAGAGCAGGGACGGTCAGTCAGCTCCATGAGGGGCCAGGGGCCAGGAGCCAGCCAGCCGCTTCCGGTCCGTTCCTGATTTTCATTCCCTTGAGCAACTGCAGTCTCCTCGATGTCCTGGCTCACACCACCAAAGCAGTGTATGCCCATTCTTTCCATACAGGTCCTTCTTGCTCCAAGCCGTGGTACTTTAGACGTTTGGTCACCCTCAACTCCATCAATGACACCGGCTCTTTAGGGTACTTGGCACTGGCCAGTCCATTGCGCTCTGTTGCTCCTGTCAAAATGGGCCCAGACCCTACAACACAGGGGTAACCAGGAGGCCTGATCCCCAAAGGGAAGATTCACAAGATAAAGGCCCCCGTTTTCAGTGTTTGGCTCTAAGTCCAGCCAACACTGTTAGGAAACTGAGGCCCCGCCTCCCTCCTTCTGGTGGCTGGACTTCCTGGCAGCAGCTGGAGGGCTCCTGGGCCCTGGGCCCTCACTGATCAGATTCTAAGCCCAGAACCTGACTGTCCGCTGATCCTGCCAGACCACAGAGAAAAAGGTAGAGAGAGCACAGGCTTGAGTTCAGGTTCTGTTGGTTCTACATTGTTCTGACCTGCCTCCACAGCTAGGCATTGCAAAGAGGAGCAGCTCACGGCTTGGGCCCGATCAAACTGTTTCCGCACGATGGCGGTATGGCCTCAGAACAGACAAGGAGCCCTGCTGCAAACATTCTTCTCCCGCCCTTCCAGTCTGAAAAAACAGTGAACACACAAAGGCAGTAAGAAATATGGCTGCTGCTAAATCGCTTCAGTCCTGTAGGACTCCTTGCCACCCCATAGACAGCAGCCCACCAGGCTCCACCTGGGCCCTCACTGATCAGATACTAAGCCCAGAACCTGACTGTCCACTGCTCCTGCCAGACCAGAGAGAAAAAGGAAGAGAGGGCCCAGGCTTGAGTTCAGGTTCTGTTGGTTCTACATTGGTCTGACCTGCCTCCACTGCTAGGCCTTGCAAGCAAGAGCAGCTCACGGCTTGGGCCCGATCAAACTGCTTCCGCACGATGGCGGTATGGCCTCAGAACAGACAAGGAGCCCTGCTCCAAACATTCTTCTCCCGCCCTTCCAGGCTGAAAAAACACTGAACACACAAAGGCAGTAGGAAATATGGCTACTTTTTACTTTCCTGGTTTGAGGAAACCAGCTGCTAGTCTTTTCTTTTTGATCATATATGACATTTTTTTAAATTTTATTTTTTAATATAAATTTATTTTAATTGGAGGCTAATTACTGTACAATAGTCTTTTCATTTAATTTGTGGTTTCCATTGAATATCAAACTGTGATCTAACTGACCCAACCTCATCAGGCATCTTCCTTTTTCCAGATTTAAGTCCTTTTTGGTCAGGTATGTATAATGTATAATGTATAACGTATGTATATGTTATAATGTATAATGTAAAATGTATAACGTGCAATGTATAACCTATGTATACATTAGTATACTTAATAGTTTAGTATCAAATTACTTTTGTTCCTTTGCAGCTTTAAAATCTTTTATGTTATTTTCACAGATTATATCTTAGTACACTGCATTCCCATTAACTTAGATTTATAATTTTCCCTTGTGTACTTCTCTTACATTTTAAATGCCAAAGGAAAATAAAAGATTAGAAAACAAAAAATAAGGAGTTTCCTGGTAGTCCAGTGGTTAGGAGTTAGTGTTCTCACTACTGTGGCTGGGATTCAATCCCTGGTCTGACATGTATACTAAAATCCTGCAAGCAAATATATATGACTTGCGTAGTGGCTCAGTGGTAAAGAATCCTTCTGCCAATGCAGGAACCACGGGTTCAAACCCTGGGTTGGGAAGATCCCCTGGAGAAGGAATTGTCAACCCACCCCAGTACTCTTGTCTGGAAAATCCCATAGACAGAGGTGCCTGGCAGTGTATATGGTCCATAGGGTTGCAAAAGAGCTGGCTAGGACTTAGTAACTAAACTCTCACACACACACACACACACACATATGTGTATGTGTGTGTGTGTGTATATATATATATATATATTATTATGGCATTTAAAAGTATCTATGGAGTTACCTTTATCTTTGTTCTTTATTTCTTGGTATTACTTCAAGTTATTGATTAGTGTCTTCATTTCACCTTGGAGGATTCCCTTTTACATTTCTGTTATGCTAGGTCTTTTAGTAACAAACTTTATTTGTTTTCTTTTCTAGGAATGTCTTAGTTTCTCCTTCATTTTTGAAAGAGTCTAGCTGGATGTGGAAGTCTTGGTTGATAAGTTTTCTTTTTCTTTTAGAATTTTAAGGGTTTCAGAAGATAAATCAACTGCAAATTGTATTGAGCTACTTTGTATATGATAACGTGTACTGATGCTTACAGATTCTTGCTTCCTGGCTCTTGTAAGTTTGATTATAAACTTTAGTGTGACATTGTTTTCCTGGTTTTCATCAATTCATTGTATTTAGTTTTTTATATCGCTTTCATATTTAAAGATGTCCATCAAATATCCCCATATTTAGGGGAGTTTATTTAAAGACTTTTCTAGTATATCCATTGCCTAGCCTTCATTCTAGACGACTTTAGTTTATTGCTTTTTCCTATAAATGGACATATACCTCTGTTACTTTGGATGTCTCATTTTTTAATTGGTGGTGAAAACTGAACATTTTGAATTTTCCGATGTATCAACATGGAAATTAGATTTCCAACGCACAGGTTTGGTTGATGGCACTTGTTGTGTACTGCTTTTTTCTTGTTTAGTGGCTTTTCTCAATTATTTTTGTAAAGTCTGTACTTTGTCATGTGTGGTCACTCACGTCTATGTTATGTTAGCTTAGTGATCACTTAGTGTTGTGGCAGACTTTGTTTAAACATCTGAAAAATGCTGCCAGTCTTTGCAATTGGATTTGTCTCGAGAACTCTTTCAATGATTATAAAGACTGCTCACAACTCTACCCTTCACTTCCAGCTGCAAGGAGCCTCGAGACACATGAATATTTAGGGTCTCAGGCCTCATCTGAATAGTCGTGTAGCTCTGCATAGGTCTGCAGGTTTCTAATTTCTCCAGTACATGTAAGACCTTTTAAAGTTCTTTCTTCCGCATTATATTTCCTTTCATATCCTTCTCCTTTCTGTGCTTCTCCATTTGTCTACTGCTTGTCCTAAGTATTGTCTATTGCCCCACGCTTTTCTGGTCAATTCTTGTGCCTTTACATATTTTTAGTAAATGTCTTTCTTCAAGACAGCCCAGCGGTGGAAACACTCCAAGGAAGTCAAGACAAAGACAAGCTCTTGCACCAACCTTTCAGCGAGCCTCCAGAGAGGTCAAACTTGACAACCACAATTCTTTGAGAGTAACTCCATATTTCCCCCTCCAGAACTCACATCACGCACCAAGATGACAAGAGCCATCTTTAAGGCAGTGTGGTTTTTAGGGGGTGGTAAGTGGGGAATTTTAAATGCCAGTCTTCTCTCACTGCAAAGTAGTCACACTTCTTTCTTCACCGAGCCAGTGTTGATTTTCTTACGTTTTCAACTAGATCTAGAGCTTGGTAAAATTGGATCCTGACACTTTATCAGCTCCTTTGTTACTTTTATGGAGGGATGGATCACTGGAGTTCCCTACTTCACCATCTTCAGTGACATCATATTTGCCACATGGTTTTACCTTTCTAGAAAGAATCATGCTTCTTCAGAAAGTACCTGCTACAACAGAGGTATATGAAGAAATAACACAAGGTCATTTACCACTTCTTTGTTTGGCTGGGTGGTTCCGCTTCTGTTCAGGCCCTGTGAACTCCAGGCAGTGGGCCTGTAAACATCTGGCTGAACCGGAGTACTTAGCACCCCTGCTCCTGTCATAATGCTACCTGGAACTGGCTTGTCTTTGATGTCCTGATGCTGCTGCCATTAAAGATCCATGTTCCCTAATACCTGGGTAGCACTTGAAAGGCTACCACCTTTTGTTCCAAAGAGCAGGAGCAGGAGACAGATAGCCACCAGAGCCTGCCTTTGTCTTTCAGTGGATTTCTCTAATCCTGTCTGCATTGGGTGGAGAACAAGGCCTTACCCATGACTTTCTTGCCTGGACCAGGAGCTGCTGGCTCAGTTCTAGTCCCTCACTCTCCACACTGTACACCAGGATTCCACCAGTGTTCAAGAATCCTGTAAGGCCATAGAGAAGACGGCAGGGAGGCCCAGCTTGGGTCTAAGCCTTTTCCAAGTCCCCACATGTGTGCTCTTCTACAACTTTTGGCCTCAAAGCAAGGAAGCTGTAAGGGGTTCTGGTGTTTTGAAACAATTTCCTCATGATGGCAGTAGTGCTCCAGATATGTAGGCAGGCCAGGCCCTTGAGCCCTCATCTCCCCCCAACCAGTCTGGAAAAAACATCACCAGGAGACAAAGGCTCCAGGAAACATGGCTGCCTTGTATGTTGGAGGGTTTTAAGAGAGTTGCTTGGCTCCTCTGGTGGCACAATGGTATAGAATCTGCCTAGCAATCCATGAGATACAGGAATCACGAGTTCTATCTCTGGTTCGGGAAGATGTCGTGGGATAGAAAATAGCAACCCACTTCAGTATTCTTGCCTGGAATATTTCATGGACAAGAGAGTCTGGCTATAGTCCATGTGGTCACAAAGAGTGGGACATGACTGACCATTCAGGAAACTTGCTCATGCTGTTGTTCTCTTGCTTTTCATTTCCACTGAAATCAAAACTGAGGCCTAATTTACATATTTCCATCAGGCATCGTCTTTTGCAAGGACTCAATTTCTACCTGACCTAGTTCTATTCTTCTTCACTCAGCTTTACATCCCATGTATTTTTTCAAGTCATTATGTAGTCTGCTTCCCAGGGTAAGTCTCAAGGAGCCAGGCCTAGGAGAAAAAAGATCATTCCAGAACATGAAGGACAACATTAGGGCATTTTAGGCAACAACTGTTGCTGATAATTATTGAGTATTTACAGCATACCAGAAGGCAATGGCACCCCACTCCAGTACTCTTGCCTGGAAAATCCCATGGATGGAGGAGCCTGGTAGGCTGCAGTCCATGGGGTCACTAAGAGTCAGACATGACTGAGCGACTTCACTTTCACTTTTCACTTTCATGCATTGGAGAAGGAATGCATGAAAGCACTCCACTTCACTTTCACTTTTCACTTTCATGCATTGGAGAACGAATGCATGAAACCACTCTTAGGCAACCCACTCCAGTGTTCTTGCCTGGAGAATCCCAGGGACGGGGGAGCCTGGTGTGCTACCGTCTATGGGGTCACACAGAGTCGGACACGACTGACGTGACTTAGCAGCAGCAGTAAGTATTCCACAGATTTTTGGTAAGAATTCATAGATTGATTCTTCACAGCATCCCTCTGGGTGAGTAGAGTGATTCTTGCCACTTAATACATAAGGAAATGTAGCACAGAAATTTTACAAACCTTTTCCAAGTCACATGGCCAATAATATAGACAAAAGCAGAAGAATCAGACTTCAGTGCTCAAACTCTTAAGCACTAGAGAAATAAACTGTAAGCTCAGTTCTGGAGGACTTTGTGGAAGCCTCCAACTTTTTCTGGTTTTCTTGCATTCTCTAAGACTCAGGTGCAGAGATGATTCAGGAAAGAAGTTCAGTTCCATCTTGGATTCTTGGCATACAGGAACACAGGTAAAAATAAGTCAGAGTCTGTTGACCTTGTAATTATTAGTCCACTTGTTTTTCAGGCATAGGAAATTGTTCAGTTTCATCTAGACCTGGGTCTCTTGTGGCTGAAGCGTCTGCAAGATGATTACGTTTGTTCTGAGGGCAGTTTAGCGGTATCTGGTATGCTTGTACGTCATAGACCATGCCAGTTCTGGAGTCCCATGTAGCCTTGGCTAGCTGAATAGACTTACACATCCTAGTGAGGTTACCAAATGGAAAAGAAGACCAAGAAGTACTCACTAGGTCTGGAAGGAGGAGGCAGCTACAGTAGATTTGTAGCTGATTATTAGGCCTAGATGAAATGCTTCGTGGAGTCTTGATATTATCTCAGGTGTCACAAGAGGACAGGCCTATGAAATTCCTTCATCTCCATCCAGCTTTAGTTATGAAGCAAAGACAGAGAATGTTGATTACTATAATGTGACTAGTGGTCTTAGGTCTTAGGCGTATTATGTCTTCCCTTCTTGTGATACTTGAGAGGAGATCAAGATTCCCTCTTGGGTAGATCTTTTTTCTTTAGCTAGCCTAAGTTAGACTGGGCATATTAGCCTCTACTTCTAATTTACCCCCTTTGTTTCCGGGCAGTGGGGCTCTATACTTTTTTCTGACTTGAGACTCAGAACAGTCAAACCAAATGCTGCTGAATTTCCCTTGGAATAGGCTTGTCCATCATGTTTTAATACTTTAGCCGAAGGAACTGAAGCCCCATAGCATAGGGACACCATATGAAAAGTGTGTTAACTCTGTTTGCAAGGGGCAAGAACAGGGGACAAATGTATACAGAAGCTTACATTAGTGTTTGTGTGAGTTCTACTAGTCCAGCCCCTTTTGGAAGGAAACCTAAGCCCCACCCTACAACTTTCTGTACCTTGACCTCCTGGTGAAAGTGAAAGTGTTAGTCGTTCAGTCCAGACTCTTTGAGACCCCATGGACTGTAGTCCACCAGGCTCCTCTGTCCATAGACTTCTCCAGGCAAGACCACTGGAGTGTGTAGCCAGTCTCTTCTCCAGGGGATCTTCCTGACCCAGGGACTGAACCCAGGTCTCCTGCATTGCAGGCAGATTCTTTACCAAGTGAGGTACGACATGTGGCACCTGGCTTACTCCAGGCCCCCTCACCCTGCAGATTCTAGGCCAAGATGCTCCCAACATCCAGGTCTCCGGTAAGGCTTTAGAAAAGAAAGCAAGGAGGTCCAGCTGAGGGCCCAAGCCTGTTCTGACATTCCTTGACTAGTGGAACTTACAAGGACAGTGTAACAACGTAAGTTGTTTTGAAACTGCTTCCGCACGATGGCAGTAGTGCTCCAGCCATGTCAATAGACCCCGCCCTTCCAGTTTGAAAAAACTTCACAAAGGGACAAAAGAACCAAGACAATTGGCTCTCTAGCATTTTGTCCAATTTGAGGAACCTTGCTCAAGCAGGTACACTTTTGCGCTTTGGTTTTCCATGAAATCAAACTGAGGCCTAAAACCACTCACCCTCATCAGACATCCTGTTCTTTCAGAAATTATATCTACTTAGCCTAAGCATCGGAGAAGGCAATGGCACCCTACTCCAGTACTCTTGCCTGGAAAATCCATGGACAGAGGAGCCTGGTAGGCTGCAGTCCATGGGGTCGCTAAGAGTCCGGCACGACTGAGTGACTTCACTTTTCACTTTCCTGCATTGGAGAAGGAAATGGCAACCCACTCCAGTGTTCTTGCCTGGAGAATCCCGGGGACGGGGGAGCCTGGTGGGCTGCCGTCTATGGGGTCGCACAGAGTCGGACACGACTGAAGTGACTTAGCAGCAGCAGCAGCAGGCAATAACTGTTGCTGATAATTATTGAGTATTTACAGTGTACCAGAAAGTATTCCACAGGTTTTTTGGTAAGAATTCATAGATTGATTCTTCACAGCATCCCCCTGGATGAGTAGAGTTTTTCTTGCCACTTAATAAATAAGGAAACATAGCACAGAAATTTTACAAAGCTTTTCCAAGGAATAGAGACAATTTAAAAACCAGAATAATAAGATTTCAGAACTCACACTCTTAAGCACTCGAGAAATAAACTATAGGCTTAGTTCTGGGACACCTTGAGGAGGCCTCCCAACCTTTTCTGTTTTGCTTACATTCTCTAAGACTCAGGTGCAGAGAGGATTCAGGAAACAAGTTCAGTTCCATCTTGGATTCTTGGCATACAGGAACACAGATAAAAATAAGTCAGATTCTATTGACCTTATAAACATTAGTCCACTTGTTTCTCAGGTTAAGCTCTTTAAACTTTCCAAATTCCCCTAACTTGACCTTTATTTGGATAAACAGGCCTAGGAAGAAATTTCCATAAAGGCCCCATTTATACTCAGCTACCTGTATATCTCCGGACTCCTTTGGCTCAGAAAATGCTGATGAATTGGGAGTGGAGAGGAAAGGAAACACATTCAAGTCTCTGTGTTTCAATAATCAGAAGAAACCTGCTAACATTGTTAACTGTGTAAGTGCTGTATTGTCTTCATATATATTTGCCAGTATCTTATCATGAATTAATTTTGGCTATTTACCAAATATTTCTATTACTCCTCCTGGATACTGTTAAGATCAGCAATATTGGGCCAAGGGATGAAGTCAAACTGAGAGGCCTGATTAAAGAAATACCCCAACCTATCTCTGAAATCATACCAGAACCCTCTGGCAGAACATAACCAGGACTCATAAATATGGCAAGGTAGCCAGATTATGTAATCAATTCAGGTCAACCATTTGAGGCACAGTGAAAGTGAAAGTCACTCAGTCCAGTCTGACTCTTTGCGACCCCATGGATTATGAGGCACTGAGTAGTAGAGAAAAATGAATAGTGGATAAAGAAGAGGATATAAAGTTAGCCAGCAGAATTCCAACATATATTACCCAAGTTGTATATAAAGATAAAATACATATATAAAATACAAATAATATTATAGGCCTCTTTGTGTTCACTTATCTGAATTCCACAGGAATTAAATATTCTATATTGAAAAAAGGTTATTTTTCATAAGTAATAAACAGTTTTTTTTCCCTGGCCACACAGTGAGGCTTGCATTTTCCAATGAGGGATGAACCTGTGCTCTCTGCAGTGAGAGTAAGAAGTCCTAACCACTGGACCACCAGGGAATTCCCTTTTTTCATATTTTTAAATTATAGTTTGGATAACTAAAGTACACTGTCAAAATCCTCATAAAATGCAAAAGGGAAAAAGGTATAAAATGAAACAGATAAGTAAGAAAACACCCAATTATTGTAAAACATGTATGATATATGTAAATTAAAATGCATCAATATATTTATGTAAATATAAAACATGGTAAAGATCAAATAAAAATGTAATCAGTGTTTGTTTTAGGACTGTGGAATTGTAAATACAGTGAACATTCTTCTTAACTTGCCTTGGGAAATTACAGTTTACAGCAGCTGTCTAATTTGGTCCATAAATTATGTAAGCACTTAGAGTACACAAATTATAGTTTCTACTTAATTATCAAATCCATTATTAAAAACACATTATTTATATATTCATAGAAAACATTAATACTTATGACAAAATTAAAATATGGATCTATATGAGGCATAAAAGTATAAAGAAACAAGAAAAATCATTTGATAAAAAACTTGAGTCTTAAAGTGAAAGTCACTCAAAAACCATGGCATTCAAAAACCATAGGGTTGGTAGATGCAAACCATTACATTTAGAAAGGATAAACAACAAGGTCCTACTGTATAGCATAGGAACTATATTCAATATACTGTGATAAACCATAATAGAAAGATCATTAAAAAAGTGTACATATGAATATAACTGATTCATTTTGCTGTGCAGCAGAGATTGGCACAACATTGTAAATCAACTATGCTAATGCCAAGTCGCTTCAGTCGTGTCCGACTCTGTGCAACCCCATAGACGGCAGCTCACCAGGCTCCACTGTCCCTGGGATTCTCCAGGCAAGAACACTGGAGTGGGTTGCCATTTCCTTCTCCAATGCATGAAAGTGAAAGTGAAGTCGCTCAGTCGTGTCCAACTCTTAGCGACCCAATGGACTGCAGCCTACCAGGCTCCTCCATCCATGGGATTTGCCAGGCAAGAGTACTGGAGTGGGGTGCCATTGCCTTCTCTGAAAATGAAAAAAAAGAAAAACCTATGTAGAGTTTGATTCTAATTTCTGTGAAAAAGAAAACCACAGGCCCAAAATGGAGTCACTTATGCTAGGCCATACCAGCAAACTAGGGCTTAATATCTAACTGAATTGACAATTCAACCTCCTTCAGAAATACAGTCTTAATTGAAACAGTCAATCAATAACTTCCTCATTAGCACCAACGAGGTACAATGTTACAGGGGCCCTCTCCATCCCAAAGGAAGATGAGGTAAATCAAATAATAAAACTCCCTTATTCCAGAAGGGAGAAGACCTACTCTGAAATAATAGTTTTCTCTATTTATGACTTACTTGTCCTGCATTTGAAAACTTTTCCCTTCCTGTACCCCTTTGGAGCTCCCTTCTACTTGCTAGGTGGGTGCTGCCTAATTCATGAATCATTCAATAAAACCAATTAGATTTTAAAATTTTCTCTTTGGAACTTTGGTTTTTAGCATTTCCTTAAATGAAAGTAACTAAATATGAATGCTTATTTTGAGTTACTAGTGTGCTCTCCATCTACAAAGACATTGAAAAGGAGAGATGCCGTTTTGGTTACTTTCTAAAGTATGTGAGCCAGAAAATGGAGGACTCCATGGGAGCCTGAAAGTGAAAGTGATAGTGCCTCAGTCATGTCCTGCTCTTTGTGACCCCATGGACTGCAGCCAGCCAGACTCCTCTGTCCATGGAATTCTCCAGGCAAGAATACTAGAGTGGGTTGCCATTTCTTTCTCCAGGGGAACTTCCTGACCCAGGGATTGAACTCTCTGAGTCACCAGGGAAGCTGAGAAATGAGCCAAATCAAACACCACGAAGTCCAATGCCTGCAACTGGCTTCCTGCAAACTTTGGCATTCTAGCAATTTCTTTTCTTCTTGCAGGGATCCCTGAGACTTGAGCCCTGCATCAGTAAACTTGAAAATGCAGACAATTCTACAGAGTTTTGACTGAGGAAGAGATTGTTGCAGGGAGAAAGCCAATTTGGACTCCATGTTGGAAATGTTTCTTTGACTTGCTTTTATTATTATAATCATACTCCATGATTTGCCTGGAGGACCCTGCACCTGTCTGCTTGCTGTATACTAAAGTGCCTTTGTTCAGCTCATGGAGAGAGAGCTTGTCACTTCCCACCTGTGATTAGAAGAGATTCAGTCAGTTCACTTCAGTTGCTCAGTCATGTCCAACTCTTTGCGACCCCCTGGACAGCAGCATGCCAGGCTTCCCTGTCCATCATCAACTTTCGGAGCTTGCTCAAACTCATGTCCATCAAGTTGGTGATGCCATCCAACCATCTTATTCGCTGTCGTCCCCTTCTCTTCCCTCCTTCAATCTTTCCCAGCATAAGGGTCTTTTTCAATGAATCTGTTCTTCCCATCAGGTGGTCAAGTATTGGAGTTTCACCTTCAGTATCAGTCCTTCTAATGAATATTCAGGACGGATTTTCTTTAGTATTGACTAAAGTTACAAGAGATTAACACGTCTTTCAAAGGCTGGACATTCTCTTGGAGATGTTTTACAAAACTGAAGACCTTTTAACTTTACTTCTCCACTGCATCTTCCTCTCTATTCTGCCTTTTGACTTTAGTTCTTCATTGCTTCTTACACTCTGATCTATAAAAGAACCTGGCATCCAGACCCTAATAAGATCGTTATTTTGAGACGCTAGCCTGCCATTTTCTCGGTCGGCTTGCTCCCAGATTAAAGTCTCTTCCTTGCCTCGACACCTTGCCTCTCCGATTCATTGGCCTGCGGAGAGTAGAGTGAGCTTGGACTCAGTTACAAGCTCTACAAAAGAACTCTTGAAAAGATGTCTGATGAGGGTCGGTGATTTTCGGGTGCATTTCAATTTCAAATGGAAACCAAAAGCAAAAGCTCAGTACTGCAAGCCAGTCTCCCCAAAATAGATTTCAAGTGTGGCAGCCATGTTTTCTAGCTCCTTTACCTCTTTGTGGTGTTTTTTTCAGACTGTATGGGCGGGAGAAGAGGCGCTGGGGGCAGGGCTCGTTGCCTTTCCTGGAGCCATACTGCCCTCACGCGGAAGTAGTTTTAGAAAAGTCAAAATTGGGACTTCTCTGATGACCCAGTGGCTAAGACTCCATGCTTCCAATACAGGAAGCCAGGGTTCAATCCCTGGTTAAGAAACTAGATCCCACAGTTCAGTTCAGTCCAGTCGCTCAGACTCTTTCCGACCCCATGAATCGCAGCACGCCAGGCCTCCCTGTCCATCATCATCTCCCGGGAGTTCACTCAAACTCAGGTCCATCGAGTTGGTGATGCCATCCAGCCATCTCATCCTCTGTAGTCCCCTTTTCCTCCTGCTCCCAATCCCTCCCAGCATCAGAGTCTTTTCCAATGAGTCAACTCTTCACATGAGGTGGCCAAAGAACACCCAGGGCTCATCTTCTTTAGAATGGACTGGTTGTATCTCCTTGCACTCCAAGGGACTCTCAAGAGTCTTCTCCAACACCACATTTCAAAAGCATCAATTCTTCGGCGCTCAGCCTTCTTCACAGTCCAACTCTCGCATCCGTACATGACCGCTGGAAAAACCATAGCCTTGACTAGACGGACCTTTGTTGGCAAAGTAATGTCTCTGCTTTTCAATACGCTATCTAGGTTGGTCATAACTTTTCTTCCAAGGAGCAAGTCTTTTAATTTCATGGCAGCAGTCATGATCTGCAGTGATTTTGAAGCCCCAAAAAATAAAGTCTGACACTGTTTCCACTGTTCCCCCATCTGTTTCCCATGAAGTGATGGGACCAGATGCCATGATCTTCATTTTCTGAAAGTTGAGCTTTAAGCCAACTTTTTCACTCTCCTCTTTCACTTTCATCAAGAGGCTTTGTAGTTCCTCTTCACTTTCTGCCATAAAGGTGGTGTCATCTGCACATCTGAGCACATGCCTCATCTAAAAGATCTTGAAGACCACAACTTTAAAAGAAAAAAAAAAAAAAAAAAGACCCCAAATGCCACAATAAGGATCTGCGATCCACTAACTCAATGAGGATCCAAGAGCCCATGACTAAGACCCTGGCAATCAAATAAATAAATACTTTTATTTTTTTTTTTTAAGAAAAAAAAAAAAATGTTAGTGTGAATTCCCGTGAGATCTGGCCTTAAAGAAATTTATGGCTAATTCCCAGGCTGAATGAGCCCTCACCAACCTGGTTCTCCTTTACTTGAACTCTGAGGCTGTCTAGGAGCTCTGGACAAAGGGAGAATGTTGGTAGAGAAGCTTCTGAGTGAGGGGTCAGGACTGTGGCAGGGGGGGTTTGTTTCTTCCCATTGTGGGCAGAACTAGAGGAAATGGAATTAAGTCTTCTCAAGGACTTAAGAGGACTACTTCAGTCAGTTGAGTGGCTTAGTCGGTCTGATTCTTTGTGACCCCATGGACCACAGCATGCCAGGCTTCCCTATCCATCACCAACTCCAGGAGCTTGCTCAAACTCATGTCCATCAAGTTGATGACGCCATCCAACCATCTCATCCTCTGTGGGTCCCCTTCTCTTCCCGCCTTCAATCTTTCCCAGCATAAGGGTCTTTTTCAATGAATCAGTTCTTTGCATCAGGTAGCCAAAGTATTGGAGCTTCAGCATCAGTCCTTCTAATGAATATTCAGGACTGATTTCCTTTAGGTGACTTAAGTTAGAAGAGATTAACACATGTTTCAAAGGTTGGACATTCTCTTGGAGATGTTTTACAAAACTGAAGACCTTTTAGCTTTACTTCTCCACTGCATCTTCCTCTCTATTCTGCCTTTTGACTTTAGTTCTTCATTGCTTCTTTCACTCTGATCTATAAAAGAACCTGGCATCCAGACCCTAATAAGATCATTATTTTGAGACGCTGCTGCTGCTGCTAAGTCGCTTCAGTCGTGTCCGACTCTGTGCGACCCCAGAGACGGCAGCCCACCAGGCTCTGCCGTCCCCGGGATTCTCCAAGCAAGAACACTAGAGTGGGTTAGCCTGCCATTTTCTCGGTCGGCTTGCTCCCAGATTAAAGTCTCTTCCTTGCCTCGACACCTTGCCTCTCTGATTCATTGGCCTATCCTGCGGAGAGCAGAGTGAGCTTGGACTCAGTACCAAGCTCTGCAAAAGAACTCTTGAAAAGATGTCCGATGAGGGTCGGTGATTTTCGGGTGCATTTCGATTTCAAATGGAAACCAAAAGCAAAAGCTCAGTACTGCAAGCCAGTCTCCCCAAAATGGATTTCAAGTGTGGCAGCCATGTTTTCTGCTCCTTTACCTCTTTGTGGTGTTTTTTTCAGACTGTATGGGCGGGAGAAGAGGCGCTGGGGGCAGGGCTCGTTGCCTTTCCTGGAGCCATACTGCCCTCACGCGGAAGTAGTTTTAGAAAAGCCAAAATTGGGACTTCTCTGATGACCCAGTGGCTAAGACTCCATGCTTCCAATACAGGAAGCCAGGGTTCAATCCCTGGTTGAGGAACTAGATCCCACATGCCTAGTCTAAAAGATCTTGAAGGCCACAACTTGGGGAAAAAAAAAAAAAAAAAGATCCCAAATGCCACAACAAAGATCATCGATCCACTAACTCAATGATGATCCAAGAGCCTATGACTAAGCCCCTGGCAGTTAAATAAATAAATACTTTTTTTTTTTTTTTAAGAAAAAAAAATATGTTAGTGTGAATTCCCGTGAGATCTGGCCTTAAAGAAATTTATGGCTAATTCCCAGGCTGAATGAGCGCTGAACAACCTGGGTCTCCTTTACTTGAACTCTGAGGCTGCCTAGGAGCTCTGGACAAAGGTAGACTGTTGGTAGAGAAGCTTCTGAGTGAGGGGCCAGGACTGTGGCAGGGGAGTTTTGTTTCTTCCCATGTGGGCAGAACTAGAGGAAATGGAATTAAGTCTTCTCAAGGACTTAAGAGGACTACTTCAGTCAGTTGAGTGGCTCAGTCGGTCTGACTCTGTGACCCCACGGACTACAGCATGCCAGGCTTCCCTGTCCATCACCAACTCCCGGAGCTTGCTCAAAGTCATGTCATCGAATTGGTGATGCCATCCAACCATCTCATACTCTGTCGTCCCCTTCTCTTCCTGCCTTCAATCTTCCCCAGCATCAGGATCTTTTCTAAGGAGTCAGTTCTTCACATATTGGAGCTTCAGCTTCAGCATCAGTCCTTCTAATGAATATTCAGGACTGATTTCCTTTAGGATGGACTGGTTGGATCTCCTTGCAGTCCAAGGGACTCTCAAGAGTCTTCTCCAACACCAGAGTCAAAAGCATCAATTCTATGGTGATCAGCTTTATGTCCAACTCTCACATCCATACATAACTACTGGAAAAACCATACTTTGACTACTTAATGTAGCTGAACCAAGTACAATGAAACCTCTCTGAGAACAATAGGTCCTTTTCCCTCTACAATGCCAGCCACTGTAAAGGAAAGCTCAATGAATGTCCTTTCCCTACACTCTCGTCGCCTATTTGAAATGACTGGGTGATTACTTTGGAAAGGCATCGTCTATGGAGGAAGAGTAGTATGTCATGTGAAAGGTTAACTGATACACATAAATTGCCCTCGGACAAATTAAACCAATTGACAATGCTTATCAGCTCATAGGAGCTTGTAGAAGTGGGTGATTCACTCAGTCGTGTGCAACTCTTGCGACCCGTTGGACTGTAGCCCTCCAGGCTCCTCCTAAGTGGAATTCTTAAGGGAAGAATACTGGAGTGGGTAGCCATTCCTTTCTCCAGGGAAGCCCTATAGGAGCTTGAGAAATGAGCCAAATCAAACACCACAAGGTCTAATGCCTGCAAATGGCGTACTTCAAGCTATGAGATTCCAGCAATTTCTTTTCCTCTTACAGGGATCCCTGAGAATTGAGCCTTGCATCAGAAAACCTGAAAATGAGAAAAATCCTACAGAGTGTTGACTGAGGAAGAGATCTGCAATGAAAAGATATCTGATGAGGGTCGGTGATTTTCGGGTGCATTTCAATTTTAAATGGAAAAGTGAAAGTGAAGTCGCTCAGTCAGGTCAGACTCTTTACAACCTCATGGACTGTAGCCTATCAGGGTCCTCAGTTCATGGGATTTTCCAGGCAAGAATACTGGAGTGAGTTGCCATTTCCTTCTCCAGGAGATCTTTCTGACCCAGGGATTGAACCCGGGTCTTCCGCATTGTAGGCAGATGCTTTACAGTCTGAGCCACCATGGAAGTCCTTAAAGGGGAAACCAAAAGCAAAAAGCACTACAAGCCTGTTTCCCCAAAATGGATTTGAAACATGGCAGCCACATTTTCTAGCTCCTTTATCGCTAGGTAGTGTTTTTTTCGGACTGGAGAGGCGGGAGAAGAGGAGCTGGGGGGGCGGGGCGGGTGGGGCTGGTTGGCTTTCCTGGAGCCATACTGCCATCATGAGGAAGTAGTTTTAGAAAAGCAAAATTTGGACTTTTCTGGTGGCCCGGTGGCTAAGACTCCATGATCCTAATGCAGGGGGCCTGGCTGAGGAAAGGGATCCCATGTGCCTCAACTAAAAGATCTTGCATGCAGCAACTAAAAAAAAAGAAAGAAAGAAAACATCCAGCATACCACAACGAACATCAGAGATCCCTAACAACAAAGATCTGAGATCTCAAATAAATAAATAATATTTGAAAAAAGGAAAAGACAAAATTGTTAGTGTGAATTCCCCTGAGATCTAGCCTTTAAGAAATGTAAGGGTAATTCCCAGGATAAATGGGCCCTGACCAAGCTATGTCTCCTTTACTTGAACTCTGAGACTGTCTAGGAGTTCTGGACAAAGGTAGAATGTTGGTAGAGAAGTTTCTAGGTGAGGGGCCAGGACTGTGGCAGGGGTGGGGGCTGGGGAGCAGAACTAGAGGAAATCATTTAGAGTCTATGCAGACCTTGTGCATCTGTCTCCTGCCTCATACAGAATGAAACAGTTGGGCTGACACAAGATGTCCCTGTACTCTGGGGCCTAGGCACCCTGTATCAGCAGGGTCAGAGTTGGGGTCTGGGATGGGAATCTCAGTCCATGTCACATCTAATAGCAGCTGGTCTGTGATCTGGAGTTCTCAGGGATACCCAAATGGTTGGTACACTCATTGCCTGGAGCAAGGATGGTCACACTGCCATGCCAAGCCGATGAATTCTAGAACATTAGTAGGAGTGCCGATGTAACAACCATACGGGAACCAAGAATGGAGAAGAAGGCCTGGAGTCATCTTCTCAGCCCAGGAGGTTGTGACTTTTCTCTAGGGCTCACTGTGAAGTACTACTCCTTAAAGGAATCCAGTCATCAGGAACAGAGATGAGTTCTTAAGTGGTTAGCTTCTACCTAAGGAAGATGAGACCCTTGGGGTTTGGGACCTAATCATTCATTCATCTCAGCTAGTATTATTCTCAGAGCCTGCTTCTTAGCCTTTCATTGATGAAGATTCTTTATAGGCTTCACAAGATATCCTCTTCAGAAAACCAAGTACATCAGGATTCCTGAACTCTCGCCTATTTTAGTGCCACTTACTCTTCTGTACCTGATATGATCTCAGTATATAACCCCTTAGAGAAAGGCCGAGCAGTCCATGGAAACAAGCTTTGTATCTTTATCTTCTTTCTCCTGCTCTTCCTTCTAAATCTGTTTCATTTGAATGTTCCCATGTATAGCTCTCATGGGGTTGTTGGTGTAAGAATATCCTTATGAGGATACCTTAGTATAAGAATACTTATATAAGGATACCTTAGTATAAGGATATCCTTGGGTTTGGGGTTGTTTTCCTTCTGTCATACATTTCTGAGTCCTCTTATCACAAGGATATCTCACATGTCACTAAATATCCTTCAGATCATTGGATTTTGTATTACTTAGAAGTTTGCCCAAAGATATTTGTTTTCTTTACTGCAAAAAACTGACCTTTTTCATTTCCATTTGTGGATAGAACTATGCAGATTTTTTTTAAAAGAAATGAAATCTTACACGGAAGCTTATCTTAAAGCCTGAGGGCTATATCTTGGTTTTTTTATTTCAAATGTAACCCAGGTTTGTTAGTATTTCAAAGATTCAGACAGGTATAAAGTTAAAACTTGATGGCATAACCTTAGAAAAATTACTCGAGAAAGGCAGACACAAAAAACAGTTTGCTTAGAATCCTTCCTTTGTGCATATTCACTCTTTAGAATCCATATATATTTATGCATTCAACTTTGAGTAATAATACATGTGATAAGCATAGACTTTACTTTTCCCTTTCTCTTTTCTTATATTAACAAACTAGGATGATTTGATTCTGAATTTGCTTTAATCCCTAATCAAAGGTGTGCGATACCTTGCCTGATCATAGAGAATGGAATTCAGTCTTCACAAGGACTTAAGAAGACTATCTAGTGTAACTGAACCAAGTGAGATCCAACCCGAGAACAACGGGTCCTTTCCCTCTGCAATGTCAGCCATTGTAAACGAAAGCTCAATGAATCTACTTTCCCTACACTCTCATCTCCTATTTGGAATGTGGCTGTGTGATCAATTTTGGAAGGCATAGTATCTGGAGGAAGGGTATGGTCGTGTGAAATATGCACATAAATTGTCCTCGGACAAGTTAAATCAATTGACAATGCTTCCTAGCTCATAGGAGCTTGTCTGTTTCTACAAATAACCATACACTGGGCAATATTGCTGGCTTCATTTTCAGTAGCTCGCTCAGGATATATTAATTGGGAGATGGAGATGGTTGAGAACTTCTTGAACCATAATTTACTTGGGTAATGGTGAATTTGAGAACCTCTGCCAACAGACTTTTCTGTTCCATGGCCTTTTGGGAAGGTTGAGCCCCGTTCTTTTTTCTCCTTTCCTGCTAAATTGTTTTCCTTTAGCTTTCCATTTAATAGCCAATGATCTGTAATGGATGTCAATCGCTGAAGGGCAGTAATCATTGACAATAGTTGTTCTTAGTATTCACTGTAACTGAAATACTGAAATCAGGGAGAAAGTATTTCCTTAGTCTTCTATCCAGTCTCTGTCCATTGGCTTCTGTTAAGGATAGCTGGGGTGAAGTGAACACAGGACTTTTGAGCCTAAGGAATTCCAGAGCTGAGGCCACTCCTTGTGTTGCTCACGATTCTCTCTATATACACTTGTCTACTCTATTCAAGCATGTGGCTAAGTCAAAGTGCTGATCTCCAGCACATCTGGTCCAGGCTTTCTCTCTTGGTCTGTTTCAGCAGAAATAATTTCAGGAGGTCAGGAGTCAGCTTTCACCTTCATAAGGCACCAGAGGTCACTGAAGCATGTTCTGCCAAATGTCTTCAAGACTCTCCTGAGAGCTAATGACACTTTGTTGTTGATCAATTACACTTCTCAGCTCAAATACACTCTTCAAAATATCCCTTATGATAAACAGTGAGGTTTTTCTCCCTGCATTCCGAGCTCTGACACCACTGCCAAATGGTGCCAAGGTCCCAGTGTGCCGAAGTATTGTGTCCCAGACTGTCTCCCTCATGCTCAAGGGACACGAAGAGGAGGCAAATGATCATAAATGCTGCTCCGGGTCTTAACCCACTTCCTGTAGTGCTGCCTGGAATGGGAGAGGCTCCACCCAGACTTCCTGTGCCTGGAAGATTTTACAATTATATCTTGTCTTTGTCAATGTATCCTGGAAAGCCTCTGGGATGAAGGTAAGGATGCAAAGCTTGGAGTTATAGTATGCTCAACCTCCCACAGGTCCAACAGTCTTCAACTTCTGGGTTTCCTGGGAGAAAATAGTGACGGGCTTAGAGCTCCACCAAATGATTTCCTCGTGATGGCAGTAGCGCTCCAGAAATGTCAACCAGCCCTGCCCTGAGGCCCTCTTCTCCCGCCCGTCTAGTCTGAAAAAAAAAACAAAAGGCACCAGGAAGCAAAACTGTCTCACACATGGCCCAGTTTGCTCACACTACAGTGGTTTTGCTTTCCATTTCCGTCTATAATCAAACTAAACTACTCCTCAGCATCAGGCATCTTCTCCATAAAGCATTTGCTTTGCACCAGATCTCAGCTTCACAGTTCAGCTCGTCTTCACTCAGCATTAGTTCTCCAGCACTTTATCCCAATTATCAAGTTCAGGACAAGTCTCAGAATACCAGGACTAAATGGAAGAAAATGCTGGAAGTTCCAAGCCTGGAGGAGACTGTCTCTAGTCACCTGTCCTCAAAGGCCTCCCAGGGAGAGTCTCCATCCATTTTCTGGGACACACTAATACTTTTATGTTTGGTGGAAGGCTGTTTTTTGACTCAGCTCCTGAGATTCTTTCTTTAAGGCCTAAAGTAACTCTTACTGGTTAATGGCACATCCAACTTGGAATTCCATATGTACCACCTATATTCATTTTTAAATTAAAATGTATATTGATTATTTTTCACATGATTCTATCACTTCTATGGCAGAAGCTAATTTTTGCTTCTCTAGATTAGCATAGATAGAAGATTATTTGTTTCCAGTGAATCTTGGGGACATATTATTAGAACTTAAGATTTCAATGCATGCCTGCCTATATTTTGAATTTTCATATCATTTCCAACATCTGCTTTTCAGGTAGAAGTACATTTTATTGTATGTACATTTTTGATGATATTTTTCATGCATATTTGTTTAGGAATCTGTTTTTATACACATTGACATAAATTATATAATTTGGTCAACAGAAATGAATTTATTTGGTGAATGTGACTATATGTGCATATGTGAGTTTTTAGAAATTGTGTTCGATATTATTGAATCTAATTTTACCCTATATTTTAAACAAAATAATTATTGTACATGGGCCTATATCCTTAATTTATATTTTACTATGAGAATAGCTTTATTTTCCCACAGCTGCTAAGGTGATATGCATCACTTTAAAATATTCAAAACTAAAAAGGTTATAAATTAGAAATGAATAAATGCTCATAATTCTACTTTTTATACGTAGTAACTAGAATTTTAAAATTTTATGGCTCTTTTCTTTCCCTTGCAGATATAATATTAATAGTTTTTGTTCATAAAATAAATTTATACTTAATATATGTTTTTATATCTTTCTTTGGTTACATACTGCATAATGAACATCTTGCCAAAATCTTATATTCTTGGGGTTTGTTCCTAGATATTAAACAAACAACTCTATTTGTTTCATTAATTTACAGTTATTTTTGAAATATCCCTATACTTCATATGTATCATAATGAAAACATGTTATTTAAAAATCGCATTTCGCTCATGCATAATGACTGATATAAATTTATTATATATTTATCTATAGATGTATACAAGCTACCTAAAATATCTCTCAAGAATCTAATTCATATTAAGTATTTATATCAATGTGATCTACTTGGCAAAATTTATCTCATAATTTTCTGAGGCCCTTGGATGCATCCTGGTTTTCCCTCTGTCTGGTGTTTATCATTTTGATATTTCTTTCATCCACATTCTGGGGATTTATTTTTCATATCTCCTCTATGAGAGCTCCAATTTCCTGAATCAACCCATATTTTCCCCTTTAACTGTAAAACTTTTTGAAAATACAGGCTAAAGTAACTTTTTGAAAAAGGATCTATGGCAAGTAAATTTTTAAGATTTTGCAAATCAAGGATATCTTTATCCTTATATTTCACTGAAAATTTGGTTGTGTATAGAATTGTAGGTTGGAAATAATTTTTCCTCAGTATTTTGAAGACGTTGTTTCATTGAATTCTAGTTTCCAGTGTTGATGTTTAGAAGTTCAAAGTCATTCTCTGTATTTATAGGTGATAAGATTTTCCCTGTTACTGGTGTGATGAAATTTCATAATAATATGTCTTCAGGCAGGTCTCTTTTTACCCACTATGTTGGCAACTTAGTGGCCCCTTTCAACCTGGTATATAGTATTTTACATTTCTGTGAACTTGCTGGGAACTCCTATTATTTGGATAATAAATCACATTTACTGATGCACTCTAATTTTCTTAGTTTTCTTCCCTTTTTCAATTCTTAAAATTACAAGTATGGTCTTTTTCCAACCTCTTTGATGAGTTTAGTATTTCTGCTATGTTACTTTTAATTGTGTTCTTTTTCATTGTAACCTTATTTTTTTCATCATATCCTTTCTATCATAGTTGAAATATTATCTCTTGCCTGTTT
This sequence comes from Bubalus kerabau, assembly GCF_029407905.1. NCBI lineage: Eukaryota > Metazoa > Chordata > Mammalia > Artiodactyla > Bovidae > Bubalus > Bubalus kerabau. The sequence continues at coordinate 19,675,081 of NC_073647.1, forward strand.
GAAGATATCAATAATAATTATTTTTTAAAGTTCTCTTCTCCCTTAAAGTTGATCTTCTCCAATATAGTTCTTCTACGTTTGGGTCTATATCCTTTACCATTAGGATTCTCCTTAGAGATTGAAAGAGGCAGTATGGCTTTCTTTTGATTATAGTATTTGCTTGGTATATATTATCCCATCATTTTTATTTTTAACATGTCAATATCTTTATATTTAGAGTGGATTTCCTGCAGCCAAAACATACTCAGTTCTTACTTTAAGTAATACAATCTGAAAATCTCTGTCTCTTAAATACTTGCTTGGATCATTTATATTGAATGTAATTATTAATATGGCAGCAATTAAATATATCATTTTTCTGGTTGCTTTCTATTAGTTCTTTTTTTTTTTTCATCTTTTCTGAAATTCTAGTGGATCTGTTGAGCATTTTTTATGATTCTAGTTTTATTACTATTAGCTCATTACTTATACTTCTTTTTTAATTTGTATGTGGCTGTGTGCATGTGTGCTTACTTGCTCAGTCATGTCCAACTCTTTGCCACACCAAGGATTGTAGCCCCCCAGGCTCCTGTGTCCATGGGATTCTCCAGGCAAGAACACTGGAGTGGGTAGTCATTCCCTTCTCCAGGGGATCTTCCTAACCTAAGAATCAAACCAGGGTCTCCTGCAGTAGCAGGTGGATTCTTTACCCTCTGAGCCCCCAGGGAAACCCATATGTAGTTGAACTCAGGTTTAAAAAATATACATGCAATTAATCCCAGTTTGATTTCAAATAAATATATCGACATCTCATGTAGTGGAAGAACCTTATGACAAAACGTTCTTGCTTCCAATCTTTCGTGCTGTCTTTATACCTCTAAAATAAACTACTATTCTTCTAACAGACATCAAACATATTTGAAAACAATTAGAAATATGGAAAAACACCTTTCGTATTTACTTGCATTTTAACCATTTCTATAGATCTCTAATTCTTTGTGTCAATCCTGTGTGTCTGTCTGATACCACATTCCTTCTGTCAGAAGAGTTTTTTTTAATATTTATTGTAGTGAAGGTCTGCTAATAATGAATTCTCTTAGATTTTGTCTGAAAAAGCATTTCTCCTTATTTTGAAAGACATTGTTGATGGTATAAACTTGTGGGTTGATCATTTTATCTTTGTTTTGTCTTCAGTACTGTTAAGATGCCAGTCTGTTTCCTTGTAGCTTGCATAATGCTTGTCCAGTCTTCTATAAACCTTATATTTACTCCTCTCCAGGATCCTCTAAATTTTCTCTTTATCCTAGGTTTCAGGACTTTGAGCACTAATGCGTCTTTGTATGTGTTTTTAACTACTTGAAGTTTTCACCCCACAACTTCCTGTGCTGGGACTTCCTTGTGGCAGATGGCTTAGTCCAGCCAGTCCCGCTGGCCAGCTCCTAGACCTGGACCTCTCCTTTGTCATAGCAGCATTAGGCCTTTGGCCAGAGCTCCTATAATAATCCAGAGAAGACAGGGAGGCCTAATTTAAGACCAGGGCTCACATGGGGTCGCTAAGAGTCAGATACGACTGAGCGATTTCACTTTCACTTTTCACTTTCATGCATTGGAGAAGGAAATGGCAACCCACTCCAGTGTTCTTGTCTGGAGAATCCCAGGAACGGGGGAGCCTGGTGGGCTGCCGTCTATGGGGTCCCACAGAGTCGGACACTACTGAAGCGACTTAGCAGCAGCAGCAGCAGCAGCACATAACCCTTCCACTGAATGGATCTTTCGAAACTGAAAGTCATCACGGAAACCAAACAAAACTGGAGTAGGTAGATTTTAAATTATTTCCGCATGAGGGCAGTAGTGCACTGTCTATGCCAGCAAGTACTGTCCTCCCTGCCCCCCAGCCCTCTTCACCCGTCAGAAAAAACACTACCTAGAGGCAAAGTCACCAGGCAATATGGCTGCCTAGTATCTTGCCCAGTTTGAGAAAACCTGCTCACTGCTGTACTTATGCTTTGATTTTCATCTGAAAACTGAAGCCTAAAACTACCCACTCTAATCGGGCATCTTCAATTTCCACTAGGCCTAGTCTTCACAGTTCTGTTTTTGTTCACTCAGCATTTCATCCCCAGCCTTTTCCCAAGTCATCAAGTTGTCTACTTTTGTGCATAAGTCTCAAGGATCCAGGCCTAAACAGAAAAACAAAATGCTGAAAATTCATCCAGGAGGGCATCTCTATGCATCTGTATGTCCTTGCCTGGCTTATCTCTACACCTCAAGGGATGTCTCAACATTTTCTAGGTAAAGACTTAGGCTCTGTGTGTTGAAATGTCATCAGACATATGATGGGGACCCCAAGAAGAGGGTCCACGTAGCTCTCCTCATTATATGCCATACAATGACCCACATCAGAGGTTACTTTCTCGTGTCATTAAATGGCCTCCAATTGCTTTTCTAATAGGGTATAGGTATGTGTGTGTTACCATTTGTCTCTTAGAGATCAGTTTTAAAACCATTTCCTCAGTAATAAGTAAGATGTGCTTGCCAAGGATTCAGAAATAACCATGTGCTGATCAAGAGTAAAGACCTACCATAAAACTTATGACCACTCATAACCTTTTGGATTATATCTTTCTACTCCTCTCAATACACGGAATTCTACATTTGGTTCAAACACAACAATAATTTATATTAAAACTGTATATTAGTACATTATGTTTTCCATAGAAATTTTCACTCTTGATTCCCAGGCATTTTAAGATTATATAAAATTTGCAAGTCCTCATTTTAGTAAATAGTTTATGAAAATGCTTTTTATCACCCTATTTATCATATATTGAATATATACTATATATAATGTATCTGTTATATGCATATGTACACATGTACGCACTTGTTTCTGCTTAATCATAATTTTACTTATATTGGGTGTAGTTTTACACAAAGTCTTATGCATAACCTTATATAAATTATCAATATCATATCAATATATATTTTACCCAGCTTGAAATTTCTTTACATTTTATTCTAGAAAGAGGTCTCTCCTTCAGGCAATTAAAAGAATGATGCCTAACTGTTGGCAACCTGTTCATATTTTATTAATAAAGCCAAAAATAAATGGCACCTCAGTCAAAAGTAGAAATAACTTTTAACCTATCTTTGCCATATGTTCTTAAATATTTCCTGTGCACATATATTTTTTAGCCTAAAATCCCAGTTCCTTTGTACCTCAAGTGTTCAAACATGTTTTCTTCACTGATTATAGTTTCAGTTTTTTGCAAACATCATTAAATGTTCCCTGGAATACTTCCTATTTCTAAAGGTGCCTCCCATCTTTTTGCATTTCTTAGATTGAAGCATTCTTGTTTACAAAATTACCAGGTACATTAGCCATTCTTAAAGTGCAGTGAGGGCATAAGTGATGCCCATTCAAGCAGACAATTGTTTTCAAAATATTGGTGTGTCAAATGTTTTGTTTTCTGTCATCAGTTAGAGATATAAATACATTAGTTATCAAATGGCCACCAAATAAGTTATGGTAATCATTTCTTCTGTGCATATCTGTTCTGAATTTGTTTTCAAATTACAAATTTATTATTGGCTTCTTGAAAAACACATTGATGAGTGTTTGTTTAAATTTAATAAAAGTGATATAAAACTATTCTCAACAGCTAAATAGATTTAGTTTACATGTCATCATTATACTCCCTATATTCCTCAGCACAACACTAAACACACACACACACAAAACATTTCCTTTTTTTTTCTTCAAACCCATCTTGGTCACACTATACATGGAGTTTGGTGCCATGAATTTTTGAGTCAGCAGTGGACAGTGGGCAGTTGCCAACAGCATTAACTATTCATGAGCAATACGATAGTTTTTCATGGTTAAATTTCATAGTATCCCTTTATTATTGATCAAATCATAAGAATAACATGAATCTAGAAAAGACTCAGTAATTTGACCAAATATAAAGCAGTAAAGAAATGATACTCTAAGTCACAGGAACTCAAAAGATATACCATTGATATCTAAGCTATTGCATTCTGCTTTTATGTTACATTTATTATATAATTATACATGTGTGGGCACCTGTGCAATGGCTTTCATGGTTTGCTGTATAGATTTTTGACTTACATGATACAGGTGCAATATTCTTGAAGTTTGAGTTCCTTCCTTCTATCATTTTCTTAGGTCTTACATCATAAAATCCTCTTCATATGACATTAAATATGCTTCAGAAAACCAGATTTTCTATTAGGCACAATTTAGAAATGCCATTCTGCTGGCATAATAATTAAGAGTGAGGTCTTTAAATCTTGCATATACATAGACCTGTGCACATACTTATAAGAAAAATAGATCTTGGAACACAGTCTTTTCTTAATTGCATAATGGGATAATGTTCATTACTTCTTTAAACAATTCCAAATGCAAGCTTTTCTTGCTTTCAACACTTCAAGACTTCAGACAAGCAGAAAGTTAAAACTTGAAGGTTAAGCCATGGGAAACATCACTCTACAAAGTTAGACATGGTCTGTTGTTTGGTTGTACACTTTCCAGATACTTCCCTTTGCTTCTTCACTTTTTAAAATGCATGTGTTTATGTGTTCAACCTGAATTAATCATGCATGTAATAAGTAGAAAAAGATAAGCTTTTTCTTTTCATTTTCTTGTATTAGCCACATAGGATGGTTTGATCCTGAAGTTTCAGTATTTTGCTTTTTGCCCCTGAATCAAAGGTTTGGACATCTCTCCTGAGAAAGACTAAAGAGAATGCATTTCAGTTTTTCCAAAGGTTGATGAAGATTGTCTGCGCTAGCTGAACTTGCTGTAGCTGAACCTAGAAAATGGGCCTTTTGCCCCTCCCATTCTTATAAAGGAAAGCTTCATGATCATCCTTGGCCCCACCTTTCTGCTTTGCTGTGAGAGTGTGGCTGTGTGATTACTTTTGAGAGGCAGAGTCTCCATACAAAGAGTATTCTCCTCTGAAAGATAACCAATTGACCTGGGCAATGTTGACCATTTGACCTCCAAAGAGTTGTGTCAACTGACAATACATCTCACCTGGTTAGGAGCTTGTCCAATTCTATTATACAAATCCTTACACAAACTGGGTGGTATTGTTTTATTTTCAGTGGTTTGCTCAGGGTTATAAGAAGAGTGAAGAGTATTATAAGAGCACATGTGGGATTGCAATTTGCTTTGGTACTGGTGAGTCTGAAAATCTCTACTAGTAAGACTGTTGTGTTACATGGCCTTTTACTGTCTGGAAAGTGTCTCCTCTTTCCTTTGACACCTTTCCTACTAGGTGGGTTTTTTGTTGTTGTTGTTAACTTTTCATCCTGAAGCAGCTTTTGATCTGAGAGGAGTGCCAATGGTTGAGCAGTAGTTAGGGTTGGCAAGAGTTACAATCTACTGCTGGGTCATGGTGCCACGCTTGAATTCCTGACACTCAGAAAGGTGCTGTTGTTTTAGGCTTCCATCCACTTCCTGGCCAAATATAGTCTCTTAATGTATACGAAAATCTGTGAACTGAAAATTCTTGAGCATGAAGAATTCTAGGTCTAGGGAATTCTGTCACACCCAACTCGAACTGCAGATATGGGTCATTGTCTTCATACATCTAGCTTCCTTAGTCTAGCATATGAACAAGTCAAACTTAAAGAATTCAGGCAGCTTAGTTCATCTGATACAAGCTTTCTTTGCTATCTGCTTAGCTGAAGTAGGGTGCAGAGGTCAAAGGTCACATTACATCTTCATAGGGTTCTTGACCATTGGGATATGCTTTCTTAAATGTCTCCATATCTTCCTTGATGGCCCTTAACCAAGAACAGCCTCAAGAATATCTAGACCCAAATGTTTCAGATTTGAAGTGAAGAAGGCCCAGCTCAGGGCCAGCATCCCCTCAACCTTGCAAAAGGCAAGCTTCTCAACTTCTAGGTCTCACAGGAGTTCTAACACCTTGGGTTCTGTCAGACTACTTCCTCTTGGTGGCAGTATTGCTCTGGAAAAGCCAATTAATCCAGCCCGCCTCCACCCACCCTAGGCCTATTCCCGCCCAATCAATCTGAGCCACCAAGAGACAAAGAAGCCAGGAAACCAAGCTGCCTTGCTATTGCCCAGTGTGGGGGAAATTTGCTCAAACAGACATATTTTTGCTCCTAGTTTCCCTCATAAATCAAACTGAGGCCTAAACCACCTATCTTCATTAGCCATGTTTTCAAGAATTTCATTTCTATGCTACCAAACCATTCCCTGCCTTGATCCCCAACATTGTCCCTTGTTATTTACTCTAACTGGCAGTCTTAGGGATCCAGGGCTAAGAGAGAAAGAAAATGATGGAAATAAGGCCCTGGAGAAGAACAAACCTAGGCACTAGGCCACGTGGTTCTTCACTGGATCTCACTGCCAGGTTCCTTGGGAGCTCTAAATTTTCTGAGTGGGCACTAGGCTTGGTGTTGAGTGGGAAGCAGCTATTTGACTGGAACCCTAAGAGGAGGATCCAGATAGCTCTCCAATCTGAATTCCACATACTGTCCCACTTGAAATGACATGGATACTTGAACGTATATAAATTCCAGTCAGAAGGGACAGGATTTTGTTTCACGGTTTCATCATTTAACACCGGAACACACCACATTCCCATGCATGTGATTATGACCTTCAGTGGCTTCCTGTGACTTTGTTATTATGTATCTGTATGCCATTAAGTCTTAGGTATCAGTCTCCTTTATTTTCTTATAAGCAACCAACACATGGTGCTTGCAAAGCATTCAGAAAACAACCATGTGCTGATCAAGAGTACACATGCTGTCAGAAAATCTGTATTAAACACTGATCATCTTTAGCACATTTGCTTCCATTCTTTCAACACACACACATATAGTTCTGTATTTATGGTAATAACTTACAATAAATTGACATTAAATTGGTTTTATATATGCATCCTGTTTTAGATCCCAAATTTTCACTTCTGTTTCCTGGGTAGTTTGAAATTATCATGGAATGTCTGCAAGACTTGGATTTCAGACAATAAAACAGTTGCAAAGAACTACTTGACTGACCCATTAATTAAAGAATATTAGTTAGGTTCTCACTTAATCTTTTTAAAATTCATCCACAGGACCTAAAATACCGATAATGCCACCACTCAGGAATTTTGATTTTGAGATTTGCCTTACCTAATCATTAATACTATGACATACATGTACATGCTTTTTTTCTCTAAAACTAATATTGGAACAGACACTGGCTACTCATGAGTCAGAACATTAAGCTTTCTTTTTTAAATACTTCTCAAATTTTACACCCAATTTTTATCTTAAAAATTTCTTTTAAAATTATCAAGGAAGAAAACAGAACTCAATAACTGAAGATTGAAATTGGTATCTCTCAAATTCCATCACCCAGATGTGTATCCTAAGACTTTAAGGAGATGCACTCACACCCTTTACATGCAGCTGTAATCTTTCATTAATACCTTATGTTATTTATATGTCGCCTGAAAATTTCAAGTTGAAAAGCATACTCACTACAACACTGACCATCATTTTAAATATGTAGCTTTTAAAAATGCTTATATATATATGAGTATATACATAGATATAAATCCATGTTTATACATACATATACAGACACAAATATACAAAGATGCACATACACACAGGTCTGCTTCTCTCTAAACAGAATTGGATACATATTGTAGGATGTAGTTTTACACAATCTTCAGCACTACCTTAAATCATTTGCATATCTGCATATCAATATATTTTTGTGTGCTTCAAAATGTTTTATATAGTACTCTAGAAGACTTTCCTATTTTAAGAAATTACAAAAGTTATACCTACTGCTGGCAAAGTATTCAAATTTTAAGAAATTATAAAGCTGAAAACAATCGATACCTCAATCAGAATAACCACTTTTAAAACATCTTTGCCATGCATTCTTCTCTCTTCACTTTGCACATATATGTATTTAAAAAACAATGTTCAAATTCCCTCTACTTTGAGCATTAAAACAAGTTTTCTTACTTTGAAGCTTGAATGCTTTTTAAAACAGCATTAAATATTCTTCGGAATTTTGACATGTTTTAAAATTTTGCCACCTGTTTTCACATTTCTAGAAATAATCATGCTTCTTTACAATGTACCTGCTACAACAGCCATGTATGAAGAAGTGAAGCCAGGTCACAGGTAATGCCACCTCCGGCAGACAAGGACTTTTAAAACGTGGGTTCATCTTCAATCCTCTTCCCTTGTTTCTGCTTCCCATCTGTTTGTGTGAGGTCTGCTCTCATAGCAGAAGTACTAACCCTTCTTGGCTTGGCTGGATGGTTCCACTTTTCTTCAGCCTCTACCAGCTCCAATTTGGATAGACCTGAGACCTCCAGCAACACTCTGGGTCTTACTATAAGCCCCCAGGCATTGTCCTCTGTGCTCTGATTCTGCTACCACAAAGGGCCCAGGTCCCAGAGCAAGGGAATACCACGTGCTCAGAAGGGCTGGGAGAGAAAAATACCCACAGGCCTAAGACTTTGTTAGTGGCTTCCTCTGGTCCCGCCCACCCTGGGAGAATACCAAGACCCCACCCCACGACTTCCTGTGCCTGGATTTCCTGGCAGCTGCTGGCTGTCCTGGCTCCCCAAAGGCCAGCCCCTAGACCTGAACCCCACCTTAGTCCAGAGCTCCCAGCTGGCTTCTGGAGGAGGCACTGAGCTCGGGCTGGATGCCCAGCCCTTCAGTCTCTTCACAGAAGGGACCTTTCCAGACGAAAAGTCCTTTCAGAGGAAACCTTTGGGACTTATTCCAGGGATTTCCTCATGATGGCAGTATTGCTCCAGAAATTCTATCTAACAGCACACCTCCCACAGCCCATGCCCTCTTCTCCCGCCCGTCTGGTGTGAAAAAAATGTGACCAAGATAAACAGGCAGCAAGAAACATGGCTGCCTTGCTTCTTGCCCAGTTTTAAGAAACATGCTCACACTATAGTGATTCTGCTTTTGGTTTCCATCAGCATCAAACTGAGGCCTAAACCTGTACTCCACTCAGACAACTTTTTGGTTCAAGAACTCAGTTTCCACTTACCTAGTCTTTGCAGTTATACTTTTTCTTCACTCAGCATTTTATCTCCAGTGTTTTCTCATTACCAAATTATCTTGGGATATTAAGAGGCTAATCTCTGGGATCCAGGCCTAAGGGGGAACAGAAAATATTTGCACCTACAGGCTTGGAGAAGAGCAAATCTAGGCACTAGTACATGTGGTTCTTGACCTGGCTCACTTCCCAGGTTCCCTGTGCATCCTCCTCCATTTACTGGTTTGGGTGCTGGTACTTGGGGGTACTAAGAGAGAGGTAACTATTTGTCCGGAAGCCTAAGATAAGTGTCTAGATAGTTGTCAAGACTGTATGCTATACAGTGCCCAAGTGAAATGATACATATACTCAAATATGTACAAATTCCAGTTAGAGGGGACAGACATGATTTAGCGTCATGGTTTCATCATTTAACACTGGAACACTGACACATTCCTACATCATTAAAGGGCCTCAGTGGCTTCCTGTGACTTTATTGTGTATATGTTTCACTGATTATATCTTAGGGGTCAGTCACATAGCATGTTCTCACATGTAAATACAACATGGTGCTTACAAAGGATTCAGAAAAGAACCATGTGATGATCAAGAGTACTGTCATAAACAGTACTCGTTAGTACCACTGATTAACATTTGGATTATGTTTTCAACATGCTCATACAAACTGCTTCCATATACTTATGCACTCATTTCAATAAACACATACATACATACATGTATATTTAGCTTCACAGGCAACAAATTTATATTAAAATGACATTAATTTGTACGTCATAATTTGGATCATATTTTCATGAAAATTTTTCAAGACCTGATGTTTGGTAAAACACTGGCAAAGAGCTTCTCAATTGCCACATTCACCAAAAATATTCGGCTCTTAATGAAGAAATCTTCAGCTCATAAGACACTTATTTAACAACTGAAATTTAATGCCTATGATGCCAACCCTCAGACACCATTACTTCAAGATCTACATTTTCTAGTCTTTTTTATGCTAACATGATATATATATATTCTTAAAACAAATATTGAGTGACAACTATACACATATGCCTCAGAAAATACAGGATTTTCCCACTTTTCAAAAATTTAAACTATATTTTTATTTAAAATTTAACCTTAATATTTTATTAGAAAATATAACAACAGATCACATTACTGTATAAATAAAGTTTGTGTCTACATCACTCTAACATTGTGATCCAGGTGTGTATTCTATCAAAGGGTCATGATGATGAAAGCAGTCACATTTTTTATAATCATCAATAATAGTTCATCAATGCTTATTTTTACCTATTAAAAATTAAGTCTTAGCAATTTTTCATGATAATGATAAACTTTCCAGGAAACAGAAGTGAAAACATGATAGAAATGATGATATATGAATATATTCCAAGTTTTTTTTTTTGGCTGCACAGTGTGCCATGTGGGATCTTAGTTTTCCAATCAAAGATTGAACCCGTGCCGCCTGCAGTGGACCACTGCAGTGTAGCCAACCACTACACCACCAGGGAGGTCCCAATACATTTCATTTTAGTATAGACTAATTTGTATGAAGCTAAATATCAATTTATACTTGTGTGTGTGTATATATATATCTATACATATATATGTATATGTATACTTCCCTGGTGGCTCAGACGGTAAAGCGTCTGCCTGCAATGAAGGAGACATGGGTTCAACCCCTGGGTCGGGAAGATCCCTGGAGAAGGAAATGGCAACCCACTCCAGTATTCTTGTCTGGAAAATCCCATGGATGGAGGAGCCTGGTCGTCTACAGTCCATGGAGTTGCAAAGAATCAGACACAACTGAGCGGCTTCACTTTCACTTTTCATATATATATATATATATATATATATATATATACACACACACACACACATATACACATAAAGACACATTTCATACATGCATATATGGACACAGAGGGTGAAGTTTAATTGCATTCTTATCATAATAATCACTATGATTAAATATATAATTTTTACACGTGTAGACATACAGATGGTTATATGTGATGTACAAATATTTATGTTCTTTCTTTAAACATAATTGGATGCATATTGAAGGTAGTTCTGACAAAATAATCATTATCTTATACAATTTCCATATTTCATATACATATTTGGAGAACTTGGAATTTCTTTATTCTCCTATAGGAAGAGCCTTATTATCCAAGAGATTTACAAAAGAAATATCTGTTGTAGACAAACTGCTCAAATTTTGAGAAGTCAAAAGGCCAAAAATAATGAATGTTCAATCCTAACAAGAAAAAAGACTTTTAAAATTTCATTCTCACCTCTTAGACAATATACTAATAACTTTTAAAAATAAAATGAAAATTCCTTCAGATTTCTGGTGTTCAAATATGTTTTCTGCATTTACTGAAGCTAGAATAATTTCCAAACTTCATCAAATATTCTTTGAAATGTTGGTTATTTTATTAAAGAGTAGTCTCTTGACTTTGGGATTTCTCAAAATTAGACATGGTTCTTAATAGTAAGTCCACGTACAACAGTCAATTTACAAAGAAGTGCAAGGAAGGCACAAGCCTAAGAACTTAAAAAATAAGTTGTCTCTTCAAGCCTCCTGTTGTATATGTTCAGATCTGTCAGTACTCCTGAGATAAACACAGCAAGTTGTCATGAATAATTTTTCCTGCACATATTTGTTCTGTACTTGCTATTGAATTACACTATAGTATAAACATTGTGAAGACTATTGCAGAATACATACATCTCTGAAAGACATATGGAAACACTTCATCCCAAATCAATCTATCCCAAGGGAACCACTATGGACAGCTTAATGGGTACACGTGTTCAAATGTTGTAGACAAGATGTACAACCATTCATTCATGAGAGCTGATATTACTTAATGAAACAAATACAGCCTACTGTTCATCAATAAACTCCCCTATTTGCTCACACAGTGCTTGAAACACAAAACTTTCAACCACAAATAAACACATTATTTTTTTCAGTTGTATCCTGGTTATACCATAGGTGGAGTTTTTGTCACTGTTTCTTCACTCAGCATTGGATAATGGATACTCATAAATTTCCTTTGCTATTGATCAAATTCTAATGACAATATACATGTCTGGCAAAGAAATGATAAATTAATCAATTATAAAACAGGAAAGAGAGGAGATTCTGACAAACTCAATTGATATGGCAATCTATTGCATTCTGTCCTTTTTTTTCTATATGTATTGTATTTGTGTGCATGTGTGTGTGTTTCTGTGCTTCTAGACAGAGGTTTTTAGCTATAAATTTTAACTGAGATCATCCATAATGGGATTTTTCTTGTGGTTAGAAACTTTTTCTTTTTCCATGTTTTTCTCAGATCTTTAATAGCAAGGCCACTTTCAATTAAACATACCCAAGAACACTGGATTTTATGTTAAGTAATAATCTGCCAAAAGCTTTTGTTTTCATGACCATTAAAGGCAGGACAGTTAATCGTTTCAGCATGTACATAGAAAGTGAAAGGGATAGTCACTCAGTCGTGTCGGACTCTTTGTAACCCCATGGACTGTAACTCACCAGGCTCTTCTGTTCATGAAATTCTCCAGGCAAGAATACTGGAGTTGGTTGCCATTTCCTTCTCCAGGGGATCTTCCCGATCCAGGGATTGAACCTGGGTTTCCTGCATTGTGGATAGACTCTTTACCAACTGAGCCACCAGGGAAGACCCCTGTACATAGAACTATGTCTATTTCTTTCTTTTTTATTTATTTACTTTTTGGCCTCGTGGCATGTGGGACCTTAGTTCCCCCAACCAGGGATCAAACCCACACCCCTGCACTGGAAGTATGGAGTCTCAAACACTGGACCACCAGGGAAATGCTAACAATGTCTATTTCTATAGAAAAAAATAGCATCTTACAATAACTGATCCTTTATAACTTGCTGTTTCATTAAATTTATAATAGGGCCATTTATGTTTTGTTTTTTTGTGAATTTCAAAAATAACCTGAGTTTGCTTTCAAACATTCGGTCTTTAAGACAGGCATAATTAAAACATGTAGACTCTATCGTGTGTTCTTCCCCACCCCTCCAGCTTTTTTGAGATATAATTGACATATAATCTACTTTGTGTTCTTGAGAGGTAGATCCTATTAGTAGTTTGCTTAGAAGCCTTCCAGATACTTTGCTTTGTGCATATTCATTCTTTACAAACAAAATGTGTTTATGGTTGTAGGTAATCATGAAATAGAGAAAATGGTCTTTCGTTTTGTTTCTTTTTCTCAGTAAGCTGAGAGTTTGATCCTGAAGGTAAGATAATTTGGTTTCCTCTAAATCAATGGTGTGAGATATAGAGATAGGAATGTAGTCTTTATGAGTTCTGAAGATTCCCTTAAGTGTTTGCAGGAGCATGTATGTGTATAGAATCTAAAACTTGAGATGCACATACAAGCATGAAAATGTGACTCATACCCAAGAGAAAACTTAGCCAATAGAACCTGACCCAGATGTAACTGAATAAATTGAGTGAACAAAGATTATAAGAGTTCTTACAAATACATTCAAGGATTTAAAGGAAAATCTGACCATAATAAGAGAGAAAAACAGAAAATGAAATAAACAAATAGAAACTAAAATCAGAACCAAAAGGAAATTCTAAAACTAAAAAATTTTTCGAAAAGAAAAATTCACAGGATACTGAATAGCATATTTAACACTGTGGGAAAAATATCAGTGAATATGAAACATAACAATAATCATCCAATATTAAGCACAAAGATAAATAAGGACAAAAAGATGGAAAGATGAAAACAAACTTATGGTTACCAAGGGGGAAACATGGGGGAGAGGGGTAAATTAGGAGTTTGGGATTAACATATACATACTACTATACATAAAATAATCAACAAGTACCTACTGTATAGCACAGGGAACTCTACTCAGTACTCTATAATAACCTATAAGGAAAAAAAATCTTACAAAAGTAAACATATGTATATGTATAACTGATTCACTTTGCTGTACACCTGAAATGAACACAATATTATAAATCAACTATATTCCAATATAAATTGAAAAATTAAATCACAAAAAGACGGAAAGAATCACAGTAACCTTTGGGATAATATCAAAATAACATTCATGTACTTTGAGTTCATGAAAGAAAAGAGAGGAAATGCAGGCATAAAGGGCAGAAAATATTTGCAGAAATAAAAGTAAACCATTTATCAGATTAAATAAAAATTATAAATATTCTGATTGAGGAAGGTCAAATAACACAAAGAAAACCAAAGTAAGGGAAAGCAATCAAGTTTCTAAATATCACTACCAAAGAGAAAATCAACAGTAGGCTGAATAAAAAGGCTGGTTACATGGAGCAGAACAGCAATAAAAATGACAGATGACTTCTTATTAAATTTGATGCAAAGTAGCCAAAGGATTACCATCTATAAATCACTGTTAGAAAAACCTGCCAATCTATAATTTTCTATCCAGAAAATCCAGCCTTCAAAAATTAAGGTAAAAAAGGCATTTTCAGGCAAACAGAAGCTGATAGAATTGGCTACCAGCACACCTGCTCTATTATAAATGTTAAAGGAAGTTCTTCAAGCTAAAATTTAATGATGGCATATGGAAACTCCAGATGACAAGATGAAGATTGCTGGAAATAATAAATATATAGGCAAATGTAAAGCAGGTTTTACATTTTCTGATTTTTTTAAAGAAAATTGACTACATAAAATAAAAATAATAGCATATTGTGTATTTAAAACATGTAGCAGTAAAATATCTGTAAATAAAACCAGAAGATTTGAGTAGTAAAGCACTCTTGTAACTTTATTCCATTATTTTATACCTAAACAAGCATAATATTATTTGATGGTAGAATATAATAAAAGTTTTATATTTTAAACCCTAGCATTGACCACAAATGGTGGTGTATCTAAGAAGTCAAGAGAAGGAATAAAAACGTATTTTAAAAAGCACCCAAATAATTCAAAAGATGACAGAAAAGAAGCAAAAAGGAAGAAAGACCAGACTGGACTAACTGAAAAGAGCAGAACAGTAGACATAAACCCAGCCATATTAATATTAAATATAAATGGACTCAATTCCAACTAAAAGGCAGAAATCGCCAGGATGGATAAGTAAAGAAAACCCACTTACAGGATGTTTATTGTACATTTAATCTGCAGAACATAGACTCAAATTAAACAGGTGGAAGAGTTACATAAACACAAATCATAAGATAGCTAAAGTAGTTATGAGCATACTTCATTTTATTGAACTTTGCTTCATTGGAATTTACAGATACTGTGTGTTTTACAAATTGGAGGTTTGTGGCAACCCTGCATAGTATTTGCATATAATATACACACATTCTCCCATATACCTTAAATCATGTCTACATTACTTATAGTACCTAATACAATGTAAATGCTATGTAAATAATTGAAAAAATAGAAATGCTATGTAAATAGCTTCAAGTTTTGTTTTTTGGAACTTTCTAGAATTTTTTATCTTTCAAATATTTTTAGTCTATGATTAATTAAATCTGCGGATGCAGAATTTATGGATACAGAGTGCTAACTGCATAGTCTTTTGTATTTATCCAGATAGTCAAATTTTCTGATGTTCTTTGTTGGCTCCTGAAGATCTGTGTAATCCCCTGGTGTCATTTTTCCTCAGCCTAAAGAATGTCCTATAGCATTTATTTTAGTGTATGTCTGCTGGTGACAAATAATCTTAGCTTTATTTTTTCTGAAAACATTTCATCTTCATTTGTGAAGGATATTTTCAGTGGATATAGAATTCTGGGTTGATTTTTTTACCCATCAGCACTTTCAAGACAATGTTCCAGGTACATTTAAAACTAATATAATATTGTTAATCAACTGTATTTCATAAAAAAATAAAATCACAATAAAGAGGATGTTCCATTGTCTTCCGCTCTCCATGCTTACTGATGAGAAATCCATAGCTGTCTAAATGAGATGTGATACATGACAACAGTGTCATTTCAAGTCTATGGGGAATGACTGCCTTTCAGTAAGTGGTCTTGGGACTACTGGGTATCCGTGTATACCAATGAAACTTTTCTCCTCCTTCACACTATATACAAAAATCAATTTCATAATCCCTTTTCAGGAGTCAGAGAAGGTAAATGCATCATAAATCTATATTGGCACTATGGAAAGCCCAAGAAATGGTGGAGGCCTTTGATGGATTTGGGAGGTGAGACTCTCTAAACAGGGGTTAGAAAACTATGGCTCACAGAATAAATCTGGCTAGTGATCTGTACTTGTAAGGCCTGAAAGCTAAGAAAAGTCCTTACATTTTTAAAGAGTTGTTTGAAAAAATGAAGAATATATAACAGAGACTATATATTGCCTACAAAGCTTAAATTTGTCACTATCTGAGCCTTTGCAGAGTTTGCTGTCCCCTTCATGTAGAGCTAAAGATACCTTTACCTGCATTATTTCCTAGTTAAATAAAGAGCATTTTCTAGAAACCTCACTGTGGTCAAATGAGTACTTCTTCTTCACGGAGATGGTGTCACTGAAGTAATCATATGATGGTCCAGACCAGTATTTATGTTAGGTCAGGCCCTAGAAGTATATTAGAATGACCTCCAGACATAAGTTATAACATTACTTATGATAGGATCTTACACGAAACCAATAGAAATCATTCCTGCCTGAAAGGCAGAGGCCTAGTGAATCAGGGTGCATGCCAAGTCGCCTCAGTCATGTCCGACTCTTTGAGAAACTATGGACTGTAGCCCGCCAGGCTCCTCTGTCCATGGGATTCTCCAGGCAACAATACTGGAGTGGGTTGCCATTTCCTACTCCAGGGGATCTTCCCAACCCAGGGATCGAACCTGCATCTCCTGCGGCTCCAGCATTACAGCCAGATTCTTTACTGGTCACCAGGGAAGTCCAAATTAGAGATTTCTGAAAAATCTCTCAGATCACTGTTACACAGAATCAACGGGCACCTCATGGTGTTCTATTTTATATCTTCATGTCTTAGATTCTCAAAAGATAGCACGTTGAGAAGAGAAGAAATGAAGAAGAATATGGGAGACCACTGGAATCTTGGTTCAGGAACTGTCAGAGTCAAAATGAAACTGGGAACTACAGAAGCAGGATGATGATTTTGAGAACTGTTGGTTCTTTTAAATTTGTTTCTTCAAGCGATAAGCTCTGCTATGTCCTGAATGTTTCCCAAGATGGTCAACAGTCATAGCCTTAAAAGTGTTTATTTTTTTATTTATCTTTGGTTGTGCTGGGTCTTTATTGCTGCACTCGGGCTTTCTCTAGTTGTAGCAGGTGGGGGCTACTCTTTGTCTTGTGGCTTCTCTTCTTGTGAAGAATGGGATCTAGGGCACATGGGCTTCAGTAGCTGCAGTTCCTGGGCTCTGGAGCACAGGTTCAATAGCTGCGGTGCGTGTGCTTAGTTGCTTCACAGCATGTGAAATCTTCCTGGACTGGGGATCGATCCCCTGTCTCCTACATTGACACTACCACTGAGCCACTAGGAAGTCCCAAAAGTCATATCCTTAAAGTCAGAATTATCTGGGTACTAGTCATCTGGGGTCCCAGGGAAGGGAGGAGTGGACAGTGGCTGCTGTACCTTCCTCTGCAGCCAGGTTTTGGAAGACACGCATAAAGAACTGCAAAGGGCAGTCACTGGGACGATAAGAGCCATATAGCCCCATATGTATAGATATATATATACACACACACAAGTATAAATTGATATTTAGCTTCATACAAATTAGTCTATACTAAAATGAAATTTATTGGGACCTCCCTGGTGGTGTAGTGGTTGGCTACACTGCAGTGATCCACTGCAGGCGGCACGGGTTCAATCTTTGATTGGAAAACTAAGATCCCACATGGCACACTGTGCAGCCAAAAAAAAAATTGGAATATATTCATATATCATCATTTCTATCATGTTTTCACTTCTGTTTCCTGGAAAGTTTGTCATTATCATGTCTGACTCTTTGTAACCCTATGGACCATAGCCTGCCAGGCTCCTCTGTCCATGGGATTCTTCAATCAAGAATACTAGAGTGGGTTGCAATGCCCTTCTCCAGGGAATCTTCCCTACCCAGGGATTGAACCTGTGTCTCTTAGGTTTCCTGTACCGGCAGGCAGGTTCTTTACCGCTAGCACCACCTGGGAAGCAGTTTATATATACATTCTTTTTTTTTTTTAAGTTTATTTAATTGGAGGCTAATTACTTTACAATATTGTGGTGGTTTTTGCCAGACATCAACATCAATCAGCCACGAGTGCACATGTGTTCTCCATCCTGAACCCCCTCCCACCTCCCTCCCACCCTATCCCTCAGGGTTGTCCCAGAGCACCAGTTTTGAGTGCTTGCTTCATGCATCAAACTTGCAATGGTCATCTTTTTTACATATGATAATATATATGTTTCAATGTTATTCTCTCAAATCATCCCACCCTCGCCTTCTCCCACACAGTCCAAAAGTTTGTTCTTTACATCTGTGTCTCTTTTGCTATCTTGCATATAGGGTCATTGTTATCATCTTTCTAAATTCCATATATATGCGATAATATACTGTATTGGTGTTTCTCTTTCTGGCTTACTTCATACTGTATAATAGGCTCCAGTTTCATCCACCTCATTAGGACTGACTCAAATGTGTTCTTTTTAATGGCTGAGTAATACTCCATTGTGTATATGTACCACAGCTTTCTTATCCATTGTCTGCTGATGGGCATCTAGGTTGCTTCCATGTCCTGGCTATTGTAAACAGTGCTGTGATGAACATTGGGGTACACACGTCTCTTTCAATTCTGGTTTCCTCAGTGTGTATGCCCAGCAGTGGGATTGCTGGATCATAAGGCAGTTCTATTTACAGTTTTTTAAAAGAATCTCCACACAGTTCTCCATAATGGTGGTACTAGTTTGCATTCCCACCAACAATGTAAGAGAGTTCCCTTTTCTCCACACCCTCTCCAGCATTTATTGTTTGTAGACTTTGATGGCAGCCATTCTGACCAGCATGAGATGATACCTCATTGTGGCTTTGATTTGCATTTCTTTGATAATGAGTGATGTTAAGCATCTTTTCATGTGTTTATTAGCCATCTGCATATATATACATTCTTTTAAAAATATTCTTTTCCAGTATGGCTTATACCAGGAGACTGAATAGTACCCTGTGCACCTTATCCATTCTATATGTAAGAGTTTGCATTTACCAACCCCAAACTCCAAGTCTATCCCTCTTCCTCCCTGCCTCCTCCTTGGCAATCTCAAGTCTGATCTCTATGTCTATGAGTCTGTTTCTGTCTTGTATATAGGTTAATTTGTGCTGTATTTTAGATTCCACATATAGGTGATATCATATGGTATTTGTCTTTTCCTTTCTGACTTAGTATGATAATCTCTAGTTGCGTCCATGTTGCTGCAAATGGCATTATTTTGTTCTTTTTTTATGGCTGAGTATATTCCATACCACATCTTCTTTAATCATTCATTGGTCGATGGACATTTGGGTTGTTTCCATGTCTTAGTTATTGCAAATGGAGCCGATATGAACATTTGGGTGCATGGATCTTTTCTATGTATGGCCTTGGTAATTAGTCAAAATGTCCTGCTAACATTTAAGATATTCTTTCTGTTACACTGTGCATACAGTGACCACCCAGGAGATTAGGGAGTGTGTGAGCCCATGGGATGAGCTTTGGAGCCTGTCACATATCAAAGAGGTTCCTCATCCCCACTTCTCACACTTGTCATTGACACTTCACTTGGGTGTCCAGGGGATAGGTATTAGAAAAGGGCTTCAGAGAAGAGCTGAACAGAGCTGTATCACCAGCTGCCATACCATCATAGGATTCTGGATATAGGCCAATGTCTTTAGGGCACAGTGTCTCTCACCAACTCCCTCAGCAGACTTCTGCTGGTGCCTTGAATTAAGAGTTCATCTGATCACTTAGTGCTAATGTGTCTCACCCTCGGCTGCCCCTTCAAGTCACACAGCGGGCTTTTTAAAAAATACCAAAGCCTATACTGCACACCCAGAAATTCATTTGTTCATTGCTAGTTTATACAAATACGACTGATTTCTGTTAGTTGCTTTTGTATCCTATAGTACTTGCTAAATTCATTAATCAGCATTTATATTGTTTTTGTGGATTTCTTGGAATTTTCATGAAATGTAATCATTTTATTTTTGAAGACAGATAATTTTACTACCTCCTTTCAATTTGGATGCCTTTAGTACATTTTTCTTACCTGATTACGTTGGCTAAAATGTTCAATAGAATTGACAAATTGGGCATGCTTCTCTTGTTCCGGATATCAGGAGTAAAGAATTTAGAAATCTTGAACAAGCTATAAATGATAAAGACTTGTTTTAAAAATCATAGTATGGGGGAATTTGAACAGTATTTTACAAAAATACATATTCTGGTCAGGTCGCAATTATCTTGCAAGGCAGCACACTAAAACAGGGAAAGGTGCGGAGAGTTAACCATTAAGAGAAGAAAGCGAAGGACAGGAGCCCAAGTGGGCCTCCAGGTGTCAACACTGAGTCAAAAGGAGAAGGAACCCACAGACCCACAATGGGGCCTCGGAGACCTCTGGAGGGCGCTCTGTGCCTGCTGCTCTTGGTAGTATTGTTAGTAGGTAGTTAGTAGTTTAGTAGTTAGTTGGTGGTGCGAGTAGTTAATAGTGTTAGTAGTTAGTTAGTTGGTAGTGTTAGTGGTTGGTTAGTAGCGTTAGCAGTTAGTTGGTAGTGTTAGTGGTTGGTTAGTAGTGTTAGTAGTTAGTTAGTTAGTTGGTAGTGTTAGTGGTTGGTTAGTAGTGTTAGTAGTTAGTTAGTAGTGTTAGTGGGCCTGCTGTGTGTGCCTGAACGTCTCATGCCTGATCCGGAGGGCAGCCCTTGAAGCAGGATGCTCTGCATGCCGGGCTTCCGAGGCCCAGGAAGGGAGGCGCAGGGGGGCTGTGACCCCCTCTGCAGCCAGGCCTCCAGGGAAAAGGGCAACCCAAGGGAGGGGTGGAGGTGGCAGCTACAGAGAGGGGAGGAGGCAGGGTCCCGGGTCTTACAGCAAAGGGAGGGAAGGAGAGCCTGGGCGACAGGCTGGGCCTGTGCCAGTCTGTGGGCTGCGGAGGGAAGCAGGACCCCGAGAGCTGACGAGCCAGCCTCTGACCGATAAGGAGGTGAGCCGTCCCAGGGGCCCCTGTCACGAGGCCCGCCCGGCCCTCTGAAGACCAAGAGGGCCCGAACGCCACCACCCAGAAGGTCTCATGGGTGCAGTGCTCCCTCCAACGTCCTGCCTCTGTGAGCAGAGGGCGCAGGGCTGGGCCCCGCCTACGGGCTCTCTGCTCACTGGGCTCCCCACAGGGGGAGGGTCCCCCAGCCTGGAGCCACCTGCTCTGGGCCCCACTTTCCGACACTCCAGCTGTGGTTCAGAAGTTGTGTGCCTCATAAAAGCCTCTGCAGACCTGGTGACCGCTGCGGGGAAATGCTCCGGAGCTGCTTTTACTATGATTCAAGGGGATTTATGTTCACACAACCTCCAGCCCTTCCTCCGAACCCCTGGAGCTCAGAACCCTTCCTCTATTCTCCTCCCAACTTGAGTTCGGCTCTCAGCTGCAAGGTCGCCTCTGGGTGTCGTTCCCCACAGTGGCCGCTAGATGGAGACAGAGACCTGCCTGGACGCCTCGCCGCTGTTCGGGGCTGCTGGGCTGCTGTTGCTGGTTTAGTCTCTTCAGTCCTGTCCATGACTCTGTGTGACCCTATGGACTGCAGCCTGCCAGGCTCCTCTGTCCATGGGATTCTCTAATCAAGAATAGTAGAGTGGGTTGCCACGCCCTCAGCTAGGGAATCTTCCCGATCCAGGGATTGAACCCAGATCTCCTGCATTGCAGGCCGAATCCTTACCGCTGAGCTACCAGGGAAGCCCCCTTCCAGGGCTAATGGCAGCTTTTCATAGGTCAAGTTTGTCCTCATCCGGTGAGTGAAACTAGGGCTCAGGACAAACGGCACCCCCATATCCTCCTGTCACCTCTCACACACATCTCTAAGTGAACGAACGCTGAACAAAACCACTTACTGCTCCACTCTGGACACTCCTTCCTTTAGCATCCTGTCTCTTCCCTGATCATACAGTGTGAATGACTCTCCAGCAATAATATCAGCAAGGATAGATGCTGCGAATGCAACTGTCTTTGGCTGTCCCTGTGTTCCCCGGACCTACTGCCCTCCTCCCTCACGGTGTAGAAGACCGGCGTCTATGTTCTTTCTTGACCTCAGCATAACCCAGCCAACACCTACTGTGGGCTGGGCTAAGGACACGGACCACATCTTGGTAGCTGTGTGACTTTCGGCTAGTTACTTAACCTCTCTGTGCCTATGTGTCCTCATACATACAAGGAGAATTGCAGTAGTACCTACCTCGTGGAGTTATGGGAACAAAATGAATCCGCATTTCTAAACACTTAAGAGGATACCTAGCATATACGTTAGCTCCTCTAATTTGTCATCTTGGACTCTCATAGTAAGGCCACAGAAATTACCCCTCTCGTTTTTTAAATGGCATTTCCCATTTAGAGCTGCTGGTTTTTGTCTTTGGGCTTTGTCCCTGGTTTCATAAACTGTGTCTGGTGGTTGCTAGGTGCTCTGTGGTCCTAGTTTTCTTCAAAGCCCTGCTGTTGGTGTAGTTGCTGCTATGCTCTGGGTTGAGACAGGCCTGGCAGCATATTATTTGAGTCCCAATGTTGTCTGGGAACATATGAAAGTTCCCTCCACCCACAGATAGAAAGCCATTCCATCTGGTGTAAATAGGGTTAGGCCTAAACAGCTTTAGGGCCCATGCATAAAATGCTGCTCCTGGGACAGGAGCCAGGCTCCCACCGGGCAGGTGTTGTGCCCCGCCCACTCAAGCGCACAGTTCTGATTGACCAAGAACTTGCACAGCTCAAAGGTTTCCTCATTCAACTACTTCTCTACTCCCAAATTTAGGAATGTCTTAAATGTTCTGTATGTTAACTATGCTGAGTTGTTCACCATCCTGGCTGAACCCTAGTAAGAAAACTGGAAACGAAGGCAGTCCTATGAAGGAAGAGCCTCACCGCAGAATTAGGCATCTTCCTCCAAAAGCCAGCCTGCAGGCCCATTGGAGAGCTCACCAGAAGTTGTCAGTATTGCATAATCAACCAGATATGTTCATACCATGACCCCTTTACTAATAAATTAAGTATAAATTCAAGAAAAAGAGTCAGGTGTTCCTAATGGATGTGTCTCAAGAATAAATTTCAGCAAATAGAAGAAAAAGGATACACACCAAGAAGATGCTTTCAAAGACAGGATGGACCAGAAAGTGTATGAGCAGGTAGGACAGGTTCACTAGCATCTCCATCTGCCAATGTCTGAGGCTCCCCAGCTCCATAGCGTACTTCCAGGATTTTGTTAAGACTGGCCAGGTTATTCCTACCAACAATCTGAAAGCAATTTTTAAAATCCTGTATAAAAATAAACAATGTATTCTTATTTAAAAAGCCTTAAAGTAAATAAAGCATTCAG
The DNA here is from genome assembly GCF_029407905.1 of Bubalus kerabau. Lineage (NCBI taxonomy): Eukaryota > Metazoa > Chordata > Mammalia > Artiodactyla > Bovidae > Bubalus > Bubalus kerabau. The sequence continues at coordinate 19,698,697 of NC_073647.1, forward strand.
TTCAGTTCAGTCGCTCAGTCGTGTCCGACTCTGCGACCCCATGAATCGCAGTGTGCCAGGCCTCCCTGTCCATCACCAACTCCCGGAGTTCACTCAGACTCACGTCCATTGAGTCTGGACAAAATAAAGGTAAGATGGAGACCTCATTTAGAGAGACAAATGAGGAGGCCACTTTTACCATGTGAATATTTTCCAAATCAGAAAATTGTTCTGATAATATCTTAAGACAAGAGGAACACAAAACAAAGGTCAAGATGTAGACAAAGAAGGGAGTCTAACGGGAGAGCCATCCTTCAATAAGCTGACACCCCAAAAGGGGTGTAGAATGTGGCCCAGCCCTCAAACAGAATTTCATTGCAGGTTCTACTGGCCTGATATGTAGGGAATCCCAAGCCTTAAAATTTAACATTATCTTCAACTGAGAGAAGCCCCAATAATCCCCCAAGTGCTCCATTTGACAGAGGCAAATGGAAAAGCCCCAATAATCCCCCAAGTGCTCCATTTGACAGAGGCAAATGGAAATCTTTCTGAAGGAATGTGACTCCATCCTAGCCTAAAGTTATTGCTGCAGATAATTGTTCAAGTATGATGACCAAAATAACCAGGCACATAAACAAACAAGGCACCATGGGCAATAGCAGGCAGAAAAATATACCAAAATGAGACACAAAATTTCAATGAATGTAACTATCAGACTTCAACAGTACTTGAACCAAGAACTTCCAGATGTTCAAGCTGGATTTAGAAAAGGCAGAGGAACCAGAGATCAAACTGGCAACATCAGTTGGATCATAGACAAAGCAAGACAATCCCAGAAAAACATCTACTTTTGCTTCATTGACTATGCTAAAGCCTTTGACTGTGTGGATCACAACAAACTGTGGAAAATTCTTAAAGGGATGGGAATACCAGACCATCTGACCTTCCTCCTGAGAAATCTGTATGCAGGTCAAGAAGCAACAGTTAGAACTGGACATGGAACAACGGACTGGTTCCAAATTGGGAAAGGCGTACATCAAGGCTGCATATTGTCACCTTGCTTATTTAACTTATATGCAGAGTACATCATGCGAGATGCCAGGCTGGATGAAGCACAAGCTGGAATCAAGATTGCTGGGAGAAATATCAATAACCTCAGCTATGCAGATGATACCACCCTTATGGCAGAAAGTGAAGAGGAACTAAAGACCCTCCTGATGAAAGTGAAAGAGGAGAGTGAAAAAGCTGGCTTAAAACTCATCATTCACAAAACTAAGATCACAGCATCTGGTTCCATCACTTCATGGCCAATGGATGGGTAAAATTGGAAATAGTGACAGACTACTTTCTTGGGCTCCAAATCACTGAGGACAGTGACTGCAGCCATGAAATTAAAAGTCTCTTGCTCCTTGGAAGAAAAGCTATGACCAACTTAGCATATTAAAAAGCAGAGACATCACTTTGCCAACAAAGGTCCATATAGTCAAAGGTATGGTTTTTCCGGTAGTCATGTATGGATGTTAGGGTTGGACCATAAAGAAAGCTGAGTGCCAAAGAATTGATGCTTTGCAGTTGTGGTGTTGGAGAAGACTCTTGAGAGTCCCTTGGACTTCAAGAAGATCCAACCAGTCAATCCTAAAGGAAATCAACCCTGAATATTCATTGGAAGGGCTGATGCTGAAGCTGAAGCTCCAATACTTTGGCCACCTGATATGACGAGCCAAGTTATTGGAAAAGACCCTGATGCTGGGAAAAATGGAAGGTAGGAGGAAAAGGGGACAACAGAGGATGAGATGATTGGATGGCATCACTGACTCAATGGACATGATTTGAGCGAACTCCGGGAGATGGTGAAGGACAGGGAAGCCTAGTGTGCTATACTCCATGGGGTTGCAAAGAGTCGCATACGACTTAGTGACTGAACAACAATTATCAGACAGAGACCACAAAATAACTATGCTCACAATGTTTAAAGATATTAAAAAAAGAAATCCCACTTCTAGTCAGTATAGAATAATGGAAACTAATTTATTCTCATGTGTGAACAATCAAGGACTAACAAATATTATCAAGACACTGGAATCAGATTACAATGGATGGTGACCCTTAAAGAGGGACAACAGACGATGTATCCCCCACAATTGTCCCAGCTTACTGACTTGAGTTTTCAGGTCTCAGCAGCAGAGCAGGGTGGACTCTCTGAGTTGAGATGGGAAGAACTGTTGGGGATAATGAAGTAGCTCAAGTTTGCTAGAGAGAGCACCAGGGAGGGGACTGCACAGAGAGAAAACAGGATATCTTCAGGGATACATATGTGTGGGGTGTGAGACTGCAAAACTGGGTAAAAGTGAAAGTGAAGTCGCTCAGTCGTGTCCGACTCTTTGTGACCCCATGGACTGTAGCCTACCAGGCTCCTCCATCCATGGGATTTTCCAGGCAAGAGTACTGGAGTGCGTTGCCATTTCCTTCTCCAGGAGATCTTCCAGACCCAGGGATTGAACCCAGATCTCCCGAATTGTAGGCGGACGCTTTACCGTCTGAGCCACCAGGGAAGATAAAACTGGGTAAGAGCTATCCAAAAGCGCTGGAGGAAACAGTACCCAGCACTTATGCAGGGCTGAGAATGGAACCTATTTCCTACTTGCCAGACTTAAAAATACCAAAATTAAGAGCATTGGGTAAAGTACTCAGAAAGTTCTTGTGTTAGTAGTGGGGAATAATTACTCCTGAACTAAATATGGTTCTGGCGCTACCTAAAAAATCCAAAGAATCAAACTTTCCAAGTAACTAAACTGCATCTTAATAAAAAGATACCAAATATTTCTAGAAATACAGGAATACCCAGTATCCAACAAGGTGAAATTCATAGAGAATACATTTCTCTCTGGCATGTAACACATTACAGGCATACATAGAATCTGGTAAACACAACCCATAATGAAGGAGAAACCAACTGAGATTGACCTGAATCTGACACAGTTGTTAATATTGGCAGAAAAGGAAATTAAAATATAACTGTATATCTATGTTCAAAGCAGTAAAAAGAAACATGGGAAATATAAAGAGTCCAAATCAAAATTCTATAGATTCAATTACAATATTTAAAATGAAAGCTATACTGGATGATTAACATTACCTTAGCCATAGCAAGAGATTAGTGAACTTGAAGACATAGCAATTGGAACTATGTGTCTATCTATGTATGGTTGGTTATAATTGCTAAGTCGTGTCTGACTCTTGCAACCCCATGGACTATAGCCTGCCAGGCTCCTCTGTCCAGGGGATTTCCCAGGCAAGAATACTGGAGTGGGTAACCATTTCTCTCCAGGGGATCTTCCCAACCCAGGGATTGAACCCACATCTTCTGCATTGCAGGCAGATTCTTTAGCACTGAGCCACAATGGAAGCCCATTGATCTATATATCTTCTATCAAACCATGAGTTCATACTAATACCTCTAATTGCAAACTAACAAAACATGATTCAATTTAGTATTACCCTTTTCATATTTGTAACTATCTTCTCTGGCAATGAGAATCCTAGCCTCCATTATACATAATGCATTTTTTTTTTGGCTTAATACTAGAATTCACAGACCTATATGCAGGTCAGGAAGCAACAGTTAGAACTGGACATGGAACAACAGACTGGTTCAAAATAGGAAAAAGAGTTATGTCAAGGCTGTATATTGTCATCCTGCTTATTTAACTTCTATGCAGAGTACATCATGAGAAACGCTGGGCTGGAAGAAGCACAAGCTGGAATCAAGATTGCCGGGAGAAATATCAATAACCTCAGATATGCAGATGACACCACCCTTATGGCAGAAAGTGAAGAGGAACTCAAAAGCCTCTTGATGAAAGTGAAAGAGGAGAGTGAAAAAGTTGGCTTAAAGCTCAACATTCAGAAAACAAAGATCATGGCATCTGGTCCCATCAGTTCATGGCAAATAGATAGGGAAACAGTGGAAACAGTGTCAGACTTTATTTTCTTAGGCTCCAAAATCACTGCAGACGGTGATTGCAGCCATGAAATTAAAAGACGCTCACTCCTTGGAAGGAAAGTTATGACCAGCCTAAATAGCATATTCAAAAGCAGAGACATTACTTTGCCAACAAAGGTCCGTCTAGTCAAGGCTATGGCTTTTCCCAGTGGTCACATATGGATGTGAGAGTTGGACTGTGAAGAAAGCTGAGCACCGAAGAATTGATGCTTTTGAACCGTGGTGCTGGAGAAGACTCTTGAGAGTCCCTTGGACTGTAAGGAGATCCAACCAGTCCATCCTAAATGAGATCAATCCTGAGTGTTCATTGGAAGGACTGATGCTGAGGCTGAAACTCCAATACTTTGGCCATCTGATGTAAAGAGTTGACTCATTGGAAAAGACTCTGTTGCAGGAGGAGAAGGGGACAACAGAGGATGAGATGGCTGGATGGCATCACCGACTCAATAGACATGGGTTTGGGTGAACTCCAGGAGTTGGTGATGGACAGGGAGGCCTGGTGTGCTGTGATTCAGGGGGTCACATAGAGTTGGACACAACTGAGCGACTGAACTGAACTGAGAATTCACAGAAAGTAGTTTCAGAATTGATAATGCATAACTATAGCAAAACAAACTTAACATGAGATACCTACACGAAATTCACTTTTGAAGTAACTATAGATAGATAGGTAGATAGAATGACAGAATGAAAAACAGATATAGAGATACAGGTGTGTCTATATGTATATACATATAAATATTTACATATAAAAACACGTTTCCTAGCTTTGCCCATGTAGAGAGCCTAGAAATGTGACACCACACTAGCAATGAGCATATTTAGCATTTGAATCTTAGTTTGGAAATACCATTCTGTATCACAAGGAATCAAGTTTTTTGAAGAACTGGCTAATCCTAGGGCTGATACTTGGAAAGTACATAATGACTGTTGAATACCATATTGTCAAGAAAAGAAGAAAGTGGTCAAAGAATGGCGTGTACATGTGAAAAGGACAGAGAAGCTGGCTTAAATAAATTGTGTTGCTGTTTACTCACTAAGTTGTGCCCAACCCTTTTGTGACCCCATGGACTGTAACCCGCCAGGCTCCTCTGCCCATGGGATTTCCCAGGCAAGAATAATGAAGTGGCTTGTCATTTCCTTCTCCAGGGGATTTTCCCGACCCAGGGATCGAACCTGTGTCTCCTGCATTGGCAGGCAAATTCTTTACTGCTAAGCAACCAGAGAAGCTCTTAAAGTGTGTACCAATGGCCAAATAAGGGACAATCTAAGTGTTAATATAAGCAATGGCAATAACATTATAATCCATTGAGAAAAAAGAATCTATTATACTGAAATAAATGTGGAAGAAGGAAGAACTCTTCCTTACAATGGAATATGAACTAGTAAGTGTAGAAGAAATGATGGAAGTAGAAAATCACCATTTGACAGCCATCATAATAATAATTGATTTAGACAAAAATTAACAATGTATGCTATAACGAGGGTTAAACATTTGGTGTATAACAGATGAATACATAGTCTTAAGGTCTCTCCCAGAAGATATTTGTACAAAGGGGAATATTATAACCTCATAGTGGAGAAAAGTGGGAGACAACTCCTTAATAAAATGATCAAAATTATCACAGTTAATGGCATCAGCAATGGGAGAAATTGACATTTTTTGCCTCTTGATGTGAGGCACTGAGAAAAATGCATCAGTTCTGTGATAGTTCTGCCAAAAAAGGCATAACCAGAATCTAATCAAGAGAACACATCAGACAAACCCAAATTGAGGGACATTCTACAAATAACTACTATGCACACCTCAAAAATGTGAAGGTTATGAGAGACAAAAAAGAAATGATGAAATGCTCCAGATTAAAGGAAACTAAGCAAAGAGACATGACAATTGAATGCAACTCATGATTCAAATTTTCTTTTCATAAGGACATTATTGAGATAACTGGAAAAATTTGAATAAGGTCTGTAGATAAGCTGTGTTAATGTTAATTTCTCAGTTTTTGTAATTGTGCTATGTTTTTTAAAAGAGAATGACCTTGCTTTTAAGAAATATAAATTGAAATACTGTGTCTGCAACTTATTTTTAGTAGTTCAGAAAAAAATCACATGTACAAATACATACATAGATATGGCGGGGATGGGGGGTGGGGCGGAGACAATAAAGCAAATGTAATAACATAAGCTTTTGGTAATCCTGGTGATTAATATAAGGGAATTCTTTGTACTACATTTTGAACTTTTCTGTAGGTCTAAAATTATGTTTAAAAGGTTTTAAAAAATCTATCATGCTTGGGTGGGATAAATTGGGAGACTGGGATTGACATATACATATATATGTATGTACACATATATGTATATATATGTGTGTATATATATACATACATATATACTATTGATACTTTTTATAAAATAGATAACTAATGATAAGCCACTGTATAGCACAGGGAAGTCTACCCAGTGCTCTGTGGTAATCTAAATGGGAAGGAAATCCAAAAAAAGAGAAATGCATGTATTAATATATTTAGCACTGTTTCACTTTGCCATACAGCAGAAACTGACACAGCGATGTAAAGCAACTATACTCCAAAAAGAAAACTCAATCATGCTTAACAAAATGATAACACTGTGTTAAAACTATTAGCTAAAACTTTTATAAGAACCAAGATACTTTCAGTCTAAAAATATCTCCCTAAGAAATATGTATCATTTACAAAAGGGAAAATAGTGGTAAACTCTGACATACATCACCATGACCAAGTATTACATATCAACATCATTAATATTGGAACAAAACAATACCATGTGCCTCCTGATATTGATATTATGCAATGAGAAGGAAATAAGATAACTTCTGTGGTACTTCTGACTGACAAAAGAAAAGGATAGGGTAACCTCAATCCAATTATGAGGTGACATCACATAAACCCAAATTGAAAGAACTTTCTGAAAAATAACTGACCGATATTCTTCAAAAAATAGAGTCATGATAGAGGAAGACTGGAACTATTTCAGATTAAAGAAGGAAAAAGAGACATGACAACTAAATGCAACACATGACCCTGAACAATAAATTGGACAGTCTAGGTGACAGGCATGTGATAATTTTTGTATTATTCTTGCAAATTTTCTGGGTGAAATAATTAAAATAAAAACTTTAAAAGTGTATCTGAAGGCACTGATTCTTTTACTATGCTCCAAAGTTGTCAAAGTTTTATTGGACTAAGATTATACTTAAAGGTTTTGTAGAATTCTCCAAAAGACTTCATAATCTGGTGCCATTTATTGGAGCAAGGGAGATCCCTCCCAGCTAAACTTAATATTATTATTATTATTATTATTCTTACTGCAGTTGGCCTACTAGACTTTTTGTCTCTACTGGAGTCAATTTAGCAAGTTGGATTATAATAAAAATTATCCAAAATTTCAAATTTATTTACATAGAGTTGTATAAAATAGTTTCTCTTTTCTGGCTTAAACAATAGGTATTTATATCTCATGATTTTTGGGTTGGTTGGATGATCCTTCTGGATGATTCTGAGGTCAGTTGTCAATGGGCCTGAATGATCTTGGAAGGCCTCACTCACATACCTAGATTGGCAGGCTGTTTTCTGAACCATGTCAGTTCTCCACCTGGCCTCTTCAGTATATTATTTCCGGCTCATTTCCAGGAAGACGGACTCACATCTAACTTTGTGTTATTATAAAACACCAGAAGCCACCTGCCAATGCAGGAGATGCAGTTCGACCTCTGGGTCAGGAAGATCCCACATGCCGTGGAGCACCTAAGCCCATATGCCACAACCACGGAGCCCATGCTCTACAGCCCATGCCTCACAACAAGAGAAGCCACTGCAATGGGAAGCCTACACATTGCAACAAAGAGTAGCCCTCATTCACTTCAGCTAGAGAAAAGCCCACGTGCAGCAATGAAAACCCAGCACAGGCAAAAATAAATAAAAATTTCAGAAAATCACTAACCAAAGCAAACGACTTGGTCAAGCCTCAATTTAAGACGTGGAGTAATAGGCTCTACCTCTTGATGCGGAGATGGAAAAAGTCACTTTGCTAAAATAGTTATGGGGCAGAGGCGGGGAAGGGGGAGGGATAAATTGGGAGGTGGGGCGGAGGTAGACATATACACATGATATATACACAGTAGATAACTAACAAGGACCTACTGTATAGCACAGGGAACTCCGCTCAATATCTTGTAATAACATACAAGGAAAAAGAATCTAAAAAAGAGTGGACATATGTATATGTAAAACTGATTCACTTTGTGCACACCTGAAACTAACAGCATTGTAAATCAACTATACTCCAATAAAAATTCATTTAAAAATAAAGTAGAAAGGAAACTCTGAAGTCACGTATAAACGTTCTGAGACTTTCTGAAACTAGAAACTGTTACATGGAGTAAAAAAATGACAAAGACACTGAAGATGAATATTTACAGCCTAAAAAAAAAAAACCCTAACAAACTCCTTCAATGCCTGAATCTGGGGAGAATTTCATTCAATTATAGGGTAAACAAATTTAAACTAATATTAATAAAAATTAAGACCTGCAAAAAAATTTTTTTTAAAAAGACACGCATTTAGGAACAGGAATAATTTGCAATCATTTTGCAATCTAGCACACCTTATCTGGTTAAGCATTGATAGCCTTCTCTAAAGTGCGTATGTTCTGGTGGGCATGTACATGAGACATAAATATACTCTGTGCTCCCTTTGAGAAGTCCATCTAGGCATATCTTCTCCACACTTCCTTGGCACCAGTCTGCCAATGTTGTCCTTTCCAAGTCCCTAACCAGTCAGTCAAGCTATTCATCACTGGTCATGAATAGATACATATTCGAGGCCATTTCTCCTTCCAGTGGACACTTGGAGTTCTGACCAGTGGTAATATTTCACTATACTTTTTCTGGGCTGACCCTGAGTGAGTCTGCAATGTACTCTCCATCTTCTTCTGGCTGGTTCCAACAATGCACACAGATCTCTATGTAAGCCAGTTCTATTCTTTTCTTTCCCTGTTTACTGGTCACAGGAAACTCTATGGGGGCTGAGGGAAAAGCAGTGGAGTATGAACACGGGACACTGGAGCCATCTGCTTCCTCATGCCTTCCACACTTACTCAGCTCTGTCCTTATATACAATTTTCATTTTACAATGGAATACTGATCTATATATGCAATTTTATGATTCGATGGATTAACAATGCACACTTCATGATAGGAAATTCAGGTTACATCGTTATTTGGTATTTCGCAACATGATGTTCAGTCTCTCCTAGGGTATAGTAGCAAGCCAGGAGTTGCTTTTCTAACAGAGAGTTGCTGAGAAAGAAGAGTATGCCTCACTCAAAAACTCTAGGCAACTGTGCAGTAATTCTTTAAGTGGGGCTTGCCAGAGTCTACACAGAGCATGTCTGTCTGCCACAGACAGTTCAGCAATTCTAAGACTGTTCAGTTCAGTGCAGTTCGGTCTGCTAAATCGTAACAGCCAAGCAGTAGGACAGTTTTTCCTCCCAGCTTGGCTCTGCTACAGAACCTCTGCTTCCTTCTGGCCCTCCTCACAAATGGCAGTATTATGGATTTCCTGGTAAGTGGATGGAGCGGCACAGCTGAATGTGCTGCCTGTTCTCTACAAAATCCAAAGAAGCCTGCAAGCTATTGTGCTCTTTTGCTGGTTATGGAAAAGCGCTAATGCATGGCAACTTCTTTCAGGCCCCTGGACCCCTAATAACTTCACCAATGAGGCAGGACCCTGAGTTTGATGGGGTTTATCTCACAGTCATGTGTCTTCCTAAGGTATGTACAGTTCCTTTCACTTGCTGTTCATCAGCTCAAGTTAATATGACGTCATCATTGTGAGGGTCCTGTGCAATGATCTGTGTGATATTAAAATGATGACGACCTCTCTGGACTCTCTTGTGACAGACAGCAGGAGGGGTGCCATAGTAAGAAAGTGAAAGAAGTGAAGCAATTTCTCCTGTTTCCTCAGAGCTAGATTTCTTACCATCTGTTGCTGGGGATGAGGGGAGGGTGGAAATCACATTCAATAGGTCAGTATCTGTACAGTGATGAAAGAGGCATTGGTTCTCCGGGCCCAGATAAAGGTGGGTAAGGAAGGCTAATATTAGAAGAGACATTCTTGCTGGGTTTCCAGGGCTGGATAGAAATTACACTGGTTTAGAATCACATGTATTTTACAGACACTGTATCAAACCTGTGCATAGAATTGGACATAAATGTTTATGGGAAGAGGAGTAAGTTTGTATGGCTGGATCAACAAGAATTATTCCGTGCACGTGGGCTGGGTCCAGATCTTGGAAGGCCTTAAGAAGACCTGAGGAATCGGTTTCTCCTTCATTAGGGTCCCATTGCATGAATTTACACATCCCTCCATTGTGTACCTGGTACGCTTTGTACATGACTTAATAGCAAGCACTTCCCACTTGGCAAAAGGTCTTAGAAAGCAGGGAAGAGTGGCATCCGTATGGGTCAGCAATAAGATATAGCCATGTTGCTGTATGAACTTCCCCAGTCATTTGATATGGTGCTTTCAGAGGTCCACAGGACAGCCTAAAGCAAAAAAAGTCCACCCCACTCTTCTCAACCTCACTCCAGGGCTATCTCTTGGCCCAAACCCACTGCAGCCCTTTTGCTTCCTTTCAAGGCCTGTGTTCACAAAAGCATTGTGTCTGGACTTGCTGGGGTTGGGTGGGGGCAGGCCCTGCTTCCCAGAAGTCCTTATAAACCAGTGACTTTGCCTCCTGAGGGATGCGAGGGACCTGAGCAGCTGGATCACTCTTCAGAGCTGACCCTTCCCAACCACTAAGGACATTCTGTTCACAGTTGCTTGGCCAGAAAAGTCTCAAGTCTCTGGAACCTACTCATTGTTACTAAATTCAAGCTTTCAGAAGACATATTGGCTGGAACTCTGTGTCTTCATCTTTTTCTTTTTAGAAACATAAAATCTCTATCTATTACAATCTCTAGCCTCCAAGCCGAGTCAAATGGAACAAACGCAGAGAAGTTGTCCTATTTTCTGCACAGTTAAGAAATGGGGAATTCAGTATGTGTTTACAATGATGGCAACATTAAAATAGCTCATGCTACATTGCCAAATGAAGGATAACAGAGACATAAACACTGCCTTTTAAAAGATCTTTTTAGAAGAAAAAGTATGAATCGAATCATTTACTGAAGTACTGTTTGAACAGATGGTGTGATTAACAGCTAACATATAAGCCATCTTGGGAGCTTATGGAAAAGTAAACAAGTGGAGCTAAAAAGAAATCACTTTATTCCCCAAAAGCGTCTTTCATTCATTTTACTAGGAAAATTGGAAAGTCTGTGGTTTGAAGGCTGTGTTTCCTTGGGGGATGTTAGGAGTCAGTAAGGAGAGTCTCTTTAGAGCAAGACCACATCCACGCCAGGTTGAGTTTTGAACTGACTTCCTGGAGGACGAGATGGGCCAAGCAGTCAACCCCCCCAGCAGGGCTGGTCCTGGGAACCACTAAGGACACTCTACACCTCTGCTTGTCCTGAAACTCCTCCTGTGCAGGAGGTGGAGAGAAGGGGGTTAAGAGCTGAGAACCAATTATGTAAGAGGCACTCTGCTAGGACGTCACATACACTCTTTCCTCTAAGGCCAGCTCACAATGGCCTCGGGAATCACATATTGCAAGACCAATCTCCCAACGGGAAAACAGAGGTTGAGAAAGGAGGGAACATCTCCTAAGCCCATACGGTTACCTCCTTTGTGGAGCTGCCATTGAGACTGTTGAGTTTCAGAGCTCTTTGGAGAGGCAGCTGATTACAGAGGAAAGAACACAGAGCAGAATGCCTGGTGATGCAGGTATGAGAGTCTTCTCTGCTACCTAATGCTTCAAAGACAGACTTTGTTCCTTTGTGGGCTTAATTTCCTCATCCTTAGAATGAGGGCCCTGTATCATGGGCTCCAAGGTCCTCAGTTGGGAATGAAAATGGTGTCATACATCACATCGGCTTCCCCAGCTCCATTCCTGACCTTCCTCACCTGACGTGAGGAGAAACCCTTGCACACTGGCACAGCTCTAGCCATTGTGCCCCCACCCACTTAGACAACTCCCCAGGTAATGGCTGACCCTTGGCAGAGCTCGTTCCCTCCTGCCTTCACCAGAAAGTGTTGCATGCACCCACCTCAGCTCGCCCAAGTGCTCTCTCTTTATCTAACATCTACGGGTGTGTAGTGACCCTCCAGGCCCTGTGCTACACACCGTGGAAAGAAATCAACGGTGAGCAGGGAGGACGCAGTGCCTCTCCTCCCAAAATTAGACCCAGTACTGGAGACACACGAGTGGACAAATACTAAAAATATAGAGGGGTGAGTGTGAGCATAAGAAAAGGAGCACGATTTCTTCCTGAGGAGTCGAGGTACGCGGCCCCATGGTAGTAACCTTGGCACCAAACTAAATACATGTCTAATCAACCATCCAGATATTTAGAATCACCCAGGTGACTACTAGATTTGTGTGCCTTTTATCCCAGCATTTGGTACCACTTAGTCCCACAGGTTGGATTCCCAGGCCATATTCATGTTTCCAAAGATTTAGAGAATTAATTAAGGAGAAGAACAACTTTAGCATTATGAATTCAGAAATAAATTCTTTCTTTTGGGCCTGTTCTTGTAAATACTTCTGAACTCTTTCACATGAACTCTTTTCTTCTAATTGCATCTCTGGGACCTAATCCTGGAGGGGTTGAAATGATTTGCCCTTGTGACTTTGAAACCTTTGATGCTGTGTCCCTTGCCAGGTGTGATTCCACTTCCCTCCCCAGACATCTTAATAAACAGACTTTGGAGTCTTCCTCTCCCCATTTACTAAAGATGCTGCTGCTTTTGAGTTACATTTGAAGTTCGCTTCAGCCCTCTACTAAGTAGGAAAAAGCCTACTCTTACTGCATGTTCTGTGTTGAGGCATGATACTGCTCAGCCCAAGGATTCTGTCCCGGGATGGAATGATCCATTGGAACGCTGCTGCAGGTCGTCAGAAGAAAGCAATTCCTGTAACATCTCAGATGCGTCTCTGTGAGGACACTTACCACTCTGTCCCTCACCTGAGAGCTATTTGTGTCCAAGAGTCACCTCTCCTCACCCAAGTCAGGCAACAACAGTGTTTTGGTTTTCCTGGGATGCTATGTGCCAAGGGCCAGTGCGTTGTATGTAGGAGGTGCTTGTCCAATATTTGGCCAACGTCCAAATTTTCAACGTTGCTTTATTGTTCTCTCAATGCTGTTTTATTGTCGTGTAAAACTTGCCATAATTCATTCTCAAAGTCAGCCATCTTCATTCTTTTCCATATGGTATCAATATTGATTCATTTTTTTGATTTTACCAGGTGCTAAAAATTACACTCCATCTTCATTCCTGGAGAAGGAAATGGCAACCCACTCCAGTATTCTTACCTGGAGAATCCCAGGGACAGAAGAGCCTGGTGGGCTGCCCTCTATGGGGTCGCACAGACTCAAACACGACTGAAGTGACTTAGCAGCAGCAGCAGCTTATTCATTCTGAGGCATTTTCTGTTTTTTCTCTTCTAATTTTTTTTCTTCTTGTTAATTTTTTGTGTATCTTTCTTCTTTTTTTTCTGTTTTATTTGCTCATCTCCAGTAATTTCTTGTAGCCTTAGGGACCATAAGTTTATAAATAAATTATTTTTATAATTCTTAATTTATTTTTCATGAAAAACTTTATGTTGACTTCTTTATTGGTTAAAAACCAAATATTATTCACTATGATTTTTGATGGTCTATTTTACATTGACTGTAATAAACCAGACATACCCCAAATCATAGAGCAAGAAAAGTCCTGAACTGTTGTCTGTGCTATGGAGGAAATGCTTGAGTGGTATCAGGGCCCAGCATTTTCTATAGTTTGACATAATGACTGTGAAAATTGGCATAGGAATAGGGAAAGAGCCCAAATGTTGTTAATGGCCATGACCAACAGTACAATTCTCTGTGGTTTTAATTCCATTACCTACGGTTTTCTGTGGCTTACATGTTCTCTCATTTGATTAGAAAAATGTTATTAAAAAGAGTAATTGTCCAGTGACAGTCATTTGCTTAACAGAGGAGAAATCAAAGTCCCAGGTGTTCTGGCATAACCAGGGCAAGAAATCTGGCCTCAGGACTTCTAAACTAAGTTGTTCTTTGAATTGAGATTTGAAGAAGACACAGACTTAGAATTCTGTTTTTCAATCAACCTAAAATTTGAGTGAAATAAGAATCCTATGCATTTGAAAACCTGGCACTCATTCTAGAGTCAAGTGGGAAACGGTTTTACATAGGCAGTGGATATGCTTCCTAGACATCAACTCTCTTTTAGATGGCACAGTCATCTGCAAACATCATCTTACAGAGCTCCCCTTGTCCTGCTCTAGTTTCTGTTTTCTGTCATCTGCTCTACCCAAGAGCCTGTTGCCAACAGTGGCTTCAGTCATCCAGGGATGCTCACAACCTCTGGTGCAAAAGGATATTAAACTCATTTGGTAAACGCCTGTCAAAGCTCTGGGTATGCGTGAACCCGTCTTTTACAGGGTTCACAGGGTTTACAATGAAGAAGCTGCTGCTGCTGCTAAGTTACTTCAGTCATGTCCGACTCTGTGCGACCCCATAGACGGCAGCCCACCAGGCTCTTCTGTCCCTGGGATTCTCCAGGAACCTTGAACTTTTACAGGATGGGTGCTAATGCCTGCTAATTGCTGCTGTTGCTGCTGCTAAGTCACTTCAGTCCTGTCCAACTCTGTGTGACCCCATAGACAGCAGCCCACCAGGCTCTGCCATCCCTGGGATTCTCCAGGCAAGAACACTGGAGTGGGTTGCCATTTCTTTCTCCAATGCATGAAAGTGAAAAGTGAAAGTGAAGTCACTCAGTCGTGTCCGACCCTTCACGACCCCATGGACTGCAGCCTACCAGGCTCCTCTGCCCATGGGATTTTCCAGGCAAGAGTACTGGAGTAGGGTGCCATTGCCTTCTCCGTGCTAATTGCTATCACCTCATAATTAGATTGGCAGAAATGTCACTCCAGGGACAGGGGCATGAAAACTGTTAGGCTTAAAAGCTGTCTTCTCAGAGGACTCTGAGACTGAGCACTGTGAGATCAGTAACACGTTACTAGGCTTTAGTTCTATGAGGGATTCAGAGGGCACAGAGAACCACAAATAGGGCACAAGACTCACAGATGCCTATGGGACTACTATTTGCAGTGACCTGTAAGGCACAAGTGATCTCCAACTAGTATAATGCAAAGAGCAAATACAAGGTAGTAGCTAAGCTATTGGGCTTTCCAGGTGGCACTTGTGGTAAAGAACCCGCCTGCCAATGCAGGAGACATAAGAGACTTGGATTCAATCCCTGGCTTGGGAAGATTCCCTGGAAGAGGGCATGGCAACCCACTCCAGTATCCTTGCCTGGAGAATCCCATGGACAGAGGAGCCTGACGGGCTACAGCCCATAGGGTTGCAAAGAGTCAGACACGACTGAAGCGACTGAGCATGCATGCTAGTTGCACACAGCTAGGCTATTGGATGGGATTTCAGAAATAATCACCATCCCTTCTATATCATCAATTGGTAAAACTGCGGCATGAGAGCCAAGCCAGCCTATTGCCTGTTTTTGTAGATAAACTTTTATTACAGTACAGCTATGCCTACTAATTTAAACAATCTCAAAAGCTGTTTTTGTGCTACAATGACAGAGCTAAGTACTTGGAACAGAGACCAATGGTCTGCAAAATCTTAAAATATTCCTGATGACAGAAAAACTTAGCCAACCTCTGGTTCTAGACCATAAAGAAAATAAGTTTGAGGAAATAATCCTGCATGGAACCCAGGATAAAAAGGAGTTAAATAAATCCCAACCTACAGTGTTGAAGCTCAGTGATGGAAGAAATTAACGGAGGAGAAGGAAGGGTGGAGTATGGTAACTGTATTCCTGGACTATAATATACATGGATGAGGCTATTTCTACAACAGTGAGTGTGAGTCATCTAAAACTGGCATTGACAAAGTATGGCCCGCAGGCCAAATCTGGTCTGCATGTGTTTGTTGTTGTTATTTTAATAGACTATTTTTTTAAAAGCAAGTTTAGGTTTACCAAAAAATTGATCAGAATATACAGAGAGCTCACATATTCCTCTTCTTCCTGTCCCACAGTTCCCCTATTATTAACATCTTTCATTACTGTGGTACATTTGTTTAAAATGATGAACAAATATTGATATATAATTATTAACTAAAGATCACAGCTTAACTTAGGTCTTTGAACTATACAATTCTATAGGTTTTGAGAAATGTATAATGTCATGTATCAACCAATAGAATATCATATGGATATTTGCCCAGCAGCAATGAATGACAGTCCCTGTTGCTCTCTATCTTCCCAGTATTTGGTGGCATCAGTGTGTTGGATTTTAGCCATTTTAATATATATATCGTGGTCTAACACTGTTTATAATTCTTTAAAGACATATAATGTTAAGAATCTTGCATATGCTTATTTGTCATCTGTATATCTTCTTTGGTGATATGACTTTGCAGATCTCTTTCCCACTTTTAAATTGGGTTGTTTATTTCCTTAACATCGATTTTTTTAAAGTCCCTTGTATATTTTAGATGTAAGTCTTTTATCAGATATATGTTTGGCAAAGATTTTCTACCAGTCTGTAGATTATCACTTCATTCTCTAAACAGTGTCTTTTACAGATCACAAGTTTTACCTTTATTGAAGTGAAATTTATCGCATTTATCTTTAATAGATCATGCTTTTGCTGTTGTATGTAAAAGGTCATCATCAAACCAAAGGTAACATAGATTTTCTCCTATGATATCTTTTAGGAATTACATATTTTGTATTTTAAAATTTAGGTCTCTGATTCATTTTGAGTTAATTTTTGTGGAAGGAGCAAAGTCTCATTTGTTGAAAAGACTATCTTTCTCCATTGAATTCTCTTTGCTCCTTTGTCAAAGATCAATTTACCCTAATAGTGTGTGTCTACTTATTAGCTCTTCTTTACATTCTATTGACCGATTTTTCTGTTCTTTAGCTAGTATCACCCAGGCTTGATCACTGTAGCATTATATTAAGTCTTGAACTCAGGTCAGGACAGATCTTCAACTCTATTTTTCTTCAGTACTATGCTGGCTGTTCTGGGTCTTTTCATACTCCATATGAACTTTAGAATTATTTTGTTGCTATCCATAAAACTACTTGGTTATATTTTGGATTGAATCTATAGATTAAATTGGGAAGAATTAACATTGCAATTAATGGAAAAAAGGTATTTTACAAAATTCAACATACATTCATGATAAAACCTTCCAACAAATTGGGTATAGAAGGAATGTACCTCAACATAACGAAGGCCATATATGATAAATCCATAGATAACATCATTTCTAATGGTGAAAGTTAGAAAAATTTTCCTCTAAGAGGAACAAGACAAGTGTGCCTAGTGTCACCATTCCTATTGAACACAGTACTGGAAGTCCTAGCCAGAGCAATTATGCAAGAAAAAGAGAAAAATCCAAATTATAAGGAAAAAGTAAAATTGTTTCTGATTGCAGATTATATGATATTTTATATAGAAAATCCTAAAGATTACATAACATCTGTTAATATCAAAAAGCAAATGAGGAAAAGTTGCAGAATACAAAATGAACATATGGAAATCAGCTGTGTTTCTATAGACTAATAGTGAAATACATGAAAAACAAAGAAAACCATCCCATTCACAAGAGCAGCAAAACCAATAAAATACTTACAAGTACATTTAACCAAGGAGATGAAAGAACTGTACACTGAAAACTATAAGGCATTGATTAAAGAAATTGAAAAAGACATAAATAAATGGAAAGATATTCTGTGTTCACAGATTGCAAGAATATTATTAAAATGTCCATACTCTGCAAACCTATTATAGATTCTGTACAATCCTGATCAAACTTCCAATGACATTTTTCATAGAAGTAGAGAACCCTGAAATTTGCATAGAGCTACAGAAGCTACTGAATAGCCACAGAAACCCTGAGAAAGAACAAAGCTGGAAGCATTACATTTCTTGATTTCAAACTATATTACAAAGCTATAGTAATCAAAAGAGCATGGCCCTGGCATAAAAACAGACACATAGACTGATGGAACATAATCGAGATCCCAGAAAGAAACCCTCACGTATATGGTCAACTAATATTTGACAAGGGAGCCAAGAATACTCAATGGGGAAAGGATACTCTTTTCAATAAATGGTGTTGAGAAAACTGGATAAACATATTCAGAAGAATGAAATAGATCCCTATCTTATACCACTCATAAAAAGTAACTCAAAATGGATTAAAGACTTCAGCATAAAACCTGAATCCAAAAAACTCACAAAAGAAAACATAAGGGGGAAAGCTCCTTGATATTGGTCTTGGCAACATTTTTTCAGATATGAAATACAAGCAAGAAAAGCAAAAATAGATAAGTGGGATTTCATCAAACTAAAAAGTGTCTGCGCAGCAAAAGAAGCAATCAACAAAAAAGGAGACCTATGGAATGGGAGAAAATAATTGCAAACCACTTATGAGGATGTGTGTGTTAGTTGCACAGTTATGTCTGACTCTTTTCAACCCCATAGACTGTAGCCCACCAGGCTCCTCTGTCCATGGAATTCTTCAAGCAAGAATACTGCAGTGGGTTGCCATTTCCTTCTCCAGGGGGTCTTCCTGACTGAGGGATTGAACCCAGGTCTCATGCATTGCAGGTAGATTCTTTACCATCTGAGCTAAAGGAAAGTTCCATTTATTAGGATAAGAGGTTAATATCCAAAATATATAAGTAATTCATACAACTCAACAGCAAAATAAACAATCAGATTAAAAAATGGGCAGAGGACCTGTATGGACATTTTTCCAAAGAAGACACACAAATGGTCAATAGATACATGAAAACATGCTCAACATAACTAATCACTAGGGAAATGCAAATCAAAACCTCAATGAAATATCATCTAATATCTGTTAGCATGGCTTTTATCGAAAGGACAGGAGATAAATGCTAGAACGGAAGTAGAGCAAAGGAAACCCTTGTGCACTGTTAGTGGGAAGATAAATTGGTAGCATCACTAGGGAAAACAGGATGGACCATCTTCAAAATTTAAAAACAGAACTACCGTATGATATAGCAACCTCACTTCTGGTATGCATTCAAAGGAAATGAAATAAAGATCATAAAGAGACATGTGTACTCCTATGTTCATTACAACATTATTCATAATAGCAAGGGGAATATTATTCAAACAGCCTAAGTGTTCACCTTCAGATAAATGGATAAAGAACTAGTATATTGGAATATTATTCAGCCATGAGAAAGAAGGAACATTTTCAACAACATAAATGTATCTTGGGAGCATTGTGCTAAGTGAAATAGTCAGGCCAAAAAAGACAAATACTGTATGTATGATCTTACTTAAATGTGGGATCTAAAAAAATCAAACTCATAGAAAGCAAATTGCTGGTTGTGAGGGGCTGAGGGTGGGGGAAATGGGTAGATGTTCGTTAAAGGGTACAAACTTCCAGTTATATGATGAACAAGTTTGGGGGATCTGATGTATAGCATAGTGACTATAGTTAATGATACTGCATTAATATTATATACACAAAAGCTGTTAAAAGAGTGGATCTTAAATGTTCTCAATATATAAAAGAAATGGAAATTATGTGAGGCAATGGGGGTGTTAACAAACCCTAGCAATAATTTTGTAATATATAAGTGTATCAAATCATCATACTGCATATCTTAAGCTTATATAGTGTTATATGTCAATTATATCTCAATAAAGCTGGGGGAAAAGTGTAAAAAAAGGGAAAACCTCCTCCAAGTACTACTTAAACACTTACTGTCTGAGAAGAGAATGAATGTACCAAATACTGCTCAAGGAGAAACAATTTCTCTTAGAAGATCAGACATTCTTTCCTCAGAATCATAGCTGAAGTTCCCATTCTTAGAAATTCTCAACAAATACTTTAGAATGAAAGTAAACATTAGTTTTGGTTAGGTAAATAAAGCAACTGGCTAGGCTTTCACCACCTTAGTATTCTTCTCTCCCTCACCCCCAGCCTCTGTTTGCATTAGACAACTCAATTGCAAAGCAGGAACATGTTCTTTTCTGGTCCTAAAGTGAAAACATCACTTTGAACCTGAGGCTATGAATTTCTAAGTCACCACAAGACTTTCGGTAGTTGCATTTGAATTGTGGATTATGTTTTATACTAGTTAAATATTTAGGGTATCTCAATAGACTACACATTTTTGGCAAATAGGACTGCTTTAACAATTTGTACATACAATCAAAAAGCCCTCTCCTTAATTTATTTTCCCATGGCTGGGATCAAGAAAACAGTATCTTGAACACTGCAAGCAGAAATATTATTTTAATATTTGTACAGAGAGAGGGAATGCATGCCATGAATTGGCGTCTATATTATCATCATGGATGCTAGAAGATGAATTCTTTTTGGTGGTTTTTTGACACCAGTGTTTAATGGCAGCTTTATTACAAGCCATCTCTGTGTACCTAAAAGAAAAATATGTTTTAACTAGTAGGAATAAATGGGCATGATTCTCCAGCACCGTTAACTCAAGATTTTCCAACCTTATAACCACAACTGATAGGAAGATTTATCACCACAGCTGCCCGTGTTAAACTTCTTTTCCTGCAGTTGAGGGAATCAAATTTCTTCTTGGAGATTAGTCATGTGTGGGGGTGTCACCAACTGCAAAATGCTTCTGTTATGAATGAGGTGCACTTCTCTGTTGCTGTCCTCCAGCCCTGATTCTTATCTTTTTTGTGTCTTTCCCACTTGCACACATGTTGCAATGACTTACACAGTCAAGTTTTCTTTACTTGTTATTCAAACCTAAAACTCTGGGTTCCTTTGCTGGATGGTTATGTGGTAACCTCACAAAGATGGGTGGGATGAAATGTGAAATCTGAGCAGATGAGAAATTCTACATGAGGGTGAAAGCAGAAAGGTAGCTAACATTTCTTGGGTGGCTATAAATGTGCCAAGCACTGTGCTAGTCTCTTTATTGAAGGGATCTCATTTCATCCTTAGAGCAATCTTGCAAGAGGTTAAGTAATATTCCCATTTCATATGTGAGGAAATTGACTTTTTCAAGATAGTGTGGCTTATCAGTAACTAACTGAACAGGTGTGAGAAACTAGCTCCCAGAGACTCCAAAGTGCCTGTTTTCTTTCTCCACTTGGCCATACAGCCTCTGAGGTCCTAGAGGAATGCAGTTGGACAAAGTAGTTTGACAACTATACAGCTTACAGGGATTTTTAAGACAACAGCTTTATTGAGAAATAATTCACATATCATACAATTCACCCATTTAAATTGGACCATTCAATGGTCTTTGGCATTTGCACAAACTTTCAGTGGCACCCCACTCCAGCACTCTTGCCTGGAAAATCCCATGGATGGAGGAGCCTGGAAGGCTGCAGTCCATGGGGTTGCTAAGAGTCGGACACGACTGAGCGACTTCACTTTCACTTTTCACTCTCAGGCATTGGAGAAGCAAATAGCAACCCACTCCAGTGTTCTTGCCTGGAGAATCCCAGGGACGGGGGAGCCTGGTGGGCTGCCGTCTATGGGGTCGCACAGAGTCGGACACGACTGAAGAGACTTAGCAGCAGCAGCAGTGCAACGTTTACAACCAGTCAATTTTAGAATATTTTCATCACCTCAAAAAAGAAATCCTGTCCAATTCAACTATCACTCGCATATCTCCAATCCTCCCTCCAGTCCTAAAATGCCACTAATCCACCTCCTTTGTCTATAGATTTGCCAATTATTGACATTTTATATGAATGCAATCATGTATTATAGGTCTATTTGTGACTGGCTTATTTCATTCATTGTAATGTTTTAAAGATTCATCCATGTTGTAGCCTGCATCAATGGCATGTTCCTTTTTATGTCTGAATAATATTTGTATGATATACTATATTTATTTATCTACCACTTATAGGGATGTGATGCCATGTCTACATAAGAAAATTCTAAAGCCAAAAGAGTCATCAATGTTTCGTCTGCTCTATTATCTATCTAAATTGTGCAAAACTAATTGTGTCCTACTTTTTCCTACAGGCTTCTGGGAACATGCACCTCCAAACTTGCTTAGTACCACCTCATAATTGTCTTTGTGAAATCATCTTGATTAATCAGATTTTGGTTAGACCTACATGAAGATAAAGGAACTACATATAATAAGATGTCAACTGAAGGCAGATAACAGAACAACTGAGCAAAGAGTGAGATTTCAGTAAATCCATCAGATGAATTTATTTCATGCCACTTTGACCAGTTTTGGGCTTCCTTGATAGCTCAGTTGGTAAAGAATCTGCCTGCAATACAGGAGACCCGGGTTTGATTCCTGGGTTGGGAAGATCCCCTGGAGAAGGGAAAGGCAACCCACTCCAGTATTCTGGTCTGGAGAATTCCATGGACCATATACTCCATGGGGTTGCAAAGAGTTGGACACGACAGAGCGACTTTCACTTTTCTTTCACTTGACCAGTTTAATTTTCACTGAATTGACTAGTTGTTTTGCCAGCATATAGATAGTTTAACATAGTGTTATTGTTAAGTCGCTGAGTCACGTCTGACTCTTTTGCGACCCCATGGACTGCAGCCCACCAGGCTTCTCTGTCCATGGGATTTCCCAGGCAAGAATACTGGAGTGGGTTGCCATTTCCTTCTCCAAGGGCTCTTACCAAACCAGGGATTGAACTTGTGTCTCCTGCTCTGGCAGGCAGTTTCTTTACCACTGAGCCACCAGGGCACCCCCTGTTTAACATATTAGGACGTGTCTGAAATGACAGCTGGAAAACATGGAAATTTACATTAACATATGTAAAATAGATAGCCAATAGGAATTTGCTGTATGACTCAGGGAACTCAAACAGGGGCTCTGTAACAACCCAGAGGAGAGGAATAGGGAGGGACATGGGAGGGAGGTTCATTAGAGAGGAGATATATGTATACCTATGTCTGATTCATGCTGATATTTGGCAGAAAACAACAAAAATCTGTAAAGCAATTATCCCTCAATTAAAACAATAAATAAATCAAATCAGATTAAAAAAAACTCAGACATTCACTTAACATCATAACTGCTTGCCTGAGTATAATTTACAAAAATGTATGGTGTGGCCAGAAAATTTGTTTAAAAGCTGGAAAAATTATTTCATAGGGAGATACAGCATCCATGCAAAGATAAAACTCTGTCAAAATTTTAGTCAATCAACCAGTTAATGTCATTTAATGAAAGTGATAGGACAATTTTATTATATGTTTAACTGAATTGGCCAGAAACACTGACCTAATGTAACCTAATTTAAATACCTTTCTTTAGCTATTTAATAGCCTAAACAACTTTAATAGCCTTCCCTTGCCTTCTTGGAGTCTATGATGGGAAGAGAAAGAAGCCTTTATTCAAGCAATTGTACAAATGTACAGTAGAGTCTAACACATTAGTACAAACCCTACAAAGTCCTGGGTAGAATGAAGCAAAGAACTCATTAGTATTTATTTCTCTTCTTTTTTTTCGTATTTATCTTGATTAATCACAAAATATAAGCACTTTCAGAAACAACTTTAAGTGCTTTCCCACAAGTGTGCTCAAAATAGTGCACAGAGAGTAGTACTGGGTAGAACCACCATAGACACGCACTGGGAGTTCTTCTTCTGGGTATGAACTGCAATTTTTTGTTAGTTACATACATCTTCTTGCTACTTGTCACACAAGATGAATGGAGTTAATACACAATATAGGGTTTACGCAACTGCAATCTAGGAATTCTTCCTCAGATCTCATTTTATATGCAACCCCCCTCTTTGAGCTAATGTATAATAGACCCTCAAATCTTATGTTACAGTGATTCCATCTCATGATAAGAATTAGCTTCTGTAATGAAAACACTTTATCATTTTAGAAGTACTATTGCATAAATTATTTCTTTTTACACTACAATTTCTTATTTTAAAGTATTTTACATGCAATAAATATTAATAAATGTTTCTCAAACATAATCTTTACAATTATTAAATTTCCATCACATCAATTTTTAATAAAAAGCATAAACTGAGATTGTTATTCTTTCTCTTATCCTGTTTCTTTGCCTTCTCTTCACGGAGTGCTTTAGCAACCCTTCTGGCCATTTTTGCTCTCAATCCTCATACACATTTATGAGCTTAGCATTTCTGTTCTCCCTGAGAGTAATGGCCAAGATTGTGATTCCTTTTGATTTTTTTTCCTATGAGATCTCATATACCTATATGTGTGTGCTCAGTCATTTCAGTTGTGTCTGACAATTTGTCAAACCATGGACTATTACCCACCAGGCTCCTCTGTCCATGGGATTTCTCAGGCAAGAATACCTGAGTAGGTTGCCATGCCATCCTGCAGGAGATCTGCCTGACCCAGGGATCAAACCCATGTCTTTTACATCTCCTGCATTGGCAGGAGGGTTCTTAACCACTAGACCCACCTGGGAAGCCCCATATACCTTATGTACCTTACCTTATCTTTTTCATTATTGTCTTGGCCAACTAGCTCCCAAAGACTTACTTCTCACAGGCCACATTCATAAGGGTCCTTGAAACTGGATCTCTTCCTTTCTACTCTGTCTCACTTCTCTTACCCTGACACTAATCCACACTAGACTGAATGTTATCTTTGTTGACCAAATGTTCTCAATCTTTATTGATTCCCCTTTTTTAATTTTGTGAATTTTTGTTCTCAAATCTATCATGCAAAATCTCTTCTCCAGAGGGATGATGGGGGTATAAGGAGGGGGAAATATCAAGAATGAGTCTCAGGTGTTCGGGCTAAGGTTAATTACGTCATACCGAGACAGGGAAAAGGTATGCAAATGTTTTTTGATTGAGTCGACATATTGGCCTGGAGTCCTGGAGAGAGGCCTGTGTGAGTGTGTGTGCGTGTTAAGTTGCTTCAGTTATGTCTGACTCTTTGTGACCCCATAGACTGTAGCCTGCCAGGCTCCTCTGCCCATGGGATTTCCCAGGCATGAATACTGGAGTGGGTTGCCATTTCCTTCTCCAGGGGATCTTCCCAACTCAGAGATTGAACTCGCGTCTCTTACAGCTCCCGCATTGGCAGGTGGGTTCTTTACCACTAGTGCCATCTGGGAAGCCCAGAAAGAGGCCTAAGCCACTGATAAAAAAAAAAAATTGGAAGGGATGAAGAGAGGAGTTGGAACTTAGAGTATATACAGAGATAATTTGGCAGGTGGGGGGCACAGTTATCTAAAAAGGTGCTCTTTTCCACTGAGAAAAGTGCAAAAGAGAAAAGGATACTTTCTGATCCAGAAATTTTGTAGTTATGGGATAAAAATGCATAAACCTGTGCTCAGTACCTAGTTGGCACTCAATAAATGGTGGCTGCATCGTCAAAAAGACAGGATAGCAAGTGTTAGTGAGGATGTGCAGAAAAGGGAACCCTTGTGAGCCATTGGTGGGGATGTAAGTCAGTACCGCCACTATGGAAAACAGTATGGGGGGTTAGCAAAAAATTAAAAGCAGAACCACCATGTGATCATGCAATGCCGCCCCTGGGTATATATTCAAAAGAAATGAAACTGGAATGCTGAAGAAATATCTGCACTCCCATTGTTTATTGCAACAATAGCCAAGACATGGAAACAACCTAAGAGAACATCAATGGATTAATGGATAAATATGTGATAAAAATAATATATAAAATATCATATATGATATGCTTGCTTGCTAAGTCGTTTCAGTCATGTCTGACTCTTTGCAACCCTATAGACTGTAGCCCACCAGGCTCCTCTGTCCCTGGGATTCTCCAGGCAAGAATATTGGAGTGAGTTGCCATTTCCTTCTCCAGGGGATCTTCCCAACCCAGGGGTTGAGCCCACATCTCTCTTTTTTTTTCTTTTATTTATTTTTTTAAAATTTTATTTTATTTAACTTTACAATATTGTATTGGTTTTGCCATATATCAAAATGAATCTGCCACAGGTATACATGCGTTCCCCATCCTGAACCCTCCTCCCACCTCCCTCCCCATACCATCCCTCTGGGTCGTCCCAGCGCACCAGCCCCAAGCATCCAGTACCGTGCATCAAACCTGGACTGGCGACTCATTTCATATATGATATTATACATATTTCAATGCCATTCTTCCAAATCATCCCACCCTCTCCCTCTCCCACAGAGTCCAAAAGACTGTTCTATACATCAGTGTCTCTTTTGCTGTCTCGTATACAGGGTTATTGTTACCATCTTTCTAAATTCCATATATATGTGTTAGTATACTGTATTGTTGTTTTTCTTTCTGGCTTACTTCACTCTGTATAATAGGCTCCAGTTTCATCCACCTCATTAGAACTGATTCAAATGTATTCTTTTTAATGGCTGAGTAATACTCCATTGTGTATATGTACCAAGGCTTTCTTATCCATTCGTCTGCTGATGGACATCTAGGTTGCTTCCATGTCCTGGCTATTATAAACAGTGCTGCGATGAACATTGGGGTACACGTGTCTCTTTCAATTCTGGTTTCCTCAGTGTGCATGCCCAGCAGTGGGATTGCTGGATCATAATGCAGTTCTATTTCCAGTTTTTTAAGGAATCTCCACACTGTTCTCCATAGTGGCTGTACTAGTTTGCATTCCCACCAACAGTGTAAATATATAGATCAATGGAACAAAATAGAAAGCCCAGAGATAAATCCATGCACATATGGACACCTTATCTTTGACAAAGGAGGCAAGAATATACAATGGATTAAAGACAATCTCTTTAACAAGTGGTGCTGGAAAAACTAGTCAACCACTTGAAAAAGAATGAAACTAGAGCACTTTCTAACACCATTCACAAAAATAAACTCAAAATGGATTAAAGATCTAAACATAAGACCAGAAACTATAAAACTCCTAGAGGAGAACATAGGCAAAACACTCACCGACATACATCACAGCAGGATCCTCTATGACCCACCTCCCAGAATATTGGAAATAAAAGCAAAAATAAACAAATGGGACCTAATTAAACTTAAAAGCTTCTGCACAACAAAGAAAACTATAAGCAAGGTGAAAAGACAGCCTTCAGAATGGGAGAAAATAATAGCAAATGAAGCAACAAACAACTAATCTCAAAAATATACAAGCACCTCCTACAGCTCAGTTCCAGAAAAATAAATGACCCAATCAAAAAATGGGCCAAAGAACTAAATAGACATTTCTCCAAAGAAGACACACAGATGGCTAACAAACACATGAAAAGATGCTCAACATCACTCATTATCAGAGAAATGCAAATCAAAACCACTATGAGGTACCATTTCACACCAGTCAGAATGGCTGCGATCCAAAAGTCTACAAGCAATAAATGCTGGAGAGGGTGTGGAGAAAAGGGAACCCTCTTACACTGTTGGTGGGAATGCAAACTAGTACAGCCACTATGGAGAACAGTGTGGGGATTCCTTAAAAAACTGGAAATAGAACCCGCATCTCTTACGTCTCCTGCATCGGCAGGTGAGTTCTTTACCACTAGTGCCACCTGGGAAGCCCCATTGTATATGAGATATATGAATATTATTCAGCTATGAGGAAAAAGGAAATCCTGCCATTTGTGACAAGATGGAAGAATCTTGAGAGCATTATGTACTCAGTCACTCAGTTGTGTCCAACTCTTTGTGACCACACAGGCTGTAGCTGCCAGGCTCCTCTGTCCCTGGGATTTCCCAGGCAAGAATACTGGCATGGGGGTGCCATTTCTTACGCCAGTGGAATGCATTATGCTAAGTGAAATGAGTCAAACAGAGAAAGACAAATACTGTGTGATCTCACTTACATGTGGAATCTTAGAAACCTGAACTCATAGAAAAAGAGAGTAGAATAGTAGATACTAGGGGCTGGGGTGCAGTGGAGGAAGTGGGGAGATGTTGGTCAAAGTCTACGGATTTCCGGTTATAAGATGAAGAAGTTCTGGGGATCTAAAACTCAGCATGGTGATTATAGTTAACAATACTGTACTATATACTTGAAAGTTGCTAAGAGATCGAATCTTAAATGTTCTTACAACAAAAAAGGAAAGGTAATTATATATGCCATGATCGAGGTGTCAGCTAACAGTATGGTAGTAATAATATTGCAATGTATATGTGTATCAACACACTGTATACCTTAAACTTACACAATGTTAATGTAATGCTGGTAAATTAAATAGAGAAATTAGCTGCTTCTCCATGCCTATTCAAGGCCTTTGCCAGACTCTGCTGCCCCCTCTGGGACTGGCTTCAAGTGACAGCCTGTTTGTGCCTTTTTTTTTTTTAACTGAAAGTATACCAGACAAGCCCTCAACTGTCACTGTGGTCAGATGACTTTCCAAATACTGCCATGTAAGTCATTGTATTTTAGTTTATTCCACCAATGCATAAAAGCTTCCATAGTAAACTAAGCAAGTAACTGTTGTCTTCTGATTGCTCCCCAGCTCACTGTACCTCAAATGCTAAATACAGGTTGTTGCCTTGTGGCTTTATTATGTTTCTATTTTGGCTTATGTCCCCAAATGCAGGAATTAATGTCTCACTTGTAGACACTGAAGTCCTGTAGACAGGGGATCTTTCCTGTTTCTAGTCCCATTATTTTTTTAATGTATTTATTTTTTTTAATTTATTTATTTTAATTGGAGGTTAATTACTTTACATGTATATCCATGGCAGATTCATGTTGATGTATGGCAAAACTAATGTATTTATTTTAATTGGAGAATAATTACTTTACCATATTGTGATGGTTTCTGCCATACATCAACATGAATCAGCCACAGGTATACATGTGTTCCCCCATCCTGAAGTCCGCGCCCACCTCCCTCTCCACCCTATCCCTCTGGGTTGTCCCAGTCCAGAGATAAATCCATGCACCTATGGACACCTTGTCTTTGACAAAGGAGGCAAAGATACACAATGGAGAAAAGACAGTCTCTTCAACTAGTCCCACTATTGGGACTAGTTCTCCCTAGTCACATCAATGGCGGAGGCTATGTCTCAAACGGGCCCATATTTGGCCAGCCAATGAAACCACACCACAGAGAGAGTGCTTATCAGACCACGTGTCTAACTGTTGCCATGTTGTCTGCATGAATGCGTCTCATGTCTTTACACATGTTATATGAAGATACGTTACCTTCTCTAATATAGAGAATACATTATATTTTA
The DNA here is from genome assembly GCF_029407905.1 of Bubalus kerabau. Lineage (NCBI taxonomy): Eukaryota > Metazoa > Chordata > Mammalia > Artiodactyla > Bovidae > Bubalus > Bubalus kerabau. The sequence goes on from NC_073647.1 coordinate 19,727,980, forward strand.
TGTTATCCTGAACCCAGAGCTCCCTAAGTCACACTGTACAGTGGATAGAGGGGACATGCTAATCTTTTCAGTGGTGTTCCAATTTTAATATAGGTTCTGCTGGGCTGAGGACAAACTACATATAAAGCACGGGGGCCAGCTGCTTCCTTTAAATCTAAACATAAAACTACTCTCCCACTCCTAAGAATTCCACTTATAACTCATGTTCTACCCACAAACTCCCTCAAATGCCATCACTAAAGTAAATCTCTTGTAAACAAAATCTTAGCGGTCAAGGTCCCTTCAACTTCCGTATGTACGGCGTCTGTATACAGTCTCTCTATGTGCGAGATGGTGTGCTAGCAAAATTGAAAACCCAAGAACATGTTTGAGGGGCTGCTTTAATGACTTCCAGTTATTAACACAGAAGAAGATGTCCAGGATAACATGGGGAAATTTAAAAACTTCTGTGGAGAGCAAAGCAAAGCCTTCACTTAAATTCTAAGTAGCACGTGGACAGTCTTGTGAACACGGTATAGGAGCGGCTGTCACTGAGGTCACACCTGCCACTTGGTGCCTGCAGGGACTGCCCTCCAAATAACCCCGGGTAGGTGGCTATGCCTCTGATTACACCCTGTGAACCAAAGTCCCAGAAATCACACTACGAAGAGTCCCTCCTCAAATGACATCATTCATGAATGCAACCGAAACCGTTACAATTTTTTCTATTAATAAGTAAACCCAATAAGGCCACTTTAACTGAGACAGTTTGAAACTGAGGTCATCTCCTCAGGAATTTGTTATGAAGTTGCTGACGGGGATCAGTTTCCCAGGGCTGAAGTGAATTTTGCTGTTGTAACTTGAGTTGAGGCACACAGGACAGCTGGTGGCCTACCAAAAGGAAGGAAAAGTGTGCTCAATAGAGTAAAAGCAGCTGTGAGGTTCCCAAACATACAGTCTACTACATCTGGCACTGGCTGGATTTCCACACTCTCTGGAAATTTTCCAGGCTGCTGTCTTCTGACTTCATGGTCACCAGTGCTGAGTCTCTTGGAAATGGCTTCTCCAATCTTTGGAAGACACAATTTCCATTCATGTACAGGGTAGTTGATTACAGTTGTAAACAGGTTCTTCAAGAAATATACTCATGGGCAAAGTTTTTAGAGATCCTCTTACAATAAGATCCCCAGCTCTTCTCCGTTGAAGACACTTGTCTTTACTTTGTAAACAAGACAGTTAGTCGTAAGCTAGGTTGGAGAAGAAGGTAAGCAGAATCTATAGTTGCTGGAATGCCTCGGCCACAGCAAAGGTTCTACCATTCTTTGGGAGGTTTGTCAGGTGAAACCTCAGGATGGATAAATTAAGCATGAATTTTTGAATGCTCTTGAAGGGGAGGGGTGGTTAGGAGAGTGGCTATCATTTTGACAACCTGGGATAAGCAAAGTTAACCACCAAAATAGTTACTTGGTACTATGTATTAATATTTGTACACATCAGTGATTTTCTAATTCAGCTACTAGAACCTTAGTGATCTCAAATTGCCCATCAGAGTCCTCTTAGGAAAAGGTTATACAGGGGACCATAGGGAGAACTCAAGATACCAAATATGACTCTCTCTAGAGCTGTGTTGTCAAATATGATAACCATTAGTCACAGGAGGCTGTAAGCTTCCCTGGTGGCTCAGATGGTAAAGAATATGCTATGCCTGCAATGTGGGAGACCTGAGTTCGATCCCTGGGTTGGGAAGAGGGCATTGCAACCCACTCCAGTACTCTTGCCTGGAGAATCCCCACGGACAGAGGAGCCTGGTGGGCTACAGTCCATGGGGTCGCAAAGAGTCAGACACAACTGAGTGACTAAGCACAGCACAGCACAATATTAAATAAAATTAAAACTTCATATCCTCAACTGCATGGCTAACAGGTATCATATGGGACAGCACAGATACAGAACATTTTCATCATCTCATAAAGTTCTACTGAATAGCACTGCTGAAAAGTTTAAGTGGCCCTGTCTTATATATATATGCATGCTGCATGCTAAGTCGCTTCAGTTGTGTCTGACTCTTTGTGACCCTATGGACTGTAGCCTGCCGGGCTCCTCTGTCTATGGAATTCTCTAGGCAAGAATACTGGAGTGAGTTGCCATGCCCTCCTCATTATATATAGATATAGTATATATTTATATTATAATTTAAACAATCATATTTATACATGAGTGTAATACATAGGTATATTTATATATATTATATATTTCATACACATATATATATACATATATATGTAGACAAGAGACAGAGACTGAGAGAGATTTATGTTGATATAAAGTTCTGCCCACTTGGCCATGTTCATCTAGGAATGCCCCCTCTAACATGCCCAACCCCATCTGACCATTATTATCTCTTATGTGTTAGTCTGTAGTAGATGGTTTCAGAGAATTCATGTGACTGCACCTGTACTATGGTATTGATATAAGACCAATCCTAGATAAACAATGTAATGCTGAAGAACAGTAATTGACAGCTATCTCCTCTTGATGGAGGAAGAAAAACATGTTCATACCAGGTCACACTTTCCCCTCAGTGTGGACATGAATTTTTTGTAATCTGAACAAAATAAGAAACTATTCAGGTAGGGATTACGGGGCTCGCTTAGGAGCTCTCAATATAATCACACTGAAAGAAGGACTACCAGCTTCAGGTCTCATCTCATTCCTGCACAATCCCTCTATATTTCAAAACTCTTTACCGCAACACACAGCACTAAACCACCATGGTCCTGTGGTCTTATAATCTGACTCAAAGATTTGGGAGCTAAAGTTAATCTTGTCTCCAGTTTGATGCTCCTTTGAAACTGCTTCCTGGCCTGCCAGACACAGGCTCATGAACTACATAAATTCCATAAATATCCCACCCGGGCCTGCATGGTGGGCTTCTTGTAAACTGCTCTGCACTTGGATCCTTCTCTGTTGGGGCAAAAAGAGGGGAAAGGTAAAGTCTAAACTTTTAGGATTGATACAAGTCCCCGTGCTTCATATTATTTCTCTTGCTAGAGATGGAATATATTTTCTTTTAATCGTGCTCCACAAATATATTTTTGCTAGACCTCCAGAGAATCAGTTCAGTTCAGTCGCTCGGTCGTGTCTGACTCTTTGCAACCCCGTGGACTGCAGCACGCCAGGCCTCCCTGTCCATCACCAACTCCCAGAGTTTACTCAAACTCATGCCCATTGAGTCGGTGATGCATAGAACTGAATTAATTATCATTTTCAGTTCATGATACTTCATCCTCACTAGTTCATGAATTAACTTTTACTTACATATCTATTTATATATCTACTTATAACTAAATACCCGCAAAACTAAAATCCAAACCAGAACTAGAATAGTAACAGTAATTTATATCTATCTATGTTCTTCTCTCTTATCCAGTCCCCCTATCTGCCACCACTCAGGGCCACCACAAGCCCAACAATTAGAGCTTTTATGCAAGTTAGAGAAAGATGCCCTTTCCCTACACACATTTTTTAGTTAAAATATCATTTATTTATCAAAAATAAAAACATGACTGGGTTCAGCACAAATTATATAAAAATTATTTCAAATAATTGAGTAAAAATTAAAAAATCAGAAGTGATTTACAGTTTTAATTATGTTGTTGTTCAGTCACTGTGTCTGACTCTTTGCAACCCCACGGACTGCAACACGGCAGGTCCCCCTGTTCTTCACTATCTCCTGAAGTCTGCTCAGATTCATGTCCATTGTGTTGGTGATGTTATTGGAAAATCAAGTTCTTTATGATATGACAGTTTCTTTTAAAAATAGCTACATGTCTTGCTTTCAAGAAACTGAATATCATACGAGAATTTGAAAGCTTATTTACTCCAATATCGTGTTTTCAACAGAAGTGGCCAATAGATTTTATAATCTTTCTTATGATATTGTATTCCTTAAGTGCTGTGAAATAAATTTTAATTTTGAGGTGCTACAATTCTTTGCTGATGACCAATATTGGAAAAATAAAATATATCCAGAGAGCCACAAAAATATTTTAAAATGTATAGGTCAATCACACTAGGTATGAAAATATGAGAGTTAGTTCCTTACACAGTGATCTTCAAGCAATATCATGTCCCTTACAATATCGATTGGTCAATTTTAACTATAATTTTTTTACATAATTTCAATAGTTCACAGTCTTCAAAATTCATCAAATCACTAGTCATCTGGGACATTGAAAAGGCCATAATATTAGCATATTATTGTACATCTTTGTTTTAAAGATGTCATTTTGTATTCAATTTAGAAAAGCAGAAATTGATTTTGACATTTACTTTTGGATTATAAATGGGCTGACAGCAGAATCTGTGGTCAAAATTAGGCCTCTTTCTTCTTTTCTGATATTTCTTTCACTGGAGAAGTTGGCATCTGTGTTAAGAGACTCTGAAATTTGTCTGGCGTCAAAACTATAATTTCATAGAACTATCCTGTTGTTTGCTTCAAGTAGTTTCTTACTTCATTTAATGCTTTCAAGGGAATAACACATAAATTCATGTAACATTAATTTTTAAAACACCACATCAAATTATTATCAAGAAAATAAACTTAAGCATGGATATTATTTGAAATTATACACTGGACTTAAATTCTAGAATCTATATCTTGTTTACAAGTTTTTAGTTTAGACGTACAGGTTATTTTAGTTGTTATTAGTTCAAAAAGGTCTTCCAATTTTCAAACTTGACTCTCAACTGTAACTTTCAATAGAACAATATGTATCCATCACATTATTTTAAAAAACAACTTTGCTGCCACCTGTAGAAAAAATGTTATCTACAGATACTGATTTTGTTAGAATAAGAGCATTTACCACAATATGTAGATAATAATTATAATATATATACAAATGACCTTTCTTTGGAATGAACAATTTTACAATAAAAGTAAGAAAAATTCAAAATGATAAGATGCTTATTATGCAAGTGGTTTTCCTTTGATTCAATCTTCTTATGCAGGACAGAAAGTTAAAAATCTACTTCTGATTAATAGCTCTGAATGCTTCACCCTACAGTTTATCATTGATTGGGGTGAGCTGATTAAGAAGCAATGATACAACAAAGTTAGGTGACATACACATCTAGACTACCTATTCACATGGCTGATTTGTAATTTCTGGACCCTCTTGTGCCCAGTACAAATGGATGACTTTATTGTACAGAAGATTAAATGCCTAGTTGCTATGACTACTCAGACTCATAACATGTTGAATCTAGATAATTAGATGCCCAGTTCATAATGCACATCTAGTTTTCAAAGGCTCTTGATATCTTGTGCCCAGTCTCAATCAGGGTCCAGTAACATATCAGAAGTTCTTTCTGAACAGAGTATTTCTCAGTTATGGACAGCATGGTCTTGATCCAGGGCCCTCGAGGCCTGTACTGTTGCTCACCTACTGGGGCCAAATTAAGTGATGCCCTTCTCTCTTGGTGGTAGGAGGTACAAGATGCAACAATCTGTACTCTCCTTAGGAAAAATACCCCAGCAGTTTCTAGACAATCCTATAGCTTCATCAATATGATATGAATCTTTATGGGGTTTATCTCTCACCTTTTGGCATCCAAATGTCTTACTTAGTTGTCTAGGCATATTGCCACTCTAGTTCACCCAGTCAAATTTGTAAGATGTGGATAAGAATAACTTCTCAGGAATTTTGAGGAATTTTGAGATATTCAAGCTTCCTACAGTACGGTGTTAGTGGCTCAGTTGTGTCCGACTCTGCGAACCCATGGACTATAGCCCGCCAGGCTCCTCTATCCATGGGATTCTCCAGGCAAGAATACTGGAGTGGGTTGCCATTTCCTTCTCCAGGGGATCTTCCCAACCCAGGGGTCAAACCTGGGTCTCCTGCATTACAGGCAGATTCTTTACCAACTGGGCCTTCCCAGCTGGGGTTCCTAGAGACTGTATTATGTCAATGAGCATGAGTTAACATAGTGCTGAGGCGAGAGAGTGTTCAAACTGCTGTCTTTACCATGAAAATATAAATTGCTTTCAGTTCTCACTGATGTATATCAAGATGAAAGCATTCTTTCAAATCAATAGCTGTACACTAAGTGCTAGAAACTAGGTTGATCTGCTTCCATAAAGATATTATTATTATACATCAAACACTGCAACTGCAATCAGGTCTTTCATTAAGTTTATAGTCATCACTGTTATCAGCCATCAACCACCTGGTTTTACAGAGACGATATAAGAACACTGAGAGAAGAAATCACATATTTTAAATCTTTGATGGTGATACCAATTTCTGTAGTGTCTCTGGGAATGGAATAGATTTCTGACTTAAATTTCTGGCAGGGGAAGGTTGACGGGTTCTTACTTGGTCCTTCCTACTGTAGTGATCCTTAGCACACAGGTCAAAGAAACAATGGGAGGGGTCTTCTAGCATCTAAGAATGTGTATCTCAATTATATATTCAGCCACCCGAGAAAGAGTCATAGTGTAAGTGTGCAGACCCACTGACCCCCTATGAGCTGGACTTGGGCCAAAACTCCCTTTCTTATGTGGATTCAGAGAGCATCTGCTCTAATCAGATGATCATGATGATGGTTTAGGTCCTCTGTGATCAAGGTCAGCTCAAACTCTATATATATCAGTTCTAGATACTGAATATCTTCTTTTGCCCAGGGTACAAAAGGCCTTTGGGCCTTTTCTTTGATGTTTTCTTTGGGGAAACATCAAAGGAACATTCACTGTTGATATCTGAGGGTACCAGCATCATCTTGAATCAATAGGTCTAAGAACTGACTTAAATCTGGAAATGGTATGAGGGAGGGTGAGTGTCCATCGCAGCATCTGACATCAACCTTCTGATCACAAACTTTCCATTTTTGTAATCAAATTCAGCAACAGCCTGGCTGGCTCCCAATCTAGGAACACCGTGATCTGTTTCAATTGCCATGGATTTCTGTGCATCAAGGCACTATGATTACCATTCCATGTTCTCTACCTATTGTATTAATAATGATTGGTGGCTCAGAGTTATTATCTGGCCTCTGTAATTTCAGAATGTCATTGTACACATTAATACTGTAGAGCCCATTTCGATGGTAGAATCTCTAACTATCAACTCTAGTCTACAGACAGCAACCATCACTGAGCTAAAAGATACTAGTGTCTCTGATACTAGTTCATCTTCTGTTAAAGAAGTGGCCTCTGGCTCTCCTAGGGCACAAAGTCAGTTAGCAAATTTTCAAGTCTTACATTGTAAGTCCATTCCATCCCCTTGAGCATTCCAAGAAAGTTTAGGTATCTATACTTTGGTTACTGTAGGTCATCGACATGACCAGGCTTCAAAGAACTATCCACGTAAATATCAGGACCAGCTCTAGATAACCTTGCCAAAACATTAAATTTGAATTCACAAATAAAGTACACTAAAGGAATGTGGCAACCACATACCCCATGCGATACGCGATTTGGACTGTGGGAGAAGGTGAGGGTGGGATGATTTGAGAGAATAGCATAGAAACATGTATATTACCATATGGAAAATAGATGACCAGTGCAAGTTCAGTGCATGAAGCAGGGCACTCAAAGCCAGTGCTCTGGGACAACCCAGACGGATGGGGTAGGGAGGGAGATGGGAGGGGTTTCAGGATGGGGGGACACATGTGCACTGGTGGCTGATTCATATTGATGTATAGCAAAAACCATCACAATATTGTAATCATCCTCCAGTTAAAATACATTAATTAATTTAAAAAAGGACACCATTAGGATAATTGGTATACTTTGTTTTTTGTTTTTAAAAATTTTTATTTTATATTGGAATACAGTTGATTAACAAGGGTGTGTTCATTTCAGGTATACAGCAATGTAACTTTGAATAAAGTTAATTATATTAGCTAAAAATAGTGCATTACTGTTCATTTCTTCACTTTGATAATTAACTGAAGCTATATTAGAATGTTTTTGATTTTAGGAAATATACATTGAAGTATTTAGGGTTAAAGGGCAAAATATCTCTAGCGAGTGTGTGTGTGCACGTTCAGTTGTGTTCAACTCTTTGCAACCCATGGACTGTAGCTCACCAGGCTCCTGTGTCCATGAGATGTCCCAGGCAAGAATACTGGAATGGGTTGCCATTTCCTTCTTAAGGGGATTTTCCTGACCCAGGGTTCAAACCCACATCTCCTTGCATCTCCTGCATTGACAGGCAGGTTCTTTACCCACTGAGCTACTGGGGAAGTCCCAAAATATCTCTAGCTTACTTTTACTCTCAAATATTTCAGAACTAAATAGTACATATGTATGTGTGATGGGGAGAAGGGAAAGGAGGGAAGGAAGAGGAAAAGGAAGGGACGAAGGAAATGGGTCAGGCATAAAGTATAAGTGGGAAAATATTAACATTGGGGGAAATTAAGGTTCTTTGTACAATTTTTCAACTTTCTTAAGTCTGAAATTATGTCAAAATAAAAGATTTTATGTGTTCCAATCCATATATTAATTCCCCATGACAATGAATTCTTTCCCAGACTTACATTCTGTCACATATTGATCTTAACCCTTCAATTCACATGTAATAACCCTGGTTCCTGCTTGTACATATTCATTAGGTCTTATAATCCCTTTTATATTGAGGCTATTTCTCCCTGGACTAGCAATTGCATGAGGTTGAACCACATAAAATTATCCTGACTTGAAGGGTAAACTTTTAAGGCCCTCCAAATTCAAATCTACATATCCATGAGGGATTTGAGGAAGCACGTGAACTGAATAGAGTACCTGAAGGACACATAATTTCCCTGCACTTGCCTACAAGGTGCTGCCTCTTTCAAACTAATTAGGAATCTGGCCCCTGTATTTCTGCACTGGCCAGCACCACTATGATGTCAGACACTGTTCTGAATCAAGAGGAACTATAAGGTCTACAGAATGACCTTGAGTTAGACTGGGGGCCATTCTAAGTACTGTTTCCCAAGGGCAACCATCAACTAAGTTTCCTGACCCTGCAGGAAACTCAAATACCAGTCCCAGGCCCATTTCAAGTCAAGGGGGTTATAATACCTACCATCTTCTACTTCCAACCCCTCATTTCTTTACATATAGCGCTCAATTCCTTATATCCACCCTCTGAACTCACTCATATCCCACACATTTACATTTGATCTGAATAATCAGAAACAATAAACCACAATCTTCATGGTACAATGTTTGCCTCTCACCACCTTTTACATCAACTGTACAAAAAACCTATAAACAATATAAGTGCAGTGTGGAATATCATGAGTATTCCTCCTTTACATGCTCTGAGGCACATTTCAATCTTTCTTGAGGCTATCCCATGTACTGAAAATAAATACATAAATGGACCTTAATTCACAACGTGAACATATGTAGAGTATCCTTCCTCTTAACAAAAGGTCAAGTTTGGAGGGATGTACATAGTCTTTGACTATGTGGATCACAATAAACTGTGGAAAATTCTGAAAGAGATGGGAATACCAGACCACCTGACCTGCCTCTTGAGAAACCTGTATGCAGGTCAGGAAGCAACAGTTAGAACTGGACATGGAACAACAGACTGGTTCCAAATAGGAAAAGGAGTACGTCAAGGCTGTATATTGTCACCCTGCCAAGGCTGTATATTGTCACCTTGCTTATTTAACTTATAGGTAAAGTACATCATGAGAAACACTGGGCTGGAAGAAGCACAAGCTGGAATCAAGATTGCCGGGAGAAATATCAATAACCTCAGATATGCAGATGACACCACCCTTATGGCAGAAAGTGAAGAGGAACTAAAGAGCCTCTTGATGAAAGTGAAAGTGGAGAGTGAAAAAGTTGGCTTAAAGCTCAACATTCAGGAAACAAAGATCATGGCATCCGGTCCCATCACTTCATGGGAAATAGATGGGGAAACAGTGGAAACAGTGTCAGACTTTATTTTGGGGGGCTCCAAAATCACTGCAGAAGGTGACTGCAGCCATGAAATTAAAAGACGCTTACTCCTTGGAAAGTTATGACCAACCTAGATAGCATATTCAAAAGCAGAGACGTTGCCAACAAAGGTCCATCTAGTCAAGGCTATGGTTTCTCCTGTGGTCATGTATGGATATGAGAGTTGAACTGTGAAGAAAGCTGAGCGCCGAAGAATTGATGCTTTTGAACTGTGGTGTTGGAGAAGACTCTTGAGAGTCCCTTGGACTGCAAGGAGATCCAACCAGTCCATTCTGAAGGAGATCAGCCCTGGGATTTCTTTGGAAGGACTGATGCTAAAGCTGAAACTCCAATACTTTGGCCACCTCATGCGAAGAGTTGACTCATTGGAAAAGACTCTGATGCTGGGAGGGATTGGGGGCAGGAGGAGAAGGGGACAACAGAGAATGCGATGGCTGGATGGCATCACCGACTCGATGGACATGAGTTTGAGTGAATTCCAGGGGTTGGTGATGGACAGGGAGGCCTGGCGTGCTGCGATTCATGGGGTCACAAAGAGTCGACACGACTGAGCGACTGAACTGAACTGAACTGAACAGGTACAAAGGCATTAGGGTGGGAGATAGAGCGGGGATCTTTAATATTCAGTATAATCTTTCAGTGTATCACCTGGCATCATATACATGTTGACCATCCTCTCTGGTCCTCTGTCATTTGTCATATGAGTCCTGCTGAACTGACTGCTGCTCTGTCCCTCAAAACCTCTGGATCTGGCGATTGTCGCTGTTGCTTCTTTTTCCTCTCCAATACCTGAGAATTATTTTGTGGTTCCAGTGATCAAGGATGGGAAACTATGGTGCTATCTGAAGTTCACGACTTTGTAAACATACCACACTTCCCCAAGTTCTGTGCTATTCCCATGTTCAGGGAAGTCAACCCCATGCACAAAGAACTCACAGAGCATCAAAAGTCTCTTCTCTCAAGATGCACTATATAGTTGTTTCTTCTACGCATTCTTGCCAACTCCCCAGAAATCTCCCTGGGAAAGTGGGTACATGCTTTCTATATTAGTTTTCCAGAGTTGCAGTAACAAAGTAACAAGAACTAGGTGGGCAAAACAGCAGAAATTTATTATCTCATAGTTCTGAAGGCTAGAAGCCAAAAATCAAGGTGCCATCAGTACTATGCTCCCTCCAAAGTCTCTAGGGAAGAATCCTTTCTTACCTCTTCTATCTACTGGTGGTTCCCAGAAATCTTTGGTACTCCTTGGCTTAGAGATGTACTGTGCCAATCTCTGCCTCCACCTTCACATGGCCTTCTCACATGTGTAGCTCTGATTCTGTGTCCAAATTTCCCTTGTTTTAGAACGATGCCTAATCCAGCATGACTTCATCCTACCTTTATTACATCGACAAAGACCCAAGTTTCTTTTCTTTTTTTAAAAATTTATTTATTTTAATTGGAGGCTAATTACTTTACAATATTGTAGTGGTTTTGCCATACATTGACATGAATCAGCCACGGGTGTACATGTGTTCCCCATCCTGACCCTCCCTCCCACCTCCCTCCCCATCCCATCCCTCAGGGTCATCCCAGTGCACCAGCCCCGAGCACCCTATTTCATGCATCGAAACTGGAATGACGATCTATTTCCCATATGATAATATACATGTTTCAATGCTATTCTCCCAAATCATCCCACCCTTACTTTCTCCCACAGAGCCCAAAATTCTGTTCTTTACATCTGTGTCTCTTTTGCTATCTCGCATATAGGGTCATCATTATCATCTTTTTAAATTCCACATACATGTGTTAATATACTATATTGGTGTTTTTCTTTCTGACTTACTTCACTCTGAATAATAGGCTCCGATTTCATTCACCTCATTAGAACTGATTCAAATGCATTCTTTTTAATGGTTGAGTAATACTCCATTGTGTATATGTACCAAGGCTTTCTTATCCATTCATCTGCTGATGGACATCTAGGTTGCTTCCATGTCCTGGCTATTATAAACAGTGCTGCGATGAACATTGGGGTACACGTGTCTCTTTCAATTCTGGTTTCCTCAGTGTGTATGCCCAGCAGTGGGATTGCTAGGTCATATGGCAGTTCTATTTCCAGTTTTTTAAGGAATCTCCACACTGTTCTCCATAGTGGCTGTACTAGTTTGCATTCCCACCAACAGTGTAAGAGGGTTCCCTTTCTCGGCACCCTTCGCAGCATTTATTGCTTGTAGACTTTTGGATAGCAGCCATTCTGATCGGCATGAGGTGGTACCTCACTGTGGTTTTGATTTGCATTTCTCTGATAATGAGTGATATCAAGCATCTTTTCATGTGTTTGTTAGCCATCTGTATGTCTTCTTTGGAGAAATGTCTGTTTAGTTCTTTGGCCCATTTTTTGATTGGGTCATTTATTTTTCTGAAATTGAGCTACAGGAGCTGCTTATGTATTTTTGAGATTAATTCTTTGTCAGTTGCTTTGTTTGCTATTATTTTATCCCATTTTGAAGGCTGTCTTTTCACCTTGCTTATAGTTTCTTCGTTGTTCAAGAGCTTTTAAGTTTAACTGGGTCCCATCTGTTTATTTTTGCTTTTATTTCCATTATTCTGGGAGGTGGGTCATAGAGGATCCTGCTGTGATTTATGTCAGAGGGTGTTTTGCCTATGTTTTCCTCTAGGAGTTTTATAGTTTCTGGTCTTACATTTAGATCTTTAATCCATTTTGAGTTTATTTTTGTGTATGGTGTTAGAAAGTGTTCTAGTTTCATTTTTTTTTTTTTTGAGCTTTAAAAAGTACTTTATTTTTTTTTTTTTTGTTATAAGGAAAGCCTAGGGCATTTGTTTTTATTTTTCTTTTTTTTTTAATTTTATTTTATTTTTAAACTTTACATAACTGTATTAGTTTTGCCAAATATCAAAATGAATCCACCACAGGTATACATGTGTTCCCCATCCTGAACCCTCCTCCCTCCTCCCTCCCCATTCCATCCCTCTGGGTCGTCCCAGTGCACCAGCCCCAAGCATCCAGTATCATGCGTCGAACCTGGACTGGCAACTCATTTCATACATGATATTTTACATGTATCAATGCCATTCTCCCAAATCTTCCCACCCTCTCCCTCTCCCACAGAGTCCATAAGACTGTTCTGTACATCAGTGTCTCTTTTGCTGTCTCGTACACAGGGTTATTGTTACCATCTTTCTAAATTCCATATATATGCATTAGTATACTGTATTGGTGTTTTTCTTTCTGGCTTACTTCACTCTGTATAATAGGCTCCAGTTTCATCCACCTCATTAGAACTGATTCAAATGTATTCTTTTTAATGGCTGAATAATACTCCATTGTGTATATGTACCACAGCTTTCTTATCCATTCATCTGCTGATGGACATCTAGGTTGCTTCCATGTCCTGGCTATTATAAACAGTGCTGCGATGAACATTGGGGTACTCGTGTCTCTTTCCCTTCTGGTTTTCTCAGTGTGTATGCCCAGCAGTGGGATTGCTGGATCATAAGGCATCTCTATTTCCAGTTTTTTAAGGAATCTCCACACTGTTCTCCATAGTGGCTGTACTAGTTTGCACTCCCACCAACAGTGCAAGAGGGTTCCCTTTTCTCCACACCCTCTCCAGCATTTATTACTTGTAGACTTTTGGATCGCAGCCATTCTGACTGGTGTGAAATGGTACCTCATAGTGGTTTTGATTTGCATTTCTCTGATAATGAGTGATGTTGAGCATCTTTTCATGTGTTTGTTAGCCATCTGTATGTCTTCTTTGGAGAAATGTCTATTTAGTTCTTTGGCCCATTTTTTGATTGGGTCATTTATTTTTCTGGAGTTGAGCTGTAGGAGTTGCTTGTATATTCTCGAGATTAGTTGTTTGTCAGTTGCTTCATTTGCTATTATCTTCTCCCATTCTGAAGGCTGTCTTTTCACCTTGCTAATAGTTTCCTTTGATGTGCAGAAGCTTTTAAGGTTAATTAGGTCCCATTTGTTTATTTTTGCTTTTATTTCCAATATTCTGGGAGGTGGGTCATAGAGGATCCTGCTGTGATGTATGTCAGAGAGTGTTTTGCCTATGTTCTCCTCTAGGAGTTTTATAGTTTCTGGTCTTACATTGAGATCTTTAATCCATTTTGAGTTTATTTTTGTGTATGGTGTTAGAAAGTGTTCTAGTTTCATTCTTTTACAAGTGGTTGACCAGAGTTCCCAGCACCACTTGTTAAAGAGATTGTCTTTAATCCATTGTATATTCTTGCCTCCTTTGTCAAAGATAAGGTGTCCATATGTGCATGGATTTATCTCTGGGCTTTCTATTTTGTTCCATTGATCTATATTTCTGTCTTTGTGCCAGTACCATACTAAAAGACCCGATTTTCAAACAAGATTACATTCATGATTTCTGGGTGAACATGAATTTGAGGGAAGTGCTTTTCAACATAGTACATTCTGCCCCCTGGTCCCCACAAAATTCATGTCCTTCCCGTGTGCAAAATACCTTAATCCTCCTTCCAACATCTCTGAATGTCTTAACCCACTCTGGCATTAACCATAAATCTAAAATCTCATCTGAATATCATCAGCTTATAAAAATTCCAGCTCTCATCACCTAAATCAAGTATGGGTGAGACATTGTGTATAGTCCATCCTGAGACAAAATCCCTCTCTGTCCACAGACCTGTGAAACTAAAGAAGTTATCTGCTTTCAAAATACAATGATTGGACACCCACAGGACAGATATTCCCATTCTGAAAGGGAGAAAATAGAATCAATAAAGGGATTACTGATCTAAAGCAAGTTTACAACACAGTAGGATTCAAGGCCTGAGAGTAACCCTCTATGGCTCAATGCTCTCTCATCTGGGCCCTCTGAGGTTGTGGCCTTGTCTTCTCTGGCCTTGATATCCATGCTCTGCTTCAAAGTCATTCTTCCTTAATTTTTCAGTCCAGGCTAGCAGATAGTAATCATAATCACATCATAAAGGGTTGCTATGAAAATTAAATGGGATAGTGTATGTACTTAGTATAATGCCTAGCTGGGTAATCCCATGGACAGAACAACCTGGCGGGCCACAGTTTACGGGGTCGCAAAAAAGTCAGACACAACTTTGCTACTAAACAACAAATAGTCATTACCCAATACTGATTTACTTCATCTCTCACCTCTCCAACCAAGTAAGTAAGGGGATGTTTCTGTCTTTTGGATGCCAGCAGCAACTGTGGCACTTCGGTAGCTCTGGATGCTCTTCAACTCTTCCACCACCACCCTGGCCCACTGTAACCCACTTTATCCTTACTGAATGGAGAGAACCTCCAATGCAACACAGTGAGCCATCGTTTTGTGCGAGAGAATCCCTGGGAAACATATCTGGGCCTGCGTGCATGCTTATTATGGAAACTGTTTATGGTTGAAATAGATGCAGGCAGGAATTGCTCACACAACATATGGCAATATTAAAAGCTTGGAGGAACCATCTTGTTTCATGACTCTGCCTGTGGCACTTGATTTTTGAGGATCAGCTGTGAAATAAGGATTTTGACCTTTGGGTTTTTAGGGATCCATACTAACCCAGATAGAAGGTTCCTTGTTTTAATGCTCATCTCAGAATTACATCCACAAACAGAAAGTCAAATGACATACTTCTAGACAGTGGACTAGCACTGAACATCTACTCAAGTCTCACTTTTAGCAAAGCCAGAGTTTTTTTGGACATGGGACAGCAGAAAAGTTCTTCTACCAGGTATTCTCTTCCTACTTGCCTAATATTTTGGGGACTCAGAAAGACATACTGACTGTATGGCCTACAGGCAATGCTTCTGGCAGAAAGCCTAGGTAAATCTCTGGACTCAGCTTCTTTAAGACTCCATGAGATCACGGATTGAAATGATGTATTTATCCAGGGCTGCAAATGATAGCTTAGCCAAAGAGAGAACCCAAGTCATGATTAAGAGGGAAGCTATAGTGGACACTGATATATCCCTACGATATTCAGTCCCCAGTCTTCCAGAAATATAATCTCATCTTTTGCTTGATGATATACTTTGCCCAACTTTCAATCCATTTGATTTGGTTGGAACTGACCTCCACTCTCAGCTCCAGGAGTAGATGTTATTTGGCCAAAGCAAAGAAGCACATCCCTGGCCGTAGTGATTATCTTAGGGATTGCCATGTGACTAAATCAGAACCAATGAGAAGTCATGAGCCCTTTATTGAGGTTTCTGAGAGGTGGAAGTACTTTCCTGTTCCATTGATTTTGGCTTATGAGAGTATTAAATTCGGGGCTGCTTCAGTCATCTTGTTATCAAGAAAGGAGGCAACCTGGAAAAACCAGCAGAGAGAAAAAGTAATGCCAAGATATTCATAAAAACTGGCCCTAATATTATCACTTGAGCCTCTGTAACAAGTTACAATTGAAGACATTATTATCCCAATAAGTTCCTCCTTTCTTGTTTACATCATCTATGTTTGTCATCAAATGAATCTTGATACAGAAGTCAAAGATTAAAGCTAGAAAAATAGCAAAAGTGAAAGTGTTAGTCACTCAGTCTTTTCCAATTCTTTGCGACCCCATGGACTGTAGCTCGCCAGACTCCTCTGTCCATGGACTTCTCCAGGCAAGAATACTGGAGTGGGTTGCCATTTCCTTCTCCAGGGGATCGTCCTGACCCAGAGTTCGAACCTGGGTCTCCTACAATTGCAGGTGGAGTCTTTACTGTCTGAGCCACTAGGGAAGCCACCAGAAAAATAGTATGAAGCGGTAAATCTCAGAGTTGAGTAAAACTATAAATGGGAAAGTGCACCCTAGAAAAATCAGAGCACAAACCAGGGGCTCCATTAATAGGAAAAGTGTGTGGAAATACAAGATGCTGCCTGGTTGCTATAGGGAGGTTGAATGGTGTCCTCTCAAAATATATGTCCATCTCAATCTCAGAATGTAATTTACTTAGAATAAGGGTCTTTGTAGATATAATGAAAGTAAGGATTTTGATATGAGATCATCTTGGATTATGGTGGGCCCTAAATCTAATGATAAGTGTCAAAATAAACAAAAAAGGAGACACAGAGGGAGACACAGAGGAGAAGACCATGTGAATATAGAGGCAGAGATTGGGATTATGCTGCCACAAGCTAAGGAATGCCTGGAACCACTAGAAACTGGAAAAGGCAAAAAAGGATTCTCTCATAGGGTCTCTGGAGGGAACGTGGTTTTGCTGTCACTTTGACTTCAGACTTCTAGCCAAACCAGAACTGTGAGAGAGTAAATTTGTGTTTTTCTAAGCCACCAATTTTGTGGTAATTTGTTACAGCATCTCGTAATGCAGATGCTATGGAAGACAGATGCAAGATATAAAATATGTTATGAGGAGAATATCTATCACTGCTGGAAAGATGCCAAGACTGTGCACATGAGGCATGTTGGAGATAAAAACTGGATTGACCTCTAAGAGGAATGGGGAAAGGATACAATGATCTCTTGGGCACCCCATTCTGTTTCTGATTATTTAAAATATGAGACTGCTAAAAGTCTTGGTAAGCTTAGCCACTATTTCGAAAGGACCACAGTGGTGGTATTGTGCCATAGGTTCATGGGTATAGCTCTTCTCTGCTGGGAGTACAGCTGTGTATGATCTTCCTTATCATTATAAAGTACTTTCCAGATAAGATCATATCTGCTACCAGGTTTGTTTCCCAGTTATATAGGAATTGACTGAATCAGGCTCTGGGGTAGAGGTTGCTGGAGTCAGAGTCTTGTTAGGACAAGACCAAGCCCCATCACAATGTTAAATTCCTTTTATTTTATTGGTAAAAAGCCAGAGTAGATCAAGGTTAGGGAATTAGCCAAAGGTAAAGGAACCTGAAGACTTGCTATTTCAAAGGCCCATATAGTCTTTTACTTTTTTTAGTAAGTTGTTTACTATGGCTCTAAAAACAGAGAACTGTAGAATGAATTATTGGCAACTTTTAAATTCTGGAGGTAAGAACTAAAGTTTCTCCATTCTGAGTTCTGTCTAATGCAAAATATATATGTATATATATATATATATACACACACACAATATGGTAAATTGATAGTCAGAAAGGGATCAGAGAGTATCAACTTTATTACTGAACAGGGCAAGTGCTCAATAACCCCCCAAACATATGGCTTTCTCACTAAAGCCAGATAAGGGAATGTAGCTGTATCTTGAGATCACAACAGCATATTTCTTTTACCTTGTTGAAACCAGACTTTGGGACCTGTCTGTTCAGAGAGTTGTATGTATATGGTAAGTCCAGGCTTACAAAGTCATTTCTAAGGACCCAGATCTGCTTTACATATATAGTTACCATAATTACCAGCAAGAGCACAAACAAAAGCATATGTGTGCATGCTTGTGTGTGTGTGTGCATGTGCGAGAGAGAGAGAGAGAGATGCTGACCAAGTTTCCATATAGAGGACACATTATAGGCCCTGCATACATGGATGCAGGTACCTGCTTACACATTTACCAGTCCATGAGCAAGGCAGTTAGAATAAGGAAAGAGTGAAGAAAAAGAGAGAAAGAGTAACACTAATTCTGTTTTGGAATTATTGTTACTTTACCCATTTGTTGAGTGTGGCTCAGTGGATGTCAAGCAATCACCAATCATGCTAGTTATTCTTCCTTCATCAGGCAGAAGCAAGTAATGAATGGACAGAATAAATGGGGCAGAATTTCCTTCCCCTAAACTATCTTTGAAAGGTAGAAGAGTTGATAGAAATTCTGTGTTCCCTGTTGGTGGGAATGCAACCTAGTACAGCCACTATGGAGAACAGAGTGGAGATTCCTTAAAACTCTGGAAATAGAACTGCCTTATGACCCAGCAATCCCACTGCTGGGCATACACACTAAGGAAACCAGAATTGAAAGAGACACGTGTACCCCAATGTTCATCGCAGCACTGTTTATAATAGCCAGGACATGGAAGCAACCTAGATGTCCATCAGCAGATGAATGGATAAGAAAGCCTTGGTACATATACACAATGGAGTATTACTCAGCCGTTAAAAAGAATACATTTGAATCAGTTCTAATGAGGTAGATAAAATTGGAGCCTATTATTCAGAGTGAAGTAAGCCAGAAAGAAAAACACCAATACAGTATACTAACGCATATATATGGAATTTAGAAAGAAGGTAATGATAACCGTGTATGTGAGACAGCGAAAGAGACACAGATGTATAGAACAGTCTTTTGGACTCTGTGGGAGAGGGAGGTGGGGGATGATTTGGGAGAATGGCATTGAAACATGTAAAAAATCATGTGAAACAAATTGCCAGTCCAGGTTCAATGCAGGATACAGGGCACTCAGGGCTGGTGCACTGGGATGACCCAGAGGGATGAGATGGGGAGGGAGGTGGGAGGGGGGTTCAGGATGGGGAACACGTGTACACTCATGGAGGATTCAAGTCAATGTATGGCAAAACCAATACAATATTGTAGAGTAAAATAAATAAATTAATTAATTTAAAAAAAAAGAAATTCTGTGTTCCATGGCCTCGGGAATGGGGAGGAAGTGTTCGTTTACAGTACTACTCAATGGATTCCAGGAAGTGATAAACATTTCTGATTTACATGGGAGTTTCTCATTGTAGATCCTCTAGGACATATTGTCATAAGATGTCTTAACTGGGCAGAAGATAGCCAAGAATTCCACTGGAGCACACTAAATCATTATTTCTCTTTATTAGCATGTGTTTATCATCACCACATAAAAGCTATATCATAAAGACCTTAGTATTTAAATTTTCAAAGATCAATGCTCCATGAGGTTTTTCCATGAAGATTAATAGTTACAAGTAGAATGATCAGATATTGTGTAGAGACCACAGTTAAACCATCCTTTATCATCAGGGAAGCACTCCATTTTTCTTTAGAGGGGAAGAGAAGTGGTTGATAAACTGGGGTCAATAAACTGGCAGAAGTCTTTGATACCTGAAGACACTATATAAATTTGGCAGGAAAACAAACAGTGGGCATCAAATCAGTCACTCAGTCCCATTCACAGTACAGGAAACTTTTTTCTTCTTCATGTCCAAAATTACTTACAAATCTTAGGTATAGAGTGTCATGTAAGGCAAGACTTGGTGGTAAATGAAGTAATTGCTAAAATGTGTGCATGGATACAACTCAAGATAGAACAGGGTGTTCATTCTTGCCAAACAGATATATACTCAACTTCCAGGTTTTTAATGATCATACAGATACCAACTGAAGCTAGAAGTTGTCTGTGCCCACTACAGGAGTGCCTTGGTGAATTTTATTGTTGTTTAGTAGCTAAGTCGTGTCCGACTCCATGAACTGCAGCACACCAGGCTCCTCTGTCCTTCATTATCTCCTGGAGATTGCTCAAATTCATGTCCGTTGAGTAGATAATGTTATATAACCATCACATCCTCTGCCATCCCCTTCTCCTCCTGCCTTCAATCTTTCCCAGCCTCAGAGTCTTTTCCAACGAGTTGGCTCTTCGTGTCAGGTGGCCAAAATATTGCAGCTTCAGCTTCAGCATCAGTCCTTCCAATGAATATTCAGGGTTGATTTCCTTTAGGATTGACTGGTTTGATCTTCTTGCTGTCCAAGGGACTCTCAAGAGTTTTCTCCAGCACCACAATTTGAAAGCATCAATTCTTCAGTGCTCAGCCTTCTTTATGGTCCAACTCTCACATCTGTACATGACTACTGGAAAAACTATTGCTTTGATTATATGGACTTTTGTTGACAAAGTGATGTCTCTGCTTTTTTAATATGCTGTCTAGGTTTTTCATAGTTTTCCTTCTAAGGAGCAAGCATCTTTTAATTTCATGGCTGCAGTCACCGTCCTCAGTGATTTTGGAGCCGAAGAAAATAAAATCTGTCACTGCTTTCACGTTTCCCCCCTTCTGTTTGCCAAGAGGGGATGATACTGGATGCCCTGACCTTAGTTTTTTTGAATGTTGACTTTTAAGTCAGGTTTTCACTCTCCTCTTTCACATTAATCAAGAGGCTCTTTAGTTCCTCTTCATTTGCTCATGTTCAATGACAGAGAGAGAAATATCTTTCCCTTGATCATAAAATAAAAAGTACTTCCCTTAAAACTGACTGAATCAAAGTTACAAACCCACTTCTGTATCAATAATAGTTGCTAGGTGTATGTTATGTATTTATTAGCTTAATTTTTATTTCTGAACTAATCACTGGGAAGGAGGCTTGCATTAACTCCATTGACTGAAATAATCGAGTCCCACTACTAGAGCTAAGGACAAGATCCCTATCTCCTCAGGTTAGTGTGATTGGGGAGTAGATGACAGACATCTGAATAAAATCAGGAATCTTTTATAAAATCTGAAGATGGAGAGTGAGCACTAGGTAGCCATCCAAATATGTCCACTACAATGATATTATTATATAAAGGCAGGTGTTTCCCTCTTCCCTATGCCCTACACACTCTTTAATGTCACTTACCAAAAGCATCAGTACCCAGTTTTCCAAAGAAGATCTAAATATTGGATAAAAAACAAAGAATTATAATATTAACACCAAAATAGCAGGCTCTCTGGAAAAAAAAAAAAACAGTAAGCTTATTCTTATTCTGTGAACACCGAGTGGGTGCCTAGGCTGAGATGAAAATTCTAGGAAGTCTTGATTCAGTATAAGGAAGAACTTAAGAACTGGGGCTGACTATATTGAAATGGTCTGCTTCATAAGTTAGTGAGCTCCCTGTTATCAGAAGTACTTAAGAATCTGCTGAATGACATCTAGACATGGCTACTGTACAGGATATTTCTCTATCAAGTAAGAGGTTAGAAGAAATGACTGCAAAGGTTACCTGCAAATCTTTCATGTTATAATTCTATGATGGATCTGTGATTCAGCTCAAAATAAATGACAAACAGCTCTCAGCACACTAAAGAAGGTATATTGTGAGAGACAAGGCCTGTCAATGAGATAGATTAGATTCAGATTTGATGGACAACCAATCAATGAGATAGACACATCTGTACAATGGAAATGGACAGTGAAGATACTACTGATAAATCCCTAGCAGTGTCCAACTCAACGAACTAGACAGTTTGTCTTTGGGGAAGGGATCTAGAGAATGCCTCCTTACCTCATCTTGTTTGTCCTTGAATTTGCTTCTAAATAGGAAGCAAATGAGTATGCCAATCACAACATTCTCCTGAAGCTTGAAGGACTATGTATTCAAATGATGTTCCTTTCTTTGACAAACTCCATGTGCATCTTAGATCTTCACTGGCAGGGTTGAATCTACATTCTCAAGTAAATTGGTATGAGTTGCTATCTTCATTTAGCAAAGTGGGGATTATTTTCTATCATATTTCTTTCTAAACTTGTGGCTCAAATAACTTTAGTGATCTTAGTTACCATTGTTCATTCCACTCATTTGAAGCAGAAGTCTCAGAATAAAGCTAAACTGCACTTACCCAAGGATGCAAGTCTATCTGGAAACATTGGGAGAATGATTTGAATTACCTGTTACATTCTACTTGTATTGGAGACCAAGGAAAAAAGTGACCTTAAGAGTTTATATCTACCATTGTATCACATGTTCTATCTATGTACATTCATTCCTCTTTTATTGCCTTATTTATTTAAAAATTATTTCTCTTTACCCGTATATCAGTTTGTTAGTTGTACACTCATTATTCCTAATGTTACTCAATACTAGAGTAGTGGCACTCAAAGTGTGGTCTACAGATCTCTGATAGTTCTTCAGATTCTTTCAGAGGTCCATAAGGTCAAGACGCTTTTCATAAAAATTGTAAAAAGTCATTTTCCCTTTTTACTGTGTTTGCACTTGCACCAATGGTACAAAAGCAATAGTGGGCAAAACTACCAATCAGGGCAGTAGCACCAAAGTGTACTAATTAGTAACTGTATTCTTTACCACCGTGCACTTGAAAGGTTAAAACGTCAGTTTCACTTAAGAATGTCCTCGATGAAGCAATTAATTTTTAAAAATATCAAGCCTTGAATGCACATTTTTATTAATATTCTGTGTGACAAAATGGGAGGTGTACAGAATGTACTTCCGATATGTGTTAAAGCAATAACTGAGTCAAGAAAAAGCATTTTGCATTTGTTTGAGTTGTCAGTTGAACTAGCGTTGATTTTCTTGCAGTTTTACTGAGATATAATTGACATATGGCACTATATAAGGTTAAGGTATATGGGGTAATGATTTGACTTACATACATCATTAAGTGATGATCACAATAAGTTTACGGAATAGCCATCATCTCATATAGACACAAAATTAAAGACATTTAAAAAAATTTCTTGTAATGAGAACTCTTAGGATTTACTGTCTTAAAACTTTCACACATAACATGTAACAGTGGTAATTATAGTTATCATGTTGTACATTACATCCCTGTGTGCATGTATGTTCAGTAGCTTCAGTTGTGTCTGACTTTTGCAACTTTATTGTAGCCTGCCAGGCTCTTCTGTCCACGGGATTCTCCAGACAATAATACTGGAGTGGCATTATCGGAGAAATGCAAATCAAAACTACAATGAGGTACCATTCACGCCAGTCAGAATGGCTGCTATCCAAAAGTCTACAAACAGTAAATGCTGGAGAGGGTGCAGAGAAAAGGGAACCTTCTTATACTGTTGGTGGGAATGCAAACTAGTACAGCCACTATGGAGAACAGTGTGGAGATTCCTTAAAAAACTGGAAATAGAACTGCCTTATGACCCAGCAATCCCACTGCTGGGCATACACACCGAGGAAACCAGAATTGAAAGAGATACGTGTACCCCAATGTTCATCGCAGCACTGTTTATAATAGCCAGGACATGGAAGCAACCTAGATGTCCATCAGCAGACAAATGGATAAGAAAGCCTTGGTACATATACACAATGGAGTATTATTCAGCCATTAAAAAGAATACGTTTGAATCAGTTCTAATGAGGTGGATGAAACTGGAGCCTATTATACAGAGTGAAGTAAGCCAGAAAGAAAAACATCAATACAGTATACTAACACATATATATGAAATTTAGAAAGATAGTAACGATAACCCTGTATGCGAGACAGCAAAAGAGACAGATGTATAGAACAGTCTTTTGGCCTCTGTGGGAGAGGGTGAGGGTGGGATGATTTGGGAGAATGGCATTGAAATGTGTATATTATCATATGTGAAACTGATCACCAGTCCAGGTTCGATGCATGAGACAAGGTGCTCGGGGCTGGTGCACTGGGATGACCCAGAGGGATGGTATGGGGAGGGAGGTGGGAGGGGGGTTCAGGACCGGGAACATGTGTGCACCCGTGGTGGATTCTTGTTGATGTATGGCAAAACCAATACAATATTGTAAAGTAATAAGCCTCCAAATAAAACAAATAAATTTATTAAAAAAATAAAAGAATACTGGAGTGGGTCGCCATGCCCCCCTCCAGGGGATCTTCGCATCACAGGGATCAAACATGCGTCTCCTGCATTGCAGGTGGATTCTTTACCCACCGAGACAACTGGGAAGCACACATTACATTCCTAGTACTCATTTATTTTGTTTGTACCTTTTGACTCCTTTATTCAGTTTCCCCTCCCTTCACTGCCCACTGCTGGTAACCATAAATCTGATCTCTTTATGAGCTTGTTTTTTGAAATGTAATTGATCTACAACACTATGCTAGTTTCCATTATACAGTACAGTATATTTATATTTCTATATGTTTGAAAATAATCACCACGTAAGTCTAGTTACCATCTGTCACAATACAAAGATATGACATAGTTATTGACTATTCCCCACATTGCACATTTATTTTGCACCTGGAAGTTTGTACATCTTAATCTCCCTCACTTATTTCTGTCCCCTCCACTCTAGTCACTACTTGTTTGTTCTCTGAATCTCTAACTCACTTTCTGTTTTGTTAAGTTTGTTCATTTGGCTTTTAGATTCCACATATAAGTGAAATCATACAATATTTGTCTTTCTCTGTCTGACTTATTTCACGTAGCACAATATCCTCTAGGCCCATCCATGTTGTTGCAAATGGCAAGATATTCCTTTTTAAGGCTGAGTAATATACCATTGTGTATATACACATATGTACATATATATACATATATATTTGGTGATGGACAGGGAGGTCTGGAGTGCTGCAATTCATGGGTCGCAAAAGAGTCAGACACTGAAGTGAATTGATATATACATTTTCTTTATTCATCAATTAATGAGGACTTAGATTGCTTCCATGCCTTGGCTATTGTAAATAATTCTGCAATTATCATAGGGGTGTGTATTTTTTTCTAATTAGTGTTTTTGTTTCCTCTGGATAAATGTTCAGAAATAGAATTGCTGGATCATACGGTAGTTCTATTTTAAATTTTCTGCGGACTCTCCGTATTGTTTTCTATAGTGGCTACACTAATTTACATTCTCATCAAGAGTGTATGAGGATTTCCTTTTCCCCCACATCCTTGCCAACACTGGTTAATTGTCTTTTGGATAATAGCCATTCTGACAAGTGTGAGGTGATAACTCATTGTAGTTTTGACTTGCATTTTGCTGATGATTAGCGATTTTGAGCATCTTCTCGTATGCCTGTCAGCCATCTGTATGTCTTTTTTGAAAAAATGTCTATTCAGATCCTGTGCCCATTCTTTAATTGGGTTGCTTGTTTTCTTGATGTTCAATTATATGAGTTCTATGTATATTTTGGATATTAACTCCTTATCAGTTGTATCATTTGAAATATCTTCTCCCAGTCAGCAGGTGGATTTTTTGTTTTCATGATAGTTTCCTTTGCTGTGCAAAAGCTTTTTAATTTGATGTAGTCCCATTTGTTTATTTTTGTTTTGTTTCCCTTGCCTGAAGAGATATATACAAAAACTATTGCTAAGATTGATGTCAGAATGCATACTGCCTATGTTTTCATCTAGAAGCTTTATGATTTCAGTCTTTAATCCATTTTGAGCTTATTTTTTTATATGGTTTAAGAATGTGGCCAGTTTCATTCCTTTGCATGTAGCTGTCCAGCTTTCCCAATATTTATCAGAGATTATCTCTTCCCCATTGTATATCCTTGGCTCCTTTGTCTTAAATTAATTGACCACGTAAGGTAGGTTTATTTCTGGGCTATTTTGCTGCACTGGTCTTTTTGTCTGTTTTTGTGCAAGTACCATATAGTTTTAATTACTATAGCTTTGTAATATAGTTTAAAGTGAGGGAGCATGACACCTCCAGCTTTGTTCTTCTTTCTTCAGATTGCTTTGTCTATCTGTACTTTTCTGTGGTTCCATACAAATGCAAGAATTATTTGTTCCAGTTGTGTGAAAAATGTCATTGGTATTTTGACAGGGATTGCATTAAGTCTGTAAATTGCTTTGGATAGTATGGACATTTTAACAATATTCTTCCAATCCATGAACACAGTGTATATTTCTATTTTTTCTGTAATTTTCAGTTTCTTTCATCAATGTCTTACAGTTTTCAGAGTACAAGTTGTTCGCTTCCTTGGTTAAATTTATTTCATTCTTTTGATGCAATTATAAATGGAATTTTTAAAAAAAATTCTCTTTTTGATAGTGCATTATTAGTATATAGAAGTGTAATATATTTCTGTATATTTATTTTGTATTCTTAAACTTCACTGAATTCATTTATTAGTTTTAACCACCAGCATTTCTATCCCCAGAGAAAGTTGTACCAGATCCCTGCCCCTCTGTCACATACCCTAAAATTAGTCAATGTATCTTCTCGTATGATCCAGATGCTTTTCAAACTGCTGCCTCTGCACTGGGACTCATAACAAATGAGTTTGTGAGCAAGTCATTCAAGAGCTCAGTTACCCACAGCCCTCTAACTCTCCAGACATAAGCCTTACTCATTTTCAAAGCTAGATGTTACGGGGGTCAGCATCACCTAGGGAGCCTGATGTGGGACTTGGATCCCTCATTCTGCAGAGGGACTTCTGCAGCTATGATATCCCTCATACTTATTGGTCATCACACCACAGATGTGGGTTCTGAATAGTCTCCATCTCTTCTCCTCCTAGCCATATCGATATGGCCTTTATATCCTAAGTTGTTGAAATCTCTTCTGCTAGTCTTCAGGTCACTCTCAGAGAAAGTTGTTCTATACACTGATATAGTTTTGGTGTGTCTATGGGCGGAAGTAAGCTCATGAGCTTCCTACTCTACCATTTTGATCCAGAGCCAGAAGAGGCTTTGATGAATTTTAAATACAAAGCATCTTCCCCAATCACAATGGAATAAAACTAGAAATCAATAGAAGAAGGAATACTGGAAGATTTTCAAATATGTGAAAATAAAACCACATATTCTTAAACACCCAATCAGTCAAAGAATAAATCACAAGGAAAATTAGAAAATGTCTTGAGGCAACTGAAAACAAAAAGACAACATACCAAAACTTATGAAAGGCAGGGAGAGCAGTGCTCAGAGGGAAACCTATAACTGTGAAATGCCTACAGTAAAAAAGGAGAAATATCTGAAATCAATAACCTAATTTTACAACTTACAAAGTTAGTTAAGCCTCAAAGGTTCCTCGGAAATAATTCCTGATGCAGGGAGCCCCATGACAGGAGGGTGTCCTCTGCTAGTGTCTGCCAGCTCTTGTGTGCTCAAGCACATCTTTCAGTGCAATAGACATTCCGTGTTTATGTGCTACAGGGGGTCCTGTGGGCTCTGCTACTCCTTTGCATGTAAGTTATGTTCCTGATAAATCCTGTCATGGCTACAGTGTGTGTTGTTAGTGCTGCAGCAACTTGCAACTAGAGACCTGCATGACAATCATTAAAGAATTGCGAGACACCATTGAAGAGAAAGGCAACTGGAGGAAGTGATTTGAAAAAATCTGGGCTGATTTGAGAAGAAAAGACAAGGAGGATCAGCATCAAATATCCCAGGAATTGCTGTGTAAATTTCAGGATGACAGAGGTTTTGTAGATAAGAAGAAGTAACTGTCTGTATCCTAAAGAAACATGCTAGTGAAATTTATGGACTATGGCTCTAAGGAAAGGCAAAGCAAAGATGAACCAGGGGATCCAGTCAAGGGAGCTTGGTTTTGATGGGAAAATGTCTCCCGAGTGGGACTATGCAATTTAAGGAGATAAAAGTGGACAATATTTCTCTGAACAGTGTATACTTTTGGAAGAACAATAATTTATGTTCCATTTATCTCACTAAGGGAGATCTCACAGGAAGAACCTAGAAGAGTATGTTTAAAAAAACTCTAGGTCAAAATGCAAATAAAAAGTAAAAGGATCCAGCACATAGAAAAGCAAAGGAGGAAAAACTTAAGGAGGAAATTCAGCTGTTATAAACTTAGCTGAAACTTTCAGAAGAAATTAGAGAGGGAGATGGAACACTTGGAGCATACTCCATTACTGCAGAAAAACATTCAAAGCCTGTAATCTTCAAAATCTTAGGTAAAAGTAGTACCATAGTTAATACCATCATGGGAAATTTCTTCTATTTGAATTTTCATTTAACCTCTTCTGGCTTTTGTGTTACTGTCATCCATTTCACATCTATATATGTTATCCATCCCATTTTACATTGTTATTATTTCATTTAAACCACCAAATATCTTTTAAAGAGTTTCAATAATAAGAAAATAAAAATTCTTGAGTATTTATCCATGTAGTTCCCTTTCAGGTACTCTTCATTCCTTTGTAAAGACCCATATTTCCATCTGGTATCATTTCCCCTTCTGCCTGAAGGAAATTCTTTAACATATAGTGTCAGTTCTGAGTTGATTTTGATTGATGGATTTTTCCCTCAGTGTAGGTTGAATTTGCTTGCTTCTTTGCACACCTGGTAATATTTGATTGGATGCCAGACATTGTGAATTTTACCTTGTTGGGTGCTGTATATTTTTGTATTCCTATAAATATTCTTGAACTTTGTTCTGGGACACTGTTAAGTTACTTGGGAACAGTTTCATCCTTTTGGGTCTTGCTTTTATGATTTGTTGGGCAGGTTCACAGCAGTGTTTAGTCTAGAGCTAATTCTTTTCCACTGTAGAGGCAAGACCCTTTGAGTACTCTACTCAATGACCTGTGAATTATGAAGTTTTCCAGTCTAACTGGTTGGGAACAGGCAGTATCCTGGCCCTGTGTGAGCACCAATCATTGTTACTTCAATCCTTTCAAGTCGCTCTTTCCTTGACCTCAGTTATTTTTCAAATATGCATGTGCTGATAGGAATAGCTCTGAATACATGGGTGAGATTATCTGAAGATCTCCATGGTTCTCTCTCCCTCTCCAGCTCTGCCATCTCCAGTATTCTGCTCCACCATCTTGGTCTCCCAGGACTCTAAGCTCCATTTCCTTAATTCAGGGAGCCTGTCAGGCTCTGGCTGTGTTCCTCCTTCTTGCACCATCTGGAATCTTTCTCAGGGTGTTGAGTTAGGGCTATCATATGGCTAACTTCACTTGTTTTCCATATCTCAGGTATCTCTGTCCTTTGTTGCCTGATAATGTGTGTGCTGAAAACAATGATTTTACATATTTTGTGTGGCCTTTTAGTTGTTTCAAGGAGGAAGGTAAACCTGAATCCCTTTACTCCATCTTGATCATAGGTTGAATTCCCAAGGTTTTAAGCCTTGAGTTCACTCATAAACCATATATTTATTAAGTATCTACTATCTTGTCCCACGTCGAGTAACATATTTTGGGAAGAGGAGACAGAACGTTAATAAGACAAATGAGTAAAATATACAATGAGTCAGACTGTTGTAATCAGTGCTCAGCAGAAGCAAATAATGGGGGGAAAGTGGTTGCATTTCAACAGGGTGATCAGGGAAAGCCTCACTGAGCAAGTGATACTTGCGCAAAGATCTGAAGGAGTTGAGAAAGCAAGCCATAAAGATAACTGAGAGAAGAATGGCTCAGGCAGAAGGAATAGTAAATGTAAAGGCCCTGAGGTAAGGCCTTGGGGGTCTGAGGAACAGCAGTGTGTCCTGTGTTGCTGGAGAGAAGTGAGCAAAGAGAGGAGCAGTAGGAAATGAAGGCAGAGAAGTAACAGGGAACCAGATCATGTAGGCTTTGAAGTGGAGAGATGGCTTTGCCTTTCTTTGTCATTTACTTTGAGGGTGATGGAAAGCCGTTTGAGCATAGGAGTGAATGGCATCACTTAAGTTTTAACAGGATAACTTTGGCTACTATCTGGAAATAAACTCTAGGGGCAAGTGAGAAGGCATATAGAGCAGCTAATAGGCTATGGCAGTAATGCAGGAAAGAAATGGTGGTGCCTTCTACTAGAGAAAGAGCTGTAGAGGTGGTAACAAGAGGCTGGATTATTGATACCTTTTGAAGGCAGAGCCAATAAGGTTTGCTGATGAACTCTCTTTGTTTTTAAGATTGTAAAAGAAACACAGGATTCAAGGATAACTTCAAGGTACCAAGGGCCTAAACAACTGTAAAAATGGAGTTGCTATTATTGCGATAGCAATAGATAGCTATTATTGAGAGAAGACTAGGAAAAGAAGTTTTTAGGGGAGTAGATCAGGAGTTCTGACATCTTGAGTTAGAGTTGTCAACTATACATCCAAGTAGAGAGGTCTAGTAAGTGGTTGGATATATGAGTGTGGAGTTCCCAGTTGAAGTTATAAATGTAAGAGTTCTCAGCATGAGTGGAGCACTTATTAAAGAGAAGAGGCCCCAAGATTGAGCCCTGTGATACTCCAATGTTTAGGGGTCAGGAAGATAAGGTGAAGATAGCAAAGATGTTTGAGACAGAACAGCCAGAGAGGTAGAATATGGTGTCCTGAAAATCAAGTGAAGAGAGAGTTCAAGGAGGAGAAAATAATAAATTATGTCAAATGCTGCCAACAAGACAAATAACATGAGAACCAAGAATCAATCATTGGATTTGGCAATAAGGAAGTTATAGATGGATTTGATAAGGACAGTTTTGATGGAGGAACACAGGCAAAACAGTAATTAGAGTGGGTTCCTGAGTAAACAGGAGGAGTGGAATTGGAGACACAGAATATTGATAACTCTTGCAAGTAGCTTTTCTGTAAACAGGAGAGAGAAAGACAGGGAGAGAGAGAGAGAGTACATAGAGGGAGGAAGTGGAGAGAGGATTTTGAGGGGTTTTCTTGTGCTATGTTTTAGGATAGGAGAACTGTTTGAGTATGGGAAAACTCAGTAAAGACAGAAAAATGATGACATAGGGGCACGAAAATTTGTTGGAATAATGTCCCTAAATCACAGACAGGGCATTGGTTCTGGTTTAGAAAAAGAGCCTTTGCTAGGAGCAGGGGCAGTGCATCCAAAGTAATAGGAAAGAAGCCTGTTAGAGTACAATGGGCACAGATGCCAGTGGGGGGGAGGTTACCCTACTATATCTATCTATCTAGTGATATGAGCTTATAAAAATTTTCTTACGAGTGCTTCTATTTCGTCAGTAAAATAACAACCAAGACCATCAGCTGAGCATGAGAGTGGGAAAGAAGGTGTTGCAGTTTGAGGAAAGAGGAACTGGTATGAAAAAGCTGTCTAGGAGAATGGGATAATGAATGCACTAGGGAAATGTATTCTAATTGTCAGCAGCAGTTAGGGCTTGCTTAAGGTTCATTACCATGAAAAGAATGTGAGATAACTCCCCAGGGTTGTGTATTTCTTCAGCCATGTTCACCCAGGTTTCAGGTTCCATATTAATATAATTAATGTACAGTTCTTAATCTTTTCCAGAAGCAAAAACATCAACATCACCCACCATTAATCTCTGTAAGACACCCCCAGTAAGAAGTGGTATTGGGAAAGTGGTTTCATGAGTCAGAGAATCAGAATAAGTCACTGATCTTTCCAGAGGAGGGAGCTCTATCCCTGGTTGGCCATATGCTTAGTGGTTAAGATGACAAAACATGAGGAAAGTTGGGTGGACATAATCTCTCACCCTTCAGGGCTCCACATGAGGAGATTCCTTAACCACTCCTGGCCTCTTACTTCAGTTCTTGCTCAATGATCCATTTCAGAGAAGGGATATAATTAATTGGTGAGCATGGATGAATAACCTGGGAATCTCTGCCTTGGAATCCTCCTCTCTTCTTTGGGATCTGCCTGCCTGCACAGGAAGGCCCTTTCTGGTATTGCTCCACTTTCCCATAGGAAAGTGAGAGACCGTCTCAATTAAAAGCAAGGAAGGTAGCCTTGGTGAGGTCCCCAGACTTAAGCTAGCTTCTCTCATCAACATAGGAGAAGTAGAGTCAACTGTTTTGATTGTCATTTGCCTGACCATTGGTGCTCTCTCTCTCTCCCCCAACATTGGTTCTAACCTCAGATAGAAAGCATAGAGGTATTTATTAGTTATCTCAAACCCCAAGAGAAACCCTTACATTGTTCAAAACAAAACTGATTATTTAATGTGATGGGCAGTAGAACCATATACTGCAAAACTATACAAGTATATGGGACTTCCCAGGTGGCGCAGTGGTAAAGAATCTGCCTGCCAATGCAGGAGCTGCAGGAGACGTGGATTTAATCCCTGGGTTGGGAAAATCCCCTTGAGGAGGAAATGGCAACCCATTCCAGTATTCTTGCCTGAAAAATTCCATGGACAGAGGAGTCTGGTGGGTTACAGTCCATGGGTTCACAAAGAGTCGGACATGACTGAGCATGCATGCACATGTGATACGACTATATGATGAAGTAGAAAATTACAAACCTGTCTGAAACACAGCAAGTGCTCATTCAGAAATATATGCTGAATGGATTTTGTAGATTAGAGAGGTAGGGGCAACAGTCCAACTAGGCCAAGATTTACTACAAGCCTCATTCTAGCTATGAAAACAAAACTGGGGGCAAATTTTTATTTCATTGCTAAAAATTTTGTTGCAAATAAAGGTTGTAAAGCATTTCCCCACAACTCCACTTTAGAAAACAGGCTGGAGTCTAATAAATAGTGAATTAGCTATACCCTCACAAAGGGCCCTCATAATAATAACGATGCTGATCTGATGCTAGTGATAGTCCTAATGTAACCTAACATTTACTGAGTGTTTGCTTTATGCTACGCACTGTTTTCAGTAATTCATATGCATTATCTCATTTAATTCCCATAGCAACTATATGAGGCAGGTATTATTATCATTTCTATGTTAGAGGTGAAGGGAACCAGGCAAAATTAATTATTAATAACTTGGCTAAGATCAGACAGCTCAGAAGATCTGATTCTAGAACTGCCTTCTTAACCATTAAATTATACTACCCCATAGCCAGAAATTAAACAGAGAATATATGCATCCTATTTATAGCAAAAGCACCAAAGCACATACCGTGGGGAATTACTAAAATCCATAGAAAAAAGTCCTGTTTTTTTAAAGGCATTCATAATCTACTCTAAGCAACAAGAATGTACATTCCATGGGTAATGAGACTATGTGAGCATATTTGCTGACGCTCACTTTCTACTTCCTAGTTAGATCAGTCCAGAAATCAAAATTCTTGAAATGGATTTAAGGGAGACTTCTGCTCACCTTCAGTCAATAAAGTGAATCCTAATCTCCCAAATTTATATATGCCAGTGACTGAAAGAGCAAATTCTAATCTTATGGTTTGATCACCTAAAAGGAGGATATATTATACTGTATCTGAGAAAACATATTTAGTGAGATAGGAATCCTGCTAATGCTTTGAGGTCCACGACCAGATGCTCCCAGAAGACAATCTCCTTGTGATCTGGAACATGTTCTTCCCTCTTCACTTTCCACCAAGAATGGAAGCAGCCTTACTCTAAGTGTCTCGACATTAGACAATGGCACAGCGAGGTGGCATCACCATGCTTGTTCCAAACATTCCATTGACAGTAATTTATGGCCAGAGAAGGGACAAAAGAAGGAAGGGAGATGAGGAGGAAACTAGTAATTGCTGCATTCTGGCACTGTGCTAGGTGTCCCTTGTGGCTCAGTGGTAAAGAACCCGCCTGCCAACGCAGGAGACACAGGTTTGATCCCTGGGGTCGGGAAGATCCCCTGGAGAAGGGAATGGCAACCCACTTCAGTATTTTTGCCTGGAGAATTCCCTGGACAGAGGAGCCTGGTGGGCTACAGCCCAAAGGGGTCGCAAAAGAGTCAGACACAACTGAGTGACTACCAACAACAACAGGAAGCCCTGTGCTAGGTGTCTTCTTTCATGCTCTCTCGTTTACCGAAATAACGTTTGATCTCTAATTTACAAATAAGGAAACAGGCTGAGATGTTAATTGATTTGCTCAGGGTTGCACAGCCACCGAGTAGCAGAAATGTGAATGAAATCTGCTTTTATCTGTTTCAAAGCTCATATGTTCTCAAGATTGTCTCTTTGAAGGAGCTGTGACCTCAATAGGTCCACTTTTTTATTTTAAAAATGCAGAAGTTGAGGCCCAGAGCACGAATTACCTTGCCCAAGGCCACTGGTTCCCCTAATTTTCCTGTAGGTAGGTACGCTCCAAGGAAGCAGAGTGAGGGAGACGCGACCAATCCCAGCAGGGCCCTGGGCAGGAGGAAAGCTTGCTGTACCCTTCAGAGGGTGCAGGCCACCCTCCTCAGCCACTGGGGAAGAGTGGAAATGACAGCAGAGCCTGGACAACCTTTGGAAATAGTTTTTCATAGCATCGTGACAAATACTTACCATGTGTGACACATAGGCCAGTCTTATTTTCCCGTTTTCTGAGGAGAAAAAGACAATGTGCGGCTTGAACCAAATGTTAACTAGAGAGTCCTATTGAAACTGGATTCCAAGCTGTGGGCAGCCCTGAAAGACTGGGGCTGCTGCTGCTGCTAAGTCGCGTCAGTCGTGTCCGACTCTGTGCGACCCCATAAACGGCAGCCCACCAGGCTCCCCCATCCCTGGGATTCTCCAGGCAAGAACACTGGAGTGGGTTGCCATTTCCTTCTCCAATGCATGAAAGTGAAAAGTGAAAGTGAAGTCGCTCAGTCGTGTCTGACTCTTAGCGACCCCATGGACTGCAGCCTACCAGGCTCCTCTGTCCATGGGATTCTCCAGGCAAGAGTACTGGAGTGGGGTGCCATTGCCTTCTCCGAAGACTGGGGCAGTGAACATCTAAGCGTCTTCACTCCCAGCCTGGGAGAGATAGGAGTAGAAGTGGAGGAGTGCCCCTTCTCACCGACTCCACTAAGTCAAGTTGTTTCTTGAAAATGCTTGGTGTGGGCCTTACCAAACTATTCCTTAAAAGAGTGGAACTTTCTAGAAATGGATGTAGGACAAAAATGTTGTGGATTTAGGCCATGAGATTTTTAGGCTCCTTTTGGGAACCAGACTAGGTCCCAGTGCTGATCAGTATCCTTGGCTCCTTATAGAAAATCCTAAATTCAATAGTTATTTGGGGACCAGGCAGAGACCATGGTCCCTATTACCTTTTTAAAAAAACTTTTAATTTTTTTATTTTTACTTTCTGGCCGCGCTGCATGGCATGCAGAGTCTTAGTTCCTCGACCAGATATCAAACCCATGCAGAGGAAGTGCTAAGTCCTAAACCCTGGACTACCGGGGAAAATCACCCCCCCAGCATTACCTTTAATGGGAAGTGCACATATGGACTTCAAGTCAGCCGGTGACTTGAAATACATTTATTGAGTGCCCCCTCAATGTCAGGATCTGTGCTAGCAGGTTAGGGTTATATGACAATGATATCACAGACATACCCCTATTCTCGTGAAACTTCCTGGATACCAAGTTCATCACCTGTAAGACAACTAAGAAGCCCGCTGCTTCAGAGGATGATGGAGATAAGATGACTGAACTCAGTGGAGACCAGGCCAGAGAGAAAACATGCTGTGTAGAGAAACAGAGGTCACATCTTGATTCACTGGATCAGGGTGGAAGGACTGGGGGGACCAGCAAGCTAGGGGTAGTTCAGAAAGGCCTTCTGAGATGAAGTGGCTTTGTAGGTGACTCTGGCAGGCTAAAAGAGACCTGTGAAGAGATGCTAGCAGAAGCCTTGGAATGACACAACTGAGGGGTCGAGTTTAGCGGCCTGCCCAGTGAGCAGTCAGACTGAAACTCAAGGATTATGGCTGGGGCTGAAAGGATGAAAGGAAGGAAGGTCCCGTAAATGAGGAGTAGGGAACAGCCCACCATTATGGGTGAGAGGAGCGGAGCAAGTAACACAGAAAGTCTATGGTCTGAACCTAATCAGTGCGACCTGAGCTACACTGAGGATTCAGGAGACCCACTTGTCACGTGTTTTCATGGATTTCCTCTGTTAGACCGTCCCTTTGGCCCAGAGTAGCAAAGAAGATTGTCTTCCCTGTAGCCTCGTGATGTAGACACAGGGTTGTACTGGAGAGAAAAACAAAGAGGCCAAAGTCCAAAGCTATGTGATCTTTCATGGAGCAACTTCTGTGACCTCAAATGGTGGCAAGAGAACGATATCAGCAGGGTGCCCTAGGTGAAGGCAATCCAGGTACGTCTATATCAGGGAGGCAGGTCTTCGCTGTAAGGTCATCTCAATACTACTGATATTGGGCATTCCATAACTTCACTTGCCCCAACACTGATTTTGAACATAGACTATTACAACTGGGGGGACCATTATAAACCATCCACAACAGTGGTTCTTAACCTAATGCTTCTTTCTAATAAGAAAAAAAAATTTACTCCTCCTGTTACCCTGAAGTAGAAAACAGGTGATTCAACCCTTCTACATATGTATTTAAAAAATAAAAAAAATAACATCCTGTGATAAAAAGAGGGAAAAGGGGGGAAACTATTTATTCTAAAACAATATTTATTTCTATATGTAAAGACTTGGGTAGAAATATGTAAGAAGACAAACCTGTCCCAGCAAACTTTCAAAACCTCTTCTAGAGGGCAGTACGAGCCCTGGTGAGAACCTCTGCTCTACACTGGCCTCAGTTCCCACGTGGTCAAAGCCGATCCCGGAGAAAGGAAGGATCCAGTCATGCTGCCTTTCTTCTGTGGGGTCACAGCAGCCTTTCAATGAGCTCCGCTTCGAGTTTCCAATCAGAAGTGATCTGGAACTCCAAGGCTAGTAAACCAGGAAGTACATGTTCTTTTTGGTAACTCTTGTGACCTTATAGCTCAGGGATTAAAAGCATGGGGTTTGAGGTTAAAATCTTTGTATTTGGGCTGCCACTCAACAGTAACATGACCCTGTGCCAGATACCCTATCTGACTCTGTTTTCTCCTGTGTAAGTTGGAGATGAGCTAGTATCTACCACATGGGATTATTATAAAGTATGAAGGTGGTCTGACACACAGTAAGCCTCTAGAAGCAGTGTGATTGCTTTTAATATTAGTGGCAGAGCATAACTGCTCCCAGCACTCTGTTGATACAATTGCCACAATTCCACTGCCGCTGCAGCTACCACCACAACCGCTATAGGAGTCCCCAGTGTGGAGCATATTTTCCTTTCAGTAACACTCTTTTTTTGAAAAACTTTTATCAAAAATTTTTTATGTTGGAGTATAGTTGATTAACAATGTTGTGATAGTTTCAGATGAACAGAAAAGTGACTCAGCCTTACATATACATATATCCATTCTCCCTCAAACTCCCCTCCCATCCAGGCTGGCACATAACATTGAACAGAGTTCCCTGTGCTATACAGTAGGTCCTTGTTGGTTATCCATTTAAGATATAGCAGTGTGTACATCTATGCACACCAAACTCCCTACCTCTTCCCCCATCCTTCTCCCACCTGACAACCATAAGTTCATTCTCTAAGTCTGTGAGTCTGTTTCTATTTTGTAAATAAGTTCATTTGCATCATTTCGTTTTAGATTCTTCATATAACAGGTGTCATACGATATTTCTCCTTTTTTAACTTATTTCATTCAGTATCACAATCTCTAGGTCCAGCCATGTTGCTGCAGATGGCAGAGTGATATTCCATTGTACATAGGTACCATACCTTCTTCAGTAACACTCTCTTGACCAGCCTAACCTCATCTGTTCTCTAACACATACGCTTGTGTGTGAGGCAAAGTATCCTGACTACTCTGGGTTTTGTTCTTTGCTGTGCAATAAGGTCTGAAGGATCAGGCCAGACAGCATGTGAGGGTCACCTTCCAGAGTCCCATTAGTGCATTTCTCAATGCTTCAAAGCCAGTGTCACAAGAATAAGCCCAAGGATCTCTCCTTTCCTACTTCCAAGTGATTTCCTGTCAACCCCCCTTGTTGCAACAGTCTTTGTCTCCCCTTCTTTGTCGACATTTTTAATCCTGCTGTGCTGAGAGCCTTCACCATTCATTCCAGGAGGCCTTCGTGTCCTTATGCAAATAAGACTGCTGGTTTCTTACCCTTCCCATCACAAAGTTCCTGAAATCAAAAATTGGATTTGGTCCCCATCGTGACCCTTGTCTCAGTTATTTGGATAAATCCTATGGTTTCTTTCAACAATAATGAACCTCTGATTTGAGGTTTAGCCAGTCTGCAAGCCTGCAAGGCTCACTCTCCTCAGTCTGGAGTCTTACCACAGTGTAGATGCGAGGTACAGTTAGATATAGGTAGGGGTCTTGGACCTCGGCAAACAACTGACTTCCACAAACAAGTATGTCCCTCACACAGCTGTTAAGACACCTGAACACACACTCGTTCTCCAACCCTCCCTGTCCTCATGTGAAAACACATTTCCCCAACAACTAATGTAAACAAGGGATCCTGGGAAGCGTTTGTAAGGAGTATGAGTGACGGAGGAATACTGAGTCTCTCCTCTTCAATTTATGCTGAGGTTAGACACCTATGTGAATTTTATATCTGTCCCTATTATCATAACCCCTAAGGCCTAAGGAGATTAAAAAAAGATTTTTTTCAATATGATTTCTCAAGTTCTTTTTCACAGCTCTGAAAATATCATGCTACTATTAGCCCTCAGGGTATCTGCCAGCATTGTGCTGGTGATTACTCTGTGATGTTTCAATCACAGCAAAGCACAGGGATGGGGAGAAGCATACACACATGTATACACACATGTACTCATGGATGAGTGTGTGCATGCACACACACGCACTTGCACAACCCAGCATAAAGCTATAATTCTCATATTATCATTGTACACTCAAAAATAGCTCCTCTAAACCCTTAGAAATTCTTAGACAAGAGAGGAATCTTAAGCTCACTTTTCATGTTTGAAATATGTAAATCATCATTATTCGAGCTCCTCAAGCATGCAATATCTTATATATTTGAACTGAGCATTCTTGGATGGAACTTCCCTATCAAAGAGATTACATGAAATGAAAGAGAAATAAAGTGGAACATACTATGCAAGCAAGCATGCAGACATGTATGCAAACAAACACCACACACACATACACACACTCCAAATCATTATCAGAATGATCAGGAACTCATAATTATGAGGATGTGTAAAAACAGAGATTTAAGCATAGTGTAAATTGTATGTGAGTAACTAGGAGGAGAAGAAAGCTATGAGGTCAAGATTCCAGTGGGTTTTATAAAATCAGGAAATCAACAGAATGTTGAAGAAGATAATAGCAGTAGATAGAGAAGCTAGCTCTTTTAAATCCACATAAGTCACAGAACAGCACACACTACTATTGAAACAGCACTCTCCATCTCTAATCACATCAATCTTCCACACTGTCTCGATCACTCCTTGTAGTCACTTAACCAGTTCTTCACCCTCCCTGCAACTTCCAATCACTCAGTACCTCCCATTTCATTCAAATCATGACCATATGATTTGATCACAACAGCCTCCCTTCCCAGGTCACACTCTGCGGTCAGCTAATTTAATGGTGCCCTCCTTTCTACTTTCTGTTCATGTTTCAGCAAAGTCCATTCCAACTACATATTTGAATTTCTGGCTACGGGCAGTAGCAGCCCAGCATGACGGTAAAGAGCTCCAGCTCTGGAATCAGACAGAACTGGAGTTAAACCCCACATGCCACTCTATGATCCTTGGCAAGTTACATAATTTCCCGCAGCCTCAGTTTCCATTTTCTGAAAAATGGAGAGGTAATAATAGCACCGAGCCCACAGAATTGGTGAAGATAAATATCACCCACGTGAGGTGTGTGGCCCAGAGTAGATATTCAGTGACTAGTAGCTGTCACCGCCACCACTGCCATTCCTTTTCCCAGTGTGATGAAACTGTCCAGATGACCCTTACTGTTGAACTTTGAAACATTCTACTTCTAAAATCCATGAAAGTAAAGAAGCTTCTTTCAACTTCTGATTTCACTTCAGTTGCTATCATACACCCCAAGTCTTCCATAGTTGTACTAAATAATTCTAGGACTTTTCTGACAGTTACATGTCTACCCCCATAGCTCCAAAGAGCTGTGATGAGCAAGGTTCTGGCCCTTGGGATACTACAATGAAAGGTAAACACTACTTGCTGCTACTGGGACCACACACAATGAGAAATTCCTCAAGAGGAGGCTGGAGAACTATCAAGAGGGTGCTGATAGCCAGACTATGGCAAATGTCTGCTATATCCAGGAGCGCAGTGTGAAAGCTACCAACCTAAACCCTAGGAAGACAAATCCTAATAAATGTTGACCAACTTCTCTCTTCTCCCAGCACCCCACTTCCACACTGAAGAGAAGTAGCATAGCAATAGAATCCTCACATTTTAGGACATTGTCTTAGGAGTTCAAGAGTCTGAGTCTCTCATGGGATCTCCTCTCCAGGCAATCGCTTGCTTCCATGAAGCTAGACAGGTATCAGCTCTATTCTTTCTCTCCCTCGTCTCTCTCTCAGAGCCCTTTCATCCTCAGTTGTTAGATATTTACTCTGGTAGCAAGAAAATACATGTCAGTCAGTCGGAAGCAGATTAAAAGATTAAGGCAACAGAGTAAGATAGCCAGAATCAGAATCAGAGCTTAGACCAAACCTTAGCCCAGCAGCCTTGCATCTCATGTAATAAAAGTCTATTTGAGCTGTGAGTGTCCCTTGATAAACAGGTGTTGTTGGAACTCCTCCTATGTCCCTCGGTCCTTTCCATGTGTTTGCACTGAGTTCCAACTGCCAGTATCTGCATGACTGCTTGAGGGCTCTTTTCCCAGAACTATAGATCTCTATGCTGCCTATACATGCAACAGTTTAAAAAATGCCAGTGAATTCCAGGAGAGGTAAGATGTGGCCCATAAGTTGGTGTATAACTACTTCAGCTCCCTTGCTCTTGGGTGGGATAATTCTGAGGTAAATGTGTTGCACCATTTTCCAGAGGTTCCCTATATGATTAAGTATTAGTCCACCACTATGCTAGCCAGCTTAATAGCATACTCTTTTTTTAAAAAAATTTTATTGATGTATAGTTGATTTACAGTATTTGACAATAATCTATATGGGAAAATAATCTGAAAAAGAAGATATATGTATATGTATTCATATATCACTGTATACCTGAAACTAACACAATATTGTAGATTCACTTCACTGTACACCTGAGACTAACAATATTGCTAATCAACAGCATACTCTTTATTGACTGCCTTTTTTTTTTCTACAACTATCCCTTTCCCTTACATTTGTTACCTGCAATTCCAAACAAACCATTTTCATTCAATTCCTTGTCTCAGGATCTGATTCCTAGAGAAACTAAACTAAGAGTCCATGATTATCCTTGAGTCAGTCAATAAAGAACCATAAATGAGACAGAATCTTTCCCAAAGTGTTTTTGCTATTTTATGTTAAAATAATTTATATAATGAACCTTTGGATCTTATGTCATATCCTATTGAGTACTTATCAGCCAAATGGCATATAGAGAAAGTAACTATAGATCTGATATAGTATAATGTACTTAAATAATTTCCTCTTGAGAATATTAATCTTCTAAATGTAACAAATGTGGAAAATCTTCATTTTACTATGAAGTAGGAATGGTGGGATCAAAGGTCACTTTCAAATATTGGCAAATTAAGGGAATGAAAAAAGCCATCCCTAATTACTAAAAACATAAACTTTCTCTGAATAATCCAAATGAATACAGAAATGCTTGACATGATTTATTTGAAAAAATTTTTTTAAATATTAAGGATAAATATTTCTGAAACAAGCTAAATACATTGTAACAGTTTAAACAATAGCTGAATGACAAAATCAACAACAAAAATAAAAACCGTCATTTTTGAGTACTTACATATAGACAGTTTGCTAAATGTTTTATGTACATTATTTCATTTAATCCTCACAATAATTCTTATAGGTATTATTTTTTATTCCCATTTTACCCATGAGAAAAAATGAGGCACAGAAAGGTTGAATAATGCTTCCAAGATCAGAAGTTAGTAAATGGTACAAACAGGATTTGAAATCATGTTTTTCTATTCCAAAGTGTTTGCATTTTCTAATTTACCTCTTTGCTTCTCACTCATACACATTTTTCTTACTGTCTATTATATTTCTCTTCACGTGTTTATTACTTTAAATAATGATCAATTGTAAAATGCAGAACTAAATGTGATTTAATATTTCAACCTTAGAATAATTTATAACA
Source organism: Bubalus kerabau (assembly GCF_029407905.1). Taxonomy (NCBI): domain Eukaryota; kingdom Metazoa; phylum Chordata; class Mammalia; order Artiodactyla; family Bovidae; genus Bubalus; species Bubalus kerabau. The sequence continues at coordinate 19,770,348 of NC_073647.1, forward strand.
ACTTTATGTAAATAAATTCAGTCATGAGACAAAATCCTTTTCACGTCTGATCTGAGAATCATAAATTATAGTTGTCATATTCACAATGAGTCAAAAGCACATCACAATCAGGTCTGTACATTCCATATACTGGGCTTTTTAAAAAGTCAATATTCTATTTATTTTTTTTGGCTGTGCTTGGTCTGCATTGCTGTGTGGGCTTCTCTCTCTATGGTGAGCAGGGTTCATCTCTAGCTGTGGTGCATGGGCTTCTCATTGTGGTGGTTTCTCTTGCTATGCAGAACAGGCTCTAGGATGCACAGGCTCAGCAGTTCAGTATAGGGCTCAGTAATTGTGGCTCCTGGGCTCAAGAGTGCAGGGTCAATCATTGTGGCACAGAGGTTTAGTTGTTCTGCGGCCTGTGGGATCGTCCCAGATCAGGGACTGAACCCATATCTCCTGTATTGGCAGGCAGATTCTTATCCTCTGCACCACCAGGGAAGCCCTATACTTGGCTTTTTGACACTGTCAAGTCGGGCACGGTTTACACTTTTGATATTGCTATTGAGTTCCAAATTGTCACATTCCTGATTCAGAACTTAGCAGAGGCCCTTGCACATAGTAGGCTTTCAATAAATGGACTGAACTGAGTCCCAAGTTTCCTTACTGGTTTCCAGGCCCAAGGCCCTTGCCTAAGTTTAAAACTATAATCAACCCAATCACCAGGATTTGAGGCCATTGGTTTCTTCCCTTTGAAGTCAGTGATGAGAAGCTCTTTCTTTGACCTCCCTGCCCTCTAACACTCCCCCACCCCTACACCTACCCCTACACCGTCACCTCCGAAGCCCTGGACAATTTTCAAGGTGTTCTCCTAGGTCCTGGAGTTTGATCTGATTTCTAGGTCCTCAGGTTCCTAAATTTCTGGGCACTGACAAAAGATCTTCCCTGTTCTCAGAAGTGCTCTGTGCCTTCCAGCCCCTTTGCTGTTGTTCGCAGTTTCCCCTTGGCCTGGGATATCCCCCTCCCCCATGCCTTGGCATCTGCCTGGCATCTGCCTGGCTCTTGTCTCAGATTCCTGAACCCTGCCTGAACCAGGTGCAGACGTAATTCCAGCCCCAGCCTCCAGGTGTGCTCCCCAGACCAGCTGGGAGTACTCATTTCAGCCTACTGGGGTCTCCAACCTTGACCTGGCCCCTTAGGTCTGGTGGCTGGCCAGTGTGAACCTAATAAGGAGGCAGAGGGCCCCAATAGGTGTCCACCAGTATGTCTGTCAGCTGGAGGCCTGGTTTCCAGCATGTGCCGGCAAATATCTAACTTATTTATTCATCCTGCCTTTTGTTTGCATTCTTTGAACACAGCAGGTTCCCCCAAATGATTTCAGACAGAACAGAAAGAACCTTGCCCTCATCAGTCCATGAGCGAAATGGCAAGTCAGGCCTGTAAATAGGATTCTGACCTTTACTAAGGCTCAGCTGCCTGTAGAGACAGGCACATCCCCCACAGAGCTGAAGAGCCCGGACAGGAGGTTGGGAAGATGGTTTGTGCTCCTCTGGATACATGATGCTGTTTGAAAGGAGGACTAGACTTTGGTGAGAATCCTGGGGACTCCAAGGGGAGAGCAGTGATATGATGTGTTGTAACGAGGGTCCCACTGGATTTAGAAAATGCAGTTGGCCTGATCCGTGGCAGGCCTCAGCATATGTTGTCAACAATTTGCACACTTTAATTTTTTTTTTATTGTCTTCTGAAAACTGAACGTGCTTTATGTACTATTCTGGAATACAAAATAGCCAAGGGCTTCAGTGTTTGCCTGAGGTACATTTTCACTTGTGGCTGATGAAAGATAAGTCTGAGACCCCCTTCTTGCTACGTCAGCAAGAAGTACTCGCTACTTGCACCTTCAGCTAGAAATGAAAGCTCCAGGTGGTTGGAACCCTTACTCTCCCTGCTAATGGCCCAGCCCAGCAGAGGAGCTCCTTCCTATAGTGTGCCCTCGCAGAAGGACATGTCGTCACTTGCCTGGATGCTTGTTGTTTTGTAATTGCCTCACCCTGACCATCCGCCTTTCCCCTCCTCACCAACTCTTCAACTCCCCTGCAAGCCCTCACCACAGTCCAAACTTCCACCAGTGCTACTGAAAATTACTAGAGCACGTACATGGTGGTTGATTTCAGCCCTACAAAAATATTTCTACAAGTAAAAAGAGGTAACCTGTTGATTTTGTTTCCAATATATTGGCGTTTTTTCCAATAGAGCTGAATTCCATTTGTTAATGCTGCATTGCACTATTGATTGGAAAGACCAGGGAGGCATGTTCCCTGAAGCCTCTCTTCACACAGTGAAGGGCAACTTAAATTGGATTACTTTGCTTAGCAAGGGGTCAGCTCCTCTCAGACATCAGAGCCTCTGAGACAGTCCCTTCCATTTTAAGTTACTGATCTTAAGAAAGTTCAGATCCCTTTGAATAATCTGAGATGTGTGAAATAAGGTTAGTCACAGGATTTCCTGCCACCAGAGCTCACAAACAAACTTTCCTCACTTCCTCTTTTTTAAAGTTCAATTTAGGCTCACTGGTCTAGTTGCTTTTGTTTCAGTGGTTACAGTCTCCACCCTGTACCAATGGTTAAAAGGTTTGACAGAATCTCAAGTTCTCTCTTGGTCTGTGTCTCCTTGTCTGTCTGTCTGTCTCTCTCTCCTTCTCACATGCACACACACACTCTAGAGGCATTATGTTGAAATAAGACATTCTATCCATCAAAAGCTTAGAAAATTTAGTTTCTTCTAGTTTCAGTTTTGGCTTGGTTCTCTCTCTTCTTAACAGGCTTTGTTATCTGTCTTCCATCCACAGAATTTACCATCCTCCCATCCCAGCCTATCTTCTGCTTTGATCCTCTCCTTCCTCCCCAGACGCTTTGGTTTTTAACCCCCACGGAGCTCCAGGCCCTGAACTTTTACTAGCTGCCTGCACATTCTTTCTGTCCCCCTCCCCTCCTCACCCCCACTCCCACTTTCTCATGTAACCTCATCCCACCTAACCTCTTCATGAAACGAACTTCCCTGTACCATCCTCACACAAGGCCCTAAGCACAGCTAAACTGTGAGCTTCTTGGAAGGGGGGGATTAGGTTTTATAAATATGTGTACTCCTAGCATTGTATCAGGCCCTCGATGTTTGTTGAAAGAATGGAGACAAAACAAATGAATCAGATAAAGGTCATCCCTCCAAGGTATGAGGATGAGATGGTTAGATAGCTTCACCGACTGAAGGGACATGAATCTGAGCAAACTCCGGGAGATAGTGAAGGACAGGGAAGCCTGGCACGCTGCAGTCCATGGGGTCACAAAGAGTCGGACACAACTTAGTGACTGAACAAACAACAACTCCAAGGTAACAGTATTTTAGTTCAGTGAAAAAACCCTGTTTCCTCAAGGCCATGAAAGATAGAATCTAGTGGTGGGAATTTTAGAATCTCAGGCATGCTTCCCCCACTTTAACATAGCTCATATTCTTAAGATGTCATGTGTAATGGGGCTGGAGATTCCTTTACTTGGAGTTGTAAGTTCTCCATTTTCTCTAGACTGTCCAGGTTTTCCAGTACTATTCCTCTGCTCATCTTATCCACTGAGGACCAGCACAAGTAATTTATAACTCAGGCTTCCTCCAATATAAAGACATTCCAAGCTCCATACTTTATACCAGTGAAGTTTCTCCCAGGTACAGTTCACAAGGCTTAGTTTGAACAGATATAAGGCACAGGTGGATTCTATTCAGATCCATCACCTGGAATTTTTTCTAATCATGGGCCTTTTCATAGTGTGATGGGACTCAGGTTGGTTCACTTTACTTCCACCCACCAGTCCAGGATGGAGCTATTATCTTTGGTTCTCATTCTGGTTTCTGGAGGTCTATAGGGCTCTGTTTTGTTTGAGCCCTATATGGAACCTATTTGCTTCTGGTAGAACCCACTTCTATGTATGCAGTCTCTGCCTTCATCATCAACACAACTGGCACACTCTGACTACTCTGCTCTATGACCTTTGCTTTTTACCTCCTACTCCATCCAGCCCACAGCACAGGCCTTGCTCTCTCCATGAACTGTCCCATGCACTTTTCTGTCTTAGGAGATTCTGCCTGGCATTACTCACCATCATGCCTCTAGGATGCTCACTTTGAATCTTCCTTTTTCCTTACTTAATTCTTTAGCCAATTTCTTCCCCCTGGCCTACATTCTCCTATCATAGCTTGTCTGCTCCGTAAGTTTTCTTTAAATGCCTCAATTAATAACTTCATAACATACCAACTACGGGTCAACTTCACCTCTTCTCCCCATTCATGATCTAGCTAAGGGGTCCCTCGACCACCTAACTAAACAACTTAAGGGCAAGGAATCTGGTCTATGGGTCCACATGTCCCACACAGCAATAAGCACAGGGCTTTACAAATATCGAATACTCAATGAAGCTTATTGATTTGGTTTTCTTGAATAGCATCTCTCATTTAGAGCTCCACAATGCACATGTTTTAAACAAATTTGGATTTACTTCAATTTTACTGGGAAAACACGTAAGGCCCCACATTTATCAATGGAAACAACAATTTCCAACTCTATGTAGTGGTGGTTGGGGGCTGTTCAAGATCACTCTTGAGGGAAGACATGAAGCTTCGCAGTTAGCTAACTGATAATGGAGGGAAACATTTACACAGTCTTTGCCAGAGTATTACAGCGGGTGCAAGCCATAGACAGGAAAACCACTGGCATCACTTTCTGTTTGAGTGTAAGTGGAGACTAGGCAGTGCTAACCCAGGAAGGGGTGCCCAATGGGCAACACCAAATGTCCATCCTGATTTATTCAAATTTGGACTGATTAAATGAAAAGCAAATGTGCTTTCTTCTCTTCGATGAAAAGAATGAATCTGAATTGCCTTAACGAAGGTATTCCAACCGTGTCACATCCCAGACAGGTAGAATTCTGCCTCCTAACACTTGGAGGAATTTAGTTTCAGTTTCTGAGTACTTTCCTTGAGTCAGTCTCCCAGGGGATGATATTTCTCCTTAAATAACACAAAACACCTTCACCTTTTAAAAGGACTTGGGTTTATTAAATCTGATTTACAATGAGCACTGTGACAGTTGCCAGATGGCAAATATTCAATTACTATTGGCCCTTCATAAGCAATCATCATTTCTACAGGAAAGGGGTGCCTCCCTAGTTTCAAATCTTCTTCTAAACTGCTGGAGACTTTTAGTCAGTGCCACACAATATCTCAATTATAAAATGTCTTCTGTTGCTTCTTGGCAAAATGAATTGTGTAATTCTCCTCTTTTCAGTAAGGCTTGGACCTAGTACCTTCCCACATGTCACAGAGTTGTGCATATGGTAGATAATTAATCATTGATTATGAGTTTCATGTAAAAAACATTTTTTTTTACTACCTACTATGTTCCAAACACTGCAGAAAGCAAAAAAGCTGGGTATAAGTTTCACAGGACAAGTCTTTGGCCCTTATCTCAGAGTCCAGTGGGTCAGATGAACATGTAAATCAATGATTACTAAAGTTATTAAATGCCATAACAGGAGTTTATATGAAGGTGAACAGAAGGACTATGTCAGGGTTAGAAAATGTCACTGGAGACATTTGTTACAGGCTCTTCCCACATAATAAAGTAGGCAACAGGAGGAAGAGATTTTTCCAATAAAATAAAAAACCCAGAAATAAGAAAGGTCATGAGAGATTCAAGGAGGAGAAGAAGGAGAAGAGAGCTAGTTCTAGCCAGAACACAGGGTATATGAAAAGGAGAGGAAGAAAAGGACGAGGCAGGGCCAAACTAAGGAATTTGGATTTTATTCTGAAGGTGAGGAGCCATTGATGAGCTTTGACCAAATGAGTGTCATATTCAGATTGACACTTTTAAATAGTCCACTCCACTTTATTTTTTAGAGATTTTTAATTTCATATTGGAGTATAGCAGATTAACAATGTTGTGATGGTTTCAGTGTACAGCAAAAGGATTCAGCCACACATATACATGTATCCATTCCCCCCTCCCCAAACTCCCCTCCCATCCAGGCTGCCACATGACATTGAACAGAGTTCCCTGTGCTCTACAGTAGATCCTTGTTGGTTATCCATTTCAAATATAGCAGTGTGTACATGTCCATCCCAAATTCCTTAACTATTCCTTCCCCCATCTGTCCCCCTGTTAAACAGCCCACTTTAGCAGCAATACGTAGGACAGAGCAGAAAATCACAATCAGACCAGTTAGGAGACTACTGCAATAATCCAGATAAAAAGCAATGGTGGCTTGGGCTAGGGCCATAGAAGTAGGGATAGGAATTTCAATAGTGGGTAGATCTGAGAAGCACTATGGAGGTAAAATTAATAGCAGCTCATGACTAGTAGAAGAAAAGGTTTGAAGGAAAAGTCAGACACAAGGATTATAGACCAGGAACCCTGGTAGATGGAGATAGTGTTAATGAAAATTAGGGTGGCATGTCAAGAGCCTAGAAGTTGGAATCAATGTTGAAATGTTTATCACTTAACAGCTATGAGGTTTAGGACAAGTCTCTTTACCCTAGAAACTCAGTGTTCTCACAGTAGAAGCAAAAATAGCTATGACTTACCTCATATACCTATTATAGGAATTAAATAAAGTCGTGTATGAAAATATGCTTTATATGCTGGAAGGCACCATATACAAATGTTACTTGTTCTTCTGTTGACTCAAAAACTCACATTTCTTGAATCCAACAAAACAAAATCATGACCTTTCCCCTTAGAACCAGATACTGACACTGTCTACATAATGAAAGAAAGTGTTGCTTGTTCGGGACAGGTAGGCAGAAGGGATCATTCAGGTCATAATGACGAGTCAAGATGATAAGTCAGTCATCCACACTCTCCAGCACCCTCCCCCCATGCTGCCAAGCAGGAAATGGCTGTCAGGAGTTATTATGCAGGGGACAGTTAACAGCCATACTTTTAACATTCCATCAAACCTAGTACTTTGGTCTGCTTTTAGTCACATAGGTAAGGACTCTTTGTTTATGTCCTAAAAAAGCAACAGCTGTAACTTGGCGATTTGACATTTGTATATGCCAGCTAATCAGCAGATTTTGAACAAGGAGCAATGTCCTCCGGCTCAAGGAGGACACAAACATAAATGTTATTTTCTCTGAACTGTCAATTAAAAGTTTACTAAATAATAATAAGCATGACCTTTCAATTGATCATCAGTGATGTCTTGCCCTCAAACTCCTATCTTGGAAAGGAATTGTACCTTCATTCTCTTCTTCTAAATTGTGTTTTTGAGGGAAACTACAGGTTGACCAGATAACTTACACAGTTTCTAGGTGAATAAGTAACATTGGCTTCTGTTCCCAGCTTTGTTACATCTGCTGTCCTTCTACCCTGCTCTGAGTTCTCATGGTACTAATTCCAGTGTCCAGTCTATACATTAGATTAGACCTCATCTTTCTAAAGTATAGCTTTCAGGTCTCTGTTGGAACATAGGGATCCTCCTGTCTTCATATATTTCTTGGGCTTATTTCTTGTGTCATTTTAATCAGGTTTATTTCTAGCATCAGAGACATTTTATAGAGTTTTTATTTTGAGGTGGCATAAATCTGACTCCACTAAAAGTAGCCTTCCAATTGAGAATATATTAAACATACTTGAGACTAAGCAACCTTAATTTTTAATTTATATATAGTAATAGCTAACATTTCTTGATCATTAGTATGTCTCAGAAATTCCACTAAGTGCTTTACATGAACTATCGCATTTAATTCTCAAGGCAACCCTGTATGATAGGTACTATTGTTACCTTCAAAGATCAGCAACTTGAAGCTCAGAATAATTAGGAAACTTGCCTAAGGCACAACTGGAAAATGGCAGAATTATAATTTGAACCCAAGTCTGTCCGATATCAGAAATTGGTTTCTGAATCACTATGAGATGCTGTTTATATAATACCATTTCATGTATTATTATTATTGCTGACTAAAAGCCAAATGTGGACGTAAGACAGGCTTTTGTTACAGTACTGTTCTCTTTTCTCTTCTAGGACCATCCCTACTTCACCCCTATGTGTCCCATCCTGTACCTTGGGATATGGACTACTATCTTCCCATCAAAATATGCCAGTCAGGTGTCTTCCTTAAGGCACCTCTTTTAATTACATGTTAGTGGAAAGGATCTGATAAAGTAATTCTACCTGGGTGCTAATGACTGACAACAATTTATTACTTCTCTCAGATATTTGTTTATTAACAATGGATTTGTGCCTTAACCCAGAGTAAATAAGAGGAAACAAGAAAATTTCAGATCAGGGTCTTGATAATGCTACCACATAGGTAGTTTGTGATGTCATGGGTACAGAAGGTTGAGCCTGATGCTCATCACCTCTCTGTGAATGAGAAAGCTAATATGATATGTACAATATTTTGCTATTCACTCCAGAGAGAATATAGAAATTAATAAGTAGAATTATCACAGGGTTTATCTGAGGCTACATTAATAATTGTTACCAGAGTCATCAATAGAGATGAAACTAGCATTTAGACAGGAATTGTATAATTAGAAAACTACTATTGGAATGAGATATTTATGGAGCATCCTCTAGGGTCCTCAAAGTATCATTTGGGTAAATCATACTGTCTCTTTGTCTAGATGATTATCACCAAAATTTCTTTGTATAACTGCATATACAAAAATCTATATAACCCTGAGGAGTTACCATCATATTTGTTTTCAAGTAACAGGGTTGGAGGCATCGTGTAGATTTATCCATATTCTGTTACTCATGTTCCATTGGGACCTGCAATTGTGAAATAGTTGGCTGAGGTTAGGGTTACAGACTATGTCCATGAAACTGAATGAGGCTAACTTAAACAAATGGGAATTGAACCGTCAACTTTGACCTCAGTAATTGCATGCTCTAAACAACTGAGATTTGTCAGCATCTGAATAAGACTTAACAAATTGATTCTTTGGAACTGAAAGTTTGACTTTTCTTTAAGAGCACCTAGTCAACTCAACCAAATAGATCCAACACATATTTAATTTTTAATATGTCCACTGCATACTATGCACCACTGATACATAAAATGTTATACTTTCTCCTCAGATATAGAAATAAATAATACCTAAATCATAGGAATAATTTTCAAAAACCATGTAATAGTTGTGAAAACACTCTAAAGTACAATACATGGTAGACCAATATTCTTGTCATAATTAGAAGAGCCTATCTTCTGTTATAGAAAACTAGAATCAAAAGTATACAATAACAATCAGATACATATATGGGAATCAAAGTGTTAAGAAGAGGAGTAACAGGATCAGATCTGTGTTTTTAGAAATGTTACTTTGGTGGAAGTGTGGAGAATGGATTGGCAGGGGATGAGGGACACGGGAGTGGAACCAGGAGAGAAAGAAACATTGGCCGCAGGGAGACCAGTTATTAGCATACTGTTGCAAATAGCTCAGGCAAGAGATGATGGATTCAAGAGACATCATAGAGAGTAGAATCAGTAAGTTTTGGCAATCAGTCCATTGGTGGGTTGTTGTGGGGAGGTGAGTATGAAGAAGGGGGGAAATAGTAATTCTTCACATCTGAGAAGTCAGAACTATTAAATAAACCATCACTTTTCTTCCTCATGTACTGTAAATAATAGAGAAATTCAGTTGGCTGTTCTGTATCTAATGATTGGGCAATCAAATTCTTTCCCTTCCATTTGTTTTCTGTTCCTTCTGAGAGCAGTATCAAGGAGTCACAAATCTCTCATATCTGAGTTTTGTTCCCCGGATGTGGTGTATGGCACAGGGGTACCTTTCATGGGGGCCTGGATAAACGTCCTATGGAATGGGTTGGTCCCCATGCAGCACTCATTCATGGATCTCAAGAGCAGTCTAGTCAAGTAGAGAATCTGATAATTGACCAAGCGTTAGTCAGAACTTCCCTGGTGGCTCAGACAGTAAAGAATCTGCCTGCAATGCAGGAGGACCAGGGTTCGATCTCTGCTTTGGGAAGATTCCCCTGGAGAAGGAAATGGCAACTCACTCCAGTATTCTTGCCTAGAGAATCCCATGGACAGAGGAGCCTTGTGGGCTACAGTCCATGGGGTCGCAAAGCTGGTAACTGGCCAAAGAGGACTCCAAAAAGGTTCAAGTTGGAGAAGTATACCAAGTGCTAGTTCCTAAGAGGAAAAAATGAATCACGAGGTCAGACATTAGAGCGGACTGAGGAAGAGGTAAGAATGAGTATGAGATAAGCTGGGGTGAATGGTTCAGGACAGCAGCCATGAATTCTCAAAGAATGAGGGAGACCTGTTTTCATGCAATGTGGGTAGGCTGGTACAGGCAAATACTTGATAGCTTAAGGCACTGAACAAGCCCAAACACTGTATATGGAATCTGTAGTCTCTGCATCAACGGCTGAAGAAGCTTACATTCTTAGAATTCTAGCAGAGGTTCCTATTCCTGTTTCCTTTTCCTAAGATTTGCAGTAGAACTATATATTCTCAATATGTAAGAGCACAAGTTTCTTACACCTCCTTCAAATTCATGGGACAGATGATTTGTAATTCAGAAGTCTAAATCCAAGGCTATCTATCTTTTTCATTCTATTAGGTTACTATTTTCAAAGACAAATCCTCTGATTTATAAATACAGACTACTTCATTAACTGTGTTTAACAGGTAGCAGAGGCTTTGTTACTGACAACTGCCAGGCAGTGACTTGGAACACAGCCCTTGGTTTTTGAATTTGCTGTAACATGATACAGAGCACATAGCACATATTTTACTTCAAGAGAGATCTCTAATTTTGTTAAACTTCTTGCTCTGGCTGCCACAATCTGTGCATGCTGCTCTAGGCTCTCCAAGTTCATATTGGCCTTGTGGTTGACAAAGAATACAACAAGGGAGTAGGAAATGCTCAGAAAAAAAATACAGTGACTGTTTTCCCATTCCTCCCAATACAGTTGTAGTTATAAAAGGGATAAAAAGCTTAGGCAAGAAAAAGCTTGTGAGGGAAAATCCAAGCTGGGAATGGCTCTGTAATCACAGCTGTCTCCGATTCCTTTTCATCTGAGTCTTGACCTTTGTTCTGCTGTAAGAGTTCTCTCGGAGAAGGCAATGGCACCCCACTCCAGTACTCTTGCCTGGAAAATCCCATGGATGGAGGAGCCTGCTGGGCTGCCGTCTATGGGGTCGCACAGAGTCAGACACGACTGAAGCGACTTAGCAGCAGCAGCAGCAGCAGCAAGAGTTCTCTCCATCCTCTATCTGGGGCAGTCGTTGCCACCACCATCCCTGGTCTCCAACAGTCCTCTGATTGCCTAAGCTCTCAGTTACAGGCAATTCCCTCTGGTCTACCAGAAATAAGGGTGGCATTTTTCAGGTGAATTTTTTATTAAGACAGAAAGAGGAGACAAAAGCAAGGAGACTCGGATGCTTAGAACTGGACAGGATTCTTCGTTCTTTGACAATGATTCTCAAAGTGGGCTTCCAAGGTCAGGGAACTCATTAGAATTGCCAGTTCTCAGGCCCCATCCTCAACTTCTGAATCAGACACTCTGGGAATAAGGCCCAGCCCTCTGTCATTTAACAAGTCCCTCAGGTAATTCTAGTACAGGCTCAAGCTTGAGAACCACTGTTCTAAGGAAACTGCAACCTAGTCCTAGGTAGCGTTGACCAGGCTTCTAGTTCTTTCCTTGTGTCAACTATGTTTGGTTCTGTTCGCCTACAGCCTGCTTACTAGCAGCTGACTCTACTTTTGGGCCAGTGGACTTCATGTGGTGGGCTAGCACATGTACCAAGTATTACTACCACTCATCATTCCAGAAGATTCCAGATTTTTTTGCTTGTTTCTCATGTGCTCTGCACTATACTAAGCACAGTATACTCAGTGTTTCACTTAATCCTCACAATATCTCCTTAAGGGAAGAATCTGAATCTTCCAAATGAGGAAATGTAGACTCAGAGAAGGTGACCTGCTGCAGGGATGCCAGGTAAAATGAGGCAGGGTCAAGGTTTCATACCTATGTGTCTATGACTCCAAAGCCCATATGTACAACCTTGATTTCATACTGCCTCTGCACAGCTATGTGGCTCCTGTACCAGGCACCACAGTCTGGGCAGCTTCTGTCATCACAAATCAATTCACTGTCTTGGCTAGCTGACTCCTCTCCTTCCGCACTAGCCTTTTCATAAATTATACCAGGACAAGTTACTTCACCTCACTGAGCTTCAGTTTCCTTGCCTGTAGGCTGGAGAGATAACCCTTACCTCAGAGAGTGGCTTTGAGAACCAAACAGGTAAATGTGTGTGAGAGTGTTGTCAATTGCAATAGAAATGAAGGGTATTATTAGCTCCATTCTACAGATGAGGAAATGTAAGGTCACTGTGGTTACCTGATTTAGATAAAAACTGTTGGCTTTCCACCAGATATTTGAGGGTGTGAGGCGGCCTCTGCTCCCAAAATATCTTTACCTGGAACTCCAAGTAGAGAGACAGCCACATTTCATAAATATTCTTTTTAAGATGAATAAGATGAAAATATTCTCAGGTCAGGATATCAAACAGGCAGATATCAAACAGATATTAAGCAGGTCAGGGTATCAAACAGATACATTTTGACCAAGAGAGATGAGAATGGCCTAGAACTGAGGCATTGTGAGGAAGTACTGGCTTAGCCACTAGCTTTTGAAAAAAGCTTTGGGTAGCCAGAGGACCCAGGGTCAGAGTGAGGGGAATGAAGAGAGCATAGAGTCTCTGCTATGAGAAGTGGGACAGCTGAAGGATTGGGCAGGTTCGCCACTTTGCTGATGGCACAATTATCCATTTTACTATTTAGATCCACATTTAGCAATTAGCCTGCAATTAAAAATAAATAATTTTTTTAAAAGATGGAAAAAAGGAAAACAAATTTTGAAGAGATTTTTAATTTTTATTATTTTTGTTGTTGGCCGCACGGCACTTGTGCAATATCAGCTCCCTGACCAGGGAGTGAACCTGGGTCACAATGCTGAAAGTCCAGAATCCTAACCACAAGGCTACCAAGAAAGTCCCTAAACAATTTTTCATTGTTGTATAATATACTTCAGAACAATCTTCTCTCTTCATTTGTCCCTTTCCCCTTCCTCCGTATGTCAGCTTTCCAAGTTTTTTCATTTTGATCTTTTCATACTTCCTTCGACAGATAAGGTTAGTTCTCTGTAACTAGACATTCATACTCCAAGACTTTCCACTCTCTTTTTCATGGTATGCGTAGAGCACATACAATGTTTCAAAAAGGTAGAGGTCAGCAAGCCAAGGGAGGAAGTTCGTGGATTCCTAAACCCAAGAATCCCTCAGCAATAGTAGATGGTCTGTGCTTGAGTTCCATAAAGATTGATCTGACAGAGAAGATATCATGTAAGTTTTCATGTGATGGTTTTTACACAGGAGTATTATTTTAAGCTATGTCTTTCTCCTTGTATGAAATTTATTTTCTTTATTTATTTATTATGAAATAACCCCAAATAAATACTGACTAGAGGCTGGATATTAAAGCAAACCCCCTCTACCTGCTCTCTGTGTGGCAATTCACTCTTCTGCAAGTAATGTTTGGAAAAAGATCCATTTCTACAGGGCTAAGCTTTGCTTAAAATAGGATTCTGTGTATCAATGAAGACATTCAAGTATAGCACAAATTACAACCATCTTGAAATGCCCACAGGGAATTTATGTACCATTCCCTACTTATGTCATAATTAAAAGGAAAAGCCACACTTGGCCAAATTTCTGGCCCATCCAGCCCAGAATTTGTACAGGGAGACTCAGAGACATTTTGGCAGTAGGAGTGGAAAGGGTGTGGTGGTCCTCATTAATGACAGCCTCAAAGATTACGGATATTTCACAGGATTCTCTTCACAAGCTATTTTGGTTTTATATTCTACCAATATAGTCTAAATCCTTCTTGGAATCTCTTTTCAGCTCAACATGTACTTTTGCTTTGGGTGGTGAGCATCCTAGGTTTTTCTGCCTACTGTGTAAAGTCTCACTTCCTTTTGTTTGCCTTGGATTTGACTTTTTTTTTCTTTAAAAAATTTTTTTTTAATTTTTTTATTTATTATTATTTTTTTTTACTTTACAATATTGTATTGGATTTGCCATACATCAACATGCATCCACCATGGGTGTACATGTGTTCCCCATCCTGAACCGCCCTCCCACCTCTCTCCCCATACCATCCCTCTGGGTCATCCCAGTGCGCCAGCCCCAAGCTTCCTGTATCCTGCATCGAACTTGGACTGGCGATTCGTTTCTTATATGATATTATACATGTTTTAATGCCATTCTCCCAAATTATTCCCCCCTCCCTCTCCCACAGAGTCCAAAAGACTGTTCTATACATCTGTGTCTCTTTTGCTGTCTCGCATACAGGGTTGTCGTTATCATCTTTCTAAATTCCATATATATGCGTTAGTATACTGTATTGGTGTTTTTCTTTCTGGCTTACTTCACTCTGTATAATAGGCTCCAGTTTCATCCACCTCATTAGAACTGATTCACATGTATTCTTTTTAATGGCTGAGTAATACTCCATTGTGTATATGTACCACTGCTTTCTTATCCATTCATCTGCTTATGGACATCTAGGTTGCTTCCATGTCCTGGCTATTGTAAACAGTGCTGTGATGAACATCTGGGTACACGTGTCTCTTTCAATTCTGGTTTCCTAGGTGTGTATGCCCAGCAGTGGGATTGCTGGGTCATATGGCAGTTCTATTTCCAGTTTTTTAAGGAATCTCCACACTGTTCTCCATAGTGGCTGTACTAGTTTGCATTCCCACCAACGACTCTTTTGACTTTTAAGGTCTATTCCGAGCTCCGGCCAGTGAATAGTTCTGATTACTATTTACTCTGTACATACCCTTTATGATGCTTTCATAAAGAGGATACGAGTGGGACCTACCTTATAGGGATAATAGGTATTGAAAGATTCAATACACGTCAAGTGTTTAGACCAGGCACAGAGTGAGTACTAAATTAGCACTAATTATTAGTGAACTTTGGCCATTGCCTCTATCTTCATCTTCCTGGGTTAAAGAATCCTAACACTTTGAGGCTGTCTCAGAATAGCACCTTCTCACTCCATTCTTGAGGTACATTTTCCCTTTCTTAAATTAAAACTCCCAGAATTAAATATTCTGTTCCAGACAAGGCTGTACGAGGTTTAATTGTTTTTTCAAAAATAGGATAGTATGGTATTCTGTTTCTAGTCTGTTTTCTATTGACACACAGCATCTTGTTGACCTCACCAGCCAAAATGGCACAGTCAGCTGAAATTGTTCTAGAAATATCTACAACTCCTAGGTCTCTTTCCAGAGCCATAAGTAACAACAGATCTTATTATAGGTATTGTATAGTTAGGATTTTTTAAATAAATGTTTTACCTTGCTGAGGTAATGTATTGTACCTTTTCCCTACTCCCTCAATTTTGAGAGGTTTGCTTGCAATTTATCCTGTGCCAGCTTACCACTTCACTACTGAGAAGAGCTTAGTGCCAGCTACAATCACAGAAACACCACTGTGTATACCCTAGTTTACACAGCTCATAACATTTAAGTAAGGCAGGGACCATGGGAATCTTAATGCTGACACCTCTCCATCCAGAGAAGCACCCACTTTTTCCAATCCTCCATTTCATTCTGTAAGTTAGCTCAGCTTTCATGGCAAAATGTTTCCCCAAGTCCCGTAACAACTCATTTAAGAGCAACAAAAATGTCAACCGTATGGAAGCTTGTCAAAAGCTTTTTTAAAAGTCTATGTAAACTCTATCTCCTGGTTTCTCTTTGTCAATATGTTATTTACTAATAGATTAGTCAGACATGATTTTTCTCTCACAGAAACCCTGCTGTCTTTCTTCCGAAAGGTCATGTTTGTCTGTGACTCTAGATTTATTATTTGGCTATAAAACAATGACTCAGAGATTTCCAGATTTTGCTTTTTAAGAAAATTTTTTAATATAATCATTAAATGTCAGTGCTGGAAGGAACCTTAGAGATGGACCAATTCTCTCCATTTTACAACGAGGAAATTGAGGCCTGAAAAGGCTCCTGCCAAACTCATTTTTCATTTATCAGTCTTTTAACAATTTGAATAAAATGCTTATTCTAGATTGTGTTAAAATATTTGGGCATATGTTTTCTCTAATGTCTCAAATGGAATGTATTTTCTTACCAGGGAATATACAATAAATATAATTTATAGAAACAAAATGTTCTCAAGAACTCTAATATTTTTAAGAGAAGCTTCATATCCCTGGTGGCTCAGAGGTTAAAGCGTCTGCCTGCAATGCGAGAGACCTGGGTTCTGATCCCTGGGTCAGGAAGATCCCCTGGAGAAGGAAATGGCAACCCACTCCAGTATTCTTGCCTGGAGAATCCAATGGACGGAGAAGCCTGGTAGGCTACAGTCCACGGGGTCGCAAAGAGTCAGACACAACTGATCGACTTCACTTTCATTTTCAATATCTAATATTTAACGGTTGGCACTTCCTTTAGCTCACAGATTTGCTTTCGATTGCATTATTCCTATTAAGAATTCTACTCCCCAAACATACTTTTCTTGTTATGGTTAAAATCACTTTGGAAAGCTTATATTGTGTTACTGTGTGCCAGGGCTTCCTTCCCAGGTGGTGTTAGTGATAAAGAATTCACCTGCCAGTGTAGCAGACATAAGAGATGTGGGCTTGATCCCTGGGTCAGGAAGATCCCCTGGAGAAGGAAATGGCAACCCACTCCAGTATTCTTGCCTGGAAAACCCCATGGACAGACAGAGCCTGGTGGGCTACAGTCCATGGGGTCGCAAGAGTTGAATACGACTGAAAGTGACTAAGCACTAGCACTAGGCACTGTTCTAAGCATATCACATAGATCTTCATTTAAAGTTCAAAGGTAGACAATAGGAATCCACAACGCTTGAAGACAAGAAGTGGATACGTTTGGGCTGAAGGAGGTAATGACTGGATGAGGGCATCAAGAAGACTTCTGGGGTGCAAGCAGTGTTCTGTTTCTTGATCGGGGTGACATACAGCAATGTGCTAATTTTGTGAAATTCACTGAGCTGTTTGGCACATGATCTGTGTAACTTTCTGTATGTATGGCATACTTCAATAAAATTTAAAGGAAAAAATAACACACATTATGGACCTTAAGTCAACTCAATTAGATAGGTATTATTATTATTACCCACATTTGACAGATGAGGAAACTGAAATACAGAGAACAAAAGAATTTACTGACGATCACGGAGCTAGTGTGTAAACAAGACCGGAATTTGAACTTAAGTAGTCTGACTCCACAGTCCATGTTCTTACTTAGTACACTATATAGCACTTTCCTGGATTGATTTTTTTTTTCAATAGCAAAGTGATTTGCTTTCTAATATTATAATGACTTTGTATTTGATCATAACTGCATTTTATTTTATTATAGTAACCTTTGTGTTTTCCCTCATCATACATCACCACCTCTTGCTTCAACAACATACATGCACGTGCACACACATATACACAGGAAAATGCTTTAATGACATAATTTCCATGCTCTTACCATTTCTTTTTGTGCCTTTCTGTGTCCCTCAGAAATATCCATGGTGACTTTCCCCATGAAACTGAAGTATATAAACCCCTACCTGAAATTCTAAGAACATTCTCAATGTAGGGGGAACAAAACACCTCCCAAATCCTCACAACTAATCTCTAAGAGCAGAAATCACACTGTGGTTTTCTGTTTTAACCTAAGCATTTTAGGGATTCCCCCAAAAAAATCACAAAAGAAAGAAAAACATCTTAAGCACTCTGGATTCCAATTGACTCTACCTCTGATTGCTATGTAACCTCTGGACAAGTCAAAAGGCTTTCATAAATAAGCGGAAGATTTTCAAAGATTCACGAGGGTTGCTGAGGAGTACTGGAGGCCCGGGGAAGGGGCAAATGTACAGGAGGAAGGAACTACCGCTGTTTGTGCAAGTGTCAGTTCTGCATTGGATCACATTAGAGAAGGTTACGTTCATCAGCTCAGTTAATCTTCATCATCAGCATTTGGAAAAGGCATTCATAATCCCCATTTTGTAGATGAGGAAAACGAGGCTCAGACCAGTTCACACAACTAATAAGCTCTGCCTGGCTCCAAAGCTCATGTTATTTCCATTACATTGCATTACCTTTCAAAAAGCTGATGTCCCTTTGCCTGTTCTCAAGTAAAACTATCAAAGAGAGAGAGAAGAAAATGGTGTGAGTAAATATACGACATATTTTTCTTTTAAAAAGCACTTACTGAGAGAATGCTCTTACTCTTTATACACAACACAAAAGCTGCTTTTTGAAGGACGAGAAAGGTGTTTGGAACAATAATACTGATCAGTTAATTCCACTCATCACATTGAATCACACTTTTTCTTTAGTCTCTTTCCTTGGAGAGCACTGAAGAAAAAAATTAGTTCAAAAATGTTATGGGTCTTATCAGTTTCAAAACAGAAATTCTCACTATAAATACTGTGTCCAAACAATAGTACAATTAGAGTAAATTAAATAAATTCAAATTCATAAATCTATGATCCTGTCCATGAGGTATTCACGAGTCATATTTTTCAATATTCCATATATAGGTAATAAAGTACTCTACCCTTCATTCCTTATAATCAGTAAAAGCAGAGTGGTTACAAGCATGAATTCTTTTTTATATCTTTTTATTTATTTTTTAACTGGAGGAAAATTACAATGTTGTGTTGGTTTCTGCTATACAACAATGCAAATCAGCCATAATTACACATATATCAGCTCCCTCTTGAGCCTCCCTCCCCTCAACCCATCCCACCCCTCAAGGTCATCACAGAGCACCAGGCTGGACTCCCTGTGTGACACAGCAACTTCTCACCAGCTATCTATTTTACATATGATAGCGTATATATGTCAATACAGGCATGAATTCTCATGTCACACTCCCTGGGTTCATTCTGGCTCCACTTCTAAATAACTATACGACCTTTACTTGTAGGGTTGTCAGATTTAGCAAATAAAAATGCCGGACAGTCAGTCGAATCTGAATTTCAGAAAATAATATTTTAAAAGTATATGTCTCATCTAGAATTATTCATTGCTTATTGAAATTTAAATTCAATTGGGCATCCTGTAATTTATCTGGCAACCCTACCTTGGATGAGATACTTAATCTCTCTGTGCCTCAGTTTCATCAACTGTAAAATGGGAACGATATTATGATAGTAGTACCTAGCTCATGGATTGTGGTGAGGATAAATGTTAATTGCAACCATTCCTGACACAGAGTAAGCACTATATAAATAATAGCTTTGATTCCTCTATTTACATTAATACAAGTTTGACTTGAGCTTCTTGCTTTAAAAAGGACAATGAAAGAACTACTTTATACATAATTTACTATGTCCAGAACCAAAGTAGAAGAGTGATCCTGAAGTGTATTGTTATGCATACTCACACTGAATACCTTACTCTTTTCTTAACTAGGAAACATATTCAATAAATAGCCCAGTATTTTACAACCCAGACACAGTTTCTTCTGTTATTGTTCATACTAATGACCTTTCCATACAGCAGTAACCTTTTATGTTTTGAGAGTCTGGTAAAAAAAGAAAAAAATAATCTCTTTTTAGCATATGTTTCATGAAGTAAATCCATCCTTCACAACATATTAAGCACTCATTTCTCTATATTTGCATAGAAGGATTCTGTATACTGTTGATGCAAAAGTTACTTTAAAATTTAAGAGCTGGTATATTTCAGTTTCTTGTAACACCTGAGAAAAACCCAAACGCATAATAAAATGCATTGTACAAAATATTTAAAATGCAATCTATTTGTATCTGCTTTCATGATCTCAGATTGTAAATGTCTACCACTATTTTCACAATTTATACGAAAAGCATGATTTATCTGTGTTAATTTCAAGTTGGCATTTGGCCACTTGAATGCTTACCTTCACATATGGTAAACTATAGGGATGTGTGAAGTTTCATAAAAGGTCGATAGCACAGAAAAAATGGAAGAACCAGAATGGTATGAATGATTCTGAAAAATTGAAGACATATTAACTAAAGTTGCTGTGCACTTTCACAGCAGGCAAACATCATGATTTTGCCAGTAATCTGTGCTTTAGATTGCAATAAATTGTTCCTGTTTTTCTTTTCATTGTAGAAGACACTAACTTGGCTCCATGAAACCAGGCATGCATGTCATCTCCCACCTCATTTTCTTTTGAGTGTAGGAGGGGAAATATAATACAAACTGTTCTGGCGCACAATAATCTATTTTACAGTTGCATGCAAGAACACCATCCCAGAAAACTTGGCAACATAGCATTCAGATCTCTTCACATCATTTCTGTCCTTTGCTCATTCCTTTCTTTATTGTCACTATCATGCATTCAAAGGGTAATCTATGTATGCAGGGACACAGCAGAAGTATTTAGTAATATCATCTTATGGACATGAGATTAACTATCATTACTTTGAAGAAAAGTGTATAGTTTTTGCAGATAGATATTATGTCTGTAGGCATGACAGCATTTGACTGGACCAAAACATAGAATAATTATTCAAGAAGTGATTTTCTATATAGGAAGTGAACAGTCCCAACTTGATTTCTATTTTTTATGCCCTGTATTGACTTCTTGCCATGAGGTTACAAAGCATTTCTCTTTGCAATTCTCAGATGTGTATTTGCAATCTGACCTCTTGTTATTTTCAACTGCCTTCTAGACATCTCCACTTAGACGTCATACAGGCACCTTAAATTCAGTGTCCCCAAACTAAACTCCTTATCTTTCCTTCAAACCTGGTCCTCCTGCTAGATGCCCTGGCCCAGTTCCAGGCATCAACATTTACCCATTTCCCTAAGCTTGATGTCTCTGGCATTTTAAAATTCTCCCTCTGGTCTTGTCTACCTCCAATCAACCAAATGCTGTTGGTGTCACCTCCAAATTGCTTCTGGAATCTATCCCCTCCTCTTCACTCTCACAGCCATTAATTTAGTTTAATCCTTCTCCTGTATTTTTACAATGGCTTCCTAATAGACTAATAGGTCCCTCTGCTTCCAATGTCTCCTATATCCAATTTATCCTATATATACTAAATAAAGCGTGGTTATTTTTTTTTTTTCTTGAAAATACAAATCTGGAGCAAATTCCCCTCTTCCTTGAAACCACTCAGTGCTCCTAGGAGCCTACGGGATCAAGTCTCAAGTTTTTGGCATGGCAGACGAGGCTCACAGTCTGCCCCTCACTCTTCTTCCAACCTCATTGCTGGGCTGTCTCATTTAACAGGCCTCTGCTTGTTAAACCAAACTACCAGATCGTCCTCAAAGAGAGCTTGTCATTCCTCTGAGCTAGTGGTTTATAACCAAGAGGACATATCATAATCTTACCTGGGGAGTATTTTTTTTTAATAAAATACAAATACCCTTTCTTCATCCCAGACCTACAAAATCAGAATCTATACAAATGGAGCACAGTATCTGTAACGTAACTAGGTCACCAGGTGAAGGGAACACACACCTCGCTCTGGCATTTGCTCATGCTGTTCCTTCTATCTGGAATGCTCTTTCTTCTCCACTCCCTTTCCCCATTTCTCTACCTAGCTACCTCCTATCCATTTTTCAAGGCAAAGTGCAAATATCACCTTTTTTGAGAAGCCTTCCAGGATCCACACAAATAAAATGAATTGCCCTCTGGTGCCTGTTGCTGTAACCTTTTTGAAATTACTTGCTACTATCATTCTGTATCACTTTGAGTGCTCCTTGGTTTTTTTAAATTTTATTTTTAAAGTACTTTTCACATTTTTTAAAGGTTACTGAGTGTTCCTTGTCTTTTGTGTGTGCGTGTGTGGTATGCCTTGAAAGAAAGCAAACTCTGCATTTCTTTCTACTCCAAGCACTTAGCACAGTTACTGGCACTGTGCTCAAGAAGTATGTGAGAAAGCAAAGAAGGGAACAGAAGAGAAAGGAGAAAGGGAAAGGTGGTGTAGCCTAGACTGGCTCTGGGGCCCAAGTGCAAGTATATAAAAAACAATTTCCATCTTCCATTTCTCAGTGAAAATCCCCTGTTGCAGTCTATAGTTGCACTCTTGTAATGCGCCTCATGGTGGAACATACTAAATTCTAACTAATCTTAAAATATCGATTTGGTACAGAAAAACAAATGAGTAGAGTGGGAGCTTTGCTTGTCTACAATGCTGAGTTTCTGCCCCAGAAATTACTGGTAGTCCCTGATAACGGTCCTGTAAAGACTGCCTGCTCTGCTCCAGTTCTGTTCATGTTCTCTGAGTACAGAAGCAATAAAACCATGGCAGCTTCTACCGCAGGGTGACAGAACCTCAGTGAGCAAGTTGAAGGGTAATTTTTACACAGCTGCCTTTCTTAGAGGTCCTGGCGACAACTTCCTTTTCCTCAGCGCGAGCTGATGGCATAGTCACTTCCTATTCGGTCTCAACTGCCAGTTTTTTTTTCCTGTTTTTAACTGCCACCTTTGACTAGAACTGTTTTCTCAAGAAGCCTACAAATTAAAGAACAAGTGGTCAATTCATTTCAAAAAAAGTTAATTCCAAGGGGGAATGTATCACCCAAATTGGTTGTCTAGCATCGTTTCATGGTAACCCATGAATGGTTCTCCTGTGACTAAAATATGCACTCTGGAGAGTACAAAGAAGCTACCTGACTTCATTACAAAGAGCCTAGTCTCCCAAAGAATCTCTTCTAAGAAATTCCCCAGTCTCCTCATGTACCCTATAGCAATACAAAACACAATTTTAGGATGAGTGGTACAGCGAGCAGCGGTCTGTCGTCATTGAGGAGACCGTGAGTGAAGGCTGGCAAACTTCTGAGGCCTTTCACCTTGGATCCAAGGCCTCTGATGATCAACAATGAGACCGTGTGAGTTTAGGCAGGCAGCCAAACTGGAACCAGGAAGTTATTTCTTATCCTTCTATCTTTCGACTTCTATCTCTACATGTGAATAAAATGTTCAGGCCAGGTCTACCTCTCAGTTTTGGAACCAACTGGTAAAGGCAAGAAGTAATGAGCTCAATTCTTTTCATATCTAAATGCAAATATTTCGAAGCGTATATGTAAAGAAATGTTCTAAGCAGGAAACCGCTTAAACAGCATCTGCTTCCACCCACCTCCTCTGTTGCTCTACTCCCCTCAGTAGCATCAGGAAGTAAAGCTAGCAAGAAAAGTCAGCTGTGCTATTACTATGGCAGAGTACTGTGTGAGCCCCCAAAAGTGCAAGGTTATTCAGGAGCATTAAGCAATTACACAGGTTTAATTCTCCTTGACCAAGAATTGATTCAATATGTTTTTCATTGGGATGCTTTGCTGGAACAATAGTGAGCCTACAACATCTGCAAGAACTATTATTATTTTGTGGTTTCCAATTTGATACCCACAGAGAGTAAAGAGAGTTACAGTGTCACGTACACAAAAAGAAAAAGAAAAAGAACCCGTGAATGGTATATTTCCAAATATTAATAAAGTCTAGTATCTTACATCAAAATATTCCTATCACTGGATGGCGAGGTTCTAGAATTACCCAGATAATTTTCTGTAGTTTCAAATACTCCGATAATTGAAAGAAATTCAGATACTTGTATCAACTTCTCTTCACTTCAGACACATATGAACTTTATCCATTTTAAGGTAGTCATTAGTCTCAAAATGTGATGGTCCACGATATGAAACCCTACCTTTAAATTTGATAAAGTGGTGTAAGAGGTCAAATTTATCTCAATGAGGTAATATATTTGAAGGCTCCCAGGTAATGCCTTGTACATTAGAACATGCCCATGATAAAATTTTTAAAACAAATCATTAAATTTTTCCTAAAGTTATTTTCTGTTCAATAGTAGTTTTCATTAAGTAGTAGTCACTCGTTGGTGGCAGATGATTTATAGTTTATACAAAGGTAGCTTAAAAATACTGCTTTGTTTCCAGTACTCCCTTGATGTGGCCCAGTATCCTGTGGGATTATTTGTTTGTTTTAACCCCACCCACCACACTGAACTGAAATATTCAGGGAATAGGGATTCTTAGGTCTGTTACCTGGTTAGTAACCCCTAATGCAAAGAGTATAGAACATGGTGTTTCAAACGCAGGCACCACTGACGTTTGCTGCTGCTGCTGCTGCTGCTGCTAAGTCGCTTCAGTCGTGTCCGACTCTGTGCGACCCCATGGACGGCAGCCCACCAGGCTCTGCCGTCCCTGAGATTCTCCAGGCAAGAACACTGGAGTGGGTTGCCATTTCCTTCTCCAGTGCATAAAAGTGAAAAGTGAAAGTGAAGTGGCTCAGTCGTGTCTGACTCTTAGCGACCCCATGGACTGCAGCCCACCAGGCTCCTCCATCCATGGGATCCTCCAGGCAAGAGTACTGGAGTGGGGTGCCATTGCCTTCTCCACCACTGACGTTTAGGGCTGGCTAATCCTGAGTTTTAAGAGCAGCCCTGTGCATCAGACTGGGCTTCCCTTGTAGCTCAGTCAGTAAAGAATCTGCCTGCAGTGCAGGAGACCTGGGTTGGATCCCTGGGTTGGAAAGATCCCCTAGAGAAGGAAATGGCAGCCCAATCCAGTATCCTTGCCTGGAAAATCTCATGGACAGAGGAGCCTGGTGGGCTGTAGTCCATGGGGTCGCAATGAGTCGGGCACGACTGTCTCTGACCCCTACCTGCTACCAGTAGCGCCCTTCCCACCCCCTAATTTCTGACAACCAAAAATGTCTCCAGGAAGCAAATCTTCCCCTGGTTGAGAACCATGGTCCTAATGCATGACCCCATTATTGCCTACATTAAAGTTTGGCCACTTTTGTCTATCTGCACTTTAGCTATGGGCCCAATCCACTCAGTAAATATTTATAAACATAGGAAAAGCCAAGTATTTAATATTGGGGGCATGACAAATGTCAAGAAACTGAGGCCACAGGTTGTTAATTTTAATTATTAACTTCTGTTGGGCTCAAGGACACAGTCTAACTTGGAATTCACTGACTTTGCTTAATATATAATTAAGCATATAATTAGTATATAATTTTACTTTATTTATATGGCTATTAAGTATTCATAGCCACTCAGGTCACATCAATCAAGCAAGTACCAAATCTGATCTCAGACACTATGTCACACCCTCTGGGGCTACTCAGAACATAAGATATGGTATCTCCCTTCAAGCTGTGGGAACACATTGTAATATATTATCAGACTTTAGGCTGACATTTTGGAGTAAAAATATTCAAGTGCCCTTTTGTGTGGGGGATAACAAAAGCATCCTTGAGTTTCTTGTCATTTTATTTAAATTAAGAAATAGACACATGAAAAAGCATAAGCAAATTACAAATTCAGTTCAGTCCCTCAGCCGTGTCCGACTCTTTGCAACCCCATGGATCGCAGCCTGCCAGGCCTCCCTGTCCATCACCAACTCCCGGAGTTCACTCAGACTCACGTCCATCGAGTCAGTGATGCCATCCAGCCATCTCATCCTCTGTCATCCCCTTCTCCTCCTGCCCCCAATCCCTCCCAGCATCAGGGTCTTTTCCAATGAGTCAACTCTTCGCATAAGGTGGCCAAAGTAATTACAAGTAACTCCATGTAAAAACCCAAGAGATCTCTATCAATAATAATAACAACACATAGTTTATTTAATAGCACAAAAGCTAGAGAAAGGTAGAAACTTCAGCAAGATCTCAAACACAGTGTTTTTAAGGAAATGCCTCGATAGTTCAGGTCTCAAAATGTAGCATTCAGTCTTCCACATGTTTACATAACTCTAGCACAAAATCATGTCAGGAAAAGTCACTTCTTAGATATGTTTACATTATTTATTAAAATTATACAACTTGCCCTTTTAAGTAGTTGTGAAATTAAAGTAACAGAAAAGAATTTAGGAGACAGAAAAATGAAAGAGTTGAACCAGGCTATCAATAAAACACTATACCAACTAGCACTATACCAAACTCAGTGAAGAATTGAAAGGAAATCCATCCATTCATTCATTCAGTATATATCTACTGAGGGTTTCCTGTGTGCCAAACATTGTTCTAGGCTCTGAGGATACAGCAATGAACATAACCAACAAAAATCTTGCCCTCAAAAAGCTGACATTCTATCCAAATAATTCTTATGTAAGAGAAGCAAATGAAATGCATAAGAGAAAAGAACTACAATGTGAGTGCTGCTCCCACCAACATGCAATAGGAAGAGTCTGAAGGAAGACTTGCAGCAATGCGGAAGAATCAGTGGGGATGGGACATGAGATGAGCCTTAAATGATGGAGCTTGATTCAGACCCTTGCTACTCAAGATGTGCTCTAAGAATCAGCATTATCGTACCACCCAGGGACCGGTTAGCAATGCAGAATCTTGGACGCACTACAAGCTTGCTAAATCAAAATCTGCACTTTAGAAAGAATCCCAGGCAACTGCTATGGACACTGAAGTTTACATGGCACTGTGGGTTTCTGGTCAGGCTGGCATTAAGAGTGAACCGGACTGGTGGGAAATCCAGACTGGATTGAGGCCTATCATCAGGTTGGAAGTACTGAGGGCCTGGAATTGAGGATATCCTTTATCATCTGAATGGATAAAGACAGTGTGCTGTATATACATGCAAAGGAATATTATTTGGCTATAAAAGGAAATCCTGCCATTTGTGACAATGTGGATGGACTTTGAGGGCGTTATGCTAAGTGAAATGTCAGACAGAGAAAGACAACTACTGTATGATCTCACTTATACAGGGAATCTAAAAAAACACCAAACTTACAGAAACAGAGGGTAGATTGGTGGTTGCCAGGGGAGGGTGATGTGGGAAACAGGTGAAGGTGGTCAAAGGGATTAAATTTCCAATTAAAAGATTGTTACATTCTGGGGATGTGATGTATGGCATTGTGACTTATAGTTAAGGATACTGTTTTGTATACTTGACAGTTGTTAAGACAGCAGATCTTAAAAGTCAAAAGGACCTGAGTTTGAATTCCCAGCCCTCCCACTTCTTAATTATGTGATATTTGGGTCAAGTTATTCAAGCTCACTGAGCCTTTTTTTGCATTTCAGTAAAATGGAAAAAAGGTAATATGACCTCAGAGGGCCCTTGTAAAGATTCAATAAGGTAAGACACACACACACACATATATATATAGCACTTAGCGGTCCCTGACAGAAAGAAAATGGAATTCATTAATGATAGCTAAATATATTGATAACAATGATATGCTATCTTTTGAGACAGATTCAAAAGGAACAAGACAAACATTTCTCGTCGGCCAGAGCCCCAACACCATGGTGGGTACAGCCCTACAATAACCTGCAAGTTAGGGAACTCCATCCTCATTTTAAACTGGCACTTGTGATTTCCCAAAGGTGCCTTCCTAATGAGATGACTGCAATTGTTATTATTATTATTATTATTATTATTATTAATCTCGTTACTGTTAGGTTACTCTCCGAAGAGTCTGCCTCCCTGCTGGAGTGGAACTTCAAATGGGGTGGAGGCAGGGACTTGCCGAAACCACTGCTCTGTATGCTGAATTCAATAATATGTCCTGCGAATGACCCAATCTCATTTCCCAGGCCTCTATTTCCTCATTCATTTTTCTGCCGAGGTGCCATCTGTTTTCCAACTTCCGTCTCTTACACGTGCTTGTGATGAGGAGAAGCCCCAGTCTGGTCGCCCTCCCCCACAACCGCCCAACCGGTAGCCCAAGAGGTAGGGGTAACCCCAGTTCTAAGGCACCTGAAGCCTGACGGGGGGCGGGGAATCCGGAAAGAGGAGAGCGGCCACGGACCCCGCCCAGCGGCGCGGCCCCAGCTGGGGACACAGGACCGCGGGAGAGAGCAGGGGTCGGCCGACTCGGACTCGGCGGCTGTCTGTGCCCCCGCCCTCGACCACGTCGAGGACTCGAGAAGAAATTCCGACACCCGCCAAGTTTCAACTCAACACTTCTCCGAGGCTGCGCCGCCCGTGCCCTCGCAAGCCTGCCTGCAACGTGGCCGCGTCCGGGACGCCCTCGGACCCCGCGGGTCACCCGAACTCTTCCCTTCTCTCTCCAGGCCGAGGCGTGCTCCATGCCCCCCAGTCCCCGAGCTCTCCTCTCAGTGGGCCAAGAAAGCCTCCCTCTTCTCGGGCTCCAGGAGCCCCAGCCGAGCCCCTTCCCAGCGCAGTCCTAGCTCTCCTGACACCGCCCGGCGGCGGGGCGGGGGCAGGGCCAGCGGCGGAACCGCCCCCAACCGCCTCCCGGGCCCGGCGAGCGGGCGGGTGGCTGGGGTGCCTCCACCTCCTCTTCCTAAAGCGGCGAGGCGCAGACGAGCGGCATCACTGGAGCTCAGGTCCCGGCCACTGCCACACACGGCGTCCGGCCCTCAGGAGCAACAGCAGCGGCAGCGGAGGCGGCGGCCAGAGCGGCGGGCGGGCGCCAGAAAGGTAGACTGAGTCCCGGGGAGCCTCGCGGCGGACCGCCCACCTCCCGGCCCCGGGCCGCGCGCGCCCCCCGCCCGGTCACCCAACTCGTGTGTGTCCTTCCAGGCCCGGGTCGAAAAGCCTGAGAGGGCCGCCGACCTACCCCCGGAGGAGGAGCCAGTCGGAGCCCGAGGCGCCGCCGCCGCCGAAGCCGCGCGGAGCTGCTTTCGCCTTCATGGCCCACTCACCGGTGGCGGTCCAAGTGCCCGGGATGCAGGTGAGGACGCCCGGGCCGCCCCCGCCGTCCACGTGACTGCCCGGGAGCTCGGGGCGCGCTCCGCGCTGGGCGCCGGCGACGAGAGGCGGCCCGGGGCTTCCCCGACCGAAGCCGGGCCAGGCGCTCCGGCCAGGTGACCCGGACAGAGAGCTCTCGGTGTTTCCCGGCGTGTAAGCTAGGCGGTGCAGTGCGCCGGCCGGGCGAGGAGGGACTGGGGCGCGCGGCTCGTTGGGGATGCCGGGGGCTGAGGGGGGGCGTTAAAATAGGCAGGGGCGGGACACCTGCGCCGGCTGAGCTGGTGCGCTTGTGGGGGTGGGAATGGAAGCACTTCACTTGGGAGAGATGGAGGTGTCTCGGAATTCGTGGGGTAAAACGCAAGTGGTGCTTACACACACACACACACACACGACACAAGTTGGGGCAGAGCAAGGCAAGGGGGTGTCGGTGGTGGCGGCTTTGAATTGGGCTCTTCCTGTGTGCGTAGAGCAAAGAGCGAGGTGACTTTTTTCCCCTTTTGGGGCTGCTGCTTTGGGGCCAAGTTATGTCTCGCTCCCCCCACTGGGCCCAGCCCGTAGTGGGGTGTGAGAAACGCAGGGTCCTAAGTTAGAGCAGCCGAGGTGATGACTCTCCCGCCCCCGCCCCCTGCCTTTCCCACCGGAGGGCTGTGGCAGTGTGGTCGTTGCAAAGCTTTTTGTCCTCGACGACAAGATATTACGGCCTGGGACCTAACTGTTTATCTTTTACATCTTACCAGCCCTCCCCCCTTACATTTTCATTTTATTAAAGAAGAAACAAGCTATGTCCACAAACTTTATGCATTGTTGGGTTTTTAAATCGGTGCATTTCAAGCTATCTACTAAATGTTATCCAAGTTGAGTAGCTTTTAAGCTTTCACGTTTTATTTTTTTCCTTTGCTAGACAGCCTAAACACCCCCACTTATGAATAGGTAAAAGACTAGAAACACTTAAGCCTCATTATCTTCTAAAAATGTGAAAGCAAACGTTTTCTAAGTTCAGAAAAAATGTTTAGTAAATAGCTTATGTTGCTAGTAGAAATCAAAGCGCCATGGACTGGGGCCTCAATTTACTAAATAATGCATGGAATTCATCTTTAAAAAAAAAACAGTTGGTCATATTTGATGCATGATCACACGAAAAAAGTGATTTTTAAAATGCTTTCCCCCAAAAGGACTGTTTGTATCGGACATATATCTAACCTAGGACTCCTGTGTGTCCTAAGTACCAGGCCTTTCAGCTAAATATAGGACAAGTCTGGGTTGAGTCCCAGGAAATCGATGTGTAGTTAATTTAAAAAAAAAGAAAAGGAAAGGAAGCAAAAGGGAAATGCGAGACATTAGGGCCTTTTAAAAGGTTAATCCATTCAAGCTTTACAAAATGCCTCAAACTTCCTTCTTCTCACGCCACCCTCTCCTTCCCTCTCTCCTTCCCCCCAGCCACTGCCCCTCACCCCATTCATTCAGTTCTGCCTTCGATTATATCCAGAGAATTAGTAGTTTGCCTTATCAACTACAGTTTTGCTCTGTCTGATGTGGAAGAAAGTGGGAAAAACTTTCCCACCGTGCTCTCCTTTCCTTCGGGGAGTAGAGCAGTCCGCATGTGAAGTTCGTCTCTGTCTCAGTACTGCTCGCTCGCTCCATTGTGTGCACGCGCTGCCTGCGTGCGTGCGTCAGCAGAGTGAGCACCTCCCGATCAAGTTTGGTTCTGGGGAACCCTGCGTGCTGTGGAGAAAATGGTTTCTGGTCTTTATTGCATTTGTCTTGACTTTATTTGATTTATATGGTTTCTGGTCCTTATTTGATTTGTCTTTATTTGATTTACATGGTTTAGGGTTTAGGAACTCCTTACTGTTCAGTATTTCTTATGGCTCCTTGCTTTGTTTCATTATCTGATTTCCCTATCTTTTGAATTTTTAAATTTTTAAAAATCTTCATTAAGGTGGGTTAGAATGTGAGTCTCATATTTTAAATGATAAATTCTGCCTTTCATTTTATTCCTACCCAAAGTTGTGATGGCTTTGGGAAGGGCAGTCATCTCAACATTTGCAAAGAAGAGAGGAATACTTGTCACTGTCTCTGTCTGAATGAAATGGTAAATTCTTACCTTCTTATTTCCATGCTCTCTGTAGATGTGGTTCTTAAGCATTTGGGACAACAAAAAAGTTTTCCACAGTTAAAATTATGGGGTATCCTAAAAACAAATTTGATGATTTGCAGTGTGACTCTTGTGCCTAGACTACTGTGACTATTCTTTTGTTTAAAAGTAGTGAAGATGAGATGCAGGAATAGATCACGAGCTTGTAAAATTTTCCTCGAGTTTTCTGCAAGAGTTAGGAGCAACTTTTAGATCTTCACAGTAGTGAGAAAACTTGAGTTAGCCATGTGTTCCTGAAATTAATGTATAGTCTTTCCACAAATCAGGGTGAAGTGGTTGACCGGCCAGTAACTTTTTAACAGTTTATTTTAGGGAATTATGAAGATTGATGGAAAAATGATTTTTCCAGAAATAAAAACAAAATTACTTTATCCGCAGTGTTTTTCTCCCCCTGAGGAGAGACGTGAAGTCGAGCTACCTGTTCTATCACTTAAGACTTCCAGCATTCCTGATGTTCAAACAAAGAAATTTCTGTTGCCTCTAGTTTAAAATAGAAAAGAAACTTGGAGTGACGAAAGAAAACCCAGGATTTGGTCCAGTTAAAACCCTTCCTTATGAATTAGTTATTCAGACTCATATTGTTAATATTTCTTAATATTGTGGAAATGAAATGTTTGCCATATTACACCAATGTGAAGGATATGAATTTTTTGATGCTTAATTTGTGCTTGCTTTTGTAGTATATCGCTAAAGGAATTTTCCATACCAGGAGCTGAACTCTTGAAAAATATTTAAAGCACAACTTAAACAAAATAACCAACAAACCTGTTTCTTTCCACTCAAATATTTACTCTCTAATGATTTAAAACATGTTTTTTCTTTGAAGTTCACAGTTGTAAATCATACTTAAGTTTAAGATATTTCTCCTTAGAAACTGCATGAGTATTTATGAACACAAGTGTTCTAAATTGGGTGTTAAATCTTTCATAAAGTGTGGGTGAGAGAATGAAGTTAAATGTTGAATTAGAGTACTAACTGTTGTTATGTTATGCCTCTTGTGAAAGAATTTTTTTAAACTTCCTGCTAAAGAATTTAAACATTAGCCTTCATGTATCTTTAAATATGATCAAGGTGGTACAGTTTTTAAACGTTTGTTATTTGAGATGTGAGATGGAAATGAAGGTTAAGGCTTAATGAACACATTATTGAAGACTTTTATCTAAGAGGTGGAAAACCTTTCCTTGCATTGGTGAACCTAGTTACTGGGTTCTGGGAAGGATACAGAAGTATACTACATAATGTCTGCCCTTAAAGATCTTAAAATGTTGTTGGGGAATTAAATCTAGTACATGAAACATGAAATAATGCAAAATCTAGGATACTTACTCTGTAATAGAGGGTTTTGACTGGAACAGTTGAAGTCTTGCCCCCAAAAGATTGTTAGGGTCCATATTGGAAGGGTATTTCCAAGCAGGGAAATACCCTGAGCAAGTGTGTGTATGCACGCAGTCTTGGTCATGGGATAAAAATCACTTGGACTATGATGAAGAATTGCAATAGAGAAATAGTAGGAGGTAAGATTAGAAGACTTGATTGGGTCCAGATTGTGGCAGTTCTTGAATGCTGGGGAAGGGTTTGGCCTTCGGACTAGCCGCTATTGTTAAGTAAGGAAGGCTTAATGCACAAAGTTATATATAGGAAGAGAAATCTTAAGATTGGATGAATAGATTACGTGGAGGATTGAAAGACTTCAGGTAGTTTTATCAACTGAGGCTACTTCAATGAGGCAGTCATATCTGTACAGATGCAATGGACCTTACATTGATTGCCTTCCATATGCCTTGTACTATGAGGTAGAAAATATAATTACTAGACTTAAAATTAGCCAGTTACAGAAGAAAGCATCGAAGCCATTGTGATGTCGAATATGGGGAACTGGAACAATTATGATACATCCAAGAAAAAGCTGGAAAGTCAGGGAGAAGAGCCAGATCTGGTAGAATATTAATGATTTCTGTTGTAGGCTTGTGAAGTTTGAGGTAACAGCAGGATGACAAAAATGTAGAGCTGTATGTCTGTTACCTTGACTGTGGAGATGGTTTCAAAGGTGTATGTATATGTGCAAACCCATCAAATTGTATACATTAAATATGTACAATTTTTTTGTATATCAACACGCCTCAGTAAAGCCAGTTTTAAAAAATGTCCAGCGAATGCTTGAAGATATAGATCTGGAGCCTTAGTCATTCATCAGACATTTACTGAGCATTTACTTTTGGCCGGTTTCTTTAATTGAAGCAGAAGGATGGGGGCCACGAAGGAGGGAGAGGTCATAATGTCAGAGAGCATGTTGGAGTAAGGGCCCTCATGAGGCAGGAAGGTAAGGTGGAGGACTGTAAGAAAAGGAATGGTGACTTAAGATGCATTTGGGGATGAGAAAATGCGTCAGGATCAGGAAGGAGTTAACTGGGGGTGGGGGAGGAATTCTTTATTTTACTCTTATCATGAAACCTAAATTGGAGAAGGAATTCAGCTTGGTGTCAGAATCTAGTATGTAGGTTTCTTACCTTCCTTCCACCTTCTGAAGGGACTAATCAGCTTTGTAATTTGAGATAGAAAGCAGTGCTTGCACTAATACGTAAACCCAAACCATTGTCTTGGTTGGTAGGTGATTGATACAGAGATGTTGAATATGTTGCTGATGATGGGAGAAGACCAGCTGAATCAGAATGGTCAAAGACAGTTCTTAGCTGGGAGAGTTGGAGGTAGTTGCAAAGTATGGGGTAAGCAGGCTGGGGCTGAACAGAGAGTAAACAGGAATTGCTCATGGTAGGACATGTGCCTTGAACACTAAGGAGGGTCTAAAATGGCACAAGAGGACAAAGGTCCATCATGTACCTCCATTGCCTGAGTCATAGCAAATAAGAGAATATAATTTAGCTGGTACCAAGGAACCATTGAATATTGTGATACTGTGGTTTTTTTTTTATTCTGCCTTTCATTTATTCAGTGACCTTGAGCACATCATCTACAAAATGGGGAATAATAAAAGCTGTGTTTCCTTTGCCTCAATGAGATGTTATTAGGATGAATTAACTATCATCTGTGGAGTATATTTTGAACTCCTTCATCAAAGGTGTTATGATGTATATATGGGCAGTTCATTCTGCAAAACAGTGCTAGGCTAATTACATGAAAACACTGTCATTATCTCTTCTCACTCCTGCTTGGTATAACCTACAGTTTTTCTATTGAAATCCAGCCTCCCACCCCCACCCCAAAACACCCACACAAATACCACCAACACCAGACCTGAAGTCTTCTGCTCAGCTTTCCAGACTTCCTATCATCTGGCTCCTCTCTACAGATCTATACTTAGTTATTTCGACTCCCCAACAAGAAAGCTGTTTTGTTCTACCATGCCAGTTACAATTCAGTAATCACTAAATGGCCAGACCCTACCTGATTTTCAAGGTCTCCATCTTACTTTCTCCATGAACTTTCTCTGAACATTCCAGACTACAGTAATCACTCCTATTTCCCAGCATCTATTATATCCCTTGTCAGTAGCAGACAGTCCAGTCCTTGGTTTATATCCTGCCTTAGATTTTTCCTAATTATATATGTTATACTTGTCTCTCAAACTAGGTTGTAAATTTCTTACAGGCAGGGACCATCTATTTTACTTCTCTTTTCCATTAGGTATGAATTATGTGTAAAAGTGTAGGTGAGAACAGTACATATAGACTAGAAGTTTCTGACTTTTCCATTCTGTTTTTGTAAATATATTGTGTTCTGCATGAATTCTTGTAGATCGTGAAGGCTAATTTATGTGTGCACACTGAAGACATTTTCTACTTACTAAAAATGCATTATATGTGATAGGTCTAACAAAATATACTGGTAACTAATCAGCTGTCCACACACTGAAACTCTTATTCTCGTCTTCCAGGACCTTTGAGAGAAAGAGGAGCCCTCATTGCTCTCCTAGTAACTAGGCTGATTTCAGACAAATTTATGTCTTTGAGAAAAATAACCTTTTGTCCCTTGCCTGTGTCCCCCCCCCCAAAAAAATACAAACAAATAAATAAAACCTCTTTACTTCTCTGTCCCAGCCATCATATTAGAAAGAATCTGATAAATTTCACTGATATTGAGGTGTCTTTGATTAATGGCTCACTGTGTGCCCTCTCCCATGGGTGTTGTCCCTCCCCCAAATCCCATATAACTCAAGCAGATCTTCTGAAATGCACATTCAGAGAAACCAGGAGACCTAGTGCCAAGCAGATCCCATCCTTCTCCTCTGTTCCTGCTTGTCTCTCCCCATCACCTCTCACCGAGAATAGAGCTTACTCCCTGTCAGCCTCTTCTGGACTTGTTCCAGCATACCTCTGACAGCAACCCACTGAGCTTTCTTTTCCCTTCATTTATCATATGGTCATGGATTAGAATGACCCGCATCCTAAAATACCAGATTAGCCATTGGTACAACAGCTTTGGATATTCTAGCAAAATATGAACAAAACCGTGGTTCACCCTTCCTGGGGACTAGAGTAAACAAGATTGTAGACAGCTTAGGTCTACAAGTTAAAAATATTCTAATTATCTTTTTTTAAATGTCCACTTTCCTCCTTTGTGATCAAGTAATTTCATGAAAGCACTGCTGAGGAAATCCAAGGCACTGTGTTTTATCTTTTTCTCATGGAAAACATTTACAGAAAAACCCTTTTCAATGTTTCATTAAGATCCTTGTAACAAGAGATAGTGTTCTTAGTGGTATTTTTTTAAGTGAGGAAAAATCTGTAAAACCCTATCAATTTAAAATGCGAAGGACTGAAAAAAGTAGGGTTTAAATCACCCATCATTGAATTTTTCAATTTATTTATTACAGAACAATAGTGTGTCTAGCTGAAGAATAACAGTTGCTTTGAATCATAGAAATTGCTTCCCAGTATCAATTTAATGAAGTTTTACTGGATTTGAAATCCATACCACAGTAGATATGTTAGGGAATTTCTAAGCACACTAGTGAATTACTCTACCAGATTTCAGTAGAGCCTGGTAACACAATCCAAGGCACTGAATTTTTGGCAGGTGGAGGAAAGACTTCAAGGACATGTAGATGCATCCAGATTTTTCTTTGAAAATGCATTTTTGCGTAGCTCTGTGAGTGCCTTTTTATCCCCCTCCCCCAGCTTTCCTTTAAACCATTGGCTTTGGGACATATCACTTTACAGTATGTTATATTAAGCTAGGATTTAACTGCTTGCTGCACTATAGTATAAATAACACAGCAGTGGGTGGTGGGGAAGGGATGGACAACATAGATAATCAGGTGGGGCATAAGTTGGTTTTAATGCAAGAAAAGTTGGGGCAGCTGAGCCAGTAGAAACCAAGAGGTCAGAATTTCTTCCCAGAACCTAGGTTCATCATTATTGTTGCCCCCTAGAACTGGAAACAGAGAAGGCAATGGCACCCCACTGTAGTACTCTTGCCTGGAAAATCCCATGGACGGAGGAGCCTGGAAGGCTGCAGTCCATGGGGTCTCTGAGGGTCGCACACGACTGAGCGACTTCACTTTCACTTTTCACTTTCATGCATTGGAGAAGGAAATGGCAACCCACGCCAGTGTTCTTGCCTGGAGAATCCCAAGGACGGGGGAACCTAGTGGTCTGTCATCTATGGGGTCGCACAGAGTCGGACACGACTGAAGCAACTTAGCAACAGCAGCAGCAGCAGCAGAGCTGGAAAAGTTTCTGGACCCCCCCTGGTCACAATTTCCTGCTGCCTGTCTTAACTTTAAGTAGAAGCATAAAAGAAACCAATCAGCAAAGCATGCACACAGGCTACGAAGTATAGGGATAGAAAATAGAACTTTGACCTCTTGTGGTTAAGGAGGCTATAGTCAGTGTGTCTAGCAGCCTCGGGGAAAGAAACATACTTCAACTGTGTGCTTTTTAAGTGCTTCTGACATCATGAGAACAGTTAGCAAATTCATTGTTTAGGGTCCTGTTTGCTTCTGTAGTTTTATTTCAGATCCTCTGTCTGAACTTTGCTCTGAGCCTTCCGACATGCTCCCTTTGTCAGTTAATGGTAATATAGTAGACTTCCCAAGTTGGATACTGGTGATCCAGGTTTAATGTTTTTACACATTTAGTCTTCCGCACATCTAACAATGCAGAGCAATAGTCCATCATATAGTCATAGTGTTAGTCCCTCGGTCATGTCCAACTCTTTGCAACCCCATGCCAGGCTTCTCTGTCCTTAGAATTCTCCAGGCAATAGTAATGAATCCCAAATGAGATAGAAATGGACATAGTAGCATTCCAAGGCGGAGAAGGCAGTGGCACCCCACTCCAGTACTCTTGCCTGGAAAATCCCATGGACGGAGGAGCCTGGTGGGCTGCAGTCCATGGGGTCGCTGAGGGTCGCACACGACTGAGCGACTTCACTTTCACTTTTCACTTTCATGCATTGGAGAAGGAAATGGCAACCCACTCCAGTGTTCTTGCCTGGAGACTCCCAGGGACGGGGGAGCCTGGTGGGCTGCCGTCTATGGGGTCACACAGAGTCTGACACGACTGAAGCGACTTAGCAGCAGCAGCAGCATTCCAAGGAAGATCAAATTAAGGAAGGGAACTATCATTTATACAACACCTTTATGCTAGGCACATGTGTTTTTACCACTGCCCTACATTGCTTCTAGGCAAAGCAGCCCTGAACAGACCCTTAAAGGAGAGTGGGAGACTGGCAGGAGAACAGGCATAAAGGGGCACATACAAAGTTCCTTCTATAACAGAGGTTGCCATGAACTATGTCAAGCTCAAATTATGAAAGGCTTTGAATGCCAGAGGGCTTCCCTGGTGACTCAACTGGTAAAGAATCCACCTGCAGTGTGGGAGACCTGGGTTCGATCCCTGGGCTGGGAAGATACCCTGGAGAAGGGAAGGGCTACCCACTCCAATATTCTGGCCTGGAGAATTCCATGGACTGTATAGTATATGGGGTTGCAAAGAATTGGACACGACTGAGCAACTTTCACTTTCTTTGAATGCCTGACTGAGCCAGTTATTTTTAACTCAATCTACAACAAGGTGTGTTCTTTTTTAAAAAAAAAAAATCAAGAAAGTGAACTGATCAAAGCAGTGGTTTATTGTTTGGTTTTGGAAGATTAGGCTTGTAACCTAACAGGCTGGATTGGAGAAAGGCTAGATATAATAAGTGGATATTGTAATAGCCCAGGCTTTAGTTGTTAAGGGTGTGATCTAGGGCAGTGATGGTCAAGCTTGAGCATGTATCAGAACTACCTGGAGGCTTTTGAAAACACAGATTGCCAGGCCCCAGCTCCAGTGTTTCTAATTCAAGTAGGTCTGCAGTGGCCATGAGCTTGCATTTCTAATGAGTTCCCAACTGCTCTGCTGGTCTGGGGACCACTCTGAGTACCACTCAAGGAAGACTGCGAGACCTTGATGATTGATTGGACATGGGAAGGGGAAAAAAATGACAGTAAAGACTCAGAGATATGGCTGAGTTTGGGAGAAAATGGTTTTTGTTTTTTTTTTTTAAACTGTTGAATTTGTAGCACTGGCCACACAACCAAGCAGAAGCAAGTAGTAACAGGTTAGTTCAGGAGCGAAGAGGATGATGGGAAGTGCTACCTGGAGAGAGAGAGAGTAGATGAAATTGTGACAGATCAAAATAACATGATTTTCAGTCATCCTTCCAAGAAACTGGACTCAATTTTGTATTAATTTTTATAGCCTCCAAAATCTCGCTGTCAGCCATAACTTCTGTGTCCCTTGATCCAGGTAGGTTTGACAGTTCAGTAAATGCTCTTACCTTCAAATGTAAACACTTCTCTTAAGTTCATGAAATCTATATATGTTTATACTTGTGAAAATGCAAATTGGCTAAAGAGAAATAAAATGCCACTTTCCTAAATGCCAGTAAGTGGCACTATTTACCCCAAAGATAGACATTTTAAAAACTTTTTCCAATTTTTATACAGCTCATCATTTTTTTTGTACAGAACTCCTTTCCCTCACTCTGTATTATCCAACCCCCACCCCCCCAAAAAAAACCCCCTAGAAGTATTAACTCTGAGCTGCTATTATGTCAAAAATACCCATTCGGTCATCACATTCCAAAGCCAACTTGTGTTTACATATGGAAATTCTTGGAGGGGAGAGGAAGTTGCTTCAGAATCATTAAGGAAATATCAAACCACTTCCTAAATGGCCTTTCTGACTCCATCTTCTGCCCTCTAAAATATTCTCTATACCTGTCAGATTAATCTATTAACATCTGCCAACAGGTATCCTGTAGGAAAGCCTAGAGTTCAGTTTAAACAAAGGATTAAGTAAGTAAGTAAGTATTAGTAGCTCAGTCGTGCCAGACTCTTTGTGACTCTTTGTGACCTGGTGGACTGCAGCCCACCAGGCTCCTCTGTCCATGAGATTTTCCAGGCAAGGATACTGGAGTGGGTTGCCATTTCCTTCTCTAGGGGATCTTCCCAACCCAGGGATCGAACTGGGTCTCCTGCACTGCAGGCAGATTTTTTACTGACTGAGCTACAAACAAAGGATTAGAACTGAAAATAAGAGAAGCAAATGAGCCTATTTAATGAGTTTGCCAACACCAAACAATGTGAGCAAACTTGATCCCCCACTTCATTCACCAGCTTTGGACCTAAGTCACTTTTCAATATCAAAATGAACAC
Source organism: Bubalus kerabau (assembly GCF_029407905.1). Lineage (NCBI taxonomy): Eukaryota > Metazoa > Chordata > Mammalia > Artiodactyla > Bovidae > Bubalus > Bubalus kerabau. Next base: position 19,809,896 of record NC_073647.1, read on the forward strand.
ACAACCAACCAAACCAAAATTATCCTTGAGAATCAAAGATTTGCCACCAATGAGGATGTTCAAAAACATTTAGAAATGAGCCTTTAAACAAACGCATTTCAGGTGATGTTTAGTTACCATTAAAATAAGTTTCTTGAGGGCTTTCTCCCCCTTTAGGGAATATAATTTGTTTGAGTTTAAAATTCTAAGTTTTCCTTATTCGTCACATCTCTTATGGGGTAGCTGTCTCTTTTCCAGGATACTTAATTACTTTTGTGATCCATTTTTCATTACTCTGTATGGTAAATTATATTTTTATGGGGAAAAATTCGTGGGGGCCACGTGTATATGCACATGTAATGTATATCATACGTGGAGTATATTTTGTGTTTGAAAAACCTTCAAAATCTGTTCAAGAAAATAAGGTTCAACTTTGGCCAGTATTTAGTCATCTGTACCAATTTTAGACATAACTATTAAAATAGAAAAGTGCATTGTCAAAATAAAAATGAGTAAAAGATAGGATGGTCACTAAGTTCAAGAAGCAGAAAATTATGACTTGGCAATGTCATATAAGACGGTCTGCATATAAAAGAAATTCAGTAAAATTGATGTAAAAAGTATGTACTCAGTAGAAATCCATGGATTTGCTAAGCATTTTTATTATATAGAAAATATATAGAATTCTTTATCACCTTTAAAAAGATTTATAAAAATCCTTAAATATGTATTTATGAAAGATAAATACATATGTCTATATGTACCTATGTCTACACACTTTACAGGGTTACCAGGATATTACACATGTTGCAGTTTTATCATGACTAGTTCTTTTTGCTGTATTTAATATTTAAACTATTACTGTTCTTAAAGAAAATGGACTCACAGCGGTCAGTTCCATACAGGAAACAAATCATGGTAAACAACTTTTAATGAAGTTTAGTACCAATGATAATCTATTTTAGTGAATTAGAATTGAATTGAACATTACGTAGAATGGTAGTATCAAGATTCTCAATTCTATGCTTAATTTCCCCCATAGAATAGTCTTACAAAGAATCATTGCATCAAAGGAACTGCTTTTGATAAGTATAAATCTGTTTGCCTATTAGCAAAATCAGAGGCATGTGAGTAGTATACAAATGACTTCTGGTTAACAGGAACTCGTGATCATTGTCTAAGCTCTTATTTTGAAGTTATAGTTGTTATAGGTACTTTACACTAGATTTTAGGGTGATAGGGAATGGAGGGGATAGGGCATTGGATTCTGTTTCAATGACAAAATCTTGTATAGGAGAGCTGCTTTTTTTAAAAAAAAAATTTATCTCTTCATGAAAAATGGTGACTGTCACTGAAAGATCTTTTTTTGGGGGGGTTCTCTGTCACAGGCTTTCCAAAGGGCACATAAAATGAAAACGTAGGATTTAACTAGTTAAATAATGAATCAAATTTGAGGTTTTAGCATAGGTGACACCTCCATCGTCGACTTTTTGGACTGTGATTTCTGGTAATAGCAAGTGAAAAAAACTATTACCGCTGTTGCTATGGATCTTCTATCTGCTGAGGTTCAGGCATCGTTTTGGAGGCTGCAGTGTAAACCCTGCTTAGGGAAGGTAGAATTTTATAATACCAGAGGATTACTGCTGCCTCATGAGCAAACAGAAAATGTAGGTGAGGGAAAAGGTGTTGGATTCTGGAAGAAGAGAAACAGTATTTCCCAGGAAGGGAAAAAGTAGTCTTTCGCTTTAAAGATTGAGAATTCTCTATATGTTTTTTTAGAATGGGAAATTTGTATACTTTCTGCAGAGAGGAGAAAAAGCTAACAGAAAAGGAAATTGGGGAGGTAATAGTAATTCGTTTCTTTCTTGTTGCTTATGAGTTCTGTGATAAAAGTTACATTTACATAATTGATTTGTTATGGCAAGAAATGTAAAGAGGCTTTTGGTTGGGAGAAAGCTTGTGAAAGATCAGGGGAAAGAGCTGACATCATAGGGATGGTGGTTTCAGCTGCTTTTCTGTTTAAGATGTGCAATTTTGGTGACGTGCATACTGGGCCAATAAATTGTTTCTAGACACTTGGAGTCATTTGGGGTGGCCTTTTCCCGCTTCTGAAGGCAAAATGAATATTTTTCATTAACAAGGAAAAGTGCTAGATTATCATTGGATTCTATTTGACTAATTTGGGCTGTTATTTGGGGGAGGGGAGGCTGAAGAGAAGAAACCTTTCTTTCCAATGACTGGAATTGATGTTATTGTTACTTCTCCAGTGGGTTCTGACCTTAAAATTCTCCCTTAGGGAATGATTAAAACAGTTTTTGGGGGGAGCATTTCAAGGCTGTGTAGCATCTCAGATTTACTTTAAAATAAGTTTGCCTAATAACTTTTTAGCACCAGTTGATTTATGTCTTGACTGAGAGAAGACTTCTAGAGAAGCATGTAGTCCATTACTTTTTTCTAAGAAGATCTATGGGTACCAAATACTGCATTATTGTTGCCTTTTAACTCTCCAGTAATTTAAAAGGTATAAATTTCTTCATATTAAACAACAACAAAAAAAATTCTATTTTGCCCAGGGATTGCAAGCCCCTCCCCACGTTCAGGTTAGAGACAGCTTTCTCTTGTTGGCCATCCACGTGCCTAGGTGTTTTGGGAGAATCCATCTGTATGACCAGAAGCATTTTGATATGATTACTTTTAGGTGTTATTTTTTTAATAGTGCATCGTACCATCATAGTGTAGGTACGATCCCGATTGAAAGAGCAAGCACAGTTGTAGATGATTTTTTTAAAACCCCTTTAGCTCAAAAGATGATCCATATATTGTGAAAGGATATTCTTATTTAATATGGCCACGTGATTCCAGAGCTTGAGAATTTAATTCCTTTTTTTCCTAGTAGGACACTAAATTGTTTTCTCCTAACTACTAGAATGAAGAGTATGGTATGTTCTGTTCCTTTATAGCATGAAATAATGCCTGCATGCATCTCCTCAAATGTAAAACTGAGCCTTGGGGATTCTGCTCAGAAGTCTGGACTAGGTTATTATTTATAAAAGATATGCGGTCATATATTCATTCTAAGCAAATTCTGAATTGGATGTAATTAATTTTCTACTGAGGCAATTAATGTGTAGTTACTTTTGTACTATGTGTAATTAAATTTCTAAGAGATAGCGAGCGGGGCTATAATGTTTGACTTCTGTTTTGTACAAAATGAAGTTTCCTTGAAATTGTGGGTTTTTCATTCTCCCTTGTAAGTATTTTTGAATGCCTGTATTTTTTAAACAATAGTAATGATCACCTTCTTCCAGTCGTGTTTTCAGAGTTTTGTTAATCTAATGCAACCTTTCTCCATTGGAACTGTCATTCTGAACCATAAAACAGAGACAATGATATGAGTGAATGTTTTCTCAATTCTGCCCAAAAAGACACAACTAAAACCATCCTAGATGCACTAGAGGAGTTTATTTATTACACACAGTAGATTTGGTGGAGCAACAGTTGCAAGCTACAGCCAAGGGCCAAATCCCGAGTGCAGTCTGTTTGTGTATAGGCTAAAAGCTAAAAAAAAAAAAAAAAAAAAAAAAAATCCTTTTTTTTTTTTTTTTTTTTTTACAATTTTAAGAGTTCTTTAAAAAGAATATGTGACAGAGATCACAGACTGTACCTAGCCCACAAAACCTTAAGATATTTACAACATGCTCCTTCATAGAAAAAGTTTGCCAAACCCTGTCTTAGGGCATGGAACCTCATTGAGAATTGCTGGAAGGAAGCAATTTATAGTACTTTCTCTGGGATTAGGGATACAGTAAGATATTAGGAAAGTTTCTCTTTGTTAAGGTAACTGACTTGTGTATTGGTCCCATTATTATAATGCTTAATTCAAGGAAAGACTCCAGATCATAGTAAATAGGGAGATGTGTTCTTGTTTTCTAGACAAAAACTATATTTAATAGTTGAATGATGTGGAAAGTTGTGTTGGAAACAATAATGAATAGCAAATTATGTATATGTATATACAAATATATTTTAGTGTTTTTCTTAGTTTCTACAACAAATATAAGTAAATTTTAAAGGACTGTAAAGGAAAGGATTGATTGCTTTTATCACTATTTTAAATTAAGGGGCTATATCTATTAGAGAAGGAAAGTGAATAGAGAGTGTTAAGTGTCAGATATAATCACAGTTGTTTCCTCCTTGTACTGAATAAGTGTCTTCACCCTACAATTAACATCTCAGGTACCTTGTCAGCAGTAAGAAGAATAGTACTTAATCAAAAATGCATTCAAGTTATTAGATCATAGCATATGAAATAATCAGGCTGCACCAAATGCCACTTAACTACTTGATTTAGTGGGGGAGGTGCCATCAGCCATAAAACATATATTGGTAAATCACAAAATTACCAAGGGAGAAAAAGACCAGCAGGCATTCTTTGTAATTTGCTGCTGATTTCCTTTATCCCCATATTCAGTTAATCGTGAAGTTCTAAGCAGTGTTTTTTCTCTTGGAAAATGTCAGACATCATCCCTTCTTTTATCAAGCCATTCTGGCCTCTTGCCACTAAGTACACTTGAGGCAATGTGCAGACATAATGTAACTACCTGAAACAGACTTTATTTTTTTACTCATTTGCTGAATGCGTTCAGTAGCTCACTGCTAACCTGCTCAGAAATTTCTAGGATGGGTGAGTCAAATGAGGCTGCTGAGATGGTCAGGAACGGCTTCACTGGCTGGCTGAGCTTGCTTTAAGACTGGATGGCAAGAAGGGAAGGAAAGGAAGGAAATGAAATTAGACAAGACAAGAAAAGACAAAGGAACTTCTAAGGTTGTGTTTTTCAAAATCTTTTATGGGTCCTTTTGGGGTGGGCGGTGAAGATTTGTTTGGTGAATGGTACTTTATCTCTGGTTAGGGCTGTAAAATGATAGGGTACAAGTCAGCTCAAGTTGTAGATCACAGATCTTTTCGGGTAGTGTACTGTTCAAAGCATTTTAATTACTTTGAATTGCTCATCAAGCTTATTTTGGCTATGGCAATTCAAAAACTAATTAAGGAACGTTGCCATTTGTCTCCATCCTGAGGTTACTTGTTTGTCATTGCCCTCCCCACCCCATCCCCAGCTAGAAAACTCTCATTATAAAATAAAAAAGACAAGTATTTTATAAAGATCACTTTCAGTTCTAAAATCCTGTGATCCTTTAAAGTTCCTAAAAAGATCACATAGTGTATTTTTTTGGAGGAAAAAAAAATCTGATTTTGTACATGTATGCAGATTTCATACATGTATTCAGATTTCATACTGGATGTTGGTTATCTTTGTTGGAGAATTACAGTTTTGTTGATTGCAAAATGAACAGGACCATATGCTTCAACTAATAAAATATATTATCCTAGCCGTAGTGGTATGGAGAATATGTAAACAGCCTTATGTTTATAGTAGTATTTCTTAAAAATTAAAAAATTCAACTCATATTAGTAGATATCTCATAATTTCAGTAGCATTTACCCCTTTATTTGAAAATTATTTTTTCTAATATTATGCTTTGGTAACATGAATAGATTTCAGTAATGTCAACACAGATCAATGGGGATTAAAAACTGGTGAATGTGTACCTTTAGGGGTAGGGATTAGAACATTCACAAATGCTGTTGACAGTGGGGCAGGATGGAGGTTGGTTTGAGAAACTTTAGTTCAGGGAAAGCTGATGAACTTTGAGAAGACACTAATTTATAACAAAAAGAAGATGAGTTCTCTAAGCTGAAATTCTTTGGGTAAATGGAAATATGGCAATATGTAGGGCTTTATTTTTTTGTTTTTTTTTCCAAATGAGCTGGTACTTCCTGTACAGAGGAAAGGGAATAATGATAATAAAATCATCATCAGTGAGGATGTTGAAATCCAGCCCCTGTTTTGTTAACGTAACAAATTTGGTGATGCAAGCTGATTTTTTATATATGTTGAGTGTATCTTGGTGCGAGGCACAGGGCTCACTTTTATGCTCATTTATGGTAGTTTGGGCTTCTCTGGTGGCTCAGATGGTAAAGAATCTGCCTGCAATGCAAGAGAAAGTGAAAGTGTTAGTCACTCAGTCATGTCTGACTCTTTGCGATCCCATGGACTGTAGCCCACCAGGCTCTTCTGTCCCTGGAATTCTCCAGGCAAGAATACTGGACTGGGTTGCCATGCGTTCCACCAGGGGATCTTCCTGACCCAGGGAGCGAATCTGTATCTCCTGCATTGCACGCAAATTCTTTACCCTCTGAGCCCCCAGGGAGCAATGCAGGATACCCAGGTTCAGTCCCTGGATTGGGATGATCTCCTGGAGAAGGGAATGGCTACATACTCCAGTATTCTTGCATGGAGCATTTCCATGGACAGAAGGGCTTGGCAGGCTAACAGTCCATAGATTGCCAAGAGTCAGACATGACTGAGTGAATGTCACTTTTTTCTTAGCTTAGATTTTCAGGTATAACTGTTACACCCACACATTCACATCTACTTGGTTTCTGAGTGTATTCCTATTTATTAATACACTGCTACAATTATTTTAAAGAAGTAGATGGGACATTAAAAACAATAAACATTATTCTTTTAGCCATGCACCCACCCCACACACACATATAAACACACACCGTGATATTTTTCACTTTGGGGAAATGAAAAGTGGGAAATGAATTGTTGAAAAACTGGAGACCATTCTTTTAGAGTATTCTATAATCTCCTCTCTGGTCCATTCATAGGGTTTGACAAGATTAAGATTGTTTGCTATTGACATCAGCATGCCATTGGTATCATTTTCTTGGGATCAAAGAATATTAAAGCCAGTAGGACCCAAGAGATAAATTTCCTTAGCCCTAAGATTCCACTGGGTAACTCCTTGCAAATACTATTTGATTAAATTCATTCAAAGTATAGATTTGATTAAAGAGAGAAATGTTGGAGGGAAATTATACTGCAGCCACTTTCTCATTAAGAATGAAAAGGTAAGTCTATGTAAAATTACACTTTTTCAATCAGTGTTAATTTTCTAAAAGAACTCATGGTATTAATAATTTAGTGCTGTGCTTACAAGATTCAAACCTATTGATTTTAATTGGAGTTCTGCATCAAGAAGGAAGATAGACAGTGAGCAAATCAATTTTATTTTAATCCAATGCATTTTAATAAGTGTGTTGAAGATTCACCATAACATTATCCATGATAGTTCGATATTTGCTCTAAGGGGCCTCTACCTTAGATTCTATCCCAAAGTGTTTATTTCTGAAAGTGCTAGAATGACATTCTTTAATTTTGTCTCCAGTATGGATAGCATAAAATGAGGCTGTCAGTGTTCATCATGTTAAAGTGCCCTGTGCTGATTTGATTAAATAATGCCCTGTTTTATCATTTATATATTAGCAGAATCTTTGTCTTCTTTTCACTGTATGGCCTTGTCCCCCTTTCCAAATGAATATTTTATAGTTAAAGCTTGTTATCAATCCCAGAGCATATTTATGTAACATACTGTCTATTCAGTAATAATCTCTTTAGTTTTAATCTTAACGCTTATGGTTAAACCTGATCCTTGATTGAATTGTGCATTTCTTTCTATATGTGTTCCGCCCAACTAAATTAAAAGCAATGTTCAGCAGAATGAGACACAGACTGTGGCTCTTTGAGGCCTCTAATCTTTACATTAGTGTATGATATCATGCGAGACTCTCCAGGACAGACAGCAGTCCTGTGACTCTGTTTGATAGTGATTACAGATGTGCTTCCAGTATCAGATTTGCATATGCCACTGGTATGCATGCTTTTGTGTATGGTTCCTGACAACTTTCCTTTGAGTACAGCTCCATATTATTTTAAGAATTGCTTTTTTGCTACTCAAAGAGCTCCCCAGTAGAAAGGAAAAATTCTGAATTTCCTATTGGAACAATGGGATAGTATGTACTTTTCACTTGAGTATACAACTGTAGAATTGACCATGTGGCCAGTGCCAGTTTATCCCTTACTTTAATGATTGCTTCAAAAGTAGAGTTGGGAGACTTTCCTGGTGTTCCAGTGGTAAAGAATCTGCCTGCTAATACAGGGGACATAGGTTCGATCCCTTGTCGGGGAACTAAAATTCCACATGCCAGGGGGCAACTAAGCCTGTATGCCACACCTACAGATCCCACTGCTCTAGAGCCCACCTGCCGCAACTACTGAAGCCCACGTGCCCAGAGCCCATGCTCCATAACAAGAGAGGATACTGCAGTGAGAAGCCCAAGCACCACAACTAGAGAGTAGCCCCTGCTCTCTGCAACTAGAGAAAGCCTTCATACAGCAACGAAGACCCAGCACAGCCGAGAATAAAATAGTAAATAAATAAAATTAAAATTTATTTAAAAAACTAGAACTGGGAACTGCTAGTGATAGAAGAAGGGAACAAAGGGATTTGGCTTCTAGAATATCACTAATTCAGTGTCAGAACAGTAGGGACTTACTGATCACTGGGCCCACCTCTCTCTCTCATTATACAGATGGTGAAGCTGACATTTAATTGTTGATTTCTTGTAATTTCTGGGGTAAGCACAATTATGCCAATTTTGCCTGACCTCTCTGCTCTTTACCTCTGTAATACTTCTAAGAAACCAGATCTTTTTTCCCTTAGAATGGCTGTAACGTCAGAGAGAAATGAGCTAAATGAAGCAGTGGAATCTGCATCCAGCATTTATTATGATGACAGCCTTGACTTTTGGTTATTGAAAGAAGAATGTGATTGTTTGCAGGATGTTTCCTTCCCTTTACCTATGAATATAGTTAAAGATTTAGGGAACTTCCACTCCCACAGAGTTAGTAAAAAAAAGACAAGATTATTTCCTTTAATTTAAGAGGTCTTAGATCCAAAGATGATTTACTTGGCTGAACAAAATAATCTGACATTTCCACTCTCAATTAAAATAATAAGAATTTAAAGGTCTGGGAAATGGAGCTAATAAATGTGCTGCTTGTCATGACTTTGTTTCTTACTTGAGGATTTCTAAGATGGGGGAAATTAAATTTCTTCTCATTCTTTCTGTAGTTCAGTTTTCTTAAGAAAAATGTGGCATGTGGTAAAGTGACAACAGAATCAAAGAAATGTTTCATTCTTCTTTACTCAATATAAATTGAACTGTCTTACAAACAGATGTAAAGAACTGCATTCTTCAAATCCCAGAATGTGTCCCGCTTACTTCATTGTTCTTTTCCTCTGATCTGAGCTTGGGTGAAAAGAAGAATGCAAGTTAGGAGGCAGAGGAAGCTCTTCTCTTATCCTCTCTTGAGTAGGAGGAATTCAGATGAAGGAGTATTATCAATTATGCTTTTGTTCTTAAAGATGAAGTAGATTCAAAATTATTAATCAGAAGAAACTCCTCAAACTGCTATGTTATTCATACAGTTGTGTCAAAATCTTTTGTAATAATTTTAACAAAGTTATCCTTTACTAAAATATTTGCATTCCAGGTATTTTCACTAATGAGGTACACTTAAAAGTAAGAATAATAAAATAAAGGGAAGATGAAAAAGTACTTATAAATTTATTTCTGCCTTATGAACATATTTTTCTTGTTGCTGTGCACAGTATGGCTGAAAGTTTAAATTGTTGCCTTAAGAGTACAAAATAATACTGTGTGAGACTTTTGACTTTATGCTTTGCTATTAAGACCAGGACTGCCTTATTGCTACCTCATCCATCTCAAAACTGCCTTTTAAGTGGGTGAGTAAAGACAGGAACTCAACTGTGAGTTTATAAAATGTGGTCTAATGACAACAAGGAAGCCCAGGGTTGTTTTAACTATATCTCTAACTACATTTCAATTGTCATTATATATACATAAAATTGAACAATTTGACTTCTAGTTTATGTTGCAAAAGCAGGTTATAATTACCTTTGAGAGATGTGAGTATTCCATAAAAACAGGTTAACTAAAAACATTCTCTCTTATGCACTTACATATTTTGAGCTCTCACAAATATGGAAATACAAACTCAAATGACCACCTCAAGAGGTTTGACTTCAAGCCCAGTTCTTTACGTTCAATTTGAAACACATACAGACATACTTAATTTTTTATCTTAGTTCTTATTCCATTATATGCAAAATGTAGTGAAGCTAAATATTTTACTTCAGAAATATAAATCGCAGAGGTCTCAAGAATTCCATAAAATTTATCAGATACTTGTAATATGAACCTGAGATAAGATAGAAAAGTACTCTGCTAACATCACATTCTTCAGAAATTAAGAAAAATTTATGAGGAGCTTGTTTTATCCTTCTCATTATTAAAATAATCTGAGTACTCACATGGTCATTTAAACAATTCTATGCCTGTATAAAACCTAGCACAAAAGTATTGTCTTTATTCTTAGATAATTTAATCAATTTGAGGGTCTCACACACTGAACAGAGCTGAAAACTGTAGTGTTAATGGTTACTAAAGTCTACAATAAATCACTGATAAAGCTGGAATTCGAGCTGTTGGCTTCCAGACATTGGGTCCTCTGGGAATCATGGTATGGAATACCATCGCTACCTTGCCTCCCACACTTTAAAGGCTAGTTACTGACTTGGAAAAAAATGAGCCAGAAAGTCAAGATTACATATGAGACACATCTCTGTAAGATTGTAATATGAACTGTTTGGTAATTGTCCATATATACAGAGATCAATCAGTTGCACAGTGGTTCAAAAATTTTAAGAAATCATGTCTCAAAGAATAGGAAAGTCCTATTTTAAGATTTTCAAATTCTTTTAAGTTTAAAATGTTGGTTTTTTCCAAATTCTTTGAATGTAGGGAAATTACTACGCAGATATTGGATAGTTGTGTGATCTGTGCATGATGGAAAAACAATTTGGTTTTATAGCCAAAGAATATAGTTTAGGTTACAAATTAATCCAAGCTGTAGTGAAAGAACCTTATACTTAAGAATCAGGGGGCTTGACTTCAAGTTTGAGCTTTGCCACTAGTTAATTGCCTTATGTCATTGAACAATATATAACCTCTCTAGACTACAGTTTTTCTCCCTGTAAGAATACATTTTGGATCACTCTAAATTCCTTTTATCTTGCTAAATTCATTCCTTGCCAAATTCTTGTTCATCCCAGGGACTCTGTAATTCTTTTAATTCCAGGATTTGTTTCCTTTTTTAACCTCTCCCTGTGTCTACCATCATGACTTCCCAGGTGGTGCTAGTGATAAAGAACCCGTCTGCCAATGCAGGAGACATAAGAGACGCGGGTTCAATCCCTGTGTCAGACAGATCCCCTGGAGAAGGAAATGGCAACCCACTCCAGTATTCTTGCCTGGAATCCTATGGACAGACAGAGCCTGGTGGGCTACAGTCCGTGGGGTTGCAAAGAGTCAGACAGACCGAAAGCAACTTAACACAGCACGTGTCTACCATCATTTTGACATAAATGGCCTTAAATTTCACATCTTGTGTTTGGTGGTATTAACCTAGGACACAGAAGGCATACAATAAATGCTTGTTGCTGATAGGGGTGATAAGGAGTTGCATTAAATGACCATTTCCTTCCAGCTCTAAAAGCCTGTGACTGTTTCAGTTCTATCCAAAGAGAAGTCTCTTGCGCTTAGATCATTATAGCACTTAAAACAAATAATGTCCTGTGGTATTGAACTCAAGCAGTGCTAAGGGGTAGATGGCTGTGGACTTTTAATCTTTATTTTTTTTCCTTCTGGCAATATCTTTTTTATTAAAAAAATTTTTTATAGAAGTATCATTGATTAACAATTTTGTGCCAATTTCTGCTGTACAGCAAAGTAACCCAGTCATGCATACATTCTTATTTATATTCTTTTCCATTATAATTTATCACAAAATATTGAATATATTGAATAGTTCCCTGTGCTATACATTAGGAATTTATTGTTTATCCATTTTAAATATAACAGTGACAATTTTTAAATGTGGTCAAAATAAAGAAATTCTTGGTTAGGAAGCATACGACAAACTTTTGAAGCAGTGTTCATAGGGCAGTTGAAAAATCTTAACATAATAAAACAAATTGAATTTGAGGCTTTTGGAACCACTTGAGAAAGATTTCTGTATATTCTATATTGTTAAACGATATGTAATAGTATAGACGTGAAAGTAATCTTGAAAAATATTTCCTCTTTAGCTTAGGAGAACTAATCTGAGCAATTTAAAGAGTGTTATCTCCAGTTTTTAGTATATTATTAACATTTTTAGTTACTCTCTGTGGTTCATTGCCCATTCCTTCTGGTGGTTAACACTTGAGAAGTTCAAGAGAGTAAGAGATACTCATTTCTAAGCCTGGATAGCATTAGCACATTCTTTGCTCATAATTTCCTGTGTACCCCTCCTCATTAGTGAGTCACTGATAGGCCTACACACAGATCTTACCTTGTAAAGTGCAAGAAGTATCTTATAGCCAAGAATGCTCATAGTATGGATTTTACTAAGGTTGGGAGGCAAGTGCAAAACGCAGTTTGAGGTCAGCCTTGCTTACTTCTTGGTTTCTGAAGGTTCGTTCACCTGAACTCAACCCTTCCTGGTCAAAACTTCAGAGAAATGTATCTTCATCTTCCTAAATCTATTGTTTTCACTTTCAGTTCCAGACTAGAGGGCTCACGTAGATACATCAGATTTAAAGAAACTAGATTCTTCAGCGTTGGTTCTTTCCCAGCTTTGACTTTCCAGATCTTCATACTGCTAGAACTCCAAGTCAAATTTTAATTCTGCCTGCAATTTTCTTGTTTCTTCTAATCACCTAATGTCCCCTGATGGCGTTCAGGGCACAGTAACCTCAAAATATAGCACCTTGACATGTTGAATATTTTAACTTGAAGAAGTTGGAGAAAGACTCACCCCTCCCCTGCTGCCTTAAAGTAGGTTATGAAACTGTCATTTGAGAGGTCCTCTCCCTATACCCAGATGGAAGGGGCATCTTTATCTCCAGAGACAATGGGATGCCAAAAAGCATTGGAACAAACAGGTGTTGCTAAGTTTCCCACAGTGTGTTATGTTCAGCACATACCCTTTGCCCAGTCACTCTTTCCATGATGTTCCACTCTGCACTCTTCATCAAACTTAGTATAAAAACACACAGGTTTAGCTATTTCTTTCAATCTTCGTTTCCTCATGGAGGTTAAAACTTTTATAAAATTACATTCATTTCTTCTGTTCATCTGTCTTAGTTTAATTTTCAAACCTAGCCAGAGACCCTAACAGGATTGAGAGAAAATGTTGTTGTTGTTGTTGTTTTGCCCCTGCATCCCACTGCACAGTTTGTACCCATTTTCTATAAGCACCTAGAACTAAACTTTTACTCTTTGTCAATGATGACTGTTGATTCAAAATGGTCATCAATTAAATCTTAACTTATTATGTATCCTGCTATTACATAGACTGTACTGGGTACAAATTGTTCAAGAATACATACATAAGGAATATGGGATATGTTGCATGTGTTTTGCTGAATATTACATTGATAGTCTTATTTGAAGTGTCCTTCCTTAGAAGAAGTATAACAGACTCAATTTTTTAAATATAGGTATGTATATATAAATACCAGAGATCTCTTGGTTTTATTTTAATCTCCAAGTTGTCCACTTTGAGTGTGCAGAGTTAGAAGAGCACTATATGCTTGCCTGGGAAAAATAGGGGAAATTAGTTCCCTATAATGAAGGATACCATTTTCAGATCTGTTTGCTCAATGGTTCCTGAATGCTCATTTTAAGATTGGTGGCAAAATAACTACATACGTAATAGTTTGGAATGGTTTTTTAAAAAATACTGATTCCTGGGCCCCTGTCTCAGAGATTCTGAATCAGTAATTTTGGGAGGCCTGTGTATCTGCATTTTAAAAGTTGTACTCGTGATTCTAATGTGTAGCGAGGACTGGAGATCACTTAGAAAAGACTTTAAGAGAGTTCTTCCAGCCCTCTTAATTCTGTGATTTAAGTATGTAAGAAGCCTTTCATCTGCCCCTGACTTGCCTTTTTTACTTTACTTAAATTATAGTTGATTACAATAGTATATTAGTTTCAGATATACAACATGGTGACCCAATATTTTTATAGACTATACTCCATTTAAAGTTAATACAAAATAATGGCTATAATTCCCTGCACTATACTGTATATCTTGTTGCTTATCCATAGTAGTTTGTACTTATTAATCCCCTACCCTTATCTTGCCCATCCCAAGCCCATCTCCTCACTGTTTGTTCTCTATATCTTTGAGTCTGTTTCTGTTTTGTTATATATGTTGATTTGTTTTATATTTTAGATTTCACATATAAGTGATAACTTTAATACACTATTTATCTTTCTCTGACTTATTTCACTAAGCATTATACCTTCCCGGTTCATCCATGTTGCTGCAAATGGAAAAGCTTCACTCTTTTTGATGGCTGAGTAATATTCCATTGTATACATATACCACTTCTTCTTTATCCATTTATCTATTGATGGACACGGGTTGTTTCCATATTTTGGCTATTTTAAATAAAGCTGCTGTGAACTATGGGGTACACATATCTTTTTTCAGTTGATGTTTTCATTATCTTTGGATATAGAGTCAAGAATGGGATTGCTGGATCATATGGTAGTTGTAGTTTTAGTTTTTTGAAGAACCTCCATACTATTTACATAGTGGCTACCCCAGTTTACGTTCCCATCACCATTGTACAAGGGTTCCGTTTTCTCAACATCCTGCCCAACATTTGTTATTTGTGGGTTTTTTGATGGTAGCCATTCTGACAGGTGTGAGGTAATATCTCATTGTGGTTTTGATTTGCATTTCTCAGATGATTAGTGATGTCGAGCATCTTTTCATGTACCTATTGGCCATCTGTATGTCTTCTTTGGAAAAATGTATATTCAGATCCTCTCCCCATTTTTAAATTAAATTGTTTGCTTCTTTTATATTGAGTTGATGAGCTGTTGATATATTTTGGATACCAACCCCTTATCAGGTATATCATTTACAGATATTTTCTCCCACTTAGTAGATCCCCTTTTCGTTTTGTCAGTGGTTTCCCTTGCTGTGCTAAAGCTTTTATTTTTTTTTATTTTTTTTTACAGCAAAATAAAATCCTTTATTTCCTGAGTTCAAAACTCTTATATAAAATTATTTTATAAAATTATATATAAACTCTAATATAAAATTAAAAAACAGTATGGTCACATTATGAACTTGTCTAGTCATAAGTACACAGTTACAGAGTTTCCCAAGCCATTGGCAAAGTTTGTGGCTCTATACTTATAATAAATTGTGGAATACACAAGAGGGACCAAAAATATACAGGAACATTCTTTTGAAAGAAAAAGAGTTGATGTTATGGCTTTTACATTTTTTTTCTTTTTTTTTTAAATTTTATTTTATTTTTAAACTTAACATAACTGTATTAGATTTGCCAAATATCAAAATGAATCCGCCACAGGTATACATGTGTTCCCCATCCTGAACCCTCCTCCCTCCTTCCTCCCCATTCCATCCCTCTGGGTCGTCCCAGTGCACCAGCCCCAAGCATCCAGTATCGTGCATCGAACCTGGACTGGCAACTCATTTCATACATGATATTTTACATGTTTCAATGCCATTCTCCCAAATCTTCCCACCCTCTCCCTCTCCCACAGAGTCCATAAGACTGTTCTATACATCGGTGTCTCTTTTGCTGTCTCGTACACAGGGTTATTGTTACCATCTTTCTAAATTCCATATATATGCGTTAGTATACTTTTAAATTTAATTATGTCCTGTTTATTTATTTTTTTGCTTTTATTGTCTTTGCCCGAGGAGACAGATCTAAAAAAAACTATTGCTACATTTGTGTGAAAGAGTTATCTGCTATATTTTCTTCTGCAAGTTTTATAGTTTCCAGTCTTATATTTAGGTACTTAATACATTTTGAGGGGTTTTTTTGTATGTGGTATGAGAAAATGTTCTAATTTCATTCTTTTTTTTTAATTTATTTATTAAGAGAAAGATAATTGCTTTACAGAATTTTGTTGTTTTCTGTCAAACCTCAACATCAATCAGCCATAGGTATACTATATTCCTTCCCTTTTGAACCTCCTTCCCATCTCCCTCCCCACCCCACCCCTATAGGTTAATACAGAACCCCTGTTTGAGTTTCCTGAGACATACAACAAATTCCCATTGGCTATCTATTTTACATATGGTAATATAATTTCCATGTTACTCTCTCCATGCATCTCACCCTCTCCTCCCCTCTCCCCATGTCCATAAAGTCTATTTTCTATGTCTGTTTCTACATTGCTGCTCTGCAAATAAATTCTTTAGTACCATTTTTCTGGGCTTCCCTAATAGCTCAGTTGGTAAAGAATCCACCTGCAGGAGACCCTGGTTCAATTCCTGGGTTGGGAAGATCCACTGGAGAAGGGATAGGCTACCACCCACTCTGTTATTCTTGGGCTTCCCTTGTGGCTCAGCTGGTAAAGAATCCACCTGCAATGCAGGAGACCTGGGTTTGATCCCTGGGTTGGGAAGATCCCTGTACAAGGGAAAAGCTACCCACTCCAGTATTCTGGCCTGGAGAATTCCATGGACTATAAAGTCCATGGGGTTGCAAAGAGTCAGACATGACTAAGTGACTTTCACTTTCACTTTCATCGTTTTTCTAGATTCCATATATATACGTTGCTGCTGCTGCTAAGTCACTTCAGTCGTGTCCGACTCTGTGCGACCCCATAGACGGACTCCCACCAGGCTCCCCCATCCCTGGGATTCTCCAGGCAAGAACACTGGAGTGGGTTGCCATTTCCTTCACCAATGCGTGAAAGTGAAGTCACTCAGTTGTGTCTGACTCTTAGCGACCTTATGGACGGCAGCCTACCAGGCTCCTCTGGTCCATGGGATTTTCCAGTCAAGAGTACTGGAGTGGGGTGCCATTGCCTTCTCCAATATATGTGTTAGTATATGATATTTATCTTTCTCTCTCTGACTTACTTCATTCTGTGTAATAGGCTCTAGGTTCATCCACCTCATTAGAACTGACTTAAATGCGTTCCTTTTTATGGCTGAGTAATATTCCATTGTGTATATGTACCACAACTTCTTTATCCATTCATCTGTAAATGGGCATCTAGGTTGCTTCCATGTTCTGCTGCTGCTGCTAAGTCACTTCAGTCGTGTCCGACTCTGTGTGACCCCATAGACGGCAGCCCACCGGGCTCCCCTGTCCCTGGGATTCTCCAGGCAAGAACACTGGAGTGGGTTGACTATGCCTTCTCCAGCTTCCATGTTCTAGCTATTGTAAATAGTGCTGCAGTTAACAATGGGATACATGTATCTTCTTCAATTTTGGTTTCCTCAGGGTATATGCCTAAGAGTGGGATTGCTGGGTCATATGGTGGGTTTTGTGGTCATGTATGGATGTGAGAGTTGGACTGTGAAGAAGGCTGAGCACTGAAGAATTGATGCTTTTGAACTGTGGTGTTGGAGAAGACTCTTGAGAGCCCCTTGGACTGAAAGGAGATCCAGCCAGTCCATTCTGAAGGAGATCAGCCCTGGGATTTCTTTGGAAGAATGATGCTAAAGCTGAAACTCCAGTACTTTGGCCACCTGATGTGAAGAGTTGACTCATTGGAAAAGACTCTGATGCTGGGAGGGATTGGGGACAGGAGGAGAAGGGGACGACAGAGGATGAGATGGCTGGATGGCATCACTGACTCGATGGATGTGAGTCTGAGTGAACTCCGAGAGTTGGTGATGGACAGGGAGGCCTGGCTTGCTGCGATTCATGGGGTCGCAAAGAGTCAGACACGACTGAGCAACTGAACTGAACTGAACTGATGGTGGGTTTCCTCCTAGTTTTTTAAGGAATCTCCCTACATACCATCTTCTATAGTGGCTGTATCAATTTACATTCCCACCAACAGTGTAAGAGCGTTCCCTTTTCTCCACACCCTCTCTAGCATTTATTGTTTGTAGACTTTTTAATGATGCCCATTCTAACTGGTGTGAGATGATATCTCACTGTAGTTTTGATTTGCATTTCTCTAATAATGAGCAATGTGAGCATTTTTTCATGTGTTTGTTAGCCATCTCTATGTCTTCTTTGGAGAAATGTCTGTTTAGGTCTTTTTCCCACTTTTTGATTGGGTTGTTTTTCTGGTATTGAGTTGTATGAGCTGCTTGTATATTTTGGAAATTAATCCTTTGTAAGTTGTTTCATTTGCTATTATTTTCTCCCATTCCAAGGGTTTTCTTTTCACCTTGCTTATAGTTTCCTTTGCTGTGTAAAAGCTTTCAAGTTTAATTGGGTCCCACTTGTTTACTTTTGTTTTTATTTCCATTACACTAGGAGATGGGTCATAGAGGATTTGATTTATGTCATCAAGTGCTCAGCCTATGTTTTCCTCTAATGAGAATTTTATAGTTTCCGTTCTTACATTTAGGTCTTTAATCCATTTTGAGTTTATCTTTGTGTATGGTGTTAGGAAGTGTTTTAATTTCATTCTTTTACATGTAGCTGTTCAATTTTCCCAGCACCATTTATTGAAGAGGCTGTCTTTGCCCATTGTATATTCTTACCTCCTTTGTCAAAAATAAGGTACGTGTAGGTGCATGGGTTTATTTCTGGGCTTTCTATCTTGTTCCATTGGTCTGTATTTCTGTTTTTGTGCCAGTACCATACTGTCTTGATGACTGTAGCTTTGCAGTATAATCTGAAGTCAGGAAGGTTGATTCCTCCAGCTCCATTCTTCTTTTTCAAGACTGCTTCGGCTATTCAATGTCTTTTGTGTTTCCATATGAATTGTGAAATTTTTTCTTCTAGTTCTGTGAAAAGTGCCGTTGATAATTTGATGGGGATCACATTAAGTCTGTAGATTTCATTTGGTAGTATAGTTATTTTCACAGTATTGATTCTTCCTACCCAGGAACATGGAATCTCTCTCCATCTGTTTATGTCATCTTTGATTTCATTAGTGTCTTATAATTTTCTGTGTACAGATCTTTCGTCTCCTTAGGTAAGTTTATTCCTAGATATTTAATTCTTTTTGTTCCAGTGGTGAATGGGATTTAATTCCTTAATTTCTCTTTCTGATTTTTCATTGTTAGTATATAGAAATGCAAGTGATTTCTGTGTGTTGATTTTGTATCCTGCAACTTTGCTAAATTCACTGATTAGCTCTAGTAATTTTCTGATAGTTATCTTTAGGGTTTTCTATGTACAATATCATGTCATCTGCAAACAGTGAGAGCTTTACTTCTTCTTTTCCAAACTGGATTCCTTTAATTTATTTTTCTTCTCTTATTGCTGTAGCTAGGACTTCCAAAACTATGTTGAGTAATAGTAGTGAAAATGGACACCCTTGTCTTGTTCCTGATCTTAGGGGAAATGCTTTCTGTTTTTCACCATTGAGAATAATGTTTGCTGTAGGCTTATCATATGTGGGTTTTACTATGTTGAGGTAGGTTCCTTCTATGCCCATTTTCTGAAGAGTTTTAATCATAAATGGGTGCTGAATTTTGTCAAAGACTTTTTTTTTTACATCTATTGAGATTATCATATGTTTTTATCTCTCAATTTGTTAATATAGTGTATCACATTGATTCATTTCCATATATTGAAGAATCCTTGCATTCCTGGGATAAACCCAACTTGATCATGGTGTATGAGCTTTTTAACGTGTTGTTGAATTCTGTTTGCTAAAATTTTGTTGAAGATTTTTGCATCTGTGTTTATCGGTGATATTGGCTTGTAGTTCTCTTTTTTTGTGTTGTCTTTGTATGGTTTTGGTATCAGGATCATGGTGGCCTCATAGAATGAGTTTGGAAGTGTTCCTTCCTCTGCAATTTTGGAAAGAGTTTTAGAAAGATAGGCATTAGCTCTTCTCTAAATGTTTGATAGAATTCTCCTGTGAAGCCATCTAGTCCTGGGCTTTTGTTTTTGGGGAGATTTTTGATCACAGCTTCAACTTCAGTGCTTGTAATTGGGTCGTTCATAATTTCTATTTCTTACTTGTTCAGTCTTGGAAGATTGAACTAAGAATCTGTTCATTTCTTCCAGGTTATCCATTTTATGGCCATATAATTGTTCATAATAGTCTTATATAATCCTTTGTATTTCTGCATTGTCTGTTGTAACCTCTCCTTTTTCATTTCTAATTTTGTTACTTTGATTATTCTCTTTTTTTCTTGATGAGTCTGGCTAAAGGCTTGTCAATTTTGTTTATTGTCTCAAAGAACCAGCTTTTAGTTTTATTAATCTTTACTATTGTTTCCTCATTTCTTTTTCATTTATTTCTGCTCAGATCTTTATGATTTCTTTCCATCCACTAATTTTTTTTGTTTGTTTTTCTTTTTCCAGTTGTTTTAGGTGTAAAGTTAGTTTATTTGATGTTTTTCTTGTTTCTTGAGGTAGGATTGTATTGCTATAAACTTCCCTCTTACAACTGCTTTTACTGCATCCCATAGGTTTTTGGTTGTCATGTTTTCATTGTCATTTGTTTATAGAAATTTTTTGATTTCCCTTTTGATTTTTCAGTAACCTACATGTAGATTCAGTAATCTACATGTAGATTCAGTAATCTACATGTGCTTGTGTTTCTTACAGTTTTTTTTTCTTGTAATTGATATCTAGTCTCATAGTGTTATGGTTGGAGAAGATGCTTGATATAATTTCAATTTTCTTAAATTTACTGAAGTTTGATTTGTGACCCAAGATGTTGTCTATCCTGAAGAATGTTCCATGTGCACTTGAGAAGATGTATTCTTCTGCATTTGGATGGAATGTCCTGAAGATATCAGTGAAATCCTTCTCATGTACCATTTAAGACTTGTGTTTCCTTATTAATTTTCTGTTTTGATGATCTGTCCATTGGTGTGAGTGGGGTGTTAAAGTCTCATACTATTATTTTATTACTGTCAGTTTGTCCTTTTATGTCTGATAGTGTTTGTCTTATGTATTGAGGTGCTCCTATGTTGGATGCATATATATCTATAATTGTTATGTCTTCCTCTTGGATTGATTCTTTGATCATTATGTAGTGTCCTTCCTTATCTATTGTAATATTCTTTATTTTAAGGTCTATTTTGTCTGATATGAGGATTGATACTCCAGGTTTCTTTTGCTTCCCATTTGCATGGAATATATTTTTCCATGCTCTCACTTTCAGTCTATATGTGTCTTGAGGTCTGAAGTGGGTTTCTTGTAGACAGCATATATATGGGTCTTGTTTTTGTATCCATTCAGCCAGTTTGTGTCTTTTGGCGCATTTAATCCATTTACATTTAAAGTAATTATTGGTACATATGTTCCTATTGCCATTTTCTTAATTGTTTGGGGTTTGATTTTGTAGATGTTTTTCTTCGATTGTATTTCTTGACTATATAAGTCTTGATAACATTTATTGTAAAGCTGGTTTGGTGGTACTGAATTCTCTTAACTTTGGCTTGTCTGAAAAGCTTTTGATTTCTCTATCAATTTTGAATGAGATCCTTGCTGGGTATAGTAATCTTCGTGGTAGATTTTCCCCTTTCATTACTTTAAATATATCCTGCTATTCCCTTCTGGCCTGTAGAGTTTCTGCTGAAAGATCAGCTATTAGCTATTAAACGTATGGTCTTTCCCTTGTATGTTACTTGTTGCTTTTTACTTGCTGCTTTTAATATTTTTTCTTTGTATTTAATCTTTGTTAGTTGAATAGTATGTGTCTTGGTGTGTTTCTCCTTTGGTTTATCCTGTATAGGACTCTTTTCACTTGGACTTGATTGACTATTTCCTTTTCCATGTTGGGGAAATTTGCAACTATCATCTCTTGAAAAATTTTCTCATACCCTTTCTTTTTCCCCTCTTCTTCTGGGACCCCTATAATTCGAATGTTGGTGTGTTTGATATGGTCCCAGAGGTCTCTGAGACTATCCTCAGTTCTTTTAATTCTTTTTACTTTATTCTGCTCTTCAGAAATTATTTCCACCATTTTATCTTCCAGCTCACTGATTTGTTCTTCTGCTTCAGATATTCTGCTATTGATTCCTTCTAGAGTATTTTTAATTTCAGTAATTGTGTTGTTTGTCTCTGTATGTATATTCTTTAATTCTTTTAGGTCTTTGTTAATTGATTCTTGCATTTTCTCCATTCTGTTTTCAAGGTTTTTGATCATCTTTACTATCATTATTCTGAATTCTTTTTCAGGTAGTTTGCCTATTTCCTCTTCATTTATTTGGACTTCTGTGTTTCTAGTTTGTTCCTTCATTTGTGCAGTATTTCTCTGCCTTTTAATTATTCATTTTTAAACTTATTGTGTTTGAGGTCTCCTTTTTCCAGGCTTCAAGGCTGAATTCTTTCATTTTGGTTTCTGCCCTCCTAAGACTGGTGCAGTGGTTTGTGTAAGCTTCATATAGGGTGAGATTTGTGCTGAGTTTTCTTTTGCTTTTTCCTCTAATGGGCAAGCCTGAGTGAGGTGGTAATCCTGTCTTCTGATGATTGGGTTTGTATTTTTGTTTTGTTTTTGTTTGGATGAGGCATCCTGCTACTGGTGCTACTGGTGGTGCTACTGGAGGGTGCTACTGGTGGCGAGGTCTTGTATTCAAGTGGTTTCCTTAGTGTGAGTTCTCACTATTTGATACTCCCTAGGGTTAGTTCTATGGTAATATAGGGTCTTGGAGTCAGTGCTCCCACTCCAAAGGCTTGATCTCTGGTCAAAAACAAAGGTTGCACAAGTGGTTTGTTATGGAATTAAGTGAGATTAAAACCAATACCCAAAAACGAACAACCAAAGACAAACCCCAAACAAATGGCAGTTACAAAATCAGGCAAATAATAATTAAAATAATGGGGTATACACATATACACCAATAAGCAAAGTCAAAACAGTCCAACAAAAATAAAGTAAAATAGATTGACCTGGTGAACAAAGGAAACCAAAAAGTATATCTGCCAGTTAAGAACAAAACTAACTACAGCACAAACTGAAAAACAAAATTAAAGCAAGGTGCCAAGTAGGGAATAAAGCAATGAAAGCAAAACTAACAAATATGTTGAGAGGAAAGGAAAGAAAGGAAGAATAGATATTCAAAGTTAAATAGAGGTAGGTAAAGAAGATTTATATACACTAAAGATTAACTGGAAGGGGAAAAGAACAATAGGAAAAGCAAACAAAGGAATAAATGTAAAAATAATAATAGGTTTAAAAAAATTAAAATTAAAAAAGAAGAAAAGAGGCAGAGGTTTGTAACAACAATAAAAAGGGTGATTAAAAAAAACTCAAAAGCTTAATTAGATTTCATAGTGCCAATAAAATCAACAACTACAACAGAGGGAGGAAAAAAGAAAAAATATCCAAAAGAAACTAGAGAACAGGTGAAAACATAAGAATAATAAATATTTTTCCTGAGTCACTGCTGTCAGGGTCCTTTCCCTCACTGGGAGTCACAGTCCACCTCACCTCCCTAGAATGCCCTCCAACACTGTGCTGGTCTCTGGACTTGCTGTGGGGGCAGCTCAGATTCTAGTCTGGTCCAACTCCTGTTTGTTCTTGCCTCCAGTGTCCACAGCTATGAGCACTAGTGCATCTTCTTTTGGGGGAGCTCTGTGTCTTTTTATATATTCTGTAGACACAGAGTCTGCCTAGTTGATCGTGTGGATTTAATCTGCAGCTTGTACAGCTGGTGGGAAGGTTTTGGGTCTTCTTCCTTAGCCACACTGCCCCTGGGTTTCAATTGTGGTTTTATTTTCTCCTGTGCATGTGAGTCATCCACTGGGGTTTGCTCCTGAGGCTGCCCTGGAGGACTTCGGTCTGCCCCAGTGAGGGCCAGTTGCAGAGGTGGTGCAGCTGCTTGGGTCTCAGGAGTTCTGGCAGCACTGGGTACTCAGGGGAGTTGGCAGCTAGGGCAGCAGGAAATCTAGTGCTCTAGAAGAGTATGGCAACCAGTATTGGCTGGTACACTCCAGTCTTCTTGCCTGGAGAACCCCCCTGACAGAGAAGCCTGGCAGGCCACAGTCCACAGGGTCACAAAAAGCTGGACACGACAAAAGTGACCCTGCGTGCATAGATGCAAGACTTTTTTTCCCTGTGGCAGCTCTTCCCCAGTGAAGGTTGAGTGTGAATGTGGCTCAGCTGCTTGGGTTGTGGGGACCCTGGTGGCACCAAGTGTGCAGGGACACAGACTGCCTCAGCCACAGGAGTTATGGCCCTATCAGAGTCTTTTTTGAGCTTCTGATAGCTGGTGTTCAGAAGGCCTCTTTGGCTAGTCTTTCTCTGTAGCTCTGCCGCTTCAGGCATTTAGAGGGCTCCCTTGCCTGGGGTCCTTCTCTGTTGTTTGCCCTGTCAGGCACATAGAGGGGCCCCCCTGGCTGGGGCCCGACTCTGTAGATCAGTGCATCAGGCACTTAAAGGGGCACCCTGGGTGGGGTCCTACTCTGTACTTGCGCGCATCAGTCACTTAAAGGGGCACTCTGCGTGGGGTCCTACTCTGTAGTTCTGTGTATCAGATGCTTGATGGGCCAGCCTCTCTATTGTTAAGCTGCCGATGCTGGCATGTGGGGAAAGAGAGGCTATGGTGATGGCTCCACCCCCTACATGTGACTCAGCAGTATCACCTTGCTTCCATGGCTGCCTGGCTTTCCTTCATAGGCATTTCCCACCACAGTCTCCTCCCTCATATCCCATCAGTCTGTCTCTCCACAGTCAGCAGAAGCCCTCACCCTGGGATTGCTCCACAGTCCCTAAGCTCCAGCTCCCAGCCGCTGCGGCTTCTAGGGGACCTGCATCCCTGTCCAGGGTACGTGTGGCTGCGGCAAGGACTGTCTAATCCTCATTCCATTTAGGCTGACAAAGATCAGCTGTTTCACTCTCAGCCTTAAGTGTTTCTCCTCTGACTCAATTTCCCTGATGTGGGGATTGGACTTCTGCTTCAGTTCCTACACCCGCCAAGGGTAGGTCCAGTCTTACTAACACTCCTGTTCCCCCCCCACTAGTTCCTTCATCCTACAGAGTTTTGCGTGGTTCTATATATTCTTTTCCACTGGTCAGGTACTCCTGTCTGCTCTCAGCTGGTGTTCTGCATGCACTTCGGTGTCTGAAGGTATATTCCTGATGTGTCAGTGGAGAGACATGTACTCCACATCCACCTACTTCTCTGCCATCTTGTTCTCCTAATTTCATTGTTTTACATGTAACTGTCCAGTTTCCCCAGCACCACTTATTGAAGGGACTGTCTTTTCTCCATTGTATATTTTTGCCTCTTTTGGCATAGATTAATTGACCATAAATGTGGAAGCCTATTTCTGAGCCCTCTATTCTGTTCCATTGATCTGTGTGTCTGTTTTTGTGCCAGGACCAAACTGGTTTGATTACTATAGACTTGTAGTAGTTTGAAGTCAGGTAGCATACCTCCAGCTTTGTTATTTTTTCTCAGGATTGCCTTGGCTATTCAGGGTCTTTCATGGTTCCACGTAAAGTTTACAATTATTTGTTTTAGTTCTATAAAAAAAAGTCATGGATATTTTGATAAGGATTGTATTAAATCCATAGATTGCTTTTGGTACTATAGACATTTTTAATAATATCAATTCTTCCATCCCACGAACACGAAAGATAACTTTCCATTTGTTTGTATCATCTTCAGTTTCCTTTGTCAGTGTTCTATAGTTTTAAGAGTATAGAAAGTTTCACCTCCTTGGTTAAATTTATTCTGGGATATTTTTTTCTTTTGCTGCAATTGTAAATGGTATTTTAAAATTTCTTTTTTGATAGTTTATTAGTAGTGTAATATAATTATGACAGATTTACATTGTTGTACAGCAGAAACCAAGACAATATTGTAAAGCAATTTTCCACCAATTAAAAAATAAAATCAGTTAAAAAATGAAAACAACAGATTTCTGTATATAATCTTGTATCCTGTAACTTTACTGTGTTATTCTCTTTTTTTTGGTGGAGACTTTAGGGTTTTCTATATAAAGTATCATGTCATTTGCAAATAGTAACAGTTTTACTTCTTTCCTTCCAGTTTAGATGTCTTTTATTTCTTTTTCTTATTTGATTGCTGTGGCTAGGATGTCCAATATGATGTTAGATAGAAGTGGTGAGAGTGAATATCCTAGCTAGTTGGATGGCATCACTGACTTGATGGACATGAGTTTGAGCAAGCTCCAGGAGTTGCTGATGGACAGGGAAGCCTGGCATGCTGCAGTCTATGGGGTTGCAAAGAATCGGACATGACTGAGCAACTGAACTGAATTGATTCCTGATTCTGGAGGAAAAATTTTGACCCTTTTATCATTGAGTATGATTTTAGTCATGAGCTTGTCATAAATAACCCTTATTATGTTGATATATGTTCACTCTGTACCACCTTTGATGAGGGTTTTTATCGTGAATGGATGTTGAACTTTGTCAAAAGCTTTCTCTGCATCTGTTGAGATGATCATATGATTTTTATCATTCCTACTGTTAATGTGGTATATTAAGTGATGGATTTGTGACTATTGAACCAATCTTGCATCACTGGAATAAATCCTACTTGATCGTGGAGTATGAAGTTTGCTAATATTTTGTTGAGGATTTTTTAATCTATATTCATCATAGATATTGGCCTGAAATTTTATTTTCTTACAGTGTATTTGTCTGGTTTTGGTATTACAGTAGTGGCGACCTTACAGAATGAATTTAGGAGTGTTCCATTCTCTTCAGATTTTTGGAATAGTTTGAGGACAGGCATTAGCTCTTCTTTATATGTTTGGTTGAATTCCCCTGTGAAGCCATCCAGTCCTGGATTTTTGTTTGCTGGGAGTTTTTATTATTATTACAAATTCAGTTTCACTAGTGGTAATCAGTCTATTATCTATTTCTTCTTAATTCAGTCTTTGCAGGTTTCATATTTCTAGAAATTTGTCCATTTCTTCTAGGTATCCAATTTATTGGCATGTAATTGTTTGTAGTACTCTCTTCAAGATTTTTTTGTACCTTTGTGATATTGATTGTAATTTCTCCTCTTTCATTTCTTATTTGTTCTTTTGGATCCTCTTTCTACTTGGTGAGCCAGTTTAGAGGTTTTCAGTTTTGTTTATGCTTTCAAAAAACAAGCCCTGGTTTCATTGATTTTTTTCTATTGTTCTTTAGTCTCTGTTTATGTCTTCTCTGATCTTTATTATTTCCTTCCTTCTGGTGACTCTTGGCTTTGTTCTTTTTCTGTTTCTTTAGACAGTAGGTTAGTCTGAGATTTTTTTCTTGAGGGAGGCCTGTATCACTGTAAACTCCCCTCTTAGATCTGCATTTGCTGCTTCCCATCGATTTTTGAAAGTTGCGTTTCCATTTTCATTTATCTTGAAGTATTTTCTGATTTCCTTTTTGATTTCTTCATTGATCCATTGGTCTTTTAATAGTTTATTGTTTAGTCTCCACCTGTTTGTGCTTTTCCCATTTTTCTTTTGTAGTTCATTCCTAGTTTTATACCACTGTAATTGGGAAAAAATGCTTGATGTAATTTCTATTCTCTTAAATTTGTTGAGAGACTTGTTTTGTGGCCTTGTGAGCTATCCTGGAGAATGTTTCCTGTACACTTGAAAAGAATGTGTTTTCTGCTGTTTGGGGATGGAATGTCCTATAAGTCAATACCTATTAAATCCAACTTGTCTATTGTGTCATTTAAGACCATTGTTGCCTTATTGATTTTTTGTCTGGATGATACGTTCATTGATGTAAGTGCAGTGTCACAAGTTCCCTACTATTGTTGTATTATTGTCAGTTTCTCCTTTTAAGTCTGTTAATATTTGCTTTATATTATTTAGGTTCTCCTGTACTGGTTACATATATATAAATGAATATAATATCTTCTTGTATTGATCTATTTATCGTTATATAATGCCCTTCTTTGTCTTTTGTTATAGGCTTTGTTTTAAAGTCGATTTTTCTGATATGAGTATTGCTATCCTTCCTTTCTTGTCATTTCCGTTTGCATGAAATATCTTTTTCTACTCGCTCACTTCCAATCTGTGTGTGTCTTTAGCTCTGAGGTGAGTCTCTTGTATAGCATATATATGGGTCTCATTATTTTATCCAGTCAGCTACTCTGTGTCTTTTTTTTTTTTTTTTTACTGGCGTATAGTTGATTTACAGTGTTCTATTAGTTTCTGCTGTACAGCAAAGTGAATTAGTTATATATAAATATATACCCACTCTAGATTTTTTTCCTATATAGGTCATTACAGAGTATTGAGAAGAGTTCCCTGTGCTATACAGTAGGCACCCTATGTGATTGGAGCATTTATTCCATTGGCATTTAAAGTAATTATTTATAAGTATGTCGTTATTGCCATTTTATTACTTCTTTTCCAGTTGTTTTTGTAGTTATCTGTTCATTTCTTCTGTTTCTTCCCTTGTTGATTGATGATGTTCTTTAGCGGTATGGTCCTTTCTTTTTAGTTTTTTTTTTTTTTTTTTTAATCTGTGGCAGATTTTTGATAGGTGGTTACCATCAGGTTCCTATATGTTGACCTATAATGTACTTGTTTTAAACTGGTAGTCATATAAGTTCAACCACATTCTAAAATATCTACATTTTAAAATCCTGTTCCCCTAGCATCTCTGTCTCTATAAAGTTGCTTCTGTGAGAGTATCCCTATGCAGTCTACGTGTACCCAGTGGCTTTGGTGGGAGAGCTGAATCTGACGTGAGCAGGAGTCACACCTTCGCCCAGGGTGTGCTGGCAGCTATCACCATGGTAGAAGGTGGGGCTAGAGATGGAATGGCTAGAGCCAGGGCTTCTCCTATGCTCAATGGCCATCACCACCCCATTGGGGGCAGTTGGCACCCAAGGTACTGGGGCAGAAGCCCTGAGGATCAGGTCCTAGCTGGTTCCATTTCAAGTGTGTGCATCCCCCCGGGCAGTGGCACCTCTGCCCTAGTGGAGAGCAGCGCTGAACAACAGGGACTAGCAGAGGACTGCGGGACAGGCCAGGGTAAGTGCTGAGACCGTCCTAGCAAGTTAGTCAGAGCCCCAGGCAATCTTCAGGCTGTTTCCTCGTGTGCATGCTGGTAATGGCTTCCTTCTCCCTGTTCAGAGGCAGGGATGTGTCCAAGGCAGCTTCCTTCTCTCTAAGAGTGAACACTCTTATTGGTGGTGGCAGCCTTTGCAGCAATGCACTGCACTGGAGCAAGAGAAGCTGGAGTGGGCACCCGGCCAGGCTGGGGAACAGGCTGTGGCAGTTGCGGGAAACCAGCCAGAACCCCAGGTAGTTTTCAGTCTGTTTCCTCTGCCTGGTTCCATGAGAGTAAGCAAGTGTGTGCATGTGCTTCATGAGCAGAGTGTTGGTTTGGTTTCTTACAGCCCTCTGCTAAGTCCCAGTGGTTTTCAAACCAGCTAAGGGGGCTGTCTTCCCAGAGTCATGCCCAACAGATGTCTTTAACCCATCATTCCCCAGGGAGGATCCCTGAGACTGTGAAATCCCCCTCCTCTTGTGTGTCCCGTACTAGAGGCACCTGTCCTGGCCAGATTGCATTTCCTCCCTTCCTACCCAAATCTGTGCATTCTTTGTTTGTAACCTTGGTTGTAGAGGAGCCGTAAAGATTCCAGATTGTTTTCAGCAAGAGTTGTTTCACGTGTAGATGTCTTTCTATGTGTTCGTGGAAGAAGGTGAACTCAGAATCCTCATACTCTGCCATCTTGATCTCCCACCCATCTGCCCCTGACTTTCCATGAGAGACAAGATGATGATCCTCCATTTTTTCCCTTTGGACTTTCTAAGAATATTTCCATAGTAAAAAGCTGTTATTATCATTGTTGTTTTAGTGGTGATCATACCCTCTAAGACTTCAGTTTGCAAAAATGTACCTATAGCTGAAGAGTTCAAATCCAAGCAAAGGACGGGTGATAAAGGTCAGGAATAACGAGAATGTCCTGAGGCGGATCTCTGAGGTTTTCATTTTCACAGACCCATTTTTGTGCAGCATGTATAAATCATCTAACATTAGTTGTTGAGTAAATGTGACATGAATTTAGCCATTCATCCTTTTTGCTGTTGCAGAACTTAGAGCTTCTTCCTGGGCTATGGCTTTGAGAAGGCAATGCAAACACAGATATTTCAATAATTCATTTGCAATAGAGATAGATTTAAACATTTTAATATTCTTAAAAGAATATTTGATTTGGGTTGAGAGGGAGCTGACTTGATTTTCTTAGAAGAGTGAATGTGAATGATTGGGCAAACCAGCGTCTTTATAAGGTGGTTTTTAAATTACATTGCTTGGAGTGTTTACCATTTATTTACTTGACTTTTGCCCTTGCTTGAAAAGCCGGAAGGAAATATGTCTTAATAAAGACTTAGGATACTTTGGTTTAAGAACCTGGTGACGTGGTGAATGGGGAATTAGGACTTAGGTATTGTCTATCCCAGATTTAGGAAGTCAGGGAGGTGAGGTTATAACTAGTGAAAACTTGTTTTCAAGATTCCCTTCACTCTGAAAATTGGGGTTTTGCATGAGAAAACCCCCAAACAATAATATTTTAGTCCCCCAATGAAAGATTGGGAAATGCAAATGTTCTATGAATGATAGATCTTTCTCTTTTTCCAATTTTGTATTTCTTGATTTAAAATCTTAAATTACACTGATGAGTTAGGATTCACTTCAGAGCATGTTTAAAATTCAAAATGTGACTTGATTTTTAAATCTTTGATTTACATACTTTCAGGAACCCATTTATTATAGAAAGCAAGAACAGCTGTGTTCTCCCTTGGGGTGGTTGTTTCAGTCAAATCCTTTTAAAACATGAATTAGGAAGATTAGGATTTAATCTTTGTTTCTTCCAACAACAAAAAAAATCTCATTATACAGTTAATATACCTCCTAGTCCAGAATGTGTTATCAGAAAGTACATATTGTCTACTTTTTAATCAACGGTATATTTATAACTTTTAGAGTATTTTGTATGTTACATCAGGAAACCTGAAAGATTTGCTCTTTTTATTTTTCCAAATTCACTGAATTTAGGAAACTGTAAGGTGATGAACCTATCACTGAGCCATTTGGTGAGTATTTTTGCCACAAGCTACTAGAAAGAAAAGAACCATTACCAAAAGTAGGAAGAAGTAACTTGTGGGTTAGCTATTATGTGATAGTAATCACAATGTCTTGGTAAGAAATTAAGCACCAAGTTAATCAATAATGATGGTACTCAAGTTTTGTAGAAGGTATTATAACAAAATGTTGGCATTAAAGAAACATTTGCAATTTACAGAAGTCTAAACTATTTTTTAAAGCCCATATGGGCAGCTGAAGATGTATTTGTCCCATGTGCATACTGGAGGTGGGTGGAGATAACAAGTAGCTTGCCATACCAAAGAGACTATGGCATACATGGAAAGTTGTCTTTTAAAAATGGAAAAAGTCCAATCAAGGAGAATGGGGAAGTTTGTAAATTAAGCAGGTCATGTGTAAACTGTCTTTTAGGCAGGTCAAAAAGAGAAAAATTGGTGAAATTCTTTAAAATCAGTCATAAGTTTTTAAGTTACTCAAAAGCGGGCAGTTTACTGGGTCTATTTGGTGATGATGGTACAATGAACTTGAGAGAAAAATAATGTTAATGATCTATTTGTCTAATAAAAAAGATATTAGGGAATGATGCTAATAACTCTATAATTTGCCTTCTGAAATTGATGACCAGGTTAAATTGTAATAAATGAACAAATAATCTAGGTGCAATTAACAAATTAAATATAGACAAGTTAGAACTATATAACATTCTTCTATATTTTGAAGGAATCCAAAGTAAAGTTTTAGATGTAGACTAATAAGGCAGTTAAGTATAAATTAGATTGACATGTACACACTACTATTATATTTAAAATAAAATGCCCTTCCATGAAAAAGTAAAATTAATTAATAACATGCCCTTTGGTTTGGAAATAAGGTTTGGAAATCCTTATTTCTACTTGATCAGCAGTATATATTCAGCAATATGAATTTAAGTAAGGTTAAGGGTTGCCCATTGAAAAAGACTCTGATGCTGGGAGGGATTGGGGGCAGGAGGAAAAGGGGACGACAGAGGATGAGATGGCTGGATGGCATCACAGACTCGATGGACGTGAGTCTGAGTGAACTCCAGGAGTTGGTGATGGACAGGGAGGCCTGGCGTGCTGCGATTCATGGGGTCGCAAAGAGTTGGACATGACTGAGCGACTGAACTGAACTGAACTGACTGAAGGGTTATCCTGTGGGAGTCAAATTTCAAATAAAAATTGTGCACTATTAGATATAGGATATTTCTGAGTCAGGGAAGGACAGTGAATTTATAAAATCTAAGTCTTGCCAATATATTTGTTAACCTGAAAACTTATGCTTGATTCAGATTTTGCTGTAGAAAAATATTGACTTATTCTGGAATTTTATTTTCAGCCATTGATGAGAGCATTACATACAGATGAAAGTTGAAAGTGTTAGTTGCTCGGTCATATAGCCTACTCTGTATGACCCCATGGACTATAGCCCACCAGGCTTCTCTGTCCATGGGATGCTCCAGGCAAGAATGCTGAAGTAAGTAGCCATTCCCTTCTCCAGGGGATCTTCCCGAACCAGGAATTAAACCCAGGTCTCCTGTGTTGCAGGCAGATTCTTTACCATCTGAGCTACACATACAGATAGGATCCCAAATAAAGAAGAAAAAGGAAAAAAAAGACTTGTAGATTCTTGGGTCTTTTGTGTTCTGTGTTGTTTACATGGTGGTTTTCAAGTACAGGTGCTGTGATTGGGTTTTCCAAGTCGGAGAGTTTAAAGGTAATATTTTGCTGGTGGAATGTAAGAATTTTAATGACGCCCCTACCTACAGTAGGTTAGGTATTCTCTCACTATCACTACCATTGCACTAATGTGCAAATTGTATATAGTCAGCTGCTTTATTCTAAAAAGAGTCTGGCCCTTTGGCATGCGCCAGAGACAACATTTGCTGTATGAGATTGTTTCTGATAGCAGGATCAGCTAAGCCCATTTAATTTGGTTTTCCAATAGAATATGGACTACCCGTTTGGGTTACAGTTGTTCTAACAAAGCATATGTGGAGAGTCAAGGGAATTTGTATGCTTTCTTTTAGATAAATGTGGTATTGTCTTACATGATTTATTTTCCTTCATTTAAAACTTGGATACTAAATGTTTGTGTTCTTCCCTTTCTTCTCTCCCTGCCCCCTCAGAATAATATAGCCGATCCAGAAGAGCTCTTCACGAAATTAGAACGCATTGGAAAAGGCTCCTTTGGAGAAGTTTTCAAAGGAATTGATAACCGTAGCCAGCAAGTGGTTGCTATTAAAATCATAGACCTCGAGGAAGCCGAAGATGAAATTGAAGACATTCAGCAAGAAATAACGGTTTTGAGTCAGTGTGACAGCTCATATGTAACGAAATACTATGGATCATATTTAAAGGTAATGTGTGCACTGGATCATTTAGGTCATGAGGTACTTTCATTATGAGTCTTTCTTTTTTTAATTCTGTTTTTTGAAAGGCAGTGTCTTAAATTAGGATTTGGCAGCCTTCGGCCTTCAGGCAGAATCCAGCTCCATTTGTAGGGCCAAAATAGATTTAGATTTAGCAGCTGTGTCCTGAATGCATCCAGTATTCAGCTGCACCATTTTTCCACACCTGAACTTTTGGGTTGATGGGGGAGCAGAAAGGCAGCTGAGCCTTGACACACAACCTTTGTCAGGAAAGAGCTTTCTTCCTGGACTTTCACACATTATTCTCAATGGCCCAGTCTGTCTCAACCTCAGAATTGATGGCATATGTACTGTAAGTATGTCACTTGTTCCATTGAGTTATGGTGGTTATTTACACATCCTCCCTCTAGATTATGAGCTTCTTAATGTCAGGGAGTTTAGTTCAACCTGTTATGTTTTCACATCACATAGCACAGGGCATGGCACATCTTAAGCACATGATAAATACTTGTTGAAATATAATTAAATAGAATAATATCTAACCCCACCACCAAAAAAGTTGGATTTTTAGTTTCCAGGATTATAGAATTAACAGACACCTAAAGTTCCAGCAGATGGAGGTATTTCTGCATCACAGAAAACTCTTTGGTGAGTTCTTGGGTTCCAGAGTTAGAGTCAAGATTTGTATCTATTGAAATATAAACAATAAATAATTAGAAAAATCTAGCTTAGATTAGACTGGAGAAGGCGATGGCACCCCACTCCAGTACTCCTGCCTGGAAAATCTCATGGATGGAGGAGCCTGGTAGGCTGCAGTCCATGGGGTCGCTGAGGGTCAGACACGACTGAGCAACTTCACTTTCACTTTTCGCTTTCATGCATTGGAGAAGGAAATGGCAACCCACTCCAGTGTTCTTGCCTAGAGAATCCCAGGGACGGGGGAGTCTGGTGGGCTGCTGTCTATGGGGTCGCACAGAGTCGGACATGACTGAAGCAACTTAGCAGCAGCAGCTTAGATTAGAGTTTAAATTATTTTAAAATTTAAAACTATATCCCCATATTGATATTTTTTCAAAGGAAGGCAGTATTAGTTAGATCTTTGATTTTCAGGGCTTATAAGAGGGAAGGGTTTTTTGTTTGTTTGCTTGTCTATCTCTAGGCCAGAAGGGTGTGTTTATAACCCATTAGGCTCTTGGCCTGCACAAAAGTTAATGCTGTCTTTTTATCCTTTTATGTTCTGCTGATCAAATATACCCTGGGATAAACTGTATTAGTTAATACTCATATAGATATTCATTATCAATTTCCCTGGCTTTTTTTTTCTTTTTTTTTTTAAATTTTTTAACTTTACAACATTGTATTGGTTTTGCCATATATCAACATGAATCTGCCACAGGTATACACGTGTTCCCCATCCTGAACCCTCCTCCTTCCTCCCTCCCTGTAGAGCCTAATTTTTTTTGTTTTTGGCCAAGCTCTGTGGCTTACAGGATTGCACTCCAGCCCCTGTCAGTAGGAGTGCAGAGTCCTAACCACTGAACCGCCAGGGAATTCCCAACAGAGGCTAATTTAGTCTAAGAGTATGTGAATTAGGTGACTGTGGAATTAACGCATAGTAGAATGAATCATTAAATAACCAGTCACTGTGTGTCACACTGTACTAGATTATGGAGATGTAAAAGGGAACAGCTCCTGCCTTTGAAGAGCTTACAATCCCGTTTTCCACTACAGTGGTGTAGATTTTGTGATTGAATGCATACAAGGTACAAGGTACCATTTGCATAAATAAGCAAATGGTCACTTCTATCATTTTTTCCCATTATGGTATGAAGGAAAGACTCACAGGAGGAAGTAATACTGCTAGTAACTCATATCCAATATACTTTGGAGTGTTAGCCATTACTCTGTTTTACTGTATACATAATTACTTGATTCTTTGTGGTATACTTTGCTTTCATATTCTTTCCTAAAAAGCTTATTTAGCAGGTCAGATTCCCTTTTTCAGTATCCTATTGGCCTCCAGTCTCAGTAGTTTTAGGTCCCCCTTCTAATTCCCGTGGTTGTAGGCAGCCCAGGAAATTTGGTGGTGGTAGTGGTGATGGTGGTGTGTCTGTGTGTGTGCATGCTCATGCTCATTCTGGTTTGCTCCTTCTGGATTGAATCATTATAATTTCAGATCCACTCTGGAGCAAATCTGAACACTTGGTATTTTTAGGCGTCTCTACCAGATAAGCTACTTTTGGTAACTGACTCAAAATATTAAGTAAGCCCTATTTAAAATGTGTACTGATATGGTATTGACTTTTACTGGTTGCTTTTGCTGTGCTGTGCTTAGTCACTCAATCGTGTCTGACTCTTTGTTTCCCCATGGATTGATTATAGCACATCAGACTCCTCTGCCCATGGGATTTTCCAGACAAGAGTACTGGAGTGAGTTGCCATGCCCTTCTCCAGGGGATCTTTCCAACCCAGAAATCGAACCAGGGTCTCCTGCATTGCAGGCGGATTTATTACAAGCTGAGCTACCAGGGAAGCCCCATTGGTTGCTTACAACCTTTATTTGTATTCAATACTCCCATGGAAAATGAATTGTAACTCTGTTTGCACTATTTATTCCTAAGATTTCACATTTTAAAAAATTTCCCTCATAGTATACACATACCAGTCATCCCCCAAATACTTAATCTTTTAACAAATATAACTGATAGTCTGTTTTCTCCAAATCTTGATTGCAGATTATTTTTAGGCCAGTTAAGGATACAGAACTCTTATCCAAGATATCTTCTTAAAGAATTAAACTGCATTATTTTTATCTCTTTAACCGATCATTAAAGTACATTATAAGAAAGACTACTTTGAAGAATGTGTTACTTCATGATAAAATTGTAGAAATTCAAATGGCTGATATTGATTATTTGTATCTAGATTATTTGTACACATACACACATATTGTCTCATTATGAGTATACGTATATACACAGAGAGAAAAAGAATTATAATTTTATAACTCTTTAATACTGTTTATTTAAATTACTTTCTTAAATCAACCCCTTGTTTATTTTCCATTTATATTAAGACATAGTGTGACTTTTCAGGCTTGCTTTTTTAAACTAAAATCGCATCAAATATAACAGGGTTTAGCTTGGTGCAGTCAATGTAACTCAAGGCTGCATCCTCTAAGTACCATCAGAGAACTGCATCATCAATTGACTTCTGTTCTTATTGTGGCCCATCCTTGGATTTCAGATAACATGGGGGATTTTGTGAGTCAAGCTAATTGAGTAAAGTAGAATACTGAGTTCTTCTCAGGTTGTCCTAATACAGGATATAATCAGGACCTCACTGTAAGCTGGAGGAAAAGTTATTACATTTGAGAGAAAATTATATGCTCTCTGAAACTGTATATAGTTGTAGTGCTTTTCTTGAGACTTGCAAAAATGTACTGGGTATTCATTTTGACTGAGCTCACTGTATAACTTTGTTTTTAAAAACAAGAGTAAAAACCAGATAAACACATCAGTATGACCACAGTATTTTCCTTTAATTTTAGTTCAGTGCAGATTTTCTTGACAGACAAAGTTAGTCTTTATGAAGAGTGCTAAAATAAGCAAAGCCTTCCCTTCTGATCTCATAATATTGGAAGAATCTTTTATAATCTTTAAATATTTTTCTAGTTCGATGTAAATCTTAAAATGAAGGTCACTCAGGCATTGAATAGAATTTGAATCATGCCTTTATGTGCTGCCGAAAATTGCTTTTAGATTTCTGTTTATGTTGAGGATATATGCCCCCCTCCATATACCACAACTCCTGATATTTATTTTTTAAAAAAGAATTGAGTGATTGAAGTAAAATATTCCAGAACAGGATCTGTACACAGCTTTCTCATTATTTTTCCTGAGACTTTTGTGTGTGCTTATTCCCAATGTATGGTGAATGTTTCTGGAATATTTCTGGAATTTTCTTTAAATAAAAAAATTTAGTAATGCTTCAACAGTATGTGAACCATTTGTGCAACTTGAAGGAAACTGAGAGGGAAATATTTCCTCCTTTTTCAGTGTTTTTTTTTTTTTTCACTCAAAATAAGAATCGCTTTAAATTTCCTATAATACACCTATAAGAAGCCTCATATTAGACTCAATGCAGCAGATATTTATTAATTGGGTACCTCCTCTGTGTCTTCCTCTCACTTGGCATGTTCACCCTCATCTGTCTCATCTACTTTATTCTGACAGTTTTTAAATTCCTGTCTCTGGTTTCAGCTTCTCTCCTTAGCTCCAGATAGGTGGATCTAACTTCCCTCATATCTCCCACTTATCTGTGAGTAGGTTTATCAAGTACACTAATCCCCAGACTGGGGAGTAGCATTTAAAATGGGTCTTGAATATGATTTTGATAGGGGTTGGGATATGAGAATATAATCAATCTGATTTCGGTATTGACCATCTGGTGATGTCCATGTGTAGAGTCCTCTCTTGTGTTGTTGGAAGAGGGTGTTTGCTATGACCAGTGCGTTCTCTTGGTAAAACTCTATTAGCCTTTGCCCTGCTACATTCTGTACTCCAAGGCCAAATTTCCTGTTACTCCAGGTATTTCTTGACTTGCTACATTTGCATTCCAGTCCCCTATAATGAAAAGGACATCTTTTTTGGGTGTTAGTTCTAGAAGGTTTTGTAGGTCTTCAGAGAACCGTCCAACTTCTTCAGCATTACTGTTCGGGGCATAGACTTGGATTACTGTGATAGTGAATGGTTTGCCTTGGAAATGAACAGAGATCATTCTGTCGTTTTTGAGATTGCATCCAAGTGCTTCATTCCGGACTCTTTTTGTTGACTATGATGGCTACTCCATTTCTTCTAAGGGATTCTTGCCCACAGTAGTAGATGTAATAGTCATCTGAGTTAAATTCACCCATTCCAGTCCATTTTAGTTCGCTGATTCCTAAAATGTTGACATTCACTCTTGCCATCTCCTGTTTGACCACTTCCAATTTACCTTGATTCATGGACCTAACATTCCAGGTTCCTATGCAATATTGCTCTTTACAGCATTGGACTTTACTTCCATCACCAGTCACATCTACAACTGGGCATTGTTTTTGCTTTGGCTCCATCTCTTCATTCTTTCTGGAGTTATTTCTCCACTGATCTCCAGTAGCATATTGGGCACCTACTGACCTGGGGAGTTCATCTTTCATTGTCCTGTGTTTTCGCCATTTCATACTGTTCATGGGGTTCTCAAGGCAAGAATACTGAAGTGATTTGCCATTCCCATCTCACAGGCTAGCGAAGTAATGCTCAAAATTCTCTAAGCCAGGCTTCAACAGTATGTGAACCATGAACTTCCAGATGTTCAAGCTGGATTTAGAAAAAGCAGAGGAACCAGAGATCAAATTGCCAACATCTGTTGGATCATCAAAGAAGTGAGAGAGTTCCAGAAAAACATCTACTTCTGCTTTATTAACTATGCCAAAGCCTTTGACTATGTGGATCACAATAAACTGTGGAAAATTCTGAAAGAGATAGGAATACCAGACCACCTGACCTGCTTCCTGAGAAATCTGTATGCAGGTCAAGAAGCAACACTTAGAACTGGACATGGAACAACAGACTGGTTCCAGATTGGGAAAGAAGTATGTCAAGGCTGTATATTGTCACCCTGCTTATTTAACTTATATGCAGAGTACATCATGAGAAATGCTGGGCTGGAGGAAGCACAAGCTGAAATCAAGATTGCTGGGAGAAATATCAATAACCTCAGATATGCAGATGACACCACACTTATGGCAGAAAGTGAAGAGAAACTAAAAAGCCTCTTAATGAAAGTGAAAGAGGAGAGTAAAAAAGTTGGCTTAAAACTCAGCATTCAGAAAACTTAAGATCATGGCATCCGGTCCCATCACTTCATGGCAAATAGATGAGGAAACAGTGGAAACAGTGACAGACTTTATTTTTTGGGCTCCAAAATCACTGCAGATGGTGACTGCAGCCATGAAATTAAAAGATGCTTGCTCCTTGGAAGAAAAGTTATGGCCAACCTAGACAGCATATTAAAAAGCAGAGACATTACTTTTCCAACAAAGGTCCATCTAGTCAAAGCTTTGGTTTGTCTAGTAGTCACGTATGGATGTGAGAGTTGGAGTAGAAAGAAAGCTGAGCGTCAAAGAATTGATGCTTTTGAACTGTGGTGTTGGAGAAGACTCTTGAGATTCCCTTGGACTACAAGGAGATCCCACCAGTCTATCCTAAAGGGAATTAGTCCTGATTATTCATTGGAAGGACTGACGCTGAAGCTGAAACTCCAGTACTTTGGCCACCTGATGCAAAGAACTGACTCATTGGGAAAGACCCCGATGCTGGGAAAGATAGAAGGCGGGAGGAGAAGGGGACAGCAGAAGATGAGATGGTTGGATGGCATCACTGACTCAAAGGACATGAGTTTTAGTGGGCTCTGGGAGTTGGTGATGGACAGGGAAGCCTGGTGTGCTGCAGTCCATGGGGTTGCAAAGAGTCGGATATGACTGAGCAACTGAACTGAACTGAACTGAGATGTGAGACTGGGGTATAGACAAGGCATTCTTGACTGGAAAAAAAATCTCAGGTAGTAAAGTTCTGGCAAGGTGATCTCTACTATTCCTTGAGGTTCTGTAAAATTTTACATTCTTTCTCTTTTTTTAACTGTAGTGGAATATGCATCACAAAAGTTATCATTTTAACCTTTTTAAATGTACAGTTCTGTGTCATTTCATACACTCCAGTGACTGTGTGGCCATCTCTACCATTCATCTCCAGAATGTTTTCACCTTCCTCAACCGAAACTCTGTACCTATTAATCTATAACTCCCCATTCTCCCCTCACCATAGTCCTTGGTAACCACCATTCTAATTTCTGTCTTTAGTTTCCCTACCCTAGACTCCTCAGATCAGTGGGATCATATAACATTTGCCCAGTGGTGACTTGTTTGTCTTACTTGCATATGCTGGTTTATGTGGTCAGTGTTATATTTGGCTATTTGCTTCATAGACCGACCTGCTTAATTCAACATATACTTGATCTGTGTTCATGTATATGAACTTGATCTATGATCTGTTATCTTGAAAATACATATCATGGGTATTTTACATGTTCTTTTCTTTTAAATTTTTGTTTTTCTGTGAACAAATGAATCCCAAGGTCCACAGTAGCGTTTCTGCCCACTTTGGCCAAATGTCTGCTTTAGTGGCACACAGTGGCGTTCAAAGGCCCCATGGGGTATGGAGTTGATACTCCAGACACCAGTGATTTGTTAAAACTAGACTCCCAACTTCTCCCTGGTAAACAGTATAACTCTGAAGTACTTACTCTTTAGGTTTTCTGCATTTTGGAACAGAGAGCCATTTCCTGACCCCTAACTTACCACCCCGGAGAAGGCAATGGCACCCCACTCCAGTACTCTTGCCTGGAAAATCCCATGGATGGAGGAGCCTGGAAGGCTGCAGTCCATGGGGTCGCTAAGAGTCGGACACGACTGAGCGACTTCACTTTCACTTTTCACTTTCCTGCATTGGAGAAGGAAATGGCAACCCACTCCAGTGTTCTTGCCTGGAGAATCCCAGGGATGGGGGAGTCTGGTGGCTGTCGTCT
The DNA here is from genome assembly GCF_029407905.1 of Bubalus kerabau. Lineage (NCBI taxonomy): Eukaryota > Metazoa > Chordata > Mammalia > Artiodactyla > Bovidae > Bubalus > Bubalus kerabau. Next base: position 19,850,887 of record NC_073647.1, read on the forward strand.
ATGGGGTCACACAGAGTTGGACACGACTGAAGTGACTTAGCAGCAGCAGCAACAGCAACTTACCACCCATGTTGATGCAGAACTTTACACTTACTCTTTCCAACCCATTGCTAAAACGTGTGGGTCGTTTTATAATTGGAAAAGTGGCATTTTCCCTGCAGGGACTTTCTATGCTTAAATGTGCCGGATATATGGTTATGGTTTAGAGCCACTTGGCTCTTTTAGATTTGTAAACCACTATGTAGATATCATCTTAGGCTTTTAAATTATTTAAGAATAAACCAAATATTTGCATTCTCATACGCAAACATCTTTTACCAGAAATCCAAGGTAATAGTTGTAGTTCCCCAAAAGAATACAAACACAGGATCTGGGATTTTTGGTCAGGTTTGGTTTGTGATTGGTGTTTTCATTAAGACCCACTGTGGACAAGGAACGAGTTAAGAGCCTGTGTGGATTAAGCATCCGTGAGTAGGCAGGAGCTCCACCAGCTTGCCGTTCCTGCCTGTGCCCAGTCGCACTTTGCTTCAGTTCCTCTGCCTGCCTCACAGTCATCTGAATGTCCAGACATATAACCATCCTCCAGCGACACTTGTCTGTAGAAGTGACGGTCAGAAGGAAGCACCCAGAAAACCTATCAGACAGCTCTGGTTCCCTGCCTGTTTCGAAAGAGTCCTAGTTCCACCGAATAGCTCGCTTGCAAAGAGGAAGCATTTTCAGACCTGGAAGTTGCTTAGTCATAAGGTTAATGACATTTTTAAGCTTTCTATGAATACTTTTTAGTGATGAACAGACAGTTGGTAAGTCTCTGTTTTCAATTGGTACCAAAAAAAAAAAAAGCCACACATTGTATTTAACTTGGAAAACAGGTGCTCTCATTCACACAGAACTGCAGAACAGATAAACATGTTTTGTAAGATCTTTCAGTTTTTCTCTGAAATGTCACGTGCATGGGAAGCATTCTGAATTCATGAGGTAGAATGTAGTACTTATTAGAAACAAACTGTGGCAAAAGACAAGCTTCTCAGGCTGTATGGCATTGTGAGGAACAGTTCACAGTTATCATGTTCTGAGTGTCTAATTTCTATACTTAAAACAAGTTGCATGAACCCCTCCTGGAACTCTTCTGCCCTCTCACTGTTATGGGGATTCATTTTCTCTTGTTCCTACTATAGATGCTATTCTCTCTCCTAAGCTCAAGCGAGCTTGTTGTGACAGGAGAGAGCGGGTGTCAAGATGGGTGGAGGGCATTGTTCCTCTCTCTCTTAGACATCCTACATAGTGTCAACATCTTAATTTAACTGAACCTTCCCTCCCCAGTCCCCAACTCTCAGCCACAGACTATTCCCCGCACTACAGTGTCCCCTAAACACCCATCATCATTTTTCTGGAGTCCATTCTCTGCCATCATAAAGTCCCAGCCTCACAGAGACACTTGGAAATTTTGAATGGAACTCCTACTTCCCAAGGATTTTAGAGTTTCAGAACTACCAGCAATAGCTTGAGAATCTTTATCCTGCAGCTGGGACTGTAAAGGTGAGAAATGTGTTCCCGGAATCCCAACATGAAGCAAGACACTGAATCCACTTTTCCCCTAGAAACATTGTTATGGTATAAATAGTAGTTTCTCTGGTGTTCTTTCAGGTATACTATGGATACCTTTGTGTTAAGTTGTCCTTTGGAGGGGACTTCTCCAGGAACCTATGCATTATTTTTATGGCAAAATGCTTGCTTTCCAAACCCCAAATATCTTTCTTAAAAAATATGGACTTTTGGAATACAATCCATTCACAGATTGGCTATTTGCCAGTATAATAAAACCAACCATTCCGCTTCTAGTCAATTCTGTGGTCCTAAAAAAATTCAGAGAATACCACTCATGAAGTGTTATGGAGAGAGAGAGATGTCTCCAGTATTTCAAACTGTAGCTGAAAGAAAATTTAATGATTTCCAAATTTTGTCTGATACAGCTGAATAGTGTGTGTGTGTGTACACACCTGTTTTGTAATTCAAATATGTGTGTTCCCTTTATGAGCTCCATTTCCTATTGTACAACTGACAGTGAAGTTAATTTTACCTGGATTAATCATCATGCTCTTCAAACTACACATTTCCTTTCTCTTATCCATTTACCTTGGGGGAGAGGGGGCTATAGTGTTCTTACTAGTTTCTACATTTGTACAAAAAAATGCCCATTAATCATGGCTGATAAAAGTTGTAAAATAGATTAAAACAAAAACTAAAATAAGGTACAGTACCCAGTGTCCTCAGACTCTCAAATCACATGGGAAGCACTCAGAAGCCCCATTCAAAATTTCTAAAGTCTCCATTTACCTCCTCATTCATTTCCTTTCAGTATCATCATTCAAAATAATAATTTAAAGCTATGGTTTTTTTCCTAACTTTTATTAAAGTTGCTAATAGTTTGACAATAAGCAACAATAATGTGTCATCTATAATATTTAGCTATATCATACATTCAATAGGTTTCAGGGAGAGTCAAGACTTAGGACTTGACTCTCATTTGTAATATTCTATGGAAATATATATTGAGTTCCAAACAACTAATTTTAAACCTATATTTTAAAGCCAGTACATTAGTATGTCAGATTGAACATTTATGCTAGTATGTTATTTGGCTCCAGTTTATAATTATTAAGCTATTTCATGGTTTTCACAGGGTTCAAAATTATGGATAATAATGGAATACCTGGGTGGCGGTTCAGCACTGGATCTTGTAAGTATTTTTAAACAATTACACACACATCCGTACTTTCACTTTTTTCTTTTTTTTTTTTACCAGTGTTTTAATTTTATTTTATTTTTAAACTTTACATAATTGTATTAGTTTTGCCAAATATCAAAATGAATCCACCACAATTGGAGTGAGCATTGGCTTTTGGGCGAGCTAGGTGATTGCTTTAGTTAATATGTTCACTCTGCCTTCAGGACTGCTACTCTTAACATATATTCAGCTGTATTGCAGGTTCTGCACATTGCTGGCATTCTTAAAGTATGTAAGAAATGCAAACAGCTTAATAAAATTCCCTCCAAATTAGGAATGAGTGTGTGAGAGTTGCCATCAGTTTCATGTTTTACTTTACATGCTTATCCCTGAGAAGACTGAGTGTTCTTAGATTTTTGAAGAGATCTCATCCAGATAACTGTTTCTAAATGTGGTTCTTGGGTTTTGACCAAGAAGCCCTACAGACCCAGCTCTCTGCAGAGTTCTCTCTGCCTCTCTATAGGTGACGTGGAAATGTGATGGCATTTTTGTCACAATGACTTGGAAATGCCACAGCCATTTTAGCAGACCAGGCTGCTAAAATCCTGCAGCGTGAGGGAAAAGTTCTAATAAATGAAGATGTGTTTGTGCACAGAATGTTATCGAGAAACACTGGTTGTTTTCCCCCAAGTGGTGTGATTCTATGAGTGTTGTCCCTCCCCCTTTAAAATTGTTATTAATATGACATTGTATTTAAAATGCAATATGAATGACTAGAGACAACTTTGTGTAATAGAATGACTACTGGGCTGGCCTATGCGAGTTTGAGTTTCTAGGGCTGCCTCTGTTTATAACTAAGTCTGTGACTGTGAGCCAGACACATAAATTCCTTGGGCTTGACGTCCTATAAAACGAAGTTGCACTAAGTTGTCTTCCATCTTTAATATTATACGACTTTTATATAATATGCTCTGCCTTTGAAATTGGAGTCTGCTGTTTCTAAAAATAAAGTGTTTTGATGATTAAGATCACCGAGTAATGTTTTAATTCTTTTTTTTTTTAAGTAGAGATTAATTTCTCTGACTGAAAGTGATCAAATATTTCTTAAAGGCTTTAATATTGACTCTCAGTACCTCCAAAGTTTCAAATAATCCTATGAACAGAAATGACCATAAGCGATTTTTCCTTCCTTTAGACAGAACCATATTTAAACCATTCAAAAGAAATGGTAATTAAACTTGATGGAGAGCCTCATCTTCTAGGAATTCATCTCAGTTTAATCAGTTGCTGAGTTAGGCCATCCTTCCTTGTGTCTAATCTAATTCTTACATCCTAAAGCTCCATTTCATTTTTTTTTTTCTTTCTCGCTCCTGTCTGGTGAGAGAACATAACTGGTATTTCTTTAGCTAATAGTCCTTCATGCATATGGAGTCAGGTCTCATTCTCACCATTAAATGATCTCAGCTCTATTTGTCTTGTCATGTAGTTTGATTAAACAATAGTTTATCCATTAGCTCCACAAGAAGCCTCACGATTGCTCTAGGAGCCTCCTCCTACTTTTTAAATATTAAGAATCCTTTCCAAATTTATCACAGTTACCTTAACTGGCCCCCCAAAATGTTTACCATGTCACTTCCCTGTTTTGTAGGCATTGGCAAGACAAGCGCACTGCTTTCATCAGGATCTCTGATAGCAACGGGAAGCATTGGACGGTGCCCCAGCCCTAACTAATACAATCTGTATCCCCCAAGAGTAGTTGGGGCAGTTTTATGAAACCTCTGAATGAAATGATTGTGAGATCTTAATCTCATTCTGAGCTCTGCCTAAGTCAAAAAATAACAATTAGCATAAATTCAATGAACTTAAAATGTTTTTAGCTGTGTAGTGGCTAAAAATCAAGAGACCTAGATCCTGTTCCCAGTTCTGCCATTGACTAGCTGGCTAATATTGGGCAGACTATTTAACCTGTGACTCAGATGTTCAAATAAGAAATTAGATGAGTAATCTCTCTAGTTTTCTTTTTCTAGCTTTAATACTCAATACTATTATGATTTAATTATAAACCTCATTGACTCGACTTTGTAGGGAGAGCAAATGCTGAGAATATACTATTCTTCATTTAGGAGAATGCTATCGTTTGGAGGAATCTAAGAAAGGATCAGGGTTAGAGGAGGGCAGTGCTACCAGGGACAAGAGAAATTAAAAGGAATGCTGGGCAAAAAGTGTTCATCCCGTTAAACTGGTGCCTGACTAGTGTAATATGATTATGACCAGTAATTATGTTCAACACTATATCGTATATGGACCTTCCCCAAAGGCTCAGCTGGTAAAGAACCAGCCTGCCAATGTAGAAGATACAAGAGATGTGGGTTCAATCCCTGGGTCGGGAAGATCCCCTGGTGAAGGAAATGGCAACCTACTCCAATATTCTTCCCTGGAGAATCCCATGGACAGAGGAGTCTGGCGGGCTGCAGTCCATGGGGTTGCAAAGAATAAGACACACCTTAGCAACTGAAAACAACAACTATATACCTCAAGATTTCCTCCCATTCTTACAAAAAAAATCAGTTGTGTGTGAACAGACTTTGAGCATACTGTACATTATTTTATTGAATTGATTATACCTCACTTGTTTCCAATAAAAATTGCAGTGGCTTACAACAAAAACACATATAATAAGGTTAAGATGATAAAACATGAGCACCAGGGGAAAAAGTTGGAAACAATATGCTAACCATAAGAGAAAGCATAGCAAAACATGCTGCATTAGGGACTGGCTGGAAGTCAAAGCAGTGTGGGAGAACACCCCCAAGCCTGCAAATGTCCCTCTCTTGAATATCCTCAGTTGACAACAAAGGCAAATCATACAAAGCCAGCACCCTGCCCTGGGGTAGACGTGTTAGCTATTAGAGACATGGTAAAGTCTTCAGTCTTTGGAGAGAAGCTCCATTGTGCGCTCCAAGGACAGTGGACCAGGATCTTGGCATCATCTCTTCCAAGGTTGCATTGGAAATTTTTAAAAAGCAACCTCTATTCCATCTATTTACTTTCCTTCTCTTTCCAGCTCCTTTTTTTCTCCTTTTCTGATCATTATCATCATGCCTCAGGAAACATTTTAACCACAAGGTTTGGGATAGTTTTCTGTCTGACATGAACAAGAAAAACCCAACTCTGCCACCACCCCACTCCCATTTCCCTGCCACGGAAGTGCCCTTCCCATCCTCCTCCAGTACCCAGTTAAGTGAGATTGCATTGAATTTTAAACTGGACCTAAGTATACCAGATAAGCTAATGTGTCTGTAGGACCACTTTTCTGTTAGTTTTTACTTAAGTATATTTTTAAAATTCTGTATTATTCAGACCACTTTTAGAAATCCTTCAGAATGATAGCTAGTACCTTTTATATGGACCTTGCCCAATTTTCTAAGTGACTGAGAATATACCTCCTCTGGCCCTGTCAACATTTTATAATCAATGATACTAAAGTACTAGTCTTAAGTAGTATTACTTGACATTTATCTTTAAGTTGTTTGGTAGTATCTCAGAATTTCATTACCAGCAATCAATAAAATAATATACCATTTTCACCTTTTAGGTGACTTTAATCACTGGTGTTTAAATAGATACTTTGGGGTGGAAGTTGATACATTTGAAAGTAAATAGATACTGTGACCTAGGAAAGGCACCTACTGAACTATAAACATCCCTGAAGTATACTATATATCCAGAGCATAGTTAATATTAAATAGTGAGACGAAGTATGGGTTCTATTTTAAGCTGTTAAATTTCAACATGAAAGTGCCCTTTATTCAGAATAAATATGGCATTCATGAAAGATGAAATACAGAAGGTGCCAAAGAGCTGTGAATCCCTCCCAGTGTGAGGCAGAGTGGGCAATATTTGATTTTCACCACCTCTTCCCTCCTTCCAGCAAACAGAACTCTACCTCAGCTCTGACTTTAGATTCCCACCCTTTCCTGTAATAATATTATACAGTCCACTGTTTGTGCTTTATGAGGTACCAGAATTTTAAAATAACCATTTATTTTAAAGAGAGATTTTCAGATATTCCATTACAAATTCTCCTGAAACTTAATCATTGCTTTCCTTGTATTGCAGTTGAAACCACTGGCTTTAGTACAGGGATGGGGAAAGAAAGGGAAATGTGTTATGTTTATTTGAAAAACGGTATCGCTCCATGATTTGAATTTCTTTTTACAATGAAAGTTTGAATAGTTTAATTATTATATTCCTAGCTAAAACTTAAATCTGAGTCTCCAAAAAGTCTCTATGCTTTATAATGTTTTTGAAATATGTAAATGTTAAGAATGGTGCTACAGCAGACCCATATGATCAAATTGGGTTGCTGCAGAAATCTTATGGACCATCTGATCTAAAAATCAGTTCAGTGTAAATATTTAATGTTTTAAACAGCAAATGCCAAAATTTAAGTAGTTGATATATTTTTTCCTATCTGTCATGACTGAAGCATGTTCCTTAGATCTTTAATGTAAATATTTAAGAACCTCAAGATTTGAAGCTAATATATAGTTATATTATCTTTCAAGGTTAAATCTAATCATTAAAATCTAATCATTGAAAACCCTTTTAGCCCTTTGACTTAACTCTCTTCACCCTTAAGAATTTTCTCATTTGTTTAAATACTGGCTCAATAAACAGAACTGCTTCATTATATATAAGCAATTCCCTTATTTCAAAGATAATGTTAAGTTTGAACTTTATTGTTCCAAACTTTTACATGTATATGTGTGTCTTTCCCCCTAAGCTGCGAGCTGGTCCATTTGATGAGTTCCAGATCGCTACCATGCTAAAGGAAATTTTGAAAGGTCTGGACTACCTGCATTCTGAAAAGAAAATTCACCGAGACATAAAAGGTATACAGAAGTCTAATATGAACCTGAGAAAAATAGATGCATTCTGAGGAAGCTGAGGTTTTTTTTCATTTCCTTTCCCTCCTAGCTGCCAACGTCTTGCTCTCAGAGCAAGGAGATGTGAAACTTGCTGACTTTGGAGTGGCTGGCCAGCTGACGGATACACAAATTAAAAGAAATACCTTTGTGGGAACACCATTTTGGATGGCTCCTGAAGTTATCCAGCAGTCAGCTTATGACTCAAAAGTGAAGTGTTACCTATAAACTATTTTGTTTTTAATATTGTTTTATATAGCATCCTATCCTATTTAATAAACTGCCTTAATTCTCCTTCCTCTTAGAGTATTTCTAAAACTAGAGTCAAGTCAAATTTTGCTGCTAAATCATAAGTTCCTTAGATGCTGGTAATACTGAATATTTGGATCTTCTTCCCTTCAATGACCTTCCATCCTACTTGGAATAAATCCAAAGTCCTTACTATCACATACATGGCTCTCTGCTGTCTGGCCCTTGTCCACCTCTGCCTCATCTCCTACCACTCTCCTCCATTTTCTACCCATTTCAGCCACAGTGGCCTCTTTACTGGTCCATAAACACAGCAAGTCCCCTTCAGCCTCAGGACCTTTGCACTTGCCTCTCCCTCTTACTGGAATAACTTTCCTCTCAATCAGGTCTCTGCTTAAACATTACGGACACAGAATAGTCTTCCCTAGCCATCCCATGTAAATTTGCAGCCCTTTTACCTTATCATTCATTATTCCATTATTCTGATTTTGTATTTTCTTCACAGAACTTAATACCATCTGACATCCTATTGTTTATTCATTTATCTTTCTCTTCTACTAGAACATAAGCCTCCTGAGAGCAGGAATTTTTGTCTGGTTTAGTCACCACCCGAATTCTCAGTGCTTGGAATGCAGTGCCTGGCACAAAGTAGGGAATTTGATACTTTTCTAAAAAAATGAATTCTATCAAAAAGTTATTAACACCACATTTCTTGAGACATTTTAATATTGTATGACCATTAGACTCCACGGGTTATTTTGTGGCAGAATGTTAGAATGGAATTTCAAGATAATTGTTCTTTGCTCCTTACCTTAGGCTGACATTTGGTCACTGGGAATCACTGCTATTGAACTAGCCAAGGGAGAGCCACCTAACTCCGATATGCATCCAATGAGAGTTCTGTTTCTTATTCCAAAAAACAATCCTCCAACTCTTGTCGGAGACTTCACTAAATCCTTTAAGGAGTTTATTGATGCTTGCCTGAACAAAGATCCATCATTTGTGAGTATATGTGCTATGACCATTGTTTTCTGTGATCAGATATACATAGAGCCAATGTGGTTTGTTCAACAGTAAGGAATACAGTGCCTGTGGAAACTGTCTACAGACCATCCAGGAACCTGACTGTCCCGTCTGTGTTGCTAATTTTGTTCGGTTGTTGACAAGATCTGTAGTTCTTCTCTCCTTCCCCTGCATCTTCTCTTTTTGCTATGTTCCCTAGCACCTTCCTCATTCTGTTGATTGTTTCCTATTTCAAGGGGAAAAAAAGTTCATTTTCTAGGATGTCATTAAGAAAGTATAACTATGCACAATGATTTTTATTCAGCTGTTTTCATTTTTCATGAAAAGTTGTTGGTGTTTCATGATTTTTTATTTAATGTTCAGAAATTCCAACATGAAGTCGTATACTTTTCCTGAAGTCTAGTGAGCTCCATTCATTTAGTTGGCAAATTTGATTACAGTTGTTTTTTTGTTTTTAAAATAAAGTTGCCTGATAACTGTGAGAAACTAAAATACACAAGAACTATCTAAATTGGATGTAACTATCATAGGTTGCTAATGAATATTCTGATATTAATAAAATATTAGGGAGGAAATATCCCCCACAGCACACGGTATTTTTATTTAGATGCAATATGAATTAATGTGTGATGGAGAAGGGATTAATGTGGGGGTCATATGATGTGTGCAGATAATAAGAAAGTTATAGCCTTGCTAGTTCTCATCCTTTTTTTCCCAATTTACAATAAATATAATAAAAGTATTTTAATGCATGATCTTGTTTTAAAATTTTTACTTAATTATCGAAGTCCTGTCATGTGTTTCTCTGCTTTGAAGAAAGTCCTGCCTGCCTGTTTGCTGTTACGTAGGCTACCTTTTGCCACTGGATTTTAGCAAATTGATACCAAAGTAGTGAATTTAATTTGGTTGCCTTGAGCCACTTCGGAAATAGAATTAGCTGTTGTCCTATGGCATTTTAGTTATCCTCATATCTATAGACAAACTTTTATACCTTTCAGCTTAATAATTGATAATGATTTCATATCACTCTTTGCAATCATAAAAAGCCTAGAAATAGTGGTGCATCCTTCCTTTTTTGTTCCTTAGCGTCCTACAGCTAAAGAACTTCTGAAACATAAATTCATTGTAAAAAATTCAAAGAAGACTTCTTATCTGACTGAACTGATAGATCGATTTAAGAGATGGAAGGCAGAAGGACACAGCGATGATGAATCTGATTCTGACGGGTCTGATTCGTACGTACCAGTTGTTTACTTTTTATGTAGATAGCCCATTTCAGTATTTCACATCTTTTACTGTGAGCTGATATGCTTTCTCTAGCATAAAATATAAACCTATTCTAAAGTGTGACTTTAGAAATTGTGAAAATCTTTTAAAATTGTGGTCTGTGAAGTACAATGAATTTGGAAACACGTTTTTGTTTTTTTTTTTTTTTTCTCCTTAGAAGTGAATTTCTTTAGTTTCAAATGGTCTCAGTCTAACCCCTAGTGGATACTTGAGTATATTACAAAATTTTGGAACAAGATTGCATTTAAGGTGTTTTATTAGCTTGCCCAAAGTGATAAAGAGCAATGTCTTCTCATACTTTCCTGGCAACCTGCAAAACCTCTCTGGAGAACTAACGTCTCTCACCTCTTGACCATGTACCAAACTGTGATCAGACCGGTACATTGAAATATTCATTTATATCTGATTTGTACCCCCTAAAAAGTTGCATTATTTTTTAACTACAGCATTTATACTAACATTTGAGCCTCTAACTCCTTAACTTAATTTAGACTACAGAGTCTGTAGGCTACACCAGAATTAGCTCCTCTGCTAGTTGAATTGACACAAAGGCAACACCAAATCTCTTCAGATAATATCTGCATTTATGAGAAATTGTCCAACTTTTGAAAGGTCTAAAAAGTACCAAGGTAGTTGTCTTTACTCTGTTCTAATGGTTGTTGGCCTTTGCTGCCCATTAGTCACTCATGGAGCCTTTAAAAATGTAAATTAACTATACTCCAATATAAAATAAGATTAAAAAAAAAAAACACAAGCCACACTACAGGAGATCTTGATCTAGTCAGTGATGGGATTGGGCCAGGACATTATATATAGTAAGAGACCTTCACATGTGATTCTGATATACACTTAGAGCTGGGTACCATTGCTACTCTTTGGCAGAAAGCAGTGTGTATTTGAAACTGAGATCAAATGATTTTTTTATACATTGGGACAATTATCCATTCAGAATCTGTCTGCACTGATTTGATATTTTCCCCAAGCTGTGTCATTTGGGAACTTATAGAAATATCTTTGGCAATCTCTTTAGGGAGTCCACCAGCAGGGAAAATAATACTCATCCTGAATGGAGCTTTACCACTGTGCGAAAGAAGCCTGATCCTAAGAAACTACAGAATGGGGCAGTATGTATACAGAGATGATCACTTCCTTTTGGTAGACTTTTTTGAACTATAAAATGAGACAGTGTGATGGCCAGAAATTGTTAGAATTTAATACCCCTAAATGCTTGTCTACCTCACTGTGGTCCACAGTATGTTTCATTTGCCATGTCCACAGTATGTTTCATTTGCCATTCATTTCAAACTAATAAGAAAAGGTCATAGAAGTCATTTAAGTGGCCATTGGTATGTTTTAAAATAGAATTGTGCATATTAATTGTAATCCTAGAAGTTAGAGGCCTCTGGACAATGGATGGGAATGAGTGATGTGAAGAAAGTATGGAGACTTGCCTTGTATTGGGTCTTTTTTGAGGAGGACTCCAATGAATGCATGAGTGATTATTTTAATTTCATGTGTATAATCGATAATATTTGTTCAAAGGAGCAAGATCTTGTACAAACCCTGAGCTGTTTATCTATGATAATCACACCTGCATTTGCTGAAGTAAGTACAGACTCATCAGCTTTGGCTATCTATTTTAAGAAGTTTAGTAATTTTAAATGTTATAGCTATTGATCTTTCTCAGCTTAAACAGCAGGATGAGAATAATGCAAGCAGGAATCAGGCAATCGAAGAACTGGAGAAAAGTATTGCCGTGGCTGAAGCTGCCTGTCCTGGCATTACAGATAAAATGGTGAAGAAATTAATTGAAAAATTTCAAAAGTAAGCTTGAAATGTCATTTTTAAAAAACTATTTTAACATTTTCTGTTGGATGTTCATTTATGATGTGATAATATGATTACCTACTTATTTTGGTTATTCCTAACAAATTCTTAATAGTCAATTCTTAATTGTCATATAATTGAAAACTGTTTTGTTTGCCGCCCATCTGAAATATTAGCTTTTGGAATTATCTGCACACATTACAAGGTAGTTTTCCACTGAATGAAATGGCCTGGTTGTTTTTCTCCTTTTTTTTTTTTTTTTTTTTTGTTAGTAGTATAGACAAAAGGTCAGGGGGCATATTCTTATTTGGACCCTTGTAAATACCATTTAGGAATGCTTTCATTCTTGCTGCTGTTCTTATCACTGTGCTATTCACAGTTTCAGTGCTATAGTTCATTAAGTTTAAACCCCATAGGAAAAGTTAAGGAAAGGATTTTAGGTAGAGAAACTCAAATTAAGATTCTGAAAAGTTCTTATGGTTGATTTCAGTTTCTATACTGTCTCTTGAACTGTTGCTTTAACTTTGTTCACACTCAGTAAAGTTCTTACATTTAATTGTTAAATTCCCTTTTAAAATGCATATACAAACACAACTTCTTAGCTCAAGCAAGTTATAAAGCAATACTAATCTTAGCCTTAATCTCATTATATGGCTTCTCAGTGTATCTTTATATTTCTTTGTATTTGTAATGCCACTGGGATCAAGTTGGAACAAACTAAACAGCTGTAAAACATACTCTCCTAGATCTTTTTAGGTGATAAAGCCTATTTATATTCATCAGCTAAAACCCCTCTTAAAATCCCTTAGTTTTTCTTAAATTAATTTATTTATTTTAATTGGAGGCTAATTAAAATCCCTTAGTTTTTAACGAAAACCTCCCTTCTCTTTTCCAATTTGCAAACAAATCAATTGGAAGTTGTAAAATCAGACACAGAAGGGATTTTTTTAACTTCCTTATATTTTAGCATCTGTATGATGAGACCCAATACAGTTTTGTCTGCTGAATCACTTCCTTCACTGGAGAGTTTATACAGATATAAGATAGACACACGCATACTTATACATCATTTAAATTTTTCCTAATTTTATAGGTGTTCGACAGATGAATCCCCCTAAGAAACTTCTCGTTATTGGCTTCTATTTCATATGGACCCAGAGAAACCCACCAAAGCTACTTCAAGCTTACCAATGCTTAACTCATGAGCTCCATGTGCCTTTTGGATCTTTGTGACATTGAAGATTTGGAAGAAGCTATTCAACTATTTTGTGATGGTGTTTATCATTTTCTATTTTAAAGAGATTATTTTGTAAGGAGTAACTTTTAATACTATAGTTTCACCTGTATTCTAGTAAATGTTGAGACAGTTTTGCTTTTAGGTATCATTATTACTTAAGTTACTAGGATGAATACTTTTCATGTTTTGATCTTTAGTTAACTGTACACTCATGAAACATACAGGTTGTTTAAAGTCATCGTAAATATTCAACTTTTATAATCATCAAACTTCAAAAAGCTTTTTTTAAACACAGCATATTCTAAAAATGACTATTGGTGGGGAAGCAGAAACAAGTCACACATTCTTAAGATAGAAGTTTTTGATAAGCTCTTAGAAATGAAACCTGGAAAAGTATTGATGTTTCTACGATGTGGGTATGATATTCCAGGCAGCTCAATAATGATTACATTTGAGAGCCCTGCGTCTGTAGTGTTTAGAGGCAACATGTAGCAACAGAAGTACCTCTTGTGTGCAGTATTTACTTTCTCTTATAGAAGAGATGGTTGATCCTTATTTAACATGGTTGGGAAGTTAAAGCAATACCAATTAGCCAAGGATGAATTTTCAGTAATACTGGAAGAATAAGGATTCATTTTAAAAACCAACTCAAATCGCATATTATATGAGTGGATTTGGGGAGCTTAAAAGAAGTTGATTATCGTGTGATTATAAATACCTGGTCAACAGGTATGAATATAATTTACACCAGCATATTTTTGTCATGGTCTTAAAATGTCCTATAAACTATTTATACATTTTTGTTCTTCATAACTATCCAATACATAAGCATCATTTGTTCATTTTTGAGAGGGTATTTAAATAAGCATTTTCTAATTCATATGAAAATAACCATAGTACTGGATGATTTCTGTCCATACAAAGGTAAGTTAGATTGTACAGTTAATTTTCAGTTATATTTATGGTACTGTTACATGGGTAATACCCTTTTCTTTTAAGCCCAGTATATATATTATGCCTGCCTAAGTTCTGAAGTGGGGCTGTATTTCAGTAGTTGTAGAATTATTGATATTAATTAGTTTTGATAGTTTGTTTTATTGTTTGGATCTGCACAATTTGGGTTTTGCACAAAAGTCATTTTAATAAAGCTCAATAATTGCCAAATATTAGAAGATGTTCTTCAAGTGAAGAATAAGTTTTTAGTCAAAGTGGCCATTACCTCCTCCTCTTTTGTAATAATACAGACACTTGAATAAGTTGTTGTTGTGTCATATGCCAAGAAAATGTTTTCATTGGTGCCTATACTGTAATAATTACTTGTAACACATTTTATTTTGAAGTAATAGTTCAGTGAAAATTTTCACCTGCTAACTAACTGAAACTCCATCACAGTTTATAATTTGTAGAGGCCTGGTAATAATTTTGCAACTCATGTATTAAATGAATATTTTTATAAAAGTAAAAGCAACAAATTTTTAAATTGATTATTTGAAACTTTGAGCACAGCTGCATTATGAATAGAAAATCGTATTGCTTATTCATTTTAGTTATTAGTCCTGTAAACTGTTTCTGGGTAAGCATACTTCAATGTTTTGGGGGGATTTAAAAATAAATATTTAAATTTCATGGTCCTTAATGTTTGTTTTCTTGAGGGGTATGGTATTTTACTTGTTTCAAATTATTTCTCCTTTCCCCTTTCATTTATTGTTGGAACTTTAACTCAGAGTTTCCACTGGAAACTAGAATTCTTCACAATTTTATTATGCATTGATTATAGCTCCAATGGACTATAATTTGAATATCTGATTTCTGTCCTGCTTGAATATCTGTCATGATTTCTGCCTCCTGTCCTGACAAAATTATTAAGAGTCCTCTTTCACTCAAAAATTTCCTTATTAGGTTAGACAGTAAATTATATGGTCACCCTAATATAGTTTTGTAGGAAATCTTATACAGATTTGAACCCTGTATTTCTCTGGGGGAAACAAATTTTGCAAAGTTTTATGGAAATTGAGATGAGAAACAGCATATAATCATAAAGGAGTTTGGGTTTTTCCTATAGAAAAGGTCAGAGATTAACTTAATGTAGCTTTGAGTATCTATATGATTAATACATAAGTGATTGGGCTTCATATATTCTTATTATGAAATAGCTATTGTAGACTTGTGAGTTATTGGATTTGGTTCCAGGAGCAGGAAGGACAGTGCTAGAATTTTAAAAAGCAGTAGAGTGAGGTTTATTAAAAGGGATTTTTCTGGTGTAAGGACTAGGAGAGTAAGAAAACTATTCCATCTATCTTTTATCCATTCAGTCATATATAAAAATAACTTGCTTATATAATTGCATCATTTCTTTGATGTAATTACCTAACATTATCTTGTAAATATGTTGTACTTATCATTAAAATAAAAAAAGAAGATAAAGTTCTCAAATAGAATGCTATATACCTTTCAAGGGGGAATAATAGAGAAATCCTGAATGGGTCAAGAATAGAATTTTGGTTCATTAACTCAGCGTGGAGTATTATCCTTTTTCTTTTCAGCTACCCCATTTCTGCCACTTCTCCATCCCTGACTATACATTTTCACCTGCTTCCCTCCTTTTCCTTGTTCTCCAACTGTGCCTTCCCTTAATTATAGGCTAGAGACAATCACTTCTGAAATTGATTAAAACAAAAGGAAGTTCATACTTACAACTTGTTCTTTAAGTAAATGGGTTTCCATCACTCTTTATTAAAATGCTTTTCATCTCATTTCCTTGCCTACATGCATGCAACAAGATATGGCAAAAAAATTAATTCTTGCAGAAGAAATTAGATAAACAGACCAACATGTTAACTTTTATCTTTCACTACATATTATAGCTAGTTAAGAATAGAGAATAAGTCAAACATCATATTGTCCTCATCAGCAGATGTCTGATTTTAGAAACGGATCAGTTCATGAATTTCCAAGGTTTAGAATTCTGCCACGTCCTAGATTAATTATAAACTTGTATTCTGTTGAAAGGATCTATGTTCCTTCTGTTCCTGAAGTACAAGAGGGCCATGCTCCCCCTAATATATGTTATAAAAATTGAAGTCTTTTAACATAAAACAGGACCATTTTTACTGGGCCCCACACAAATAATGAGGACTGAAACCTTGAGTTGCAGTGTTGTTACCGTGACCAACACAGTCACAGTCTGTTATCACTAAATGATATCAGAAGCCAGTTTTGTATGCCAGTCCGTACTGTCACTGTTCTTACTGCTCTTCAGTGTTGAGGAGCCTGACCTTCATTTATAATGTCTCTATGGGGAAATGTATAATAGAGATGACAAATACCCACCTCACTCTGCCTCAGGGCTGGTGAGGAAAGGGCATGTTCCAGAATGATTCAGAGGGAATAGAAGAGAGGCTTGAGGAATGAGGCAGTAGCTGGATCTTTCATAAGCTAGGTGCCCAAGCTTAGAAGAGTCCCTTAATACTAGTGAATAGTAATAGAGAAAATGGTTTTTGCAGAAAGTGCCTTATGTTTCACCTAAGTGAGTAACATGGAATTGGTCTGGACATGTTCATAGTGTTCACATTTTAGGCTAAAAAGTAATTACATGGTTTTTGCAAAGTCCTATCTTCAGCAGTTGATGTATCGAGAGAAACATCTTCATCTTCTTCATCTAGCTGTAGACTACCAGAAGACAAGCGGATTCTGGCCATGGGTGACCTTATTCCTTTGTCATACAAAGAGTAGTAGTCTGGTTTAAGAATCTCTGACTCAGAATCACTGGATTCACTAGGCACATACCTTTCTGTAGCTCCCTGATCCATTAAAACTGTTGGAAACTCCTGCTCTGCAAACATATATGTTAACAGGTCAGCTTTACGACTGAGAGCAGGACAAGGCCCTAAAGGTCTAAATTCTGACCCAAAAGGAAATCGGATTGTTTTCATGTCTGATTGGCTCTGGGAACGTTTAGGGGTTGGCTCTTGAATGTTATATGCAAACGCATCTTCTATAGTTGGATCTTGCTCTTCTAGATCTACATTCACATTGCTCCTACCAGTAGTCCTGGCCATAGCTTCTTGGAGTTCTTGAAAGTCTTGCTGAAAGCTCTTCATTCTGATGTTCCTTGGGCTTCTTTTGGCTGACTTCACTGCAGTAGACTGTAGACAGCTGTCGGGTCTTTCCCTTTCCTCTGCCATGATTGGAGACCGTCTGGGCACCTGGGGTGGTCTGTCCACATAAAAGAAGACTTGGGGAGGCATAATATCAACCTGCTGACCAGTGCAAGGAATATAGGGCACATCTGTGTAAGTAAGCTGCCTTGCTGGACTCACTTTGCTTGTAAGGCCAGAAGATGTGCTCATGGGATTGTCAGCAAACTTAGAGCTTGTTTGGAAGGAGCTTAGAGGACTCCTTTCCTCAAAGTAGTCTCTGGGATCAGTGTCAGGATCAGGGTCAGTGGTAAAGACTGGGTCTGTATAAATAAAAGGGAAGGAGGAACTGCTTTGGGACTGATGTAATGATATGGGATCTGCCTCTGGTTTGGAATGCTCCAACTCAGCTGCAAACGTCACCTCCACTGCGGAATTTCTCCTCCTGCTATCCAGCACAGGCTCAGAGGCGTGCACTCCATTCACAGTTC
The DNA here is from genome assembly GCF_029407905.1 of Bubalus kerabau. Classification (NCBI taxonomy): domain Eukaryota; kingdom Metazoa; phylum Chordata; class Mammalia; order Artiodactyla; family Bovidae; genus Bubalus; species Bubalus kerabau. The sequence goes on from NC_073647.1 coordinate 19,868,790, forward strand.
TGTAGTACCCACTGCCATAGCCTAGTCTCAGATCTTCCACCTTGAGAGAAAGGACAGGTGAGTGAAAGAAGGAAAAAGCCATCCGGTTGGGGTGGGGACAGGCATCTAAATCAGCCTTTGATTTCGCAAAGGTAGTTTTTCACAAAGTCATTTCTACCCATGTTCTCTGCCAGGGTTGATAAATACATACATAAAAGGTTCTAACTTGGACCACATCCCAATATATGTGCTGAAAAATAGACATAACACTACTCTTTCTCAACACCATCACACTCCCAGCCTCCACATTCTCTATCTGCTTGAGCCCCAGCACTGGACTTCAAGCAGTATGGCTGAGTAGCTATATTCACGAGCCAGGAGTTCTGCCTTTTGGTCTTGGCTTGGCTCTGTCTTTACTTGCTGCGTGACCTCAAGTAAGTCTCCTAACCTCACTGTTCCAGCCTCCTCCCTCCCTTCTGTAAAATGGTGACGAGGAGGGCTGTGAATGGCAGGAGACGATTAAACATTTGATGGTACCTTCCAGCATTATAACTCTGTGATTCCTTTCAGATAAAAACTGCCTCTGACTTGAATGAAGACAGAGTTTATGAGACCTCTAATTAGATTTTTTTTAGGGAGAGCAAAAGAAAAATGAACATGGTTCATACTATAGAACTCAAATGAAGCTATCATCTCACAGTTCCAAGAGAATAGCACTTTGTTCTTAAATTAACAAAATTACATAGCAAAAGTACTTTAAAATATTAACCCAAGATCTCATAGCTTCCAATAAGACTTAAGATTTTCATGGGTAAAAAGGCAAAGCTTTTAGTTTCAAAAATACAAAGCCATAGAAATTCATTTGGATCTACATTTTGCAAGATGTTAGCAATACAGGTTGCAATTTGAAGTTATACCAGATCTTGTCAGTCCATACAGTACACACAGCAGTGTACCCAACAGTCTTCTATTGGCTGGAGATAGTTAGTTGACAGACCCCAGGAAGTTAGCCTATTTGATCACAGTAACCTTTTTACACCTTTTTACATACTGGGAGATTCTGGCACAATCAATTCTTGGAAGCATTTGAAATGTGGATGCATTACACTTACGTAAACAAGAAGAAATTTTCAAAAACCTTACTTGTTTTGACACATCAGAGAGGAGGTCTGGGGAGGACCTGCACTGTCGTTCATGGTACTGAGATGGGTAATGTTTCCTGAAATCCCCAAACAGAGAAGGAATTGAAATAGTCTTCATGTGAATACAGGATCCCTCTAACACTCTAAATTTAACTTAAAAAATTACCATCACAGAGAGAAACAAAACCAGGTTACCTTTCAAATGGCAAGCTCTTCAACCTCCCTTTTTTCCCATATTCCAAAAGTTGCCTTTGGGTTCTTCCACTGTGAGAAAAATGAGATAAACTATTTTATGAATGCTCTTCATAAGCCAGTAGGCTACTAAAACTCAAAAGCATCATTTATTGTTGAAATCAAAAGAGTCTGGATGAGCGACATATGTCATGAATCTCTGACCACGTCGCTGTGTTGTGCTTAGTGGCTCAGTCATGTACGACTCTCTGCGACCCTATGGACTGTAGTGCGCCAAACCAGCATGTTAATAATACTCATTTATCCAAGAATCGGGCAGAGCAACCTCAACTACTCAGAACCCAGAAAACTTTTTAAAGCATCTGAACAGGGCTATTTAACAGGTACAAACTCTGGCCATGAAAACTAATATACTTTCCTTTAAAGGCCTTTCCCCTTCCTCCAAATTTACACATAGTTTCTATTGAGGCTATGTGTCTGGTTTCCCAACCCATGACAGGAGAAAAACACCTAACTAAACAGTAGAAGAAAGTTGCTCCAGTCAGACATACACTAGCAAAGAAAACCAGCTGACTGCTGGGAGAAGCACAAGAACCAAAAAAGAAATCATGAGCATAATAAAACCCCAAAAGTCAGGGCCATTTATCACCATGGTGCAGGCTCTGACATGCTACCCCCGCCCTGAGGTCGCCGCTGTACCATAGCGGCTGGCAGAGGATAATAAGCACTGTTTATAATCTCAGGTCATTAAGAAAAGGGCAAAACATTCTTAGTATCATCTGTTTAAGAAGACAGATTTGTAGAATACATTTTGGAACGATTCCATAAAAATATGTACACTGTAAAAATCCCACTTTTTACTGAGGCAGGCTTCTACTACTTGAAAAATCCTTTACAGGAAGCATTGAATTAGAAATTTTATCTTAGCTAAGAGTTTGAAAGTGTCTTTCAAAGAATTCCTAGGCTGGTGGGTTCAAGTAAACACAAGTTCTTATTTCGACCTCGCTTCCTTTTCTCCACGGTGTTAACGTGTACTATGGAGCCTCTACTACCATATTGTTCAACCTCTTTAATCCCTTAGCCCCTACAGGGCTTTCTCACCCTATCTGTTGCCTAACCATAACCAAAACGATGTTGTTGAACTAGCCCTCCCATGGCTAGCATGTAAGTTGCACATAAGGAAAACAATAGGTTCATTGACTACATTTTCTCACAGTATATGCCCCTCTATCCTTGTAGAAATTCTGATCTAACCCCTTAAGTGGGGTGTACTCCTTCCCCGGCCTCTGTTAGAAAATACTGACTTAATGAGTTACACAGAGAATGACCAGTTAAGGATATCATCCTTTATGTGATTGAAATGGATTCTTTATTGCTTCTAGAATTCAAACTGTTCCTACTGCCTTCCCTGTTATTGAAAAGAAGTTGTGTGTTTAGTTTGCTTATGTGCAATATGTAATTACCTGTAGCGGAAACTGGAACCCTTGCTGCAGAGCAGGGTTTTGGGCTTTGATTTGGGCTCTTCAGAAAGTCTGAAGAAAGCGTGGTACTCCACACAGGTTTTCCAGAAAGCTTTGCAGGCATCTCGGCTGGCCATGGTGAACTCCAAAGTATCTTTGCACAACACCTGTATAAACCAATTTCCATCAAGCAAAACATCCTTCAAGAATATCAAAGACCTTCAAAGCCCAACGCCTGCCAAACTATTGGTCCAGGGTCCACATCCAGCTTCTGATTTTCCACTTGGCTCCCTTTAGGCTTCACACCTACTGAAATCAAATGATTGGCAACCTTCCGAGGAACAGACAGGGCTACTGCTGAAAAACAGAGCCTTCTCTATGAAGCAAGTCTTACTCTGCACACCCTCCTCACCTCACACCCCCTTTTACCCCCTCTTCTCTGCCAGGAACATTTTATGAAGTTGTAAATTAGGTTAAAATGAACATCAAAGGGCACCCTTTCAAGGTGACAAGAAGTTATAAATGACCAACAGGAAAGGGGGAGGGAGGAGATTTTTCTTACAAATGGTAGGCTTTATAGGATGACTGCATATACACGAGTCTTTGTAACATACCAGCTAGAACATTTCTCCCTCTTTATGCTGCCTTGTTCTATGATGCTGTGTGATGCTCATTTAGCTTCTCCTAATCTGCGGCAGAGGAGCTTGGTCTTACAGACCTAAAGTACAAGTTTGCCCCATCCCCTGACTCACTATATACCCCCAATACACTTTGCTCCTCCCCTTCTCCCATTCCTCTCCAGGTCTCTGGATACAGCCCTGGGATTCTCCACAAGCTTCACACTAGATTCAGTCTTCTGAACTGCTCACATGAATATTTTTATCTAAGGCTAAGATCTGTAGAATGAATTATCTTTAGGTCAAAAAAGTAGCTGATACATATCTTCCATTTCCTTTATAGTCATAAAAATTCTTTCTAGCCCCTTTGTCTCACCCTGTACAATGCAGCCTTGCCCAATAATTGCTTCTTTGGCTTAATATGTACCCAATCCCCACATCCTGCTTTGGGAAAGAGTAGGTGTTCAGTTATTTGGCACATAGTAGGTGTTCAATTTTTTTTTTTTTTGCTTCAGGAAAGATGAAAATACTTTATAAAATCAAGCAAATAACTTTGAATTAATATGGACACAGTCTTAGATCTGGGCTCCCTCATTTGACTTATCAAATCCCTGAAAAATGATGTCTAAGGAGACTTGTCTTTCATCCCAGCCACCCCATTTTCCTATCACTTTACTCATTCTGAACTGCCAATAGGATTTCTTAGTGTTTTGCCTTTAGTGAAAATCTGACCAAAGCCCTGGTTTATTTATATAGAGGCAAAAGAGGAAGCACATCACTGGCTGGGGTCAGCCAGCTTTCACCACTCACAATCCAATCATTTGCAGAAACAAACAAGAAATCTCAAGTGAGTAGAAAGTAAAAGAATTTATTCAAAAGCTACTTACCAAGATGTTGGCATGAAGTTTGATGAGAAAATGCTTTCTCTTAAAACTTAATTTTCGGATTTTAGCCCAGTTGAAAGTATTGATCTTTGTATTTCCCTATAACAAAACACATGGCAGATTTCAGGATGAATATCAGCACAGGCTGGTTTGTAAGCCAATGTGAACCTGTTGGAAAATGCATCACATGAACGGGGCTGTCCTTGATCTATCTCTTGTATAGACTGATCCAGTTGTATTAGGTAAAGCGTCTGCCCACAATGCGGGAGACCCTGGTTCGATCCATGGGTCAGGAAGATCCCCTGGAGAAGGAAATGGCAACCCACTCCAGTACTCTTGCCTAGAAAATTACATGGATGGAGGAGCCTGGTGGACTACAATCCATGAGGTCACAAAGAGTCGGACACGACTGAGCGACTTCACTTTACTATGGCCAGAGAAGGCATTCTAGGTGGGACACAAACCTGCTCTGAAATGCAAGTAAGAAGGGAAAAGTTTCTAACCAGGATAGGGAGGTCACAGAAAAAACTACTTTGGCAACTAAGGTCCATCTAGTCAAAGCTATGGTTTTTCCAGTGGTCATGTATGGATGTAAGAGTTGGACTATAAAGAAACTGAGTGCTGAAGAATTGATGCTTTTGAACTGTGGTGTTGGAGAAGACTCTTGAGAGTCCCTTGGACTGCAACGAGATCCAACCAGTCCATCCTAAAGGAAATCAGTCCTGAATATTCATTGGAACAACTGATGCTGAAGCTGAAGCTCCAATACTTTGGCCACCTGATGCGAAGAACTGACTCATTGGAAAAGACCCCAATGCTGGGAAAGATTGAGGGCAGGAGGAGGAGGGGACGACAGAGGATGAGATGGCTGAATGGCATCACCAACTCGATGGACATGAGTTTGAGTAAGCTCCGGGAGATGGTGATGGACAGGGGAGCCCAGTGTGCTGCAGTCCACGGGGTCACAAAGAGTCAGACACGATGGAGGGACTGAACTGAACTGAGGGGTCCTCTGCTTTTCAAAAGTTTGCTTTATGCCACTTTGCTTTTATTACATGAAAAACCCACATTATTACCTGTTTTCACTAACTCAAAGAAATCCAAAGAGGAATTTTGCTCTTACAAAAAAAAAAAAAAAGGGCAAAAATAAAAATCAGCATTTGTTTTGCATCAAGGTGTTATAAAGTAGTGCACATGCCAAGCAGTAAGAGTGGCATCTCTATGCTCCTTCCCCAGGAACTACACTCCACTCAGCAGCTCAGCATCCAGCCAGTACTTTATCTCGATTTATCTTGTGCATCCATTAGGAAGATGTGTCCTCGGGTTAATGCTTCTTCACTTTACACCATGTCAGCTAGGAAAGGTTTCATAGGAATGCTCTACTTTTGAAGCAGGGGAAACCTGCACTTCAATAGCTTCTCATTGGAAAAGACCCTAATGTTGGGAAGGGGACAACAGAGGATGAAATGGCTGGATGGCATCACTGACTCGATGGACATGAGTTTGAGCAAGTTCCAGGAGTTGGTGATAGACAGGGAAGCCTGGCGTGCTGCAGTCCATGTGGTCACAAAGAGTCGGACACGACTGAGTGACTGGACTGAACTGAACTGAACTGAATAGCTTCTCTAATCTCACCCCTTCCTATATTTCCAGATTGAACTGCTTAAAAAAATCCCATTTATCCTGCCACCTCATTTACTCTAAGACCTTCAATAGCTCCTCACTCACTGCCTGAATCAACTCGAAACTCTTTTGGCTGGATTTTCTTGCCCTTATATTGACTATAACTTTGATCCCATTACTCCCAGAAAACACCTTTCCATCCAACTCTGTACCTTTCCCACTGCCCCCACAGGTCTCCTCATTCTCCTACCAGAATGACTTCCCCACGGTCAAGCCTTCTTGCCAGCTCTGGTGGCACCTCGTCTAGGATATTCTATATCACTGTCACAGCCCACACACATTTCCAACTCCTCTGAACTCCTTTAGCTCTCCTGGACTACCCGAACAGATTAACTCTTTTGGTTTTTATTCACATGGTCCAAAATCAAAGGAGGTACAAAAATAAATATATTGAGAAGTCTCACTCCCACCACTGCCACTCCTATCTCTGTCCCCATCTAACCATTCTCTACAGGTAACCACATTTTTCTGTTGTGTATACTCCTTGTGCAACTAAAGTAAATATGATAGATTAGCTTTTGATTATTTATTGTCTGATATTGACCATTCTTTCTCTGGTCTTTCAAAATAAATTGTGACTATCTTAAAGACAGGAGCCATGTGTCATGCCTAATGTTAGCTTCTTAATTATGTCATCCTTTATCCTTTTCAGGGCTTTCGCCCATGTGCCCTTTCCCTGGAACACCCTCCTTCATCTGCCAACCTTATCCCTTTGGTGTTGCTTAAATGTTAAGTCCCTATCACATGTGTTACCATATCATCCTGTTTCTTCTAGCACAAAGCATATCACATTTTTTATAATTACTTGCTTAACTGTCTTCCTCCTATTAGCATTTAAGTTCCATGAAGTCAGGATCATTCCTGTTTATCTCTGTACCTCTAGTGCCTGGCGCAGAGTGGATGTACGATAAATATACTGATAGAAAGATGAATGGATTGCTTCCCAACTATAAATATACTCAAAGTCATTGAATTGTACCATTAAAACAGATGAATTTCATGGTATGCAAATTACAGCTCAATAAAACTTTTTAAAGAAAATAATACAATGAAGAACATATAGAAGGCACTCAATACATGAATATTCTTTGACTAGATTTCATGTAGGACAAAATAGGCCATCTGTATTGTTCCCAACTGTCCGCAGAAGTAGTCACACTGAAAGAGATTACAGCTAACATGATGATCTTGCCCCCCTACCCTCACCAACTTCTCTCATGCAACAGGAAATAGCAAGAATCAGGACCAGCGAGAATGATCCATGTATATGTAAAACTGAATCCCTTTGCTGTATACCTGAAACTAACACAACATTGTTGATCAACTATACTTCAATATTAAATAAAAAGCTTAAATAGTTTTTACAGGATAGTGGTTATATTTCTCAGAGCTGTATAATATATCCTTGTTGCTTATCTTTAAAAAAAAAAATTAATCAGAGTTAGAGTGGCCTGGGTAAAAATTCCCTCCTGGGTGAACAGGTATGCCTGTTATCCATTGGGTCTTCTGGCCAACAATGTGAGTCTCATGCTGTAAAGTTTACAACCAAATAAATTAAAAAGTGAAGATTTTTGTAGCCAAGTCTGTACCTGACCTGCTTTGTGACTTATTTCAGTGCTATAATTCGGTCCTGGAGGTCAGTGAGTCAAAAGCCATCCCTTGCTTTCTCACAAGGGGTTCACTCCCAAACGTGTCCAGGTATCTGCCTATCATTCTGAAGGTTCTTAAACTTTAACTTGGATCTGAATTCACTGAATATTCACAGATATAGAAGTCTAAACAGACTGAATAACTGTTGAATATAGCCTCTGGCCACATTCCTAGGCGTGAGGATTAATGATGATGGAGGACCAGAGAGCCCTGAGTTGGTTTCTAACCTGGAAAACAGAATCTTGGGGAAAGGATGAGTCTGTTAACAGTAAAGATTTCTTGCAGGGTTGGGCACTAATGCCCTATTTGTGGGCACTGGGCACCTCCAACTTAACTAGTAACTGAATGAGAAACTCTTTGGGTTTTTTCTGGCAGATTTAGACAGGCTGAATGCACTTTATGTCACAGCCTGGGCTTTTAGGATGCCAAAATCTGTATTCTTTAGGGTCTAAAAGTTCTGAAGAGTCTTGACTTCATCTCTCCACCATGCTGGCTTGATCTAACGTGAACTTCTGAGAAAACAGTCAGTTCTAGGTTGCAAAAGGAAACAGCACATCAAGGGGAGGGAACTTACCTCAAACTCTTCCAAGCACTGCCTCCCTTTCTGGCTGGTAGTAAAATTGAGGGGAGGGGTCACCTTGAGAATGGACACTCAAGTTTGAGCCAAGATAACCCCCAAAGCTGAGGACTTTAAAGGAAAGGAGCTGTTACCCGTAACACCAGTACACCCATGTGAGCAACAGCCAGGTGGATCTGCATCCCTTCACCATCACTGGCGGGGTGTGGCCTGATGCCATACATGTCCAGCTTCCTCGCTATGTCCAGTAGCAGAATGTCAGATTCAGCTGGGCTCCTGCCACTGCAAGAAGAAAGAATTTATGAGCCTAATAAATGCAGCAAGAATGACACCTCCACCCCGAGAGTTCCAAGAGGAACTCAATGTTTTCTTGAGCCTGTGGTGTTACAGAAGACTCTTGAGAGTCCCTTGGACTGCAAGGAGATTCAACCAATCCATCCTAAAGGAAATCAGTCCTGAATATTCATTGGAAGGGCTGATGCTGAAGCTGAAGCTCCAATACGCTGGCCACCTGATGCAAAGAACTGACTCATTGGAAAAGACCCTGATGCTGGGAAAGATTGAAGGCGGGAGGAGAAGGGGACAACAGAGGATGAGATGGTTGGATGGATGGCATTACCGACTCAATGGACATGAGTTTGAGCAAGCTCTGGAAGTTGGTGATGGACAGGGAGGCCTGGCATGCTGCAGTCCTTGTGGTGGCAGAGTTGGGCACGACTGAGCGGCTGAACTGAACTAAACTGAAGTTTCTCTGACTTAAAAGCTTGCTTTTAAGTGTCTGTCCCTGGCTTCAGTCTTTCCTGCCAGTGGAATAGGTGGAAACAGGTGCCAGTGAAAGAACTTACATGTGCTTCTGATGGAAGTGCACGATCTTGCTCTCTAAATCATCTTGGTTCGGTAAGTACCGGGTTTGTGCCAAGTGTTTCCTATCTGTTTCTTCATGAAAGTCTCCCAGTTCTGCTGCATGACAGAAAAGTGACATTTTTCACATTACCATTGATGAGTTAAGCAACAGAGCACCCAACAGACCCCTGAGTGCCCCAAAACAGCCCTTTCTTGGCGGCCAGTGCAGCCCTAAACCTCCCACCACACACTTGATGTGTATTTGTTTTGTTTTAGGTTATGAGTAGTAGGGGAAGAACTAACTGGTTCTTCTTCAAATCAGAAGCAGTGGGCTTTTATGAAGTCTCAACAGAGGAAGTCACAGACACGGTGTAGGTCTTAGAGGCTCCAGGATCATAGATGAATGTTATTTTTCTTCTCCCACATTCTGTTTATGATCTCTTCTATTCCTGATCAGTCCCTGTTGGGAGTTGAATTGTGTCCTCCCTCTCAAAGTTGTATGTTGAAGTCCTAAACCCCCAGTACCTCAGAATATGCCTGTGTTTAAAGACAGGGCATATAAAGGAATTATTATGTTAAAATGGGGCAGTAGAGTGGGCCCTAATCCAATTTGACTGGTGTCCTTCTGAGAAGAGGAAATTTGGACACACAGCCAGACACCAAGAATGCAGGTACAAGAGGAAAGACTGTGTGAAGATGCGTCAGGAAGGCAGCCATATGCAAGCCAAGGTGGGAGGCCTCCGAAGAAACTAAAACTGCTGACTCTTCAATCTTTGATGTCTAGCCTCCAGAGCTGTGAGAAAATAAATGTCTGTCATTTAAGTCGCCTAGTCTGTTGTTGTTTGTTATGGTAACCCTAGCAAACTAAGACAGCCCCCTAACCTCACTCTGTACTGATCAGACATTATTCAGAAAGGAGACTATAAATGCCAACTACAATGTAAGCCAGCCACAGCCGTTCATCACTCTGTACATTGGAAATCTAGTAAAACTCCGCTATATGGAATCCCCAGTAGGTGAATCATTCTGGAAATCATTCTTGCTTTTCCAAATCACTGGAAGTTTATTCCTGGTCATAACATTCTGTTCTAAATGTATCCAATTTATTGCTATAAATGTCTATTATAACACTGTGCCTACAAATGCAATTGAGGTAGATATTTACTGCCCCTACAGTAAATGGCTTGACATTGTTATTTATTTATTTACTGGCTGCACCATGCAGCATGTGGGATCTTAGTTCCCTGATCAGGGATTGAACCCATGCCCCCTGCATTGGAAGCCCAGAGTCTTAACCACAGGACCTCCAGAGAAGTCTCCTATTTTGGTTTTTGAATTCTTACACGTTATTTATAATTTTTAGGCCTTTTCACTCTCTGTCAGAGTCATAAGAATCACTTCCTTGTCATTGACTTCCTCTGAAGAAGTCTCTACTTGGTTCCAAATAATGACTTCTAATCTACCATAAAATGGGAACCCAAAACCGTTTTTACAATTAAAATTCACATTTTAAATGAAAAAAAAAAAAAAACCTAATCCAGATATACAAACCTATTAGGATTTTATGAACTATAAGAGTAAATAGACTCTCCATGGAATAATGTGGTGCTCTCCTATTGAGTAAAATTCATGGACATGGGGCATCAATTTTGAGTACTACAAAGTTATTTTTCTTTTGTCTTGGTTTTCTATTGTGTTTTAGACAGATGGCATGCTCATTTTTAGACAGATGATGCATGCTTGTATATTTAAAAAACTACATTAGAATGAAAATCTATATATAACAAGCTTTTTAAAAAATGCCAAATCAATGGCTCTTTTACCTATTTCTGTTTAGCCCACATTGGTCATGGGGTTTTTGTTGGCTCCAAGGCTGCAGCATTGATAATGAATTTACTTAAGGTTGTGCATGACCATTGGGTACATATACTTGTCCCTATGGAATTTGTCTTTGGATGTTATCTAGATAAAAATAATGGTGAAAATCTAACTTGCCTTCCAGAACAGGAGTCTGTTATATAAAAGACATTGAAACCCAATGAAGAAGTCACCTGGAAGTAAAGGCTGTGGCTGAATCACAAAATGTTCACATTTTTTAAATTGTAAAAGAAATAAAAACACATACATCATTTTAAAAAAGAGAGAGAGAACACGTACTCGCATACACAAAGAAAATGAAAAGTCAAGCCACAGATTGGAAGAAAATTTCACAAATTACATATCTCATAAAGGATTTTATAAGAATATATAAAAATCTCTTAAAGTCCAATAAGACAACATATTTTTAAATTGGCAAAAGATTTGAATAGGTATTTTACCATGGACTGTAGCCTATCAGGCTCCTCCGTCCATAGGATTTTCCAGGCAAGAGTGCTGGAGTGGATTGCCATTTCCTTCTCCAGAGGATCTTCCTGATCCAGGAATCGAACCCAGGTCTCCCGCATTGCAGGCAGACGCTTTACCATCTGAGCCACCAGGGAAGCCCAGGGAAAACATAGGCATGGCTAACAAAACAGATGAGAAGGTACTCAATATTAACAGTCATTGTGCACGCATGCTCAGGTACTAAGTCCTGTCTGCGTCTTTGCGACTCCATGGACTGTAGCACACCAGGCTCCTCTGACCATGCATGGGATTCTCAGGGAAGAGTACTGGAGTGGGTTGCCATGCCTCCTCCAGAGGATATTCCCTATCCAGGGATCAAACCCACGTCTCTTAGTGTCTCCTGAATTGGCAGGTGGATTCTGTACCACTAGCGCCACCTGGCGGAGAAGGCAGTGGCACCTCACTCCAGTACTCTTGCCTGGCAAATCCCATGGACAGAGGAGCCTGGTAGGCTGCAGTCCATGGGGTCGCTAAGAGTCGGACACGACTGAGCGACTTCACTTTCACTTTTCACTTTCATGCATTGGAGAAGGAAATGGCAACCCACTCCAGTGTTCTTGCCTGGAGAATCCCAGGGACAGGGGAGCCTGGTGGGCTGCCGTCTATGGGGTCGCACAGAGTCAGACACGACTGAAGCGACTTAGCAGCAGCAGCAGCAGCAGCGCCACCTGGGAAGCCCTAAATTTACCTTGAGTGAGTGAAGTCGCTCAGTCGTGTCCGACTCTTTGCGACCCCGTGGACTGTAGCCCACCAGGCTCCTCCATCCATGGGATTCTCCAGGCAAGAATACTGGAGTGGGTTGCCATTTCCTGCTCCAGGGGATCTTCCCAACCCAGGGATCGAATCCAGGTCTCCTGCATTGCAGGCAGACGCTTTAACCTCTGAGCCACCAGGGAAGCCCAAACAAGTTTACCTTAAGACGAGACAATTACATTCTTAGGAGTCTGCCCAAGAGACATGAACACACGTGTCCACACAAAGACTTGTACATGAATATTCATAATATTATTCATAATAGCTAAACTGGAAATAGTCCAGACATCCCTCACCAGGTAAATAAACAAAATGTGGTATACCCATAAAATGGAATACTACTCAGCAGTAGAAAGGAACAGACTGCTGTGATTCATGTTAGAACATGCATGAATTTCAAAAACATTATGCTTGTTAAGAAAAGCCCAATGCCAAAGACCACATATTTTGTCATTGTAATTCCACGAAATGTCCAGAAAAGGCAAATCCACAGAAACAGAAAATAAATTAGTGGTTGCTGGGCTGAGCATGGGCAAATGGTCATGAGAGATCTCTTTTGGCATGATGGAAATGTTTGAAAACTGGGTTGTGGTAAAGGTTGCGCAACTCTGTAAATTTACAAAAAACCGTTGAGTTACAGGCTTACAAATGAGTGAATTTTATGGTATGCAAATTATACCACAACTAAGCTGTTTTAAAAAAATAAATTAGACACACACACACATCACACACCAATCTTTCTGTATATTAAGCACAAGCCCTATGCTGACTCTAAGGAAAACATAGGAAAACATAAGACCATGCTTGTTTTTCTCTTGACAATCTAGGAAGAGACCTATGACATACAAATAGGTAAATATCATTAATGACAGAAGGCAGCGCAGAGCATCTGCACCTTCACTGTGAGCCCGCTAGTCCAAACTACCACCCTCTCTCTCTCCTGCCACCGCCTGTTATCTGGTCTCCCCACTTCCACCATCCCTCATAAGGTCTATTTTCTCTCTTTTTTCAATTGAATAAATTTGACTATAACATTGGGTTACTTTGATACACTTATAGGTGGCAATGATTGCTGTTGTAGCGATATTCATCACATTACATAATTATAATACAATATTACAGTCTACATTCATTATACTTTACATTAGATCACTATGGCTTATTTCTGACTTGCTACAAGTTTCTGTTTTCACCACTGCAGCCAGCGTGATGTCGTTCAAACCTAATTCAGATCATTTCACTCCTCTGCTTCAAATGCTATAATGGCTTCCCATCACATTTAGAGTAATATCCTATGTCTTGAATATGCTTTTTAAAATATTTTATTTTTATATATTTATTTGCCTGCACTGAGTCTCAGTTGCAGCACGCGGGAGCTTTAGTTGCAGCATGTGGGATCTAGTTTCCTGACCAGGGATCAAACCCGGGCCCCCTGCATTGGGAGCCACTGGACTGCCAGGGAAGTCGATTTTAATACACTTTTAAGACTCTCCATGATTACTGTCTCCCTTTTTTCCTCGGTCCCAGCCAGCCATAAAGCCTACTTAATATTTCTTGTATATTCCCAGCATGTTCCCATCTCAGGCCCTTTGCACTGGATGCTCTCTGACTGAAACTCTCTTCCACCCAATTTCTGCATGGCTTGGTCTTTTACTTCCTCCAAGTCTTTGTTCAGCTGTTACCTTCACAGTGAAGCCTACCCTGACCACCTTTTTAAAAAATTCAGTACCTGCCCCTTGAATTTCCTTCTCTCCCTTCCATATTTCATGGCCTCCAGTGCACTTATCACCTACAAACATATTAATACATTATATATTTCCTTATTTTGGTCTGATTGTCTTCCACTGGCAAAATGTGAGCTACATGAGAGCAAGGATTTTTGTCGTTTATTTCACCGCTATGTTCCCAGTGCCTATAGTAGTACCTGGCATGTGGTAGGTATTCAATAAATTTTTGCTGAATGAATGACAAAGAAGAGTTACTAAGGGTATTCATAAACGTTTGGAATGTACAGATTGTGTTTGTGAGGAAGTCTGGCTAGAGCCAGAGGGGTATGTAAGAGAAATTTAAGCAGATGACAAGGTCAGAATGTGGAGGCCCTTGAATGCCTGGAACATAAATATTAAATGAATAAATAAATGAGCAAATGAATGAGCAGCCTGGTTGGGTTCTGCACACTGTCTTAGCATCCAGTGAAATAATCTGACCTGCATGAATTGTGAAGAGCTGACTCCTTGAAACTTCAGCTTTTTTCTGTGGAAAGAGCTTCTATTGGCAAACAAAATACCCTCTAGAAAACCTGAAGTGTTCTGTGCTATGCCTCAAATGGCCACTAGGGAATGCTCAAATCCATAATGCTGAACCATTAAGAATGAAATTGGGCTCCCCCACCAAAGACTGTCTGGGGAGCCCCAATCAGAATGACTGCAGATTTAGCAGGCGGATAAAGTGGAGAAGGATAAGTCTTCCAATACGGTTTTCTCCATTTGCCTTACCCCATTTCCCGACCCCACCGCAAGCACAATACTGGACATGTAGTTAGTGTCCTTGGCATTCAAGGCCCTTCAAAATGATGCTTAGTTTTTGGCCACCTCCCTTAAACAGATCCTATGCTCGAGCTGTACTTAAGCTGTATCCTCTGTATATACTTCCTTCTTGTACCATCACTGCCCCCCCCCTTTTTTTTTGCTTTTTTCTCTGCTTATCATTACATATCCAATTCTTATGCATCCCTTTAAAGCACAGCACAAAAGCCACCTCCTCCATAAGCCTTCTCTGATAACTATCGCTCTCACTGCTCACTGCCTTCCTGAGATCCTGGGCTGTCACTCTGCCTCAGTTACGAATCACTTGGTAAATAATGACTCAGATACTGTCTCTATCCAAGCCCTTCATCCTGGAGTTCCCACTGAAATAAAAAATCGACCATTTCTGGACTGTCAGGGAGGCAATGGATAGAGGTCAAAAAATAAAACCAAAAAAATGAAGTTATGATCCTGCAGGAATAGGAAGAAACAGCCTATTCTCCTTTGAACAAATATTATAGATTATACACATGGAATTAAAATAATCATAATGATTATTTCCAGCTGCCTCAACCCTACTCTTGGGGATGAGGAGAAGGCTGACCTGCCCAGCTTCACCCCCTCCCAGGCAAGGCCCCACTGTTCCCTGGGTCTCCTTTTCCCTTCCTTACTCAGCCTCGTCCACCGGCTTGGCTGCTAGAATATGGGGAACTCTAATAGACGCCTGGGGCCTTTTTCCCTTTTAGCCTCTCTCCACCTGCTGGACTCTGTGCTTTGTTCTCTGGAATCATGATAAAGAACAACACAGAAATCACATTAAATGTGACAATGTGCTGCAGAAAGCACGTACCACAAATGGCTTCTGGGGGAAGCAGAAGGAGTAGGGGGCCTGCCTAGCAAAGTCCGTGCCTGGATTAGTCCAGACCAGCTCCTGGTGAGCAAGCTGGGGGCAGTGGGAGGGCAAGGTTAAAAGGAGATAGAAGGAAATCAGCATTTACTTTTAATCTACATAAGCACTCGGTGAGAAGGCATTCTTGTCACTATTTTAAAGACTAGGGAGAAACAGGCACAGACAGAGACAGACAGGGGACTTCACCCCAGGCTACAACAGTTAGAATGCAGAGATAGGATTTGTATCCAAATCTCAATGACTACAGTGACCAGCCCCTTTCTACTGGACCATGTCATTCCCATCTATCTCATCCTTGCTTTCTCTCCTCCACAGAAAGGTCCCAGCACGATGGTGGGGACGTTGAGGGTGCTCAGCTCCTTTGCTGGGTTCTCTAGCTAATTGATGGGCCCCAAAGCCGACATTTGCTACTTACATTGTAAGATGTGGGAAACCATCAACGCTGTACTGTTGTCACTGCATGGCAGCCTTCCCAGAGCCAAATCCTTCTTTATTTGAAGAGTAAAAAGGTACCTGCAAAGAAGTGGGGGGAAATCTCTTGAGAAAGAAACAGGAACAAGACAGAAGCATTTCCCTTCGCCCAGACCCAAGATGTTTCAAGAAAGACACGGTGCCCCCAGTCAGGGAGATGCCTATTGGGGGTGGTGAGTAATGCATAGGCTTCGCTTCAGCCCCTAACCAGCAGCTAGACCACGACTCGGCTGAGCCAGCGCTTTGGCAGGCCTCACAGCCGTTAGGAATCACCCTGGCCAAATCCTCCCGCCAGCTCAAGGGAGTTGGCCAGCCATCCTCTGGTGGTTTCTGCCACGTAGCAAGGCCACATACCCCGCCAGAGAGAAAGGGAGATTCAGCAAGAATAAGACTGTGCAGGAGGCCAGGGCTGCTCTGTTCACAAAATGCTCTCAAGTCCTCACTATGGTAACAACTTAGAAAGTTGGCACCATCACCCCATGTTCCAATTATGGAAAGACAGAGGTTAGGTGATCTTGGCAAAGTCCTATCACCCCGACAGAGTGAAACTGTGGCCAGATCTCAGGTCTGCCATCCAGTTTAGGCTGGCTCCTACCCAAAAGACGGTGTTTCAGAAATCAAGAACCTGAGGACATGCTTCTGCCCCTTCACGTGGACCCCTGTCTCTGTATCACCAGGGCCCAGCCCAGCCCTTTGCACAGAGCAGGTATGGAATTACTGTGTCCCGAATGGAATGAAGCCAGACTGCCCTTTTCCCCAGCTGTAATCATTCGTGCTAAGTCTCTTCAGTTGTGTCTGACTCTTTGAGACCCCATGGACTGTAGCCCACCAAGCTCCTCTGTCCATGGGATTTCCCGGCAAGAATACTGGAGTGGGTTACTGTGCCCTCCTCCAGGGGATCTTCCTGACCCAGGGATTGAACCTGTGTCCCTTGCATCTCATGCATTGGCACTCTTTACCACTAGCGCCACCTGGGAAGCCCTCCACCGATAATCAGGGATCCATAAAGTGCATGTTGGCATCCAGAGCTTTTCCGACAGGCAAAGAGCATTTGTTCCATACTTTTAAGCCCTTATCAAAGGCAATCAACTTTCAAAAAGATGTGTATAATTAAGATTCTACTGCTGACTGTGTCCCTTCTTGGTCCAAAACTGTTTCCAATATTTTATTTTAGACATTAAAACATTTATTGAGTATCTACTGTGTGCATTTCCCTATATAAGATGTAATTGATAATTTTCTAAATAACATTCTATCTAGATGTTTTAAAACCAGTTAGGACTTGAAGACAATGTGGTGAATCAAAATTAACTGCAGGTGATAGATGAAAAATCAGACTGGGAGAAAACAGATAAATTAGTAGATGATTATTCACTTTACAAAAGGGTTCATTATGAAAGTGAAAAGTGATGCTCCCCTAAAGGATTAGAAATGATTCAATTAGAAAAGTTATATTTGAATGCCACTCTGAGAAACTCAGGTATTGGCCTCAAACAACGCTTCCTTGTAAAGTCAACTACAGTTAAGTATTCTCAAATGGACCAATGGGGAAAAAATAAAGGAAGTCTAAACTTTGCCATTGCCTGCTTTCAAATATAAATGTAAATGAGAATAATCAGCCTCAATTGCTAAAGGGGAGGTGAATTTCATTTTACTCCTAACGAGAAAGAAACTTCTCATTTGACACATTCCTTGCTGTTAAGGAGGCAGCTGCCTGCTGCAAATACCAAATCCTTCCTCTGAACAGCTGATGAATCATTTATCATCACATTGATTCTCTCATTCTTTCTTTTTTTTTTTTCCAAGAAAAAGTTTATCTCCATCAGAATTGGTTACAATTTGAGACTGGACTGAAATGGGTAAGCAAAGGCAAACTGATAGAGATACCAAGTTATGTGAAAAGGGGCCTAAAACTCACAAATTTGGAGAGGATTGAGAGAGAGAGACTGCTATGTGAAAAGACTGACTTCTACAAAGACCTCTCAGAAAAGAAGCTCCCTGTACAAGAAAGGTAAAGAAAAACTGGCCATGAATGATGTTGGGACATATGTCAGGTGAAATATTCTCTAACATCCCAAGACCTTGGTCAAGTCACTCTAGTTCCCAGGACCCGTTTCCTTATATTCCTTTTATGTGTAAAAGTCTGGAGTCTAAAGTCTAGAAAGCAGAGTAAGGTTTAGGAGAGTGTTTCCCTGGTGGCTCAGATGGTAAAAAATCTGCCTGCAATGCAGGAGACCCAGGTTTGATCCCTGGGTCAGGAAGGTCCTTTGGAGAAGGACATGGCAACCCATTCCAGTATTTTTTCCTGGAGAGTTCCACAGACAGAGGAGCCTGGGGGGCTCCATGGGATCGCAAAAAGCTGGACACAACCTAGCAAGTGACACTTTCATTTTTTTTCTATGTTGACAAGGTGTTTTCGAAGAAGTAAGTTTACATTGTCATTTTAAAGGGAATTATTACAAATATAAAAATACTTCAACATTTCATACTTTATACCTTTTAAATTTTTACAAGTATACAAATATTTTATTTGTATAATATTAATAATAGCAATTATTAATATTATACTTAAATGTCAATCATTTATAATTGTGCAAAATAAATAATTTATTTCAATTTATTTTTATATTTTTTACTTTTCTACTTTAGAAAGGTTTTATGAGTCATTATCACTTCCTACCTATGGGATACACACACACACACACACACACACAACCATTTTCAATATGCAGGGAACTTAGCTGGCATCATACTTGTGCTTCAGGCTGCCCTCTGATGGGAACACAGACGCAATGGAGGCAAACACTCTTACTGTTGTAGCAGGTAATGGCATATCCCCCAAGTGGGCACCCAGGCTGGTTACCACTTTTAGAACACCACCCCTCCTTCTCCCTCAAGTCCCTATCCTTTGAAAGATTAACACTTTGGGGACCAGCCAGGCCCTCCTGCTCACCAACTCCTCACCATCTCCCAGAAAGAGACTATGATCCAAGCCTTCCAAAGAAGGCTAGAAGCCTGTTCCCTGATAAAAGGATAATGATTAAATAACATCATGCATCATACAAGTACTATACCTTGTAAGCTCTTCTCGCAGATGTCCAGGGTCCACTGGGAAAAATTTCACCATAAATTTGAAAACAACTTCCTTAGGATCTTAAAACACAATATCTCCATAAGTTTTATTTCAACAGTTACATGTCTTCAGAAACACACACACACACACACTCCCCTCTTCCCTCCCCTCCTCTCCTCATCACTCCTTCCCATGGACTTTTCACTGAAATTTCAATTTTTCACATTTGTGAAATGCTGCTATTTCTGGACTGTGCCTCTATGTGGATAGCAATTGGGAAAGTCCTCGTGCCCCCCTTCCTACCCTCTCTCTCTCTCTCTCTGAGTTTCTTTTTGTAAAGATGTGCCACGTTTGGGGCCTACTGTGTCCTCTCTTAAGAAGTGTTGCATTTAGAAAAATATACCACTTGCTACTTGGGATTCTGCATTCCTGGCTGAGAGAAGGACCCCACTGTAGAGGCAGGTGATTTTCAGCTGGCTCAAAGATTCTTAAAGGGAACTAGTAGTAGGGACTGAGACCTCCGTGTATCATAAAATCTACATTAAGAAAACATCTTGGGGAATTGGGATTGACAAGTACACACTGCTATATGTAAAACAGATAAGCAACAAGGACCTACTGCAAAATTAATTACTTTAAAAATCCGTATCTACTTGCCCTCACTCCTACTTACATTTGAAAATAAGAAACTTTTTGCATCAAAAGCCAGTGTACACATGCAGCACTAACACCATTCATTCAGTAAATATTTGTTGAGTGTCTGTTGTATGCTAAGCATTGTACTAGCAGGTCCTGGAAATAAAAATACAATTAAGCATTCAAAGGCTGGTAGAAGAGGCAGACTTCTAGACTGACAAATACAGCACCACAAAGTGGTGCTTTATAACACTTTATAAGCCCAAGAGGGAGAAAAGAGTTTGGAGGAAGGCAAGGAAGGCTTCCTGGAGGAGCTGACACCTCAGTAGGGCCACCAGATTTAGCAGATAAAAAGACAGGATTCTCAGTTAAATTTGAATTTCAGATAAACAATGATTGCATGGGACATACTTACACTAAGAAAATTAGTCTTCATTGATCTGAAATTCTAATTTAGTTGGGCATCTTCTATTTTATCTGAGAAGCCTACACCTGAGGCTAGATTTGTTAAAGTCAGGAGAGGTAGGAGTATGAAGTGGTCAGAGGCAGAGGTAAAGGCTAAAAAGCCAGTCAGAATTCAGTGCTTTGTGGGTCATGCAAAGGGGTTTGGACTTTTTTCCAAGGGCCATAGGGAGTCATGGAAACACTTTAAGCAGGAGAGTGATGTGGTAAGGTTTCTATTTGCAATAGTTCCTTTGGGAGCAGTGCACAAGATGGATTGTAGGGGTGAGGTGAAGGAGTCAGTCGGGAAGCTGCTGGAATCATGTGACAGATTATCATCATCCAGTGCTAAGTCACTTCAGTCATGTCTGATCCTTTGTGGACTGTATAGCCCACCATGCTCCTCTCTTCATGGAATTCTCAAAGCACAAATACTGGAGTGGGTTGCCACTTCTCCAGGGGATCTTCCTGACTCAGGGATTGAACCCACGTCTCTTACATCCCCTGCATTGGCAGGCGTGTTCTTTACTACTAGCGCCGCCTGGGAAGACCCACATTATACAGTGGGAAGCACCAACATGCAGAGAGCAGGCAGGGGAAGACACACAAAGACAGCTTTCCTCAAAGTGTGGCCTGAAATCAACCTGCAAGCAGAAACACTTATGGAGGTTGTTAAAAATGCAGATTGCTGGCCCCCAATGCGGGGGTGAGGCCCAGGAATCTACATTTTAATAAGACCCTGCCTGCCCCACCTCACAGTGATCCTAATACACACTGAAATTTCAGAACCACCACATAGATTGTAACATATGTGGTAGGTGGATTATTTCATACATATAGGCACTGAAATGTGAACTGAAATGAATGGACAATGTCTGTGATAGAATGAAACTAAAACACCTTCTGGAAGACTGCGAATGGCATGGCTGATTGACATCAGGGATGCTCAAAGATGTTCGGGGCTAGAGTCAGAGATGTAGAGAAGGCAATGGCACCCCACTCCAGTACTCTTGCCTGGAAAATCCCATGGACGGAGGAGCCTGGTAGGCTGCAGTCCATGGGGTCGCTAAGAGTCCAATACGACTGAGCGACTTCACTTGCACTTTTCACTTTCATGCATTGGAGAAGGAAATGGCAACCCACTCCAGTGTTCTTGCCTGGAGAATCCCAGGGACGGGGGAGCCTGGTGAATCCCAGGGACGGGGGAGCCTGGTGAGCTGCCGTCTATGGGGTTGCACACAGTCAGACATGACTGAAGCGACTTAGCAGCAGCAGCAGTCAGAGATGTAGTCCTAGGGCCAATCCACAGAGTTCTCTAAATTTACTCAAAAACCTAGCAGCCTGATTTTCTTCATCTCAGGCAAAGTTAAAATGATTTTTCAAAATTGGTAAATTTATTGGATGATGAAGGATTAAAATAATACATCAAAGCCCTTTTCTCGGCTTATATTAAGGTGTGGAATAGTGCGGTATTGTTGAAATATTTTCAAGTTATAACTAGGAATTCTATTCCTTAAGTGATTTTCCATACTTACTTTTTACCTGCTTTGTAATGGGCTTCAGCAGTTCCAACCAGACCTGTAATAACATTAATGAAAGAATTGGTAGAACGAGGCACTGAGTACACTTTTTTTATATATAACATATTCAAGTCAACATGAAGCAAACAAAAATCAAGACTCTTCAGACTTCTACAGATAATAAGGAACAGCAACGTTAAAGAGATGCCATGCCTGCCCCACAGTCTGCCCCCTTGTATTTTCCCAATGACAGTGCAGATTGTTGATCTATAAACCCTTGGCTGTTGACATTTGAATCACTGCTCCCCTGCCACAGAGGGATGACGGAGGTGTCATATGCCAGGCTTATTAGTGGCCGCAAAGACTAATGAAGGCGTTTGGCTCCATATTTGAATCCTACAGCCTCCAAATGCCAGCTTAGTAGTCATAATGAGCCTTTCTGGGAAGGGGCCAGATAAGAGATCTGCCAAGGCAGGATGCAGCAGGGAGAACATTGGGAGTGGTAGGACATGAGAGAGGGCCAAGGAGAGTGCCCTGAACACTCATTGGTGAGGTTAGCAGTCTTCATTCTGGAGGCTGAGTTCCAGCCTCTAGAAAATCAGAACCAAGCACAGAGAGCTCTTCACACAGTGAAGACACAAAAGAGGAGCAGCGGGTGGAAGAGTTTATGTTTGGCAAACTGAAGTGACTTTTAATAGCCAAGGAGGGGAAATAGTGATTAAATCCTGTCATTTTGCAAGGCTTTAAATGGTTTTTCATTTTGCAATCAGGGGGTTGAGCCCTACATACCTAGCTGCAAGCTGCATTTAGAAGCAATTCTAGACACAAAGAACCCTATAATGAAAGCAACTTACATTATTTCCAGAATGGCTACAGAATTCTAATCCAAAATACTCCTTTTCAGCAAGATTTAGATGGCTGCAGCTCAAGTTAAACAGCGCCTTCCCGGATGACTTTTGCTAAACAAAACAAAGAGATCATAGCAGTTTTCCATTCTAGGCTAATACTGTTTCTGCAGTGCCGGGGTAGGGCAGGTTGCGTGGGGAAGGGGAGAAGCACCTAGACTGTATTCAAACAGTTTCCTTTAAGCACAGTTTTCTGGTACCCTCCCAAATGAGGTTGAATCTTACATACATATACAGGCATCTATCTGTAGATTGTTTTAGAGGTACATTTTAAAAAGCCTCAGATGAATGAGAAACCCTCTTGGAAAAGACAGCCTCACCCTTAACTACTTAGGCTGGATCTACAAATCCACCCTTTCAATGGAATTCTTTCATCAGTTCATTCCACAGGCAATTTGAAGGATTTCCCCCAAATTGACAGATAGTTTAATCAAGATGCAATTCTGACCTGTTTAAAATCCTTCAGTGACTCCCTTCAGGATAAAGTCTGTACTCCCTAGCAGGGAGGCTGGGCCCTCCTCCCTCTCTGGCGGCCCCGCCTGCCCCTCCAGCTTCATCTCTTGCCCTTCCCCCGGCCCGCCACTTTCTACTAATCGCAGCCTGCTCCTGGCTCCCCACACAGGTCAAGTAGCTTCATGCCTCCATGCCTCTGCTTCTGTCATTCCTTCTACACAGAACGCCCTTCCCATCTTTCTTGGCTTTGGCTTCCTCCTACTCAGCTCAGATGCCATCTCCCCAGGAGAGCATTCTCTGATCCCTACAGGAGCAGGTGGAGCCAAGGGCACACTCCATGCTCCCAGACACTCTTGCTTACCTCAAACATGACATTTCTCACATGGGATGTCTATCTTCCCTGTTAGACTGAATTCCTTCATACCAGGGGCCTTGCTTTAATTTTCTTGTTACTCACCGGATCTAACTCAGAGCCTGGCACATACTAGGGGCTCTTGAATGTGGGTTATTTCAACATGAAATTGACCAACTTCCTCCTCTGAGTTCCACCAGGAGATTTGATTTTGCAGCTTTTTCCACCAAATCTGCGTCTAACATACTCGTTTCATGCAAGGCCACATGTATTATTTCTTTCTTCATAAAGTCCCCTCACACTGTGAGCACGAAACAGTCCCTTTCTCAGGCTTCTCTGAGAACGGGAGCTGTGTAGAGCTGAAAACCTGAGCGGAGTGGGGCTGGGGCTGATCTTCAGCCACCATCGCTGAAGCTGAGGGTTGCAGTGGCGGGGAGGACAGTGATGGGAAAATTGGGCCCTGGCTGATAGGCACAAAGACACGCTGTTGAAAACCCCTAGTTAAAGCCAAGTCACGAGGTGCCTCTAGTGCTGCGAAGGAAGCCAGGCTCAGGGAATATAGTTGGAAATCACCGACCCATAGAATTAATGCCAACCTTGAGAGGTCAGAGAGTCCAGACACCCTCCCCCACCCACCAACACTCTCCCTCAAGGCAGTCTCACACTGAACAGAGCTCACATCTGGGATTTAATAGCTTCCAGGAAGGCAACATCCCCCACCCCCTTCCCCCAAGGACTCAAAACACTCCCCTCTTGCTTGGACCTCTCTCTGCTTGGTTACGTGGTCCAAATCTCCACCAACTTGAGATTCATGAGGGTTAAGCAGGGTCCTGGTTTTAAATGCAAATAGGCCGCAAAGGGTGAAAGTTACTGCCTCCTTAGCACCTGGAGAGAGAGCTGAAGACAAGGAGGTTTGATTTTATGTGGGAGGTCTCATTGGAGCTGTGGTCCGGGAAAAGGGGGCCAGCCCACAGAGGGGAGGTGGTTTGGGGGCTTGAAAGGCATTGGGGGGCAGTGGGGGAGGGGTGTCTGGGAGGGGGCAGGGAGGGGGTGTTTTTGCCTCTGTGGCAACCTTGCCTAGGGCAAGTGCTGACACAGACCATTCCAGACAGATGAAATCGCGCCTATTTTTAAAGTCCTCCAGACAAGGAGCTGCCACAAGATTTTTATTATGAATTAAAAAAAATTCTAAAGAGAGAGAGATGACAGCAAGACTTTTTCCAACACCAAAGAAACATTTCAGTCATGGGGACCAAATTCCGTCATAGACTCCAGTTTCTTTGCAAACAATTTAAGAAACTCAAGACTTTCCTTTTTCCTTCTCATTTTTTTTTCTTTTTTCTTTTTTCATTGGGGTGCTTAATCCTCCGCATCAATGCTGCCACATTCCATGCGTTTGTATACTTAAATGTTTCTGCAGTCACAAAGAATATATAGCCGTTCCTGTAAGGTTTCCAATCCAGGCTGCCTTTTTGCTCCCTTCTGTAAGATTCCATACCATGTTTACAAGAATAAGCCCCTGATTCGTCCACCCCTGTATATCTTGCCAACTGGCTCTAAAAGGCTTTGGCATTTGTGCACTCAGAGGTCAGGGGCTCACGTGGCTCGAGTTCTCCACCCCCATCTCTGGGAGAGGCATTTCCCTTCAACCCTCCATAGTGTACATTGAAATTGGCCAGCCTAGTGGAATGTGTTGCACAATAGGTAAGGTCTTGGTTCTGTCTTAACATGCAGCCTTTACTTTTTTTCAACCAATTCTTCACTCTTTATTATTTTCTCATAATATCTCCGTTTACAACTTTCCTATTTTTTCTGGACTTCTGATTCTCTTTTCCATTGCTTGCTCTTGTTTAAGCTCCTTAGGATCTAAATGCTTTATCACCGGCCCTCCCACTCAAGAAATAGAAACTCCAATTTTGAATGCTGCCTTACTTTCATCTCTCTTGGATTACAGTAGTATTTGCCTTAAGAAAAATCATACACACACACACATATAGTATAATTTAAAACTTTTCAGAACATGTATTTATAATCTCCAGTCTACAAACTTGGCCTTAAGCATTGGACACTGATTTCTTGGGGATCCAAACTCATTTTCTCATGCAAACGATACTTATTCAAGCGGTGTTGTCTCTCTCCAAAAAAACAGTCTACCAAAGCTTCTTTGCACAGAGGGCAAAGAACAGGTGGTTAAACAAGCCTGGACTGTAATCCTGCTCTACCTATTGACTAGGTTTTTGAATGGGGCAAATCATTTAGCTCACAGATTGATCTCCCTTATTCAGGCGTGTGTCTGAGTAGCTGGCATTCTATACAGTGACTGGCAAAGAGTGGACATTAAATAAATGCTTACTGAATAAATAGATGAATAGATCCAAACATTTAACTTGATTCGTGTGCATTAGCACAACAGTCCTCTCAAGAGGAAGAACAAATTAGTCACTATGTGACCTAGGGCAAATTACTGAACCTTCCTGAGCCTCGGTTTACTCATCTGTAAAATAGAGAAAATAATAGTATTCTTTTATAGAATTGTTGTGTGGATTAATCAAGATAATTCACATCAAGGGCTTAGTATAGTGCCTGGCACATAGCAAGCAGTAAGTAATGTACACAGATAGAAGAGTCTGGAAGAATACATACCAAACTGTTAACAGCATTATTTCTGGAGAGGGGATTAGATTAAAGGGAACTTTACCTTTTTAGTTTGCACATTTTTAGATTTTTCTTAAGTAAGCAGGGACAGTAGAAACTCTCTTGTTGCTGTTCAGTCTCTAAGTTGTGTCCAAATCTGCAGCCCCCTGGACTGCAGCACACCAGGCTTCCCTGTCCTTCACTATCTCCTGGAGTTTGCTCAGATTCATGTCCATTGAGTCAATGATGTCATCCAACCATCTTAAATACTTCTGTTGTCCCTTTCTCTTCCTGCCCTCCATCTTTCCCAGCATCAAGTTCTTTTCCAATGAGTTGGCTCTTCGCATCAGGTAGCCAAAGTATTGGAGTTTCAGCTTCAGCATCAGTCCTTCCAATGAATATTCAGGGTTGATTTCCTTTAGGTTTGATCTCCTTGCTGTCCAAGGGACTCTCAATAGTCTTCTCCAGCACCACAATTGGAATGCCTTAATTCTTCGGTGCTCAGCCTTCTTTATGGTCCAACTCCCACATCCATACATGACTACTGGGAAAACCATAGCTTTGACTATATGGACTTTTGTCAGCAAAGTGATGTCTTTTCTTTTTAATATGCTGTCTAGGTTGGTCATAGCTTTCCTTGCAAGGAGCAAATGTCTTTTAATTTCATGGCTGCAGTCACTGTCCACAGTGATTTTGGAGTCCATAAAAATAAAATCTGTCACTGCTCCCACTTTTTCCCCTTTTATTTGCCATGAAGCGATGGCACTGGATGCCATGATCTTAGTTTTTTGAATGCTGAGTTTTAAGCCAGCTTTTTCACTCTCTTTCACCTTCTTTAAGAGGCTCTTTAGTTTCTCTTCACTTTCTGCTATTACAGTGTTATCAACCTCTGCATATCTGAGGTTGTTGATATTTTTCCCAGCAATCTTGATTCCAGCTTTTAATTCATCCAGCCTGGCATTTCGCATGATGTACTCTGCATATATGTTAAATAAGCAGGGTGACAATATACAGCCTTGACATACTCCTTTCCCAATTTTGAACCAGTCCTTTGCTCCATGTAAGGTTCTAGCTGTTGCTTCTTGACCTGCATACAGATTTCTCAGGAGACAGGTAAGGAGGTCTGGTATTTCCATCTCTTTAAGAATTTTCCACAGTTTGTTGTGATCCACACAGTCAAAGGCTTTAGCATAGTTAATGAAGCAGTTGTTTTTCTGGAATTCCCTTCCTTTCTCTATGATCCAACAAATGTTGGCAATTTGATCTCTGGTTCCTCTGCCTTTTCTAAACCCAGCTTGTACATTTGGAAGTTCTCAGTTCACATACTGTTGAAGCCTAGCTTGAAGGATTTTGACCATAACTTTACTAGCATGTGAAATGAGCACAAATGTTGGGTAAGTTTAAACATTCTTTGGCACTGTCGTGCTTTAGGATCGAAGAAACTATCTTAATCAACTTTAACTCAACAATGCACAGAAGATGCTTTCTGTTCCCCCTTTAAAACATTGACAAATGCTTGTCATGATGAAAGATCATGGCTAGTAGGGTACTCTGATATGACTTTGCACTTCTATATCCATTGACTGAGTCTCAGGCTTACTAATAATTATTTTCTTGAATATATTTTTGACAATTCTACTTATATTTTAAGTACACAATTTCATTAAATTGTATGTATATCAGAAGAATTAGGATCACAATAACAAAAGGGGTTTCTATGAAAACTAAGTTGATCACTTTGCAAAAAAAAAAAAATCAGTAAGGGGGGAATCCCCACAAATATGCTGTCAAATTAGTTTGGGGTATGACAGCAGTAAAATATTGGGGGATAAAAATCTGGAAGGATTCTGTACTCAAATTTTTCTATGTTAAATGAGCAAATACTGGCAATCCTAGATGATGCATTATGAGTGGGTGTCAGAGAAGAAAAATGGAAACACCAATCAGAAGCCCTTACTCAAAAACCCTTGACCCTGCATCAAAAACTTCACATATAAATATATGTTTTATGTCAAACTAAAAAATTTAAGGTGTTTGTGTGCAAATATACATACTTATTGTGATTCCTGCTTTGATGTATTTTATCAGTTAACTGACCAACAACCACCTTTGACCACATTAGATAACAGATTCTATCTAATGTACCCGCATGTTGATTGTTTACTTCAAAAGAACATAGGCTATACAATTAAGGCTTCAGAGAAGGATAAACTGGAACAAAATACAGCATATTATTAACAGTAGCATAATAGGACATTTTAATTTTTCCTTATACTTGTTATATTTTCCAGAGAAATACAATACACATTATACACAATGCCATACAAAGAGATGCTTCTCCTGTTTCCAATGCTGATTCCCACATTCAAAATACTTCTCATGCTCCCCTCAGGAAATTGTTCTTGAAGTCACAGAGAATAATCACTCACTCTTCTGACTTTGTGGTTATGCCTCATTTTTTAATCCCAAAATATGACGATACTAGTTCCAGAGGCTATCACAGCACAGTCTGGGGGGCTGAGACAACGGGGATTTATTTCTCACAGTTCCAGAGGCTGGAAGTCTGAGATCAGGGTGCCAGCATGGTCAGGTTGTGGTGAGACCTCTTTTTCTGATTTGCAGATGGTTGCCTTCTCTCTGTGTCCTCACTTGACAGAGACAGAGACAGAGACAGAGAGAGACCTGTCTCTTCCTCTTTCTATAAAGCCATCAATCTTATATTAGGGCCCCACCCTTATGACTTCATTTAACCTTAATTACTTCCTAAAAGCTCCATCTCAAAATACAGTCACCTGAGTCACATTGGGATCAGGGTTAGGCGTTCAACATATAAATCAAGATCGCTGGGAGAAATATCAATAACCTCAGATATGCAGATGACACCACCCTTATGGCAGAAAGCAAGAGGAACTAAACAGCCTCCTGATGAAAGTGAAAGAGGAGAGTGAAAAAGCTGGCTTAAAACTCAACATTCAAAAAATAAAGATCATGGCACCCGGTCCCATCACTTCATGGTAAATAGATGGGGAAACAATGGAAACAGTGCCAGACTTTATTTTCTTGGGCTCCAAAATCACTGCAGATGGTGACTGCAGCCATGCAATTAAAAGATGCTTGCTCCTTGGAAGAAAAGCTATGACAAACCTAGACTGCATACTAAAAAGCAGAGACATTGCCAACAAAGGTCCATCTAGTCAAAGCTATGGTTTTTCCAGTAGTCATGTATGAATGTGAGAGTTGCACCATAAAGAAAGTTGAGCGCCAAAGAACTGATACTTTTGAATTGTGGTGTTGGAGAAGACTCTTGAGTTGAGAAGACTCCTTGGACTGCAAGGAAGTCAAACCAGTCAATCTTAAAGGAAATCAGTTCTGAATGTTCATTGGAAGGACTGATGCTGAAGCTAAAGCTTCAATACTTTGGCCACCTGATGTGAAG
Organism: Bubalus kerabau; assembly: GCF_029407905.1. Taxonomy (NCBI): domain Eukaryota; kingdom Metazoa; phylum Chordata; class Mammalia; order Artiodactyla; family Bovidae; genus Bubalus; species Bubalus kerabau. The sequence continues at coordinate 19,898,311 of NC_073647.1, forward strand.
AACTGACTCACTAGAAAAGACCCTGATGCTGGGAAAAATGGAAGGCAGGAGGAGAAGGGGACAACAGAGGATGAGATGGTTGGATGGCATCACCAACTTGATGGACATGTGTTTGAGCAAGCGCTGGGAGTTGGTGATGGACAGGGAAGCCTGGCATGCTGCAGTCCATGGGATTGCAAAGAGTCGGACACAACTGAGCGACTGAACTGAACTGAAAGTGAAAGTGTTAGTTGCTCAGTCATGTCCGACTCTTTGCAATCTCACGGTCAGTCCATGGAATTCTCCAGGCAAGAATACTGGAGTGGGCTGACATTTTCTTCTCCAGGAGATCTTCCCAATACAAGGATCGAACCTGGGTCTCCCACATTGCAGGCAGATACTTTACCATCTGAGCTATCAGGGAAGCCCTGAACTGAACTGAACTGATATGAATCTGGTGGGGGGAGGGGACATATTTCAGTCCATAACAATCACCCAACTTGATAACCCACTTTCGTTACCATACTTGCTCTTTAAGACTTTGTACTCTTTCCAAACATTAAATCCACTCTCAACTTATGAAGATCTGTGAGTCATTTTGGAAAGAAGGCCAGAAAGGAGTTCCAAAAATGTCCTGAAAACCTGCATATAGGAGGAGGCAGCACGCCATGGTGGGCAGCACAAGAATGTGGACCCTGAAGCCAGACACACCTGGATCTAGGTCTGACCCTCTTCCTGTTAGAGGGGTGACCTTGGGCAGACTATTTAATCTCTCTGAGCCTTCACTTCCTCAGTTGCGAAACAGTACTGCCAGAAATAAAACACAAAAGGGCCACATATTATATGATTCTATTTCTATGAAATGTCTAGAACAGGCAAATCTATAGAGACAGATTGGTGGTTGCCAAGGACTGGGCAGAGGGGAACAGGGAGTGACTACTAATTAGTTTGGGGTTTTCTTTTGGGAAGGATGATAATATTCTGGAATTAGATAGTTGTGATGGTTGTACAACACAGTGAATATATTAAAAACCACTGAATTTTACAGGGTGAATTTTCTGGCCTGTGCATTGCATCTTCATGTTAAAGAAGGATCATAACAAGTATCTATTAATGATGAAACTATTCATGTCAAATACCTTATACAATATCTGGTCCAAAGGAAGAGCCCAAGAAATGTTGACGGTATACAGGTTGACTATGTAATTTATCATCCAAACTGGGACACTTTTGAGGGCTGATGGGGCATTAGTAATTATTATATTGTCACAACAGGTGTAAACCAGGACTGGACAAACACTGTCCTGGGCAAATTCTGAGGGATGGTCACCTAGCTAAATGCATTTGGACAGCTTTGGGTCTGTTTTGACGAGGGCAGCATTTATTTGAATATTCAAGATCAGGAATATTAAGAATCACAGACATGACTATTAGTTTACCCACAAAGACACCCATGTCTGATGATCATTCCTCCAGTAGCGAGTGAATGAGTTGCTTTTCAGTCATTTTCACCCTGATTCCACATTTTAATAGGTACAGCTCAACCATAACAACCACACAAAAAGCCAGGGACGGAGAGAACTGCCTCACCAGTCTTAACCTTTTCACTACTAAACACTTTAAAAGTCAATCCCTCACCTCTCCTTGAGCTTGTTTTTCTCCATTCTTTATTGTCTGTTTTTGCTCCTTTTGTTTTCCTGTTGTAATTTCCCCCAGCCAAGACTCCAGGCATTTGCCCTTTTCCTGCTCCATATGCCTTTACTCTTTTGTGACCCTTTTCTACTACTCTTTCAGTTCAACACACCTTATTGAGTGCCTGTTCTGTGCCAGGTACTTTCCTGAACTCCAGGGATACTGAGGTGAACAAGACTCAGGCGTTACCACCGAGGAATACATAGGCTGGCAGGCAAGGCAGGCGCATCAGCAGGTGATCGCTGTGATTGGGGCTCATCAAGGATGTATGCAGGGGGTAATGTGACATCACACCTGCTGCTGCTGCTGCTAAGTCACTTCAGTCATGTCCGACTCTGTGCTACCCCATAGATGGAAGCCCACCAGGCTCCCCCGTCCCTTGGATTCTCCAGGCAAGAACACTGGAGTGGGTTGCCATTTCCTTCTCCAATGCATGAAAGTGAAAAGTGAAAGGGAAGTTGCTCAGTCGTGTTCGACTCTTAGCGACCCCATGGACTGCAGCCTACCAGGCTCCTCTGTCCATGGGATTTTCCAGGCAAGGGTACTGGAGTGGGGTGCCATTGCCTTCTCCAGACATCACACCTAGAAGGTAGCTAACCCAGAGCGGCGGGTGAGGGGGTAGCATAATGGATTCTTCACAGAGGGGACACTTCATCCAAAGCAGGAAGCAAGAGTTGGAGGTAGCCAGATGAAGAAGAGGGTGAGAGAAGGCTGTCAGAGGCAGAAGAGATTAGTAAACCTGCTGTGAACAATGAGGCTATTAGCAGTGTGGCATTCCTAAAGGAGTAAGGGAGGTACAGGGACTGAGGAAGTGAGCAGGAACCTCACCAAGACGGGCTCCTTGGGTCAGGCGAAGCCGTATACCTGAAGGCAGGGCTCGGGTGGAGTAGCTGAATGAATTTCAGCAGGGGATTGATAGGGTCAGAGTTCTGTTTTGGAAACACCATCCTGGCAGTAGTTAGGGCAGAGCGTCCCAAACAGGAAAGTGCATATGAATCACCTGCAGCTCTTGTTAAAAACGCAGATTCAGATTCAGTAAGTGTGGGGTGGGGCCTGAGAAACTTCGTGTCTCACAAGCTCCCAGGGGAGACCAGGACTGCAGGTGTGAGGACTATCCTTGGAGGAACAAGAGTGGAAGGAGTGGATGGAGGAGGGGGCAAAACCAGTGACGAGCCAACCAGGCAGGGCTCTTGCAGCAGTTCAGGTGGAGAAGCTGGTCGCATGGATGAGGGCAGTGATCGTGAGATGAGAAAGAGGCGGGATGGGAGACATGTGTCCAGGGTAATAAGTGCAGTTGAAAGGTCACAGAGAGGGAGAGGCCTGCATATCCAGGTGCTCTCTGCTGGCTCCCCTTTTGCCTTTAGGCGGAGTCAGGGTTTACATATTTGTTTGTTTACTAATTGGCTCACCAACCACATGTACAGCAAGGACAGCATGAGAAGGCTCAACTGGCAGTGAGACACATCCTTACAACATGATAACTTTACATAACGTGACATGATAAGCTGGGCTCCGCTTGCCTCACTCCCTTTCCACCATCCCTTGTTACTGCATTCTTCCCTTACGCACTTCTTTGAGGGGGGGGATGCTGGGAACATTCCTCACCCATGACAACATGCTTGAGCCTCTCCTTTGACACTTCCTATCCTTTGGAAAGAAAACCACAGCTTGTCAGATCAAGAGCTTTCTGCTGACATAAACATATAAATTATCTTTTTGACACCCCATCTCTGATGTGTTCCTGGATTCCTTTTAGAGTCACCTACCTGGAAATTACTTTCAGTCTTTTATGGTGCAGCTGAGAGCTTTGCCATGTATTATCCCATTGGCAACTTACCCCAATCACCCCCCCAACCCCTGGCGCTGGCCCAGAGTCAGTTCATCCAGAAGCCTAAGCACATGGCCACTCAGCATCTTTATGGAGACAATAGTGAACCAGTCCCTTCCAGCCACCCTGATGGCTAATTTCCATCTCTCCTTTTGCTCTTCACATTCTGAATCCTGAATGGCATTTTGGAGCTCAGAATCAAGTGGAGTTGTCCAGTGAGAAGATCTGACTTGTGCTGAGCAGAATAGTAAATTTGGCAATGTTTTTGCATTTTGGTACTATTTAGTGAATTCCCAGGCAAAATCTGTTTTCAGTGATCCCGATTTAATTTCAGCAATATAAAGAAATCGTGTTCTGCATCTTGGTCTACATTCCCTCACCTCCATCCAGCTCTCTATTTATAAGCAACAATAGGCACGCACCTCCTTTGCAGAGTTTGGACCCTTCCCATGGAAGGGTCCTTCCTTCTCCTTTCCTATTATCTGCAGGCTACATCCAGAAATCTCAGAACCCTTTAGGGGTTAAACCCTGGGACTATTCCTTTCAAAGGGCTGTTTCTTTTCATTTAAAATGCAAATATTCTGACATTGCAACAAGCAACAGAAAATTAAACCTATATCATATACATCTACCAATACAGTCAGACGCAACCAGTTTTCTAAAAATGAAGTTGAACAGATTTTCCAAACTTACACTGTGTAAACCACCCGTGGAACTAGGAAACAGAGCTCCTTCGGGGCAGGGCAGAAGAAATTATTGGCCAAGCTATAACCTTCCTGGAGGGTTGAACTGGTAAAAAGAGAACTGCTGAGAGTGGTGAGAGGCTAATTACCAGGTAGCTGCAGTTCATTCTAAAATGGAGCCCTCTCTGCAGGCAGTCTAGTTTTTCAGCATCTGGTGGAGAGCAAGGTGCAGTCAGACACATCAAAGAACAAAGAATAAGTAGGAAGTCATCGGAGGCCCTTTCCCTAGAGCCCAGAGGACTCAGCAATAAACCCTGGAGGGAAGCACAGTTTAAATGGGTACTTAAGATTTCCTCATGGTGGTAAGCAGAGAGAACAAGCCTTGTAGTTGTGTGTGCACGTGTGAAATTCACACCAAATTACAACTGGTTTTTATTTGATTTCTGAAAACATAAAGCAGTTCAAAGTACTGCCTGTGTGATCGATGGAAGGTTTAAGGTTGCTTGAGATTAACTGCTCAGAAAGATTTCCGGCCCACGTGGCTATCCTAGGGGGGTCCTAGAAGAATCAACCTGAGCAGCTGTCTGACCACTACTCTTTTTTTCTATTGAAGTGTAGCTGATTTACGATGTTGTGTTAATTTCTGCAGTTCTGTGAAATGATTCAGTTATACCTGTATACCACCCTCTTTACCTGCAGCCATGTTGATACTGACTAAACTATGTTCAGAAGGGAACTCTGGAATCAGAAAGCTCATCTAGGCCCTGATAGATGATACTACCTAGCAGACACCCTTTTCAAGCTCTAAGGGAATGGTGTGTCACTGCCTGAGGCCTTAGGTTGGCCTGCCAGTGACCTGGACATGTTGCATCTGATTCATACTCTTTGCTGGATGGTGTCTAAGAGACTCTCATTGCTCAGGATTACTCTTCATACAAAGGAAAGGGGAAAAAAACACAAGATTACCTCCCTAATAGCAATCTTGCCCCCACTCCTGGGACATTGAAATTACTGTGCCTATATTGGAAAGGCTGTTCAAAAGTGACAGTGTAATAATAGCATTCTCAAGACAGTGCTTCCAAGTCCTGTCGAAATTACTAGCTACTTGGATAATTAAAACAATTATAATTGTTTGTTTCCACGTAATGCTTTAGCACTAAATCCACGTGCTGTGAGTGATGCACAACTGGATTCCAAATGGTAGTTTGAATTTTCCTTTAAACTTGAGGTTGATAAAACATTCTGTGCATATCTAACAATCTGAGACATTCGGGACACAACAGAGATCATTTGATGTCACATAATCCGGGCCCTTCATTTTAGTAAGTGGGGAGACTGAGATCCAGACAAGAGAAGAGACTTGTCCAAAGGTCTTCCAGCAGATAATAGCAGATCTGGGATTGGAACCCAGGTCTTCTGGCCTCCAGTAATGGGCTCATTTCATTACACCAGACGTCTTTACTTAAATATAAAGGGGAAACTAATGTCTAGGTGTATGAAGGACAAGAAAGAGATGAAAACCTAAACTTGTTCATTTAAGTCACTCTTTCCTTTCATGTTTGCTGTTTTTTTCTTTATCATCTTTTCTCACCTTCTAACTGTAGTGCTAATTCACTTCTCTCTCTTTCTGCTTATTACTCCAATGTTTCTCCCTCTTTAGTTTCCCTTCCTTGATTGTTCTACATTCCTGCCTCTGCTTTCTAGAATCAGTTTTGCTTCATTTATTAAGTGTTCACTATGTTGCCCAGCAAGACTGTGAGCACATTGGAGGCCATTCTGTTCTGACAGGTTGTGAATTTCACAGAAACTCTATAAAGAACCCATTAAAGAAGAATAATGCCTTTTAAAAGGGCTACTTAATAGGAGGCCATGAAACCCAATGTATCAGGGTTACTGTAGTGAATCTGTGTTGGCTGAACAGAAAATCTTTGAGAAAAATATTTCAGAAACTATCCCAAGTTAAATTGAATCAAGAGACACATGTGGAGCTTAGGATTCTATAAGAAAGTAATATTTCAATGTATAAAATATACACCAAAATGTTAAGTCTGGATGATGAGATTATCCTTGCATTTTGCTGCTGTTGCTAAATCACTTCAGTCGTGTCCGACTCTGTGCGACCCCATAGACGGTAGCCCACCAGGCTCTGCCGTCCCTGGGATTCTCCAGGCAAGAACACTGGAGTGGGTTGCCATTTCTTTCTCCAATGCATGAAAATGAAAAGTGAAAGCGAAGTCGCTCAGTCGTGTCAGATTCTTTGCGACCCCATGGACCGCAGTCCACCAGGCTTCTCCATCCATGGGATTTTCCAGGCAAGAGTACTGGAGTGGGGTGCCATTGCCTTCTCTGATCCTTGCATTTTATTTTCTTCTTTTTGCTTACCAGAATATTCTAATGAATTTATATTCCTCATATAATGGAAGCTGGATTTGAAAATTGGAAAAAAAAACTTGAGAAAGACAAATACCATATGATATCACTGATTGTGGAATCTAAACTACGACACAAATGAACCTATCTGTGCAACAGAAACAGACTCTAGGATGTGGAAAACAGACTCGTGGTTGCCAAGGGGAAGGGGGTTGGGGGAGGGAGGGAGTGGGAGGTTGGGGTTAGCAGATGTAAGCTTTTATATATAGAATGGATAAACCACAAGGTCCTACTGTATAGCACAGGGAACTGTATTCAGTATCTTATGATAAACCATAATGGAAAAGAATATTAAAGAGTATATGTATAACTGAATCACTTTGCTTGCTATACAGTGGTAATTAATATGACATTGTAAATCAACTACAATTTTAAAAAAGAACCTAAGCATCAAATTTTGAAAAACAAAATGCACCTCTAAAGGACTTTTGAGTAGCAAAATGAGTGGTCATGTGAGCCATCACTCAGGCTAATCTGCCTGTCTGCAGTGTCTCATTCCCCCACCCTTTCAACACCCCCATGGTTAGCCAGGTGTGCGCGCTTGTCAACACCTGTGAACTAGGTTTGGGGACCAGCTCTGCCCCGCAGCAAGAAGTCTATAAGAGGCTGACACTCAATTTGGCTTCTTGCCAAGCTCCACTCTTGCAGAAGTCACTTAGGACCTGTGATTTCATTCCTGTTTCCCTACGCAGACATCTGCCTGAGTTCTTGACCCTGTTCACGTAGTCTCTATTTGGGTTCCCGATATTTGGTGCTGACTTGGAGCGACAATGGCCACAGGCTAGACTCCACTCAGCTCTGTACTCCCCTTAACTGGTCACTACCTCTGCTGTGCACATCATAGGTGCTTCATGAACTGTGGTTTAGCAATATAACTTAATTCCTGGGTCTGCATGGAGCCTTTTACCCCTTTCTTCTCAGATACCCTGGCATACAGTCATGCAAGTCCTGAGTACTAACTCACTCCTGTGGGCCTTAGGGTAACCCGGGCTCTATAACCCAAAGCCTAAGAGTCACATACATCTCTCAGCCCGGCTTAGTCTGGGGCTGATCAATCCCAGGTTTACAGAATTCTGACATCCTCCCGCCCTCCACAAGGCTACTTCAATATGGCTGATCTTTGGTTAGGGTGTGTAACTCAGTTGTCTGCGATTCTCTAGCTGTACTGAGGGACAAGGATAACCAAGCCCAGAGAAATTTTAACTCATATGTTTTACTAAATACTGCATATCAAAAATTCTAATGTAGAAAAAGAAACAGAAGGCCGGGTATAATGTGCAAAATGTAGAATTGTGGGCACTGGAGAAGGGCGGAGTGGCAGGAATTGTGACTTACCAGCCATCTTCAGTGGAAAACTGGTTCCAAGAGATACTAACCTTTGTGTCTTAAAATTAGTTGCACATTCCCAGTGCAAATTTCCAATACCTTTCTCCTCTAATTGCTTAGGGGGAATTATTTGTGCAGAAGGATCTGGTTAAACTGACTCATTGCTATTTATAAATCAAAACCAAAGATATTCCTCTTTTCTGAATGTTTAATTTGATATTTGCTTGTCCCAGCTTACAAGGCTCTAATCCACATTCCTCCAAATACAAAAATGAACAAACATGTTTATGGTGGCACCCGCAGACAGACTTGGGGAGCCTTTGTAGGCTATTAGGGGTGGAGTAAACCTCTCCTTTGTTGAACCTTGGGAGAGCCTGATCAGAACATTTCTCATCTCTGGCAACCCCATCTCAGTCAGTGAGGGCTTCCTGTGACCACACAGTTTTACTTGGGTGTAGGGCTGGTCCAGGGAAACTGTTACAGTAATACATGCATTGTTTGTGCCACATCCCCTTTGACTTAAGACTTTACTTCCTAGAATGTCTTATTAGCTAACTGATATTTTATTAGCTAACTCATTGGAGCAAGGATTAGCTGCCTGGTGCTGTAAATAAGAGAATTCATTCTTCATAGTTATTGAGCATCTACTATGTATTAGGTTAACTATACTACAGACCACATTGACTGTCACTGATGTCACTGAATTAGAAGAACCTATTGTGTCCTTTTGGGTGCATATCTCCCACTCCACACTGAGCCCCAAAGAGTGACCTATCTTTTTTGGCCTCATGCAATTCGCAGATGCTCTATACCTTATCTTTCTAACCCCATCCATGTCTCTGAACCGTTTCCATTGTTCATCTGTCCCCTGAAAGCTCCCCAAAAGCTCTCACAAGTCCTCTTCACCCAAAGTCAGTTTTTCCCTGAAACAGCCAATCCTGTTGTCTGCATTACCACTCCCAACACACACCAGAGATAACTGATAAAATGTGAAATGCCGAGATGACTCCAAAACAGTGGCTTTTGAAAAACAAGCCTTAAAGAGCTTATAGTGGTCGAGTGCATGGGCTCTTAACTCACAGCGCCCCATTCAAATCCTGTTTCTACCACTTACTACTCTGTGACTTTGGGCAAGTTACTTCATTTCTCTGCCCAGTTTGCTAATCTGTCAAATGGGGATGGTGATGGCATCTACTTCATTGAGGGTTTCAATGAATTAGTACATGTGAAGTTTATATTAGTGCCTGCGTGCTCAGTCACTCGGTCATGTCCAACTCTTTGCGACCCCATGGACTGTAACCCACCAGGCTCCTCTGTCCATTGAATTTCCCAGGCAAGAATACTGGAATGAGTTGCCATGCACTCCTCCAGGGGATCTTCCCAACCCAAGGATCAAACTCACATCTCCGGCACCTCCTGCACTGCAGGCAGATTCTTTACTGCTGAGCCATGGGCGAAGCCCCATATTAGTGCCTAGTAAATGATAAACATTCTTTTGATATATGTAGCTATTATCATTGCTGTTTAGGTTGGAAAGGAATTGAGTAGTAATTGTGGGATAGTGGGCAATGGAGTTGATATTTGAGAACAGGCTCCATTTTGAGAGAAGCCTCTATTTTGACTACTTATATGGCAGCCATTTTTAAGTGAAATTTCTTTAACTGTTTTGTTTCCGAGCTTTTACCCTCATTCAGAAAGTTAGTATGTTCATTGAAAAATCAGGGTAAAAAAGAAACAGAAAAGCAAAAAGAATTAAAGTGCTTATAATCCCATCCATCAAGAGACAGACAGTATTAGGACCTTAAGATAAAGCTTTATTGAGGTAAAGAATTATTGAGATAATTCTCAATGCACAGCCACATTTTGGGTGACCAATTTTTTTTTAAAACTTAGTATTTTATTATTTACATTATCATTTGTTAGTGTATGGGAAACTGCCTTATGGGACATGTAAATTGTTTTCTCCTTTGAGCTACTGCAAACAACACTAAGATAAAGAGCTTAGTACACAAAGATGTACATCCATCTTTGTACACAACTTTAATCATTTCCTTAGGATAAGTTTTTCCCAAAATTGAACCCCTTAGCTTATTTAGTTTGTACTGCCAGTTGTTTGAGACTTTTAATTAAATACCAAGATGTTTTATTTCTGTGTAAAATCTGAATTAAATACTGAAATAGAGACAAATATCGTGGAAAAGATTCACGACAGTGATGGGCCTTGCTTGGGAAAGCAGTGAGAGGTTTTTCCTACTGGATATCAGAAGCCTGGAGGCAGCAGGCTGTAGGGGAAAGAGCTGGGGCTCTCCTGACGCAAGTACTTGCTTGCAGTTGCATGACTGTGGACTCATAGTTAACCTTGCTGAACCTTAATTTCTTCATAAGAAAAAATTCCTTTTATGTCTTGGCCCATGCTTATCTCTCCCATCTCATGGCTCAGTCTCTCAACTCGCTCATAGCACTCTCTGTCCTCAGTTTTAAGATCTAAGCAGACCGAGCATCTCCACAGACCTTTCCCTATAACTCTACCTTTGTCTGGACCAGCCTTCTACTTTGCTCCCTTCCATTCCTCTAACATGTCTAAATAATTAGTACCTGTCACTAGGGCTCAGGTTAGACATTATCTCCCTCAAAAAAAGCTGTCTAACTATTCCCTCATCACACTTGAGTCTGGCTTACGTGCCCCTCTCCTGTTATGCCATTAAAACACTCTTTGCCACTGTCATTGTATACATCGTGCTGTAGTGTACATGATTTTATGTTCTGTTTCTTCCACTAGATTATGAGGTCTTTGAGGTCAGGTACTATTTCTTATTTTTCTTTGCATCCTCATTAGCCAACCTGGTGTATGGAAGCAGGGAGGGCTCATAGGAACTTGTTAAATGAGTGACGAATGAATGAAGCAGGGTAGTCATACCTATTTAACACACTTTTTAACTAATGATTGTATGAAATGATGTAACTGGAAATTCCTGGAGTGGAGGTCAGAAAATGGTATCTCATAGCGATAAAGGTAATTGACAGTAACTTTGGGACCCATCTTGTGAAATCATTTAAAATATTCTGAGTGTGAATTTCTGGAGAACTTTTGTCTTTGCTTAAGTCTGTTGAAAGGTGAATTTCGTCATCATAGAAGGAATCTCAGAGGACAAAGGACCTCTTGTTTAAGACAGCTAAGCCCAGCGATTAGTGGTAAGGCGCCATGCCTAAGTGCTTCCAGGGCCTGGGGTCAGCTCGCCCAGACAGACCTCCCCTCTCTGGCCCCACACCTTGGACCCAGAAGTCAAGGAGGAATTGGGTAAGGAGAAAGACAGGGAATAAAGAAAAGAAGGCTGCAATAAGATTCTGTGGGGGTAATAATTGTAGCTTTTGCACAGCAGCTGTGTTTAGAACAGACAAGCTATACAACAGAGTTCAACAGCCCCCAGACTGGCGCTGCCCTGGACGCCTGTCACTTTCCATTCTTCCTAAGCTCTGCAACCTTCAGCAGATCTTTCCTGTGGTGCCTTGTCCTGGTGCCTCATTGGCCAATTCCTCCCTACCTCCTGTGGTGCCAGTGATCTGTTCAGGGTGGATCTCTCCGCAGTAGAACTGGTCTAACCAAATGTTTTCCCACTTCTGACAGTTTGGCCCACAATTGCTTAGTGGCACCCAGAATCACAAAGGCCAGCCTTGCTCTCTGCTGCTGGGATAACATGCTCCAGGTCCTTTTAGGAAATTGCTGGGTCAGTCCGGCCATCTCCTGGGTGGTTCTGCCCCTCAAGTCAAGCCCTTTTGACCCCAAGACACTGGACTCAGCTCAGCCAGTTTAAAGAATCTCTCAGTCTCTAAGTTGCAATCGGACTTCACTGTCTTAAACCACAAGCTCTGGCTAAGCTCTTATTACTGTAATATATTGTATTTGTGACAGGTCAAATAAGGGTGCAAATACAGAGTAACTGACATTTAATAAAAAGAGAGAAACTCGTTTTGGGATGGACATATACACACTGCTATATTTAAAATGGATAATCACCAGGAACCTACTGTATAGCACGGGGAACTCTGCCTCATGTTATGTGGCAGCCTGGATGGGAGGGGGGTTTGAAGGAGAATGGATACGTGTATATGTATGGCTAAGTCTCTTCACTGTTCACCTGAAACTATCACAATATTGTTAATTGGCTGTACCCCAATACAAAATAAAAAATTTAAATTAAAAAAAAAGAGAGAGAGAAACTACCACACAATCCAGAAGAATCTTGCCCTCAAGCAAGTTTCACTCTGAAAGAAGCTCCGCAGAGAGCTCTAGCTCCAGGGTAGGGAGCCTCAGCTGAAGGGGTGGCAAGGCCCCAGCTACCTGAAACTCTTCACAGAGATTCCCGCGAGTGCAGACTTGAACTAAGACCCAACTGCCTCCCACCCAGCTCCAAAGACAGTTCCCCAGTCCCCACCTCCAGCACCTCCAATGTTCTTGGCTTCAGACTCCTTCTTCCTGTCAGCTGTGGGGCTGGGAAGAGAAAGGGAATGACAGGGGTGGAGTAAAGGAAGGCTTGAGTCCAGGCCTCTTCTCTGAGCTCAAGCATCAGGAGGGCAGCCTGGCAGCCAGATGACCATGGAAGATATAAGGCCCCTAGAAGGGTATGACAGGCGACACCTAAACCACATTTGGCCCACTGCTCCATCTGGCCACTGGCCAGACAAAGAACAAGCACTTTCTTTCTTTCTCAGTTCAATTTATTCTCTGAATCAACAAATCTTAGGCTGTGAGGGGCAAAGCAAACTCAGAAATTTAAACAAAGGCATTCATCAGACAAGGGGGCCCCCCTGCAATGACAAATAAATCCCTGGCAAAGAAATGGCCAACATTGGCTAGCCTTGGTCATTATGATTCCAGGGTGTTTCTTTTCTGATGTGGTTCAGAAGCTCCCTTGCTTGGAGTACTTTGTACAGGCAGAGGGGTGGGGATGAGTTGATATGGTCAGTCTGTTGGTCAGCCTGTCATCCCACAGTGATTGAGCACCTCATGTGGGGCAGACTGCTTGGAACTGGAGGATATGTTATCATGTCCTGGAAAACCAGGAAGCTTCACAACGCATTATAGCAATCCCTCAAGTCACAAGCCCACTACCAAACCAGTGACCACTCAGGGTTTTTAATTTTTTTGCAAAGCGTGAATTTATTTCATAAATGTGTGTTTTATATACATGTTATAATTCACAATACAAACCTAAAATTTTAAATGCATAATTTCAAACAATCCTTTTTTTATTTTTTCACAAATAAAAGTATAGTTGACTTACAATGTTATGTTAGTTTCAGGTATACAGCAAAGTGACTGAGTTTTATATATATATATATATATATATATATATATATATATATATATTCTTTTTCAGATTCTTTTTCATTATAGGTTATTACAAGATATTGAATATAGCTCCCTGTGCTTTACAGTAAGTCCTCATTGGTTATCTATTTTATATATATAGTACTGTGTATATGTTAATCCTAAACTCCTAATTTATCCCTCCCCCCTCCTTTCCCCTTTGATGCAAGGAGATCAAACCAGTAAATCCTAAAGGAAATCAGTCCTGAATATTCATTGGAAGGACTGATGCTGAAGCTGAAACTCTAATACTTTGGCCACCTGATGCGAAGAACTGACTCATTGGAAAAGACCCTGATGCTGGGAAAGATTGAAGGCAGAAGGAGAAGGGGATGACAGAGGATAAGATGGTTGGATGGCATCACCAACTCAATGGACATGAATTTGAGCAAGCTCCTGGAGTTGGTGATGGACGGGGAAGTCTGGTGTGCTGCAGTCCATGGGGTCGCACAGAGTTGGATGCAACTGAGCGACTGAACTGAACTGAACTGAACCATAAACTTGTTTTCTATGTGAATTTGTTTCTGTTCAGCTAGGTTTTGAAACTGGACAGACTAGGGCTTGAACACCATTAATTCACTCATTAATTGAAACAGTAAAGTAACCTTGGATAACTCAACCTCTCTGGACCATGGTTTTACCACCTGTAAAATAAAGATAAAAACAATATTTTAGGCCTCATCAGCTTGGGATATTGCTGCTTGGACATAAGCATCAGGAATGTGTATTTACCACCTAAATTTGGAGCTAAATTCCACAAAGCATCAGAATAGCAAACACCTTTATAGCTCTTAGTAGCACTGTTCTAAGTGTTTTACATATTAATTCATTTAACCTTTCTAAAAATCTTATAGAGTGGATACTAATACTATTTCCATTTAACAGATAAGAAAGCCCAGGACACAGGTAATGGAACTACCCTAGATAGTGACACTTATTTGATTTTTTTTCCCACTCAGTTGACTTGTGTGAACATTACATAAAATAGTGCATGAAAAATTCACCTAGAACATATGCTCTTGATAAATACTATCTATGATTATTAGTCAGTAGTATTATCATTATCATTATTATTAACTGGGTTAGTGTTACTATGAGTAGCTACCACAGAGTAATTAAAAATGTAGTTAAACAGACTGGCCTAGAGGCCAGTGGAGTAGAAAGACCTTGAGCTCACCTCCTCTCATAGGCACACCAAAATTACAACTATTTATAGAACAACTATCGATGAAAAAGACTGGAACCTACCAGAAAAGATCTTCTATAACTAAAGATATAAAGAAGGAACCATAGTGAAACAGATAGGAGGGGTAGCGTCACAGCATAGTCAAGACCAATACCCTTAAATGGGCAACCCGCAAACAGAAGGATAATTACAATTCAAGAGGTTCTCCCCAAGAAGCCAAGGGTCTGAGCCCCACTTCAGAGTCTCCAGCCCTGGGGTTCTGGGCTAGGAATACAAACCCCCAGAACATTTGGCTTTGAAAGCCAGCAGAACTTACTTTCAGGAGAGCCACAGGGCTTGGGGAAATAGACTCCACTCTTAAAGGGTGCACACAAAATCTCACATGCTCTGAATCCTGGGGCAGAAGCAGTAAAGTGAAAGGAGCCTGGGTCAGACCCACCTGCTGATCTTGGAGAGCCTCCCAGAGAGGGAGGAGGCAACTGGACCTCACCCTGGGGACATAGATACTACCAGCACCCATGTTTTGGGAGGTCCTCCTACTACATGACACTGGTGCTGGCAAATGCCCTTTTGAAATCCTCCCTCTGGCTTGTTAGCCTCAGGACCCAGCCCTGCCCACTCCCACCAACCTGTAGACACCAGTACTGGGATGCCTCAGGCCAAGCATCTAACTGGGTGGGGACACAGCCCCACCCACCAGCAAGCAAGCTGAGACCACAGCCACCCCTGGATATGGCCCTATCCACCAGAGAGCCCAGGACTCAGCCCCACACACCGGTGCACAGGCACTAGACCTGAGACCCTCTGGGCCCTGCAGCCAGAGACCCCAGGACCCAGCTCCACCCACCAGTGGGCAGGCACCAACTCTAGGATCGTCAGCCCTGAGCAAGCCTGTTCTAGCCTTGGGGCCAGTGGCACCCACTAACAGCAGGCAGACAACCATAGCCCCACAGCCTGTCAACACAGCCCACCCACCAACAGACCAGCAGTGGCGATACAACCAAATGGGCCCAGGCCCCCTTTACCGGTAGGCCAACACCAGCTCTGGGACCCCTGGATCCTGCAGCTAGACCCCAGGACTCAGCTCTGCCTACCAGTGGGCCAGCACTAGCCCCAGAATCGGGCTGGGCAGGCACCAGCCCTAGGATCTCCTGGACCCTGACTCCAGTGAGCCAGCACTAGCTTTGGGACCCCAGGGGTTCCATAGCCAGCCACCTCATGATCCGGCCCCACCAACTAGCAAACAGTAGCCTCCATCCACACAAGGCAAAGCTTGGCAACAAACCAGACGGAGGCCTAGCCACACCCACCAGACCATCCATCATAGTCAACCTGTCACAACAGAAGGATGCATACAGCCACATGGGGGCACCCCTAGAGCATATAGCTCTGGTGACTGGATAGGAGCACATTGCTTGGATGCGTAGGATGTCTCCTATAAAAGGCCACTTCTCCAAGACCAGGAAACATAACCAACCTATCAGATACGTATAAATACAGAGCAAGTGAGCAAAACTGAGATAACAGAGGAACATGTCTCAAGTGAAGGAACAAGACAAAATTCCAGAAGAAGCACTAATTGCAGTGGTGATGGACAATCTACCCAAGAAAAAGTTCAAGGTAATTGTAAAGATGATCAAAGAACTCAGGAGAAAAATGGACGAACATCAAGAAGTTAGGAGTTTTTAACAGAGTTAGAAAATATTAAAAACGACCAAATAGAGATGAAGAATACAATAACTGAAATAAAAATATAAACTGTGAGGAAATAATAGTAGATTAAATGATACAGAGCAATGGATCAATGAGCTGGAAGAAAGAGTAGTGAGAATCATTGAAGATGAAAAGAAAAAAGATGAAAAGAAATGAGGACAGTTTCAGAGACCTCTAAAACAACATCAAGTATACTAACATTCACATTATAAGGGTTCCAGAAGGAAAAGAGAGAAAGAAAGAGGCAGAGAACATATTTGAAGATATAATAGCTGAAAACTTCCCTAACACAGGAAAGGAAACAGATGTCCAAGGAAGCACAGAGCCCCAAACATGATCAATTCAAAGAGGCCATTAAGACACATTGTGTGCAGATGACAGGATACTATACATAGAAAATCCTAAAGATGCCACCAAAAAACTATTAAAACTTGTCAATGAACTTTACCCATAAAGTTGCATTTCTATATAGTAACAACAAAATATTAGAAAGAAGAAGTAAGGAAACAATCCCATTTATGACTGCACCAAAACAACCTTACCTATGGGTAAAAGACCTATCCTTAGAAAACTATAAGACACTGATGAACAAAACTGTTGACTGCAAAAATGGATGGAAAGATTTACCATGTTCTTGGATTGGAAAAGATAATATTGTTAAAATGACCATACTATCCAAGGCAACATACAGATGCAATGCAACCTCTATCAAAATACTAATAGCATTTTCTACAGTACTAGAACAAATAATTTTAAATTTTTGTATGGAAACACAAAGGACCCCAAATAGCCAAAACGAGATTGAGTCAGAAGAGCAGAGCTGGAGGTATCATGCTCCCCTGGCTTCAGACTATACTACAAAGTCACAGTAATCAAAACAATATGGTACTAGCAAACAAACAAACAAACAAACAAAAACCATACACACAGATTAATAAAACAGAATGCTGCTAAGTCACTTCAGTCACGTCTGACTCTGTGTGACCCCATAGACGGCAGCCACCAGGCTCCCCCGTCCCTGGGATTCTCCAGGCAAGAACACTGGAGTGGGTTGACATTTCCTTCTCCAATGCATGAAAGTGAAAAGTGAAAGTGAAGTCGCTCATTTGTGTCTGACTCTTAGCGACCCCATGGACTGCAGCCTACCAGGCTCCTCCATCCATGATTCCAACTTGTGTTTCTTCCAGTCCAGCGTTTCTCATGATGTACTCTGCATATAAGTTAAATAAGCAGGGTGACAATATACAGCCTTGATGTACTCCTTTTCCTATTTGGAACCAGTCTGTTGTTCCATGTCCAGTTCGAACTGTTGCTTCCTGACCTGCATATAGGTTTCTCAAGAGGCAGGTCAGGTAGTCTGGTATTCACATCTCTTTCAGAATTTTCCACAGTTTACTGTGATCCACACAGTCAAAGCCTTTGGCATAGTCAATAAAGCAGAAATAGATGTTTTTCTGGAACTCTCTTGCTTTTTTGATGATATAAAATATATAAAATAGGTAAATAACAAGGACCTACTTATAGAAAATGATATTCAATATCTTATAATAATCGATAATGGAAAAGAAGCCAAAAGAATATGTGTGTGTGTGTGTGTGTGTGTATAACTGAATCAGTTTGTTGTACACCTGAAAGTAACACAACACTGTAAATTAACTATACTTCAATAAAAAACATTTAAAAAACCAGTAAAATCACTACAGATGGTGATTGCAGCCATGAAATTAAAAGATGTTTGGTCCTTAGAAGGAAAGGTATGACAAACCTAGACAGTGTATTAAAAAGCAGAGACACCACTTTGCTAACAAAGGTCTGTATAGCCAAAGCTATGGCTTTTCCAGTAGTCGTGTATGGATGTGAGAGTTGGTCCAGAAAGAAGGCTGGGTGCCAAAGAATTGGTGCTTTCCAACTGTGGTGTTGGAGAAGACTCTTGAGAGTCCCCTGGACTGCAAGGAGATCAAACCAGTCCATCCTAAAGGAAATCAACCTTGAATGTTCATTGGAAGGACTGATGCTGAAGCTGAAGTTCCAATCCTTTGGTGACCTGATGCAAAGAGCCAACTCATTGGAAAAGACCCAGATCCTGGGAAAGATGGAAGGGAAAAGGACAAGAGGGTGGCAGAGGATGAGATGGTTGGATAGCATCACTGACTCAATGGACATGAATTTGAACAAACTCCAGGGGATAGTGAAGGACAGGGGCACCTGGTGTGCTACAGTCCGTGGGGTTGCAAAGAGTCAGACATGACTTAGCAACTGAACAACAAAAAATATATCACCTCATACCTGTCAAAATGGCTGTAATCAAAAAGAATAGAAATAGCAGATGTTGGCAAGGATATTGAGAAAAGGAAACAGTTGAACACTGTTGGTGGGAATGTAAATTGGTGCAACCACTATGAAAAACACCATTGAGGTTTCTCAAATAATTAAATATAGAACATGATCCATCAATTCCATTCCTGGGTATACACCCAAAGAAAACAAAAAAATACTAATTTGAAAAGACATATGCATTCCAATGTTCATAGGAGCATTATTTACGATACCCAAGAAATGGAAATAACCTAAGTGTCCATCAACAGATGGATAAAGAAGATGTGGTGTATACACACACACACACACACACACACACAAATAGAATACCACTCAAGTATAAGAAAAAGAATGAAATTTTGCTGTTTGCAACAACATGGATAGACCTGGAAGGTATTATTCTTAGTGAAATAAGTCAGAGAAAAACAAATACTATATGCTATCACTTTTATGTGGAATCTAAAAATGAAAGCAAACTAGTGAATATAACACAAGAGATACAGACTCACAGATACAGAGAGCAAGCTAGTGGTTACCAGTGGAGAGAGGGAAAGGATGAGGGGCAAGATGGGGTAGGGGATTAAGAGGTACAAACTTCTGTGTCTAAAATAAGCAACAAGGATATATTGTAAAGCACAGGGAATATAGCCAATATTTTATAATAACTCTAAATGGAGTATAATGTATAAAATTTGTGAATCACTGCTGTACACGTGAAACTAATATTGTAAATCAACTATGCCTTAATTTAAAAGTGGACCTCAAAAATTTTTTTAAAGTATCAAATTAAAAAATGTTTATTAAATGTCATTAAAGATAAAGGATTTGGCTGTTTCCATCTGCTTCCTTAAAGGAAACCCACCATTATTTTAGGTAACTTTAGACAGTTTTCATGGACCCTCGCAGGATTAATGACTCCAAGGGGGAAGAACAAATCTCCTGGGGATGCTGACTAAGAAAAGGGAAAACTGCTCAGAAAAGCAGGATAATAACCTCAGGAAGCCACAGAGGAAGAGCAAACCACGGGAAACACAGTTCTATTTTGCCTGGAGGTTGGCTGCAACATCAAGTTTTATCAAAAGAAACTTCAAGTTGAAAATGAAAGACTGTTCTTTATTGGTTTGCAAAGTACAGAAATGAAGAAGTCTGAAAGCAAGGGAGAGAGGAATTAACATGCTTTGAGCACATTACTTGTGTCAGGAACCTTACTTCTGGTATTTTATTCATCTTTACAATGCATTTATGAGGTACATGCTATGATTATTACAATTTTGGTGATAAGCACACAGACTTATGTGGGTGAAGTGACTCACCTGATGTTCCACATCTTAAAACTGTTAGAGCTGGCAAGACATGCAAACAACCTAAATGTTCATCAACAGATAAATGCATAAAGGAGATGTGATATATACACAATGGAATACTACTCAGTCATAAAAAAAGAATGAAATAATACCATTTGTAACAATGTGAATGAACCTAGATATTGTCATACTAAGCAAAGTAAGTCAGACTGAGAAAGACAAATATCATATGATGTCAGTTATATGTGGAATCTAAAATATGACACCAATGAACTTATCTATGAAACAGAAACAGACAGACATAGAAAACAAACTTGGGGTTGCTTAGGGGGAGGGCAGGTTGGGGAGGGATGGATTTAGAGTTTGGGATTAGCAGATGCAAATTATTATATATAGGATGGATAAATAACAAAGCCCTACTGTGCACAGTGAACTATAATCAATATTCTGTAATAAGCCATAATGGAAAAGAAATGAAAAAGAATATATGTGTGTATACATACATGCTGCTGCTGCTGCTAAGTCACTTCAGTCGTGTCCGACTCTGTGCAACCCCATACACGGCAGCCCACCTGGCTCCTCTGTCCCTGGGATTCTCCAGGCAAGAACACTGGAGTGGGTTGCCATTTCCTTCTCCAATGCATGAAAGTGAAAAGTGAAAGTGAAGTCGCTTAGTCGTGCCTGACTCATAGCAACCCCATGGACTGCAGCCCACCAGGCTCCTCCGTCCATGGGACTTTCCAGGCAAGAGTACTGGAGTGGGGTGCCATTGCCTTCTCCGTATACATACATAGATACATACATATATATATATACACCCATATAACTGAATCACTTCTGTACAGCAGAAATTACTACAACATTATAAATCAGCTGTACTTCAATAAAATAATCTTTTTTTACAATTGTTAGAGCCAAGACTAGAACTCAGATCTGTGCAACTCCAGATATATTTCTCTTTCCACATTCCCATGAATATTCCCAGGAATAAATCCAAAACTCCTTACCCATCCTAAACTTTCTCCTTTTATTCTCTTCTCTTTCTTGGTGAATGAGGGCCACTCATTCAAACCATTATCTAAGCCAGAAATTTGGATGTCATCTAGACTCCTCAACTCGTCTCCTATATCCAGGCTGACATCAAATGCTTCTAGTAATTTTACTTCATTAATGTCTTTTGTATCCATCCTTCCTGTCTCCACTATTCCCTATCAGGTTGGAATTTTGATGTTTGGGCATATATTTTAGGACAGAGGTTGGCTATCTAAAATTGGAGCCACTGAACTTGAAATTATTATTACAATTCTATGTGGCATCTCCAACATTTAGAACATTTTTCATTAAATATTAGATGAGCAAAGGAATGCACAAATTAATGAGTTATCAGATGCCAATAGCCTCATTTTGAGTTTCTTAAACTCTTTATTGATTCTCTATCATCTTCACGATAAAGCTCAAACTTCATATATATATATATATATATATATATATATATATATATAACTTGATCCAAATGATCTAGCTACTGACTACCTCTGCTTCAACTTGAATACAAGCTACTCCCCATCTTTCTGTCCCCACTCCATTCTTTGCTCACAGTGACCTTTTTTTTCCCTATGAAAGGGCCATGTTCTCTGTTGCACATTGGTCTTTAATCTTTCTTTTGTGTAAACACCATACAACCCGCTTCACCCTAGCTCACACTCTTCACCTCCTTAGTTCTTACTCCTCAACTTAAATGGTATATTCTTTGGAAAGTTTTTCCTGATACCCCAAGTCCAAGTTTTTAGAGTTGACAGAACTAAGTCTGAGATGCTAAGTGACTTGCCCAAGTTCACACAGCTTGTAAGCAGCAGAGTCAAAATTTGCCTTGCTATATCAGACTCCAGATATATATCATTTATATCTCTCCTCACAACAACTCTGGGAGATAAGGGGTTAAGTGACTGTCCCAAGATCACACATCTAAAATGCGGCAGTTTCTCTAACCCCAAATCCAGGTACATTTTGCTACACTAAAGCAATTCCATTCCATTCGTGTTAGATGAGCTTTGCTTTATGAAGGGGAGGGGTATCTAGTTTGTTATTGACAAAACTACAAAAGATCCCTCATCATTACAAATTGAAAAAAACAGCTCCTGGACAAATATCTCAAGCTTAAATACCACTCCCAATAAGAACAAATCAGTAGGCGATTCTTGGCTTGCTTATTTAACTTGAATAGTGCTCAGTCCTGGCAACGCTTCCCCTCTGCGTCTTTCAGAAAATGAGGCCTGGTGGCCTTTATGATGGGCTCCCGGGGGAATGGAGTAAGCTGACTCACTATATTCTCTCACTGAGTAAGCCCCTAGGTACCCACTGTGCTGGCCAGTACAGTCACTTAACAATCAGGTAAATGTAAGACTTGAGATGTTTCAAATGTCTTATTTTGACTTCAGCTTCCAGAAATCATCAAAATAAAATGTACTTTTGGAAATTCACAAACAACAGCTGTTCTTTCCCTTCACTATGCTTTTACAAAGAGACAACTGCAGCAAGCAGGGGGCATATCAGACAGAACTGTGTCAACTATGGTGACTGGATTATTGTTTTGAAAACTCTCTATCTAAACCTCATATAAGCAAACAGTTCAGGCTTAAAATGAGGTCACTCTCCGAGGACACTCATTACTGCTACTGGTATGTGTGAGTATTAGGAGGGTTCCTAGTCAAGCTAGAAACCTGACCTTCTCTATTCTTTCTGAGAGCTCAAAAGCCTTAGCTTTGGTCTTATCCTCCCTTTTTCTATCCAGAAAAGTCCCAGTCCCCATGTTGAAGAGGCAAACAGAATTTATACTAAAATCTTCAATTATTTCTAAAATCATTATCTTATTCTGTTTATCCTCCTGTTTACCCGCTCCCATCATCATTCTGGACTAGAGATGCTGTTGCTATTTAACAATGATCAGTTTTATCACATACATTGACTAGAAAAGTGAAATGAGGTTTTTACTAAATACATTTTCTTCATTGGATTAAACTTTAATGGGCACATTCCAGCAATTCTGGAATCCCATATCTATCCTGCATCCCATAAACACTCTTGGAAATTCAGAAAGGAAAAGGTTGACTAATACTCTCACAGTGTTCATCTATAAATATCAACACCCAGTGTCTCAGATTACACATATGCAAAGAAACTTCAAAAAACCAGGACATTTCAGGGACCAGACACTCTTCCCAGTAATCTAATTGAAGGCATTAGCAAATTAAAAACAGGTCAATCACAAAAGGAGTTTGTCAACCATGCAATGAAAGGAGGAGGAATCAGTGAAGCTCAAGTTGGCGGCTCCCAGCCAGCACTGCCCAGGTGAGAGTGTTCCCTTGCTCATATTGTAGAGTTGACTGTGCCCAGAACAGGGCCTGGAACATACTAGAACCTCAACAATAATTTGTTAATGAAATGACTAAACGAATGAATAAGTGACTAAAAGGTGTCAATGACAGGGCCTTTGTGGAGATGGATTCATTATCAAGCCATCAAACTAGATCATAAATCCAGTTCCTTTAAATCTGACTCTTCTGTCCTTTGGCATCTTATGTAATCGATGAGAGGATTAGCGTTCCCAATCCTACCATAAATGGTAACACTGGCCTCCTGATTTTAAAATATCATTGTCTGACTTCAGATCTTGTGGAGTGCTGACAAATCAGGCTTCTGAGGCTGTAGTTCAGAGCCAGATCCTAGACACCAGCAAACTCATATAGATGATGCTACTCGGAGTGGAATAAAGGCTTCTAGATGTCAATTAGGCTAATCCGGGTGACCTTATTCTATCTGATCATGTGTGCTTTATATATTTCTACTACTGTACTTTCTGTAAAATCAATACTAATGCCCAAGATGCCATCATTTTCCCCCCATGCAGCCAATTATTTTCTTAAATTTTATCTTGAAGAACAATTGTCCCTGGGACTGACCCATGCCTCGTGAGACTTCAGTCAATTTTTGTATCAAAAGCCCCTCCATGTGGCTCTCCTTACCTGCTAATGGTTCTCGTCACTATGGTTCCAAGCATTTTTTCATCCTAGGATACTCATAAAAGATAACAGGTTTAGGTTGCTTTGTGAACTTTTGAATCAATTAAAAGATTCATGCCATGGTCTCCCTGAGCTCTAGGAATCGTTTTCTCATGTAGTTCCTCATCAATGGGCAAAGAAATAAGTATCTACCAGTTGGTTCATAACAATCATCAAAGGCTCATTGTATGCCAAATTCTATGCCTTTTGAGGGCCATGGAAACTAACGTGCAATGGCAATATTACAGGACTTGAGAACAACTGGGACTTCCTAGGTGGCTCAGTGGTAAAGAACCCACAGGAGATGCAGATTCGATCCCTGGGTCAGAAAGATCCCCTGGAGTAGGAAATGGCAACCTGCTCCAGGATTCTCACCCAGGAAATCCCATGGACAGAGGAGCCTAGTGGGATACAGTCCGGGGGTCGCAAAGAGTCAGACATGACTAAACAACAACAACAGAGAGCTACTGACGGATGAGTCTTCAGATACAACTGTATGTGGGGTCATAGGAAGAGTCCTGAATCGAAAGCCCCAGCTCTGCATTTCCGTGCTATGTAATTCTGCCCAAGTCACTTAAGCTCCCTGAGCCCCTCTCTCTTAATTTGCAAAATTGGAAAAGATTCATCTTTTGCCTACTTTCACTCACAGGGTGGAATGGAGGATCAAATGAACTAATGGATGTGAAATTGCTTTTTAAATTTGAAAGTGGTATTCATTGAGGACCCACTACTACTCCTACCATCATCATCATCATCATCTTCATTATCAGTCTACTATTGTTAAGGAGAGAGATCCTGTTGGATGCCTGGATGCTAACTGAAGGCTCCATTTCCCTCAAGTCAAAGCTGCCCGAGGGACTGCCGTTAGTGCTACCGCCACTCTCAGTAACGCCACGATTGCTACTTACAGAGCAGCGCTCCACAGAGCAAACGGGATCAGATGCTGTGACACCCGAATTGCTGGGTATCAAATCTCTCCCATTATCTTCCCAAGGAACACAATGTGTTGCAGCTGGAAAGAGACAGTCTGACTTCAAGCCAAATCATGCTGGCTTCAAGTTGCTAGAACCGGCTCCTCAGAAGGTGAATTTTGTGATGCTATAGTCCTGGGCCTCCCACCCCTCACCCCCATTTAATTGGATCTGTATTTGAACTGTACATTCAGAAAGCTCTTCTGTCACTTTTTGTCAAAGATTTCTCTTTGAGTCGCTTGAAGTATCTATTAAAAACTTAGCCTAAAGCAGTGTCTTTTGAATCCCCAGCTCACTAATTCAGGTACCAGAGCACTGCGAGCATACACCACCAGCCTGTAAATGGATAAACTACTCAAAAGACATTTTCCACCCCTTAAATATAGTTCCAAGAAAGAATAGGAAATGCCTCATACTTCTAATGGAAGCTATTTGCTACAAAAACAAATCATTCAGGTCCATGGACCTAGAAATGCCTTTTGCAAATAAAAGTGAAAGGAAGAGACAGCCAAACAGCAGCTGAAACCATGCAACCATCACCCACAAAGCACATGATTCAAATAAAAATGAAATACTTATTTGAAAAATGGGTTACCCCCACACCCAACAGCAGTTGTCACGTAATGTATAAAAGAAAACAGCCAGCATTTTGTAGGAATTTCAAAGAAAATGAACTATTTGTTCCTTGTTAGTAGCTAATGTAAATATCAGAGCAAATAGCGGCTTTGATTCCAATAAAATTGTAGAACATTTCCAAATGCTCATACATAAATTCTGACACCAAAATGTACGTCTCTTAAGATACTGGAAGATGAGCCCCAAATGATGTGCTTAGTGCATTTGTTCTTCCTTGAAGAGATGAGGTATAATTGTACGCAATCATCATGTAGCTAGGAATTATATGAAGAACCCTGAACTTTAAGTACTAAATCAAACTAAATAGTCTCTTATCCTATCTTTCTCTTTTATACTTGTCATTACTTCCTGAAGTTCTCATTATAACTGCATAATTCTACCCCCACCCCCCACCCCCTGAAAGCCCACAGGTTTTCTTCAGAAAAGGAGGGTAGCTTTCCCCTTCTCCTTTCCCTCAGAACCACAGCTTTCTCCCCACAAATATTCATGGGGTGAGACTCACAGACAAATTATTTCAATGAGCAATAACACCTTTTGGGGTAGAACAACTAAGTTATTGCTGCTTTATTTTTATTTTTACAAATATTTAACATATCTTTAAGACTTGCTTTTGTTATTCCTTGAGAAAAGAGAACCTGTTCTAGAAGAAAGGTTAATGGGAAAGCATGAGCTACATTGTGATATTAAAAACAGATTTCTTTTTTCCAAAGCTAAAAACCACAGTCCTCCTTCATTTGGTCCTAAAGAAGACATAATATTGCCAGCTAATGGGCTGTCCACAAATGACCAGTATTGAATGAATAATAAAGGAATAATAGCAATGTGATTTCCACTTACATCAACCACAAAAATCTTCTGGGAATCATCCAAAAACTGCACTTTTAAATGTAGCATTCTCGGAGAGGCCGTTGGGCTGCAAGCAGGCTCAGAGCGCTGTGGGTGCTATGACAGGAAGGGGGCTTTCTCAAGGAATTTCACTCTCAGCTGGAGGCAGTGCGCTCAGGTCCCCCCACCCCCACCCCGGCACCCCCACTCTCAGCAGGGCACACTTCTGCTTGCTTGAAGTGATGCACACCAAAGGGCGTGTGTGCTGCTGAGTGCTGGTGATCAATAGCATCTGGGCGATCTCCTCTTCGGTCAACGTCAAATCCAACTGGACTCGCTCTAGCCCTCTTAAACTCGCTTCCTTTCTTCAAAGAAAAATAAAAAGAAAGCCTTTGCAACCCCTGGAGATTTTCTTTATTTTACAAGAGCACGATTTGAAAACCCTAGATGTAGCTTCGATAAACTGAAAGTAGGTATTCTTAGAAGTGGAAAGATTAATTAGAGTTAGTCTCATATTGTACTAGAAATTTCATGGCTGAACTAGAAAACTTTATATATAACAATTGTAACTTTTGAATTTATGTGATTTAGAAATGGAAACTATATAAAAAGGAATATATGGAAAAACTCACTTCCACTTCTGTCCCTTCTATTCTGTGTACCCATGATGTCCCTATCAGTGATCAATTTTATTAGTTTTTTGTTGTTGTTATTTTGCCTTCAGTGTTACTTTACGCAAATACTGTACAAGTAAATACAAATGTATTTCTCATACGTAGGTAGCATGCTATTGTTTTGTGCCTTCCTTTTCTTACTTCATATATCATTGTTGATTTCTCCTTAGCTGTGCATCAGCTAAAATCAGGAGAGCGTCCTGATTTTTTTTTACAGCTGTATAATTTTGCACAGTGTAGATGAAACATAGTTTACTCAGTCACCTATTGGTGGACATGGGTCATTTCAAACTTTTTGCTATTATAAATAAACAGGTTTGAAACGAATAATCTCATATGTATGCCACTTTATGTCATTTGTATCTGTAGGATAAATTTCCAGAAGTGGAATTGCTGGAGAAAGGTAATATATTGGTAATCTTTATAGCTACTTCTGTTTCTTCCCATAATGGTTGTTATGATTTGATTTGTGTCCCCGCAAATTCAAGTGTTTAAGTCCTAACCCCCAGTTACTCAGAATGTGACTGTATTTGCAAATAGGGTTTATAAAGAGGTCATAAGTTGAAATGAGGTCATTAGAGTGGCTCTAATCCAACATGACTAGTGTCCTTGTAAGTAGAGGGCATTAGGACCCAGATATGTACAGAGGGCAGACCATGTGAAGACACAGGGAAGAGAAGATGGCCGCTTATCAGACTAAGAGAGAAGGCTCATAAGGAACCAACCCTTCTAGCATTTGGATCTCAGATGTGTAGCCTCCAGAATTGTGAGAAAAATTAATTCAAATCAATTCCTGTTCTTATAAGCCAGCCAGTGTCTAGTACTTTGTTATGGCAGAACTACCAACTTAATTCAAGGGTTGTATCAATTTGCAGTCCCACCAACAATGTATGAGAGTTTCCATTTTCCCCAGGCTCACCAATAGAAGGTGGTATCAAACTTTTTTACCTTTGCCAGGTTGATAAGCAAGAAAAAGAATCTTACTGTAGTTCTCAATTTGAATTTTTTGTATTATGAGAAAAATTGAGCAGCTTTTCAGAGGTTTCAGGGTCATTTGGTATTCTCTAGGATCCAAATTTGCCCTTTGTGACATGAAATACAAATATTTTCCCCACTTATCCTTTATCTTTGCTTATGGGGTACATGTGTGCCGTTGTTTACTATGAGAATTTTTTTTTTGTGAAGTGAAGTGAAATATGTGAATCAGTTTCTAAATGGACTCTGGATTTGTCATAATTAGAAAGGCCTGATTCACTTCAAGGTTTACTGTTAGTATTTTAATAGTTTCAGTTTTTAAACTTAAATCTTTGATCTATTTAGATTTTATCTTGATATATGGTATGAAGTATGGATCATATTTAATCATTTTGCAAATAGCTACTCAGTCGTCCTAATGTTATTGATTAGACATTTCATTTTTACCCTCATTGATTTGAGAAGATACCTTTATCATATATTAATAATTTGCTATATGCATTTGGGTCTGTTTTTGGATTTTTGTTTACTTCCATGTACTAATTTCACATCATTTTAATTTTTGAGGCTCTAGACTATGTTTTAATATCCAACAAGGCTTCTCTACACCATATTGCTCTATATTTACTGAGTTTTCCCTGCTGTTCTTGCTTACTTATTTTTCTATATAAGCTTGTTCAGTTTCAGGAAAAGAATCAGGTTTATTTATAGAGATGTGTTAAAGTTATTTATTTGTGGAAAACATATCTTTCTGATGGTGAGTCTTCTTATTCATGGGGTGTGTATGCCTATTTATTCAGGTCTACTTTTATATCCTTCTTTTCTAGAATGTTGCATTTAATATAAATTTTAAAATATACATAAAACCAAAGAGTTTAGTACAATAAACTCCCATACACTTATCATCCAGATTAACAACTGTTATGAGAGGAATTGTTTCATCCCCCGAACTCATACATTGAAGTCCTAACCCTCAGTACCTCAGAATGAGGCTGTATTTGGGGATAGGGCCTTTAAAGAAGAAAGTTCAAATGAGGCCTTTAGGATGGGCTCTAATCCAATCTGACTGGTCTTATATGAAAAGAAAATTTTTATACACAGGAGAGAGACCAGGGATACACACATACACACACACACAGGAAAATTCAGGTGAGGACACAGCGAGAGGGCAGCCATCTGCAAGCCAAGGACAGAGACCTAAGTAGAAGCCAAACCTGCCAATGCCTTGATCCTGGATTTTCAGCCTCCAGAATGGTGAGAAATTTCTGTTTACACCATGTAGTATTTTTGTTATGGCAAAATTGATACAAATTTATCAGCAAATTGATACAAATACTATTAAGATTTTGCACTCTCTCTCTCTCCCCTTGCCTCTTTCTTTCATGAACTATTTTAAAGCAAATATCATATTATTCCACTTCCTTAATGTCTGGTATTTACCACTTAAAATATGGAAAATTTCTCATATAACCCAAAGGCTATCACCACAACTAACAAAATTATCAAACACAGTCTTATTATCACATAATACCCAGTCCATACTCAATTTTCCCAATTATTTCAGAAAGTTTTTTTTTACAGTTAGTTGGTTTGAATCAGCATCCAAAGAAGTTCCACATATTGCATTTGGTTGTTATATCTATTAATTCTCTTTTAATCAGTAACAGTGTCCTTCCTCTGTTTTTACACCTTAGATTCGTTGAAGAAACTTGGCCACTTGTCCTATGAAATATCGCATGTTCTGTATTTGTCTGCTTGCTCCACCGTGCTGTCACCTAGTTTGTTATTCCACTCATATTTCTTATAAGTGAAAGATAGCTATGAATGCTTGATAAGATCCACATTCTACTTTTTTGCTAAGAATTCTTCATAGTTGATGCTGCATGCTTATATTGCATCACATCAGGAGGCATATGATGGTTGTTTCTAGTGATACTAAGATTGATTAATGGGTCTAAGTAATGAACATCAAAGTGAAAGTATTTCTCATATAGGCTTTGTGTATTTCTTATATATTCACTTCTAGGTATTTAAACTTTTTGGTTGCTTTTTTAAAAATGGAGATTTTCTCTTCCATTGTATATTCTGATGCCTTTTGTATATATGAAGGTGTTTTTATATATTAGCTTTTTATCTTGCTAGCATACTGAACTCTCTTAAATGTTTATAGTACCTTTGATTCTTGGATTTTCAAGTATAAGACAATTATATTATTTGTGAATAGAAATTGTCTTCTTTCTTCATTTTTAATTCATATAACACTAATTTCTTTCTTTTGTCTTTTTGGATGGCCAACACATCCAATGAAACATTAAATAATAGTGCCAAAAGTAGGCATCCTTTTTTTTCCTCCTGACATTAGTGGGAATGCTTCCAGGGTTTCCCCATTAAGTAAAACTCTGGCTTTTGAAGGAGATATTTTCTAAAGTACGTTTAAACCTAATTGGGCAAAAATCCTCAAACACCACCCTTTGTCTATACTGAACCAACTTATTCTATGTCACTAAACAGGCTGGTAAAATTAGACCAATGAAATGCTGTCATCTGATGAACAAGAGTGAATAGCTTTGATAATATTTTGATTGCTCACAGCAGTCTCCACAACAAGTCCAAGTGGAGAGTTAGCTGTGAAGCTGGTGGGAAAAGCACTAACTCAGGAGGAGAAGGGGTCGACAGAGGATATGATGGTTGGATGGAATCACCGACTCAACAGACCTGAGTTTGAGCAAGCTCCGGGAGTTGGTGATGGACAGGGAAGCCTGGTGTGTTGCAGTCCATGGTGTCGCAAAGAGTCAGAAATGACTGAATGATTGAAGTGAACTGAACTGGTGGCCAAAGAATCTATTTAAAATCTTACAAGCAATGTGACCTAAGCCAGGGCACTTGAGCTCCTTGTGCCTTGGTTTCCTAACTTATAAAGTAAGGTCATAATTCTAATTCATAGAATTGTTTTGAGAAAGAAAAGATCTAGATATGTGAAATCATATAATTCAGCACCTACCACATAGTAGGCACAGAACAAATGTTTGCCGAATTAATATTAAGGACATAAATATAAATTATTCACTTTTTGTTGAAGTTTAAAATGGTAAATCAAGAATGAGCTCTCTCTTTTCCTCTTTTTCCACCTAGACTTTATTCCTTCAGTTATTACTGGCAAAATGTTACTAATTGACTGCAATTCAAAACAGGAAACTGTCCTAAAGGAAATTTTCATATTCTACTTTAAAGTAAAAATCCAAAGTTGAGCTCACCCTTGGAAAAATTATCCTGGCTAGTCTGTTTTCACTTTAGTCCCTCCACACATGGAGAGGTGGAGAGGGAGAGCTGAGCGGGAGGCCAGAATAGGAGCAAAAGGAAATTGGGGGATGGAGTCCAGGGTTGGTGAGCTAGAATGGAAAGAGTATACTAGATAGCTTTTACCATTACCATTTAAAAAGAAACCTAAATCAAAAATAAAAAGCACATCATTGTTTCTTCCTAAGATTATGAGTGATCTGTGATATGACTTTAAGGATAAGAGTTTAGAATTCTGACCAAAATTCTGGCCCCAGTTCCTGGCACTTTATCATTAGTATCTTATTTCTTTGGGGCATGGGGTCGCAAAGAGTTGGACAGGACTGAGCGACTGAACTGAACTGAACTGAAAGACTGTTCTTTTTCAAAATGTCCTTATTTTTTCCCAGCTTTATTGAGATAAAATTGACATATAACATTATGTAAGTCTAATGTGTACACTTGATTTGATACACTTATACATTGTGAAATGTTTACCTCAATAGGATTAGTTAACACCTCCATTACCTCACATGATTACCAGTTCTTTTTTGTGATGAAAACATTTAAGATCTACTCTTTTAGAAACTTTCAATCATATAATACAGTATTGTTAACTATAGTCACCATGCTGTAGATCCCCAGGACTTATCTTATAAGTGAAAGTTTGCAACCTTTGACCTCCATCTCCTCCCTACCCATCCACTTACAACTACCTTTCTACTTTGTTTCTGTGAGTTTGGCTTTTATAGATACTACATATAAATGATATTATACACTATTTGTCTTTCTCTGACTTATCTCACATAGCACAATGCCCTCAAGGTCCATCCATGTTGTTGCAAATGGCAGGATTTCCTTCTTTCTCATGGCTCAGTAATATTCCCTTGTGTATACATGCCTCACCCTCTTTATCCATTCATCTGTAGACTGACAGTAAGGTTGTTTCTGTATCTTGGTTATTGTGAATAATACTGCAGTTAACACGGGAGTGCAGTATCTCTTTGAAGTCTTGATTTCATTTCTTTTGGATATGTACCCAGAAGTGAGATTACTGGCTCTTATGGTAACTCTAGTTTTAATTTTTTGAAGAATCGTCACACTGTTTGCCATAGTGGCTGCGCCAATTTACATTTCCGCCAATAGTGCACCAGGGCTCCCCTTTCTCCATATCCTTGCAGAATTTTATCTCTTGTCTTTTCTATAATAGCCATTCTAACAGGTGTGAGGTATCATCTCATTGTGCTTGTGATTTGCATTTCCCTGGTGACTAGTGATATTGAGCCTCTTTTCGTGAACCTGTTGACCATTTCTGTGTCTTCTTTGGAAATATGTCTACTCAGTTCCTCTGCTCATTTTCTAATCAAATGTTTTGTGTGTTGTTTTTGCTATTGAGTTCCTTATAAACTTTGGATATTAACTCCTTATCAGATATATAATTTGCAAACATTTTCTTCCATTCCATAGGTTGCCTTTTCGTTTTGTTAATTATATCTTCTGCCGTGAACTAGTTTACTTTGGCTTTTGTTGCTTGTGATTTCAGCGTTACATCCCCCCAAATCATTGTCAAGACCACTGTCAAGGGGGCCTTCCCCCTATGTTTTCTTCTAGAAGTTTCACAGTTTTAGGTCTTATGTTTAATTTTTTAAATCCATTTCAAGTTAACGTTTGCAAGTGGTTTGAGATAGGTTCCATTTTATTCTTCTGAATGTGATTATCCAATTTTCCCAATACTGTTACTGAGAGACTATCCTTTCTCCATTGAGTTTTCTTGACTCCCTTGTCAAATATTGGTTGTATAGGCAAGGGGTTGTTTCTGGGCTCTTGATTCTGTTCCATTGGTTTTTGTCTCTGTTTTTATGCCAGTACCATACTATTTTGATTACTATAGCTTTGTAATAACATAGTTTGAATTCAAAAAGTGTGATGCCTCCCACTTTGTTCTTCTCAGGATTACTTGGGTTATTCAGGGTCTTTTGTAGTTCCATACAAATTTAGTACTTTTTTCTCTATTTCAGTGGAAAATGCCATTGGAATTTGAATAGGAATTGCATTGAATCTATAGATGGCTTTCAGTAGTATGGACATTTTGACAATATTAATTCTTCTAATGCATGAAGATAGATTTCCTTTTGTGTCTGCTTCGGTTTCTTCAAATTGAACAATCACATGCAAAGTAATTCAGTGTTTTTGCAGATTATATTACAAGTTGTTACAAGACAAATGACTAAAATTCCCTGTGCTCTACAAAATATCCTTGTGTCTATTTTATTCATAGTAGTTTGTATCTGTTAATCCCTCACCCCTAATTTGTTCCTCCCCCCTTTGGTAAACATAAGCTTGTCCTCTATAACTCTGAGTCTGTTTCTGTTTTTTAGATTTGACATATAAGTGATATAATACAGTATTTGTCTTTGATTTATTTCACTAAGCATAATATTTTTAACGTCTATTTAGCATTGCAGCAAACAGCAGAACTTCATTATTTTTATGGCTCAGTAATATCCCATTGTATATATACCATATATACACACACTATATATATATACATACATATATATATATATACACACACAATATCCCATTGTATATATTCTTTGTATATTCATCTGTTGATGGGCACATAGTAATCTCTAATGATCTTTATTTGTATGATATCAGTTGTGATGTCTCTTTTTCATTTCTGGGTTTTTTTTTTTTTTGAGTCTTTTCTCTTTTTAAATTAAGTCTAGCTATGGTTTGTCAGTTTTTGTTGTCTTTTAAAAAGCACAACTCTTAGTTTCATTGATCTTTTCAATTTTTTAAAATCTCTATTTCATTTATTTCTGCTCTGATCTTTATTTCCTTTCTTCTACTTAATTTGGCCTTAGTTAATTCTTATTTTTCTTGTTCCTTGAGATGTAAGGTTGAGATTTTTTTTCTTAATGTAAGTATCTATTGCTAAAACTTTCCTGTTTTAAGTGTTTTTGCAGCATCCTATAAGATTTGGTATGTAATGTTTTCATTTATGTTTGTTATTAAGATATTTTTAAATTTTCCTTTTGATTTCCTCCTTTGACCCATTGATAATTCAGGAGTGTGCTGTGTCAGTGCTTTGCCCAGATCCCCTCAGATACCTTTTACTATTTTTGTGTACCCATCTTCCCACCATCTATGTATTTTGCTTTTAAATGCCAACACTTGCAAATCTTTTTAAGAAGACTGTACTTGGGAGACTGGAGCCATTTTTCCTAAAAATGCAGAATAATCAGAAAATCCTGGGAGATTTAAATCTCTCCAGGGCAGCCCTTGGCCAACGGCTGATGCAGAAGTGTAAAAGTTCAGCTTTGGTGTAGAATTTATGTGTCAGAGATTCCCTGAAGAATAAAGCTAAGATTGGGACTTACCTTGAAATTGCGCTCCCCCACCTTTTTTTGTCTTCTCTTTTTGTATCCCACTTGCCCTACTTTTTCCAGTCCTTCCAGGAGCAATTACTTGATAAACCACATACACATGAAACTTTATTTGCTTGTCTGCTTGTGGGGCACCAGCCTAAGACATTCTGGTTGCTTACCTCACAGGTTGTTGTCAAGATAACTCAAGAAAGTGAAAATGGCTACTTTTTGCCAGGCAAAGGGCCCTCCCATGACGTATTTCTGCTTTCCTTTTCAAGAATGAGATATACGTAAGACTGACTCTTTGCAGAATCACCTCTCTAAAATTAAGTCTCTGCTCATATTTAGGGTTGAAGAAATTACCACTCTTTCTAGCCCATTCTTTCCTTCCAGGTGTGTTAATCCCAAGATACTAATAATGACAATGACTGTATATAGAACGCTCACCATCTTCAGAAGGTTTGGATGCATTATCACATTTTATCTTCAAAACAGCCTCCAGAAGTCGGAATTCTTATTATCATCCCCATATTATAGATAAGGAAATATGGATGCCTAGAAAAAATACGTATCAGCAAATACCAGGGCTGGAATTTTAACTCAGGTCACATATTCATGACTTCAGTGTCCAACTCCTGATCATTACACATATTGCCTCCCACTTTTTACCTACCTCTCACTCAGGGAGCTCAGGAATCCTGGTTTTCGTCTCCCTATGAGCATCAGAATCTCATCACTTAAAACATGCCTCCATTATATTTTCACATTCACCCCTGACCAAGTCTCTGAATTTCTATAGTATACATCCTTAATCTTTGCTTTGGGGCTTCTGTATAAAAAAGTCTATCTTTACGTGATTGTTTTGAGACTCCTGGGAAAGTCAGCTTTTCTTGAGTGTTCATTATGTGTTAGGCACTTTGTTAATCAGTTAGCTAACCAGCTCATTTAATTTCCATATAAATCTATGATACGGGTAATATTTTTATCAGAAAGGAATGAGGATCACTTAGTAGGCTAAAAAAAACACAAACAAATTGAGGATCAAAGAGGTCTTACCTAAAGATCACCCAAGCAATAACTGGCAGATCTGAAATTTGGGGCCTGTTGACTACAAAGTTTAAATTTCTCTTTTCCATCAGCCTGCCTGTTAATTTTCTTTGTCCAAATTTCAAATTTGACATGTTGACTACAGAGCCAAATGTATTGCCTCTGTTCTTACCGTGTGTTAGTCACTCAGTCAAGTTGAACTCTTTGCGACCCCTTGGATTGTAGGCGGCCAGGCTCCTCTGTCCACGGAATTCTCCAGGCAAGAATAGTGGAGTGGGTAGCCTTTCTCTTCTTCAGGGGATCTTCCCAACCCAGGGATCAAACGCAGGTCTC
The DNA here is from genome assembly GCF_029407905.1 of Bubalus kerabau. Classification (NCBI taxonomy): domain Eukaryota; kingdom Metazoa; phylum Chordata; class Mammalia; order Artiodactyla; family Bovidae; genus Bubalus; species Bubalus kerabau. Next base: position 19,934,305 of record NC_073647.1, read on the forward strand.
TTGCATTGCAGGCAGATTCTTTACCTTTTTAGCCAGCAGGGAAGTGCTACTATTGAAGAGGGTGTTTGATGTATATTCATGTTTAACCAGGTGCTCAGTCTGATTTTTGCAAGCTCTGTCATAAGCCCAGAGGTTTTTGAGGTGAGAAGTGACAAGGCCAAAGTCACTCCATCTGATGTCTTTTTCTCCCTGCATAGCCGGTCTCCCATTACACACCTAACTGGTCTAAGAGAATAGCAGAAGGGATAACAAGATAGGTGAAAAGGGAGGACATAAGTTTTCTGCTGGGTGGGAGTTTTTATTCTTACATCAACAAAATATTGCTCAGTTTCCTGCAGGGTTTTAGTTAAGTAAAAGGCACAAAGATTTTGTTTGTTGCTTATTATGTGCCAGCCTTTTTCATATACTATTTCTCCATCATTCATTCAAAAATATCTGTTGAGCCCTGTTAATGATAAAGTATCATTTATTGAAGACGCTGGAAATGCAGCAGTGAACATAACAGCAAAAATCCTGCTGTTCTAGAGCTTACTTTTGAGTGGAAACCAAAGAGAAGCCTGCCTTTCTTCCCCCAGCTCCAGCTGCAGCTCCACTCCACTCATATTTGCTTTTATTTATTCAATATATCAGGGTTCCAAGTGAGAATACACTTGAAAAAAAGAACCCTGCTGCCTAGAAGAAAATGAAGTTAGAGAAAGACCAAGCTAAATAAATCAGATAATTAGATCTAAAGTAGAACTATAATTTAAACACAGTCCTTTGGATTTTTTATAAAACCCTTTTGTTAGAAACTAAACAGATGCTTTTTTCAGACAACATCATTCCAAGTATGAATCAGTTCTGAGTAAAGTCTTCTGGCTTAGACAGCAAGAAAGAGATTTGAGCATTTTTATTGTGAAAGCTGCAACAAAACCCCCAATAAATTAAAATATTGTATTTTAAAATTATCAAGAGCGGGTAAATGACAGCAATATTGCTCTCGTTTCATTTTCTTTTTCATTGCATAAAGCAGCTGCTATGATTATGCTATTTCTTAGATAAGGAGAGTAAAGCTCAGAGAGTTTGAGTTCCTTGCTGTTGGAGAACAGAAGTGGCAGGGCTTGCGTGGAGACTTTTCTATGTTTCATCCACACGATCTGCATGTGGAAGAGCTGGGATTTGAATCTAATTCCCTTTAACTCCAAAGCCCAGACATTTTTCTACTTGAGCAGATACTATCTTTTAGGACCCTATATGTTTGTGTTTCTGCTCCCTACCCTCACACTAATGAAAGACAGTGTTCAAGAGACTTCACTAATGCTTTTTGGCTAGGAAACAGGAAGAGCAATGTGGATCCCACAGCACGTGTCTAGGCTGAGCTTCCCAGGGCGTCATCTGACCTGAGGTCCTTGGGTTTGACCATGCCAGGAAGGGCCTGCATTTGAAGAAAAGCAGTCTTGCCTCCTGTCAGATTCCAGGGATTAAATTTCAATCAGCTATGAAGGAAAGAACAGCCATTTATTAGGTCCTTTCCACTCCTGGGAAATTTCCTGTGATCTCTGTGAAGACAATCCAGGTTCAAGGAGCTATGATGAAACTCTTTAAGAGCAGGGCCATGGGGGGCCCATTGTGCTGCTGAGAAAAGCCAATCAAGCTGTAGAGAGAGCGCTGACTCTGCGCCAAGATTTCAGCTTAGAAGCATGAAGCATAGAACAGTCTTCCTTACTTGCCCCTCAACTCTGGCTTCCTTAAATACCAGCCTCGGAGCCAGTGTACAGCTGGAATATCCAGCATGTACTGGATGCCCTCAATTGACAAAACACAGCCCGGTCTTTGAGAGCAGATACAGTGAAATCCACCAGATGGTGATGTTTCCAAACAAGGTGATGTGGACCATGACTCGGAGCTGCCTGGGAGGTCTGGAGTGTTCGCTGATGCCAAACCAAAAGAAAGCTGCACATGTTGCTCAAAAGTCAAAGGGCATCTCTAGAAACCATGAATATGATGGGTCTCTGCAGAGACAACTTGGGGCAGGCTGCTTGGGGCCAGGAATTATCCATTCTCTTCACAAGGAGCCCTTTAGCTCTCTGTGGACTAAACCTACCCTCCCTGAGGCCCTGGGCCCGGTACTTGATGTCTTGGGGAAAAGGATACATGACTAAACATTAGGGCTGATGTCAGACATTTCAGCCAGAAAGCAAGTTCCAGTGTCTGTCCTAAGAGCAGCCCAGATGAGGCCCCATGTCCCACATGATCTATATCAGTGGTTGGCAAACTTTCAGAAAGGGCAGGCCACAGCTTTATTTAGCCCCTCTAATTTAAGGTTGTGCATGCCAGGAATACATTTGAGCATTTGAGGTCTCTTGACTCAACTCTTCACATATGTACAGCAAATATGATTTCTTAAGTGTTCAAAGGCCTTCTAAAATTTTCAGCTGCAAAGGCAACTCGGCCACTTTTGTGTGATTCTCTGCTTTGACTTTTCTTGCAGAATATCTTCATGGATGCTTTAATCTACCTTGACAAAATGTAGCCCCCAGCAGTCACTTTCCCCCTGGGCTGTGCCCCTCTGCCTTGCAACTTCCCAGGGGATTAGAGGATTTGTTTCCATAGGGTAAGCCACTGGAATTCTCTTTTCCTTGGTCCTCAGGGCCTCTTAATTGTGAAGCACATGCAGTTCTCTGTAGGAGGCCTCAATTCCTGCTAGGATTGTGGACCAGTAAGCTGAGCACCCTGGAACTCAGAGGCTAGCAAAGCATCTTGGCTTCTCTTCTCTCAGCCTCCTCCTCTTTCTCTTAGCCCCCTTCCCCAGGCTAATTTACTCACTCCACACTGCAGCGGAGATGTCTCGCCTGATAACCTGGACTAGAAGAGATTTCTCTCTAAAGCATGCTCATCAGCCTTGTTGTAGCACTAATTGTAACTCTAAATTAAACATTATTTTAATATCGTTTAACCTCTACCTTATGTACTAGACTGTAAGATCCACGAAGGCAGGGAAGTATCATTTTTACTCACCATTACATCCCTAGTAGGTAATAAAGTCAAGCATTACCATATTCAGTGATAGTAAACACTTAAATGTGCCAGACATTGTTCAATGTGGTTATGTGCGTGTTCTGTGTATATTAATTAATTTAATCCTCACAACTATCTTATATGGTGTGCACTATTATTATTACTGAGAGGTGAGAAAATGAAAGTGTGGAGAGGTTAAGCATCGTGCCTACGGTCACATAGCCAGGAAGTGATAGAGTTCAGATTTAAACTCAAGTGATAGGGCTTCAAAGTCAATGTTCTTAACCATCATCCTCTTGTGTCTCTCCCTGAGACTAAGACATGAATGGAACCAAGTGAAATAATCCATCTCCAACATATTCTCCAGTTATGATCAAAAGTAGTACTCTTCTTGGACCTGAGAAAAAATCTTCTGTGTTTGAAACTGGAAGCCGGATGGAGGTAAGCACACAAGTATTGGCAATCTGTGTTTAGAGAGGTCCATCCAAGTAGAATTGTTCTTTGCGTGGCTAGCAAGAGACTAGCTTGGACTCAACTTACTTCATTTCGCACATTGAAAAATACATTCTTAAAAATCAAACAGGGATTTAGGAAGATCTTATCTTTAAGAGAAGGCAGAGAAGGCTGAATAATACTGTATTATTGGGATTAGGTTTAGTTATAAGCAATAGTAAGTCCTCAAATAATAGATGTTTATTTTTCATGTTCAATAAGTCCAGAGGCCATCAGTTCAGGATGGGGGCATGGTGTTTAAACGAGCAAAGGACATGTATGATTAAGAGATCAAGGAAAAGCACAGTGGAGGAGTGAGTGATTTAAATGGGTTTTGAAGCATGGGAAGAATTTTGTTGGGCTAGATGAATTCTAAGAAGGGCATTTTAGATAGCAGGAAGAGTAGAAGCAAAGGCATGGAGATTGAAATGAGCGGAATGTATTGTCTTGTTTGTAGCTAAAGGTTCAAGTTGAGTAATAGGTGAGGCTGTAATGGAAGGTTGGCTTCATTTGGGGAAGGGAATGTTGGAGCAAAAAGTTTGTATTTGATTTGATGATCAAGAGGGAGTAACTAAAGGCGTTTGTGCAGAGCAGTGATGTGTTCTGAATACCACTACAGCATGAGAGTTAGACAACTTTTGAGCAGGAGAGGGAAGAGATCTGAAGACTATAGCAGCAAAATGTACAGTTTGGAAAAGAGGCAACGGAGACACAATGAGGCTATTGTAAGAGTCAATGCAAATGGTAACATGGTTCTGAATCAAACAGGCATAGTAGGCATGCAGAAGAGACAAATCCAAGGCACACTAGAGAGGAATCTATTGAAATTTACTACTGACTGTGGAGTGGAGGATCGTCAATGATTTGACTCCTGATTTCAAATCTAAATGGCTTGGAGAAAATAAAAGCATTCGTCAAGTAGAGAATACAGGAAAAGATTTTAGGACAACGGAAAATGGCAAGAGACCTAAACAGACATTTCTCCAAAGAAGACATACAGATGGCCAAGAGACACATGAAGAGATGCTCCACAAAGCTAATTATTAGAGAAACAGAAATCAAAACTCCAAATCAAAACTCACACCTGTCAGAATGACCTTCATCAAAATGCCTACAAATAATAAATTCTGGAGAGGGTGCAGAGGAAAGGAAACCTTACTACACTGTTGGTGGGAATTCAAATTGGTGCACAGCTATGGAAAATAGTATGGAGGCTCCTTAAAAAACTAAAAACAGGACTTCCCTGGCAGCCCCGTACTTAGGACTCTGCACTTCCACTGCAAGGGGCCCATGTTTGAGCCCTGGTTGGGAAACTGAGATCCCATAAGCCCACAAGCCACGTGGCACAGCCAAAAAAAAAAAAAAAACCCTAAAGATAGAGCTACCATATAATCTAGCAATCCCACTCCTGGACATATATATGGAAAAGGGAAAAACTCTAATTCACAAAGATCCGTGCATCCCAATATTCATAGCACCGCTATTCACAGTTATCAAGACATAGAAGCAACCTAAGTGTCCACCAGCAGATGAATGTATAAAGAAAATATATGTGGAGACATATATATGTATGTATGTATATACATGGTAGTGGTGACTTAGTCACTAAGTTGTGTCCAACTCTTGTGACCCCATGGACTGTAGCCTGCCAGGCTCCTCTGTCCATGGGATTTCCCAGGCAAGAATACTGGAGTGGATTGCCATTTCCTTCTCCAGCGATCTTCCCCACTTAGGAATTGAACTCACATGTCTTGTGTTTCCTATATTGCAGGCGGATTCTTTACCACTGAGCCACCATGGAAGCCCGTGTATATACATACAATGGGATACTACTCAGCCCTAAAAAGAATGAAATATTGCCATTTTCAGCAACATGATGGATCCAGAGATTATCATACCAAGTGAAGTAAGGCAGGCAGAGAAAGACAAATATTATATGATATCACTTATATGTTGAATCTAAAAAAATAATGCATATCAACTTACTTATAAAATAGAAATAGACTAACATAGAAAACAAACTTATGGTTACCAAAGGGGAGAGGGGAGACAGGAGGGATAAATTAGGAGTTTGGGATTAACAGATACATACCATTACATATAAAATAGATAAACAATAAGGATTTACTGTATAGCACAGGGAACTATGTTCAACATCTTGAATTAACCTAAAATGGAAAAGAATCTGAAGCTGTGTATCTGAAACTAACACAATATAGTAAATCAATTATAGTTATATTTTTTTTTTAAAAAGGAGAGAAGTGGAGCATAAAGGGAAGATGATGCATTCAGTTTGAAGTATGCTGAGTTTGAAGCTCCTTTAGGGTATCTAGATGGAGATCTGTATTAGAAAGTAAGATATGTCAGAGGACTGGACTACAGATACAGCTTTGAGAGTCTTCATCACAGAAACAATAACACAAGCCCTTGGGGGGATACAATTTCAGAATCTAAAAGTATAAAGAGAGAAAAAATTTGTCAGTATCATGAGGTTTTGAAATAAGAGTTTCAGGGAGGAGAAGGAAGATCAATAATGTCAGCTGTTGTAGAAAACTCGAAGAGGATGAAGGCTAGGAAAGGGACATCAGAGACAACCAGTTGAAACTGCACTGAGCAATCTTGGGTGGTGAGGAGTTGTGGGGAGTGTTGGGAACATGTGAGTGTGAAGGCAAAGTAAAGCAAGGAAGAAGGGAAAAGACCCAGACTGCAGGGTGCCAAGAGTGGGTGAATGATAAGGAAGCCTGGGTTCAGGTTGTAGACCATGCAGAGCAGTAAGGCTTTGATGTGTGAGTGAGGGTAGGCAACAGAATATGCTCTCTTTTAAGAAAAGCATGGGATTTCAGAACTGGAAGCACTTTTAGAAACTTCATCTAATCCTTATGTATTTTGGAGTTGTTGCTATTTATTATCTCTATAAGAATACTATCATCTTGGGAAAGGAAGGATTCTCCCCCAGAACTTTCAGCAGGAGCATGACCCCCTGGCTACTCACCAAATCTTAACAAGGTGCTTGTTGAATAATAGTTCCTCCCCCTCTCTGATGAAACTTTTAAAAAGAAAAAGTAAAAAGAGAACTATCTTGACTAAAAACTGGATTTGATTTGTAAAAAACCACCCAAAATAAAGACATCAATTTTGATGACTTTAGGAATTATGAACCAAGCTAGCTTAAATATCTCCAAGAGCAAACATCACCCAGAATCCATGGAGTGACACAGATTTTCACCAGTCTTTGGGTGGTGGTGGTTCAGTGGCTAAATCTTGTCCAATTCTTGCAACCCCATGAACTGTAGCCCGCCAGGCTCCTCTGCCCATGGGATTTTCCAGGCAAGAATACTGGAGTGGGTTGCCATTTCCTCCTCCAGGGGGTCTTCCCGACCCAGGGATAGAACCTGGGTCTCCTGCACTGCCGGAAGTTCCTTACCAACTGACCTACCAGGGAAGCTCACCACTCTTTGCAGCTTGTCAGTTCTCTGTCAAGTAGCCAGAGGTTTCAGCCTGAATGGAATATTTATAGTAACTCCTCTTGTGAGGGCTTATTCTCAACTGGAAGCTTGTCCCTGGAGTAGTGGCATTCTTTTATACTCCCTAACTGTATGTTTTCAAAGGCTGCCCTAACAAATTATCACCAACTGGGTGACTTAAAACAACAGAAATTGATTCATTCTTAGTTCTGGAGGCTAGAATACTAAAATCAAGGTGTCAGCAGAGCCATGTGCCTGAGACTCTGGGTAGAACCCTTCCTTGGCTCTTCCTAGCTTCTGGTGGTAGCCACCAATCCTGGGTGTTCCTTGCCTTAAAGCTACATCACCCAATCTCTGCCTCTGTCATCACATAGCATTGTCCCCATGTGTCTCTCTGGGTCTCTTCTCTTATGAGGACACCAGTCAGATTAGATTAAGGGCCCACCCTACTCCACTATGTCGGAGAAGGCAATGGCACCCCACTCCAGTACTCTTGCCTGGAAAATCCCATGGACGGAGGAGCCTGGTGGGCTGCAGTCCATGGGGTCGCTAAGCGTCGGACACGACTGAGCGACTTCACTTTCACTTTTCACTTTCATGCATTGGAGAAGGAAATGGCAACCCACTCCAGTGTTCTTGCCTGGAGAATCCCAGGGACGGGGGAGCCTGGTGGGCTGCCGTCTCTGGGGTCGCACAGAGTCGGACATGACTGAAGTGACTTAGCGGCAGCAGCAGCTACTCCACTATGACCTCATCTTAACTTGATTTCATCTACAATTCCAACTCTATTTCCCAAAATAATGTGACATCCTGCGGTCCTGAGGGTTAGGACTTTAACATATCAGCTCACAATATTAACAGAATCATGAGGTCAAGTTGTGGGCATGATTTGACTTTCAACCAGAAGTAAAGCCTTCTCAGAAATGATACCTTGGACTTTCCTAGGGGTGCAGTGGATAAGAATCCGTCTGGCAATGCAGGGGAAACAGGTTCGATCCCTGGCCCGGGAAGATTCCACATGCTGTGATGCAACTAAGCCTGTACATCACGACTACTGAGCCTGTGAGCTGTAACCACAGAAACCTGAGCACCTAGAGCCTGTGCTCCACCACAAAGAAGCCACCAGCAATGGGAAGCCCACACACTGCAATGCAGAGTAGCTCCCGCTTGCCACAACTAGAGAAAACCTGCATACAGCAATGAAGACCCAGTGCAACCAAAAAAAAATCCCTCTTTTCAAAAAGAAAAAGAAAAAAAAAAAAAAGAAATGATACCTTCTACTATTGAGAACAGCCTTGGGATTCTAGATGGACCAAAAGTCCAATTCTTAATACCATGCACAGTCATGCTTTCTCAAACAACAGATGGAACATTCATTCAGGGGTTCTTCTTCTATAGGTTAATAGCTCTAAAGAGGCTTTTTTAGCCTCACTGGGCAGGACTGTGTAGCTCCTTGAGGCTATCAGTCTGACAATTCACACCATATAGGTAGCATCATCCAAAACCAGGCCTCAATCTGAATTATTCACAGCTTTAGCTCTGAACTTCCTGTCCTAGACTTTCCTCCCCACTTCTATCTGTTTCTTTCAGCTTCTGATCTCATGATTCCTCTTACTGATGATGGTGATACTGTCCTTTGGGTTTGATGCTTAGCTCCATTTCTCTGGCTTTCACCAATATCTTCCTTCCTGCACCCCAGTTTAAGCTTACTGAAGACCAGGTTGTAATCATGCATAGTGGACAAATACTCTGTAATGTCTATCCATACACAGCACAGTCATCTACAGTTAGCACTTGCATTGGACCATATGAATCAGAGCCAAACATCAAGCCAGGACCTCTAAGGTTCTTGGCCATTCCTTATGCTACTGTGAAAAACTGGACCTTCTTTGACTCAGGCAGAACCATCCTTTTTCCACTGGGAACATATTTCTGCATTTATTTTCAAAACTGAAAGTGCATTTTTGAAATAAAAGTTTTATTTGCTCATGGGAATTCTGCACGTTTTACACAGTTACGATGGAATGTCTTAGGATATAGAAATCTCCTTCAGGTTCTTAATGGTATCAGTCTTCTGCCCTCATGCCTTGCCAGGAACAGCCCTAGGAAAGGTCCCCAGTACCCTTTAACTACTGCATGTAATCACATGTTTTCAGTCCTCACCCTGCTTAACTTCATAATGCCATTTGACACTATTGACCCTTCCCTATATGTCAAAAATCAGCCCTCTCTTGACTTAAGACATAGAACCTCTGCTATTTTCTCTAACTTCAGTCTCCTTTACTGCCTTCTCTGGCTCTGGCCAACATTTAGTCTTTGGTCATTCTCTAGGCTCGCTCCTTGGCTTTTTGATGCCATGTTATACCTTATGTGGGTGATGCCATTTACTGTCAAGGCTTCAGTTATATATGTTAGTGATTTCCAAATCTGTATCTCCAACCTTGGCTTCTTTTCTGAGCTCCAGACCCGTGCCCAATGGCCAACTGGACACCTCAAGTTCAACGTGTCCAAACAAATCTCATTGTTTATATTGTCCACCTCAATGAAAGTACCATCAGCTTAGATTTGTTCCCCCTTTTTACCCCTCGCCTGTGATCTGCATGTTCTGTTTCTCTTAACTGACTCTTTATCTGTACTCTAGCTTTACCCTAGTTGGAGCCTTTATTACACTTTGTCTGGACTATTTTAATAGCCTTTTGCATGGTTGGTCTCTCACTTCATACCATTCTCCATCTGGCATTCAGAGTGAAAATGTCACAGCATGAAAACCTTCAATTGATTTCCATTGCCTACAGGATAAAGTCCAGTTCCCTTAGTGAGCCATTCAAGGGGTGGCCTTTTGTACTTTGAACCTCATCTTTTGGTTTGCTATGTCTCCTCCCCAAAGCTTCAGTCATATGAAACTACTTGTAGATCCCAGTGTGTATTATTGTTTTATGCCTTTACTTTGTTTTCTCTGCTTGGAAGGCTTCCCCTTCTCCACCTTTGACTACTTAGAAAAGGCTCAGGGCCAGACCTCCCATCTGAATATGAGATAAGAAATGTGGGCCTCTGTAACAGCTCATCCCCATGGATGTCTCAGCAGACACTGTGCTGGGCAATCATCCCCTTTTTCATCTGGGCCCTGGAGAGCTGTGGCACCGTGACCCTGGATCTCTGTCAGAAGTTGCAGGCAGAGACAACTTCTGTGGTGGTGGACTCTTCCAGATGTGTGTCAGTTTTGGGTGAGGTTTGGAGGCTGCCAAGTTCTCAGGCTGGATCTCCATTGGCAAGTTCACAGCTTCTCCATGCCCTAGGTGCCAGCATTGTGAAGCTTTCTGCTTAGGGGTTCCAGTTTTCCACCGTTCCACAGACAGCTAGACCTACCCTTGTCATTGGCCTGACTCAAAAACAGATGGGTGAATAGGGCTGTTCCCATCCCCAGTGGCCCCTGGGATACTCTATGGCTAGCTCACAGGATCCATCCTGCGAGAGGCCTCTTTCTCTAAATAACTTATAAGATGGTCTCTCTATCCTCAGCATCTATTTCATCAACCAATATTTAGTGACCAAGAACTGTACACCAAGCAGTCTACTAAATACTGAGGACACAGCAATATACCAAAAACAGGAACAAAAAAAATCACTGTCTTTTTTGAGCTTACAGTCTGATGTGAGAGACAGACATTAAGTACAAAGACACACAAATATTTCCTTAATAATAGTTGGGAAGAAAACAGTGCAATGAACGAAAAGTGCAGGGTTCTGTGAGAGAAGCTGAGTTTTTGTCAACTTGATTTGTTGGAGAAAAGAAATCCATCAAGTGAATACAAAACAATAGCTTTTCTCTTGAAGTTTTAAGTTTTTCTTCTCTAGTTGTATATTTCTCACACGTGAAATCTATTAACCTCTTGCCTGATAAAAAACTGATAAATTTGAATATTACAGCCTTGCTTTGTAGGTGTCCCCTATTTCAGTTTATCTAATGTTTTCTCATGACTAGGTCCAGGTTCTGCATTTTTGGCACAATTATCATAGAATTGATGCTTTGCACTTTTCATTGCATCCTTTCAGGGGCACATGATTTCAATGTATTCTATTACCGATCATGTTCACTCTGACCACTTGGTTAAGGTTTTCCACTGTGAGGTCACTCTTTTTCCCCCTTGTCTTGTTATTTTGGGGACTCCTTTCTCACTTGGCATGGACTCCAACACCTTACACCAGGCTGCTCATCTATGGATGCCTTCATCACCCAGGAATGGACAACCTTCTCACCCCCTTCAGGCTCTGACACCCTATACTGGGCCACTCCCATGTGTGGATGTCCTCCTCACCCTACCTGGGTTCTGACATCCCGTGCCAAGCCCTTGCTCCGCACAGATGTCATCTCCTACCCCGCTTTGGCTCTGCCTCTGGTTCATGGAGGCCCTTATCATTCACTTGGGTTCCAGCACCCTATGGCAGGTGTTCCATGTGGCAGGACACCCTCCATTCGGGCTCAGACATCCCATGCTAGGTCCTCCCCGTCCTCAGACACCTGCCCACACTGGTTAGGTTCTGAAACCGAACCTGCTTGGAGTCTGACTCCATACACATGCTGGGCTTCTGCAGGGACGCCCTTCTCACTGGGATCTGGCTCTGACTTCTCACTCCAAGCTGCCTTGCCACGCACCTTACTCCATCCCTCTTAATGGCATGGGGACTAAACTGCTCAGAAGGAAAAGAAAAAGGAACAGAAGACAAAGAAGTAGAGCTCTACTCAGTCTGGTAGCACCAGAGTCTAACTGGTGGTCAACTCTCATCGAGATTACCTGGATTACTTCAAAAAGCACCACCTGCTTAAAGGGTGCATTTAAATGCCATCTCTTTCTGGGCATTTTCTTTTCGTAAAAACATTATTTTATTAAAGTATAGTTGATTTACAGTGTTGTGTAATTTTCTGCTTTACAGCAAAGTGATTCAGTTATACACATATATATTCTTTTTCATATTATTTTCCATTACACTTTATCACAGGATATTCAGTATAGTTGTCTGTGCTATACAGTAGGATATGGTTGTTTATCCATTCTACGTATAATAGCTTGCACCTGATAATCTCAAATTCCTAATCCATCCCTCCCTATCTCCCTTTGGCAACCACAAGTCTGCTCTCTATGTCTCTGAATCTGTTCCTGTTTCGTAAATATGTTCATTTATCTTATGTTTTAGATTCCATATATAAGTGATATTGTGTTATTTGTCTTTCTCTTTTGGATTTACTTCACTTAGTGTGATAATCTCTAGTTCCATCTATGTTGCTGCAAATGGCATTATTTCATTCTTTCTATGGCTCAGTAGTATTCTGTTGTGTGCATACCACATCTTTATCCATTCCTCTGTCTTTGTACATGTAGGTTGTTTCCACGCCTTGGCTATTGTAAATAGTGCTGCTGTGGACATAGGGGTGCAGGTATCTTTCCTAATTAGAGTTTTGCTTGGTATGTAGGCCTGAGAATGTGATTGCTGGATCATATGGCAAATCTATTTTCAGCTTTTTGAGGAACCTCCACACTGTTCTCCATACTGTGGCTACACCGATTTATATTCTCATCAACAGTGTAGCAGGGTTCCTTTTTCTCCACACCCTCTCCAGAATTTGTCATTTGTAGATTTTTAAATGATGTCCATTCTCACCGGTGTGAGGTAGTACTTCACTGTAGTTTTGATTTGCATTATGAAGTATTTTCTAATCATTTCATCCAACTATCAGTGATCTTCCCCCTTATTCAGAAGCTTTCAGACTCCCAAGACATTTGTTCAACAAACATTTATTGCATGCCAACTCTGGTGCCAAGCACCGTATGCTGAAGGATGCCGAAGATAATGTGGCAAGTGAGACTCCAGCCCCAGTGGAGCTTACAGTGTAGTTAGAAATCTAGGCAAATGAACAGGGAATAATAAAGTGTGCCAAATGTGCAGGAGAGAGAAATGCATAGTCTGTAGGTCATGAAGGTGTGGAGGAGAAATGAGGCTGAAGAGGCAGGTGAGGCCAAATCATATCAGGGTTTTTTTCAGCTTACATTGATTCACCATACACTAAGGTAGAATTTACAGTATGCCAGCCATGGTTCTGCTGACTGAGAATACAGTCATACAAAACAGATAACACTCCGCCCTCCCGTACTGTATATTCTAGTGGGAGGAGAGATCTGATGAACAAACTGAATGATAGTTTTAAGTACTATGGATACAAATCAAGCAACGAGGGGGACAGGAAGTGCCAGTGCAGGGAAGGAAATTAGCAGAAGGGGCAGGTTGGTTACCATTTTAAGTAAGGTGACTGGGGAGGGCCTCACCGAAAAGATGATATCTTATTTCCTGCATTGGTATAAGTGAAAGGTATGAGCCATGCCCACACAGAATGTGGCCATTTCAACCAGAGCGAAGAGCAGGCATAAAGGCCCTGAGGCAGAAGTGAGAGAGAAGGAGGCTACCATACTGGAATTGAGGAAGGAGGGGCAGTAGGTAGCCAGCACACTTAAGGCCTTGTAGGTGAACATAAAGGCTTTGGATTTTATCCTATTCTGAATAGAGAAGAAAGTCATTGTAGAGTTTAACAGTGGCAAGGTCTAGCTTATGTCTTAGGAGAATCAAAACAGCTGCCGCATTGATGATAGACCAGGGAGGCCGAAAGCAAGGGTGGAGTCTGGAGAACTGGTTAGGAGTCTATTGCGGCAATCCAGGTGAGAGGTGAAGTACTTTCTGCTCTGGAGGTAATAGAGAAGGTGGCTTGGAGAAAGAGCCAATAGGATTACTGAGTGATGGTATGGAGGATCAGGTGCTAGATAACGCAAGGGAGGATCCAGGGATATCTCCAAGCCATGTAAAGGGGCTAGAGCTTTATCATGAAGAGAATGGAAATTCAGCAAAGGGATTTAAACAGAAAAGTAGTATGCACTTTACGTTTTAACTATTTTTCTCTTTTTGGCATCACTGAGGGGCATGTGGGATCTTCATTCCCCAACCAGGGATGGAACCCTCACCCCTCACCCCATGCATTGGAAGTGCAGAGTCTTAACCACTGGACCACCAGAGAAGTTCCTGTACTTTACATTTTAAAAATGTCCCTCTAGCTATTTGGTGGAAGATGCAATGGGTCGGGGGGAGGTCAATTTTGAATGCAGAGAGGACAGTTAAAGGGTTAGTCCAGCAGTCAAAGTGAGAGATGTGCTTGTTCTGGACTAGACTGGTGACAAGGGAGATGAGGAAAAGCTGATGGGTATAGTGTATGTGATGGAAGTACAGTTGACAGGGCTAGCTGATGGGCTGCATGTGGGAGGGAAAAGAAGAATCAAAAATGATCCAGATTTTTGGCTTCAAGAACTGGATAGTGCCAATAACTGAGACAGGAAATCTTGGAAGAGAAATAGGTTGAGGTGGAAGGTGGAAATTGAGAATTCTGTTAAGATATCCAAGTGGAGATGCTAAGTAGGCAATTGAATATATGTTTGTGAAGCTCAGAGGAGAGAGCTCCACCTCAGAAATGTCTCCGTCTGAGACTACCCTCAGTCCCTAGTCACAAGCTCCCATCCTTTTGTGCAGGGCTTCTCAGGTGGCTCAGTGGTAAAGAATCTGCCTGCCAATGAAGAAGACGCAAGAGACTTGAGTTCAGTCTCTGGGTCGGGAAGATTCCCTGAGGAGGAAATGGCACCCACTCCAGTATTCTTGTCTAGAAAATCCCACAGACAGAGGAGCCTGGTGGGTTACAGTTCATGGACTCACAAAGAGTCGGACACGACTGAGTCCTAATCAACGTGCTTTTTGGGTTCATCAAGACTTCAATTCTCATCCTCCATCTTCATTCTCAAAGTGGGGCAGCAACCTTCTAGCTTCATTATTTTTCTCTCTAGCCCAAACCCAGTGCTCTACTTTGTCAAACATTCCAATTGAAGTTTTCTCTACCTTGTAACTTCTGTCATTATCTGTTTTGCTAATCTTCAATCCTGGACAAATACAGTCATGTTTCTTTCTTTTTTTTTCTGTTCCTAGTCTTAGTCTCTCTATGGGTTCATAACCTGGGGTCTGAAGATGGGCTTCATGATCTCTCTGACTTGCACTATATATATGCATTTATTTGAATAGACAACCCTTTGTATTTACATTTCCAGAAAGATTCAGGACCTTGAGAAAGTTTGAGAACTTTTACATTAAATGATACTGGCAAATAGTAAAAACAAGCAACAATAATTAGTCCCATTGTAAATTCCTGCTATGGGAACTCAGCTGGTCTCTTAATGTCACTTACTGATACTTTTTACTCTTCACTGCTATTAAAAGTTCAGGTACTGAAGAAATATGAAGGGAAAACAGACTCACAAAATAATATTTGGGGTTGATTCTTTCCTTACAGATGCTTTTTAAGGCACAGTGGATATCCACCTAGGCAGAGTAGAACAGAAAGAACATGGAATGAGGAGGCCCAAGGTCTAGTTCCATCTCTGCCTAACACTACTAGTGTGTCTTTGGATAAGTCACCTAACCATCTCTAAGCATCAGTTTTCTCATCTGTAAATAGAGATGATAGTATCTCCCAAATGTTTTTAAGGATTAAAATTTGTAACCAGCATATGGGAAAGTGTTCTGTACCTACCTAAACTACAGATCCCCATGTTACAAAGGAGAGATCCTGAAATCTCAAAAGCGTGGCATTTCTTTTTCTGAAACACATTGCAAAGAAGGGACAAAAGGGCAAAGGCCTGGAAACAGTACGAAGTGGACAGAGAATTCATAATAAGCAATTGATTCAACATGTTTTTCTATAAACACACTCCTGGAAATATTTTTAAAATCTTCAGTTGTAAATCTCCAGGCACCAAGCTGAGCCAAACAAGGGAGAGTTGTCCTTGGGTGGGATGATGAAATCCAGGATGTCTTTTTGGCCCTCCTCACACATCCCCACCCCCACACTCCATTCCTGCACCCAGTGTCCCCTGCTGGCGAAGTCAGAAAGTATCTCACCCTGCAGCAATGTGGGAGCATGGAACAGCCTGAGGGCAGAGAGGGGCTGAGAGAAGGCAAACCTGGGGAGTATTTTATCTTTTCTCTCTCTTTTAAACAACTTTATTGAGATATAATTCATACCATACAATTCACTCAATTCAATAACTATAATATATAGCCAATTCCCCCTCCCTTGGCCTCTTGGCCAAAAAGAAGTCCTGTCTTCACCTGGCTCTCTCTCCCTCCCTGTCAATTTCCTTTCTACCAGGGAGCTTTGCACTTTCTTAAGGACTCTTGAAGACCTGTAATTTTTCCAGACCCCAGTGAAGCAATGTTTCATAGTGTCGTTCTAGTCACTGTTACAAGCAGTGTGTAGGAAAAAAAAATACCTTCTCAGCACATTGAAAATCCAGCTCAATATTTGCTTTCCAGTCTTCCTGCTCTGAACATCAGCCTTGATGACAGCAAAGAGAGCTGCAAGCCTTGAACGTTCTAGTCAAACATTCTCTTCTGAGAATCATGAGTCACCAGGGTGGTTGGCTTAGCTAATAAATAAATATTGAAGCACTGACTTCTTGTTGAATCCTTATAGTTAATAATTCTTCAAAAATAGATAATCCTCAGTAGTGTCAAATAGCAAATATCCTTGAGGTCATGGTATAGTGCAGCAGTGCTCCTTGCTGGGTGCACTCTGGAATCTATTGAGGGAGGGGATTATTAGAATCAACTAGGACCCAACCCCAGGGAGTATGATTAATTTGCTCAAAGAGTGAGGGATGGGAAGGGTGGGCAGGGCATAAGTATATTCTAAAAACTCTCCAGGTAAAACAGTCTAGCAGTTCCTTAAATGATTAAAATTAAGAGTTGCCATATGACCAGCAATTTCACTCTCAGGCATATACCCAAGAGTAATGAAAACATAAAGCCACACAAATACTTGTACATGAATGGTTTTTAGGAGCACTATTCATGAAAGCCAAAAGGTGAAAACCACCCAATGTCCATCAATGGATGAAGAGATAAAATGTGGTATGGCCATGCAATGGAATGTTATTCAGCCATAAAAAGGAAAGGAGGATGAATATATGCTACAATTTGAATGAACCTGGCAAACATTATACTAAGTGACACAAGCCAGTCACAAAGGTCCAACTTTTATATGATTCCATTCATATGAAAGTCCAGTATAGGGAAATCTATAAAGACAGCGGGTACATCAGTGGCTGCTTAGAGCTAGGGACGAAGAATGGAGGAATAGCAGGGTGATAGCTAATGAGTATGGGATTCCTTTTTAAGGTGATGAAAATGTTCTAAAATTGACTGTGGGGAGGGTTGCACATATCTGTAAATATATTATAGTCATTGAATTGAGTGAATTGTATGGTGTGAATTATATCTCAATAAAGTTGTTTAACAGAGAGAGAGAAGATAAAATACTCCCCAGGTGATTGTACTGTGCAGCTGAGGTTGAGAACCACGGGTGCAGTTGAAGTAGCATGCAATTGAAGTTAGGCAGAGCAGAACAAAATGACTGTGTCATTCGGTGACCCAGCTGTGGCTCTCTGAGCTTCATTTTCCTCATCTGGAGAACGAGGATAATAATTTCTGTCTCATAGGCTTGGAAGGAGGATTTAGTGTGGAAAACAAATGAGAGTACGTGTAGCATCTGACACTTAGCAAGGCAGCACTCTATTAAAGGAAGCTATTGCCATCATTGTTTTTCTTCTCTGCCTGAAGGCTCAGAAGGACAGCATTAGAAATATCAGTTCTCAGTTCTTGCTACACAAGCTGGGGGAAGGCGAGCTGAAGAGCGGAGGGGACCAAGCCAAATGCATTATCTGAACATAGACTCAATAAATGTCCTCTGTGCTGCTAATAATTTTTTTGGCCCCATCACAAAGCCCACATTCTTCCCATGAGTAAGACTGCAGTGTCATTGTTCAAGAAGGAGATGGGTTCCTTCTTTTTTTGCCTTTAGAGCTAATAGAAGACCAACACAGGTCTATAGTAAGATCTATCACCTTTCATAATGTATTTACTGTCTATAATTGCAGGGGATTGCCGGGTTGTCCAGTGGTTAGGATTCCATGCATCCACTGCAGGGGGCCCAGGTTCGATCCCTGGTCAGGGAACTAAGATTGGCCGAAAACAACAACAACAAACAAACAAATCTATGACTGTAATATGCCTCTCAGATCCCCTCACTTATATCCATTCCCACTGTCATTAACCTAGACAGGCCTCTAACATCTCTCCCCTAATGACAGCAACATCCTCCTTAACCTTCTAACTTTCCACTCCCGCTCCTCCACACCACAGTTAGAGCGATCTTGGTGAAGTGCCATTCTGATGGAATCTCTCAATGGCTTCAAGCCTTTCAAATAGTTCCTGCTGTATGACGGTTCTGTTAATAGGATCATCATCCACTTAACTGAGTTCAGTTCAACATATCTTTATTGATTGTCTCCTTTGGGGTAGGTTTTGCAATAACTAGTAAACAAGACAGAGTCCTTTCCCTATCAGAGGTTATCTTCTCGAAAAGGCAGGCAAACAAGCAATTTTGATGTAGGTGTAGGAGGCGGGCAAAGAAGAAGAGGCTAGGGGTTTCAGATGGAAGAAAGAAAACAAGCAAAGACATGAGAGAAACTTCAAAGCCATTGGATATTAAATGGACAGGTGTGATGACAGAATGGGGGAAACAAGTAGGCAGGGGCCAGGCTGTGCTAAGAAGTTTGGACTCAATCTGATAGTGCTAAGGAGCCCTTGGGAAACTTTTGGGTAGGGGGAGAAATAGGTTTATATTTGCATGTGTAAAAGATCACTCTGGCTGCATTGTAAAGGAAAGATTATAGTGGGTCAAGAGTGGAGATGGGGAAGCTATATGGAAACTAGATTATTTATGACTGTTCAATTACCCAAGCTAGAAACTACTTAGTTTCAATTCTTTCTCTTCATCATAACCAATAATCACATCAGGTCCTGTCAGTTCTACCTCCAAAATTGACTTAATCACTCAGCATTTATTGAATCCTTCTATGCATAAAATGTTGAGCTTGGTGAAAAAGAACCATTTCTCTCCTAAGAGAAGCTGACTGTCTTGTGGGGGGGGGGGGCAGGTAGACAGATATGTAAATAGATTAATATGAAATAATGTGATAAGGACTCACTGGGTGCTGTCCATGCTGGAGGCAGGAAGAGGGAAGGAGAGAAAGAGTGAGAAAAACAAATAATTACCTCTGCCTGAGGGGAATGAGAGAGAAATCAGGGATCCACAGAGATGAAGTATGAGTTATGTCCTGAAAGATGAGTAGAATTCTCTAGAGGGAGGAGTTTTGGGGAGAAGGTATTGCACACGATGGGAATAGTCCCTGCAAAGGCATGGAAACGTGAATGACTAGGATTTGTCTGGGAACCAGAAAGAAGTTTGGGGTCATGGGGACTGGAGCTTAGGTTATGAAAGGAGGCATAGAAATAGATGAGGTCAGAGAGGTAGGCCAAGTTGGAATATGAAAACCCTTGTTTAAGACATTGATCCTGCAGAGTCATAATATAATTTTAAGCTGGAGAATGTGATATGATCAGATTTGTGGGGTCCCTATCTTAGGCCATATTCATTTATCACCATCTCGTCATTCGCCCTGATTTTGCCCTGTTAGCAATATTGCTCTTTCCCATTAATATAACTGCGTGGTCTAACAGGTCTCCCTGCCACAGAAATCCCCTCTAATTTATCTTCCACTCTGGCATCTTTCTAAACACCATTCCTGCCATTGTCCTGCTGCAGCCTGCCAGGGGCTGCTCCCCATCGCTGCCAGGAAAAATCTTCAAATGCCCAGTATAGCACGCAAAACCCTTGCATTCCAGCTCGTGCTGCTTTCCAGCCTTCTCTCTCACCCCTCCTTCCCATCCTTTTTTCCAGTCTGCCTCTTCAGCTAGCTTTATTAACATGAGGACTCCCCAGCCTGCCAGGCATATTCAGGGCTCCACACCCCTTTTCATCATTCTCCTTCAAAGTCTATCTGAAATGCCCTTACTGCAAACTTCTCCTTGGCTTTCAAAAATCAATCCATAAGGCAAATTCTTTTGACTTTCCCTCGACCCCCTACAGGGAGAACAAACCCCGCTTCTATGTACTTTCACTCTAAGCATCTTTGCCACAAGCATTTTTGCCAAAGAAGTAATTTGCCATAAGGCAATGTGGCCTGAAAGATTAAAAAAAATAATAATAACTGGTTGACAGTTTTCGGTTTGACAGTTTGGTTCCAACAAGTTGAAATGCATTCCCTCCCATTGGTGATGTTATTGATGGCTTTATAGAGCTGACGGATGATCGACAATGATTAGCACCACGAGTTGGTTTTTCATTTTGAAACACACTATGTTGGAGGAGAAAGAGGCCATGGGCCTCAAAGCCACAGACTTGAACCTGAATTTCCCACAGAACTTTGGAACATCTATCAAAGGACACGTGACAACATGCCAAGAACACACAACAGTGTAGACGCTTTCATAACACAATACAGAGCTCAGTTATGAATATGCATCTGAGCATTTGAAAATTGATACCTCTCTTAATGAAGGAAGACATTTTAGCAAAAAAGAAAAAGTGCAATGCCAAGCGAGGAGAGGAATCAACAAGTCAAAAGGCATAATTGACAAAGAAAACTGTAATATATTTAATTAATGATTAATAGTTAATCATAATTAATGATTATTTTGTATACATTTGCATTATTAAAGGATTCCCATAATCTAGTTTAAAAAAAAAGAAAAAAGGAAAAAACATTATGAAGAAGACTTGGGAGATAAGTACTTAGGTACAACCCACAAAATAAAATTGATTATTTTTGTAGTATTGCTGAGAATTTACACTCATATACTTTATATTTCTAATAGTCTTTTACATTTTGTTATTCACTTTTCATGCTTTGTTATGTTGTCCTTAATGCCCATCTTTTATTTTTCATTATTTTATCTTTTAGGGCAAAATTGTCTAGAGCCAATTAGTTATGTGGTGAAAATGAGGTCTTTTAATTTTGCTATTCATTTTGCATGTTTCATTATGTCCTTCTTAATGTCCCGCTTTTATTTTTCATTATTTTATCTTTTATGGCAAAATTACCTTGTGGCCAATTTGTCACGCAGTGAAACTGTTTGTGGTAAAAAAGCTTATGGCAAAGATGCTTATGGTGAAAATGCTGGATACACAAATCCTTTCCCTTCTCTGGGTTCCCCAGCATCTGGTTCCTGCTGATATTAGAACATACATCATACTGCCTCATAATTATTGCCTGCAGGGCTATCTCCCAGGCTGGAATGTAACCTCCACCAGAGGATAGGCCATACCACATTCCTCTTATAAACTCAGCTCACAGCACAGAGCCTGGCAGATACACAGAAGCTCAGTTAAATGAAGTTAAATTAAGGTATTGATTTTCTTGTCCCTTTTTTGCCTAGAATAGTTATCCTCCCCAACCAAGCAACTATTTACTGTCAGATGAATATTGGTCTTTTCTGGGCCAGATTTCCATTCCTAGGTCACTGCAAACATTCTTTTTAGCCAGCTGGAGAGCCAAAGGCTTGCAGCTCAGACTTCTCTTGGGTTAGAGAACAAGGGTTTAAATTGCCATGCCATAGTGGTCAGAAGACTCAGGCATCTGCCAGACTTAGCTTGTAATCAAGCAGCATGATAAAAAGGCTTGGGTCTGACATTTAATTGTCCATCCTTACTACCAACCCACCCACCACCAATTTACTTCTGTGTATTTCAGGGCCTGAGCAAAGGACCAAAACACTTGTAGAGATATCCTGGGGGCATGGCATAATGTCTATGCTTCGGTTGGGATTTTTCTAAGGATAGCCATACAAGTGTTCAAAAGAGGAACTGGTGTGCAAAAGAGGAAATCAGAGAAAACCATGCCCATTGGTATAAGGGTTTCCTGGGGCTCCCTCTTAAACAATGAACCCCCAAACTCAGATTTACTGAAGAGCCAGAACCCCCAGAGATCCTTACATTTCTTGAAAGTGGACATTACCTGTCCACTTTCAAGGTCCAAGAAAAAGTTTAGATGAGCTTAAGCCCCTCCCTCCTTTGCATCCCCCTTCCAAAGTTTAAAGCTTACAGCATCTGGTAGGAGCTTCAAACTAGTCAGTCTGGGGCGTTCCCTGAGGCTTACAGCATGAGGAAAAGTATCTCAAGCCTCAGGAGCCAATTCCTGAAGGTCTTTTTGGGGCATCTGGGAGTCTCTGATTACATGGCAGACCACAGAGATCACTGATATTGAAGCATATACATGGGGCCGATCTTTGGGGAATAACCTGACTTTGGTTTAAGGCCAACCAGAAGATGTCTTCAATTACTGGTGTGAATAGAAGCGGAAAAAGTGGAAGCAGTGACAGATTTTATTTTCTGGGGATCCAAAATCACTGCAGATGGTGACTGCAGCCATGAAATTAAGACACTTGCTCTTTGGAAGGAAGACTATAACAAACCTAGACAGAATATTAAAAGGCAGAGATGTCAAAGCTATGGTTTTTCCTGTAGTCATGTATGGGTATAAGAGTTGGACCATAAAGAAAGCTGAGCACCAAAGAATTGATGCTTTTGAACTGTGGTGCTGGAGAAGACTCTTGAGAGTCCCTTGGACAGCAAGGAGATCAAACCAGTCAATCCTAAAGGAAATCACTCCTGAATACTCATTGCAAGGACTGATACTGAAGCTGAAGCTGAAGTACTTTGGCCACCTGATGTGAAGAGCCAACTCATTGGAAAAGACCCTGGTGCTAGAAAAAATTGAAGGCAAGAAAAGAAGAAGGGAGTGACAGAGGATGAGATGGTTAGATAGCTCACCAACTCAATGGACATGAGTTTGAGCAAACTCCAGGAGATAGTGAAGGACAGGGAGGCCTGACATATTGCAGTCCATGGGGTCACAAAGAGTCAGGCGTGACTAAGCAACTGAACAACAACAGATTGGTATTTAAGGATTTGGAAACGCAATCTTGGGGTTTAGAGAATCAGAGTAAAAAACCTTTATTTCCATTAGTTTTATTATTCGTAAAACTATCATTAAGATTCATATGGAAAAAGGGAGGGGACAGGGTAGGAGTTGTTTATGGGGGGTATATGTTAACTGATAGGTACAATGAAGGAAATGGGGACAAGATTAAAGGAAAGGCCAAGGAGATGACTGTAGGGGTGTAGGTGGGCAATCACTTGAAGGTTTGCAAGGAGAATAGGAATTATTGCCTCATTAAGGGTAAATATTTGAAAGATTGGGAAACCCAGTCTTTTCCCAGCCTAAGAATGAAGCTGGGAAAGGTCTGGATCGGCTTTGAAATCTATTGGAGAGGAAATCCAGGCATGAGCAAGCACTCTTTCTTGATTGTATTCTTCTCCCTAGAGTCTTGGGGAATTTAATCTTAGAACTCAAGGGTCTTCAGTCCATATTTACAGTATGCATGCATGGGCCATCTCTTTATGGTGATATGGAAATATGGAAATATTTCTCTTGAAAGTGAGTTTAGAAACAATTACTTCACTCATAAACAAAAACAGAAAACAAAACAAATGAGCAAAAAAAATCACCTTAGTGCTGCTGAGGATGAAGGAATATTGGGGAAGAAAATGTATTTCCCATACTACCTACTATAAATAAAAAAAGACCAATAGGAAATGGAAGAATTTTCTAAAGAGTGAACACCTATCTTCCATACTGATTCCGTGACTGTAGTTTCATAAAATATTTATTGAGCACCTATAATACACTATAGGTTGAGAAGTGACTTAGGCAAGGCCCTACCTTCAAGGAGCTCACAGTTTATGGGAGAAAACTCATGAATGGGTCCTGTACAATGACAGAATCATTGAGTTTGTGAACGGAGTAGCCTGGGCCATAGACATTAACGTCTGTAAGCACAGAATTAGGTCTATTTAGTGACAAAGAATGTGGCTGGGATCAGCTGCTCTTCTGATCCTCCATTCAAAATCTACATTTAGGTAGAAAAAGGGTGCAGCTCAGCTTTGCAATGGATTCAGGATACAGCTGCTAAATCTAACTACAGTTCTTTTGGCACTGGTAACTGGGCTGTATTCTGCCTGGCAGCCAAAGACTGCCAAATCTTGATTTAAGACATTGACTTTCCAAAGAAAAATAGCTATAATGAAAATAGCTTATGTCTTACATAAACTCTTAGCAATATAACAAACACATTACCTTTAAATAGGACCCATAGTATTTTGTTATATATGAACTGTCACTCTGACTCAAAACAGTTATTTCTTACTGTGTGTCTTTTGTTTCCACGAGCTTTATGATTTTAATAGCACCTATTTGACTCTACCCAATGATGAATTCATCTTAAAACTTGTCCCAAAGTACCCTCCTCAACATTTTAATTCTTTTCCTTCATGATCTTAAGTCACAACTCTCCTGAACTTTGGTTTCATCAACAAATTGGGGACATGATGTTCAAAGCACTAGATAGTTGTCAGGTTCAAATGAGACAAATGTATGTGAAAGTAGGAGCTTATCTGAAAAACTGTCCCCATTTTTTAAATTGGAGGATAATTGCTTTACGATGTTGTGTAGGCTTTTGCCATTCAACATCGTGACTCAGCCATATGTATACGTATCTCCCCTCCCTCCTGCTCCTCCCTCCAGCCCATGTCAGCCCACCCCTCTAGGTTGTCACAGAGTGCCAGGCTGAGCTCCCTGTGTTATACAGCAGCTTCCCACCAGCTATCTGTTTTACATGTGATTATGTATCTCAATGCTACTCTCTCAATTTGTCCCATCCTCTCCTTTCCCCACTGTGTCCACAAGTCCTTTCTCTATGTCTCCATCTATATTCCTGCCCTGCAAATAGGTTCATTGTATGAACCATTTTTCTAGATTGCTGGTAAATATATACAATGGAATATTATTCAACCATAAAAAGGAATGCATTTGAGTCAGTTCCAGTGAGGTGGATGAATCTAGAGCCTGTTATACAGAATGAAGTAAGTCAGAAAAACAAATACTGTATATTAACACATATATATGGAATCTAGAAAAACTGTCCCTGTTTTAAATCTGAATGAGAAATCTTATAGCCTTGGCTCTTGACTTCAAGCCGTTATGTCCTGAAGGATGAATCTTCTCCCTGGATAAGTATATGAAAAGGGCAGAAAAGTTGGTGACATAAAGGTGACCTGACTGTGACTGAGTACCCTACTGATACTGGTCATCAGGCACTTACCCTGTTCCATCCTCTCCTCTCTCTGTTGTTCACTTAGTTAAAAATGTTGACCTTGCTGGATGAGGGATGCTACTCCTTCAGCGGAAAAAAAAGGGGGAGGGCCCTGAAGTCACGAGAGCCCTTTAAAAAAAAAACAAACAAAAAAAAAAACGGGCTTTTGGACTTGACAGCATCTAGTATGACATATATGGGGTATTTAGAGCCCAACTAAAGACTGATAATCGATGGTAATAAACAACAAAATATCTTCTGTATGTTATGACACAGGTATATAAATCTGTCAATTATTACAATTTTTAAAAAGCCAGTTCATAATATATTTGGACATACAGAACTGTCCAACTTGAAGAAAACATTGTGGCATTAAAAAAAGTTGAGATTAAAACAACTATTTAGTTCAACAATTTAAAAATATTGAGTAAAGCAGTGAATTAAAAGTGATTGGCAAAAGCCTTTCACTGGATAAAACAAAGTGATAATTGTGTTGGATTTTAACTTATTATTTCAGAATTTAATTATAATGCATAATACTGTCTGGAATCTCCTACACATGGACAATTCCCAGCCAATAGATTTGCAGCTGGGCCACTTTCTCCATATGGGATGTCATTATTCTTTTTTACCCATTATTTTGAATTTCTAATTTATTTATAAGTTATTCAATTGATTAAATATTACATTTTAGGATATAGCTCAGTTTTTTCCCACATATGCCAGAATGGTGACTAAGAACACAGGGGGACATTTAACTTCTTTAAATATGTACTGCAATACACATTATCATCTTGATAAAAAGTAATGACTTTTTATCAAAAGTTTAAAAAAAGTTATGAAAAAGATTTACAAGTTAGCAAATAACAAGCAGTGATACACCAAATAATTCAGGAAACCAACCTCAGTAATACAGATGTCTATTTTATTAAAAAAGTTACAAACATGTGGACTGCAGGGTCGTCTTACAAAATGACAAGAATGAAATCTATTGGAAAAATTTTACTTTTACAAATATTTATAGGTCATTGTTCAATGTTTGTACTTGTTATTCGAGATTTTTTAACTTTCATTGATAAAGTTACAGTACATTAGATCCATGATAATAGATTACATGATTTTATTTGCAGAGCCCTACTGCAGTGATTTGAACAACTCCTAAACAGATGCCATAGTAAAGACGAGACATATATTGCATTTAATTTATTATCCTAATAAGCAACTTGACATGCAATCTATTGAGGAAGCTAAAATAACTTTTGGTCCCTTTTCTTAAAATGTGCTGGAGAAATCACCTTTAAATCACTTTCCCCTGACTCCTGTGATCCTAAGTGAATTCAAGTTAAATTTGCTGCTGAGGTCTGTGACAGAGCAAGAGAGCGAGAGAACAATAACTATCCATAGGAAAGAAACACTGCATTTAAAAAAAAAATCCATCTGCAGAAAATTTAAATCATCATGAATTATTTGATTCCTTTAGAATTTCACAAAAGCTAATAAAAATGAACCACAATCACTTAACCTACTTTGAACTGAGCTTTTGGTTTTAAGTTTGGTATTAAAGTGCAAACTTAAATTAGGTATTCATTTCAAGCAGTTTATAAATAACTAAGTTTCAATTGCCTCCACCCTTACAATCTCACCATAAAATTCAAAATCTAAGATCAAGAGTCCACTTTGAGGGAATTCGATCAGGAATCAAATGCAACACGATTTTAAAAAAGGAAAACAAAGTTTAATTAATTTCTACACAATAATTAATGGTCATACTGACCAATAAATCACATGAATGTAGATATCACTTTATCTGAACATCACACACAATATAAATTTAAAATTGCCACACCCTTCCAAAAACCATCACTGCATATATTAGAGCTTTCCTTGACAAAGTTATTGAGCTATTATTATAGATCAAAAGTCTGGTTTTGGTATTTTTGTTTTGTTTTATTTAGAAGCATGTTCAAATGACTAAAGCTGGGCTCCTAAAATCGAGAACTTTGGTGCAGTAGGTGAGCTGCAGTTATTAACTTCTGCAAATTAAAAGCACACAACTAAAACCAAGTAAAAACCCAACAACAAAATACTGTCAAACTTACAAAATTTTAAAATCATTGCTAGAAAAAGCGCTCATTGTCATGATGTTAGAACTGAATCACAAGATTACTCTTTATAAGTTTACTTTCTGTTTCTATACCTGTGTTATTGTTAAATGTTCAAGTATTCAGACAAAATGTGCTGATTAGGTAAACAACATGGAAGGCAATGGCTATTAGAAGCACATTTGCAAAAAGAATAAACAAAAACAAAGGAAAAAAACGCCCAGAGACTTGGCGCTATCTTCCCTTCTGTTACACAGATTTTTGTCTCTACTACAAACATGCTTCTTGAGAAATAACTAAAAAGCAACTGTGATAGTGCAAGAAAACTTTAACAAATATTGCTTTAAACTATTATTCAGAAAGACAAATATTAAGAACTACAAAGTGTATATGATTTTATTTGAATTTAATTTTACATGTGCAGAAGTCTACTAGATGTCACTTACAAGCCTGACAGGCAAAGCTGAGCAATCTCTGTTTAGGTATACAATTAATTTACCATGGATACAATATCCCTTTTCAAAGGCATTGCTAAGTAGGTCATAACTAAATTTAGAACTTCACAGAAAGGAAAATGTTACTGCTGCAATTTGATGCTGTAAATGAGATTAACACATGTGAAAACCTAATGGAATCAAATGCTTAACTCTTTAGCTAAATGCGCTACAATTTCAAATATCAACCATAAGTTTCAGAACATGTTAACACAAAAACACATCACAAACTGCACTTGAAGAAAAGGGATAGTCCATCCACACAGGTAAAATGTGATCTTTAGTTTCTTTTTACAACACTGCCACACGTAAACAAAGTCTGAAAGTATTAACCAATCACTTAAAGGAGAAAGATTTTACAAATAGAATGAAGCACTGGCGCGAGGTAATATACAGAAGTAACCATTTGTTTAAGGCTCAATTTTTTTCTCCATTATAACTTTCTTTTAAAAGGCATTGAGTAGGTAATACTGAGCTTGAGTATTTAATAAATACAAGTTGAGAAACTGATTAAAGAAATCAATCAAAATATTAAAAATTAATTCTTGCATATTAGCCATCATTAAGAACTTAGAAAGCTACAAAAGGACTGATTGATAAAGAACAGATTTTTAAACATATGGTAAACGTGCTAAGCAATCCTGTTTAAGGTCAATGGATCTTGAAGGCCAAAGACCTTATGCACTTAATTAGATGTATGGCAACATGCTGTAATAGAGACAGGTTTACCAAGGCTCAGTTCTGCAACCCAGGTTGTAAAGTTCTCCAAAGCAGCATCTGTGCAAATTTCCTCTGAGTTTTATCTGCAATTAAGATAAAAATATCATAAAAATGCAGATATATAGATTACAGTTTAAAATGAGAACACTGACAACAGATCTCTATACACATGCAAGTGGTACCAAAATTGTAAAGTGGAACTTCACTGTGTTCCTCATAAATTTAAGTAAAAATAATCTTCTGCAGTTCAAGAGTCAGTAAATTATAGCAACACTATAATGATGCATTGGATGAAATACATACTTCGTTGAATAAAGTATACAATATTTAAATTCTTACATGTTTAAAAGATGTTAATAGTATAAAAGTGGCAAATGTTACTACTTTGATCTTTTCATATTTTTAATGGGAAATAGTATTAAATGTATAGTGATTATGAACTAAATAATATGCAAAAGTTCAAAAAATTTTTGCATTAAAAGAAGTTGTTAATCAGGACATTAGTTATTTAAGCTTAGGAAAGTCAGTTTCCTCATCATGAAAATAAGGATAAAATTCTTTCCTGACAGGGTTGTGGTAATAAATATCACATAAGGCACTATGTGAAAGCACTTTGTGTGTCAAATGTCAGGTAATTTTTTCATTTCTCAACTATGTTTAAATTTCTAGAGGAACAGGATTATGTCTTTGATATCCAAATTAAAGACCTTTATATTTTTATTTTTAAACCCATTTGAATTTTTATACCTATTTGAACACAACAGTATTTCATTCTATATGTAATTCATTGTGAGGATTTTTCAGTAATTCAAACTGGACTTTCCTCAATTAATATGAATTAATAAGTTGACTATAAATTTTAATCCACACTTTTCAAAATAAGCAATTACAAAGAGTTGGGGATTTTCGAATATGAATATGTCTCAAATAGGGAAGACTTGGATGATTTAATAATTCAGGTATTCTCTGAAATAAAATTGAGGAAATAGTAATTATTTCTAGCCAAAATAAACACTAAGAATACAAATCAGCTTATTAACCATAATCTACATTAAATAAAAGGCGATATATGTGATATTTCTCACTCTCTAAAAGCCTGGTTAACATTTGGTCTACCCACATTCCATAGGATGAGAATACTCCAGTGAAATCAAGAGACACAAATAAATCCCAGGTCAGATTCAACAATATTAATACAAGGCGTACTATTAAAGTATTAATACCTACTACTTTTCAAGAGAGTATTACATTTTAATGCTCTGCAGTAATAAATCCTGAGGCAAAAGCATGCATTAAGAGAAAAACGACAGTCCTTCTAAGATTAGAAGTACACAGAATGCAAATGTTACTGCTTCATACTGTGAACGCAAACTTTCCAGTGTACCAAAACTCTCATTCATTTAAAAAACATTCCAGAAGCTTTGAAGGCAGCTGGTCAAAGTCATACTTTTTAACTCTCAGGATATCACATCTAGACACACTGCAGAAGTATAACTTGCTGCTTGTGAGATAGAACACAAGTGATCCTTGTCCTCACTCTCAACTTTCCAGCCAGACACGCAACAAATCTGAACTGTGGAGGCTTCTGCTCAAATTCTTGCTTGACTGGTTTCACTTTTCCACTTTCTTCTAATTAGATTTTGTTATGAAAGAGAGAGAGGAAAGGAAAAAAAAAAAAAAGAAATCCCAAACAGTCCAAACCTTTTGCTCAGGAAATTATGAAATAGGGTCTCCCAAGTGGGGTAAATCGGTACACGAGAATAGCAAACATAGAGCTGAAAGAACAAAGATCATTATTTATGTCAGCATGAAGAAAAAGGGAGACTCTTGATTCAAGACCAACACATCATTTCACGTGGCAGCAGAATGCCTGGGATATTAACAAAGGCTCCTGAAAGGCTTAGCAGTTTATGAGTGTCTTTTTAGCTTAGCTGGATTTAGCATTTCTAAATACAGTGGTATTTACTACCATTCTTTTTAGCAAAAATAAATGTGTAATCATAATCAATTTTAATTTTTTCCAGTTTTATACATATGATATTCTGGGGACTTAACCAAAGGAGCTTTTTAAAAACTACATTTTGCTTCACATTTTTTACTTGGCATGTTCGTATCCCATTTAAATATTAGTTATATTAACAAAGCACTAGGCTAGAATTCTGTTGACAGTTAATATTTCTGTTAAATATCTTGTTTGTTTCTCCACTGTAACGAGTAACACTGATGAAGCTTCTTAGGGGGTGAAGTGAGAGAACTAGGGTCAAACACAGAGAGCAGAAGCTGAACCTATGGCATAGAATATGCAAATGAAAGGGGACCTGTGCTTCAAGGAGAACATGCACCCTGAAAGTTTACAGTAAACCCAGGGTAGAAAGAAAAAACTATTTTTCTTACATCCTAGACCTAAAATCTCTAAGTTTAAATTAATATGATGAATTCAATTCTGAGATTTCAAATAATATGACCATGCCCACTGATAATAAGCAGCAATGTGAGCCCAATGATCTGATCCCAGGTGCTAACTTTGAATTAAACAGGTAGGGGACTGTTCCCTTCAACCCTAAATTGCTTTTTCTGAATCCTATATTCCTAAGACTGTGGCTAATCAAAGGAATTTGGGAGTATGTTTTTAGTAGCATAAATTTTTCCAACAGCTGACAGGATTTAAGTTTTTCTTGGTGATAGTTATCTTCTGGATTTTAGAATTCCACTGTGAAGTAATCCCACGAGGAGAATCTTTCCTTAAGTATGGCTAGAATACTTCCTCAGTGGCAATTCTCCAACTCCATGATGCAATTTTTGTTAATTCTACTGATGGTTCATTCTGAGATAGAGAGGTAAAAGAGTAAAAGTGAATGGCTCAAATGCATTTCATTCTGCAATAAAAGCCTAATCTTGAGGTTAAAAGGAAACAATTAAAGCAGGAACAGATATACAGTCATTCTATTCACCAGACACCTCGACACCTAGAACAGGTCTAACTAGGCACCTATCCACTCTGAACAGTCCCAAACCATGAGCCCTGTAGGTGTCAGTGAAGGTCTGGGAGAAGTAGAGGGCAGAAAGGATGAGGCAACTCTCTTCTCTCCTTTACCCCAGGTCCACTGCAGGTCTATGTGTACCCTAGTACACACTACCCCAAGGCTGCCATGTCACAGGCTCCATTTTGGCTCATTATGTGAGCTGGATGACAAACAAGCATTTAGATAAGCATTTAGATAAGCTTAGGTATTTTCTCTACAGTGACATGCAAGATGTGGGGGTGGGGGAGGAAGTATCTATCTGAAACTGTAACTTCAGCAACAGAATTCCACCCTGGTGTTTTACTAATATGATTAATACTTAACTTGGACATGAAAATGCCAGGACTTTAAGTATACAATGTGATTTAATTTTCATGATGTCCCCCTCACGTCTGCTAAATCCCCAGCATGTCATATCTAATTAAAAGGTGGAAAAAAGATTTGAAACAATTCTGATTCCACACACTTATTTATTTTAAACAGCTGGAAATGCTAATTGATTTCACTGTGTTTAGAAATAGTAAGGTCAGCTAGACTAAAATGACATTCATAGATGGTTCAGCCTTTCAGGAGCCTTTGTTAACATCCTGGGCATTCTGCTGCCACGTGAAATGATGTGCTAGTCTTGAATCAAGAATCTCCCTTTTTCTTCTGGCTGACATATATAATGAACCGAGGCCGACATAAATAATGATCTTTGTTCTTTCAGTTTGATTCCTGGTGTTTGGTACTCTTATGCACCACTTACTCTCGTTGGGAGAACCTGTTCATAATACAGAGAAAAATACGATAAAATCCTGCAGGAGACCTTCTAACTGCAGTGAAGAACACCTTTTTATATTCCTGTTTTTTTTTTTAATAAAAAAAACCCAAACAGTAACTTCTGTGAATACTGGACTGAGATATAGGGATCCTTGAAAAAATAATCTTAAAAAAAAAAAAAAAAAAAAAACTCTATATGCCAGTATTTACCAAAAGCTCACATTTTAGGAATAACTTTACTTCCCACTTTTCAGGGAATTAACAGAATATTTTTAGGATATTATTTTGCTTCTTTTTTGCATTCCTTCTGTTTTGAAACCACCTCTACCCTTCCCCCATCTACTCAAATCCTACCCATTCTTCAAGGCCTAACTCAAATGCTACTGCTTCCCAGTTCCTCTAAATCAGTGCTTCTTAACCAGGGCAATTTTGCCCTCCAGGAAATACTTGGCGATGTCTGGAAATATTTCTGTTCATCACAACAGAGGGATGGAGGAAATACTCCTGGCATCTGATAGGTAGAGGCCAAGGATGCTATTAAACATTCTGCAATGCACAGAATGCAATGCTTCCTACAACAAAGAGCCCTGAATGTTGAGCAACCTGCTCTAACTTTGGTCTCTCCTTTCCCTAAACCCCCACAGCACTGTGATTTACTTCTGTTATAGTATTATAAGATTGTTAAGAAAACACTAATCATTCTCAACAACAGTATATCACAACAGCCAAATGTCAACTCTTTACATTAACAGAAAGGAGCTATGATATAGTTAACAAAATCAAGATAAGGCTGCAACACTGTATCACAGTAATGAAGTCCTTCAAAGCACTTGATGGCAGGCTCCTCAGGTCAGTAAGGAAAGCAGCCATGAAAGCAGCGCGTAAGGAATCTGGCACTGCTTCCAAACTTACACTGAGATTACTGCCAATGGGAGGGTGAAAGGTGGGGAAACCATCCTGGGAGACATGCAGATAAACAGGTGTTGGGCAGGAGACTGGTGACTCCAATTGAAGGGTGATAAGAAATAAATGTGAGGTATTACCAGAAGTAATTCTTAGAGCGTTAATAAACTTTCCCTTTCAATTAAAGAGAAAACTATTTACAACAATCACAGTCCTTCTGACTTGTCTGAGTCTTACTATCTCTAATGTGGACAAGGTTCTCTTCTAAACATTAAGGACAAACATTTCTCAAATCACCTTTACTTGTCAAAGTTTTATCTTCAATCTAGATCTGGGACTGATGGACCTCAGAGCTCTGTGACTCAAACTACAGGACTCAGAATCCATCACCTACTTTTAAAAAATAAATAGTAAGCAAGAACAAACTTTATGGACCTCTGATTACAGATAACCTAACCACATCAGTTCAATCATATTTGATAGCAAAAAAACTCCACTGCATATAGTGTTTTGTTCTAAAAGATCTTGGTCAGGGGACACCCTGTAACATTTTTAGAAATCCAGCTGATTAGATTTCAAGGCTCACACCTTTAATTGTGTATTCTGCTTATAAAAAAACAAACAAAAACTACCCAGGCAACTTAACCCAGTATTATAAAAGAAGCAATTATTGATACTATTATTTTCTGATTTTAGTACTTTAGTTAACAAATATAAACATAGTTTGCTTGAGATATTAAAAAGTCTATTTAATCATTCCTGTAATCAAACAGATTAAAAGTAATTTAGATCACAAAAGCTGCAAAATAAAATAAACTCAGAAATAACTCAGAATAAGAAACCTTTAAAAATAGCTTTATACATCATTCATTTGCCAACTTGACTAAGACAGTGGCCCTCCACATGTATGAAATCCATTTTACTGTTTCCTTCCAATAGCTGTCTGCAATAATTATGGGGGAAAAATTGGGAATGTTTTGCAGGAGCTGGTTAATTTTTTATAAAGATGATAAACTAAAATGCATACAACATGTTATTTGCCTGGTTAAAAATGTCAGAGAAGTAGAGCATAATGGTAAAGATGCAACACCACACACAACTTGTTCGAACTTGAAGCTGGCTTGAGATTTAAGAAGAGACACTGTGGAAACAAGAACACTGGACTCAGTCACCTACATACTGCCTCAAAAAACTATATTGCAAGTATGACGTTATCAACAAGACATACACTGGGCTACAGTCTGCAGAGTGACGCTATATGATAACAGATGGAGATAGGTATAAGACAACAATGTGTTTTCATCGCATTCTGGTATGCTCAAAAGTTGATGAGTGAAAGCATTTTGAATAAAGCACTGTTGTCATCCTTCATTTTCAAAGATGACACTAGCTGACAGGAAATCTTGTCTGAAAAAATAAATTAGGGACCGTTAGTCTTTTCTCCAGGGAGCACATATAAAGCCAGACCTTTGATTAGGAATCATTTGTGTGATCTGAAATGGCTGTTGCCATTTGCAACACTGCCTCTTAGACTTGAGGTCAGTCTTGGCTCAAAATAATCAATTCCATTCCTGATATTGTCTGGCTAGTCTGGCATTTTCTGCAGTTTCTCAGTCATCCAGGATATTGGTTGTCTTATTATCTAGGTATTATTGCCTAAGTGAGACTATCTGCCTAATTACAATCTAGATTAAAAGATCGTGATATGAATAAAGTTATCTTATTTTTAATGATCAGTAAGTTTTACAGAACCTTACTTTTCAAAAAATGCATTCATTTAAAAAACACCTTTATTACGTTATTTAGCCCAATGAGAGGTTTGAAGATTTTGCCATTGTTCTTATTAACTCCATTATTTATTAAGCTGAATATAAATGTTTCCTGGGCTTGGAGTTGTCCATTCTAAACACATTGCAGATGATTTCACCAGTTTCTCATCTGGACCATATTATTCATAATGAGTCAAGGTACACTGTGGCACTATACTTTGTTATTATCAGAGGTCACTTAAGTCTCTCCAGTGTAACATACATATGAACTTGATTAAATCATCGTTCTGCTAAATCTAGCACTTGGGTGATTAGTAAATTGATGATTTCAATTAAAGCAGCTCTCCAGCTCATGATAGAAAAGCACAGAAAACACAAAACTAATCATCTTCTCAAGTTATTACTGGATGTTCTCCCATGCACTTTGAATGCTAAATCACCCAAACAGGGAAAATTATCCTTTAACTCACCCCACCCCAAAGGAATGTTAGAGATCAGAGAGAGAACAGTAAACTCACTTTAAAAAACGAATCCTGGTATTGGGAGTACAGACAGTTTCTTACCTTCATTTTACTGACCTGTCTCTCTTTTAATTATCTATATTGAATGTTGATTATTTTGTGCTAACGGAAATGTTTTGTTTCAAAAATAAAGAAATTTAAGGTACCACGTGTATTAATATTAAGCTTTTTGTTATACTTGATCAAAAACATAAGGTTCCATCAACAACTAACCTGCTCGGTATGGCCATGATTGAGGTTATCTTTTTATTTTTTACTGGACAACGCAAGTTGTACAACATTGATCTTGCTTCTCGGGTAGGGAAGAATAGTTCATTTGCCTGACGATCTCAGCAAAAAGTTCATCCACCATTGATTTACTTTTTGCCGATGTCTCCATGAAAGGACAGCCCCATTCTTGAGCCAGAGCTCTGCCTTCTGAAGACATAACCTCTCTTTCTGGTTCCAGATCCACTTTATTTCCTACTAGGATCAGTGGGACTTTTTCATATCTCTTCACTCTGACAATTTGATCTCTCATTGGCTTGATATCCTATGTAAACAATCACAAAGAGAAAGAAAAAAATTATGCTGTTTGCATAACCATAAAAGAAATATTGCAATATCCCAAGAAGTCATCCTTCAGTGAGTAGAGAAAGCTGAATCCACAATAAAACCACACACCCAAATGGAGAAAATGTCACTTTCTCCATTGAAGTAGGAATAGATATTTTCCACAGGCCCTACCTGCTGGATTTGTCAAGAATATAAAATGTAGGTTGAACAATAACTTTAGGCCTCATTTAGTCACTTCTTTCCCTCAGTCGACACTGATTTCAAAAGCAAATCCCCAAATATGATGAATCCAAAAGGGTGTTTGGCCATGTCCTTAAACCTGCCAGCTTGTCATCACTCCTGGTAACACCTGTTACCCCAGCACAGGATTGCAGCATCTATGCATTCCTAGCCATTTAGCAAGAGCACTTGAGAGAAAGTGTTTTAGGTGGGAAGAAAAACACGGCCTTGTGCCTAGAAGACCAAACACACTTCAGTATTTAGTTTTAAATGTAATGGTATGCCTTGATCCTTAAAATACCCTTCAGTATTAGAAGTTACTGTACATTAGTGAGCAGCTCCTGGGAGGGACAATGCCGAGGAGGGGGGCAGATTTGGGCCGGAAGAAGTCAAATTTTCCTTTGCCTATGTTCGGGTATATTATGTGAATTTTCTCCCTCGTATATATTACTTTTTCTAAGTAATTACAACTAATTACAAAAGATAAGAGCCTTAGCAATTCTCTAGGAGGGTCAATTTTCAAGGGGTAGTATCGATTTAAGACAATGTAATAATTGTATAGTTAGTGTAATTTACCAATACATTGCACTTCTTGAAATTTTTTGTAAATAACTTGAAAAGTTTGACTTAAATATAACACATGTGCTTAATCTGAACAGTTACAGCACACAGAATTTACATGCAGGATGAAGGCAAAAGAAGGGACTGAAAATTTACAAAAACATACAGCTGATAGTTGCAACAATTTTGTTGGATCACGTATCAATTCAGTCTTCCTGGTTAAGCTTCTTTCCCCTGTGTCCTTATAGAAACAAGTTCAGCCGAGAATCCAAATTGATGGCATTTGGGTTTAAAAGAGTTTAAGTCTCTACTGAAATAATGGAAGTTTTTCACTCCCTATTTATGTGTATAAAAGAAGTAGCTATAACGGATATCTTATGAAAAACCCTTCAAAAGACTGCCAGCCTGAAGAGAGTCAGCTAATAGAATAACAAATGTCCCAAGGATCCTGTAGAAAGAAAACGTCTGTCAAATAGCACCTTTAGCACACTGGTACTTTCTGGAGAAAAATGCTTTTGTAACTGTTGTGCTTTGGAATTTAAGTCTGCATAAAATGAACTTTAGTCTGGTCACAGCAACTTTGATTAATTTACCCATTACTTATCTTTAAAAGAAAAAAAGAAACCCTGAAGTTGCTACATCAGGTCACTGGGAAAGTTCATTTTAAGATAAAATAGTAAGAAAAGTGAAAAAAGCACAATGGCTTGGCTAAAGCACTTAATGTCTCTTAAGTAAGCAACATTAAGTGCATACCTTTAAATGCAGGAAAAAAAATATCCATTTCCTAAATCAATGAAGGTCAATATAATGGGTCAATACGAGGTTATTTATTTTCAAGGAATAAATAGCAATATTTATTGCATCTCTTAAAATAATGTTAAACCTCCAGTCTGTCTCCCAGTGAAGGACACGACAGATCTTTCCAGAGAAATCGGACCACCACCTAGCCGGGGGTTAAAAATCTGCACTTGTTCCGTGTTCCCAGATTCACATATTTTCTATATAATCAATGTTATCAGAATCAATTTGGCTGAACTGAAAAAAAAAAGAGAGAGAGTCATTCTACATTTTTGTTTGTTATTAATTTTAGATACTAGTCTTTTCAATTGCTAACTTCCCTTCACACGCTCCAAGTAAGTAGAGTACCTAGAAGGCAGGTCTTGAGTTCATCATCTTGTGGCCCTAAGATTTAGAAATCTGGTTGAGAGACTTGGGTGAGAACAAAAAGGGGGAGGGCGAAGCAGACGCAGAGGAATTTATCTGTGGAACAGATAATCGTCTCCAAATAATTTTCCTTACAAAGTGCTCTATTTGCCCGAGATTATCTTTTAAATGTTGTTTGCCTGAGTACCTTAACGAAGGCTTGTGGACTTGAACAAGCAACTTCAGAAGGCTATAGTCCAGGCTAAACATACACAAGCTGACATTTCTTTTTTCACTTCTCTTTCACTTAAAAATAACTTTAAAACATTTGTTGACGGTTGCGACTTTAGTCTTCTCTACAGAAACAACTGGATACTTTTCCGTGCCAGGAGTAACCTCAAAAATGCGCCATGTCTAACTTTCAAAAGCAAAACAGTCATTTACGCACGGTGCAAGCAAACCAGAAGTAAATGTAGGATTACCACACCCCCTTCTTACAAATCTTAAGACTTGGTTTGGTTACCTGAAAAGACTGTTGATTAACCAGACTGTAAACCAGGATGAAACCTTGGCCGTTTTTGATGTAGAGATCTCTCATGGAAGCAAACTGCTCAGTTCCTGCGGTGTCCAGAATTTCCAGCACGGAGGGGGAAGAGTCCACTTCGATCTCTTTGCGGTAGAAATCTTCAATGGTGGGGTCATATTTCTCAATGAAAGTCCCAGTGACAAACTGCACAGTCAGGGCGGATTTGCCAACCCCTCCGCTCCCTAACACCACTACCTTGTATTCCCTCATTGAGTCTCACCTTCACCAACTCCTACCAAAGGGAGGGAAAAATAACACCCCGCTCGCTGCGGCGCGGCTCGGAGAGGCGGAAGGTGGGCGGAAATCTGCGAACCCGGGAGGAGAGTGCAGAGGAGCCGAGGGCCCGACGGGGGAAGAAGAGGAAGTTAAAGGAGGGGGAGGGGAAAGAGCGAAGTGTCGGGGTGGGTGGGGATGGGATGGTAATGCCCTTCCTATAGGAACTGAAGCCCAGGCAGGGGGCGTGGGGAAAGGGCGAGCCCTGAGCAGCCCGGAGGAGGGCGGGGGGAGGCGAGACGCGCCCCCCGAAGGGAAGTGGGGGGGGACGCCGCAGGACCGACGGGGACCCCCGCGGGAAGACAGGCGTCCAAGGAGCCCGCGGCCGGGGGCTGCCCCGCACCCCTCCTTCGCCCTTCACACAAAGGGGCCCAGGGACCCCGCTTCCTGCTCGCGCCGCCGAGCCGGCCCGGGCCTGTGGGCTCCGCTCCAGTCGCTGACGCCCGGGTGGGTCTCTGGGCCGCGGCTCCCGCGGGTGTCGTCTGGCCTGTGAAGCGGGGGAGAGGGCGCGCGTTACCAGCCTGACCCCCGCCCCAGCCGGGCAGCCCGGCCGGCCGCCTCCCGCGGCTCCCACCCGGACCCGGCCGCCACCGCCGCCGCTTACCCTGCCGTCCGCACCCGCCCGGCCGCCCGGGAAACTCTGTCACGCCAAGGCCATGGCGAGAGGCCGGTTCCTCGGTCTCACCGCCTCCCCTGCGCTACCGCTCGCAGAGGGGAAAGGGGCGGGGGCCGTCCGGCGGCGACGGCCGCTGGGACTCCAAGCGAACCCACCTCTTTTTTTTTCTCACCCCCCCCCCCCCCCCCCCAGCACACACCCGGAAGGGTTTCCCTGACACACTGGTTGAGGTGCCCCAGTTCCCCGAGACTGGACAGGATCACTTCCGGTGGGGAAAGTCCCACCTCTCTGGGGCGAGCCGGGTGGCGCTGGGGCCGCGCCCTGCTGAGCGAGACGGCGGGGACGGTTTCGGGTCGGGGCTACGGCCTTGGCAAAGGGCCTCTCTCGGGACCTCCGGAGTCTCCTTTTTCCGCTCGGTCGCCCGCAGCTGCTGTTTCTGCTGCTGATGCTGCGGACAGTCCCACCCCGACCTCGCGGAAGCCCCTCCGCGTCTCAGCGGACCCCAGCCCGGCCTGAAGAGTCGATTGGCTCGGGGCGGATCTGACGACCCGGAGCACAAGCCAAACATCCCCGGACTAGAAGCGGCAGGGAAAATAAAACAGCCAAGAAAGTGGATTCTCTTTGCTGATCTTCCTTCCACTTGGTATTTTTCGAAGGAACGCTTGCAAAGTAGCCTTCGACTTCACTAATGGTTCTGATTTCCTCTGTGGTGTGTTTTCTTTAGCCGTGCTGACAAATAATTGAACACACACACACACACACACACATTGTGGTGTGTTTTCTTTAGCCGTGCTGACAAATAATTTAACACACACACACACACACACACACACACACACACACACTACTTTATCCCCTGGCAAATCTGCCTTGTCTCCACCAGCAAATGCCAGAGTCGCTCCTTTCTTTTTTATCACCAGGCTCAAAAAACAACAGGATTAGAAGTAGACTTTATTAAGGTACTCTAACTCAGTTTTGCCTCTTTTTTGATTCCAACCGCTACGCAGCAGGGAAGCGTGGATTGGCAATTGTTTAGGCCAGCAGACTAACTCTTTTCATTATCTTGTAAGGCACAGCAATTTGCATGACTGGCTCTCCCAAGTTAAAGTTTGTTTTAATAACCATCCTTCATAATCTTTGAAATTCAAATCAAAGGACTCTAAGGTTAAACACACTAAGTTTCTATTTTTAGATAAAATTATTACTTCTTACATATCTTTCCCTCTGCTTTCTATTTGTAAACTTTGTGTCACATCCACAGAGCCCCAGGTTCAGAAGCCTAGATTATATTTTAGGCACGTCACTCCTTTTTTGACTCGGGCATGCACCCAGAAACCTGAAAGAGTAAGTAGCCAGTGGAGTTAAAAATGACCTCAAATCCCCCTTGCAAGCCCTAATGGCCCAACTGTATAAAAAGAGATTACCAAGCCCCAATTGTTAGATATTAGAAAACAAGCAAATTAGTGTGAAGTCCTGATATGTCTCTCCAGTACTCCCCAATGTCACTTACAGTATCCAAAGGACAGTTCAGTTCAGTTTCTTCTCAGCCTAGGGCTGGTGTAATCTGTCCCGCGAAGTCTCCAGCTCTGGCTCCAGCTGGCCCGAGTCCCGCCTGATATCTGAGGCACTGCCCTCTGCTGGAAGAGGTTTGGTCTGTGAATTATGAGTTTCCTCATAAGTCACTGCTGTTTTCACACGTGCTGTTGCCTGATTTGGAGCTCTGCTGCCCATCCTTGTCTGTTTCCAGACAGTCTGGGGGTGGGGGGACCCAGAGCCCTTCCCCAGCCCTGCTTGTAACAGGGAAATTCCTCTTCTGATCTCACAATCAGTGCTGAGCAATTGCCTCAAGTCTCTGCTGTTACTAAACTGTCAAAACAGGGTGGCCCTCTTGCTAAGGTGGCTTCACCTGTTGACAACTCTAATATCTCTGAACTTGTTGGCTACAGTATTTTGTAGAGAATTGTTCCTCTACTCAAGGAAACATACTCCTCCCTTCGGTGCAGAGTCTGTTTGGGTCACTGTCATTGACACTGTCATTGTCACTGTCAACTACAGAGGTGACAAATGTCACACAGCCTGAAGATCCTTCTAAACTTTCTTAGGAAGGGTATTCATTACAGTGTTTAGGAAAGTAAACAATTGGAAGTAACTTAAACATCCTTCAATAGATGATTTAAAAAATAATGTGTATATACACTCAAAAAATAGGACACTGTGCAGCTATTAAAAAGAGAAAAGTATATTTGTAAATGCTGATATGAAAAGATGGCCAAGATATATTGTAAGGATGAAAAAAAAGCAAGATACTAAACAAATACATGTGTGCTCAGTCGCTTCTGTTGTGTATGACTCTTTTCGACCCTATGGACTTGTAGCCCACCAGGCTCCTCTGTCCATGGGATTCTATAGGCTAGAATACTGGAGTAGGTTGTCATGCCCTCCTCCAGGGGATCTTCCCAACCCAGGGATTGAATCTGTGTCTCCTTTGCTTTCTGCATTGCAGGCAGATTCTTTACCACTGAGCCACCAGGGACAAATAGGTAGTTGCCCCCATTTGTGTAAAATATGTGGGAGTGGTGCAACATATAGTTATATAGCCATTAAAACCTGAAAGTCATTCATTATTAGTGAAGGATATTGTGAAAGGATTTTCATTTCCCTGTGTCATTTTAATTTTAAAACAGTAAACAGGTATTGTTGGAGGGGGGAATGAATAAAAATAATTTCATAATATTTTAAAGGAGAAAAAAATTTGTTGATCATCCTTTCCTCAAAACTAAACCAAACCCAATATCCTAACTGTCTAGGGGTCAGTGGACAGGCCTGCCCCATTTAAACTCCCTCCTCCTGCTCCTCCTGTCCTCTCCAAACATCTCTATACTTAGAAAAGTATTTTCACATACATTATCTCATTAGACTCCAGTTGTTCACCAGTTTACTTTTTTTAGGCAATGAGAATATAAAGACTAGTGACAAGAGCACAGCTTGGCAGTTGAGAGCCAAGGGCTCCAAATTGAGGGGGCCAAGCAATTAAAATAGCAGTTCCCCCACTTCCTAGCTGTGGGACCTCAAGCAAGTGATTTCACCTGAGCCTCAAATGCCTTACCTCCAAAATGGAGCTAATCATTAAATGTGAGACTATAATGAATTATTATATGCAAAATGCTTAGCACAGTCCCTTGCTCATTATGAAACTTCAATAAATGCTAGCTATTAGGGTTTTTTTTCAAGATTTAATAAAATGTTTTTCTTTAAAAAAAAAAAACAGTGAACATGGAGAAGAAAACAAAACTTTACAAGTCCAAGTATCTCCAAATGGGACAAAAATAGTAATTCAGTTACTCTTTCCAAAAGCATTTATTGTTAAAGGCTTTTTGTGTTTCCTTTTGGGGCAAAATGTTTATATGCTAGTATAGCTATCAATCCATCTTCTATGTGTGTTCTTTTACTACGAAAGTAATCTTACTACACACACCATTCTGCACCTTGCTTTTTCCACTTACCATATCTTGGTGATTTTTCCATTTCAGAACATATGGACCCACTTCAGTTTTTTTAAATGGCTGAACCATAAATTAGTCAACCAGTTTCCTATTAAACAATGCTGGTTGCTTCTAGTTCTTTGCACTGAACATCTTGCATGTGTTCTTGCCAGTTTAATGTTTAGGGTGAATTTCCAGTAGCTCAGCAATGGAAACAAAGTGTACTTGCATTAAAATTCTTCTCATAAATATTACCAAATTGTCCTTCAAAGAGATCACAAGTAATTCACATTTCCTGTGAATGCAGTGTGACCAACACAGAAACGTATCTGTTTCTTTATAACCTTGCCCTAGGCATTATTAATTGTAGTATTTTATAACTATTGTTACTTGCTTTAGGGTATTTTCCAGACTAACAAATACAGGCTAGTGTTACAGAAGGAATTTGGGTGTCAAAGTCAGACAGTCCTAACATTGCCCTTTGCCAGCTAGATCTCGATTCCCTTATTTGTAAAGCTGGGCATAATAGCAGTATCTAACTCATAGGGCTCCTCTGAAGAATAAATGAGTCAATCCATTAAAAGCTCTTAGCCTTCCAAACACTAACTGCTCAATAAATGTAACTGCGCAAATAATAACTTTCCATTCCCAAGGCTCAAAGTCGGGAGGAGGGGTCACTTCTTCCAAGAGTGTGCCCTTGAGATTTAGAACTTTTGCTTTAATTCTGTATGAATCTCTACTCCAAAGTAACTGTTGCTGGGGGAATCATTTTCAAGAACATAGCCGATTTTTACCACAGCCAAGAAATCTTAGAGTATAAACTGTATGCAGTATATGTAAGTTACAGGTACATAATCTCATTTTTATGCAATTAGCTTGGCACAGGTTTTAAGTGCTAAACAGTTTGCTTCAGGCACTAGTTGTTCATTTCTCTTATTCCTCACTTTTAGTTTATATTTCCTTCCGTGGTGATTGCTGGAGTCATTAACTCTTCTCGTTAATTGAACCCTCTCACTTTCCAGGTCCTGGGTGGTGGGGGTAGGGGGAAAGACCAAGCCATGTTCTATCCACCTTGCAGGCTCTTCTCTTTTGCTTGAAGTTGCCTTTGAGTTAAACTGCAGAAGGCGGAGTCGGTAGTGTCTTTGGTCTTTGCCTACAGAAATCTTCAGCAGAGAATTGCCTCTTCTTATTTCAGTGTTTTCGGGAGGCCTCTTGCTATCAGATTGTCCTGGGTTCTGTCCAGCCTCAAAGATTCCAATCTTCTTTTTAAAATCTTGCCTCCAGCTACACCACCTGTTAGTTCTGCATGTCAGTCCCCGCTGGGTACACACAGAATCCATGTTATACCTTTGTTATCTTTTCCTCATTATTAAAAAATGCTTTGGTAAAACATTTTGAAAAAAAAATTTAAAGGCCATTCCACTAGCCAAAGAAAAAATCACCATTATATTTTAATGCCATTCATATATTTTTTTCTCTGAGAATGAAATAATACTTTTTAAACTAAGAATGGGGTCATATAATTTGGCAAGCTGCTGCTTTTACTTACCGAATCTTCATGTCTGTGTAAAGTATTAAAAATGCTCATGTACTCCTCATAGCCTGAGTATGTCTTTTCCCTCGTACCTTTAGCTTTCCAATTGGTATTTAATCACATTTAACCTTGCCCACCTGGAATCCTTGATCCACCCAATGGGATTTCACCGGAAGGACTGCTCACCACATAGGCCGATACCCCAGTCCGGCCACGCAAACACTCCTCTGGAGACACAAAACTCTTGTTTTCCAGATGTGACAGCTGAGAGAGCTAGCTCCTTG
The DNA here is from genome assembly GCF_029407905.1 of Bubalus kerabau. Classification (NCBI taxonomy): domain Eukaryota; kingdom Metazoa; phylum Chordata; class Mammalia; order Artiodactyla; family Bovidae; genus Bubalus; species Bubalus kerabau. The sequence continues at coordinate 19,979,000 of NC_073647.1, forward strand.
GAACTCAGAGGCCTACTAAATAGGTATGTACCTAAAACAGATCTGAACTCCTTAATCATTTTCCCTCTCCATTTCTTTTTTAACTTCAAAGGTAGAAGTTAGGAAAAAAGCCTTTTCTAATTCATCAAATACCAAATAAATGTAAGGAATTAGTTTTAATAATAACCAGGATCTTTTTATTGTTTATATCTGCATGTTTATTGAAAATTTTAATCTGGTGTTTAACCATACTCTTCATTTCCCTGCATCTGAATCACCTGGAGGTGTTGTTACATTACAGATGGCTGGATCTCAGTCCCAGAGTTTCCAACTCCAGGGCAGGGCCAATAATTTGCATGTCTAGATTCCCGGATGACGAGGCTGCTGCTTGTCCTAGGAGCACACTTTAAGCGCACTGTTCTAAAAAGTGGTAGGACTTTGTAGTTAGACCTTCCCTGATCAAAATTCATTAATCTATTCACTCAACACACATTAGTTGAATTCCTACTCTATGCCAAGCCCTTTGCTGCTGCTAAGTCTCTTCAGTCGTGTCTGACTCTGTGCGACCCTATAGACGGCAGCCCACCAGGCTCCCCCATCCCTGGGATTCTCCAGGCAAGAACACTGGAGTGGGGTGCCATTTCCTTCTCCAATGCATGAAAGTGAAAAGTGAAAGTGAAGTCGTTCAGTTGTGTCTGACTCTTCGTGACCTCATGGACTGCAGCCCACCAGGCTCCTCCATCCATGGGATTTTCCAGGCAAGAGTACTGGAGTGGGGTGCCATTGCCTTCTCCGAAGCCCTTTGATAGATAGTGAGAGAAAAAAGATGGATAAGACAGAGTCCCCTAAAGAGTTCATGGCCATTTGAGGAACACAGACAATGAAGTCAATATTTATATTAAAGTGTGGTGAGAGCCATGATAGAGACATGGCCAGGATGCTCTGAAAGACTTCTGTAGGGCATCAGGGGGAGGATGTGGGGAGTCAGTGATTTGCCTGTAGGCATCGAGACCAGACAGGGTAGTAGGGGCCATACCCAGATAAAGAGAAGCCTTATGTAGTAAGCTGAGGTCTGACTTTTGCTCTGGAGGCTGTAGGAAGTCATGGAAGGTGGTTTTTCGAAGGTGGAGCAGTACTGCACTGAGCAACAGCAGAGGATTCAGAATCCAGGCCTAAGTTCTAATATTGGCTGTGCTACTTGTATGACCTGGGGCAAGTTACTTAACCTTCGTTGGCTTTCCCTTTCCTCATGTGTAAAGGGGAAAATAGCATTTACCTCGGAGAAGGCAATGGCACCCCACTCCAGTACTCTTGCCTGGAAAACCCCATGGATGGAGGAGCCTGGTAGGCTGCAGTCCATGGGGTCGCTAGGAGTTGGACACGACTGAGCGACTTCACTTTCACGCATTGGAGAAGGAAATGACAACCCACTCCAGTGTTCTTGCCTGGAGAATCCGAGGGACGGGGGAGCCTGGTGGGCTGCCGTCTCTGGGGTCGCACAGAGTCGGACACGACTGAAGCGACTTAGCAGCAGCAGCAGCATTTACCTTATTTAGGTGTTGTGACGATTAAGTAAGAAAAAATTACCTAAATGCCTGGCATGTGTTTAATGAATGGTGATTATGATCAGGTTTGAACTTTAGAAAGCTAAAGACATGAAAGACATACCTCTCAGATAATTATTCATTTCTTTATTTGAAACTACCAGGCTAGTTCAAATATCAACTAAGTAGTATTCATATTTATACATATTATTTATTTTTAATTTAATATGTGTAAAATAAAAGACTTCTCAGCCATAAAAAATGAAGGAAGTACTGACATTTGTGGCAACATGTATAAACCTAGAGGGCATTATGCTAGGTGAAAAAGAAGTCAAACAGAGAAAGACAAATATGTTACAACCTCACCCATATGTAGAATCAAAAAAACAAAAACCTCACCGAAACAGAGAGTAAATTGGTGATTGCCAGGGGAAGTATATGGGGGAAATGGGTGAAGGTGGTCAGAGTTCAAACTTTCAGTTATAAGATGAATACTTTCTAGAGTTGGAATGCACAGCCTTGCAACTATAGTTAACAAGACTGCATTGTGTACTTGAAAGTTGCTAAGAGTAAATCTTAGATGTTCTCACCACACATACAAACAAGGTAACTAAGTGAGGTGCAGTTGCATTAACTAACCTTATTGTGGTCACCATTTTACAGTATATACATATATGGAATTGTCTCATTGCACACATGACCTTTACACAGTGTTCTGTGCTAATTATATCTCAATAAAGCTGGGGATAAAAAGAAGTCATTCCCCCCTCCCTCATTTACTAGTTCATTCTTTTTTGCAAATGGTAGTTTACAGTAGTTCCATGCAGGCTAAATTTCACCTGTTGAGTATAAACCCTTAATGTGAACTTGAGGATTCTTCAATTGTTGAAAGTATGGTTATGAAAACATTGCGGATTTCAGTCCCATCTGACTCAACTTCCAAGGCGAATTTATCCTATATGTTCACAATTTACAGAAAGGGAAATTCGACTTACTTGGGCCTTCATGTGCTTTCAGGAACTTCCCCAGCAGGTAACCAAAATTGAGACTAGAAAGAAATTGCCTAAACATTGAATTCTTAGTCATTTAAAAGAACTGGTGCCTGAATGCTTTACAAGGCTGGTACTGTATAAATCCTGTTAATTTTTTTAGAAAAAATTTGGAGCAGCTAGTTGAATATGCAGAGTTCCAGCACTAGGTGTCAGCAATAGATTAAATTAGAAACTCCCACTTTTTTTCTTTTATTTTCAAAGTTTTTATAACAATAAAAATAAAATACATTTCCTGGATTTTAGAAAAGACACAACACACTTCCTTGCCGCTGTGACATCAGTGGAAAAGATGCCCCTGAGAGAATAACCATGGCTCCAGAAACTGTAAGTCTTAGTTTGACCTTCAAATTTGAATGGCGTGGAACTCAATTTTATGTCAACTGGAAAGCTGTGGGATTAAAGTGTTGAGGTAAGGGTGAGCCAGTTCCTAAATGTCTAAATAATGAATTACTTCACACACAGAAATCTAATTTTCAAGCTGACCACAGCCCTGGCGCCATTAACTCATTGAATGCTCTTCCCATGTGGACAAGATGAACAAAATTAACATAAAGTTTCACTCTGAGCCCTGGGAGTTTGTCCCATGCTGTGTCTGGTCTGGTATGTAGAGAGATTTGAGAAACATTTGTGTGATAGTTCTTTCCTAAACTTTGTAATAACCTAAATAATAGTGTGTATATCTCTAATCCTCCTACACTTCCACCAGTGTCATGAAGCAAGTGTGTTTGAAGCAAGTTTGACTACATCTTTCTGTTGATTTCAGCAATTCCCTATCAAGATAGACTGCAAATATGTATGTGTAGAATATAAGGTCATCTATAATCTTGTCCCTGCTTACCTTCTGCATCTATTGAGATGATCATATAATCATATTCTTCAATTTGTTGGTATGGTGCATCACATTGATTGATTTACAGACATTGAAAAATCCTTTCATCCCTGGGATAAATTCCACTTGATCATGAATGTATGATCCTTTTACTGTATTGTTGGATTCCATTTGCTAGTATTTTGTTGAAGATTCTTGCATCCATGCTCATCTGTGATATTGGCCTGTAATTTTCTTTTGTTATGCTGTCTTTGGTTTTGTTATCAGGGTGATGGTGGCCTCACAGAGTGAGTTCAAATGCATTCCTTCCTCTGCAACTTCTTAGAATAGTTTCAGAAGGATAGGCATTAACTCTTCTCTAAATGTTTGGCAGAATTCGCCTGTGAAGACATCTGGTCATGGACCTTTGTTGGGAGTCTTTAAGTCACTGATTTAATTTCACTACTGGTAATTGGTCTGTGCATATTTTCTATTTCTTCCTGGTTCAGCCTTGGGAGATTGTACCTTTCTAATAATTTGTCCATTTCTTCTAGGTTGTCCATTTTATTGATGTATAGTTGCTCTTCCCTGCTTGCCTTCTAAGTACATCCCTCACCTTCACATCCTTTATGTTTAATGTTTTAGTATAACTAAGCTCATCATGGTTTTGGTTTTAGTAAATTTTCACCCAGTCTCAAGGGCCCAAATACCACCTGTATTCTGCAGAATCCCAAATTTCCACATACAGTCCAGACTACTCCCTTCAGCTCTAGATTCACTCTTACTCTATAGTTATACTAGTCTGTATTCAGACATCTCAGATTTAACATATCCAACACTGAACTTTGACAACCACCTCTCCTCAAAAAACAAACAAACAAAAAAAAAAAAAAAAAAGAGAGAGAGAAGAAGAAAAACCCATGCTCCTCAGTGATCTTCAGAATCTCAGTAAATGGCAATTTCAGCTTCCAGCTATTCAGGTCAAACCCTTGCAGTGGTCCTTGAGTCTTCTGTTTCTCTCCTGCCATATCCAATCCATGTGGAGATGCTAAAGGAATTAACTTCATAATATATCCAAAATTTGCCTACTTCTGTTACCAAATCAAACTTGAGTCCACTCATCCATATGCAATAAAACCAAGTTACTGACACTGGGTTAGAAGATGGGTTAGGTAGAGAATTAAGAAAAACAAGAGACTTCAAGACTTTTACCTGAAGGGGGAGAATCTAATTCAGAGTCACTACCAGGGATAGTCTCAGAATTTACAGTCTCCAAAGACTCGGTTTTTGCTAATCCACAGCATATTTCCCATATTATGGGCTTCCCTGGTGGCTCACATGGTAAAGAATCTGCCTGCAATGCAGGAGACCTGGGTTCGATCCCTGGGTTGGGAAGATCCCCTGGAGGAGGGCATGGCAACACACTCCAGTATTCTTGCCTGGAGAATCCCCATGGACAGAGGAGCCTGGCGGGCCACAGTCCATGGGGTCGCAGAGTCGGACGTGACTGAGCCACTGAGCACATGGCAGCTCATAGCATGTTTCCATGAGTTAAAAGACAAGATATTGAAGGTTTGTGGCAGTAGATAGTTGTATTATTTAGAAATGCTATCTTTACGATTTGAAAAGTGACCCCAAACAACTAGCAAATTTGTATGTCAGGCTCCTCTGTCCATGGAATTTTCCAGGCAAGAATACTGGAGCTAGTTGCCATTTCCTTCCCCAGGGGATCTTCCCAACCCAGAGACAGAACCCACGATGGCAGGCAAGTTCTTTACCACTGGCACCACCTGGGATGTCCTGGTATGTTATTAAATATTAATTATCATGTGACATCCCTTATGTTCAGAATCTAAAAATAAATGATACAAATGAACTTATTTATAAAGCAGAAACAGACTCACAGACCTAGAGAACAAATTTATGGTTGCCAGGGGGAAAGAATGGCAGGGGGGAAAGGATAGTTAGGGAGCTTACACGATTGACATGTATACATTGCTGTATTTAAAAATGGATCACCAACAAGGTCCTAGTGTATAGCACAGGGAACTCCACTCAATGTTATGTGGAAGCCTGGAGTTTGGGGGGGGGATGGATACAATGGCACCCCACTCCAGCACTCTTGCCTGGAAAATCCCATGGATGGAGGAGCCTGGTAGGCTGTAGTCCATGGGGTCACTAAGAGTCGGACACGACTGAGCGACTTCCCTTTCACTTTCACTTTCATGCATTGGAGAAGGAAATGGCAACCCACTCCAGTGTTCTTGCATGGAGAATCCCAAGGATGGGGGAGCCTGGTGGGCTTCCATCTCTGGAGTCGCACAGAGTCGGACACGACTGAAGCGACTTAGTAGTAGTAGTAGTAGTAGGATACATGTATATGTACGGCTGAGTTCCTTTGCTGTCCACCTGAAACTATTACAACACTGTTAACCAGCTATACACCAATATAAAATAAAAAGTTAAAAAAATACTACACAGAGAAAAAAATAATACAAGTAAAAATCTTTGGTTCTTCTGGTTGGACTTTTGCCTAATATAGTTCATAATATAATCACATCACATAATCACATCGTTTAAACCAACATTTTGATTGAACACAACTTCATATTTTGGGTGTTATTGGCAATTGGACAATGTTTACTTACTACTCCATATGGGCTGAAGGTAAACAAGCTGAATTACTTGTTTATTTTTATATCTGCTTATATTGATCCAAACCAATATGTCATTAATATCTGCTAATGCTATTATTTGAGTGAAGTAAAATTGGACATGTATTATTATGAATAATGGGGATTTTTGTGAAGTATTTGAGACTGACTGCTAGGTATTATAAAAGAGATTCTGCTGATCTTTGCCTGTACATCAAGAAAAGCCCATATGCAGTATTATGTTAGGAGATGAGTGGCTGGGGCTTGAACTGGGACCATTATACCAAAGTGTAATGCATTTCCAGCAGTAAATCAGAAGTCAGAGGAGTTACAGTGAATCTGAAGCCAGAGGAGTTACAGAAATAAGGCTGCCAACCCATGTTGGATATACAAAGTTCGCTCAAATAATAAGCAACTAGGAGATCTTATCAACCACTGAAATGTGGCATGCTGGCTATAACAGGGCACAGAGAAGTATGAAGGTCTGGGCTTGAAAGCCTGCTTCTAAAACAGCACTCTAACTTCTTACACAACAGAAGCATCCCTTCTTCTCTCTGAGTTTCAATCTCCTAAGGCTCTTTCTAGCTCTGTTGCCTATGAATCTATGATTCTACTCAGTATGAGGCACTGTGCTAGGTGCTTCAGGGGAGCTAAAGTTGTACAAGACACTGTCCATGTTCTTAAAAATCAAAATAAGGATTTGAATGGTTCTATGCATATTTAGCAAATTTGCTACAGGTACTCAAGAAGGCTTCAAGTACTGAGGGAGAGATGGAGTTTATATGACAATGACACAATTCCAACAGCATAACAAAGCTCTGATGTTTGTCTTAGCTTCAGTTTTGTTTATTCTGCTCCAAATATCTATTTATACATGGCTAATATGAAGTGATAACATTGATTTAAAAACAAACATGCCAGAACTGAAGCATGTGTTCGGTCTCTTTGAAATAATATCCTTGAAAGAGTATTCAGATACTTGATAAGTCCCTTCATAGCCTGTGGCACATGTTCAAATTTACTCGGTTGGAATAGATCTTGGTCACTGGAGAATAGACAAGGTGTTTGGGAATAGCTGTGTGTCACTTAGAGTGAAGTCAAATGAATAAGACGAGTGATAGAGCTAAGCCATACATTTTGAGTTGAAAATGAAGTGTGACAATTAACAAATGAGATTGGTTTTCTTGACGGCCATCTAATTGACTCTGAAAGCAATTCTTATTCCTAGAGATGTTTTGAGCATCACGAGAAAAAGTAGATATTCTCCCGAGGGAAACAGTTTGAAAGGCAACAGTACTCCTCTGGCATGCTTGTGATTTCAGGGTTTGTTTCATTACAAACACCAGCTACATTATAAACAGTTATATATTATACCTGACTGATCCTTGCTGTTACAGTTTTGGGACAAATAGCATCTTTGATCTGAAGGAAGACCTCTTAAAGTAACACGTACTGAACCTCTCCCTCCACTTAGGAATCCATTGTGCTAAATGAGCTAGATAACTCCCACAGCAATCCTGTTTGAAGTAGGCATCATATCCTCCATTTTATAGATGAAAAAACTGAGGTTCAAAAAAGTTAAGTGGCATATCAATAGTAATCAAGATCTTGGAGTTCACCAAGTATCATAAAAGAACCCTTCTACTTGGTGTATTTAAAGAGTTCTTGCACAGTTAGCAATGTTGGCAGTATTAGCACACTTTCTTTTGTGGGGTGGTTGTAACACCAGTTTAACCAACCCAACTACACCACTGCTTCCATACTTGCCTGCCAGAGGGTAACGTAATCAACATGATTTTTTATTATTTATTTGCTACTTGTTTCTCAACACGAATCCTTTCAAATTTGCCAGTTAGTTACAAAAGGGTTGCCCCCTCTTTTGTCGCATGGTTTGCTTTCTGTTATTTCATTTCAAGTCTCTTGATCCATAGCACATATTTACCTTGGTTCCTGGTAATAGTTCTTTTAACTCATCTCCAGACTTCTAGCATTTTGTACAGCCAAGAAAATGGTAACTATCCAACCCTGGGCAATTCACTGATTACCTAGGTAATAATTCTGAACTATTTTCTTATCTTGCACCTGGGGATAAAAATATTTACCTTACCTCCCGTTTCAGGATTGATGGATGGTCTGAACGCAGTAATGTATTTGAATGGATGTTGAAGTATAATGCATAGTATAAAATGCACACAGTTGTTTTTTTTTCGCATTGATTATGTGATTGACTAACTACTGAACCAATGTGGCTATTGATGTAATTTGATCTAGGCTGGCTCCAGAGAAAGATTACTTTCTTTGTCTCAGCTCCAGAAAGCAGAAAGGAGTCATACAGTACTAAAGACCAGCTCCTGTCAGATGTCCTTTGGACAATTAAGTATGGCAGCTGTTACTACTCATTGTCAAAACAGTCAATTACATTTTTTAATTTATACAAATACTGAATCATTATGTTGTATACCTAAAACTAATGTTATATGTCAATTATATCTCAATTTTTTTAAAGTTTAAAACATGCAAAGTATAGTTTTGAGTTGAGAAGTTTTCTTAAAGTCTACATTGTTGCTGCTTCATGAAAAAGATACAGAATGTGGTATAAGATTTGCTGTAAGTTATGTTACAAGACAATAAAAGTTGAAATGAGTAGTACACACAAACACCCAAACCCCATTCAATTAGATATTCTACATCAATGAACCAAATGGGGACTATTCTCCCGAAAGGCACCTGCTGCAGAGGGAAGCTGGTTGGTCTAGACAGGAAATACCAGGGGAAGGACCAAAAGATCTCAGCACAAGAAACAGGGGCCCTCCCAGGGCTTTCAGCCCTGATTCTTGCCCACCATTTGAAGGCAGGCAAGGCTCTGGTGCATTCAGATCATCAGTTTTTAAAAAAACTAAAACAAGAAGAGGGACAGAAAATAGTGCTTTGCTTATCTCATTGGGTCACTGTGAAGAGATTTGTCAACTGTATAGAGCTATGCACAAGTAAGGAACCAACAAATGGTTTTTGAGTGCCTATTGTACACAGTACACACCAATGAAACATTCACCTACCCTCAAAAACTGGCAGTCTATCAAGAAAGAATAAAATATATAAAAATGAGAAATGTGAGGTAGACAATTGTCAGTGCTAAAATAGAGGAAGACATTATTCTTAACGTCTACAAATAAATAAACTAGGTGGTGATTGGGATTGATCAATAAAATGATTAAAATGAAGAAATGATCCTTTTTAGGCAAACTGCTTTAGCATATTTGCTTTATTCCTTGTACTTAAGTAATGTATTTTTCAATTAACAAACATTTACTGAGCAACTACTATGCGCTGGTTCCAGTGCTAAAGGCTACAGATACACTGGGAGTTAAAAATGCAGGTTCCTGCTTTCAATGAACTTAAGAGAGAAGAAATAAACATGCAAAAGTGAAAGCGAAGTTGCTCAGTCATGTCCGACTCTTTGCGGCCCCGTGGACTGTAGCTTACCAGGCTCTTCCATCCATGGGATTTTCCAGGCAAGAATACTGGAGTGGGTTGCCATTGCCTTCTCCAGGAGATCTTCTTGACCCAGGGATTGAACCCAGGTCTCCCGCATTGTAGGCAGACGCTTTACCATCTGAGGCACCAGGGAAGTCTAAACATGTAAAGACATGATACAAAATTTCAGGTGTAATGGAGGACACTTGGACAGGTTCCAGTAAGGGGTAGCACAAAGGAAGCAGTGATTAGCTCTTGGGGGTTGGGGTGAATCTGGAAAACTTCATGGAGAAGGTTCCCCTTAAATATTAAATATTTAAATATTAAAGAAGAAGGAGGACTCCTTCAAGCAGACAAGAGGCAAGAAAGGAAGAACATCTCTGGCAAAGGAGAGGGCATGAACAAAAAGGCAGGGGTGCAAAGAGCCTGGGGAGTAAGTGGCACTACTGAAATGAACTGTGGGAAGGGAAGGGGCACAGGAAAAAAGATGAGGTGACTTTTTTGAGGTGGTGTATCACTTCATGGCAAATAGATGGGGAAACAATGGAAACAGCGAGAGACTTTATTTTCTTGGGCTCCAAAATCACTGCAGATGGTGACTGCAGCCATGAAATTAAAAGATGCTTGCTCATTGGAAGAAAAGCTATGACCAACCTAGACTGCATATTGAAAAGCAGAGACATTACTTTGCCGACAAAGGTCCATCTAGTCAAAGCTATGGTTTTTCCAGTAGTCATGTATGGATGTGAGAGTTGGACCATAAAGAAAGCTGAGCATAGAAGAAATTGATGCTTTTGAACTGTGGTGTTGGAGAAGATTCTTGAGAGTCCCTTGGACTGCAAGGAGGTCAAACCAGTCAGTCCTAAAGGAAATCAACTGTGGATATTCATGGGAAGGACTGATGCTGAAGTTGAAGCTCCAATACTTTGGCCACCTGATGCAAAGAACTGAGTCTTTGGAAAAGACCTTGAGCTGGGAAAGATTGAGGGCAGGAGGAGAAGGGGATGACAGAGAATAAGATGGTTGAGTGGCATCACTAACTCAATGGACACGAGTTTGAGCAAGCTCCGGGAGTTGGTAATGGACAGGGAAGCCTGGCGCGCTGCAGTCCATGGGGTTGTAGAGTCCGACATGACTGAGTGAGTGAACTGAACCGAACTGATTACTATCTATTGCATAGTTATCCCAGTTGGTTAAAGTCTCTCTGTGAATTCTTTTCCTTGTTGGGGAAAAAAAAACAGTCATGAAAACTTCAAGTAGCCATTCAGGTTTCTAGAATTCCAAAGCAGTTATTACCTCCTTAAATGTTAGTAGTATTCTGGAATATTTGTTAACTGAAGTCTGCACCTTCCATAGTACCATTCGTCCTGCCCCCACCCCTGGCAGTGTGTGTCTGTATTTGCATATAGTTTACCAGCGTGCTGAGAATGGGTTCTTTAGCTGGGGAATCACCTATCAGCTACTGTGTAACAGTTCATAGGAATGAGTGCTTGATGCTCCTGAGAAGCCGACATGTTAGTGCTTTTTTGTGATCTATCTCCCTCTCAAAATGGCAGAGTCTTTATCTACAGTTGACTCCAGGCTATCTTGCAGGAGCATCATTCCTGCCTCTTCAAAAGGAGCTAGTCCTGGTTCAATAGCCATTTGCCATAGGGGAATTCCATTACCTCCCCTTACCAGCAGGATAGATTTTGTCTGGTGTTTACACTGAAGATGGAGGAAATGTAATTAAATTCTTTCAAGTGCTAGATTTACTTACACTATCAATTTACCACTAAACGCACCATTCTCATTTTGGAGAAAGAGAATAGGACCATATGTCTCAAACTTATCAACTGTCGGCACTTGCAGTAATAGCTTTCTGCTTAAAATCAAAGAAAGATTTGAGTTTTTGAGTCCCCCCCGAAGCCCTCTAGTTAGAACCTTATGGACTTCGTGATTTGGAACTGAATTGACTATACACTTTTGTTTAATGGAATGAATTTTGCAGTAAATCCAGTATCTTATTTGCAAAATGTCTTAGGGCAAATTTTGGCAACTTCTCCAAAAGATAGTTCTCTCCTCCATCATTGCCCAGTGAAAACTATGTAAGAATTAGATTAAACAATACCACTGCCAATAAATCTTGTACATGTTTGGCCCAGTGACAAAACACTGGCCTGTGTAAGAAAAACAAAACAGAGAAAACAAGGATAAGTATACATATTCATTTCCATGGAATATTAAATAGAGAAACTTGGTAAAAATTTTTGACAGCAAAGGGAGTGATTTCACAATTTTGTCCAAAAAATATTATGGGAAGCTTCTCCCATTGAGTTTAGATGACTATTTAATTTATAGATGGAACAGAAATACATATGCATGTTCACATTTCTCTAATTTGTATACAATATATCTGATATTTGGATAAAAGCTGAGGAAAAAAAAAAAAACAAAAAAAACCTTGACCAAAATCTAATGGGGCATGGGACCTGTCCTCAAGTAGCTTATAGTGCAGTTGAAAAGATAAGACTTCCAAAAATATCATCATTAAAGTCAAAGAAAGTTTATGAAGAGTGAAATGGGTATAACTAAAAGTAAAGCTTCACAGTATAGGCACACATCAGGAGCTCTGGGAAGTTAGGAAGATGAACAAAAGACTAATGGTAGCTCAAGTCTTAAAGTTTCATGAAGAATGTGTGATTTCAAAAGCTAGGAACAGTTTGAATGAGGCATTCTGATTGAAAGGGGGGTGGGAAAGAGCAAAAGCATGAGAGAGTGAATATGATGGGCAGAAAGCAAAGAAGAGGCCAGGCTGACTAGGGTGGAGTATGTGAGAATGTTGGCATGGTAGGGTAAACTCAGACTTGTCAATGCAGGCTTAAGAGTTTGGTCTGGGTTCCACAGGCAAAGAAGAGCCATCAGGATCCATTGAGCATTGTACTGACATTATGAAAGTAGTGTTGTGGGAACATTAGACCAGGATTTATGGGATTACATATGGCCATCCAGATGGCAAATGCACCAATTGCAAAGACACTTACTTGCCAGGACTGTGAGCAGTGAGATGACTGTGAAAGGAAAGAGGCTGAAGGCTGGTGTGAAATCAGGCCGTGATGGAGGCTAGGACCAACCTGAGTGAGTTCAGATGGGGAGAACAGATAGTTTCAACTGGCAGTACAGAAGCATTGAGATGAAACATTCTGATCATTCCAATACAGCACACCCAACAGAAAACAAGGAAATAGAGACACTAAAGAGAATAAGAGAGCTGGAATAGTGAGGTCTCATAGTTTCTGACCCTTGCCTAAGGTGGCTTCTAGGAACAAAGACTGGCCTCTGGCTGACAACCAGCAAGGAAATGGGGACCTCGGTCCTACAACTGCAGAGAACTGAATTTGGCAATCAACTTGAATGAGCTTGGAAGTGAATTCAACTCCAGAGCCCCAGAAAGGAATGTAGCTGCTGACACCTTGGCATTACCTTATGAGACTCAAAGCATAGAAACCAGCCAACGTACCCTGTACCCACACTTCTAAACCTGCAGAACTAGGAAATAATAAATGGATTTTTTTAAGGCAATGATATTATAGTAGCCATAGAAAATGAATATAGCACCCTTTAACACTCAGCTTAAACATCATACCTGGGAAGGCTTCCCTAAGGCCCTCTTCTGGGTTCCCATAGAACTCTATATGTTTCTTTACAAGGGCAGGGATGACATTATGTGGATGTCATCTGCTGTACAGCTGCTTCCCTCCTTAAGTTATCGAATGCCTTGAAGGAAGGGACCATGTCTTAGTCATTTTGTATTTGTAAACGTAGCAGTTAGCATAGTGCCTGACAGCAGGTGCTCAGTAAATACTGCAGTGGAAAGAGGAGGAAAACGTGGGTAGAATAAAAATAGTTTCAAATATGCAAGGTCTTAAAAATGTTACCTATCATGCACCCTTGCTCAGGTGGTGACGCTCAACCAAAATAAAAATGTACACCGAAAAAGAGATTCACAAAACAGGAATGCCATCCAGGGGAGAGGTGAAAGGGATTTATAAGATAACAGCTGCGCAGCAAGTTTAGAAAGAAAAGGGTTCAGATTGGAGCAGGGCAGAGGGCCCCAGGAGGGATATTTCTAGGGAGAAAAAGGCCTCAAAACCCAAACAAAACTAAACAACAATAACAGAACTGAAAGAGAATCTGAAAGCTCTGCTTTCCGAGTTAACTGCCTGGCTCACCAGTAAATAACATTTGTGTACTCATAATGAGGCAAACCGGAGAAGGCAATGGCACCCCACTCCAGTACTCCTGCCTAGAAAATCCCATGGATGGAGGAACTTGGTAGGCTGCAGTCCATGGGGTCGCTAAGAGTCGGACATGACTGAGCTACTTCACTTTCACTTTTCACTTTCATGCATTGGAGAAGGAAATGGCAACCCACTCCAGTGTTCTTGCCTGGAGAATCCCAGGGACGGGGGAGCTTGGTGGCTGCCGTCTGTGGGATCACACAGTTGGACACGACTGAAGTGACTTAGCAGCAGCAGCAGCAATGAGGCAAACTTTAAATTGTAATATAACTATTGCAAGAAGAGAGGAGGGGGGATTGTAAGAAAATTGAATCCCCATCTACCAGCATATGACTCCAATAGATTAATCAAAATGATTCAAAAGATAACAATGCATGCATGTTATTTAGCAATATGGAAGCAAATGTCAGGAAAGACAGCTAAAATATTGAAAGTGAGGTAGGGCAAATTGGGAGGAAAGGAAGGAAGACAAAGAGATGGGGTCTTGCTTTCCTTTTTCTTCAGTAGTATAAACCTTTAGACACAGTAGTATGCTATTGTAAATCAGCATATATTAGATAAAATAATGATTGATTTTAAAAAGAATCAATGGGGGTTAAACATAAGGACATCAGGTTTTTTAAACCTCCAGTCTCTAAATCCTCTTCCCACAGATAACCTGTGGTTTTGTACTGTTCATTTTCAGAGAGGATAAGTCTGATAAACTCTTTCATGCTGACGTCCTAGATGCTTAAGGGGCTGTCCTTGAAGGGGAGTGTCCTGGGGTATATGTTTTTTAAATAGGAGTTTGGAGCAGGGCAATGCTAAGCAAGGAATAATTTCTGAATATGTATGCATGGGCATTAGCACAAGTCCTGATCAGTATGGGATTTGATCACATGGGTTAGTGAGTGATATACTTTGTAGTGTGGAAGATTTCACTGTGTTCTCAAATAGAGTCATATAATGAAACCAAACATTTGTATTGCATTTATAAAAGGTTTTCACCTAGATTGTTTTATTTGAGGCCCATAAAGTAGGAGTTTCCCTGGTGGCTCAGTGGGTAAAGAAACTGCCTGCAATGTAGGAGACGCGTGTTCAATCCCTGGGTTGCGAAAATCTCCTGGAGGAGGGCACAGCAACCCACTCCAGTGTTCTTGCCTGGAGAATCCCATGGACAGAGGAGCCTGGCAGGCTGCAGTCCATGGGGTCTCAGAGAGTCGGACACGACTGAGCGACTAAGCACACATGCACAAGATCAAGATGATCCAGCTAATATGTGAATAAAGATGGAGCAGCAGCGACCCTCGGTATCACTCTGCCAAGGTTCTTTCCTCCCTGCTGCCCTTAAAAACCCCCCTTGGCATTGAACTAATGCTGCACATGGCCCAGCTCTTCCAGAATGTCTCCACTAATCTGCCCTGGCCCCTGCTCCTTTTGTTTCCAAGGTAAGCAAAGGCAAGGTAAGAGCATCAGCAAAGAAAGGTCAGGCAGGTGAGGCTGAGTCGAGAAGCAGTTGGGGAGAAACAGGGCCCCAGTGTCCTTTCTGTTGGATGGCTGGAATTATAAACATGGTACCTCTATATACTCAATGCTCATCTCATCTCTGTCTTAGTGACCAATCCAGATGGCTATAGATCACAGATTACCTCCTCTATCCATCTAGCAAAAACAATGAGATGAACAGACACTCATTCACATACAGATTCACAGACTTTAGCCCTTTCCAGTGCCTAGTACTCAAGGCAGAATATGGGCCTTTAGGGTCCTACGTACTAAGAGGAAAACGTGAACAAAGGCATAACTTGTGCCCTTTGATCAGCAAACCTCCCAAAGTGCAGGTGTAGCAGTCTTCACAGAAACTTTATCAGTCTTCCCAGCAAGGAACCAAAAGAGCATGAAAGGTCTGTCCCATCAGGGCTTCTCTGATTGCTCCAACCAGACACCTGGCAAGTTGGAGGCCATCCAGAGCAGTGTCCCAATCAGCACCTCAAGCAAACCTGCCAGCTCTAGCCAACAGCCTGGAAGGTTCCCCACTGTGGGAATATTGGGAGGCGCCAAGCCTGGGAAGTGAAAGAGACACGATGAGAACTTTGCTCCAAAGTTCTTCAAGGGGCGGCCTCTGGGAATGCCCTTGCATCCACTATTGGTCCAGTTTTGAGAATCTGATTTGGTTAACTGTTGACCCTCTAGTGCTTGCGTCTCCTCAGGCTGGCCTCCCTATGAAGCTAGGATGGAGGCTGGTGGTGCCTGAGCAGTAAAGATGCCTCTGCCACATTTTTTCCATTTTCTGATAGCTCCTTCTTATCTGTCTTAGTGACCAATCCAGATGGCTATAGATCACAGATTACCCACTCTGTCCATCTAGCAAAAACAATGAGATGAACAGACACACATTCACAAACAGGTATTTGAGACTTTCTCTGGATGCTTTGCATTTTAACAGAGGAGACATGAGAGAGAGTAACTCTTTACATAGCACTTCAGACATTCAAAAACCCATGGAAGTTTAGAGCTAGCAGAACTCCTGGAACTCACCTGTCCACAGCCTCCCTTTACAGAAGGGGAAACTGAAGCCCAGAGAGAGGAAGGGACTTCCTCATAGTGCTTATGGAGTTAGTGGCAGATAACCCAAGTTCTTCTATTTGTGGTTCCATCATCCCTTGAAATATTTTCCTTCTCTGAACAGTAAAACTGTTTCATCACTGCTATGTCTGTGGTTTTGTCCCTGGGAAGAGAGGAACAAAAGGGAAGTACAGGTTAAGTAATTACCTCTTTTTTTAGTTCTATGATGGATTTTATTTAATCAAAATTGAAAAATAGTTGATTCACAATGTTGTGAACCATTTCATTTTAAGAAAATAACTCAGACATTGCAGGTATCACTTCCCTACACATACTTAGTCATATGACCACACATTGCTTCAAGGGAGATTGGGAAATGTAGTCTTTATTCTGAGGAGCCAGGTTCATTGCTAAATCTCAGAGATTTATGTTACTAAAAGAAATAAAACAAGAAAATGGACAGTGGTAGAAACATTGCAGTCTCTAGCATGTGCTGATTTGCTTCCCTTGTATCAGATCAGATCAGATCAGTCGCTCAGTCGTGTCCAACTCTTTGCGACCCCATGAATCGCAGCACGCCAGGCCTCCCTGTCCATCACCAACTCCCAGAGTTCACTCAGACTCACGTCCATTGAGTCAGTGATGCCATCCAGCCATCTCATCCTCTGTCGTCCCCTTCTCCTCCTGCCCCCAATCCCTCCCAGCATCAGAGTCTTTTCCAATGAGTATAGGGAAAGGCAGTTTCATTTTTAGAGGGAAAGTGGTTTGATGGTAGGCTAGGGAGGGTCTGAGGCAAGACCAACCAGAGTTAATAGTGATTCAAGGTTGCTGGCTTGGATAATAGGGCAGCAAAAGTATGCTTACACATTCTGGATTGGCTACTCGCCAAAATTTAGCAGGATAAGGTGACACAATCCTGACCAGAGTGTCCCCAGTAGAGTCACTGCTACCTTTAGACTGCATCATTCAGCCTTCCTTACTCAGTTTTACTTTGCCTGTTATGAAAATGTCAGGTCAGTCTTCCTGTCTGTTCATATTCCCTGACAAGGGCGTATTCTCCCGATGGACAGAGAAGTCTGAGAAGGGGGATCTGAATATTTCGGGTCTGGTCCAGATCACTGATATCATTCTTTTAGGTTGACATGTCAATTGCTGGGAGTCAGTAACATGGCACTGCTGTAGACACATGGCAAAACAGAAGCAGAGATGCGGGCTAGATCAGTCCACTGAAATGAGATGTAAAGCAGGGACAGGCACATATTCAGGCAAGCAATCAGCACCAGGAGGTCTGAGATGAAGGGGAAATGTGGCCCAACAGAGGAGTCCATGGAATAGAGTAGTCCAATTAGTGGACTGGTGCCATGGAGTAGAGGAGTCCAAGAAACTGACAGCCATCTGTCCATGGGGAGCAAAGCCTCAGCCGCTGACTAGGGCTCTGAGATAGGGCTCTGCCCCCAAGCACTGGGACAGATGTGAGCACCTCTGAGATTGCAGGAAATGAGTCAGGTAGAGACCAAAGCAGATGCAGAGTATTATGAGCTCTGGTGTTCAGGTAAGGAAGGAGGGATGGTGACTCAGAAGCAAGTATTCCAGAGCTTAAGCTTTGTCATACAGTGCAGGAGAGAAGGAGGTTACGCTTGCTTCTGAGAAGGCAACCCCCTCCCAGTCCATGTTATGTCTGTTTTTCTCTATGTTCAAATTAGAAAACTGGGTGTCATCTTTGACTCTTCCTCATCATCTTAGCCTATCCTATTCACGATTAGCAAATCCTATGTATTCTATCTTCGGATGTTCTTTTGAAGCAATCCAATTATTTCCAGCCCTCTGCCATTACTTAGTTCAACCTATAACAAAATCTCTCTCCTGAATTAAAGCAACAGCTCTCTCCCTGACTCCCCTTTTGCTGCCCTACAATCCATCTGTTATGTGCTGAATTGTGTCACCCCACCAAAATTTGTATGTAGCGGTCCTAACCCCCAGTAACAAAGAAGGTGACTATATTTGGAGATAGGATCTTTAAAGAGGTAATTAGGTATAAATAGGGCCATTAGGTTGGGCCCTAATCCAATATGACTGGTGTCCTTAGAAGAATAGATCTAAGAAATAGGTACAGAAGGAAAACGAAGTGAAGGCACAGTGAGAAGATGGTGACCTACAAACTCGGGAGAGAGGACACAGGAGAAAGATCAAGGTGCCAACACCTTGATCTTGGACTTCCAGCCTTCAGAATTGTGAGAAAATTAATTCTGCTGTTTAAGCCACTCAGTCACTGATCCTTTCTTGTGGCAACCCTGACCAAACTAGTACACGATCCTCCATACTGCCTCCAGAGTGGCTTTTATTAAATGCAAAGTCCATCATGTTGGTTCTCTGTTTAAATCCCTCCTGCTTTCAGTCTCCAGTAACAATAGAAATGAAGCTAGAATTTAAACATGTGTGCATAAAGGCATTGGAAACTGGAAGCAGTCATCATGGTGGGGGGCAAGATTTCAGAGTGTTGTGTGTGTATATACACATATATACACACTCAAGGAGATATTATTTCATACCTGTTAGAATGACTATTATCAGAAAGAAAAGAGATACCAATGTTAATGAGGATGTGGGGAAATTGGAACCCTTGTACAGCTTCTAAGCTGCCTTAGAAGTAGGGGCAAAAGTAAAGTAGATGGTTTTCCAACGTTGAACCTGGCTTTGATTCAGCTTAGTCATGAATTCAGCAAAGGTAATCTGCCCTTACCTGACCTACTTAACAGAGAAAAGAGTGCATCTTCTCTGAGGGAAGTAACATCATCTGGAGCCTAGAAGATTACTTATACACAATTGGTTAACACTCATTCAGAACTTTCTAGGAATTGTAAGAGACAAGGTCATATGACTGAAAACCTAGGAAGAAAAGACAGACAGTAGACAAACCCACAAGTGATCCAGATATTTAGGTTTGCAGATAAAGAATTTCTAATAACTATGTGTTCAAAGAATAGAGGGAAAGGTGGAGGAATTATATGAAAAAAGAATTTAATCCAATTGTTGAAATCTATAAAGAATCAAATGGAAATCTGGCCTGCGACTGGCAATAACCAATAGAATGCAACAGAAGTGAAATACCAGTTCTAGGCATATTCTTTAAGAAGATTGGCAATTTCCAGTCCCTCTCTCTTAGAACACTCACTCTGGGGAGCCTTGTAGGAAGCCTGGCTCCTCTGCTGAAGGTACCATGCAGAGAGGAGAGGCCTTGAGCTTTTATGTATAGGAACAGAAGGCCAGGCATCTCAGAGATGCAGCCTAGCCTCTGGATGACTCCAGTTGCCATCTGACTACAACTGCAGGTTAGATCCTGAGTAACACTGGCAGAAGGACTGCCCAGTGGAATCCAGTCAACCCACAGAACAGTGGGAGAAAATAGATGGTTGTATTAGCCATTATATTTTGGGGGTAGTTTGTCAGGTGACAATAGGTAATAGATATACTGTTTTTCGTAACGGCTCCATACCCCATACTATGGGCTAGGGTACTGGGGATCTGATATCTGATGCTTCCTCAGCACACAAGGCCAGTTTTCCTTGCTGGAAAACTGTTCAACTCTCCATGAAAAAGGCTTTGCTCCTAGATCATCCTCACTTCCGTCTGAGCCAAACCTCAGTATAATTTCTTCCCAGAAGGTAGAAAGTATTATTCCAAGTCTCCTCTTGAGCTGTGCAAGAAAGACTTCAGTCCCAGACATTGGCATTTCTAGCATCAGCCGGCAGGTGAGGAAGCTCACAGAATGATTCCTAATCCATCGCTCAGTCGTCTCTTCCCTCTACTTGTTTGCCTGTCCAAAGGCTGATAATTGCTCAATGGTGGCTTCCCTGGTAGCTCAGACAGTAAAGAATCTGCCTGCAATGCAGAAGACCTGGGTTCTTCTGCAGGTTGGGAAGATCCCCTGGAGAAGGGTATGGCAACCCATTCCAGTATTCTGGCTTGGAGAATCCCCATGGACAGAGAAGTCTGGTGGGCTACAGTCCATGGAGTCACAAAGAGTTGGACACAACTGAGTGACTAAGCCCACTGCCTTTCTAGGGCACCATATCCATCCATGACCACTGCATACCCTTACAAGTACTGGTTTCACTCAAAAATTCTCCCATATGAATGCCTGATGTCATCCTGAGTGAGGTTTGAATCAGACTGAGTTCAGAGGCATGATTCTGCTGCTTATTTAGTAAAGACATATCTGATTTTCATTTCCCTAAGAGTTCTACTTCAACAGGTCCTGTGAAAACATTAATTTGCTACTGTGATAATTTCAGTGTATCTTCTTGAAATAGCTGATAGGCATATAATCCAAGAAGACCATTTGTATAAAGAAATCTTCCTTGCATTGTTTTATTTATTATGCACATCTTTATTTTGTTAATATAGCCAACTCGATTATCTAGGCTATGAAAGGGCTAAGTGGTGTAAATAACCCATAACATTGGAGAAAAGGTCATCTGTATCTGCCTTAGGGATGTAGTATAGTTCACCCCCGCTCAGCAGCAGGTGTGCCTAATTGATTTTGCTTAGACTAATACTAGAATTAACTCACACACTCTGAGCACATATATACTAAAAACATGTTGGTAACTGAGCAGGGAGGGCTGATCCAAGATTCTTATGAAGCTGTTTGATGTACAACTTCCCT